>NW_028288703.1:5000-1205000 GCF_059628265.1 Tinamus guttatus | reverse complement strand
TGCAGCCTACTCCTTAAAGAACTTGCCGACAAGTCTTTAGATCTTCAGATCCCCATCTTGAAACCTACTTTTCAGTATTGACAGTAACACAGTAGGAGTTCCTGTCTTTGAGTTAAACATATCAGTGCATATTTCCTAAGCAAGACATTTAGTCAGACATCTTTTTTTGGCATTCTCCATGTCTGTTGCTCGGTTCCTTTGGAGAGAGGAGGTGGGGACAGTTTCGTTTTCTGCGTTGACTGTTCTGGAAGGATTTTCTTTCCTTTCTTAAGCAAGGAGCCAGATTTTCATTAGTGCTGAAGATCCAACACCAGATGGCTTCAGGAAAAGCATTAGCATTATATCTAGGCTTTCTGCAGCTACCTTTATGAAACTTTGATTTTGCCAGCAATCCTGACATACGAATGGCAAAGCTCCCATCTGAAGCAGTGTCAAGAGCCTCCCAGCTAAATTTATCTACTTTCATGATGTAATCCAGGATCACTCTGCACTTGAATCTTCAAAGCACGAAATGCAGGTAAAGAGGATACAATCCTGAATGCAGTAAACCAAATAAGTCTGTTGGGTGCCACTTATGACTACTCAATATCCCACTTCCATTGAGAACTGCAGTAGCAAATAAAAACTGCCCTTAAAAACTTTAATAAATAACTTGTTTATCAGCAATAAAAGCTACTGAGCCACCCAGAATAAGTAGCCAGCTACTACATAAAGCTACTACTTAAGGTCTTTCTAAGGTGAACTGAATTCAGACACTTCATCTATAAATTAGTAAAATAACCACTGAAGAAACCACTGAAGGGCAAGAGAAATTGCATACTCAAATGGACTGCAGGTATTACATTAAAGGAAAAAAATCCAGAAAAAAAAATCTCATCATAGGAGCTCACAGTGCCTCATTTTTACCATCTCAACTATGCCACACTATTTGTAAAAAACAAGAATAGTCAAAAATATCTAAATATTAGAGTAGATATTCTAATATGTAAAAATAAGGTATTTTCAAGAGGACAAAATTATCATGCTAAAAAACAAACTTGAAAGTCTCTCACCACCCTCTACAGTTACTATACACAGCAACAGCTATAAGATCACTGCTGATCGAGTCAAGCTGCTTTTCACAATGAGACGAGATAGAAATACTTTTTCTGCAAAGTGAGAAACATCATAAATTTGAGCACTGCTACATTTTAGGCTCATTCTAAGAGGCAGTACAAAGATTAAGACTTACTTCTCAACAATTTCTTAGCTACCTACAAGTTTGAATGAAGTTCCTCCTGCACAAGCAGACAAGCTATGTAAAAGCTAAGAGCACAGCTTAAAAAGAGAGAGAAAAAAAAAAGTAATGTTCTCTTTTTAAAGAGGAGGGGAAACTGGGGGGCAAAGAAGAAAAACTATAGTACAAACAGTACTGAAGAAAAATAGAAGATATTTAACACATCTGTTTTCCACAGAAAATTTTGTTGGGTGGGGAATGGTAAAAGGAAATCTGTACCTGTTTTTCCATGCTTGCTCAAATAAGGTAAAATATGGTATTAACTCTACTGGGACTAATGTGCTTGCGTTGCCCCCTCCCTCCTCTTTCTTTTCAAAGGAATACTAACAGATAAACAGAACAAAAGTCTTATGAAGCATGATTTACCATCCAGGTATTTTAAGGTGGGAAAGGTGGATTTTTTTTCCTCAACATCAAAACCAGTCAAACAAGCAGTGCTGTGTTCTTCAGCCTGCCTTCTTCCTGCAGTGCTGTATTACTGCTCTGCAGAGTCTGCACTGCAGAGAACCACGTGCTGTCCGACGGGCCTGGGATGATCCCCCAGCAGCTTCAGAGAGGACCTTTCTTCTGAGCTACTAAAGGAGAAAATCCAAAGGCACCCACTGTACACAGAAATAACAATTAATTGTTAATAAGTTTGTGCTCTGTAGCTACCTTTTGATGTTTATAATCCTATTTTATCCTCGGGAACTCTCCAGCACTTTGATGTTTAACATTGGGTTATTGGTCACATCCGAGCAAAAATATCCCCAGCTCTGTGGGCAGCATCAGAGTCACTGGTGTTAAGTTTAAAAATAAACCCAAACAACTCATATCTACATGAAAAAAAATAAGGAGAAAACAAGCCCATGCAAAATTGTCTTTTGAGGCCAAGACAGCAGATGGACCTAAAAGAAGTCCTATGAGTTTAGGAAAGCTAAGCAAACACAGAAAGTTTCTACAGAAAAATAGTTTCTGGAGATGGGTACAACCTTTCCCCACAGCCTGGGAAATTGTGCTTCCTGTCTGGCACTCTCAGCTTGTTAATAAAACTTCTAGTCTGTTTGTTTTATAGCTGCATGTTCCACTGCCCAGAGAGTATTATTAAAAACTCCCATCTGTGAATGGTCAAAACAAGCAGCACATGCTTTCAGTTACTAGAAATCCAACCAAGATCCAGGAACCCTGGCAAGTATTTACTCCTTACCTTGTCTTAGATTTTTAAAATGGAAAGGAGGACTGTTTCTTCACCCTCCTTCCCCTGCTATATTTGTCCAATTATTCAGAACAAGACTCTTTCTGCTGACAAAATCCGAGTTACTGTGGTTCAGTTATGTAATGTGTTAGATGTAGGTCTTTCTCTTACTCATGTTGGTGAGGAAAAACTACTTGAAAACCTTACTGGCATGCAAATAACATGTATTATATTTCGATCGACTGTTACAGGGTAGCAGCGTCTCCTCTTTATCACAGCAGGGAGACTCCATTTATGCATAGTCCACACCAAAGACAAATTCCTTTTCTGTGCACATTTTAGAATAAAACTGAAAGAAAAGTTGACATCTGCACAAATGCACATAGATCTTGCAGTTCAAAGGTAGACTCTACACTAGATTCTCACAGAATATAGATATAGGGAAAGTGAGCTATTAGCAGGAAGCCAGCAGAGGGAGTAGGAACCGCTGAGCCCCTGACCCTCTGGCGCTTCCCAGGGTCACGCAGAGGGGAGAGATCCCATCCAGGACTCAAGTGCTTCCTAAATGAAACAGGACATTGAGGTACCCAGCAGGGGTAAGGCCAGAAGATTCATGTTTTCAAATTCTCTGCTGAAAGCTGTTCTGTTTCACAGCATTACGCTGGTGAAATACTTTGCCTGCTCCACAGCAACATTAGATTTTCTTTACACAAACTATACAAATAAGATCAGCAAGAAGCAACTTGATAGATAGTCATAAAGTAACTCAAGACTGAAAGAAAAATGCTTCATGTTTGTCTCAAGTGCAATATGAGATTGTAACTGAGTAACAGTTTTCTGCCTAAAGCTCTAAGCAGGCTACCAAGAGATGACTGTAAAGCTTAATTTTTATTTTGCAGATGGACAAGTCAATGTTGTTATCTCCATGCTTGGCTTTGTCAAGGGCAAACAGCAGGTCACCAGCTGGGAATAAGAACATTGCTTACTCCTACTCCTGTCCTTAATCACAGTACCATGGAAATGATCACAAAACAACCCTCAACCACATTTCTAACTAGTGCAAACCCACAGTGCTCCCATTGTCTTAAACCCAGTAAATTACAACAGCTGAGAATCAGAATTTCAGAGAAATGCTGGTGAGAACCCCCAGAGGACCCCAGCAAAGGTGGTGGAAGAGAGGCAGCCACATCAGAGTAACTACCACGTACCCAAATCCAGCCAGAATGCAATAGCGTAACATGGTTTAAGGAGGTGGTATATGATGTGCAACAAAGCTTGCTCAGGTTGTCCAAATTGCTATTTCAAGTCTTGCAGAGAAAACTGGATAGTTAGGCAAGTGAAATGAAGTTACTGTGACCTCATTCTTAGACTTGCCAAGCTAAGACGAAAAAACACCTAAAAGTATCCACAGACCACAAATGATCAGAAAGCGGGAATTTGCATAATAAAGCAGGCATGAGTAGGAATAATAGGATCAAATTAGAATAACACAAATGTGGGCTGCATATCAGGAAGTGCTTCTGGCTGCAAAATCCACTTACCTAAGAGGCTTCCCACACACCCCACAGTGGGGTGAATAGCATGAGATGACCTCCTTGCCACCTGCAAGTGGAAGGCAGGAGCCTGCACACAGACACAGGCTCTAAAAGCAGATATTTAACTCTTCCTTGATATCAGCTGTCTCCTTTCAGGCATCCACTTGCATGTTAGGGTCTAGGATAATCCCTAGAACTTGGGAGAAATTTGTTACGCTGTGAGGTTTTACAGGTCTGTACAGCTGCACTCTTCACGAGCCCCCATAACTGGAGCAATGGCAAACCTGGATGAAGCGAGAAAGCCACTACTGGGGGCTTGTGACCAGCTCACAGCAACCTAACTTCATTTTTACACCTAGTAAAACAACCTTTGTGAGATACTACTTGCAAGAAGCATTTAATCATTCACCAATTCTAACAATTTACTTCTCTTCGCAGTATGCTACAAGAAAACACCTTGATTTTTTTTTCTTACAGCTTTTACCATCTGCTATTAAAAAGCTCTCCCTGCAGATATATTCCTCTAGGCATAATGTATTTTGCTTCAGGTTTCAAAAACCCTGAAGCATGCTTTCTGACAGAAGATCCCTTCCCTAAGGACTGATGAAGTTTTGTCTTTTGACACAAATAATGCAGCTAAAGATACTATGAATGCAATTCAGAAACATATAAATCTATGCTTAATTTTCCCCCATGGTTTACTACTTTAAGCGGAAAATGATAGCTTTAGCTCCCCCTGCTCAACTGCAAGCCAAGTACTTCTTCAAAAGCATCATGCTCAGTATGTTTGTGTAGAACGATTTTACTTTTTCCACCCCCATCCGCACAGCACATTTCTATACAGTTGTTCAGGACCATCCCTCTAACACATATTTAAGGATGTAGAAGTCTACTGTGTTGACAAATGAGTACATTGAATATTACATTAATTTTCAGAATGGATCCAAAAGCCATTAGCTTTTTATGACAGTAATGCCCAGTTCCTAACTTCCTGACCTTTCAGGAGAAGTTAGGAACTCAGTTATTCAGGTTGAACTCCTCCATCGCACTCATGCCAACACACAGCACTCATAGTTATACCTCGGACAATAACTGGGAGACCAAGACTCATGGTTGCCCCTTCATCCCAGACTGAGGACAACCAACACGCTGCTAGAGGGCTGTGGGCACTGCCTAAAGGCCTGCATTCTACCTACAGCGATTACAGCAGCTCTCGGTCACTCCCAAGGACGTATGATCCATGAACTTCACTAAACTTTTTCCACAAGCAGATCTTTGGAAATGCTTTTCAATTGTCTTCATAATGAACTCAGTGGCAAAACATCAAAACAGTCACCAGCAGGAAGACATAACTTGTTCTTGAAATTCCTGACCTGGGGAAGCACCAAGCCAGGAAGTCATTACAGTCTGTCAGCAGAATAAGGGGCTTTGTTAGAGTTCCCTGATCCACTGAGCACTTCATTTCTTTATGCTTTAAATGGAATTGGTTTACTTCAAGCTATGAAACCCTCTTTAAACCTTGTCAAGCTATATACAGGGTGGGACAGGTACTTTCTGCTATATTTACTCTTCTCTGACAAAATAGCATGCATTTTTTTCTGCTTTCTTCATGGCCCATGTTCTGTCTCCCTCCTTTCCAGGAAAGTTGAGATTAACATACCATTTTATGCATCACCACGTGTTTTTTGTTTTGTTTTATTAGTATATGCTCTCCATCAGTTGTCAAATTAATTTGTCTTCATGTGTTCTCATTTTACTTAATGGTGAGCAGATGTTAAGTACAAGAATTTGCCAACATTTCATAGAACCAAAACAGTTTAGTTAGCAAGTTCATGTCTTATTACACATCTTCACACTATTGATTTCCTCCAGACTGCCAGAATGCCAGAAGAACAAATGCCTGTTTTAAGCGATGCTCACTCATCTGCTGATGTACAAATCACACTAATGATGTTGAAACACATGCTTCAAAAGCAAAGCACTCCCGCACTCCCTTCAGCGAGAAGCTCTTCTTCACACAACTGGAAAAGGATGACTACAAAGCTAAATGTTAAAAACAAACTCAGCAGAGTGTTTGCAATTACTTGAGGATACAAGTTTCTACTCTGTTCAACTTCAGGAATCACATCATCCCTAACTACTGCAGGGATTACAGAGTAACTAACTTACCACTGTATTCAAGTGCTCATTTTAGACAAAATGTATGCTTTGCCCTGATAAAGATATTCCTTCCAAGCAAAATAAGCTAATTAGGTAGAGCTGCACTTTTAGTTATAACTGCACTTCTATCAAAGGCTTCTCCCAGAAAGAATGTCATTCAAAAAAACAACAATTCCCTACTCGGCTGATTGAGACAGAGGGCCCAGCAAAAGCACTTCATCTACAAGCTTGCTTTCAAGAAGGCAGACGAGGCTAAATCCAATCCAAACACACCCATACTTTTATAGAAGCTGGATACCCCTACTTTCACCAAAGCAAACAAAAATGAGCTTCTGTTAAAGTGCAGCAGAGGCAGTGAAACATGATTTACATCATACCAACAGGCTGCCTCAGTAAAGAACATCCCTTGGGGGTTGGGGGGAAGGTCAGGCTAGTCTCTACACTAATGCAATCTTTGGCTTCCTGCTGAGAGAGTGAGCAAGGGTAGCACTCAATGCCAAGAGCAACATGCAGCACCACCAACTCGCTTTACATGGGCCACAAAGCAGCTATCAGATGTGCCTAGCACCACAGTGACAATTCCCAGTTAATAGACCGCACTACATACACCTCAGCTGAGATTAAGGCCATCTTCTAAACACAGTGAGGCTAAATTACAACTACTCCCACCACCACTCACCCCCATAGAACAAGGGCAGCCCAAGATTCATTTAAAAATAAACCAAAATGCCAGGAGCAGAGTTTGCACTAAGTTATAAATAACAGCCTTCTCACACCATTTCTTTCATAGCAGGCAACTCCTTCTGTACCTACCTCTCCCCAAACTCTCATTGGGAGCTTTTTCATTGCAAAAAGCAGTAGAGTTTTCACTTGATTATGTGAAGGACAAACCTAATCTAATAGCACGCTACTGTTGAATTCCGGAGCTGGAATAACTGCTGTACTTACTTCACAGTAAATATATTTCTACATATTTACACTAAACAGTGCATAACCAGAATGGATGTTGAACATGCCTTCATTACATTGAGGATGTATTTAATAAATTCATGTTCAACATCCATCTTTGTTACACTGAACAGCTAAGTTTGAGCTAGCTTTAAAAAAGTTTTTGTTGTTTTCTCAAGTGTTAAATGAAATCCATCAAATATTAATTAGGTTTTTGCAGCTAGCTGAATACCTATTTTTATCTTTACCATGTATATATATTCATTACTTCTAACAGAAAGCCATCAACTTTCTGTTGATTAACTCATCATCTACAACTCCACTTAAGGATTTTAAGGCTGATTCACAATCTGCAAATTCAGGGAAGCATCACCTTATTTTAGTACATTGTCTTGCTTGCAAGGCAATAACCACCTCTTCACCCACTACTCCTTGCCTCTGCTCTTCTCACTCCAAACAGCGACCTACATAAAGGACAAACTTCTACAGTCCATTTTTACATGGACACAAAACAGTTCTTGTACTTTGGGGACTCTTCACAGAAATCTGGGCTCATTAACAGTTCTTACAAGAGAGTTCTTACAAGCTTAAGAGTTTCTACAAACAGGCAAACCTTTCCAAACTGTTTAAAAAAAAAAAAAAAGATGCAGCTGCATGTTCATCCCAGCCTTAGAACTAAACACAAGCACAATCTCTTGTCCATTACTAAGCTTTCTTTTGCATCACACAAGTTATCCAAGTTCACTCAACCACCACTTGCTAGTATGAAACACTGGTCCTAACACTGCAGCCTCAGTGATGCCCATCCACTTTACACAAGTCAAACTGCTGTGGAGAGAAACCTTCATCACCTAGGAAAACAAACAAACAAACAAAAAAACCTACTGAAGTCCCAAGGTGCAGACACTGCTGATGACTAAAGTATCGATTTCTGTATTTAATTAAGAGAATCCTAGTTTCATTTAAAATGGTCATAACCATTTTAGCTTTGAAGTATTGAGGAGCCAGAAAGAACAGTCACTGGTGCTGACGCTCACAATGAAGCAGCTGTGCTGCCCCTGGAAAGGAGCAGAGACAAGAGCTGGCCCTGAGGGCTGGAGGGAACAAGGAGTTCATGCCACCCCACGCACTTCCTCCTGCCAGCAGGTACCCAGAACAGGCACTGTTTACACTAGGCACTGGATTGCTACAGAATGTCAGCACACAAGGGCCCCTATCCCCACCTAGACACACGGAAGGATGCAAAAGGATGCATCGGAAGGATGCAAAAGGATGCATCGGAAGGATGCAAAAGGATGCATCTCAGAGATGCATCCTCTGCAAATGGGAAAGTTTCAGAAAGTCAGGAAAAGTACACGACAACTACATTAAAACACAGGTGTTTCCTAGGCTGCCAGGTGGATCTCATCCACCTTTTGCAGTTACCCAGGCTAAGCCTTTTCAGTGACTAGCTTGTTCCACCTGCAGCGCAACTGGGACCACCCATCCATCCTGTGCAACTGGGGGAAAAGCAGTGACACCAGCTCTCTGGAGAAGGGGACACGCTTGCTCCTTAGCAAAGGGAAAGGAGAGCTCCTTCGGGGAGCAGAATTCCTCAGAGGAAGGGGGCCCTGCAAAAACCCAGAGAGCACAGGAGCCATCCCTCAGGGGCAGCAGACTGGGGTTAGACTCCGAGACCATTGACTGCCAGCTCCTCTGCTAAGCCCCGCAGGCTGTAGTGCCTCAGGGCACTACAACTCCGCCAAAAATATCCCAGATTAATCCTGATCCCAGCATCAAATCCACTTAAGAGACTTAAAAACCTCCAAGTCCTCAGCATTACTTGCATAGAAAAGGCAAAAGACTCTACAAATGAGTCTCGGTCTGGTTGAAGAGAAGTGTTATCAAACAAGGCAAGCCATAAGCACAATTTTTAGTAACATTATTTGCCACAAAGTGAAGGGGACAAGACAGCCAAGTCGATGCATTAAACAAGGAGAACGGCCACAAGAGCTTTGAGAGCTAGATGTGAACGCACGGGGCAGGACTTGGGTAAATATCCCACACTTTCTGGAAACGGTTCTCTCTCCTTCTAAGTGGATTGCTTGTTAACCATTAGCATATGCTCTTGGGGCTGGCTATAGAGCTCTTCGTTTTCCAAATTGAATCTCCATTAAAAATAAATAAATAAGGAGCTCCGGCATCATCAGAAAACCCCCTAAGCGCTAACACTGCTACGGCAAGAGAGGCAGAGTTGCCTTCCTTCACACTGTGCGACAAGAGACGCTGCGCTACCCTGGGGAAGGGGCTGCTCTGCTCCGCGCCCCGCGCAGCCAGGCGCCCCCAGGGGCCGTCCCCAGGGCTCCGCGTCCCCCGGCTGCGGCTCGCTGCCCTCAGCCCCCCGGGAGCTCCCGCGGCTCCGCTCCCGGCGCGGCCGCGATCCCGGAGCGCCGCTCCGCGGGGTGCAGGAAGGCGGCGCTGGGAGCCGCGCGGAGCGCATTACAAGCGGCCCCTGGGGCTGTGTCGGAAGAGCCAAGCAGGCTCTAATACGACGCACGCTTTTGCCTTGCAGGCACAAAGAACTAAGTCTTAAAAGACTTTCCCGTAAGTAGAAAGGAGCCGCGTTAGGGAAGCGCGGCGACTCCACTTACTGCTATTCCTGACTTCCTGCCACTTAAGAATCGCGCGCAGTTAAGCAGCTTTCCGCACGCGGTGGACAAGCACACGATTAATTACAGATTAGGGCCTCGGGAAACAGATGCTAGAGCGGGGAACAGCCGCGGCCCCACGGCAGGACTGCGCGCGCCCGTGCCTCCTGCCGGAGTCCCGGCCCGCGGGCTGGGCGCGCTCCGCGGGAGCGGGCAGCCCGCGCAGGCCCTGGGTAGCCGCGGCGGAGGCGCCCGCGCGGGGCAGCCCCCGGCAAGGCGGCCGCGAGCCCGGGCAGCCCCCGCCGTTCCCCCGCGGCTGCGCTGCTCGCTGGGGTGTCGGGCGGGCCGGCTCTGGGAGCGCAGGGGCACCCGCCGCAGGGACCCTCCTCGCGAGGGGCGCGCGAGCCCGGGCACCGCTTACTTCTCGTGCTTCGCGTTCTCCTGGATGGCGCTCAGCACCGTGGCCGCCCCGGGGAAGGCGGCGGGGCCGCCCTGCTGGAGCCTGCATGTGGCCAGGTGCCGGTGATGCTCGTCCTGCAGACAGGCGTTTTCGTGGTACAACTTGGCCACTTGCTGCTCCAGCTCGTCTATCCTCCGCTTCTGCTTCTCCAGCAGCTCCTGCTGCGTCTCGATAATCTTGTTCAGCTCCTTGAGGTACTCGGCCGCCTTGCTGGGGTTTTCGGCTGGGCTCTCCATGGCCGCAGCGCACCTTCCACCCTCCGCGAGGCAGGTGGGGGGCGCAGGTGGCGCCCAGCCCGCTCCGCTGGGAACTTGAGCGAGCGGGAAGAAATAAATAACCCGCCGGAAACCGGCCCCCCTGCGCGCTCTGCTCTTCCCCTCCTAGAGCCGCGGCCGCGCAGGCGAGCGCAGGAGCGGCGCGCAGCGGCTCCTCGCTGGGGCCGCCATTGCAGGCGCTCAGCTCCGCTCAGCGAGGGCAGGGCGGCCGCGGGCTGCGGAGCCGGGGCTGCTGCTGCTGGCGCCACTGCTGCTCGGGGCCCGGCCGCCGCTGGCGCACGGGCGCTGTCCCGCCCTGCCGGAGCCGCAGCTGCTGCGCCCGTCGCCTGGCAGCGCCCGCGCCCCCGCGGAGCTCGCGGCCGGCATGGGAGCCCGCGCGCCGCCGGCTGCGCTTAAGTAGCCCCGGCTGCCCGCAGCGGGGGCCGCCCGTGTCGGGGGCTCCGCGCGCCCTTCCCGCGCAGCCCCCGGCCCCAGGAGAGGGGCGGAGCGGGGCGGGGGGCCGCGCTGCAAGAGCGGCGGCTGCTCCGGGCGCATCCGGGCAGCGTGTTAGTTACTACGGGCGCAGCGGCGGGCGGCAGCGCTCCGGCCAGCGCCGTGCGCAGGGACCTCTGCGTCCCCGGCGCCCTGGCGCGCAGCCCCGCTGCTCCCAGGCGCTGCGTCCCGACAGCGTCGCGTCAGGCCGCGCGGAGCTGCTGAGGTTTGGGTCCTTGGCATCCCAGGGGAATGTGCGTGGGAATGCTCATGGGAACGGAGTGGGAAACGGGAGAGCTGCAGGAGGAAGCTAGAAACGCGAAGAAATGCTCTTCTCTCTTCTTGTCGCCTTGATTTTTTCCTACTCTTTTTTTGCCTCTTCTTTCCACCTTTAAGCTTCGCAAGTTTTCAAAGACTACAGTGTTTCTTTCCGCAGTTGTTGCTGTCACCAGCGCCCTGCCCTTTCCTGTGGAGTCGGCTGCTCCCTGCCCGTGCCAAGATGCGTGGCGCCTGGAGCACGGCTGATTCAGCAGTGGCTGCCCAACACCAGCTGGGGCCACCAAGGGAGCCAGACACCCCACGCGCTCCCTCCCTCTGCCCTCGGAGCAAAGGGCTGAGGTTCGCCGTTGAAGCTCCAAAACTGAGGGAAGACCTCAGCTCCCCCCGCTCTCTCCTCTTGCAGTTTCCTTAACAGCATGGGCAAGAAAAGGGGTCCAAAGGAAGGATAAATCTACAGGAGAAGAGATGTATCTGGAAATTTGCATCTGCACTCATAGTTCCTCCCAGAAACAAGGTATCAGCAAGGCTGTTATTGGTGCTATGGATACATACACCACAAAGGGCAGTAGTCACTATTGAAGTGATTGGAGGATGAAAGACTAATTTACAGCCCTAGTTGTAATCATCAAGTCACCAAAAAGCCTTTCATCTTTCAAGAGTGGTATTTAATAAATCAGAAGGCCAAAGCTTCTTTTCCAACTTGATCAGAATTTTTCCTTAGAATTGTTGATTTTTGTTTCCAAGTACTGTTTATTCAAAATAAATAGCTCGAGAGCAATTTTCTGTGCTCTTTGTGGTAGGAAATGCATCTAATTCTTTCTCAGTGGGGTAACGTGCGTGGTATTGATGTAACCAGGATACTTACTTATCAGAGAGTTAATAAATATTTATCAGAGTTGTTTCATATATGCAAAATAAAGCACACAAAAAGGCACCCCAAATTCATTACTGTGCCTGTAGACATTAAAAGCTTATTAAGCATTTCACAAACAGGACAACTCAAGTGCAACAGATAGACATGAGCTGTACTAACTGCTGCTGCTAAAAGACATCTTCTCTAGGTAGAAATTACGGGGTGTGTGGGACCCAACCAACACTGCTGAAGAGCATTTTAACTGTAATTAACTTCCTTTCTCTTACAGATCAAACCCCAAAATCTCAATTCCCAAATGATGGAACTCGGTCAATGGCTTACAGACTTGTGAAAGGGCTAGCTTTTGGGTTGCAGCCCTGGCTTTTGGCTTGTTCTTGTTTGAGTTTGGAGGGATTTTTGTAAGTTTATCACCTTTCAGGAGTTCATTAACATGATAGTGACATCACCTGCCATTCAGAAGCTACTTAGATGCCAAGTACATAGATAACATAGATAGAATTGAACTTGCTAGAAACTATTCCCAGGAAACCATAAATTAGACGGGAAAATAAAGTAAACCCTCAGAGATGCCCCTGGGTTGGCACCTGGCTTCCCAGGCCATGTTCCTGATGCACCTTGTGCTACTTGCTAGTGCTGAGCACTTACAGGAAGGAGTCCTGGGTGTGCGGGGATTGTTTCTGTCCCCCACAAAAGGCCTGTGTGCTTCATCAGGCACTGTAAGCCAGCAAGAAGAGGTAAACTTAGAAAATAGGCGTATTCATGAAAACAGTAATATAGTAATAGTCTCTATCTGTGTGTCAGACACAGATTGTAAAAGCCGATCCAGATTGTTCAGATTTGCTCAGTTAGAAAATTAAGTGACATCAAGCCTAACCTTTTTAAATGTGAAAATTACCAAAATAGCATTCTTTTTACTTGCTAATACCCTACCTCAGACTGATTTTACAAGCTAAAGCAGTACATGGTTAATTCTTGCTTGGGAAAGTGCCAAGGAAGCCTTAAATATGAAAGGAAATGTTCATTTAGTATGTGGGCTTCTCTAGTTTACTGTTAGCAATAATTAACCCATCGTCCTTGGAGAATCCTGAAGAAAGCTTCTATTTTAGACTGTCTCAGAATCATCTCTGCTTGCTGGATTTAAAGGTGTGTGGCTCCATGTTGTTCCATGCCCCAGAGAGAACAGACATGTTTGCCTGACCAGTTCTGAAAACCTGCCTCTTGTTGCTATGCGGTTTGCCCCTGTCTCTGTTGGATGTTTTATCAGCTTTAAGTTCATCCTGCTCTACAAAAAAAAATCAAGCCAATAATGTTTATGTCTGAAAAGTAGATTGGTATAACTAACAATGCTTATGCTAGTGATACATTTATGTTTATACATACATCCATACATGTTTATACTATACAGCTGCTTCTCAATGGTCCCTTAGGTGAGGGTAGACCACACAGCTAATTCTTTCTCTGTCACACAGGAGAGGTAGGGTCTCCTTCTCTATGCCTGTATGTGTCCTGTCATGTGCCTGGGTGGCAGCAGTTACAAGGTAGAACTTAAATGAATCTTTAATCATGGGAACCAATGTGTAGGTACTGACCTCTTTTCTAGGCATTCTATCCCATGCCTAGGATATGTATCCTCCTTCCATGATCCAATGACACGACATACATGTCACTTATCACTTAACTGCATACTCACCAGTACACAGAAGTGCTTGTTCACATCCAGTGGGCTGGCAAAGGGGAATCAACTGAGTAATAGGAGAAGAATCAACATTGCTTGTAGCCTGTTTGCTGCACACAGCTGAGATTCCCTGAAGAAAGAAGGCAACAGAAATTACACTGCTGACATGAGATACTGTCCCAGGAGGCCATATAAGCCCAGGAGACTCATGTTTGATTCTAAGGAATTGCATACCCTTCAAAAAGGATATATATATATATATTTAGACCTGTAATTTTTAAAAGCCTTTAAGGTCTGAGCTTTTACCAACTTACAGTGTTTCTAGCTTGTTTTATTCCCTCCAGTGGTTACACACAACCCACTTTTTAAAACTGATGTCTTATTTTCTGTATCAGTATATCTGATTTTGCTTCCAAGTATTGAATTTCCTGTGCCTTTTCCCATCACAATTGTTTTGTCATGATAATCTCTCTTGATTTTCTTAACATGCTCATGTTACCTTTAAACATTTTCTTGGATATATGGAATATACTGAGACTCACTCCATGAAGCCCCTTTCCTGGATTTTTGTACCACGATCCTTCCATGGAGGAAGGGATAGCTGCAGGTTCAAAGCTGGGGTTGTGTGCCCTTCCCTGTCAGGATACATACTGTGTGCAGCATGAGTGCGCAGCTGGCGTGCGCGCCGGGGACGTGTGCTGTGTCCTGGCTTAATATTGCAGCGTGCGCAACATACGAGTGCGTCTCTGCAAAGCCAGGGAGATACAGGAATTTACACGTACAGATTTACTTCTGATTTGTGGTCCAACAAATGTGACATCTAACTGTGTTAAATATTGTGAGGCTGTACAGGCTGTAAGCTTACCTGGAACCACTAAATCTTTCAAAATAAAAACAAACAAGCCCATTTCAGCCCCAAAAGAATTTTGCTGTGAAAGTGGAAAGTAATTTAAAAAAGAGGATTGAATGGAATTTGTAACTCAAATTTAATAATAAATATTATGAAAATCTGAGTACAGCTGTAATTGCTTCTCTGATAATTAAACAAGTTATCTTATAAATGGTGTAGAAAGTCACATTCTTGGTACTTAAGCCAAAGTTCAAGCCAAAGCAGAGCTGGACTGAAGGACACACTTTGTTAAAACAAGAAAAAAGTTCTTAGACATCAGATTAGGAAGCTGAGTATTAAAACTGAAAGGAGATAAAGAAAATAGAACTACGACTTCATGAATCCACAAAAGCAAAAAGGATAAATGTCAGATTGCTAAGTGATTCATCTTAATTTTTCATTACCATTGCTTGTGACTGTAAGTAACTCCTTCTAACATATTATTTTTTTCAAGCTTAAAAAGCATTAACATACAGGATAAAAAAAATACAAACATCACTTAAATGCAAAAAGAAGCCCTAAATGGACATTTTGCTCAACTCCTAATTCTGGGGTAACAGGCACTAAACTTTCCATCTCCCATCCCATGCAAAATGGGTGCCGTGATGCACATCTGTTTCCTAAGAGCATCTTGAGGGCAGAGGTACAACAAAATGGCACAAGGTGAAGACCCTGGACACTTCTCCGTCTCCACGGGAGGTCGTATCTGTTGATTTGTGTGGAGTGCAGCGCCCTGTGCAGAGCTGGCTCGAGTCCCAGGGCGAAGGCCAGCAGCAGTGGGTCCCCTCCTGCCACCGCGGGATGTGGCTCCCAGCCCTGCCAACCAGCCTGTCCCAGACTCTGCTCACGTCCCCAGCACTCGCAGCTCCAAAGCACCCTGACACCTATCTAGTTCACAGATCTCTCTGTTGTCCTATTTAGTAAGATTTCGCATTATCTTCAATGGCAAAAAATAGCTGTGTATGTGCTGGGCAAAAAGCACCTATTTAAAATACAGACCTAAATTATGACAAACAAGGACAGCTTGTCATAAAACAGAGTGGCATTTCTACCTGAAGGGCTGATGTATATTACTTGCCTTGACTATACTACGTTTACGCCTATTTTAAATTGCTTTTTCTTGCCCTCTCCTCATGAAAACGTGACCTAGAGATTGGTGAAGGAACATGCAGAAAGTTGAAAGTGAGAAACCCTATAGTGCCAGTTGATTATTTTATGCTAAGAGAAAATCAGTAAATTGTTTATACTGCAGTCATTATGAGATATTTATATTAATTTAATTAGAAGAGTCTACTTTTGTTCCAATTATCCATATTTTTAATCTTACCCACCACAGTTGTGGATATTTTTGTACCACATAGTGTTTTCCAGGCAAAAGTAGTAATATATTGTCCGAAGCAATATGTATACATGAAAAGAAAGAGCTATTCATTTGTAAATGAGAAGTAAAAAGAATAGCCCAGCCGAATCACTGGCAATAGTTGAGAGAAATTTAAGTTCTCTCACTTTATTTGCAACAAATTCTTAAAAATAGATTTGCAAATTCACTCTGGAAACTCTTTTATCTCTTTCTGAAAAAGAAAATGCATCACAACACAGACATATCAATTTCAATTGCTTCTTACCTGAACAAACAGAGCTAAACTTTAACAGGAGATGTCTTAGGTAAAAATTCAAAATGAGGAAATGGAAAACTGAACAATAAACATGCTAAGGTCAAACCAGATGAGTCTTATCTCACCTCTTTTATGTTGTTGAGGAGGATAAAGAAGTGGGGGTGCAGTGTGTTGATGCTAGAGTGTATCATTAGTAATGGTCTGTTATTTACAATTGCAGCCTGGAAGCCTTGGAAAGTATTTTATCACTTGATCTTCAAACAAATATTTGTAACATGTCAGCCTCTCTCTGCTTTATGAACGTTTGTACTGCGACTGCACTGAGAAGCCCTAGAGCAATGTAGTTAAGCTCTATTCAGCTCTGTGGAGGTTTAAAGATAAGGGAGTTATTTCTGTCAAAGCTAACACGAAAAAATATATCTGCTACTTTATAATTGCCAATAATGGTAAAGAAGCTTTTTATTATTATTATTATATCATTTTTATTATTATCATATCTTCTCGTTATTTCCCTTTTTTTCATACTGTTGCAATAGGAATCTAGTCTTGCATAAGACACTCGGAGGACTTTAATCTCAAAGGTATGTTGCCCTTACAGAGTATGTGGCTTTAGCAACACCTCTCTCAATGTCGTTAATGCACAATTAAAACGGCTCTCATGGCCATAGTGCCTCCCCAGTCTCTTAGCACCTGCTCGTACAGACAGGCATCTTGACGTGCTGGTGGGGATGGCGAGTTGCCCCTTCGCTGTGTTTGGCGCTCCTGCAAAGCCCTGATCGGTCTCCTTTTAGAGCCTGAGAAAAATGAAGTAATTTCTGGAAACTAGATTCTTCCCTCTTGAAAGGGAAAAAAAACCCCACCAATGTACTTGCTTTTGGAAGGTGTTTTTTTTTTTTCTCTCATATCTGAGCCATCTCTCAAGGGAAGGCTTTATCACAGAGACTGAAAATCTGTCATTTGGGATGACAAAATATTGTGGCAGCAAAATGTTCAGTGAGCACTTATATGGTGGGATTACAGATTGGCAGAGAGAACAGTTTTTCTAGGACAAGGAGCTTCCAGAACTAGTCTTGTCAATGACTATCTCAAGGCAAAAGAACTTGTTTCCCTCTAAAGATGAACTGAAAATCAACTCAAAGCAAAAATAAGAGGAGGAATATGCTGCTTTTGCAAATAATTCACTATGGAGATATCAATTCTGGAAATGCAATATATCAAGAAATAACTAAGTTTCCTTCATAATTCTGATTCTGGCCTATTAGTTTCTCAAAGGAAATAAGTCACTTATCAGGAAGAGAATAATTTCTCTGAGATCTCCAACAAACTGTTAATCAGATATTCAGAATTTTCCTTTTGGCAAGGCTATTAGACTGAGCGGGAGGAGAAACACCCTATCAAAAGTAGTTTTCAGTATAAATGATACATTTAGTTTACTCCCAGGCCCTCAGCAGCAATTGAGATCTTAGACTTTTAAGAATGTCTTTTGGACTAACTGGAAGTTTGTGATAAACTCCTTTAGGTTCTCCCAGACTAAGGAACACTTTGTCTTCCTAAGACTAAGGAACTCTTTGTGTATGCTCCAGGTTGCACTCACAAAGGGGGATCTTGGACTAAAATGTGCTGACTTCTAAAACCTCTCCTACCCTCTTCTGAAATTTGCATTGATATTAATTCAATTTTATTCAAAAGGGTTCTGATCCTCAACCTGTTCAGAAGGCTGTATTTTAAGTGAACTTCTACCTTTGGAAATGCTGCTACCTGGTTGGTAAAGAAGGTGTAGTCTGAATTATGTGATAAATCTGGTCCTTTTCCCACACGGAAAACCAAATGCAGATCTCAGTATAAAGCTTTCAAGTGTATTGAGCTTTATATCTCATAACCCCAAGTAACCAACAATAATCCTTTGTATCTTTACTTAATTCATGCGAATAGCTCTGGGCAGACACATAGAAGTGGCACTAACCAACTGCTTTGGTTCGTGCTGACAGATCCTGAACTCTGTTTTTGAAGAATACTGTGATAGGACTGTTACTGGCGAGTTTTTGTTTTGCCTACCAGTGATCCTGACATTTCTAAATCTCTTTCTTACTGCATCTAGTTGTACAATTACTACAAAAAGAAGAAGAAGAAAAAAGAGATATATTATTAGTGTTGAGATCTGCCTCTTGCTCTAAAAAGAATAGAGTAAGTAAAAAGTAAGTAATTTAGGCATTTCCTAATGCTAAAACGATATAAAGAAAATATTATCCTAGTTGCATTTGTGTTACTCAGCTCTGTTGAGGAATATAGTTCATTCACATAACATTTGGCCTGGAAAGGCCTTGCTTTTCTCTCCACATTACAAACAATTTGCTTCCCAGATATAGCTCTTCAAGAAGAGATAGTCATCATTGTATCATTTCTCTGCTTGATGCTAGCTAGAATTGACATTTAAAATAGATTTACAAGAACTTCTGATGTAAAATGGGATAAATTCTGCCCTAGAAACACCTATCTAGTCCCATCAAAAGGAAGCAACTGTGAAGAGGTTTCAACCCATTCCTTTTTAGTTTCTAAGAATATTCAACTGTGGCTTCACTTCTTTTCTGTTTTGACTGTAATTTATATATATACTAAAATGTATTTGCCTTCTGTGTGTCTCTATACTTTATGGAAAAGCAATCTAATGTTGCAGGCTTCACCTCGCTATCAAATAAAAGAAGTGGATATTCCAGGAAGGATTTCTTAGCGCTTTGACTGTACAGTTTTATGTCCGTTATTTTTATCATCTTTTATGTCTTTTCTTTTGTAATGCTTTCTTCTTAATACTCAATTTCCTAGAGAACAATGAAATTGATATTAACAAAAACAAATATGGTCTTTGTTTTTCCACAACAAGAAAGTATGTAACATGGTATCTCTTTGGAAATGAATGTCATGTCAAGTGTTTTGCTACTACTTCATTATTCTGCTATCGTCTATTAGCTTTTTTTTTTCTCTTTTAAATTCACAGAAAGCCTGCAACTAGCTCTGCCATACATGACAGAAAGGCAAGCATGAAGCATTTACCTAATCTGTATGTTCTCCTTGAAGCCAGGTCCTACCCAGAGTAGAGCTTATGAACATGAGCTTATGAAAAAAATGACCTCTGCTTTTTTATTTGTTATCTTTGCAGAGAATGCCTGCCACAAAAGGGATTTATCTCCATCATATTCAACCTGCAGTAGGCAGACAAAGCCCTTATTCAGCTTGCTGTAACCACAACTGTAATCTGACAAAGGACTTGCTCCTTTTTCTTTTTCCTTTTTCTTCTCTTTTTTTTTTTTCCTTTCTCTCTCCCATTCCCCTTTCCATTCTGTTTCCTGAGACTTTTTTTTCCCCCATAGGAAAGATGCTTGATGATATTTTCTATCCTTTTTACCATATACTATTAACTCGATTTCTCTTAGGAGCATTTACAGCATCAGGTTGTGAATGCAAGGTCAGCTCGAGACACCTACCCTCCCTCTTAGATCGTTTTGGTGCAAAATTTTGAAGAGTTCTTGACAAGGTCTGCACAAGCAGCCTTTCTAAAGAGAAGGCAATAAATGTGCTGCTCAACATAACACTGTCTATCAGTTCTTTCCAAATCCGACTGGCAAAGAAAGAAGTCCCTTGTTATGCAAAGTTCATGTTTGTAAACAGTGTTCTGCCTTTAAATTGAATTTAATGCTTTGCTTTAGCGTGCTGTAGATAACACACTTTCTCACTTGCATAAAGCCACTACAAGTGCCACCTGGTGGCAGAAATACATTAGATCTGTCAAGAATGTTTTATGGGACTATTAGGGGGTAAATTTCCAGCAGACGCAGAGGTATTTAAGCATGCAATTCCCCTTAGGAGGTTCATGCAAGTGAGTCTGTTATAACACATGAATATGTTTCATTCTAGTTTTGAAAGATTCCCACAAAGACAGGCCAATTTAGAACTGAAATACAAATTGATGCATGACTCATCATGCATCAGGCAAATGACATATTAGAACGGTGTAATAATGCCCAAGTTCACCTCAAATGAAAAAAAAATAAAAAATAAAAAAAAATAAAAGTTGTTCCACTCATTGGCTATGTATCTGGTCTAGTAACTGCTCCCACATTTGGACAGGACTGCTACATTTAGATAGGACGTCCACATATAGATAGGACTACTCAAGAAGAGCGAGTTTCTTTTATGGCAAACCACTTGCTGCATTGCAAAGCACTGTTCACTTCTATATACGATCTGTTTTGCAATACATGATTTATTCCTATTTATTACAATTATCCCAAACCTTTAGCTTTTTTAGCCAAGTTAGACTCACGGATTCCATGCTTAAGCTATTATTACTATGACATTTATGAAAATCCTTTGGGGCAACTACTTGAAATTTATCTTTCTAAGTTATGTTTTGGGACTCCTTTCTATGGGAAGGTTTTCTCTGGTATTTTGGCCTCTCTCACAAATATATTCATACCAAGAAATATAGTTCTGTTTAGTGATGTATATTTTGGCCAGTATGGATGATAAGCACAGTTTCCATGTTCTTTTTTCCAGTATACAAGGAAATGTTCAGTCTTTAGAAGACATATGTTATGTAGCAGTGTTACATCTGTTATGAAAATGTCCTGAGAAGGGAGAATTGAATAAGAAGGCGGATTTGCCTTCTATCCGTGTCTGTAGATGTCAGTTCTTGAAGCAGAACTGCTGACTAAGAATCACAAATCCTGCAGGGTGTAACTTTGTGTCACTAATTTATCCCCCTCTAGGAAAGGAGCCTGACTGTGAATTTTAAAAGTCTCATTCCAGTTGGAAACATTTTAGTCTTAAAACTCATGGTTACACATATTTAATTAAACAGGTTTTCTCAGCAGGAAAACTGGTTGCTGCTGGTCACATGAGACTGTATTAATCTACCCTGGTTCTATCCTTGTGTCGAACATGGTGAAAGTCAATTGACTGGTTCTCTTCAACCATCTGTATTTTTAATGCTGAGCAAACACTTGCAACTTTTTAGGGCTACTATGCCCAGCACAGAGCATTGTCCCTCCCCACTGCTTTGCCAGTGTCATTTGCCTCTGTCTGGTTGCTGTCTACTTAAGGCAAGGTACAACCTGTATAGCTTTTCCTCAGCTGTGAGGCTGACCTCATTCCTAGTGAAATTATCTCCTGACTTTACACACAATGATACAAACTGTCTACGCTGTCAGCCCAGCGCACTGATCTCTGGTCCAAGGACCCCCAAGGCAATAACAAAAAAGGGAACAATTTGCAGCAAAACTGAGGATACAAAGCTGTTTCTTATCCTAATGCATTTAAGGGTGCACAACAATCAGAAAATGGTTGATAGTAGACAAAATAAAGGATAGAAAAAAAGTATGCAAAGGGTCAGAATCCCATCCCAGATAAAGCTTTTTTCTGTGGCTGAAACAACAGCTAAAGTCATTGCTAGTTGCCAGCTACAACTGCCCGTTACTGTTCTGTGTATCACCCTTCTGAAGAGAGCTCACAGTAACCTGTAATTTTCCCATGCAGAATGCCCAATTGCAGTGCAATGGTAAGTGATGGGGGAGAGCACATGTAGTTGAATCATTCATACGCGTTAGTGTTAACAGGTACTGGCAGGCAGAAAGGACATGGGCAGCACTGCCTCCGCAGCAAGCGCCCTTGGGGAACACCTGACAGGGAAAACCCAGCTCAGCTCCCTGGCTCTTGGCACCTCCAGCTCAGCCAAGGGGGGCAAGCAAGGCTAGAGGGCAGCCAGGCTGCAAACAATCTGCCCAGGCACCGCTGTGTAAATGAAATCTAGCTTGGGCAGGGAGAGGGGGAGACAAAGTTGTCGTCCTTCCCACTAACTGTTGTGTCTACTGCACTTTATCAGTTTTGGTGCCTGGCTGCAGCTTCAGTGATTCGGACCCTAATGCCATCATCTCTATAACCACATAGCTTGACCATGTATAACCACTCACGGAGTTAAGGCTGAGGGGAACAGCATATAAACAGGTTTGGGCCCAATAATTGGCTGCATGCTGCCATGGTTCTGAAACTGTGAGCTGGAAACCACCATTGCTACCGGGAGCCTTTTCTGCTCAGCCATCGAATTAAGTGATTCAAGAAGCAAGGAGCTGAAAGAGAGGTGTAAACAGGAGAAGCACCACTGCACTAATTACTCGGGTGGGACAAGGAAGCAGTGTCAGGGACTGCCACTGCCGCCTGAGTTACTGTGACATGGGTCTGACCAGAACAGTTTCTTGTACTGTGAGGAAAACAATGTTATGAAACAGGAAGGTCAGAGAGCTTTTAACAGCATAGTTACAAAATGTCTCCTAGGCTGTCAAAGTGAAAAAAGAGTATTTCCCAAGCAGAGTACCAACAAAATAAAGCAATAGTAAAGTAGCATTTGGCAAAATACTCTACCAAATGGACCAGAGTAGAGAATAGAGGAGAGGAGGGAGAGGACAACCAGAGGGAACAATTCATCTATTTCTCCCTTTTCTCCTACATATTGGTATTCCAGCTTAGCAGTGATGAAGGCAATAGTTATTTGCAATGTTTTACTGATTTTCTAAGCATTATAGCAAAAGAAAGACAAAGAGCTGCAGTGCAAACAAGAAACACAGGATCTGCACTGTGCCCTGACAGTGTCTTCAGTAAACAGGAGCAGTAACAGCAAGAGAGAGGGAGCAGGAGGCAGTGAAATTCCCACGCTGTGGAAACCACAAGTACAAGTTCTAGGACAAGACAAAGGCCATTTCAGCACAGTACCTTGAGATCCAGAAACTTGAAAGTTTTCCACAGGGAAGAATCAGGAGCAGTAGCTCCCAAATCCTGGCAGATGACTGAAACCATATCCCTCCTGTCTGGAAAGCGAGGTCTGGGGAATCGCCACCCTGCAAGCAAGCACGATTCCTGCTTTTACATGCTGCCTTCAGCTTCTTATAGGTGAATCATCGCCTCTGTGTTCTACGTGCAATAATCACAGAAACACTATGAAAGATCCTAGGAAAGGTGTTTGCTTAGTGTGCCAAGGTTACCTGTCCCACTGAGTGGGGGCAAACCCTGCTCAGAGAGATAGGCACCACCGCAGAGCCCTGAGGCCCAGATGCTCCACAGCAGAGAGCCTGGGAAGTGGCCGCTGCGAGCACCTCGCCAGACACTCACAGTCACTGCTGCTTTCCTCCTCTTGCCTGACACTGGTAGAGACACTGCATCAATTAACTTGCAAGTTGTTCCTGGGGAGTATTTTAACTACTGAGCAGAACTGCTGATACAAAGAGCTTAACAACCACATCTGTTAAGATACCTCCAGAGCACATTCAGCACTGATTAGAGTCTAAGGATTCTAGTCAATTTCCCTTTTGCCACCTCTGTTTATTGTCAATCTCTTGAAATCTTCAAATCTTCACAAAACTACACTCATTTTCACTGTATGGAAGAGGAACTTGTTTTTAATGATTCGGTCTCATAACTTCTGGCCCTGAAGTTGTTGAGTGCAAGAAAATCAGTGAGTTTGTTGTGCAGTAGTTGCTTCTAGGTATTATGTATTTATATCACTATTAAAATCCATCAGTCTTTTCACCTGACTTCAGGCTATTGTTTTTCTCCATAAGCAGGAATTGTCTTTATATTTTCAATTAATACAGAATATTAGTTGAAGTTATTGTATAAATTAAAATTGCCCAGTTCAGCTACAAGTATTTTAAAAGCTGACCTTACTCTCCCTCCTTGTTACGTACTGAATGGATGAACTGATATGTCCACAATGATTGTATTTTAAATTAGCTCTTAATTCTCATTTTTAAATCATTTATATAGAAACTTTTACACTTTTTCAAAGGTGAAAAACTTTGGCTTGCTGCAGGACAATTCTTCTCCCTGCTCGAAGCAGTAAATGCCATAGGGAGGGAGGAAGGGTACTATTTAAAAGTGTTAGGAGGGACAAGGGCAAGATTGCGAAACTTGTAAAGTCTGTACAAGTCTGTATAATGGGATCCACCTCAGCAATGGAATGACTGCACTGTGCGGGTCCATACAGTAAGTTAAAAAGTACCTGCACCTAAACAGCCTTTTTAGAATTTCAGCATAAAGCAGTAAATCTTAAACAATGTAAAATATTTCAGCTGAAAATTTCAAGGGCTCCCTTATGACAGGGAAAGTTGATTTTATAAAAAAGCTATGTATTAATAGTCATTTACTATGTTTTTAAATAAAAAGCACACAAGATTACGCAGAGTACTGCAGAAACTGCTATTCAGAAGTCAGATGCCACAGTTCATTCAAGCCCAAGCTACTCTGCTAATGTAACATGTTTCTTTCCAACATAAGCAGCACTGTTTTAGTTCAGGAAATAACAAGAGATTAAACTGATGCCATACTTCATATAAGACTTTAAAGAGTTTGATAGCATAATTATGAGGCTACATGTATTTGAAGCTTATACTCTGCATATAAATAAACAAACAAGCCCTGCTGTGAAACAGTGAGAAAGAGAATAACGCCAGGTGCTTTTTCTTTTTTGACATACATACTCTTATTTTCCTACGTGTCTGGTATTTTAGCGTAATCACTGATGCATCTGCTCTACCTAGACTAACCACGGGGACAGCACCTGTTTTATCTGTTAAGGGAGTACCAATAATTTAGGCAGAGGTAAGCAGGGCAGGGACATGATGCTGAGTAGGAGGAGTGCTGAGAAAGGACGATGTGACTGTTGCCAAGGTTGCTTCCCATCTCTTTCAGGTCATAAGTGAAAACAGAGCAAAGTTTATTAACAGTTCACAGAAGATGGCCGCACAACTCAGCTTCTGACCTGGTTCTGAATAATGTACATTACCATGTACCAAACTCATTTCATTTACTCTCATAGCTGGTAGCAACAAAAAATGCATGATAACTCTATCCTATGCACATCAGCACTTAGGCTCAGCAAATCAGTTAATTATACATTGATTTTACTATGCAAGTTTGGTCAAATAATAGCTGTACAAGTGCCAATTTGGAGCCCAAATTTGAAAGGATCTGTTGAATGTGTACATCCTACTTTCAAATCTGAGCTGATTCCTTCTGGCTTGAAGCGTGGGCAGAGAAGTTAACATCTGTTTGCAAAAGGCCATGCAATCATATTGTATCCTGCAAAGTACATTTGGTTACAAAGCCGCCTAAGGGAGAGAGGCAGATTCCTTGCCTGGTTGTAATTAGACAGGAATCATAATAGACTCATGTAATGGCTGCACATTAATTCTGTAGAACTAAAGAGAATGGAAATCTGTGTCTCTTTATAAAATAATATTGTGCTTTCCTGACTAAAGCACAAAGTGGGTGGACATGAGTTTTCCTCTCTATTTTTGATTTCTACAGGAAAATCTGCATTCATACTTGCCCATCCACAAACCCACAGAGAGACAGCAGACGCTCCCATAGAGAGACAGCAAGAAGCTGAGTCCCTCTTGTGCACTGAATGTGTCAACTCTCCCTGATTTTGGTAAGTACTGAGGATGCACAGTTCTTTGCTAGGTGTGGAACGATTTTATAAAACCATGTAGAAAACATGATTTTATTGCAAGCAGTAGGTTGCTGAAAGGACTATCTGAGAAGCCGCTGAAGCTAAGGGAATAGGAAAATATACTGAAGTAATGGGAGTGCGTTTTGGAAAGAGATGATCAAATACGAAGAAAATTTAAAACATAAAGCTGATGTGATGATTTAAAATGAAATATTCTAATCAGAATTCAAATATCTATTACATGAAGCTTTAATAAAGTTTATGCCCTCAAAGTGCTACATAAATCTAAAGTAGAAGACAGATTTAATCCCATTAAATATTTGCCAGAGATTAATAAAGTAGATAATATAATAGGAACTATTGGCCCTGGCATTGCAATTATCCATTATTACCAAAACACCAATGCCCAAAGCTTGAAAAAGACTTTTGCCTGAGAAAGCACTAAAATGATTGGACTTCACATTAATTTTTAATTTATCACATTAGAGCTGCTACTGTTTTCTCAGTTCTTTTTATCTCCTAACTGTAAAGCTGGCTTTGTTTTCCTATTATAGAGGTTTCCAGTGGAAATGCTGGAACAGGAATATTTCTATAACCTCTCTTTTAACAGACATGGCAATTTGACATACTAATCCTCTGTATTTTTTCCTATTCAAGAGCAGCCTCCACATAGTTAAAGGACTGCTGCCAAAACCAACTTCCTTTGCTCAGACAGTGACATACACTAATATCTGCAATCCAGTTCAGACTAACATTGCATTTGTTAGTTTAGGGAATGTTAGTTTAGGGCCTCCAGATTGCTCTCGTGCTTTATTTTTCTGTATCATCCCAACTTTTAAGGCTGATTGAAAAAAAAAAATTCTATGATAAATAAAGTTCTAAGTACAAATATGAAGGTTGTCATTACACCCAAGAACTTGGTCTAATCTCTTTTGATAACATAAAGCTTCAAAGCCTACATTTTTTTTTCCTGTTTCTAAGGAACTTTCTTCCACACCTCTGAAGCAAATGGGAAATATCTTTTTAAGAATACCCTACTTCTCTGTCCTTACAAGTTTAAAGCTTTTGTTTCACAACATTATCATTCCAGCGGCAACTAAAATGATCTGAATTCAAATATTTGTGTTTGGATTTTTTAACATAGTATTATTGTCTTAATTCATTTAAATTGAATTAATCATTTCTCTTCCACTTGGGTTTTAAACTCTTCAGCTATTAAATCAAGGAACTGAAATAACACTTGGTGATTTTAGTTCCTAAGCACCATTAACAAATTTACACTTCATGGCTGAAAGGAACACCGCATAAATTATTTACTGCAATTTATCTGATGAACAGGAACATATGCAAAATGAGTATTTCAAACATTTGGCAACTCAGCTATCTTTCTTTTTACCTGTGCCTTAATAAAAATTATTTTTCAGAATCTTTAATGCCATGTTTTGTAGCCACTCATCAGGCGACCTTTCCCGTAGGACAATGGGAGGAAGTAAAATAAAAAGATACATTATCTTTGACTAGAAGTGTTTTCGCAAATTCATGCCAGACTCCATATGAAAATAAATCATAGCCAGGCTGTCAAGGCATACATTTTCCACTGACAGGCTACCAGCATCCTGTGAAATACTGAAAGCACTCAAATCTGCTACAATTAAAGCCACCTTGTTTATGTTATTTCTCTGTAGATACAGGTCATCCTTTCCAGGACTTCCAATTGTAAAACACGGAGCCAAAGTAAAACAAACACAGAAAAGCTAGTGTATCCTCCAGCAAAACAAGGCACACACACTATAAAGTACTACACAAGGAAGCTCCCTGTTCATATTTTTTAAAGAAGGAAATGGAATTCTACTTTCTTCTCTCTCTTCAGCATTATATCTGTACTATGTTATCTAGAGAGGAAGGATGTTCTGAGACTCAGGAGACCAGGCTTCAAGTCCTCACAGCTTCCTAAATGATGAGTAAATCAATAAAATTGTTATTTCCTTTCTACGGTCTGGCATTTGGAGACGTTTAAGTTTATAGCTAAGGCGACATCATTTGCTTGGGTCAAGTCTTCATGATGTCTCTGTGGCTGCAAGAATGAAAACTCTCTAGTGCTCCCTGCTCCACTAGAATGAAGTTCCTGGGTAGTTGTCTCTGCAGGCCTACACGTAGGAGGAATTTTTTGTTAAACTATTAGGGCAAAAAGCAATTATTAGAAATTTTTAGAACATTCTAGATCTATGGACTTGGCTTTCCTCAGAGGCAACTCAGCCTTTTTGCACAGCTGACTGCTACCTGAGTTTCACACAGAGCTGATGCCTCATGCTTTGCCCCTCACACTCCATCCCCAACCCCATTACATTTCTCATGTTACTAAGTAGCTTCCACTTTCACATCAGGACAAAACTGAGACTTCTAAAGTATTTTCTTAGTGAGTGGACTGGGGAGGAGCGGGGACATTCGCAAGAATGTTATAGAGTTTGGGTCATTCCTTTTGAAATAAAAAAGTTCAAATTTAATTTACAATCAGATCGTGCACGTGGCCACAAATCTAGTATAGCTATGTATAAATAGAGTCCTTTTCCTCCAGTGAATATTTATGCAAAGTGGATATTTAATTGCAAAAGGTTTACCTAAGTTCTCATAACAAAAGACAGACATTCATTTGAGAACTGCATGTAAAACTATCAGAGGGCTTATACATGATGTGAGCCCACTGCGTGTAATCCCTGGTCTGAATCTTTTCTATTGCAACCATTGCAGATAGAAGTCTCTCTGTACTAGGATGTAGTGCAAAACTCCAAAAAGTTTTAGTGTTACAAAATGACTATTTTCTGCATAAAATCTCCAAGAATTTGAAACAAGAGTCTTACCACCAGGTACAGAGTGATTGCCTGCTGTCACCAAAAACATCCTTTCTAACCAATCACTCATAGACTGATAAATCCTGATGTTCCTAAAAGACATCCTATTGCTGAATTTCTGGACTCACTTTGTCAGAATACACTACTTTTTCAGGATGTATTCCGATTCTCAAATCACTCCTCACTCTAAGCAGATTTTAGCTGATGAGCTCTCATTAAATACCAGTTTTGCTAAATATGCGCTTCTCCCATGAAGTACAAATGAAGCTATCAGTGCTCAGTCCTTCTGAATCCAGGACAGGATGTTCTCAAAGCATCAGAGATGTATTCTCCTGAAATGCCTACAGAGTAGTCACTCCTGGTTCCCAGCTATAACTCTAGAAGAAAGTAGGTAGTGAGAGATATCAGAGTTTAAGAAGTGTAGAAAATATGAAGGGTGGAAAAAGAAACAAATCACGGCAAAACATTTTAAAGTCTGATTTCTGCTTAGCTCTGAGTATAAATGCATATTGTCTAGCATTGCTCTTGCCAGTTTAATACTGGTGCTAAAGGTGGCATTCTTTCCTGTTCCAGCAGCGTGTGAGATACCCCGCTCAAAGCTCTAATTCATTCTCCACAATCCAGCAGATTTCATTTGACAAATTGAGTTTTGGAACAAACAAATCCCAAACTTCCTACCAGCAATATTTTCACCCCTTGCTGTCATTTATTTTCAATAAAAATTAGATCTGGTCCTTTATCATGTAGGACACCCAAATAACAGCAGGATCCGCAAAAGCATGCACCTAGTGTGAAAAAATAATGAGAAAATATTACCATAGCTGAAGTATAACACACAATTCTCGAAATATCACTGGGGCATGCCACAAGGTTTATTATTTGGTTCTCTAAGTCCATTCATGAGCACAAAAAAAGATGACTAGCAGGCATACTGCCTTGAAAAATATATTCTTTCATCTATCAGTATAAAAAGTTGTGTTCATTTGTAAGAGCTTTTTTATTAGATGTTCTTTTGTTCATTTTAATGGATAAAAATCTAGTAAAATATTGAAGAATGAGGATATTATATACTCAGAAGTTCCTGACATGAAAATGTTATTTTTTTTTTTGTCAAATGCCAGAACTTACTTTCGTCGGGAATAGGAAATTTCAATATTCACAAGATCAACACTTTCCACAAATAAGGAAGCCAGCACACACATAGGTTGTTTAATTAGAGGTACACTACTATACATACTGTATGCATGCAATAAATAAGTGTGCAAATCATCAAAAGCCTACACTGCATTTTAAGGAACCATTGAATCATTGAATTCAGTAAACCCATATTACAGCTCTTTGACTATCTGGCAAAATTAATCCCAAATCCATAATCTTTGCTGCTATGACTTCTTCCAAATGTAGAAGCCTTGAAGGAATAACTGATTGCTCTTAAGGCAGTTGAACTGGATCCCATTAAGACCTCTGAAAAGGACTATCTGAATGAACGATCTTATGCACTGGCACAACTGTTCACAGAAATTAAAACCCAGAAAGCAAGAAAATTGGACTTTTGAGACCCAAACTGTTCGTGCATTCATTCAGTTGGAACACATGAGATTTAACAGAAGAATTGGTTTTGATTTAGAATAAATAGCCAAATTGTAGGACAATGTTGAATACCCTCAAAGCACAGTGTGTGAGGAGAAAATGTTACTAGATCAATTACAGAAGTTGAAACCTGTGATGTATTTACTTAGCTATAACTCACTTTTCTGAAAGCAATATGTAAATAATAATTAAGACAGAGCTAGGTGCTATGGAAATGGAGATATTTTATAACATTTTAATTTCATAATTTTACCCAAGTAGTGAGAAGGGCTGAAATAAGGGGAAATTTAAATGACTACAGGCCTTGTTTATAGTAATTAACTTATAAGAAGGGGCATTGGGATTATTTTGCTGGAACCAGAAGGGCAGCCCTATTAGAGGATAGATAAATGAGATATATGAGCTGGTTGTCTTGGGTCCTACTTCCTAGGAGGTGCTGTGATAGTATTTCAGAATTGAAATTTCTATGTGCAGCTTTCACAACGAAAAATTAGTATCTTTAACAGCAAAAAAAAATTTCGATGAATGTGAGAACTTCTTCCATCTCCCAATGTCTTTTATGATGTAAATGAGACATTCAACATTTTTGAAATATCTATTTCCCAATCTATGAAATGCCTAACTACTGAAAAGACAACCTAATTAATTAATTCTAATTAATACTTACAGAGGTTATAAGTGCATTGAAGTAATCCGTATTTCAACCTCACACTTCAACTGATGCTCTCAAAAAGCTTAGACAGCTACAAAGCAAAAGCTCGTGGACAGAAGGTCCAAGTTCATGATAGGATCATTATTAAACCCAAGCATGTTACTAATTAGCAAGACAAGAAAATCTAAGAAAACTCAAGTGAAAGGGAAATGACTTTCTCATCTAAATCACAAACTATCCAATAAATCCAAAATATAGATTCCAAGAAGTTTTAGAATAGCATATAGAAATATCACTGCTTGCTTATGAGCCTAGCAGGAACTGTTGGGAGCACTGTGCACAATAATGATTTTTTTCAGCTACAGGAGCCTCATTCATGATAACAGAGAACAGTGGGAGACTCAGGACTGAGCACACTTATATTGTTATTTAGAATTATAACTTTCCATTGTTGCTAAAACCACAAAGCAGTGCAAACCTACAGATAAAAATGCCATTTTGCCTTTCAAGGATGCTTTGTGTCTAACTAGTCAAGAAAGCAGTCAGAAGGAGCACAAAACCATATATCTTACTGAAATTTTATAAAAATGCACCATAACCATAGAGGTAGAGTATTACCATATGCCTAGGAGGCCTAGTCAGAGACCAGATGTCATTGTGCAAAGTACGGTAAAAACAATGCAAAGTGAAGAGCTTCTGATATACAGAACTGCAGTAAGCTCAAACTAAATAAAACTACAGAGACAAGGTTAGGCATTTGAGAAGAAAACCTTGCAAAGATCATTACTGCAACTTCTAAAATACTCAGCTAAAAAGTATACCAATCTCATAGGGGAGATTGGGAGAAAAAATATTCTCAAATCTTTTCTTTCAGGTCAAATACCTGTAGACAGAGAGGATACTTTGTTCCATTAAGAAAAGAAATGCTCTATTTCCCTCACTGTCATCTTGCTGAAATCCTTAATGCCTTGTGTTTTGTACATGTCATATATAAGCTTCATATATAAGCTCATGAAAAGCAACTAGTGATTTCCTATGAAAAAAGAATGAGTTTTCCTATGAAAAGCACTGAGAGTATTTTCTTCAAATTTTTTCATCACTACTTCAGAAACTTCAGGTTTTCACAGGACAAACGTGCACCTTTCATTCTGAGTTACCTCCCAGCACAGGAACACTTCTCAGCAATCAGATCTTTTACTAGGCATATAAAAAGATTACCAATAACAGAGGAATTGAATATCTTGAAGTAGTAGTAAAGAAGAATCCATTTCACATATGGTTTTGAAAAGATTAGTAAAACGCACTGGTATAGCCAAGTGTAATCATTAAACGATCATTTATAACTGCTTATCAATGTATTTATAAACATCCATAGCCCTTGTCTCATCTATCACATGTTGATAAGTGTTTCGTTATTTGTCATTCAGTGACTGAGAATTCTGAGAAGCTTCATCTCTCTGACTCATTTTTTTCTTGGGACACTGTAAAAATCTTAATGTATCTGCTTTATAGTGTAAGAATGGAAAGTATTTGATTCCGAAAGTGTTGGAAACTGAGCGGTACTTTAACAAATTTAACATTTAGCTTTTACAGAGCACTTTCCTTAAAAATTTTTACATTTATTGCATGAAGTAAAGCAGAAAGACAAGAAGAAGCTGAGTCAGAAACTCTTTCAGCCACCAGCTACTTACATTATGTGATTTTCAATGACGCAAAAATGACAATAAGAAGATTCATGTGTAGTCAAATAAGTCCTTCACTATTCACATAGGTTAATTTTCCTGCTTTCGGAGTCAAGTAGAATCCGCTTAAGGAGGCGTCAAAATCAGTTCATCATATTGATTAAAAAAAAAGAAAAAGAAAAAAAGTTTGTGCCTAATCTTTTCACTGTTGTAATGTTATTCTATTCGCAATTCCTGACTGCTCATGATATTACACTTTGCATCTAGTATTTTGTATTTTTAAAATCAACTCCTCGTTAAAAAAATTCATTGAACAACTGAAATAGGATTTAACAATAAGCAATAGTAGAATGACAAATAGTTCATATTATCGTTGTATTTAGATTGAATGGGATGAGAAGTGGATAGTGGATAGAAGTGGATAGAACAGATAACTGCTGTTACCGCACACTGGTTACAGTTAATCATCAAGCTGGACACAGCAAAAAATTATTCTAGTTCAAACTGGGATTAGGCAGGGCCTACAAATCTTTGTATTTTGGTACTTCTATTGGTAAAAACAATTCAAGACTAATTTTGATAATGGATTACAATATTGGCATGCATGATCCACATCAAACATAGCAGTAATTCATCAGTTGATTTCCCTTGGTAAAAATGCTTCCCTAGTACCACTCTCTGAAACTTTTAGGTCTTAAATCTTAATTCTTCATTCTTTTTGCACCAACCAATCACAATGCATTTAGTGTAAATTTTGCATATACCAGAATAGACTAGTTTTATCATAGGGGCATAAGGAACAAAAAGTAATCTTGACAGATAACAGCACAAATGATGACGGCCCATGGAGAGCAGGAAACAGACTAGGAGAGGATTAGGTTTAATCAGGAAGTTCAGATCTTTGTTCCTCATAGCATTAACCTTTGCATTTTCTACGGCCATCAGCAGCAACAGCCTGTTAAATTATTTCTCATTTAAATTTTAAATCCCTCTAGTATGTGCAATTCATGCACATACTAAATGCAATTCAATTCAATGTAAAACACTTGACTAGAAAGTCTGTGTAAAATCAAATCTGCACTTATGCTTTTGTCTTCCTGTCTTAGAAAATAAATATTCTAAAGAGAGGAGGCAACTTCCCACTTCCTGCATTTAACAACATCCTGAACTGTAAAATAGTTAAACCATCCACTATTTCCTATATAATCTTCGATGCTGAATGGATTTATACATCCTGAAAACAATTCCTATAACTCTTAAAGATTTTGAAAATATTTTGCTAAATAATTACTCTGGCTTTCTCTTGTGGATATGTAGATTAATTGCTGACAAAAGTTTACAGGTGCTTTCTGATTCATATTTACATATCTAAGAACTCTGAAGTAATTGCCAGAGACAATGACAGGCAAGCCTTTAGGCAGAGGGCTTTATAAATTAATATGAATATTGTATTAAGGCTAGGAAGAAATGGAAATTCACAACTTAGAATCAAACCTAAATGAGCAGCCATACAGACACATGACAAGGTAACTTATATTGGTAAAACTGCTATCCTGTCCAAACCAGTGCAGGAAAAAGAACTAGTGCTCAGAAGTGTGCTGAAGGTCACAGTTCTGGCAGCTCAACAACTCAACACCAATGTGAGGCAAGGCTTTCTTGTCTCTCATTTTCATCCTGCCTTCTTGCTTTCTCAATACTGAATGTCAAAATGCATTATAGCAGAGTTTCTGCCTCTCTCTCTTCTATATAGCCTAGCAGCCTGTAGGTTTCAAGAAGCAATACGCAAATACCCAGCTCCTATAGTCCCAGGTACCTCATCAGAATTTCTTGTCCATGTTCACCTTGTTCCCAGTCCTGGGTGAAGTCCAAGAGGACAACAGTTTCACCAATGAGCTTTGGCTCAAAGCCCTAGGTCTACACCAAAAAGGGAAAATTAGGCTCAATTTGAATGCTTAATTCCAAGACTAGTATCCTCATACTTTGCTTCACCCAAGCATCTATTCTTTTCCTTTCCAAGAGTAACTTCATTATTTAAAATTCTGCCCCCACTGCAAATCCAGAAATATCCTATTTGACAACACTGAAAAATTTAAGTATCTATTGCATAACTCACAGAAAAACCTGAGCACCACATCATACTTGGTGGCTGTTCAATCAGTTCTGGAAGTAGAAACTAGAAGCCAATTGGGCCTGATCCCCACACCAGTGATTCTATTCCCCTCTTTTCTCTATCTTCTTGAATTTCATTTCCTTTATGGAAGAGTGCCATGGATGCAGATGATGGAGCAAACACTTAAACTTGTCTCAGAATAGCCAGTAACACAGGAAGCATAGACTTTTGTACCTTCCTCTTTCTTCAGCTGTGCTGAAGCGGAGCCCTAGGTGTGTGCTCTGGGCCCATATTACTCATGCTATGGTTCATAATATACTATAACACTGTTGATGAAATCATTGCCTTTTTGCCATTCTCTCCCTATTCCTCCCTACAACCCAAACAAGTTTTGATACAATTTTAAGTATTGGTGTGGAATTCAGGTACTGAATCATTACACAGCTGAAAATCTCACTCTGAAGCTAGACAATGAGGATAAAGAGGGCAGATCTGAAGGATTTTGTATGTCTTTCACGAAGTACAAGCACATACTACAATAAAATTTACTCGTTTCCATGGAGTACAAGCTGCAGCCCACGCTAATCTCTTCTATCACATCTGCCAGCCCAGGAGCTGGCCCGTGGTGTGGCATGGATACGTGCCCAAGGCAGAAAGCCCTTTCGGAACAGGGCTGGCTCCGGCAGGCTCTCAGTGCTCAGCAAGGCCCGTGCACCCGAGGCGCGCCAGCTCCACGCTGAACGCTCCCCCCACTACAGGCTGGGGGCAAGATTCCCAGTTTGTAAAATGCTTTGGCATCCTTTTACATAAAACATGGCATGACTGTGCTCAGGAACAGGTGTTCAGAATAACCTCCATAACTCCAGTGTATTTTTAATACAATACAAAAGGTAGCATAAAATGAGCTCAGCAAAGCACTTGCAGAGACGAAACCACCAAACGGAAAAACTGGAACTGGCAGAGTATCAGCTTTGTGCCTTGGCTCTTTACAGCAAGAAAGCAGCATAGCCAGCTGCCAGCTCCCTCAGCACAGAACAACATATGAGATCCTTTGAACTCTTCCTCATTACATGCAGACTTTCTTAAGCTATCACAGCAAAGTTTCCAAATTGCAAATCAGATGTCACAGCCACAGATACAAAAAGCAGAGATGACAGTTGTTAAAATTCAGGATCTTATTCTTTTCTCACTTTTACAGTCGCTCCTACCCCATACAGGATGCTTTTTGGCAAGCGACTGCTACTGTTGCTACTGCCTCCCACTTTCTGAAGCAACTGGCAAATGAGCAGCTGGAGACAGGGACTCTAGCTTCAGAATACTCCATGAATCAGGTAGTATATTTATAGCTCATACCTTCATTTTCAAGCATCCTTGGAACATCTGATGTTAGCGGGACAGCAGAGCAGGTCAGAAAGGCCATATTCTTTCTTCCCCTCTAGCACAGCCTTCTCTCTATGTTCTCCTCTGTTTTAGGAATCTTTTCTCCAATTTGCTCCTGAAGACTCAGGGCCCGAAGAAGTTGAATGTCTCATGGTCAACTTGCTTTATTAAAACTTCTATCAAAACTCCCGTTCGAAGGCAGAACAATCTAACCCCTTTCTTAGTTATTCTATTTCTGCTCATGCCAGTGTGAAAGAGTCCAGCTTTACCACCTTGGTCTGTCATGACCCTGCACTTGCTGCTGCTTGTTCTTCTTTTCATTTGGATATTCCTGAGAAACTGATGAACCAAAGTTTCTTATATGAGTAAGTTACACTTGAAAAATGGACCTTTGGCTCATGATCATGCCTAATGATTTTGAAAAATTCTAGTCTATACTACACTATTAAAACTATCATTGAACTCAGAAAGGATGCAAAACAGATATCATGGACATTACCTATTGCAGCTTGTTAATTAGCACAAACATTAAGCTCACCCTATAAGTGAAGCAAGTCTGGCGAGGTGGCAGGAATTAGGCTAGCCTCGTTGAAAAAGTTTGAATTACAACAGTGTGCAACAAGTGGATGACTTGGGCCTCTGCATTTGAAATACTACTTAATGAGCTTCCTGTCTCTTAGTCCTGCCTCCCGACTTCAGCTTGGATGCCCAAATGACTCTTACCCACATTCTTTTACTTCTGCTTCTAAAGGAAACTGGGAATTACAGTAGTAGTAAATAAAAGTCTCCATGAAGACCTTGCATTTAATTTTAGACCCAAAATAAATAGTGAAGGAACACTGAATTTCCCTTTTAACACTGAAGCTCCTGAACACTGGAGAAAAGATACAGGGAATCAGCCAGCCTCAGAATGCAGTCCCAGATTCCCCAGGTTAGATGGGGTCACTCTCAACAAACACACAACTCCTGAAAACTGTCCTAATGACTCTTGCTGTAGCACTAAGCCCTGCTCATCTGCCTTGCTCTTTTGGTAGCGGTGATTCCCCCACCAAAATTAGAAGGTTAAACCCCTTCATCTACTAATTATTCAGTCAATCCACTGATGACGATAGATTTGCACTAAAAGGTTGGTCTGCCATTCTCTGGGATCTAGGCATATATTACATTTTGCCAACTCCACTCCACAGGCAATAAGCACCAGCAGAAAAATGATCAACAGCTGGAGAGAGTAATGTCTTAAATCTTCACAGCTGTCTGCTCACTGAATGTGAATCAACAGCTTTCATTAAGGAAGATTTTACCATTTGGAATGGATTTCCCCTCCCTCTCAATATTTTGTCTTAACTACTGCATTGAAGATTTTTATTTAGATTCCTTTTGGCTATTTATTTCACAGTAAGCTGCTTGAATTGCAAAATAACGGTATTAAGCTTTTTTTTTATATAGATTCTTGACATTCTCTGATGCTATTATCAAGACAAGTCATACATTTCAAAAAGACACAGTGTTGTTTTGATCTCCTTCCAATGTTTATCATTGATAATGTAAGATTAGTAGGAAACTTCCACAATTCTGACTCACAAAACTTTAAACTTTAAACAAAGCGCTCACATCCAAATCAAAATATAGGAAGTTTAGGACCCTCCAAAGCTACATTAAGGAAATGTCTGGGTAAACCTCTTCATATTTTCCTGTAATGTATTATCTGGGGGAGAAGTGGATTATAATTCCAGGAGCTTTGAAGAGGAGTCTAGATAAATACAGGTCAACGGGTTAATGTCCTGTGCTGAGGCATATAGAACTATATATTACACACATCATATTATATTACATATTCAATATCAGAGCACACAGAACAGGAAACTGTCCTCCAGCTCACAAGAGGAAAATAAAAAAAACCCACAACTTTATTTTACTGTGGTCTGAGTAACTAGAAAAGACTTGAAAGAACTGGACTGTCTTCTGGGGTACTAGTCTCATTTCACTGGAACCGAGTATAGGCTTATCTGCCTGTATCTGGCTGTAGGGCCTGATTTTATTGCAATGATATAGCTCTGTAAGTTTCGGGTTTTACAAGGTTCCAGTGAAGACCTTGGCAGGAGATATTTCAGTGCTGGTCTACTAATCTAGATCAGCATTAATCAAACTTGTAGGAGCAAAAATTTCAATGGGTTGCACAGAATTTCAAATCTAGTGAATCAAGGTACAGAAATGGGAGTGCGGGCAGAGCAGGGATACAAATAATGCTGAGAACAGCCCAGGGAGCCTAAACATAAGTTCACAATTTGAGAACTTAGTCAATATTTTTCAGTACTCTTGGCTGTGATGGTTTCCTGCACCAGTTCTGAAAAGCTATGGCTCAGTTCACAGTCTGCAGTGCACTCTTTGGGGACACAATTAGCAAGAAAGTGGGGTCTTTCACTTTTTAAGTTTCAGCTGTAAAAAATCCAGGCCCATAGTCCCAAAGCTCACAAACACTATGCTCTCAGAGAGGTAGGAGCCATGATATTTGAATAATTTATTGGAAGCATCTCAGTACATGGCCAGCGTTTATGCTTATTGTACCTGAAAGAACCCTGCAACTCAGGATTTTCGCACAATTTTTTTTTTTTTTTAAGGAAAAGGCAAAACTCTTCTTTTAAGGAAATATCAGTGATGTGTTTTTACTAAGTAGAATAAAATTATAATGAGAAGAGACTTTTCTGAAGGGTCAAAATCAGAACCAGAAACAGTTCAACAACAACTGAGCCAGTAACATTTAACAAGAAAAAATTGCTAAAATTCAACACAAAGGACATTGAGAAGGCCATATTATTAGTAACTAGAGAATAAGAAAAGCAGCTCAGGAATCAGAACTCTTTGTCTGTTTACTGTTAATAAGACAGAATTACAGTTTACTTCCTTACCGTACTCTGAGGGAAAAATATGGATCCACCAGTTTTGAGGTCGGGACTTTAAGGCCATGTTGTGTCAGCAGAAGTTTTAACTTCTCCCAGCATTTTCAAGGTAGCAAAAACCAGATTACCAGACTATGAACCATGCTCAACCATGTTTATAGCTTCCCATAGTTATTGTCACTAAGCAAGCACATATAAAAATATTGAATCAAGAGCCTAGGCTGAATTTATTACTGTAAACACAAGAAGAAATTTCAAGCTTTAAATTTCAAAAGAGAAAATATAAAATGGTCACTTTCCAAAATCCTCCAAAATGATGAAAGAAAAACCCTCTAGTCTTGAAAATCCTGTCTAACTATGACATAGCTATGGAGGTATGACAAAGTGACCTAGCACAGTAGGATTCAAGTAAACCTGGGGCATCTCATGTGCAGCTGCAGATACACGAGGTCAGGGAACTCGGACTCACTGCCCAGTGTCCTACATGCAGTACGCAAGAGGCTGCTTGTGGAACTGCATCTGGGAGCTGCCCTTCAAAGTAAGAGCTGCGACTTAAGATGTCAGTAAGTGAATATTCAAATAGGCTGCCTTGGTTGTTCCTCAGCAGCCAGGCAACCACAGGAGGTTGGAGACACTTATTAACTGGAGGTTTTTAAGACTCAGTATTAAAAAAAAAAAAAAAAAAAAAGATCTACCAAGAACAGTCTAGGTATACTTAATCCTCCTCTGCATGACAGGAAGGACTAACTGATCACTTATGGCCCCTACCAGTCCTAGCTATGTATTTTCTAACCTAATTGATTTATATATTATGATTCTGCAGTCCCTACCAGAAATGTATAGTCCACAAAAATGAAACGAAGTACAAGTTGACAAGAAAAAAAAAAAGAAAACTAACAAAGTTTATTACTAATCCTAGATAAGTGGAGGGAAGGCCATGCAGAATGAGCACTTGATAGAGAACTGTGGAGATCAGGGTTTCTGAAACATACTTTTGCTTTAAAATTTTGGAAAGGACACAAGTCCTTCCTCAAATGTAATGAAAAGATCTTAGTCCTCATGCAAAGAACACCACATGGTTCTTTTACAGTGCTCTTCACCAGATTTCAGAGTACTCAATAGAGTCACAGCAAGCCCCAGTAAGGTTGCCAGGACACTGTGGGCTGGATATTTGCAATCCAGATGCATCTGCAGAGTCTGAACTTTCTTTAACTGTAAAAGACAGCCAACAGTATGCTGATTATCAGAATAATTCTCAGGTTCACAGAACAGAAAGCTAGGAAGATTTGTCAAATACCTTGCAATTAGGATGAATCGTTCCTTGAATGTTTATATAGCTGATCCAAACTCTAATCAGAAGGCGGCAGGGGACGCTTTCTATGCAATATGCAAGGCTGATTAACGGTACCATCAGAGTTTACTGGCACAGGCCATACTGGAGCAATGCGGAACGCTTCCTTCCCCTGGTGCCTGTCATTGTGCACTTGAATGGCACACAGGGAAGCGTCCTCGTTACAAATGACCTACCAAAAAGCTAAGAGAAGTTATTCCCAGAGGGCTTGTAAATTTGCCAGCAGAGCAGAACAGCACAAAGTTAAATCGCAGTTCAACAACTCTGCAGGTAATATTACTTACAAACTATTAACTTCTTTGCTATCTTGCCAACCTAAGTGAGTAGGAGAAAAAAAAAATCTTTGTATAGGTTGCCCAAAGTTTGTGCCTTCCAAAGAAGGTATATCTCTAGCCATTATTCAAAGGACATCTGCAAATGCACTTAACACTAATTCATTTCTCTTTCTAATGAGGATCCTTTGTTTCCGTATCATTATATGGAAGCACAGGATAGACTCACCATGTGTCTTTGCATGACAGCCTAAGACACGATCACAACATCTACATGGTAGCTACATGAAATCAGTCCTTTCCTTACTATGATACATTCTCAGACCTCCACAGTCTGCAAAGTCTAAAGGAGAGTAAGACCACCTCTTTTAGCATACAGGACACTGCCTATATTCCTGCTGCGTCAGATTTGCTTCTAGAAATATTTCTGGAAATGGAATATTTAACTACACCACATCTCAAGGTCACAGTTTTTCTTTTGCAACACTTTCCATCAATTATTACATTTTTTGGTGGTTGATTTTCCTTTAACCTTTTTTTTCTTAAAATATTCATTTCAGCACAAGGCTCATTTCATAAGATTCCAACCTGAAAGCTTTATCAGTGACTTACAATGAGCCAGAATTTTACCCTTTATTTAAGGTTACTTTTTTTGTGCATGTGTATTTGCTACTTCCATGCTGGAAGCCAAAAATTTCTGTCAAGGCTTTTTTTTTTTTTTTTTTTTTTCAAAAAGCTCTCCATTCCGTGAGGTTTATTTTCAAGGTTAGGAGATGATTCTAAGTAAGAACTATTTACAATACCTATAGGAGTAGGTCCTGCTTTGGAGCTCATAATCATATACTTCCAAAATACCTTGTGCAGCCTACAGGCTCCTTTATATGATACAGATTTACATGTTTTAAGAGAATGAGAAGGTTAAATGTGCCACAGTGTGTCATATATGGTGCATACACGCTTTTACAGACACGCAGATTTCTCTTCTGCATGTGACAGTGAAAATCAGAAGGATATAATTTTATATGACATGGGGTCAGTGAATGCCAGAGATACACATATACTAGTTGTAATGCTGACATGCAAGCTGATAAGTTCACGCAGGCCAGGGTAGCACAGTGCACATCCACAGCATCATACCTGAGTGTGGGAGGGGAGGCAGCTATCCTTTCACACCCAATGGAGCAGCCCTTATGCGTAAGAACCTGTCTTGTGGCAGATTCAGCAGATAATTCAGATGGAACATGAATAATCAACCCTGAATGAACCAACACCTACATGTGCTTGCCTCTCTCTGGGTAGAGCACTGCATTGCAGCCTCCATAGGGATCTTGCTGAAGAACAGCTAACAGGGGTTAGTTATCCCACACTAAACCCAACCTTTCTCAGTAGTGAAGACAAAGCCAATTTTCTGTAATTGTTCTTCCTTCTCCCTCCCACTGACACCTCCATTCTAACAAGAAAACCCTGCACTTCCTCCACTCAACACATGAAGCAGGCTTTATATACAGTCATGCTGACTATTATAAGTTTAAGTTGCTGTAAGTTTATCTGTAACACCTTTTTTAATAAACCAAAAATGGGGGGAAACACTCCAAATATATCCTTATTAGATTTATTATAATGGCATTACAACTAGGCCAACTTCACTTCAGACTGAGATTAATTCTTTGTCTCCCCTCTAAGCCACTTTACACAGTCACAGGCACAGTCACTGCCATTTTTTTGATAGAAATTATTTTACTGATCTAGTGTTGTCCTTTTGTCTAAATAGGAAAAAAAGCTGCACAGATAAAATACAAAAATCTACTATCTCATCCCTTCTAAATCACTGCAACAATAAAATAATGCTAGGTCAAAAAAAAAAAAAAGAAAAAAAAGAAAAAAAAACAGTTATGTAACTTTAGTGCTTATTTTGATTTTCTGGGCCATGTAGTGGCCTGAAGTAATCTCCATCTGGAAGGATTCCTCACTCTCCTGATGCATACATACACACAGACACGCACACACAGAATACATTATAGTATACTGCATATCCTATTCTATACCTGAAAAGTGGTACTGAACTACAAACTTTGCCTTTGGGATGAGTGCCCTGCCAGTACCATTGGAAAAACAACTCTAGTAAGAAAGTCTGGCACACATTGCTCACGTCCGGGAAACTGCACAGACCCACTCTGCAAATCACTACCAACATTAGGAACTTGCCCACTGCCTCACTACTAAGCAATGTTACTTCACTGACTATTTATAATTTCACAGTCAGAATAAGAAAAATAAAAGCAGTATTATTAATTAAAAGAATGATTTTACTGCCTAAATCAAACAGGAAAATACTATGTATAGTTAAAAACATTGGTATTAGCCACACATCAAGCTCATTTGAGGAATCAAGACAGGAGGTACCTCCTGAAAGGAAGTTTCATTAGCTCACCATATTGCTTTATTTTTGTCCAACTGTAATTATTTGTATTAAAAAAAAATAAAAAATTGTTATTCTTTTTCCCTATCTGTTGTCCAACGGATAGTAACTTTCTGATAGATTTAACATCTCAAAATCCTTCAGGAATGTGTGCATATTAACCAGTTATTTGAGAAGCACTTGGCGGTTTGGGCTTTCCACATGGCAGGAAGCTTTCCAATTACAAAAATGGTATGCAGTTAACTAGTTGGCATATGGATCTGTTTCTCCTCTCAAAGCTCTGGTCTAGTATATTACAGCAACATGTTAAAAAGTTTATGCATTTGATTAGAACAGCTATAAATGGAACTAATTAAGGTAGACAATTTTAGGTACATATTTAAGTACTTTGATTAATCAGGCACTACATATATATATATATATTTATATATATATATATAAAAATTGGAAAATCTAAAGGAACATAGAAGAAGAAAGCAGAAACTACGCAACAGAAATTTATCCCAGATTCACTCCGATAACATATTTTGACAGTGAGTTAAAACAATGCTGTATGTTCCAAAAATAATCACTCTTTGCTTTCGTTCTCTTTTCCTTCATTCTCTGCTGAAAGTTCCAAACAAACAGCCTTCAGATGAGTTTTATAGGTTTAAATGTTTCATACAATCAGTATACATGATATAAAAATGTTGAAGATTTGCATTATGGCAAACAACATTATGAAACAGTAATGAAATGAATGTAAAGGAAAACATGCAATTTAGTGATGAAGGAGGGAAAAAGAACAAGTTCCCTGATGTATCACGAGTTAATCTAGTTCCTCTACTTGCGGATACCTCTCTCCTGAGCGAGCCAAAGGGAATACTGGGTTGTCTTACAACTTTGCTGCTAAACCAAGGCAAGGGATACCAAGAACCAAATCGTAAAGGAGGCAAATACAACACGATTTAATTTCTAAAATTAGGAATTAAACTAAACCCATGTCCCAGCTTGCTTTGCACACAGTTGTTAAATGAGTTTTCATGGGTTCATATTCTAATAATTAAATGGAAAATCACAAGCTATTTATAAACTTTTAATAAGTGCCTTTGCGCTTTTACAAATAACCATGATCAATATCCAAGGTACATGCAAATTCAGCAGCTGCAGGCAATCAAGGCACCACTATGCCATCAACAAAGTTGTCTTATTGCACATGCAAATCCATGGTCACCCAAATGGGTATCTGCAGATTTGCACACTCATACTAATTAAGACATACACAGATAAAAACCTCTGGAACTTAATCCCAAGCATTTATACATCAGCTGTTGTACAGTCATCAAACTGCAGGATTCAGGGTCTGTGGAAAGGACATGCCAGAATGATAAGCTTGGAAGGGACCTCTGAAGAGGCTCTAGTCCAAGCTCGCTACACAGGCTTCTCAAGGGCACAGCCCTGCTGGAAGCTACAGGTTTGCCAGATACTTTAGACAGGCATTTTCCATATTTTTACCACTTATAAGCCCAGTACAGATTTCAGAATGTACTTTTGGCGAAAATTTTAGGCTCTACATTTGAGATCCAAAATCCACCAAAACACACTGATGTACAGCTAAAAAATTTGAATTGCAAGCAATGACTGAGCAATGCAGGTGCAACATTAGCATGTTAAGAGATTTTCTGAAACTAAGAACATTAAACCAACTGAAGGGTACATTGAATTAGAAGCTTGAAGAACAGTTGAACGAAGAAGAGATGAGTGAATTTACGGGAATTAGTAGCTATTTAGGTACTCATAAAAGGTAGAAGTATACGGAACTGCTAAGAAGATGCTAATGAAAGAGGAGATCAGGGAGCGGGATATACGTACAAGAAAACCCCTGAGGTAAACCTACCCCATGTTGTCCAAGGGGTAGAGGACTCTGTTTTACTGGTTCACACACAAATATATCAGTTAATTGTTCAGCTAAGGCTTTGAACTGTTGCTCTTTTCTAACCATGTAAAGAAATATAGCAAGGAGCATCAGAAACTTATCTTAGAAAGGGGTAGGCAGGTAGATCACACACCAGTCACACTGAAATCCATTTACAGCAAACGTTATAAGCATCTTCTGTTTTTTAAAGGGTTTAAACAGATCTTTACTGATCAACAGATCTTGAATTTTCTCTTTCATGAGGAAAACCATTAACTCTCTCATTCATTTCTCTAGAATAGAAGTTAGCATGGATGCAAAGCATATAGATTATTGAGTTTCTAGTCATTTATATATTATATGTGGTTTTTTTGTATGCAGAAACAAACCTGATTGCAAGGAATACTAAATACTAAATAATACTAAATACTAAATAATACTAAATACTAATACTAATGTGCAAGGCACATTAAAAATTGTGTTAATAAAGCTGGGGGAAATCCACCAGCAAGGAAGAACACTGCTCGGCTTCCATATTCCAGGTAAAACTAGGATAAATATTTTCTTACATAAAATGAGCCCACTCATGTCATAAGAGGATTTAAGGTTATTAGTAGTGCCATTTTCTAAAAAGATAAATTCAAACATTTGAAGCAGAAAACCTCTCTGGTCTTTCACCTTTACTTCTAGCATGTCATTTTAAAAATATGGATAAGAAACTTAACTGCTTAAAAACTGCAAACATAAGAAAGAATAGAAGCTTCATTTTTTAGCGGATTCAGTCTATTTATGGTATATGCTCCTGAAAGCATCCAAGGCTTAAGTAGTACAGAAAGGTTGAATTACATTTCCTTAATATTATCTAGTTCTCTACTCTTTCTTCTTAATAATAGGGACTCCTCTGTAAAACAGTTAGGAGAAGTTTTTTGAAGCATTTTTATAAAAATAAAAATGTGCTTTATAGTTCTACCTACACATTGTAATACAACTCCAAGAAGATCAAGCACATTCTACAGGGCAATTTTCCTGTTCTCCTGATGTAAGCTGTGATGATTACTAAGTGTTACTCCTATGAGAAGTATTCAGAATCTGATATATAAAAGAACAACCTCTTTAGGTGAAAAATTATGGATTTTGTTCAGAGCAACACTAACACAATGCTACATATTAATCTGACTGCAACAGAATGAAAGAGTAATTCCTATTACAGAATGTGTTCTATGTATGTTTTATGAACTGCACTTCAGAGCAGCAAGCAATGAAAAGTTCCTCACACACCAGTAAGTTGTTTCAAACTATTCCTTACAAATTACCTGGGTTGAACAAGATGTGTTGGCAATAGGGGAAGGCCGATGTTATGCTAAAGTCTGCTCAGGACAAAAGCAACATAGACCTGAAGAAAAAAATATCAGTACAAATAGACTGTAGTTTCTCTGCCCACAGGTTAAATACTTCTCTTAACACAGTCAGCAACATGAGACCATAGGTTAGTAGAGCCTTTGTCAGTGCTCCAAAGAGTGAATACTATGTTGACTCCTCTAGATATATTCCTAATTTGCTACTGACATAATTCTCTCCACACTAACTTGTCCAGAAATAGACTAGCTAATAAACAAATACATCAGTAAGTGCAAGTTTTGGTACTGCTGATCTGTTTTTTTTGAAAAGGCAAATAAAACTTAACACTGTCAACTTAAAAATCCACAGGTGGTTGGTAAAGCCAAGCCACACTGAATAACACTCATAAATAAAATTGTGTGCAAAACAAAACCAAAACTAAAAAAAAAAATGCAGTAATCAGAACTTAAATATCTGGTTAAAATGTCCTTGCAAATGTCAGTTATGTTTAAGCAAAATGCTAGTCACAGAAATAAATTGGGGAAAAGGGAATCTTCAAAGCAGTCTTAGAGCATATATTACAAACGATTCCTTTTCTTCAAAAAATAAAAGAGATGCTGCACACTTTGACTGCTAATTGACAACATATGAGCAAGATCTTGGCAACATCACGTGTTGCTCTCATGAGTGGCTCTCTGAGAAAAAAAATAAAGAAAAAAGACCACTGAATCTAGTTTTAAATTAGGTCACTAATATTTAATTTCTTTAATTCAAATGCTATAGCAGCTGGCAATAGAATTCCCATTTCAGTGGAATACAACACAAGGAATGTTGGAAATTATGTGGAAAATACCATTAAAACTGCTCATGACTGTGAATAACAACTTAACCTTTCTGAAAGAAAAGATGGATAAAAAGAAATCTACATTAACCTTTAGTAATGAACATTAATTCCATCAAGTTTAAACAGATTTGTGTAAGTTGTACAGATTTGTACAACTATCTTCTTGTGCAAATTACACACTCACAGAATGTGGGAACACTTACAGAGGCATCAGGAATTCAGGGCTATGCTTGCTTAGGTGATGGGGTTCCTACACAGAAAGTGCGAATATTTTAGTCTTAAGACTAAGAAACACGAGCTTTATATCCATGGAACTACAGGACATTCTTGCAAAAGAAAAAATCTGCATTTAGAATTTTTGTCATTAATGGTACAGAGGGAATAAATGAGCTCAGCAGGAAAGACTTAGATTCTGTACAATTATTTTCCTTTTTAATAATGTCTGTAACTGCTGCATTTTCAGTTGAAGAATGCAAGGAAAAGTTTTGATATACAAAGCATTTGTTTCCACAATGAAGTCATAATGACTACAGGGTTTAATTTGGAGTGCATGTTTCAGTGCCCTGGAGCCTCAAAACAACATTCTGGATGATTGTGCTTTTACCTCTTTTCTTCACAGTGGCATTTTCTACTATGTTACTGTGTAACATAAATATAGAACAAACAAAACAAACAAACAAAAACAATCTATACACAGCCTGGCTGTCTATAATATGATATTCACTGTAACTGTAAGAAAAAACAAATCGATGTCTTTACCCTCTCCAAAATACATCTGCATAAATTAAAATCATGTAATCCAATTATTAATGGAATGGTAGAGACTAGTATCCACCTTTTCAATACTCTTCATCCACCTAATCTGGCTGAAGAAAAAGATGCAATCTTATGTCAATGAGAAAAAAATAATTCATTTCCACATTTTTCCAGTAAAGGAAGAGTGGAATATGTAAAGTTAGCAATGGTAATAATATGTTTTAATATAGACTCTCTCTTATGAGAGCCCTAGCAACTTGGGCCACCACCTGTATGAAGGCAGAATCCAGGACCCAAAACAAAGTAGTGCCAAGTTTTGTAACTTTGTTCATTTTCCTCCCTTGCTAGCAACAGCTGGCAGTGAAAAAGAACCAGCTGCCATCAGATGCTCCAGGCAACACATTTCTGCTTTTCTCCTCCAGAGACACTTATTATGCTAGAATTCAAGGCCATTTACTTCTACTGGCAATTCTTAAAACAGTTTAAAATGAAATATTAATCTAGCAAATGAATGAAAACCCAAATTATAGCAGAACCGGGCCACGATCTTCCAATGCAAAAGCAACACTAGAGAGTGCTCCCAAAAGACAGAGAGGCATAAAGAGAAAGTTACGGGAAGAAAACAAGCCACATCCAGTCGCTCATGTGACTGCAGAGAGTTCAGGCTTTTCTCCAGGCTGAAAGGTAGAGCCGCACATTTACCCATCAACGGTTACACTGGCAGGATTCAGTGCAGGGCTTATCTAGTCATTCACAACTCAAGTTGCGGAGTTTTACCTCACTGTGGTCAGAATCATACCAACTCCTTTGTCTTTTGTAGGTGCTGACAGGAATTTCCAAGTGTTTTGCTGTCTTCCAAATTGCAAACAATAGAAAAATCTTTCTAGTTTGTGACAGAGTCCCATGATTCCGCCAGTAACTACAACTGAAAACTCTTTGGAGTCTCTGTTTTGAGTCATGTAGCTCTCAGACAACTATTTACACATTTTTAAGGTTAATCTGCTATCCTTCACAGTATCTAATAACAAAATTCAGGGAACAGCATAATTCTCCTGATGTCTTTGCTAAATATTTCTCTACTCATGTGTAATATAAAGAGTCACTGAATAAAAAAAGCAAAAGTAATTTAATTACTTCAAAACACTCTCCAGAAGAGAAAATAAGAGTCAATAGCAGCACTGAAGTCATCTGACAAGAGCATGTGAATTCTGAAGAGCAGTAGGACTATTAAGAGCAGTCAATGAAGTTCTAAGGCTACTGAGATAACTCGACCATAGACGGACCTCAGCAGAGACTAGTCATTTCTCTCCTTCAGCCCACCATGCTGCTACAGGTACAAACACAGGAACTAGAATTACAGCAGACAAAAGGCAGACTAAAAAAAACAGCAGGAAATTGAGCAGTGACACACACTTCCAGCCTGCAAATGTGCAGTAAAGGTGGGCATAGGACAGCAATCTCCCAGGTCCCTAACAAGCACACTGGCTATGATGCACTGCTTCCGCTGTCTCAGCTACTTAAGAAAGAGAATTTTGCAAATGACTGTCCTCTGAGTGCTGCACAAAGGGAGTAGTGCCTACTGGTTTACCCCTTCAGGCATCAGAAAACCAAGGAAATTTCATTTAATAAATGTGTATTTGTGGCGAAGAACACTGAAAAAATTACAGAGCTAAGAACTCTAAAATTTAGAAATGCAAGATAGGTGCTACCTTGCATTATTCATTACTAAGTAGCAAGAGCAATTTGCGGGATTATTTCTGTATAACATCATGTTTGCCACAGCAATGAATTGTTCTTTTCTCCTCTGTCTCAAACTTGCTTACAAGTTAATGTTTCCTCCTTTTCAGCATCTCCTTTTGTTCAAGTTTATTCTTTTCCACTTAATATTGGTTTTGTGCCTGCCATTGTTGTAGATTTTATTGTTAATAATGAATAAACACTCTAAGCAGCAGTGCATTCTATTCGATGACGCAGGACAGTTGCAAAGATGTAAATTACTGACTTTATTCTTTACTGTTTTGCATTGTATCATTCATGCAGCTTTGTTTCATTAAATCTTCAGGTTTCCACAACTAATTCTATTCAAACTGTACTGAACATTTTTTTTTCTGTTCAAAATTTAAAAAAAAAAAAGGGATGAAAAGTAAGTCTACTGATGTTTGCTTAGCTTCAGATTTGATCCTCACAGTGGATTGCAAAGAGTTTCATACAGATTGGGCATTTGTAGAGGCCCATGTCTTTGTGGGTTCTGCAGAGGCTACTAAATGGTGAGTTTACACTGCACTAAGAAGGAGTTGGAGAGTTTTGTTTACACAGCAATTAAGTTTTGGAAAACTCATGGGGGAGCTAAGCTATCTTTTAGATGCCCATTCTACTGTCTGATTTGGTTGGGATCAGGGAGTAGGTTCAAAATTAAAACAGTAAGTGGAAGAGTAAGACAGATATGCCTAAAAATATCACTACTAGTATTCTGAAGTTCCCAGTTTCCCCCTAGATTCAATTTATCCCCCACATCTGGGTAAGGATCATATATGCATAGAAACAATCATAATGTAATGAGGCCAACTATTGTTACTAGCTCTGCTTGTGCTCACGGTAACTTGAAGCAAACTGTGTCAGAAGAGCGCAAGTTGGTTGAAGCTGCATCATAATATTGAAACTAAAGTCTTCTTGGCGTTTTTCTAATTATAAATTTGATCCAGCTTTCCATTAAAGGCAGGCTAACTAGCTTGTAGAAAAAAATAATTGAAAACATCTTTTACTACTCATTTTTAACTTGTAAAAGTGACATTCATAAAAATAGCCTTTTTAATGAGTAAATTTCGTTAAACATTATAAGCAAGCTTTGCCTTGGACTGTCCATAGATTACTATCTTATTACAAGCATTTTGTAACAGGTAGAGTTTTTTATTTTTATTTTTTATTACCTTGATATATTTTTGGAACAGAAAAAAAAAAAAAAACTCTTTTAGTGCCTCTTCTATTTATGACTCACTGCTAATAACACAAGTGACTCATACTGTCAAATTACAAGCTATTACTTTAGAAAGTGATTTTTCCCTTTTCCTTTTGGGTAAAATATGGCAATTTTCACTATTTTATTACTAAGGGCAGTTTCTTATTACTTAACAGGTTCTTCAAATTCAATTTGCTAAGTAAATTATTTGCCATGAAAGACAAAAGAATCTCCTTCCTCTTGTCTCTTTTAAAGATAAATACATTTGATACAGACGAATTATTCAAAACTCGTTCCAGAATGTCAGAGGTTGTTTATCAGTAAATTGCTTTTCAGCCTTTGGATTTTACTTAGACAATTCTGCACTTTTTTATTTTTTGTTTTACTTATTCACGGTAAACTATTAACATATATCAGCCTAAAAATAATCACTATGGATACTCTTGTTTCAACAAAAGAAACAAGTTCTCTGTTTGCATAGATATCTGGTCTGCCTTCCTAGCAAAGTTAGGTCTTTCTTTAACATACAAAATGTGAAAGGACATTTCCAGGTGGGAATTAGCTTCCAAAACTGGGAAATGAGTATTTCTTAGGTCAGAGAACACTAAGCAGTTTCTCATTTCCTGAGAGCTTAGTCAGTCCTAGCCTTTGTTTTTCCTCATTATGAATAGAAGACAACATTTTCTCCAGAAAATGATGTAAATAATTTCTACATTATCTTACGTATTGTAGTGTCGATAGGTACACTACGACAGGATAGGATATGCCTAATAATTTCAGAAGTCTTACAAGTTTGGCCAACCTGCTTTCACAATAAGCTGCTGCATTCTCACTATATTCTCTGATTATCAGCTCAGATGAGGCCTAGTCCTCTCTGGCTAGTGACCACTTAAATTCCATGTTGAGATGATGCAGTAGAAGAAACAGGACTTTTCAGCTCCTCTCCCTTTATGCCTACCCACTGTGGATCACTCTGCATGATATCCTCACTATCTTATCTGCTGCTAGAGGGGTTTAAGTTAAAAACAACAATGATGATAAAATCCAGAAAATACCTTTCGATGGTTTCCCTAGTGCTACAGATCAGCTTTGAGGACTAAGATGAATTTTTGTTTTCTGTTTCTAGAAGATTCTCACTCCGTACATGTCTCACACAAATGAGTAATCATTCCCTATGGCAGTATATCTCTCCTGATGTGATTTTCAAGTCAGCATCTTCTTCATTCTCTGATCTTCTGAAATGCCATCTGGACATCGATCAGGGGCTCTAGGATAAATAAGTAATTCCTTGGCTCAGATATCTCCCATAATAAGATGCTTGCTCTGTAATTGCTGCAGTCCAGACCTCATCACTGAACTCTGCGTTCAGGTAACATGCTGTCTTTTCTCACATGGCTTCCAAAAGCAACATACAGAGAAAGGTACTTCCTGCTGTAGCCATCATAATCCTTACTTTAAAAGATTTTTCTTCTTTAAATCAACCAGACTTATAGCTCTGATCTGCTCTTGTGTTCAGTACAGAAGAAAGGCAATTCCTCTGCTTGGCTGTTCATTGCATTTCCTCTTAACATGCTCTAATCTTTATTAGCTTTTTCTCCTTGTTAGGTCAAAATTCAGCCTTGGTGGAAAAATAAACAGCCGTCTTAGAATTCAAGCAGAAATTTACTTTCTATATTTTATTTTTGCTACTTTCAATCCATTTATTTCCTTTATTTCTTCTGATGCTTTCCTAGGAAAATCCAAAGCACAATAAAATATCAGCAATGTTAAAAGTCACCATGTGCCCACAATCCCATTCCAGAGTTGGAAATTCCAAGTCAGGTTTCAGAATAGACTCAACCTGATGCCACTGTAGCAGGAGCTAAACACCTGCAAACTTCCAGGGTTGTATGAGCTCAGTACTTTCATTCTGATGAGGTCTGTTTCTCTTTTCACGTGAAAGACACTGCAGGGGAAACACCTCTTGAAACTTCCCAGACCTCTTCTTCCGATAATATCTAGCTATCTGGTGCATGTGATGTGACACTTACCAGGAGTCTTACCAGGAAAAGACAACGTGCAAGAGGAACTTGGTATTTATCTCAATTTGATACAGAAGTGTGTCTTTAAAGTCCTCTCATGCAGCAGTATGTACAGGTATCAAGTAACTACTTTACCCACCAGAACATCTAGATTGATGCATTTTATATGTAGAAATAATAAAACTACATAAAATCACAAGACTCAATATTTTTTTCCACTGTCTACATTGGAAGATAGTAGTCTTTCCTGAACAGCAACAAAAATAATACTTTAAGTTTTAGAGTTCTAACACAAAATAACACAAAATCTGTTTTGGAATTCAACTTTTAATCTAAGTTATTATTCATATTGCCTCACATTTGATCAGCAAGAAACCACTCACTCACAAAAAGCAAAAGAAAATAAAACATTACAGCAGTGACACCATGACATATCTGTAACCACAACAGCTTGAAAATATACTTATTTATGCTAAATGCAAAACCCAGAGAAAACAGTCTTTGGGACTGAGCAGAATCAAAATAGCACTTCAAGATCACATGGCACCTAGGAAGAGAGGGAGAGAATTCAGAAAAAAAGGATGATTGGGTGAATTATAAACATGTACACAGTGTCTGCTAAATGGAAAACAGCAACTGCATCTTGCAAGCTATTTAGCAATTATGGCAAAACAGACAGACCCCAATGCATTGAAATAGAGGCAGCTTAGCACACTAAACAGAGAAATAAGATATTGTGCCAAATTGCAAAGACATTATAAACTGCAGAAAATGGTTTATTAATACAAGAAGCTCTGGAGCAGGCCACCTGCAGTGCTAAACACAGTACCTGTTATAAAAATAACTTTGAATATAGAAAGGACAAGCGGCATGGGAGAAAATATGGAAAATGGTTCTCTGCTTACTGGTGGGGAAACTCAGAATTCACAGCTCAAAAAATGATGACGAATATGAAAGGAGAAAAATTACCAAAACTACCATCTGATTCTTATATTTTGCAAGCTTCAAGAGAAGAAGTTGAAAAAATGTATGTTTGAATCCAGTGCCTAGCTTTCACACAAAAGTATTCCCACTCAACTTATAATTGGAAAGTAACACTAGATTCATTCAAACTAAAAATCAAGCTAAACACACACAAAAAAGTATGAATAAAATATCTAGCTACTTTATCAATAGAAAATACTTAAAGAATAGGAACAAACTTGAAAGCAGATACCTCAGCTGTTGACCGAAGGTTACACCTAGTGCTCCTCCATGTGCGCTTTCCCTACCAGGATGTCTCACTGGAGTTACAGTGAAACAGTGAGAAACAGTAATGCAGGTGCAGGCAGCACATCACAAAAAACGCCAAGAAAGATGTTGGTGACCATGCAAGATTCAAAGCCTATCTTGCATAGTAGCTGTACAGAGGAGCACTGTGGGCTGAAGATCTCTGGAGCCACCCTGCAAGGAAAGTACAGGTATTTACAAAAAGCAAGGAAAGATTCTCTGCTATTTACCTCTTTCTACTTCTCTAAAACTGAGCTAACTGGTGCTTGGGCATTACAAGCCACAGACTACTAGTATCATGCAGATCTAAGTCTGTATACAGGGGGCGGTGGTTTACTAGCAGTTACATTATACCTGAATAATAATTTATTCACTCAGAGTTGTTGTTTGCTAATACACTGTATCAATGTACATTTGTGCAACCTGTGCAGTCAGTGTTACAAGCAAGAATCAAGCTTGCAACCCGGCTGTTGCATTGGTGGAGTAGATGGGACCTGTGCTTATGGGCTACTACTAACTTATCAAAATAACATAAGGCAAGAAGGCATGACTTAGTCCTCAATATTTAACAAAACATCGGGGGGGTGGGGGGAAGTGATTCCTAAGAGAAAGCAGCAAGGTTATCTCCATTAGAGACCCTCTGCCAAAGAGGCAGGTAGAGCGGCATGCCCAGACTACCCGGACTAGTTCCTGAAATTCAATATAAAACAAAAACAAACAAAAATACCCAACCACACAGAAGGTGTGACGCTGGGGCAACCCTTCCCTTGTGCACGGTGCCTCCTATTTTTTGTCCTATTTAAGGACACTTAATTGAGTTTTTTTTCCACTCTCTGGTCATGTTTTTTCTTTTTATGAGGAGAGAGAGGGAAATAGAGATTATGCTGTGTTGGGGTTGTTGTATTAGTGAGTACATTGAAGTATAATATTAGCCTAATCAGGCTAATCCAATTAAATGATTCTTTACAGTCTGGCTATTAAATCACTGTTGATGGACAGTTCCCTGCATGCCATGAGACAACCTAGAGCAGAAAGTGGCTCTTTATCCCCTACCCGTTCGAGTCACATCTGTGCCTCGTCTTGCTGCAGCACTTTGTGGTGGTGCCCGCACACACACACACACACACACACACACACCCCTACACCCCTGGTATTAGGGACTGCATCAAGAAAATTCCACCAACAAACTTTTTTCCCCACTCTAATTCGCAAGAGCTGTAATAATAAACCACATCTCACGGATTAAAACTCATCACATTTTGAGGACTGGATGCTTACTGATGGAAGTAAATGCCCTCCATTTAATTATGTTCTGGCGACAGCATCTAGGAGAGCAATCCAAGCCATTTCTCCAAAGAGCAGGAGACCAAAATAGATCTCCATTCAGCAGTCCTGCCTGCTTGGGAGAAGGGAGGTTAACCCCCTTCCAAGGGGGCTCCTGCTCCCCGCTCTGCTAGCCGTGAGCGCAGCCGTAGCTTTAAGGGGGTGTTTTGCCCCCTCATGCAAAGAGCTAAACGCGGCGGCGGGGCGGGTCGCGGCCGCTAGGGCCGCCGCGGGTGCAGGCCACGCGCGGCGCCTCACGCCACGCCGCCTGCGCAGCCGTTGGTGACCGTTGACGACCGTTAGGCGGCGGGGGCGGGACGGGCGGGCGCGAGGCGGGAAGGCGCCAGGGCGGGGCTGCGGCTGAGGCGCCGGCGGCTCCGAGAGAGCAGGGGCCGAGATGGAACCGGCTGTGCAGTTTACCTGGCTCTAGTCTGCTTCTCAAAAACCCTTTAACACAAGAACCAACGTATTGGTGCCAATTTCTGCTCCTACTGCTCCTGCTGAAGGGGAAGGGACCAAGATCTGGATTTCAGAGCAGCACAGATACTTTATTTACTGCTGAAAAGATAAATCCACCCAAAGACACACATTCCCAGGCTGCTGCTTGTGCAGAACCACAGAAGAGGTGTCCTGAGTGCAGCGCTAATCAGGCAGAGGACAGCCCAGCACTAGATGCAGAGTCCAGACATCCTTCTGGTCAAACCCTTAGGATTTTTTTTCTTAACAGTTGAGCTTTACACTGGCAGCAACATACTCAAACACCTAAATTCCCACATAACCCACAGCATGGCGATTGTCTGACAGCACCTAGAGATTCTCAGCTCAAATCCCTTGCTCTTTACTGCCGGAGTGAGCCGCAGGTCCACCACCTACACTTAGATGTGCTTCTGACAGGCTTCCAGCTCGAGCACATGGTGGCAAATGGCAGTTCCTAAAGATGTGTGCCTGAGACTGCCAGCACACGCTTGCACAGGCAACGCGCACGGCGGCATTGCCCCCCCTTGGCACCGGTCCTCCTAAAGGAGGCCTGCTGCCAGGCTGGGGCTGAGCAGGAGGAAGAGGAGGAAAGTAAAACCTCTTTCTGAAACGCTTAGCACAATCGCACTGAGATATTCACAGCCCTTTCATTTCCAGGGAGAGACAGAGACAGACAAGAGGTTTTTTAAAAAAATCTAAATGAAAGAAATGGGAAGTTTGGACAAACCTGGGACAAAGCTGTCTCTTCATGCACCACTGACTTCAGTGGACCTTGAAGATGCTCAGAGAAAAGCGCGAAAACCTAACAGCAAATACTGGATAAAAAGTTGACAATTCATTTGAAAATCAAATTACTAACAACAGTGAAAAGGCAAGAAGTAACGATGGTTAATACTGAGAAGCTGTAAGGACAGGGCCTAGTGGCTGTGCCCTGGAAGCCTCTATTTCACATACCATTTTCAGACACTTCCTAGGAAGGAGAGAAGGCGTCAATGTATAAAAACAAATACATACATAAAATGGACAATTTATAATCTAATGTACTATTTTTTAGAAAGAAATAAGGTTAAGAGACAACAATGCATAAAAAAATCGAAGAGGATGCTCAGCTTATTCGAATGCTTCGCTGAATCCATTTCACAGCTATGTGATGTAGAAAGCAATTTAACAGACACAATATAGAATGCATTACCAACACCACAATTTTGTTAATTAACCAATTAACATATTAACAACCGTAACAATGCAAAAACAGCATTTCCACTAGGGACTCCAAACTAACTGAAAAAGTCCTGATCTTACCATCTTACCTGGTTTTAGTTATTAACTCCTTTTACTTGTTTACTTGGGATTCTCTTGCTCCAGGACTGGGTGTGGTGGTGATAGGAAATGTATCTTAAAACTCAGCCAACAGGAACCATAGTCAAAACTACAGATTATGACATAAAATGGCACACTATGGCAGGGGTAGAGGGGGGAAAAAAAATCAAGGTTTAGTCATATGAGTGAGCATGAATTGTAGAAGGTGACGTACACACAATGCAGTTAATGATAAATTCTAAACAGGTCAAGAACATTCAGAGACAGTAGATTAAGGAATCTTACAAAGCTTTATTAAATAATACAGATACAAATGCTTATTATTTACATCCAAATTTTAAGTAGTACTAGCATGTAAGGCACATTTTCTCAAAAACTAGCAAAGAAGTTACACAGGACTCAATATGTAAAGACGCTGCTCTTCTGTAATACTGCATGAAACTAAAATTATAGGCTATATACTGTGAATACATTCCATTCCTTTGACTGTTTGCCTGCATAATTCTGCATAATAAATATATTTTGTATAAGATGTTTTGTTCTTTGAAATTGAACAATTGCAATTACTTTTATTATGGTCATTAGACTATACCAGACTATGAAAGTGAGCTCTTGGGCCTCCTGAATAATATTCACAATTGCATCTGTGACATGTATAAACAAATCCCCTACCTGATATCTGCAAAATACTGCTTTCAGATTTAAAACAACTATGATTATAAGCTTTGTAAAATAATGAAGGATTCTATCCATCAGGCATCCCAATTTCTTAACGTCAAGGAAATATTTTAGGCATAAGGATTGGCGCCAGTTAGTCTTTCTTGTGTATTCAAAAATTAATGTGGAAAAAAGTTTAGGCCAGCATACCTCACTGCCATCTTCTTTTTCACAAAGCAAGACACATCCGAACATACACAGTGATCATTTTTCTGACTTAGTAGAGCACATTCTGGTGCACCCTGAATTGTGCATTTTTTACCTGTGTGTCCTTGTCAGTAAGAAAAAATACAAACACAAGAATGCAGTAATCAGTAATACTTGTGCAGTGAAATACTATATTGTATTTTACAGGCATACAAGTCAGCAGTTGTTAGAATACTACACTACAAGTATTCCCTATCTGGTCATATCAGTAATATCTTACTGTATAGCTGAAGTCAAGACTGTGGATGTGGCTGTATCAGTATGTAACATATATATGTGCTAGAGACAAACGGACTGAACCAACGGAGATCATCACTAATGGTAATTGAGAAATTACCGTTACCAAGCTACTTATTTTCCAGTGCACCAGGTGGCTAGTGGTAATAAATGGAGGCTCAGTTTCCATTGAGGTACTTCCATACATAAAATGACTTATAAAAATGTATTATATGAGAACACAGATAAAACAACTGCCTTCAATTAAAAATATGTACTAACAAATTAAAGGTCCGCTTAGAAGGCACATGCTTTCACATTTTCAGTCCTCCAAAAGTGCTTATAGTAACAAGAAAAGAATACTGCAATTGTACCCAAAGAAAGTCACACTTTTCGGATTGCTTTGTTTTTGTAGCAAACTCAAAATCTACACAATTCACAGTTGTTCCAGCATTCTTAATGTTTAAAAAAAAAAAAAAAAAAAGAAAAATTATAATGATGTATCACATTGTAAGGCTAAACGTCATAACACTTATCAGTGCAGTAAATTCCTGAGTCTTTGGAACTCAAAATAAAACTATAATCCTTTGAAATATACAACCCTTCATATTTTTGGCTCATGTTTGACCTGATTTTCTATTTCCCTTTTTAAAAAATTCATTAAAAAGAAAGTTAATTTTCACATAAAGTAAATAAAATTCTTGTATCACTTTCCTATAGACATAACTTCTAATTGCTTGAAGAGTGCAAGAAAGCTAGCTTAGCACAAACATTGCTTTTGTCCAGTCATCCTTGTCAACTGAGCATAAAACAGCAGATAAATTTTAAAGAAAGAACTGAAGCATTGGCATAAAAAGATTCCAAGAGCCTGAAGTATTTAAAAGTACCAAAACTGAGAAAGTTCTTAAATTTGCTAGTGGTAAAGGCACCATTTTTTTATTCTGAAGCCCTCATGCAAACAGATGAGTTCTCCTGCCTCTAGCGCGAAAAAAAATCAGTGCTCCAGAGCGGGGATGAAGGGCTTGTCCTCCTGCTGGAGCACAGGGGACTGAAGGTAAATGAGGGCGATACAGGGGAACCTGAAACACAGCAGAGAAGGAAACAAGCTGTCACACTCAGAAACGGTGGCGGGAGTAAGAAACAGGTAACTGCTGCTAATCATCTGCTGGAATACCTAGCAAGCAAGTCTAGTGAGCCAATCAAAGCAAAATAACCCCTCTACCTTACAGGATTTTTTTTTCCCAACAGATTCTAAGTATGAACAGTTTTTCTATTAGTTAAAGAATTGATTCAATCTTCTGATTGGGCTAAATTATATTGCATTTCAGCAAATAACTTCCAACTCAGATTTGCTTTAAATCACCTGAAATGTCACGCACATATTTCCATGAACAAGATATCAGCTTACCAATATTTTAAATGTATATCTGCAATAACAGGAATAGTATTTTAATAATGACTGCAATGTGATCACAGAGTCTTGCAGTAAACAGTTATTTTTTGCAAACTCCTTTCAGAAGGACTTACGTTGCTCCCTTGTGAGCACGTAAAACTGGAAGTAATTACAATGCCAAATAATAGAGATGAAACATGGCTCCAAAATCAAAAATCAGTCAAAGAACAAACTGTTCCCTGGGCAACACAACCATGTCTTCTGTAGGCTCATGTCCTTCACTGCCACACAATTCCACTTCCATAGCCACTTGCAGGAGCCCCAGTTCCCACCACGTCACGGTGCACCGCACTGCAAGAGCAGCTGCACGTGCTGGACCCGTGGCCATGAACCTCACACCCAAGCACATGTTATTAGCACTAAGCTCTGCTTTGCTTTCTTTCAGTAGGAGGACAATTGTGGATAATTCTTCTGTCCTCATCTGCTGATTTTTGTGAATTCTCACACTTCTTCTACACTAGTTATTTCCAGTGTATATGAAAATGGCCAATACTGTACAAAAATATTAGTGATTGAGGAGTCAGTAGAAGATAGACAGGAAAATAAGTGAATCATGGCCTAGGCCTCATCACCTAGGAACCCAGGCTAGCATTTTCTAGAAACTGGTGCAGTGCTTGCTGTGATTTAATTCAGTATATAGGCTTTCTGTTGTGATACCTCCCGACTTTTAATTCAAATTCAGTATCTAGACTATCCAATTAATTTCATTTATAACTGTGTAACAGCTGCTTACTGTTATGGCTGGGTTGAGGAGTTGTCCTTGGGGTAAATGCTGGGTAAGTTTGTTCTTCTTTTGTTGAGAAAGCTGCATGATAAGCTGCAAGACAAAAAAAAAAAAACAAACAAAGCTGTGAGAAATAAAGGAGCAATTCCTTGCTTAATGGCTGGAGTTAACATGGTAAAGAAGTTACAAGAAAAAAAATACATTACTGCAATCTTTCATTCTCTTACCTATGATCATAAGAGCTGTCCCTCCTAATACTGCAAAAAGCGTGAAGAACATTACTTGATAGGAATCGGGAAAATGCTGGAATAAACCGGATCCATCTGTAGAACCAATTAAGAACAGAGCACATTGTGATAAAAGAGCATCTTCTCTCTCCACTCAAGTTTTAGTAGTTCTTTCCCTGCTTTTGCCTATCTTAGGTCAAGATTTTATTTATGCTAAATACATTTAATCAATTTCAGTAATTACTTAGATTTCAATAACTATTTCCAATGCAGTCTTCAAAATTTGCCTACAGTAACTCAAGGCATTGATATAGTTTTCTTTATGTTCTCAGCCTTGATCTGCTAATCGCTTTTCAAAATAAACGGGTAACTTCGAGAGCAAATGAAAACAAGCAAAAAAACAAAACAAACAAACAAACAAACAAAAATCTATTACAGGATATTTCAGCACCGGGATAGTCATGCTTTAGCAGAGCATTTGGACTGACCCAACAGGGAAATATGTTCAGCTTTAGTCATAATGAGCAATTGCATTCAAGTCTCCTAGTCACCGTGAGCAGCTTAAATGTCAATGACAACATTAGTTGCCAGCTCAGATTTAAATGCACCAAATTTTATGACCACATGAACATTAACAGAAATTTAAAGTTTATTTTGGCATCCAAGGTCTAGAGATAAACTTACGTCTCACTTGTGCACTGCTTCTGTCAGTCAAGTAAATCACTGTCACTGGGATAGTGATAGATTGGTCAGTCATTGGACTAGAGATGGTTAGAGCGGTTGATAAAGATCCCTGGCTTGACACTCTGAGATCGGACAGACTAACAGTGTAGACCACGTAACTAGGTAGTCCATAGGATTTCTCCTTCTTAAATGCCTTTACCATTGGTGACTCACATTTCACCTGCCAAGGAAAGAACAACCCACAACAGAATGCTTGAAATAAACAAATGGATGAATGAATGAATAAATAAATAAACACAGTATATGTTCATCTCCAGCTCATACTTCAGAAATATGTTATTACACAGAAATATAGGGCAACTCATCCCTCAGCAGAAACTGGCTTGGATTGAAACTTCACACTGACACTGCCAGCCCTTCACCTCCATTTACTGTTAATAACCCCTAATAATTGCTAATGACCCTTAATAACAGTATTTCTGTGGACGTGGGAAACCCCTAACACAGGCAGAATCCAAGCACCCCTTGCTGGGCTTTGCAAACCCTGTGGGCAAGTGCCCTTGGCCATAGGGAACGGGCAGCCTCATCCCCGTCCCAGGTCCTACACTCAGAGGTCCATCTGCTGCTGCAGATAGAGCCTGATTACTACTACCCTGACACAAGAGTGAAAACTAAGGAGCAAAACAACTGGAATGAGTATCTCAGAATCATCTTGGGAGCAATCCTGAGCTGCTAATGGTAGCAAGAAGTTCCTTTGGTTAGAAAATCGCATGCAGGGGTTCAGAATGCTTCCAGTTGTGTTTTGATACATTTCCGTAGCACACTCACCTCTAGGGTATCGAGAATTTCCGTGGCACCAAATATTTTCACATCAGAGCTTGTGTAATGGTTACTTAATAGCATTTCTGTTTGGTCAGCATAAAACCCCGGATTGAACGGCACCTCGGCACTGATCTGCTCTCCGGAGAAACGGCTGCCTTGGACTGAAGCTGCAACTCTGAGCACGGTCTTCCTCGTGCTGAGATGCTTCAGCTGCCTGTCAGTCAGCCTGTGCATAGTGATGGAACAGGTGTAATGTCCTAGAAAAGCAAAAGCAGTTTCAGCGCTAATTGCTTATCTTGATGCTTTTCTCTCCATGTGGTGAGAGATCTGTATGGGACCTTTAGAGACCAACTAAAGAAGAAAGGTGAATTCAACAACATCAGGAGTGGGTGTTTGAACGGGACAGTCTGTCTACTTATCCAGGCATCATAATCCCAGGAGTAAAGAATATATTTTGCTCCAGACTGAATCTCATGATAAAAAAAATGAAAAATTCAGGCTTCAGTCCCTGTGAGATTTCATTTTAATATGCCAGCAAGACTCAAATTCACTTTGAATATATTGTACATGCAAATATTTATATAAAGGTTTGCTGAAAAATAAATCTAGCATCATATATCACATTATCTTCATCTAATATTAGAATTCTAGTGTTCAGTGAACATAATTCTGTGGAGACCTAAGTAACTATTTATCACAACCTCATTCAAGGTTAGATATTCACCATGTTTCCAATTTATGAGATGTATTTGTCTATTATTAGTGATAAATATAATAAAAGATTCCCACAGTATGAAAGATATAAAACATAAGTAAGAAGCAAAATTTGCAAGATAAATGTTTCCTTGTATTTTCTTTCCTTTTCTGAGCAATACAGGCAGTCACTACTATGCAAAGTATAACAGTATATTACACAAAGGCTACACATACTAACCTAAAAGATAATTAAATCTTGTCTTTTGATACCAACTGTGGTGGTTTTGTTCTTTTAAAAATAATGTTATGGTTATGAAAGAATGGTACATTGTAGACAACTTTCACAATTTTATTTCAATTCCCAAACTATTTGGTATTTTCCCCCTCCTTTTACGCCCCAGTTATTAATGTTTAGAGAGTATATAAGAATTCTAGCATTTGTAAAAAAGTGTAGCACTCAGGTTGTAGGGCAAAAGTTGACAGCATGATAAATTCCAGAAGTGTTTAAATTCCAGAATGCAAATATAAAGAAATCAAAATATATTATATTCTCAAGATTTTCACATCTAACCCGTTTACTTCATTTTAATCACTGAGGTTAGTTATACTGGAATAACAACTAGAAGCAGAGCTATCAAAAGGCCAACATTAAGCACAAAAGGGTATTTAACTCAAGAGGATAATTTGGTGAGGTTTATCTTTGGTACCCAGAAATTAAAAGCTCACGATTGCCTCTCTGATCCCTAGTCTTAAGCTCTACTGCATTTCTGTATATAGGAAAGGCATTAAAGTCAGGCAAGAAAACACCTAAGAGCTAATGGCCATCGACTGCAGCAAAGGCTGGAATATTTGTCTCCTGAGTGCTTGTGTGCAGCAGCTGCAGTAGGATGGGTTTTGCTCCACAGGTCAGCAGATACAGGGCTAACATTCCCTCCTAAGCTAAGCCATTACAAGGCAATAGATTTCTGCAGAGCCCGGCTGGAGCAAATGTTCTGCACCACCACTTCTGTCTCCAGGTTGCCAGCCTACAAATATATAAGCAGCAGATTGCAAAACTAAGATCTAATTTTGGATTCACTAATTGAAAACTTTATCTAAGCTTGGGGTTTTCCCCCCACTAAAATAATGCTTCCACAGCATTGTATACGATATAGCCTTTCAAAATCATAGTTGAAAGTCATGAAGATGTGGAAATGGGCTGCCACCAACTTCAGGATTTCATTAAAAACAACCAAAAAATATCTTTTTGCCAAATGGAGAAAGTTTAAGTTAAAACAGAAGAAATCACATTCGTAATTCACTAAAGTTGGAGAACTTGCACAGCCAAGACTGTCAGATTTTCTGCTGAAACCTTTGAGTGGTCAAAAGGCATTTGGGCTAAACCACAGCAGAATTCAAGAAGTCTGCTTTCCGTGCTGAAACCTTACCTGAAATTGCATCAAATCCAGGTTCTGCTATGAAAATATCACGTGCTGGGAAATCAAAGGCATCACTGTCAAAATTTAGGTGGCAACTGATAATGGACTCTGGTTGTAATTCAGCAATGGCTTCAATTTGAGCAGCCAAGCACTCCCCTATGGGGAAGGCAGGAAAAAAAAAAGAAGGAAAGAAAGAAAGAAAAAAGAAATGACTTATGAAGCTCCCCAGTAAAAAGAACACTGTGGTATACTATATTATAGTATGCATACTATACTATTTATGGTATACTCTATTATACCATAAATAATAAACATTAAGCTGATAACTAAAAGGCACTGTGATTTGTTTATTTATTAAGGGACAAATTATGACCTCTTATCTTTATATTAAATGATTCCAACTGGTTTTTTTTGTGTGTGAAAGGTTTAAGGATGATAACTAGTTTAAATACATTTAGTGAAAAAACATCAACAAGAAGGCAATTAGAATCACATAATTGATCAGTTGATTGGCTAGTAGCTGTTTTCTGATGTTAAAAAAAGGAGACACTTCCATTATCTGCTGATTTTATTAATTGTGAAATCATAATAATACCCCCAAACACTCCCCAAATTCTGTGGTATGGCCCCTGATTCTTCCTAGACTTGCTAGGGCTCTGGATAGGCACTAAAGATGAAAGGAGATCTTGCGCCTTCCTTCACAGAAGCTTAAAAGCAAGCACTCCCACACTCAAAAGCTAAGCATGAATATAGAAACATGCAACAAACAATCAGCATACACACATTTTCATCATACCTTTCAAATTTTTACTTCTTTCCCCGACTGAAACTATTACTTTGGAGGCTGCAACTCCTTGCAAGCTTGTTTGTACTCCACTTACATGCATTGCTGTAGTACTCTGAGGTACATTAATCAGGATCTTGGAGAGGAGAGAAAACGACCAAGTATATTGTTATGAATATCTACTTAAACAAATTAAGGCAAAGGCAGATTGCATTGATTCAGATGTAGATCTTTCTATGCATAAGAGATCAGAAGACCCCAAGCTTTTGTACTGCTCTTTATAAGAAAACCTACACCTCTCCAATTTTACAAATTATCTTTCCAAGCAATTTAAGCCTAATTAAACATTATTTCTATCCAATACACATAAATCAGTCTTTTTAACAGGCATAGATCTGTACATCTAGATTTGGTTTTAAAGAAGTCTGGTGCTTATGTTTACTGACACAGTGACTTCTGTGCCAACAGTGTTACTGCACCGTAGATGAACAATCCGAGGCGATGCACAGTGCATACAGCACAGCACTTCAGAAGTGCTGCTGGCATATCCTGCCAACATATCCTGTTGGCATAGCCTGCTGAATTTCATTCACAAAAATAGCTTTTAGTAAAATCGCTTAGCATCTGGAAACACCTCAGACAAGAAAAGGAATTAAGTGTCTGATATAAACACAATAAAGGCTAAAAATACAAACTATTAAGCTAAATTATCCTCTGTAACACAGATAATACAAACAATAAACATAATGCATTTGGACACACGTCAAATACTTTCCATTGCTTAAACAGAAACATACTTGTACGTTTCTTTTTCCTTTAAAAAACACTGTTTCTAAATGTTTAGAACTAAAAAATATAGAATGTATTTTTTGCTGCAGGTCTGTCTGAAGCAAGCAGTTATTTAACTATTCTAGCAGGACTTAACAGTGCCTCACCTCTCTGTATGTCTTAAGCAAGCCGGGAATCTCATAGTAAACAGTGACCAGCCCAGAATCCCTCACCACAGCTGCGCCGGTCTTGGAGTCGATTTGGAGAAGGCTGCTCTGAGAGGAGCTCCACACTCCTGGCAGGCCTGTGAAGACACCCATGGTTTGCACGTAGCAGAACAGGGTTAGGACAACTGAGGCGCTGCATTCACACACTGGTGCTCTGTGCTTGAACCCATCGTGTGGGCAGTGTGGATTTAAACATACTTCAAAAGCCGCAGCTCTCCCTTGAGAGAAGCTTGGCTGGTCCGACCTCAAATTCACCTGCAGTTTTACGCTAAATAAATAAAATAATGCTAAGCATTAAGAGCTAGGCCTTCCTGACTGTCTCATTGCATTATTCCCATAAAAACAAGCCTTTCAAACCAACAGAATGGGAATATCTGAAGTCTGACACTCATGGATTCAATATAAGCAACATAATGCAGGTACAATTAAAATTAGAGGAGTTGATCAAAACTATTTTTATCATTAACAAGAACAGTGACATTTGATTCTGAACAAACATCATAAATTATGCATTTGGTTTTCCTGAGAATGAGAGAGCCAGCACTGAAGGGAATTTATACAGCTGCATAAACACAGGCACTGAAGTGCCTCTTACCTTCGTGATTTGTAAGTGAAGTGCTCAAACACAGGACGTCGCCCACCACCACGTCCGCGAGCTCCGGGAAGATGGCGTGTTGCACGGGCAGCGGGACGTAGTCTGCAATTCCGCTCTGCTCGGCATCCCAAACCTTCAGCAAGGTCAAGCCCACGTTTACAGTTCGGATTACGAACGTGTTGTTTGTGGCTCCTTTCCCAATCTGTACAAAGTCATCTCTACAGATGAAAAGAAAGACTTTTTTATTATGCCAGATTTCTAATGTCCTACCCTCTACTGTATACAGTAGGTACAAACTCTGGTTTTAGATTCATTTGATTCCTGGGTTTTAGTGATGGTTATCTTCTAATAACAACTGACAGAAATGAAGAAAATATAAAAGTGATTTAGCTGTCATTGAGGCTGATTTCATTTCTCACAAGGTTATGCTGAGGAAATACAGAGTTCAAAATTGTGCATTAGACCTATTTCCTAATTTTAATTATTTTAGAAATTTAAAATGAGGTTAGGTCTCTTCTTTCTCTTTTTCTTGTGGAATTAGAAAGCAAAGAAACTAAGACACCAGTATGCACTTTTTCAGCCAAAACTTCACAACACTAAGTCACAGGTAATGGCACATTCAGAAATGGAGCATGCTGAGACGCTCACGCACAGAGCAGCGGAGCACAGCCAGCACTGGGGCTGCCAAGGCACTTCCACACAAAGACCCTAGTCAGGGTGTTGACAGCACCAGAGCCGGATCCCTGCAGCGCCGCACGGGGGATGAAGGAGCTTTGCTTCTCCCTGGGGCTATCGATCAGCACGTGCTGATGCAGCTCTGCTGTGCCTGGCTGTGACCACAGGTCAGAGTTCTCTCAAGGAACTGTGGTGTGTGCCATAGAGATGCCTGGCAATCATTTAGGCAGAAGAAAGATAGAAAACATTAAAGGAAAGGAAAGAGGTTGGGTGTAATCATGACCACTGATGTATAACTACCAGGTGCTCTGTAGAAAACAGACTCTACTAATAAGTAGAGTTAATGAATGCTTACAAATGACTGTAGAGGATTGTTTTATAATATTGATTATTCCTTGAGGTAAGGCCCAAAAAGCCTTGTGAGGCCTGGCTCTGTTGTGCAAAGGCTGTATGAGCATCTGAAGGCAGTCCCTGATCCAGAAAGTTCACCGTCTTACATAAGGCTGGTTAAGTAGGTCAGTGTAACAAAGTACTGGGAGAAATGAAGAAAATGATTTTGTCCCAGTTGTTTACACTGGCCACTGATATGCACAAGCTGATGTTTCAGAACTATTTAAAGCCAGAAGGTACTCCAGCAGACCCCACTAAGGATGATCATGCTTATCTAGACGTATTTTCCTTTTGCTGGAGCACATCAGCTGCTAACCGGAACTCTCCTTTCTGCCACAGTGCCTCTGAAGACTTCAGATTTAAAACACTCTGTTTATTAATCCCAGTCCAGGCTTTTTATCTTCCACTGCTATCTCCTTTTGTGTTGCTTCTGTCATGAATGCCTGTGGTAGATACCCACCTGTTTGTTGCGAAGTTGAGCACAGAGTTATGTGAGTGAAAGGTGTCTCCGGAGTTGTCATGAAAATGGACTGTAAAGGTCAGTGTCACACCCAGCGGAAGAGCCAACAGGGCCTCCTTGTTTTGTGTGTGCAGAATAGGACTCATGGAGATTCTTAGGTAGGAGATGGGGTAAACCTGTAAAACATCATCAGTGGAAAAAATCAAAGTGCTTTTTGGGTTGTATCTAGCACCAAGCCATGGAACCTTTAGTATCCATACATGAATTTCCTTATATGTTTCTCCAATAGCACTGGGAGTTGAAGGGAGCAATAATGATGTAGAACCCGTATCACAAATTTCAGAAAATGCATTATCATCTTGTAAAGCAAAACTGTTAAGACTGCCTTGATACGCAAAGGAATAAAGTGCTTCTAAACTTCTCTCCTAGTAAGTCTTAGAATAAAGAGGTTAATTCATTCCAAAATGAGAAAAAAATAGAAACGAATAACTTGCAATGTGTATGAGACTAAAGAGATGAAGTCTTTTTCATCTCCATAGTAGGGAAGGAAATTGTGATGATATAGGCAGGTTTGAAAAGCCCTGGGTCTATCTTTGCCTGGTGGAGGATACACAAGTAAGCGCCAGGGAGTTGTTCTCCAGGGACCCTTGCCAGGAATCTGAACTGCTGTTCCTCAGCCAGGCCAACAGTCGCTGTGACAGGAGGGCCACGGCGGGAGGAAGGAGCCCAGAAGCACTCCCGCGCTCAGCGCCGGCACTGCTTCTCCTCTGTCGAGACACCAGTCAGGGATTTCTCCTTCCAATGCTTTTATTTGCTTTTATTTTATTTTATTTTATTGTGTGCACACCGCCACATTTTTGCAGGAAGGTTCCACTGTTCCACAAGTTTATCTAAAGAAAACAACTTCATAACATGTAATAATAATAATAATAATAATAATAATAATAATAAGTTCTTGTAAGCTGTACCTTTTTTCAGTAAGTTAGCTAGGTTACCTAGCAGAATTGCCCATCAAAAATGACAGACAGACATCTGCTCTTTCAGTTGCATTTTTTGGAAAATAAATAATGAAAGGATAAGGAAAGCAAAAACCTTAAACATACAGAAAAAAATATTTTAAAAGAAGCCCTCAAGCTTATCTTGTAGGAAAATCCCTCTTTCTGAGCTAAGAGACTCAGCTAAAATGTAAAACTGTGCTATCTCAAAATGTACACGTCAAAACCTAAAAAGGAAAGGACAAATTCGGCTTCAGGCAAATAGCATCTCCGGTGAGTCTGGAAAAAAGTGGCTAAAATATCAGTATATACAGCTGTCTACTCCACAGGCTGATATAATAAGTTAAAATATCAGTGCATATAGTCATCTGCCCAACAAGCTGAGGTAACAAGCTAACAAAAATGCCATCTTCCTGACAGATTTTCAAGCTTGCTTTACTTTACATCTCAGAAATTGGCCCACAAGGGACAACTGCTAACTTTAATATTGATGAAAACTCTTAAAATATCCCAGTTTTAAAAGTATTTTTGTTATTAAAATATACATATTTCAGCAGATTACAGCCAGTAAGGACACGTGCTTATCTTGCTTCCATGCTAAGCTCTGGCGCACAGTCACTCCTTACTTCCACTGTCCTCCTTGCTTATACAAGATAGCCTTTTTTGAGCAGGCTGAAGGTCTAAGTGTTAAGTGATGCTGCTGCAGCACTTTGTTTCTTAATTGTGTACAGTTGTAAGTAGATGAAACAAGAGCTTAGGAAAGAAAGGACAGTGCAAAGGTGAGAGCCTGTCCTGGAACGGCACAGAGCTTGTGCCCTCTTCTGTCACAAGTTTTTCTCCATGACCTTGACTAGAAGTCATTGAAAACCCCCATGTCTCAGTTCATCCATAAAATGCATCAGTCTGTTACATCACAGGACAATGAGGTTAAACATGTTATTTCCATACAAGTTGTGCAGTCCTAAGAAGCCTAAGAAAACAAAATGGTTGTACAAGATGCTGAACAAGAGAGATGTTTCCTACTACAAACAGCTCCCAGGTTTAAAACTGTAGCCTAGAAACTCCATAGTTCCATGATATGCAAATAGTGTAGGGAGAGAAAACACAAAGGAGGAGCTTCAGTACCACTATATGCTGAATAACTGTCACTTGAGCCAACTCTGAGTCATCAGTTGCCTTTCACTGCCTGGATCCAGCAGCGAAGAGAAGAAACAAGGTCACCTTTAACAGAGCGGCAGGAATCTACTGGACCTCACCTAACAGCAGGACTGCGACCAGAAACCTCCATCCCCTTCTCATTCTCCTCCCAGGAGGATTAATCTACCTGCTGTCCTAAACACAGAGCTGAACACCAGAGGTTGGAGAGAGATGGCGGGGGAGAAGAGACACTTCCCAGTGATTAAGATTATTAACAACACAAGCCTTACAGATGTTTTAATTAAATATCTTTCTCCATCAGCTGGAAGATACCTGAATGATGCTAGCAAAGTAAAAAGGATAAGAGAGATGGTATGGTCAGCATCTCAAAGCCCATACTGGAGGACATAGAAAGTACTTGAGAAGAGCATTCCAAACAGAAATGAAGGACATGTACTCCTTCAGCATGCTAAATGCCCAGCCATTAAGATGCATTATGCTGAGCATAAGGGCATTCAACTCAATACCAGTGTTTTGGGAAGACGGTTCATTAGCCTGAATATAAGTTTCCATTGCTGACTCTCGCTGCATCCTTGAAATGTGGTTGCTTCAAGGAAGTACAGTGCAGCTTCGGCTGACACGACAGTCTGGAGACACCTCTTGTCCACTCACCAAATACAGGGAAGAGCAGCTAAGTTATTATAGCTGATAAGCTAGGTCTTCTCACACAGAAATTCTACTAATCTGTAAAAGCAGAACCGTTGAGAAACAGCAGCAAGAAAATAAAATTTGTGTTTTACAGTTGCATCCCTGATATCTTGAAAAAACCCTATGTGCCTCATAACCAATGCTGTATTTATACTCATTAATCTAAATGTTTACCTTTTTCACTCGCTGCAAAATGCAGAGGTTATGACAGCAATATATATTTTAATTTGAATTTCTGTAATTATCAGTCTTCTAAGAGATTTTTAGAACAACTTTAAGCTTTTAAATCCGCATGCACACAAAGGCCTTTTTGCAAGACGTACCACATTTAAGAATCCGCTAAGACTTAACCTTTATTTCTCTCTAACTTGTGTACTAAACTTAATATCAGACCTTGGCTTTTGATACAAAGCCTATACTTCACATTCTTCAGAACTGAAGTCTAAAATGTGCAGTTAGCATCTCTGATTGATGCAGTAATAAAGATATACTTCTAACACATAAAACTACATCAGTTATGACTTCAGCAAAGAAAAAGAGAAAACACTACCTTAACTGCAACGATAACAGTCTGGTTGATTCCAAATGATTCTTGCGAAATTACTTCAATTGTTGATGATCCTACCAAGGACCCAGAGTTAAGGAAACCTCTCTCATCAATTTGCACAACAGGAACTTTATCTGGTCCATCCAGGACACGGTAACTTAGTGAAGCCACTCTATCCCTTCAAAAAGAAAAGGAGAACCGCTTAAATAAGTATATCCGTATTTACGGCAATATATTATTCACATCCATGAAACTGTGCTATTTGATGCATGCTTTTTTCCAGGTTTTTCTACAAAACATTTAAGTTCACTGAAAGAAGCCTTATCTGGGTTTAGGAGGTATTCAGATCCAGGTGCTGTTCACAGCCCTGCAGTGTCATCATTCACTGAGGTGAACTGGAATCCTCATGCTCACGGATAAAACTACAGCTTAGAGCTTCTGCAAACACTTTCTGTAAACCATATTTAGAGGCATTTTAGCTCGTCAGGGTCAATGCTGGTATTTGAGATAAAGTCAGGGACACAATCCAGAAGATCTCATCAACTTCCCGGAGAAGTTTTGTACACAAGGTTAATTTCTGAAGCATCTATCACTGTGGTATTTGCATATTAATAAAGTGAGCAGATACATAAACTCTAATTAGTGGGCATTCTGAGTCATTAGTTATTTTTAAGTATCACGTAATACATGTTCTAAAATCACTCTAAATCCGTCCTGCTCCTCCACCTCCCCTCTCCCAGTCCCTGTGTCGGTGCAGATACTCCCTTTCCACCCAGCAGCACACAAGCCAGCCTTCAAATCCCCTTTTCTGGGCAATAAGGCAAGTTATTTTGGGGTCAGAGTTCAGATACCGGGAGGCTGCACTAGTACTGAGCAGACGAGCATACAAATTCATCTCTAGCGCCTTAACCATGAGCTTCTCAGAGTAATTGCTGGCAACCTCTCAGGAGAGATGACAGTTACCAAAAACATTAGCAAGTGACCAGACATCACAGGAGCTCCCATGTATCTTTTTCAAAAGCAGACATGGAGTCATGTGGTCATTTGAGTTCCAGTGAAACTTGAACTTCACATTTCCCTTAAAAAGCAAATGCATCTGACCTCTGTCGGCAAAAAATATCCTACTAATGGTATCTGCCCATTCTTATGCTTAGAAAACCAAACATCAAGCCCCAAACAGGTCTGAAATGTTAACCTTTGAAAACAGACTATAAATAAACAGCATCTCGTTTAGAAAGGACATTTTCACCTCCAAAGCCTCTGTCACTGCCTCTGTGCAAAAAGCACCAAGTTCTGTTTTCCATAAAGCTCTAATCACTCCCTACAAAAAACTGTGGAAGTGGGCTACTGCTCTTACAGGATTCACGCCTTTTTAAAATAACTGGAACTTTTAGATCTTTGGAACTTTTAGATCTTTTAAAATAAGGATCTAGAAGTTCCAACTGTCATATCTTCTAGCTACAATCTGACCAACACAAGATTTGAGAGACTAAGCATAGGGATAAGGTGCTACTAATCATATGATAAGTTGTGCACTGAATAGATGTTCTGTAATGTTCTTTTCAAAGGCTGAAACAAAAGTTATTTTAAGCATAGAATTATGCTTTACACTTTCAATAAACAGCTGACTAATCACAATATGAAAAATTTATCACTAACCTGTTTGTCTGAAGTTTAATGAAGGAGTTGGGTGACATTAAGATCTGCTCTGCTTCTACTTCTGGAGTAACTAGGTGAAGTTTTTCAAAGACCTGGAAAATAAAGGTCACTTTACTGCCGTGTGCAGCAAGTAATTTAGTCCCATTTCACCTTCAAAACCATAAAAAAATCCAATTAAAATTATAAGATAACATAATGTAAATCATGAGACTTCCTGCAGAAGTTAACTGCTGATCTAAACCACACACTCATATAGACACATAAAATGGGGCCTATATGCAAGAAATATCAAGCATGAAGGGACAACTGCAGCACCAAGGTTCTTTACTAGCTCTAACACCTCACCTGCAGAGAATAAATTCATTCAGTCTCAACAGAAATGGTCCACACCAAACAACTGACTGTTCAATCAGATGCAACACCAGCGTGTAGCTATTCGGTGGCAAAATTTGCCAATATTTAGAGATCTTGAGGATTTCCGAATAGTGGGAAAAACCAACAAGAATAGCAGCACAACAAGGACAGAATTATGCCTTTGCATTTCAAATTCCTGCCCTACAGGCTTTAATTTGGTTCTGAAGCTGATACTTAAAATTACATGCGAAGAAAAACACTATACCTGGATTTGGATTTCATCTGACAGTTCTCTTGCCATGTTGTAAAACTGGTCAGCTGCAGGATCAAGAACCTTGACGACAACTTTCAAACCTGTTCTTCCCTTTACTCGGCCATAAACATCCATTGCAAAGTTATATTTTGCCGGAAGTTGAAAAGAAGCCTTAGACCGGAGAAAATCATTAATATTTTGCTCATGGAAGGAATTAGAATTGATAGGAAAGAAATGTCACACCCAACATCAACAGTGGTTCTTTGAATCTGAGAGTAAGCAGAAGCAACATTTTCTTATTTTCCATTATGCAATTGTTTTTTTCCTGGGGTATAAACATCAATCATTTACCTCATTGTGTCTTGTCTTGATATCCAAGGTATCTCTTTTTGTGACAGACCAGTGAAATGTTAATCCTGGTACTGCATTGCCAAATGAAAAAGGAGTCTGACTGCTAGTGATGCCCATCACATAAACTGGCATCTGCAAAAACAAAAAAACCCAGCTTTGTTAGATAATTCTTAGACATAAGCTAGTTAAATGTGCACAGAGCAAGTATAGTTAATTTTTACTCAGTAAGACAATTGAAAAAGATTACCAATCAAGAGACTATACTACCAGTAAGAAGCACTTCTTATGAAGAAAATTGCTTGGCTACTGTATATTTTGCAAAGGTACACCAGGCAGAAGACTCAAATAAGCATCATGTAGCACAGAGAAAGTTTTGATTCATTCCCAGTTGTTAAACACATGAAAAAACAAGTGCCAATTTTCTTGACGAAAATAGTTCAATAATCCACTTATCCATTTGTAGTATCAAATTAATTCATGTCAGCTGTTACATGCTATAATATTTTCCATGTCTCTTCCTAGATGAGCTCCCTGATTTAACTCTTCGAACAATTTCCCCTCCATACCTCAGACAATGTAACATAAGGGCACAAAACAGGGATTTTTTTCTCCTCTCCCTGATGCCATTCATTCACCTAAGATTATAGCTAGAATTACTGGCCATCTGAAGAAGCCTCCAGATAACAGGACAAGTAATTCATAGGAGAAATATAGGCTCTGAAAACAATTTACTGAAAGATAATTTCTGTAATAACTATACTGGATATAACAAAAAGTTGTAGATTTTAACAAACAAAGGAAGAAAGCTTCCACTGAAAATGGAGTGATAATAAGCTTTTTTCCATTTAAAGATTCCCTGCTGGTCTTACAAACATGCTTCTTCAGCAGGTCTTGAATTTTTGAAAATCAGTTTGGTATAGAAGGTAGGCTTGTCCCAATTTTGCTTTTCCTCCATATGTCCAACTGAGAGATTCTTCACTGAAAGCACATTCATCCCTGCTGCTCTGGTGACACCCTTCAGACTGGGAGGCCTGCCAGCTAGGGTGCTTTTATCATCAGAGGATGATAAGAAGGTCATAACTTGCAGATCAGACTTTTAAGACAATAAAAGGTAATTACAAATCAACTAACCTGTGTACCAGTTTTCATTCGTGTAATTGGTGCACGAATTCTAACAGCTGTCAGCTGTACTACTTCAACTTCCACTTTGTCCTAAAAGAATGGAAGACATTGTAAGAATTTCTTAAATGCAAACCCTGTTTTACTTTCAGAATCTATTTGCTGTTTTGTCATTAACCAATCACTATTCTACCATGCGATTCGCACGTGACTTATCACAGAGAAATGCAGCTGCAGATGCAAAATTCAGTAGGACTGTAAGTATTAAACTACAAAATAATTAACTTCTGCATAAAGTCACAGCAATAAATGAGAAAAGCATATTGCTCTATATTCCCTCAGCTGTATACTGCTGAGGGAAGGTCAGACCTAGCCCTCATTAGATGGTAGATTTAACACCTTTTTTAATTTAATCTTTCTTATTGACCTATCACCATCTTTTAAGCAGCATAGCTCTGGTGTGCAATGATTATTCTTCCTTGACTTCAAACTGAGAGCTTTGGTCCAGATTCTGTTGTTCTGAGTCTCATACAAGTCTCAATAATTTGCACTTCCCACAGGTCTGCTCTGTAGCTCCCAAACACTTCGCTAATAGTAAATTGTATGGACACAGACTGAGGTGAATTTCAGGGATTCACTGCTTGAACTTTCTAGGTGGGTGCAGACAACAGCACAAAATAATAATACTCTCCACAGCTCACCTGTAACATAGGAGACTGTGGATTTCTTGGGCACTAGTCACCTTCTAACATCCACTGACATAGAAGGTTAAGTGTAAGGCAATGCAGATAAAGGCAACGCTCTGCTCTTTAGTAGGGCTTCTCTAGATGGGCTTTTCTAGAAGATTTACTAATCAAGTCTAAAGAAAACAAACTGTTGAGAGAAATTTCTCTGAATTATCAGTGAAATTTAGTAAGGTACATCAAGACACAGTGCTTGGCTATATGCTGAAGGTATTTCCTGTACCAGCAAATACATGAATTCCCAGACCAGGGAGGAAGAAATACAAGTCTTTCATGACCTTTGGGAAACCAGCAAAGTGCACAAGATGAAAATGCTGATGTGAAAAGAGTATTTGTCCTTTTTGAACTAAGCCTAATAAATTTAATGGAGACTCTTACTGCTCCAAATAGCATCATAAAACCTTACCTGGGACACCACAACAAGCTTTCCCGTCTCTGCATCAACAGCCTGCACCACTCCTGTCACTGTCCCATTCCCAATTGCCAGTCCCCTGATTAGTCCAGTGCTGTTCACTGACGCAATCGTCTCATCACTAATGGAGAAAATTATGTTGGATTGAGGTTGAGGGCCTCCTTCTGAAGTGATCTGTAATTAATAACACACAAAGCAACTGGATTTACCCATCCAATACTTGTTCTGATAACATCAGAGCGCATGCCTTCTTTGCTCAGCATCACTACAACGTCTTCATAAGGAAAGGGCACCTGCACCTTTCAGACCATCCCAGAGCTTAATTCCCTACCAGGCTGGTCCAGCCATGAAGAGGGACTGGGCGGTACATGAAGCTAAGCACAAAAGCAGACTGCAGCGGGCCCATGTTTTGTATAATGCAGAGAATTACTTTTGTTTTCTCTTTGCCACAACTGTTGTACTTCTATTTTTAGTTTGTATAACTAAACTAGCCCGCTCTGCCTGATTTTATTCACCTAATTTATGGAATGCTAGCATTCCCAATGGAAGAACTGACACCAAACACAGTGTCTTCGGCTTCACATAACACTAAAATGGAAAGAAATTCAAGAATGAAACTGTTCTGTTTTGGGGATTAGCATACAGTATGAACATGTTGCTAAGTTAAATATCTTCTCCTGAAGAATAAAAATGTATACATTTATTTTCAAAAAGGAATTATGTTAAAAAAGGGAGCTCCCTTACCTGAATCATTGCACCTATGATCAGGGTCACTTTCCTTGGCAGTAGTCTGAATGGAGGAAAAACCTAAAAATGGAAATATGGATACTCGTGTTCATGCTATATCAATCAGATCAATTAGGCCACACAACAGTACATACAAATGTAAAGTTAAGTCTTTATTTGCTTAATTAAAGTAAATTGAGCCTGCAGGCACTATTCTCACCACCTGCAGTTGCACAGCACTATGAAATCTGAAATGGACTAGCATTTGGGTAAACTTCTGGACAGAAAAGGAAACGGATCGTTACAGCAAATTAACACTCCCATACTATTCCTATGCTACCATAACACACATTTTCTTTATGGACGTATTTTATCTGAAATTGTTTACTTCAATCTGTTGTGGAGCAGAGTTAATTCTTTGTCCTCTTCTGTCAGCGACAGTTGCCATAAGACTAGTCTGACCTATGGCCATTCCATGCACAAGAAAAGCGGCAGTGTGGTCATCGAGAGCTTCACCAAGTGGGCTGTAACAAATAAGTACATCCAGTTGGGAAAGTTAATTGAATAAATTACAAAAGTAATGAGCGTGAAGAACTTAACACAAAGCAGCTCCATCACAACAATTGTTAGGTGACTAAATCTTAAAATAATTGTGGCCATCACAGTCCAACATTAAGCATTATAAAATGGCTCCTTGCAGCCTGTATCTCTTCTTGAAATGAAACACTGAAGAGAAGAGTCTGTCTGGTAGGGACATCTTTCTCACAGAGAGCCCCCAAAATTTACCTGGTATGAGCAATGGTGGGCCAAGCTTTGAGTACATGCCCTGACACTATTTAACTGGCCAGTATAAATACAGTGGTACTGCATAATATATAAGCAAAAAACACACAAACACACCCTTCGCCATACAAAATAAATTAATTATTATTTATGATTTCAAGTCTAAAAGCTGACAATTCAAAGAAAATCCTTTCTTTTTCTGTGATTTTAATCATTGTGTTTAAAGCTAGGAAAATAAAGAGCTAGAGTGATATAGTCTACCTGTTTTTAAAAGGTTAAGTAACAGACAAAATGAATTTGATAACAAGATTATTTACAAGATTATTTTTACGCATATTTATAGATTAATGAAAAAAATCCATTAACTTACACAAGCGAAACAATCTGAGAAGCTGCCCTTAGTTTTAGATCCATGACAGCAAAGTATTTCACCAGAAAAGGTTTCTTAGCATCATCCACAACTCGGACGGAAGCTTTAACTGTTTTTCCAATCTCCACCTGAAAAATATAGTCACATATAATGATTTTTCACTTAAACTATTAAAATACTTGTTATTTATCAGTATAAATTCTTTTGTACTACAATTGTAAGAGTGTATTAAAGATGAGGTCCTAAGGTAAGATTAGCACTGATTTTAAAGAATAACCCCTGCTAGCTAAGGTTAGTGTCAAATTAAATAATTCAGAAGTTTCAGGAGACAGAACATCCACAAGTATCAACATTTACTTTGTATAGAATGCACTCAAATTTGCAAGTAAAATGAGGTGGACTTCCTTTTTGTTTTTAAAGCACGCATATGGAAAGGGGCTTTCCAGAGGTCACTTTCCAAAGTTTGCTCCAAAAAGAATCACTCTTATGTCCCTTAAACAACAGGAAATGCAAATTAGTGTGCACACACGAATTACGGACTAGCTAGAGTAAGTTACTGTGTAAAGGTGAACATTCAGATCCCTGCCACACTGAACACAGAGCAAGAGACTGATAGTCACTCTGAAGTGCCTAAAGCCTGAAAAGGGAAGTTTGGGAGAGGGAAACCAAACAATTTTTTCAAGATCACTGCAGTAATGGAGAGTGCTGAGCATTATACAATGTTAGGTCCTATGTTTCTCGGCTTTACATTCATGAGCAACACAAGGAATCAGAGCAGTCTGGGTCAGCTAATAGCATTGATTCAAGAACAACCAACCTTGTCAACAACTCGGATGTACACCTCCTGTATATCGGATACATAAATTTCAGCTTTCGCTGGTGCAGGGAAAGCCAAACACAAGTCATGAATCATCACGGTCACTGATCCTGGAAGCAAAGGATGCACCTAAATGCCAGAAGAAATTTTTGTTAGAGTATTTTTCACTTTCATTTGCTTATCATCCATGCTTATTTCCCTTTTAGGGCAGAAATGTTTGGATGCAGGAGTCTCCAAGCCTCAGACACAGATGATTGTTCCACTAATGCACAAGTAAAGCTGTAAAATACAGTTAAACAATATCATACAATTGAGCTAGTGTAAATTCTTTTCATTCATTTAGTGTAAATGGCCTCTGGACAGCAATTGAATTAACAGATCTTAATCTGGAAGCAGTCTGGCATCCTACTATTCTCCTTTTGTCATGAGAAGGATGAAAACAAACATCAAATCATTTGCAGCAATGAGCTTTTCTCAGTGCAGTAAAAAACAAAACAATGAGAAAAAACAGGGACAGAGACTTTGCCTCTAAAGCTGGTATTGTTTCCTGAAGGATTCATAGTTTTACAGTGCTTTTAACCAGCCACATCCTCCGTTCTCATCTCCTATTACAACTCCACACCCTCATCTAGGGTGCATTTCCATGTAATTCCCACTATTCCTTCTCCGCTCACACCACGACTCGCATGCAGATAAACTGGTGAGCCAAAAGTCAGGCAGCAGATACAGAAAGTATCCATAGGAATCCCAGTAAGCTCTTGGGAATTATTGCACAAGACCTTGGATTCAGTTTCTCAGAACAGTTTCCTATTGTGCCCACAACACGGTTCCACAGATACCTAGCAAAGCATTCTGGTATTTAAAACTCAAGTTCGCTATTTTTTCCCCACACAGACCATTCTAATGACTTGAACAGAAAGAAAATCTGTAGATGATACTGCTATTTAACTCAAGCATAGCACACAATAGTAATGACATACTTTTAAATACTTTTTTTGAAGAGTCTTTTTCAACATATAAAGAAAGGTTTTTTTTTTTTTTTTCTTTTCTTTCTTAAATCTGGCAAGTAGTTAAACCCCATTTGGTGCCTCACAAGACCTGTCTTCTTTGCACTGCTACACTGCTTAGAGTTCACTGCTCTATTCTGGAACTACCAGGTGTTTATCAGCTAAAACAAGGCTACACCCATGAGGAAGACGGGATTGAAAAACTGTAGGCACCAATGTTCAAATGTTCAAAATGTACAATGTGTTCAATGTTCAAAAATAAGCCCACTTATTCCTCCCCACTCCCCACCTCTGTGTCTGACTCAGTCTCTGAATATCACCAGCCTTCACTTCCTACAGCCAGAGAGAAACAACATCTTTTACCAACACTTCTTTCCATACTTTGAGAGATGGAAGAACACCCCCACCTTTATCACCATTAAGTAGCTACTAATTTATTTGTGAAGTATAAACTTAACTGTATATGTGAAAATATAATTCTTCAAAATAGCTTAAGTCATTTTCAATTTGTGCCTAGTGATTCCAACAATGCAAGCACAGAATTTTATTTTTGATGGCTGTAGACTGCATCTCATACCCCGGCCCTTAAATGAAGTCAAGCACAGCTCTAGTTTAATCACAGTTTCAATTATGGGCAGAGGGAAGTTGGGAGGAAGAAAAAAAAAGTTACAAAAACAAAAACAAAAACCAAACAAACCCACACTTAACAGGGAGAGGAACTCAACTCTAACAGTTACTTCTCTTCAGTACTGGGATGAAATACTGGTGGCAAATATCCTGCCATAGCAGGAAGTAGGAGGAATTCAAAGATTGCACCAGTGCTGACCCGCAGCAAAGATTCCAGGCTCCCTGCGGAAACCGATTCCTCTTTTGCTGGCCAGTGCCGAGAAGCTCAGTCATGTTGCTGCTCAGTTTGGAGTGAAACGACTGCCAGAACTTGGAGCTGCTGCATCAGCACCACACTAGAGACCCCAGCATGAAGCTTGGATGTGACGAGCAAAGGTACCCGAGATTCATGTATTGCCTCTCCAGCCACGTGCATTGGAAAATGACCAGTAACTGATTGATAACGGATGTTGCAGGGCGATAGCTGTACATTTTGGTAACAGTAAATAGCATTTGTAACAGAAAATATGACCCTGTTTCTAAATATAATACCACTAACTCCCACCAAAGCTTTTGTGCATAGCAGCATGTCTTTCAGTGAAACAAGGATAATGAATTACATAAATCTAATGGTGTTTGCAGTGTGTTACCCAGGACCCTGCTCTGGTATTCGACTTCGGTAGCTTGTGAAACTGTATGACACAAAAGAACTCAAATGGTAGTGTCAGATAACTGCTAAATGCGCAGATGCCACCTATGTATTGGGAGAAAAATCCCCAGCATCTCTGAATCAACAAAATACACAAGAATTTGTCACTTAATTAAGACAAAGTTTACAGGTAAGTGTATACAACTATGATTTACAGATGCTAATCTCACTTCCACATAGACATATCTCAATTTATTACTTTTAATTATCATGCAGCATTGGCAAGAAAATTAAGGTGCTTTTGTTTGTTTTTTAATTATGTGTCAGGCTGGATTCTCCCAGAAATCTGGCTCCTACCCTCATATCAGGCATTAAGATAGAAAATGCATTTAATTATTTACTGACAACTGCCAAATACATATGCTATCTTTTAAATCAATTTCAATTCGCTAGAACTGCAGATGTAATGAGAAACATATACAGTACTTCATACAAGTATGTAGGTCAACAAGAACTCCTGATAAGGGACTCATAATACACATTTCTTGTTAGGACTGAACCTATTTTTTTATGCTGCAATAGTACTGAAACAGAAGCTTTATCTTAGATGCTTACAGAACAGCAAAGATAGCTTAAATGGACCAACTGTTTTGAAAGAAGATGTAGACTGTCAGTGTGCTGAAACACAGCATATGTCTATCATGCATTTAGCTTTATTGCTATGATAAAAGATAATTGTCTGAGCATATATTTTAGTTCATTTCTTATCCAAGTCTTCCTTCTGCTCTGAAGTATACAATTAGATCATTGTAATATATCACTGTAGTTAATTATGCTTTCTTCTCAGATTACATAAAAATGTGTGACACTAAAAATCAAAACATAAAATATATACTTCCTCACACCTCTACCACCAGATCAATAAAAAAAATAAATAGGGTAAATATGAAAGAATAAAATCAATATCTTAATCTAAGCATCAAATAGGCTTTATTAGTTGTCTAGGAGATCTGTAGCTCTGTTGAATGCCTGGAATCTCTTCACTACAGGCTAGAAGCTGCACACTGTGGAAGCATGAGCCTGAGTTCATGAAAATTTATTCCTTCCAATACCAACAGGGACACACAACAAAAATATCATGTATTTAAATCACTAAAAAGACACAGAAAAACAAATTATTTCACTCACCAGAGCTATACCTTGAGTGTCTTCATGAGCCACTCTTACAATATTTGCAACACTTGTGTTAATGAAAAAATATCCAGAACCTTCTCTGATGAACAGCTCTGCCTGAAAAAGCAAACAAAATATGATTGTATCTTTCTAGGATGTTGCTAAAACTGGAATCTCTTCACCCATACCATAACTCGTGACATCATCCTCTCCCAGTGAAATAAGCAGCACAGCAATTACCTGGATTTCGGGATGGTTGTAAATGGAGACATCGGTAGGGCTCACTTTCACATCTTCCACTAGCATCAGCTCAATAGTGGCAGACACAGGTAGAAGAGGTTCATACTGAAAGAAACAATTCTATTTACCAGCGGTAACATCAGGCATCCCAAGCCAGAAAACAGTGCAAGTCTTCTGTATATGCAGGCAAGCACAGGTAAAGCAGATGAGAAAAGTGCCAGTGCCTGCAGAAAAGCTTAGGGTAACAGAACACTGACAAAAATCAGGTAACTGACTTAATGGCTCTGTCATTTCTAGATGCACGGTTACACAGAGGACAGGCTGCCACAATCTGTGTTATATCCCAGCCAAAGAACAAAGGCCTATGCATTAAGGATTTGCCAGGATTAACTAACCGAGTATAGCATATATAGGTAGTCTACTAGCTCAGATACATGTTATAAGTTCTTGCAGAATGACAAAGCATTGAAAACAAATATTTTCCTCCCACTTTAAGATCATCTTTTTACAGTTCCTCCTAACAGGCCACCAAATGTTGTTCTCCCTTACACATAAGCACTAGACCAGATGTAAGCCTAACTGCTTACTCCTAATAACATTAACTTAAATAGGGAAAGTGCTTTTAAGAGGAAGTTAGTATTATGTTCCCATTTTACCCAATTAGTAAAATTATTTCCTTTATGTAGAAAGGACGTCATGTTTTCCTAATGGCATAATAGGATGCTCCACTTAAACCGGGAACAACCATCAAGATATCAATTAGATTTTTATTTGAGCTTTTGTTTCTAAGAAAAAAGTATGGATAAATTTGAAAGCCACGTCCAGCAGACTGCCTTTAATATATTTGTAAACAGAAGGCAAATCACCCTATTTAAACAAACAACAAAGGTGGCATCTACAGCTAGATCTAGCTTCAAGTTTTGCTCTTAAGACAGAAGTGAAGTTCAAGTACAAGAGCATAAATCAGACATAGGTTTTGACATATGGTCTGATGATATCAGTCAGCCTTTGCTTTGCTCATGCAGAACATCTCTACTGTTTTTTGCAGTGGAAATCATAAATACATTAGCTTTCCCCAATGACAGCTGCACAAAGCACATGGTCGCTTTACTGAGGAACAAGCAGCAAAGCTTCACCAAATTATTAAAAAAGCCTAAATCAAAACAAAATGAAGTGAAACATTTCTTTGCAATCCCCTTGCACAGACAGTACAAATAAAAAAAAAAAAAAGAGAGAGAGAGAGAAAATAGAGAAGAATGGATGTGTGTGATGTGAATAGTGAAAGCTAAGAAAAAAAGAAAGAAAAAAAAAGCAGAAACACCCATGATTATAAAAATGCAGTGGTATGAATCCAAAGCAGCTAATGAATAGCCTTGTTTGGAGATTATGCATCATGCATGCATCACTGAGGGGAAAAAAAACCCACATCTACACACATACACACACGTATATGAACACTATAGACTAAGGAACATGGGGAAACACAGACAAAAAGCCTCCCAAGTTCAGAGTACCGGTGCTTTCACTTTAGCTGCTTTGAGATGAGATTGCTGGTATCCTGTTGCAGTTGCGGAGATCACAGTGGTTCCAGATACATGATGAACCAAGACAGTTTGCAAACCTGAAACAAAAGAAAAAGTCAAATGAATGTAATTATGGGGAAGAAAAAGATGAGATAGACACTGCAAATATTGAGCATTGTAAACAATTTATTTCTAATGTGTGCTGGGTACAAGCTGCAGTATTTCACATCTTACAGTAATTGTCGTTTTTTGCTGTTTTTTAGACAAATTCAGAAATTTTATAACAGGATTAATCCACGTCTTCTTCAGACAACAAAATACTAATTTAAACTGATTCGTACCGTGCATTTTCTTTTGACCGCCGGCATCTTCCTTCAGAGTGAGCTCCGTTAACATACCTGGCTCTATATTAGCTAGAGACATTTTTGTTGATTCCCAGATAATGCTAAGAGAACTGAAATTATCAAATTTACTGCCCTGTTGGTCATACGCAGTCAAGTCCAATACTGGATTGCGATAATTTGAAACAGGCACCTGAAAAAGGAATGAGTAATCTTAACTGAACAGATGCAAAAGTATCTTTTATCATTAAAGTTATATTTGAGTTCCATTTGATTTTTACAAAGAGATATTTTGTGAGAAGTGTCAATTAATGTGAGCCATCAATGCAGTTGTTTAGCTGGACTTCAAGTTATAGAGTTTTTTTGTTGAGCCTTTTTTGTTTTAATGTGACTCATTGACAAACAAATGAAAACAAAAGACACAGTCTGAGTAGTCTTCAGAGTTAATTAAGGAAGTTATTATTACGCAGAAGACACAGATCAAAAGTCTAATGTGCATCATCTGTTTTGTGGTATTTTCTGTGTGATAGCCCAAACACCAACCCTTAGTTATTTAGAACATTGTTGTCCTGTCACAGCTTTCTCAGACTTACCACCTGCTTGTTTTGTTGCAGCAAAGGACATGAGAGATCAATCTGAGGACTTGAATAAACAGGAGTCAAAGTGAGTCGTGAAGGGACAGCACAGATAAACTTCACAACAGCAGGTTCAACGGCTGGAAAAGGATTGGTGATTGTGGGATTGTTTCCAACTGTCAAGGCAATAACCTGTACAATTAGGAAAGCAGGAAAGTGAGAAGGGAAAAAGACTATTGAATTCAAGCACTTCCATTTCATACATCTCAGTTACACTCTGATGCTGTAAGAAAACAAGCAAGAACATGATGTTTATGAATTGACAGCACCAATGAAAATAAAGATGTAAAAGGGGACATATTTTAGGAATGGTTAAATACCATTATCAAAGAAATACTGCTGTGCGCTGTTCCTAGGTATTCATGTTTATTGCTGCTAAATTTAACTCAAATGACAAATCTTTCATAACTTACTAAGGTAACAAGCTGTTTTTTCCTTATCAGCAGGAACAGAAAAGCCCAAAGACAATATTTATAATCATTTTATTATGTTTAAAAACCATCATCTGTTCTATTTTGTATTCCCTCTTCACTCCTCCACAAAACATATATGATGTGAACACAGAGCAGGTATCCCAGCAGGCTGAAGCAGCTCTGCTCACTTGTCTTCGCCGCTGTTGCGCCAGCGTCACCAAAGCAAAGCAGACGTGACCAGGGCTGTACAGTACAGAGGAGACAGAGGAGAGCAGCCAGACATGCACAGCCAGAGACAACACCAAGATGCTTCTTCCTTTCTGAATTTGCACTTACAGAAATAGCAGTGTCCATTGTGGACATGAGTAAAAATTTGTCAGCTAGACTAAATGCTTAGCCCCTGCAAAATTACAAGAGAAAAACATTAAAATAAAGCCAAATGCTTTATAAACTGGCCAGGGTCAGTAAAGCAGGAAAAATCACTTCTGCAAATGGCAGAAACATGACCAAGTAGAACAAGATTAAAGCCTCGTTCAAAGGGTGCCTAAATATTAGGCTGGCGTATGCATACAGCTCTCATTTATCTGAACCAACAGAATTACGCTGGGCTGTAACTTGGAGGAACAGGTCAGACTGGCTGGTCAACCTTCCGCTGCAACCTTCTGCAATGATCTTGTTCATGCAAATTGAAGTAAACTGGAGTTATTATGCTCTATGTGTTCTATTATCCTCCACAACAGAGGTTCCTGTGGCTTTATACTGTAAAAACTCATCATAAAACACTTGTTAACATAATTTTATAAAATGCTTACCCTTAAAACCTGTACAAACATTACAATGAACAAAATCCATAAACAATGTACTTTTTCAAGTTCTTTACTGGCTTTTTATAAAAGTACTCACTATTTAAAAGCTATATGGTATCATAAGTCTGTCTGAAGCAAGTCCTCAATTGCCTTAGCTCAGTGTTTGATGGAGGACAATATAAATACTCTCTGGCACTTACTTGTTCTCCCAGGCTTTTGCAAGATGCTCTAATCCAATGCTGCATATTATTCCGAGACGTAGGAAATCCAAACAGAGAGAGACCAACACTTTCTGTGTCCTCAGCAGTGATGTTCCTGAAGAACTTTGAAGGTTCTTGCACCCACGGTCTGGGTCCTCCTTCAAATAACATATCTTTAGAGGAACCCAAAGTCACTAAAGCAACAGATGGAGGATCAATAGTCTGAAATGAACAACAGTTCTGAATTAATGATTCTGTCTACATGTCTTATATTCTGATTGAACTTCACAAATAAACCTCCTCTTTCTTAGGAGTTATATTTAGTTATTATTTTGATTAGGCTATGATTTTTCACACAGCAGTTTGCAAGCAATAATCTGACAGGTTATATTCAAGGGACTCCAAGAGCCTGAAGAAAAATATTTAGTACATTCAAATTCCATCTCTTTGATGAAAAACTGCAACAAGGCAATATTGAATACATACTTTTGAATACATCTAGACAGAGAATTTTCTACTACATTTTAAAAATAGACAGTACTTTAATACTTGAAGTAATGTCAAGCTTTACTCTTGTTTAAAATCCTTTCACTTGACAGTGCTCTCTCCAACAGTCTAGTGTGTGTAATTATTCTCCTACATATGACTTAAAATTTTACTTCAAACCTATAGAAAAATTCCACTCTGATGTACATCACCAGTATTGCCTGTGCTGTTAATCACCACAGAAATTAACTTGACATTTTAATAGGCAAAAATCATTTGAAGCTTGTGTTTCACTACTTTATTTTTGTCACAATATGTTAAGAAAGAACTAGTAACTGGCATAAAGGATGGTGAATTCTTTCTGTAAGCACTTGGTAGGAGGCAGGAGAAGAACTGTATATAAGTGCTCCTCTTTCCTCCCAGTTATTCCTTGGTTATATTGGTAACAGGTAAAGGCAAAAACCCATTTGAAAATTACAAGATTTAATTTTGAGTGTCCTCCTGCTCTTTGACTCCTGTTATTCTCTTACTTTTTATGCTATGAATTCCTTTTTTAAGGGTGATACCTGACAGCAAAATGCCCGTGTATTCCATTTCTGAGCATCTCAAATATTTTATTCTACCGATAGGAAGGAAAAGAAGATTTGGAAATAACACTTCTAAGCTCTTTCTTAATACATATGGGCCCTGTTAGGTACCCTTGAGGCATTTAAACTTATATATGGAAAGCAATGTTATAATGCTTCAATGCTTAGGGAATGTGAACGATAGCATGCATTTGAATAACTCATAATTAAAGGCACCAAGTCCTTTCACATTGCCTGTTAACAGTAGGAAAGATACCACACGACATTCAGGACACCTCATGATCTTCTAAGTGTTACGTTTTCTGTGATTCAATATCTTTTATTAAAAAAAAAAATTAAAGGAAAGTCATCATTACACTTACACATTTGTATGATTTACACAAACTTCTGTCCCATAGGAACAGCAGAGAGGGGGGTGATATACTATGGTCAAACATAATTATTATTATTAGCTTCAATCAGTTGATTTAAGCTTGATCTCTAAAGACAGACAGTAACATGAACACGCTATTCTATTTTCATATGCTTACCTTGTACTCAGATTGCTTCCTACTTTTTTTACTTGAACTGTCAGTGAAATATATTTTTCCTGTCTACAAGGAATCACTTAAAATAGTCAGTTGGAAAACAAAGGCTTTGAGTCTCGTATCGTTTTCAACCCATTTAGAATCTGATGGGGATTAATTTACTAATTCAATAGTTATTTGGTGCATAATGGGACATACCCAATTCTGAAGGATTGAATTTCAAGAATGAATTGTCCAGGTGCTCTTGTAATAAAAATCTGTTTTTCAGCTTTCTAAAGACTTTTTTTGTTTTTTTTTTTTAAAAAAAAGATGGCTGAATGAATCAGAATTTGTAGAAACCAAGTTACTGCAAAACAGCCAGAAAAAGGAACTCAGTGTTACAGACAAACGTTGTTATCCTTCGCTCTCAAAATACCCACTCCTTCACAGTTCGTTCTGAAGAGATTTGACTTTATTACTGTTCTGAATGTTCCTACTGAAGACAGCAATTGTAACTTTTGCCATAAAATCTGAAAAACGACCAAGAACATGACGTTTACTTTCTGCTTCAAAACTTGCAAAAATCTCTTCACTCAATGCCAACTTACCCATTCCTCTATACTTATACCTTACAGTCTTTATAAAGGAAAACTCATTCTCATACAGAAAGGGTGAAAACATGATTCTCTAAGACAGATCAGAAGGTTTTTTTCTGTGAATATATTCATAATACCAACTTGCTATTTTGCTATTTAGAGACACCAAGGGCTGCCTTTTTTTTTTCTTTAAATTAAGTGCAGCAAGAAAAAAGACTTACTTTTAATGGCAGATAGGCAGCAATGGTGATGCTAGCGCTGAGGTGGATATGACCATGGGTATAGCTAACAACAAGTGTTGTGTATCCTTGAGTTTCAGCTTTCACTCTGACTCCACTACAAAAATCTGCAGTTGGTTTAAGTCTCCCTGTCAAAAAAGGAAAAAAAATTAATAATCTTTAAATAGAATTTCCCAGGATTTTTAGTTAAAATTCTGGATGACTGTTCTTGACAGAAATATTTCCACCAGAAATACGTTGATCTCACCAACTGAACAGGTAAAGTGTTGGTTGTCTTTTGTATCAAACCAATCACTTACTGAAGTATCCATATCTCAAACCTCTATTTTTAAACTGTTCTAACAGTTCTAACAAGTCTTTTCTCTGAAGTACAAATTACATTAATTTTATTAATTGAATACTTTTCTTTTACTGTTTTAGATTAAAACTGGCTTGTAATTAAACCGGTTGTCCTGCGCAGAAGCACTGACTACAATTCAAGTTTTAGTTTTCACTGGCTAAAGGAAAGTTATTACCATGACATTTCTCTGACTCTTCACATACATTTTTTTCCTAAAATAAATAAATAAATAATAAAAACCACTATAACGGCTAATTATGAAGTGACATTTTAAAATCGCTGCCTCTTAGGCACGCAGATGGTACACTGCAGACTGGTTTTACTGGCTCAGTAGCACAGCGAAGAGTTTCCATACAAGAGGCACTCAGAAAAAGTACTGGTGTATCTGAATAATAAACTGACCTGGGCAGACACAGGGCCAAGCAGGTTGTTCATTGCCTGCTTGGGCATTAATAGCAAACTGTCCACTGGCCATTACTGGCAGACTTTGAGGAGGGAGGAAATCATATTCTGTACTCTTACTAAGTCTGACAAGATGCACTTCTTAATGCTGGGAACTGTTTTCTTAAAGCTGTGACAGTTTTGGCAAAATTTAAGCAGCTGATCTTAGCTTCCTGAAAGCAAATGCTGGCTAGTGCCTTTATGGAACTGAAGGGTACAGCTGGGCAAGCAGAACTAAGCACATGGTTAATTTTAAGATTCTTGCAAGTTTTCCACTTCACCATCAGAACACCATATAACCCAGACCCCTGTGAGAAGAAAACCCATCAGTTTCGCTATAGCAGCATTTTAAAAATACTAAAGCAGTAAATGAAAGGCATATAGGAGTGACTTAAGAGAGATATGTGACTGAGTAACATTTTATTTTAACTTTCAAAATAGGAGGGGGTTAAACCACCTTGAAGTGGTCTGAACACCCCTCGGTTTTCTACTTCCACAACCAGATCGAAGTGCGAGCAGTCGCTCAGCGGGACCGTCTCGCCTGTCTCCACGTTCGTTAGGCCGTTGATCCGCAGGGGCAGCTCCAACGTCTGGCCAATGCGCGCTTCAACTTGGCACGGCAGGAACTCCATCCCCCTGGGTTCAGTTACGTACACCTGACGGAGGAAAGGAACGGGGACAAGAGATGCACAGAACTCCACAGAAAGGTACCAGAAAAACAAGACTTCCTTATGGTCTCCTATTTTTCTTTGCCCTTGCATATACATCATCCAACGACTACCTTCCCTCTGACTGCTGGAAACAGTCCCTCCATTTCCCCCAACACAGTTACTGCTGTGTTCATCTGACACAGAAAGCTGCCAGAGGGTGCCATGAGGATTTCTCAACCATTTTATTCCACTTTCCTCAAAACAGTCCAAGCTCACCTTGGTCTAACAATCCTTCTGCTACTACTTGCATTAATTTTCTTTTCTGCCACCTGCCTTTTACTGTATAGAGTTTAAAGTGGGGATTAAAGTGTGTGATGAACAGCTATGCTGGACTTAGTACCTGACCTTGAGTTCTGCAGTGTGTTTGAGCCAGACCTGCTAAAGCCAGCAAAGCTCCCGTGGCCTTCAGTCTGCAGAGCTGAGAGCAGCAGCAGCATAGAAGAAATTATAGGAAGCAGTGTCTCAAAGACTTTCTTACAGCCTTAAGTCTTGTTTTTCTTGTATTTCTGTTGGCAGGGCATTTTTAATGGTATTCAAAATCCTCCCCCCACTAGTATATCAGAGATCAGAAATAAGTAAACACGTTCAGTGCCTTCCGCTTCCACAAGTAATCCTTATGTCAGAAATACCTTGGAAATCAAAAGGATTACTTCCAAAAATAAGTCTAGCAGAAATAGATCTTAGAGCCCATTGTATCAGTTATGTTGATAGACAAGTCTTAAGTATATTATTTGTTATTCTGTTGTGGCTTTTTCAACAACTTCAAACATTCCTCCAAAGATTGACTGCACGTTGCATAACAATTGTTGCGATCAAAGCTTCACATTTGCAGTACCTAAACTTCTTAACTATCTACAAATGGCTTCAGGATAAGTTGTCTAGCCATATGGTTCAGTGTTAAAACTACAGTCCTTGGGAAATACTATGTCTATCTCAGATGCATCTTGTAGAATTGACATAATTAATTTGAACACCAAAGAACAAGCTAATCTGCCCCTTAAAAATCAGCGTTGCAGTTGTTCCAATCACAACTTTGTTAGAAATATCTTTCCCAAATATTCATACTAACAGCAAGATTACCACTTACATTCTTTTCTTTTTACTATGGGACAGATTTGGCAGTCTTGATCCAACAGTTCTTAACACTTTTGCTAAAAGGTACTCTGATGCAACAGAAGAGCAATGCAACAACTACAGCTATGCTGCACATGGGAAAACTTAGGAGTGATGAGATCTTTTGTATAGCTGATGCATGTAGATTTAATCCAATCAGTTTGTTCTCCACCAGCTGCTAAATGGCATGCACGCATCGCATGGAGGAAGGAAGGTGTTCTGTGCTTGCTTTCTTGCTGCTGTGCTTCCTCAGAAACCAAAACCATCATCTTTACAAAGCCTTAACCAGACAGAAGTTATTTAACTTATGAATAGACATTCAGACACAAGTCAATCTCTGGACTCCAGATTAGTCATATATGCTCAGTACATTCTCTTACTGAGGTCAGGAGCAAAATTCTCTGTCAGGTGTCCATCTCATCACTAGCTCTTTGCAGAAGTCACTGAAGTAAAGCACAGATTCAAATGCCTGCGGCTATTGCTGCAGAAGCTGCTTTTTGTAGAAATGATAGACAGAAGTATCTCCCTACTGCCGCAACGCAGTGTGCGTATCTAAAATTAAACATCTTCACAAGTAACATGGGCCTTCAATCCCGACAGCGTGAGCAACACTGCATAATTACTTGAACACAGCCCTTGCAAAGACTATTTCTTGTCCAACAAGCACAGAGCCAAATTAGAATTTGACCAGATCAACTCATGCCAACATTCTCTTTTTGTGAAGGTAGTGGCATGGCACTACTTCACAGAAGTACACAGAAATACTTCACAGAAGTTACCAGTCTGGTAGTTCTGAGCAGCTTGACAGAAACTAAGCATCAGCAGGATTTAATTAAAGAAAAAAATTTGTGTTCCTAGAAAGAATTCCAAATCAGTAATACTCTGCGAAAAATATTTAACATTGTAAATTTACAGTAAGCATTAACTAGATAAGCTTCTTCACATATCTTTGAACTAACTGAAATGCAAGCAGACTCCATATACTATCCTTATATTTTCTTCACTTTACCTCACATGCTAAGAAAACGATCACCCTAACAAAATGCTAGTAAGACATCATTTGCACAAAGATGACAAAATCCTTCTTCAAAGTGTATTTTTTTCATTCCCTATGTTCTAATATTCCTACAAGATTATTCTTGGGATTTTGCATCTAGATTTATTAAGTGGCATGTATAGGATTCAGATCACTTTTTTAGGCAGCAATTTCCTTACCACACTTCATGTTATCTTTCAACGTTTTTTTATCATGGGGAAACCAACCCACCTCTTCCCCTGCAGAATGTATTTTTAGTTTGGCTTGTCTCCTTAGATGGCTAAACCAGCAGTAAATGACTGCTTCCTTCTTGCATTTAAAACATTCCTCACAGAAAAAAAGAGTTGCCAAGAAAATGGGTGACAAACTGAGACAAAATCAATGCAGTAGAGACAGCTTGAATTCCCAAAGTATGAACTCTGAGGCGGATCACCCACGCAGCCCCAGGGCAGAGAGGCAAATTGCTTGGCAACATTTTGCAAAGGGGAAGACCCACAGGATGCTCAACTTCTTCATTGTTTCTGAAAAGCCACCTCCAGAGCAACCAGGGAATGTGAAGTTTTACCTTCATTTCTCCATAGTGCAGTGGATTCTGAACATCAATTGCCTGAATGACACTGACACCAATGTCACTTCCAGTTGTCATAACTCCCTTGACTGTCACTGTAGCAACTGCCTGGTTAGAATAGGACCAGCTGAAATTTCCACTTCCGCCATGGGCCTAGAAAACAGAGAAAATCTTTCAAATATTATTTTTTTTACAAAGTGAATGGTTTTCACGTTTCTTAACTGTCAAGCTCCTGAATATCTTGCATGAAAAGCTGAACACACTGAGCATTGATAGAACTACTAACGAGTAAGTATAACCAAAATAATGCCTATGCACTTTGAAATAACTACAGTCAAATAAGAGATGAGAAAATTACTGTACTTCATTCACTTTCAGGTTGCTGCTCCCCAGTGCAGTTAACCCAAACATCTCTGTCCCCCCGCTGCAGATGTCTAATGCTAGCAGGGCCCAGTGACTGACAGTGCTAGTGCTGTGTCCCACTAGCTGGCACAAAACATTATTGTGCTAGCCACTAGTTGATAACCAAAGAGCAAACTCAGTGATATCGTGTCTCACTGCTGCTAGTTTGACACACTGCAAACAAACAAGCCCTTTCCCCTCCAAGATCTCAGTTACTGAAGGGCTGGTTTCAGCTAAGAAGAGCGTAAGAGTGTAATTATTCCACGTAAGGGTAAGAACAAGTTACTTGATATTATGGCCCACACCAATAGACACAATGATCATACTGGGAAAGCAATAGGAGCACCTGGCACTCAGGACAGGGCAGTATCTCCTGCAAGGTCATATTCTGTAAAGTCGAGGGCCAAAAAACAATCGTCAGCACAAGCAGAGTATTCTCCTCAACCCACAACACCAGGTGCTGAACTGAGATAATCATTGCAAAGCTGCAAGGCACAGTTTTTAAGGAGCATTAGGGAACAAGTTCAAAATTGCATTGGAGTGAAACTGGGTGCAACATGGGTGAACACCACAAGGAGTTCTTGTTTATGCCCATTTTGTTCATTTCTTTAGCTTCCTCAGTATTTGTTCTAATCTGTTTCATGGTTAGACTTATCTAAGAACAGACAAAAACATAAATCCTAGAGGAACGGTGTGGGAAAATAAACAATCTAAACGGAACTAGATTTTGCTAAGTGGCTTCTCATAGAAAAATCAAAAAACGTCTTTTCTCTTTTCCCCTTCCATAAGCACCGGTACAACCTACTTGCAGAAAGAGCACTGGATAAAGAAGAATGGCTAAAAAAGAAATGGCATTTGACGGAAGGAAATGTGTGAGATATGGTGAAAAACATTTGGTCACGGAACGTGTATGTTAAAAGTGTTTTGGAACAATATCTTCGGCTAAAATAAAGGAACGGGCAAAAGATGTACCATAGAAATACCAAATTCCTCATAATTCTGCAGTCACAGCTCCTCGTCATGTAAACTACATGTATTACTACATTTTTCTCTCTAGCAGTCAGTCTGCACTGAGAAGACAGAATGAGCCAGCTCCCATTTCAGCTTAACTGTTCTCCTCAGCGGTGCCCAGGGCAGGATGCCCCAGGCACAAGCTGCGCACAGGAAGTTATGTCTTAACGGAACATTTTTTTTTTCCACTGTGAGAGTGGTTGAACTCTGGAGCAGGTTGCCCAGAGAGGCCGAGGAGTCTCCATCCTTGCAGATATTCCAAGCCCACCTGGACACAGTCCTGGCTATCCTGCTCTAAGTAAGCCTGCGTGAGCTGGAGGTTAGACCAGATGGTCTGCCGGGTTCCCCTCCAAACCCACCTATTCTGTGATCCACAGACTGTTGAAATACATCCCGCAGTTTGTCAGCCATGCACTAAGCTTCATAAGGATGGCACTAGCTTTTGCATGCCTGGAAGAACAAGCATCTGCATACCATCAGTTTTACTTGCAACAGAAACCATCTTATTAATGCAAATATGAACAAATCAACAACAAAGACAGCTGACAAAGTGACTCTGAAACCATCTGGAAGGAGTTACTTCTACAGCTATAAACAAAATAAGTCTAGATCCAAAATCCTTTTAAACTTATTTTCCGAGAGAGTCCATTCAGTGGTTTAAAATAGCCTGGCTTAAAAGCTATTGAGTAGGAGGCAAAAACTAATCTGTGAGCAGGGACAACAGTCACGCTGTGTGCTATGGTAAACAACCACTAGTATTGTTGAACAGACAGACTGGGAAAGCACTCTTGGTTTCAGTAGATACAATTCGATTCAAAAGCTGAGAGGGAAAAGAACCTGACTTTTAAATGGAAAAAAAAAAAAACTCAGTATTTTGATTAACAGGAAAGAACATTTTGTAGTGAAACATGTAATGATACGTTCAAGGTAAAGGGAGACAAGAATAGATCTGAGAGAGGCAGAAAACAAAGCACAACATCTTTACTTTTCCTCACTTGTCTCTTGCAGAAGTTAAAATGAAGTACAGAGAATGCATTTGGGTACTAAGAATTTTTACTCTGGTGGTGTAGTTCTGCATAGCATGAACGAAAATACATTTTAATCCCAGAGAAGGTGAAAATATAGATGACATTGAACTCAGTGGCCTTACCTCCAGAATTATACCAGCAAATATACCTAACTTTCTGAGAAATCCAAAAGTAGCCATTCAGTTATTTAGTTTGTGTGTGTGTTTGTCTGCACGCACGCACATTTTTCCTTAAATACACCCTGTGACCTGCTGCCTCTTCTACTATACTGTTTTCTTGATGATAAACCAGTAACTCAGCACTACTTTATGTTAAAGGGGAGAGGTAGGAATCATGCATGAAAATTCTGAGAGCAGGATCTGGAGGAGAGGCCCAGAGGTGAGAATCTTGGCTGGAGAAGGGATTTGCATGAGGTTCTTTTCCCAGGTAGAGCACACACTGGATGCTGAAAGACAATCAGCTTTAATAATCATACGAAAGGATTGGTAGAGTGGTAGCAAAGACAAGGCACAAGAATCTCCAGAAAAATCCCTTTAGAAAGGCATAATATACATGAGGACATTGCTTTTCCCTCCCTGGGAGGCAGAGGGTCTCTAGGGAGCTGGTCATGCACCTTGTTATGCCCTTTTGATATATCACTTTTGCATGACATTTCAAATCACACTCCCAGTTTACAGTAAATAGCAGATTCCATTTTTCCTTTTGTTCTGCAATTTTGCAACTAAGATGTTTTCCCTAATCCTAAGCCACGTGCATGTGCGTGAAAGAGAACTTTTTTAAAAATACATACTAATTCCTGCAACAGTCCTCCAAACAAGTTTGTGCCTGAAGCTTCAAAGTTCACTCTATGGAATTAATTACAGGCCTCTTGGAGCAGTACTTTCTGCATTTAGATGCTACTTTTGCATACCTGTATGGTGTACTGGTAGGTTCCTGCTCTTGGCTGCCACGGAAACGTCAAAATGCTGGGTGAAAGAACTATTGGAACATAAATTTCAACATCCTGCTGGTTTCGCACTGGAACTGGCAATGTATGAACACCTCCATCCTATAAAAAGCAACATCTTATAAATGGTACCACACTACCTTCCAGGAATAATTTTCAGTCTATGTTTATAGGCAAGTAGTTGAAAACACCTCTGAGAAAAAAACAATTTAGGGTCACTTGGTTATGAGCAGTGTTATTTACAAGCTCATCGCAGCAAGGTGTACTGAGATATGGGTTCTCAGGCCCATTTAAAAGCAAACAGCAGCAAGGAATACACTCGTTTGCTACTCCTACTACTAGCCCATACACATTCCACACAGGATAGCAGGGGAAGACACTGTCTCCAAGCCTAACACACCCAGTCCTCAATCCATCTGGAAAAAACAGACTTCACATATTGCTGAAATGCTCTAACAGTTTTGCACAATGTACTTTTTTCTTGCTGAGATTATAAAAGAAAGTATTAATAGCTCTCAGTAGACCTCATTTCATTCAAGAGCACTTGTCTGACACAGGGAAAGAGTAGGTCATAATATATGAAGCTCTACCAAATCCTACTCAAGGAGTCACTGAGGAGATTTCAGAGCAAGTGGGTTGAAGCACTGAATTGTTCCAGCTCCAAGCAAAAGTAAATTTGCTTGAAGCAAATTCCCACAGCACCTTCCCCAGTTACCCATAGGTGCAGCAACCTGTCCAATTATTAGAAAGTTAACAAATACTAAAGAAGCCTGTAGGCTGATAGGTTTGGCAGATTTTCAATTTATATCATTTACTAAATGAGAAAACTTTCCAAACGTAACTGAATGCCAAACAAGGCCAGCTTATGAAACTGATGATCCTATCACAATAAATTGTACAGTTTACCCAAAGAATGTGAAAGGGCCTTTGCACCGGCACAAGGATGTGCTACAAGCCCAGGTAAGATACTTGCCACCAGGAAAAAAAGGTCCTTACTGTGCACCACCAGTTAACAGGTACTTGCCACACACACAGCAGCAAAATCCCACAATCTTTACTTAAGCAAATCCGCTGCCAACTTAGTTGACAGTTTTCCTAAAGTAACAATTTCAGGATATTGTTCTTAATCTGTTTAAATAATGATGGCTTAGACCCATGTAATACTTAGCCTTCCTTTCAGAAAGCCTGCCAGCTACTAAGCCACTAATGTGCAAGTAAAGCATTTTTTAGGTCTACTGGTAAAGCAGAACAGTTATTATAAAGACATACCTGATCTACTACAGATGTCAGTGCAGCATCAATAATGGTCTGACCCTTCTTTATTGCTTTCACATAATGATATGATCCATTCAAAGATGATTTCAGAACCTCAAAATATTCTTTGGACAGCTTGGTATCAATTCTAATATTCTAAAATTAAAGCATTAAATATTTATTGCTACAAATAACTGACATTAATACTGACTACATAGTTATAGAGATGTTAGTAGCAAACCAATGAGGGAACAAAAATTTAGTAATTTAGTTCAGAGAAACTTATATGAAGTTGAAGAATAAGAGCACTTCCCCCATGAAAGCGTAACAGTCTTTCAACAAGTTCATACATTTTAGTCATAGCACAACACTAGCTCCACAGCGAAAAAAGCCTTTTTTTAAAAAAAAAAAAAAAACAGCAGCAACATGTAATTTAGCATGGAAAAAAAGGCAGCAATACTTATACCTTTATATATTTTTAAACAACCTTACAACAATTTAGATGTTGTAATTCTTAACATAATTTGGGAAAAAAACATGGGACTACTTCCCCCATAAAATACTTCCCCTGCAAAATGACTGAAACTCAGATCTGTATTTCAGGCAGCAATTATAAGGGCAAACAAAATAACATTAATGGATACACTATAGTCTGAACAGCAATAATTAATAATATTAATATGTTTGCAAATGAACTAAAGATTTTTCTTCTTTAGATTCTACCAGTAACAGAAACTTAGCACCTACTAGCTGGAACTCGTCTTATAAAAAATGAAGTGTTTCAATGCTAAAGAGTCATTAAACCTTTTCCCATTACCAACTGAAAAGAAAGAGTTACTCCCGAGTGCTGTAAACCTGCTTTATCTCATTCTCTGAGATAGGCAAGATTGCCTCTAAAGGTGACATACTTGCACTGTGGGCAGGGGAGATGGAGCCCAGCAGCGATGCTGCTCTCCAGTTACACTGGTTTGCAACATCCAGTGCGCTGCTTATGCAGCATGTTTGAGGAACACTGTCCAGCTTCATCCCATTTTTCTACTTACACTTCAGTGAACTTTAACCACCCACGAAGCTTTATTAAAAAATCAAAGATAAGAAATAACAAGTCCTGATTTGTCTTAACATCAGCAAGAAACTGTTCAACTAATGGCAAAGAAACTCAGGATTTAGGAGATAAACACTCAGGAAAAAAATATATGTTCACTTACGTCAGATAAATACACCTTATTGCTTGATTTATCATACACTTCAATGGTAATTTCATAAGTTCTGCCTGTTTCTAGGACCCATCTATCACCAGGGTGAACTGTAAATCCTACAAAACAGGAAACATCGTGAACATGAACATTTCACTTCCCGTGCCTGCACTCTGAAGATGCACCACAATTGCTGCAAGTTCTTGAATATAGAGGTAAAAGTAAAAGAGGAAAAAAGTTTACCACAAAACCCTTTTCACATTCAGCTGATTTTCTGAATATGCCAATTCTTCTAAAATAACACAAGTCTTGTGAGAAATAAAAAAATAAAAGCATGGAAATCACACCAACACCCCACCATGAGAACAAAGTCAAGAAATCATATTAAGCTGTCAGAAAAAAATATGGCAAATACTAACCTAAATAACCTGGATTCACAACATAGATGGTGCTGTTTGGTAGTCTGGACACCCCTTGCATGCGAATACCTGAAGTTTCAGTAAAGGAACAAAAAAGCTTTGTGAAAGTCAAAGATCAGCTTGTTTCTGGTATTGCTTGAGCCTCTTTGGATACTTAAACTAAGTGTAAATGAAAACCCGATTAGCCCCACTATCCCCAAAGGCACTGACAAGGAGATCCCACCATTTTAGAATATAATGCTCTAAATATAAAAATTAAACAAAGCCCCAGCACATCCCACACTGATTGAGAGGAATGGACGTGATTGATTTGATCTTCTTCCAGTCTAAGGTCTTAGAACATGTCAAAGCACAGGCAGCTCTGCTGAGGCTGAGTTCACAGCTGTGCCGCTTTCCAAGACTTGAGCGGTACTCCCAATTTCCAAGACCACTGGTACAAATTTGGATAATATTATCTTTTTGTGCTGTAAAGGGCGAAAAGTTTGTCTCCTGCCACAAGGACCTGGACGAAAAAGCATGACCCAAAGGATACTCTTGTGCCCAAGAATGAGATTAGCCTGTCCCGGCTGCACTGCAGTTACGATGGACGTTGCCTGATCCAGGCTGGCAACTGGCCGGGATGGATCTCCCTCGGGGCCAACTACGTTGTTCTGCAGCTGCAGTTCATACTGATCAGAGGGCATCATTAATTCTGTACATAAAACAAGATGACATATGAAGCAATAAAAGCAAATGTGCCAGTGTTGGGAAGCTGTTAATTATTGCTGATTATTTTTTTTTATTGATGCCTAGTGTATACATGAAGTTATTTTAATTTTGTAGAAAAAGTATTTCAGATTATACGAGCACACAGGAGTCTAACATCTAACTTCCACTTCTTTGAAGCTACAGCTGACAGCTAAAACTGTCCATTCTTCACCCCTAACATCTGATTAATTTCCAGCTTCAAAAGTGATAAAGCTGCCTTCTACAACTTACTGAAAGTTTTTGCTGTTCCATTTCATATTACTAGCTGAAGACAGGCCTTATAAAGCATCTCATACTTAGTTTATATAAAAGAAAGCCATTAACAGCACAGGCTCCTTGTACACAACTGAAGCAATTACGAACTCAGACTTCTGAGCACAGGGTAAAGTTAGACAAACGACACTGGCGAAAATAAAGCAAGTCCATTCATCAGAAAATACTCTTTGTTAGCAAGAAAAGATAATCTAAACTTAGCTTAACTAAGAAATCATATAGATTTCTAGCTCAATGTGAAAAAAATCAACATACCTACTATTAGCTCTTATTTTTCTAAGTTACCCTTGCCTGTATGTCCTTGACAAACCTGAGACTACATCCTCTGCAGAGTTTCTGAGAGAGAAAAGTCTAAATGGCTGCATAACCAAACTTTAGGAAAATAATACTAAATATTAACAAAGTTGTCCAAATACAATTAAAAATTGTATAAGTGATAAATTCAGACCAAATGTTAATAATAAAAAAAAAAATCAGACAAACCTGTAATCTTCCCTTGTCTTATTTTCTGAACTCTGTATTGGATTGATGTTCCTACCAGGAGGTAAATGTCATATGCTGGATTTAAAAGGATGTTTTCCAAAATAAGCAATCTGACTTCTGCAGGATGTACATTCTATCGATGAAGAAAAGAAATAATTTGTTTGAAATGAATGGGTAGCGATAACTTACAATCTATAAATGAAATACACGACACTTTCTGCGATAAGCTCTTTATGACCACCTCTTGTTTTGTAAAGGCAAGGATACATGCAGGACAATGAATGGTATATACATCTGCTCTGACATGTTAACTCCCTAAAGAAAATAAGCAAAAATAGATAAGAAATTCCGGTACAGGCACTCTGTCCTGTTGCAGGCACTCTGGCCTGTCGCACTCTGTCCCTGCGAGGGCAAAGTGCAGGGCCAAACCACCCAAAGGGCAGGATGATGAAACTGGGGGACCTTCTTATGGATCCAAAGGGCTGGGGGAAGCTCTCTAGAGCCGAGCACAGCTGGAACCCACCACCCGAGCTGAAACTCCAAGAAAAGTACAACACTGCAGGGATTTGGATGATGCATTTAAAAAAAAAAAAAAAAAACTAAACTGTGAATCATGGTATCGTCTCCAGCACCTTCCCTGCAGCTCCCGCCCCAGGCTCTCCCACAGCTCAGACACTGGTGGCGGCTCCCCAGTTCTCGCGGGGCAACACGCACCACAGAGTCCACAAATTTCTCTAGGAGCCCTCTCTTTCCTAACCCTCGTTCAGCACAGGAGCTGGCACGTGACTGAGGGCTGCATGCCATGAAGAAGCTATGGATCTCCAGAGTGTCTCCAGGCATTAATGAGCCCAGTCTGTACTTGAAAGACTTGCTAGTTCCACCTGCTTTCAGAGGTGGAAATGGAGATGGAGTAGCAGTAATCTGGCCACAGTTCAAAAACAAAAGTGAAGTGAAAGCTCAGGGGGCAGATTCCAAAAACAACCCGAGCTGATTTGGTTTCCTGATCATTGCCAGTCTCTCCAGTAAATAAAAGGAAGAAGCAATTTCAACCCCTATACATAGTTCAGTAATATCACACAAAGGAGAAAAAGTCTGCCTAGAACATAATTTTAGTTGTTTTCTGGAAAAATACTTGGAACAGATGAGCAGTGGCTATTCAGACACATAGAAATCTCTTTTTCCCACTCTAAAACAAGGTACTCTACCCAACTTGCATATCAATCTCCCTGGACTATGATCCACAACAGATAATTGCATAAATTCTATTACAATTGTTCGAGGAAAGTTGGTTGAAAATATTCAGTGTGGCAGCAGTGAAAGATTTAAATGAAGTAGCAACCAGAAAGCCATATAAAAATGCAATTGTGATACTCAGCACCAGCTCAGAACTAACTCAGCATTCAAGAAACAAGAACAAAACGACCACAATCAGACCCTGATATCACATAAATATAAATCAAAAAACCTAAATACAACTAGCAAAATATGACTACGATGTATATTATATCTGAAATATTATTAGTACTACATATACTTAGGCAATATTTTCATAGAATACTTTTTTCAGGGTATAGCTAAAACACTGCAAGACAATACTAGCTTAAGCAAAAAATACGTATTAAGTAGAAGTAATAGTACCAATCTGCAGCAACAAACACGAAGGACGCCGGCGTGCAGGAGTAACCGGGCTCCACGGCAGAGCCGGGGACGCGGCCGCCTGCGCGAGGCGCCCGCAGCCTCGCGGCTGCCAGGTGCCCAGGCCCGGGGACCGCAGACATGTCACGGCAGGGCAACTTCACGCTGCTTCCCGAGCGCTGGACTACGAGACACAAGCAGAAGCAAAGAATGCAAGGCTCTTACCTTGTAGACACCCTCCTGTATTCTTGCTTTTAATTTAGAACTGCCTGTTTTCATTCCAGATACCAAAATGGTATCTCCTTGTTTGGCCACTTTTTCCATCTCTGATATGTAGGAAGGAGGTATATAGGTAGATTCTAAGAACTTGAGTATACTGAAAAATGAACAGAAAAAAATTAAACACTCTTTGTCAAACCATGCAGAAACCATAACAGCATTTACTTCCAGCTCAGGTACTTTAAGCAAATTTAAGATGCCTGACTGGGACCAGATATCCAGTTTCACTCATTTGGGAATATATGTGCAGCTAATTTGTGTGATAAAAGTTTGTTTGAAGCCTGTTTGTGGGACTCAAAGAAATATCAGAATGCTGCACATTTTGTCTATAATGATCCTTCTGTCATTCTACACGGGGTGTAGTCTGAAAAAACTCTCTAGATTACTATGAAACCACAGATGCAAAATTCCCACAACTTGCATTTATAAAAGCAGCTTAACAAACCAGAACACAACTTTGACCAATACAAAATATCTCAGATGCATTTAGTTCATGTCTATGGGAAAACGAACAAACAAAAAACCTCCCACAACCCTACATGCCGAATATTTTTAGTAACTGATATAAAATTCAATGAGACATGACAATTGAGAGGAAAGGATGGTGGTGAATAGATGAAGGATGGAGGACAGAAACTGAAAAAGGACCCAGGTTTAACGGCAGTCAGCTTATACATGCACACGCTCTGATTTGCTTTCTGCACACCTACACAGTAAAAATAGCAGAGTAATAGTGACAACAGGTGTCAACATCCACAATGACAGTTTGTTTATTTTGAATGAAGCTATATTGAAGCTATAACACCATTAAAATGTTTCTATGTTGTTATAGCTGTGCCAGTAGTAGAGGGTGTATTAGTATTAAGGTCACATCTCCAGCAAATACATGCACTGAAACAGAAATCTCTGTATACACTGGGACTTGGATCATAAGTCCCACTGAAAAAAAACTCAGTATACTGCCTGGTCTCCCCAGGGATGCTGTGAGGGATATACACTCATAACCCTCAGCTGCGACTTTCTCAGGTGAGAGCACGTCCGCTCCTGTACCAATGTTGTTCAAAGACTGCAGAATTGGGTTTAGTGTTTACTCAGCAAAGACTTCTGTTTGCATCCCCCCTGCCGATATCTCATTTTCTGTGCATTTAGAAAATAGACTTGAGTGTGAAAATTACCTGTTAACCATTCTGCTCTACTGCAGAGCTCATCTTCCCACATTAAAGTCAAACGTCATATGAATAAAACAAAGTTTTTTTAAATGAAGATACACTTTCCTGCATTACCATATAACTCTCAATTCATGTAAATTTTGCTGTAAGTTGTTTTCTGAACTGCCTGATGCCTCTGGCATATGAGCTGAAATCTATTTTATTTTACAACCTTACTATATGCCAGAGGAGGGTTGGTTATTGTTCTACTAGAGAAACATCTAGAAATATTTTCATGAGAAAAATTGATATTCCATGTGTTCCTAATCTGGGGAGAAAAGGCAAGTGCATCTCGGAGGCATTTTTGCTACTCATTTCTCTTTAGTGAGTTGAAAAGCAATGTAAGATCTTTTCACAGAAGTTTCCACAAAAAACCAGCACTTTTAAATTCCAGCCAGTTTATTTCTTGAGTCAGTACTGGTGATGAATCAAGCACCATGACTTTGTCTTCAGCAAATGCTTTTCTTTAATTATTTTATCTGAAAGACAGCAGATTGAGTAACTTGCATCTAGCTGCATCTAACTTGCAGGCAGTCCACTTGACCACTTCCAATTTAAAACTTAGCTAAGCTTAAAGCTTAGCTTAAGGCTATCTCAGGCTACTTTTAGGGCTATCTCTTTTAAGCCTATATATCTATAATGCCTCAGCTGGACCCCTAGGTGATGGTTTACAGATCTATCCCTCCCCTGTCCAACATGTCTGAGACCAGCAGTCTCATCTCCGTAATTACAGTCATTGGATACAAGTTACTTGAGCTGCTCCTTAGCACCATCAATTGATAAGTTGACTACAGAGGAGAATCCAGAGCAGATGAGAATGTTGAAAACCTAAAACTCTAAAACAAGGGACCCATAAGTACTGTTCTACATACCAGTTCAGCAAATTGGCCCAGGTGCAGGGAAATATTTATAAATACTTTCATGTTTTTCAAATCGAAACAAACAAACAAAAAATAAAGAAAAAAGAAGAAAGTCAAAGAATTTACCGTAGGGCATTGTGGGAGTCCGAGAAGCCATCGGCCTCTGTGTCTTTTACTATTGTCCAGTCAAAGACTAACCCTGCCAATGTGCTGAAAGTGTTTCCTACAAAACAGACACAGAGTTAGATTTACACAGAAATGAAAAGCAGCAACACTGTCTTCCTAAAAGACAAATAAGGAACAAGAAAAGTCAGTTAACAGGAACGTCTTGAATTTGCAGAGTCAGTAAAACAAGCTGGAGTATGATTTCACATGGACATGACATCTGGGATTAAATGAAATTTCCCAGGAAAACGTCATACTTTGGGATGTCACATGCTGCTTAATGTTGTTCTTAATCCCACTAGATAAGCACTGTTCATCTTCACAGGATTTCCTTGGTACCAGTCACCTCCTTTCCCCTTTGATCACAATATGAATTTTTTTTTATTTATTCCCTCCAGACACACACACTTTCTAAATACTTCTGTTTCTTTTTATAAATAGAAAATATTTGCATAACCAGAAGCTACTTTGTGATAGATGAAATACTTAAATCGACCAAAGATGCTCAAGATTTTCTTCCCCTCTTATATTACCTCAGACCAGATCCCCCTCTCATGCAGTCTCTGAAAAGCTATAGCTGGGGATTAACCTTCTATTTGGAGTCGTTTATTAAGAAAAGGAAACTGAATTAATGTAGTTGACTGGTATACACAATTTATGAGAAAAGCTCTGAAAATAGATACAGAAAAGTAAGGAAAGAAACTATTCCTGAAGTTGCATCAATACACACAGGAGTAAAAGTACCAATATCAACCAATGAACCGACCTATACCAGCCACAATAACCTGGTTGATCACTATGAACCCAAAACAGGTCATATTCCTTATATCCACACAGCAATAGCCTCTTTACCTACCAGTAAAATATTTGCATGACTGCAATATTGTACACATTCCAAAGGATACTGAGGATATAGTCGCACATAAACAGATTTCAGCAAAAACCTAGGTATGTGTTGACATGTTTTCAGCAAACCTAAGTAGATTTTTTCCTAATTTCCATTTAGCCAAACACACATATTTTATGCTTATTTTTGCACCTCCTGCATATCAAAAAGGTATTTTTCTTCTAAACACTTACTTCTTCCAATAATCTACCTATTTGTCTGGAATGCTTCTTGAAAGATCACAGAGATTCCAATTATGTCTAAATTTCCCCAAAGAGCTGCACCCCCAAATTACTTAAAAGGATCTCATTTTAATAGTTTATGGATGTATTGTGATCCCATGAACGGAGATTCAGAAGTTCAGTTCTAAGGTTTCTAACAAACATCTTGCTTCAATCATTGAGATTAAACATTCTTTGTGGGTTTTTTAGCCACTGCTCCTGTTCAAACTTTGACTTGGATGCCTTCCAAGGTAAATCTGTCCACTGAGCATGCTTGAGAGCTTGCAGGGACATCAAGCCAAAAATCTGGTATTACACAGAGTATAAGGAAATGTTTATTAAAATTTGCCGTACATAACCTGACATACATGATTAAGCAAAACAAATGTGGGCAGGATGTCATTAACTATCCAAAACACAAACAATTCATGCTTTCATATATCATTTGCTTTCTACTCAGTGTCTGTCTTAAAAAACACTGTGTTTGTGTGAGCGTTCAAGGCTGCAGAGAAGTCGGCTGTTGAAAAAAAGGCATGAAATTCTGATGCTAGAGATGGCACACGAAGCTGAAGTTTGGATTTGATTCAAATGCACTAATTCACAAGAATCTTAATTACACCTTCCTATAGCAAAAATTTCTATAACAATTAAGGGATATTAATTCAAGCAAATGATCCTCAGCACTATCTCTCTGAACATCCTGTTGCATGCTTACTTGAAGACAAATAAGAAGCCTGTTTAAAAATTCCTTATACTACCCCTTATACTAGAGGGGTTTATCCAGAGAACGTCCATATAGATTTCTCAGCATAGCCTCTAACATTCAATTTCTCTTAAATAATGCATACATTACACATTATAGAACTTGAAAGTGTAATTTACATCTTACTAGGAGATCTCCTACCTTCAGAATCCAAAGCCTGAATTTTTAGCTTCAGTGGTGAATCTTCAAGATAAAGTTCTCTTGTTGTGGACACAATTTGGATCGCATGAATTATATCAACTATTGCATCACATCGAAGCACTTGTCCAGTTGCTTGAAGAGATACAAAAAAAATGATATGAAATCAGTAACACTGAACCTGCTCACTATGTAAACCACCACATCAATGTGGCAAAATCTCAAACAGCCCTGCAAATTTAAGCCAATGACGCAAGGCACTGAAGGAACAGCAAAACACTGAAGAAACAGAAACTAGGCCACAACCTTGACTAAGAAACACCCAGACCAAGGACAATTATGGCAAACAAGCAAGAAAAGCACTTTCCTTCCTCACTGAGCCTTAAAAAAAAAAAAAATCATTTCCACCCATAGGGACAGACGTTTTCCTTGGTTTCACATTAAGAGTTTGTACAGTGCAGCTGTCAGACATGGTCCCTACTGCAAAAAACTTTTTACCCTGTGGCTCCATAAAATCCTATGTACTTCCTGAATTACTGCATGTGAGACATTTACTTGTTGAAGCTAACAGGATAGAATATATGACAGATACACAAACACATCTTTCCATTTCTTAAACGTCAAAAATCTGTATTTACATTACACAAAAAGCACATACTGAAAGATATTTTCAGCAATCCCTAAATTCTTAAATCTGAATTTCTTAAAAATTATCTGGATGTTTCATTAATATTGATTTGAAGTCTTTAAAAGACAGAACTTAAAAAACAGGGCTATTGAAAGTCTGAAATGATTATGCATATGGATGGCTATTTTTTGCTTTGTATACTCCTAAACCCGTGTTTTATTTCTAGACAATGCCATGAGATTCATAAACAAGCAGTGATGTGCAGTTTGTCTATAGGAAAAAAGCAAGGAAATTAAAACTTACTTATATCTTCAGCAAAGATGATGCTTGTCTGACGCGTGGGCTGCGAGGACCGGGCCTGGACGAGAGCTTTCTGTGAACACTGGCGCTCACCCTGCTCCGCCAGCTCAATGCTGGCGACCTCGGGCCTGGTGGAGGACCTGCAAAATTTGCCTGGTTAGCACTAGAGAGAAACCCTAAAGGACTGGTGTAAAAGTCATCAATGTGTTTTATGTAAAACAGACTGTGTGATAAGGATCTGGCTTTCACAGAAGCCGGCGGAGTTGAGGAAGGAGCCAAGTGCAGCAGCATTCCTGGACTGTGGCACCTCCACTGGTCACTGCTGTCACCAGCTGCTTGCAGTTACAAACCCTCTAACATAATTACTACTTGAGACAATGGAGGAAAAAGCAAAAATAAACATCAGATAGCATTAGTAGAATCAAAATTAAATTTTAGGTAAGAGATGTGTGAAGAGTTCACCACTTAGAGCTGGTGTTATCAAAATACTTTTCCAAAGTAAACTTCCGAACAAATCGGAAGCTCTTCCCAATTACAGAACATCACAATTACCAATTTTGCTAAGGCAGAAGCTCAGAACAAAGGAAAAACAACAAAAAGAAAATAAAAATGGATTTAATTTGTTTAGTTAAAGCACATAACACTAAAACTTGCAAGCCCATACAGTCATTTTGGATGCAACTGAAACCTACACGGACCCCAGACTGGTGCATCCGTCGCATCCCCCTCTGCTCCTGCTGCTTTGCTCCACCAGCTCCAGCAAGGAGCTGCAGGGGAAGGTCGCCATGGACACAGAGCCCCAGATCTTGCCTCTTGTGCCCCCAAAGTTTCAAGGCATATGTATTTGGGGAAATAATTAGTAAATAGCCATCTTGTGCCCGGCCGAAGGCGAGTGCTCCACGCGGCTCTTGCTCACACATCCTTGGAGCAAGGGAGCTGCTGGGGCTGGCAGAGCAGCTGGGGGGCTCCAGCCTCCAGGATTTCCCTGTCCGGAGCCAGCACTGCTCCTTGCACAGGGAGCCCTGGCACTAGGGCCTCAGGAAGGGTTAAAGCTATGAAAGAAGCTGCTCTGGCAGGGCAGGTTTGGAATTGCTTCTGCAGGTGATGATGGCGGCTCTGATAAGCCACTGCAAATCCCATAAATATACGGAGCCTGCGTGCTAGATGCCAAGGGTGGGGATTGTGAAGCTGCATCCATCTAGGCCTTTCTCCTGGAGGCTTCTCCAGAATGCCTGCTGTCTTTGGGGAAAACCTTTTAAAGTGCAAGGGGCTGGGGGAGGAGAGCTTCAAACACAGGGCAGCACCAGCCATGCCCTCCTCACAGGCGGAGTCTTTGCTTGCCTCTATGGGCCGCAGAACCGGCCACCCCAGCCAGGGGGAAACAAAACCAAAACACAAACACCAACCCCTCCCTCCAGTCTACTGCTGACTAAAAGTCTATTAAATTTATATATATATATTTATTCAAATTTCTTTGCATTAACATTACAATCAAGCTGAACATGAACCAAACTAGTTGTGGTCACCGTTATAAAACTGCAAATCTCTTTCTACAGATTGCACAAATCCCTTCTGCAATTTTGAGTACTGAAAGGCACAACGCCAGATACAAATCCCATCACAGGAGCTCAAGACCATTCAGCAGGGAAAGCAGGGAACACTAAATTTCTCACAGAGAAAAATTTTGTATGACAAAATAAATCCATTTGTGTCAGATTCCCTTCCTCTAGGGCTGCATTTTATCACCCTATTCAACCAGGGTCCCCAAAAAGCCCCCAATATAATCTGAGGGCACAAGATCCCACTCGGAACATTGTAACTGGGCACAGCAGTGTAGCAAAGCAGCTTCAGCAGACACTGCTCATCAGTTAGTATAGCATTGCTGTCCTGGGCAGGAGTCATTCATTTAATGAAATATTAATTCATGATATTGGCATGCTTCCAGCAGTATTTTCTTCAGACAAGGAACAGATTGAAAGGAAGTTGAAACACCAGTAGCAATTGCTAATGCAGAAGTTGTGAAATATTTTGGAAGATTGCTAATAGTACTTAGCCATGGACAATGCCAACCCCAGTTACGAGCTACACCTGAAGGGAGTTTGTTACACTTTAACAAGAGGCACTTTGTACCTGAGTTTATTTTTATGTGAGGGCTTGCACTGTTTCTATAAGAATATGCTTCATGACCTGTTTTAATCAGTAGCTTCGGCTTTGCTGTACAGTGCTTAATTTAATAATGACTATTAGTTATTTACCCTTCATTCTGTAACTTCCTCAGCAATAATGAAACAGCTTTTTAATTTTTACTCAGTTTTCTTAAACAAAGTCAGTATTCACAGTTTCTTTAAGATGAGCATGCAGATTTGACTTGTTATGCACGCAGATGTTTTAAAGGAATATTTAAAGAATTTACTTCTACTTTGTTTTGTTATATAGTTCTTTATAGTTTAACACACTTTTCTACAAGATCTTTTTGACTGAGATGCTACTTTCTACAGCCTGAGATTGATTGCATTTCCAAACATTAAAGGGATTTCACTGTACATTTTATTTGTTTTTCTACTATATGGTTATGTGCTGTAACACATGACCACAGCAATATGAACTAATAACCATATTGTAAAAGTAGCATTATAGGATTATTTCAGATTAGGAAAAGGCAGTAAAAAGATAAACTAGAGGTTTGCATTTAATTACAGCTGCAGCTAATAAGCTTGTAGGCACTCTAAAATTATATAGGAGTTTCTATGCTTGTAAAGCCAAAAGCGAACTGATTTTTACCTGTTAGTGGAATAGTGAATGGTTTAGGTATGGTTTGTTCCCTAAGAGCAATTACATATATATATATATATATATATATCAATAATGGGTAAAATACCAGATTAATTCATTGCAATTTTTATAAAATACAATTACATTTATGTAACAAATGGAACTTTTGCCAATTTTAGGCAATGTCATGAAGGGGGCAAGTGAACAAAGCCCTTTTAGGGGGTTGGTTTACTACTGTGATTCACATTATTGAACGATGTGCATGACATCTTTTACACCATGACTTACAGAATATGAGATGATCCCTGGACATCATTCAGCAACACCAAAGAAGCAGTCACTCCATTTACAGACCTATCCTATTCAGGGTCAAGTAATAGACCCTGAACAAAAGGACTAATAAAGCAGGGCCTATATGCCAGTAGCATCACTGTCCTGGGAGCACTGCTGTGCCCCACCTGGACAAGAAATGTTTGCTTTCAAATGACACCCAGTCCAGCATGCAGGAATCACCTGCCATGCAGCACGGGTTTTGGGCAGCACGTCAGCGTGCGGTAGCGAGAGCCAGCCTGGCCAGAGCTCACAGCTAGATGCTGACAGGAGAGCAGTGGGAAATGTTTCTGGCACTCCTCCCAGGCCCATAGCAGTGTCTAGAAGAAAGGAAGGGAGGAAGCACTGGAGAGAAGAGCAAGGAAGCGAAAAAAGCCAACACACAGCCCGGTATTTATTTCATTCAGAATGAATTCCTACTTCAAATATACTGACAAGACTTGCAGCAAAATCAGCTGATCGATTTCATTCATTTCTTTTCTATCTTTTAAGCCATGGATGCAGAAGTATGTACCAAGGATACATGTACAGATCTACCCAATCCTCTTCTCATGTTCCTTACTGACTTTTCTACCATGGAACATGCAAGGATTATATTTAAAATGTTTATCAACTGGTTTACAGATCGTACAGATATAATTTTCTCTGCAAGTAGAGCATTATGCTGTTGATTTTGTATGGCTTCAGTACAACACTGTTCTGTCAGCTCTTGGACTAAACACAACTGACTGCGAGCAGAAACCTCCTTCCTGAAGACGGGCCATAATTCTCAGCTGATCTATCAGAACTCCTCAGGTACATGGGCAGAAACCTACCCAGAGGAAGCCAGAAAGTGGAGGTTGTCAAGAGCTTGGTAAGACAGGACAGACCAGTAGGTCACGTGCCTAGTTGACACCTTGCTCTCAGGGCTAGCCTGTTGTGTACACACCAAACACACGCCCAGGAGACACAACAGGGCACAGGCAGCTGCAGCTGCACGAGATAAACAGATTCCCCAAGAACCCAGCACATGGGAACTGAACCTGTTCCAAAGAAAACACAGAGGAGGCCTGGCTGAGCTCCCCCAGATCTGAAGAACTTTGAACTACACAGCAGACAGTTCTCTCTACTGCTTGCTCAGGCCTCCTGAAGGATATCTCTGTACTGGGAAAACAACAACAAAGCACTCACCACCCAGTTCTGCCTTAAAGGCCAGCAAAACTGGAACACCGCAAAAAGCAAAGGATGAAGTTTTTGCACGTGGGAATCTTCTGCCAGTGCTCAGCTGAGATGCCCATTAACTTTAAAGGAAATGGTTTTAAGCCAATGATGGCTGTTTGATAAATCCCATCCAGATGTCCGAATTTAATTTATTTCCCCAAATCAGCAGATGGCCACATGTATTTTTACCATAACCGCTTACTTTTACCTTCTCTAGATGCGTTCAGGAAAAGGCCAGGATTGGTCTGATGGGCACGTTAACCACCTAATAACAACCAGTGCCACTAACAGAAGGAAAGGCTGGTGTAAACAAGCTGTTCTGAATTAGCTGCTCCAAGAAGCAAACAAAGAAAGCAAACAAACAACAAACCTAAAACAAGAACTGCTATTACTAAACCCAAGTGTGACACTTAGCACCATCACAAAATATCTGTTCTACGAAACCTTCTCCTATGTACAGACACTAAAGTTTAGGCCGCTAAGATCCACATGGAGAAATCCAAAATCTTAGCCCATTTCATGGGTGTTGAGCAATGGAAGCTACCCCATTTCATGGGTGTTGAGCAATGGAAGAGCCCCTGCTCTTTCTGCCCTCCTCCCCTGCAGGAAACACGCAGGCTCGGAAGAGTTTTCGTCAACAGCAAAGCGCAAAGCAGCACTGCAGGTTAACGGGGCCATCGGGAGAGAAGCCCAGGGATTCCTCCAACCTCTCCAGTGTGGGCAGCGCAGCACCTGCCTGCTCGGCAGGCCCGGGCACCCGCGCCCCAGCCGTGCCCGGCCGGGCTGCTGCCGCTGCTCAAGGAGCCTTTCAGCGAGGCGCAGGGAAGAGCTGTGCTAACACGGGCAGGTAGCTAGGGAAAAATCTGTCACGTATGTGGAGCACATTGCAGGTGAGACTGAGAGCTTGAAAGCAAACTTTGACCAGCCATCCGAACACCTTGGTCAGCCATCCTGCATTTACTACTTTTATTTATTTTTTTAATGATATAAGGCACCTCATCTACCTAAATTAACTTACTACAAATAGTATCAAAAATACCACAAGATATGAAGCTGGGAACTAAACTTAGCTGTGTAGGTGCTCAAACATCAGCCCTGCAGGTAGGCTTTGCTTTCTCTTCAAGAACTTGCAAATTGTGCGACTCGGGAATACTGAGCTGCTGGGTGCCCTCCTCCCTGCACAGCCCCTTGGGTTTCCCCTCCCGAGAACGACGCCTACGCGCTGCATTAAACGACGTGCTCATACAAAACGTATGTGCAGCAAGACAAACTCTCCTCTGCTACGCTGGCAGCTAATGCTGTCCCGGGCCATCATCACCTTCAAATAGCTTCTTATAGCTGAACCTTTCTATAACAAAATTCAAATAGTTGTGTTCCTTAAAGCTGGCCCTTTAAGTTCAGCTTCCTGCAGACTCGCACGAGGTATCTCAGTTTTACAAGACATGAAATAATAATGTTTAAGTGTTATGATTTCAGCAGACTTCAGGAAAATAATTCTGCTACTGAATGCTCTCAATCTTCCAGCTGTAATCACCAGATTAAGGTAATTAAAATATAAATACAGATGTAGTTAAATGCTGACTATATCTGCACAGACTGTTTGATCCCAGAACACAGCACCACGCACGATTTTTACAAACAGGAACACTGTATACTTTGAAAAGGAAGACTTGAAAGTAAAACTTTAACAAGAAATATTGCTGTTGAAATATGATAATAATTTTCATTTGCTACTTTTAACCTGATAATTATTCCACACTACACAACCCTAGTTCCTGCTTCAGAGGCAAAGGGCCTGAAACTTATGGTTTCCATTCTAAGTGTGCGTCCACGCATGCAAATCCACCCCTCACTTTACACATACTGTAGGAAGAATAATTATTATTTTTAGCAACATTATACTTGGTACTTCCTAAGATTTTAAGTTTAAATGCCTCCTTCTAATAATAACTACACTTCTCACTGGAGGACGTGGAGCCCCCTGCCCCAAGTAAACCTCCCTCTGGCCGTGAGGGGCTGCTCCTCGGAGCCGCGGCCGCTGCGCCTGCCTCTCCTCAGCACCCTCCGCTCCCGCCTGCTGCTACTTCCTCCTAACGGTTCTGTAAACCCGCGCAAATTCACTGCCCACATCCTGCCAGCCCTGCAAAGGGGAAGCCCAGGCACATCTACAACCCAGCGCAGAAGATGGTGGCACACCTTAAACGAGGGCAGCACTGTTAAGACAGAATTAACCTCAGAACAGAGGTAATAGGGAGAAATTAGCAAAACAAGTTGAGCCCTGTTTAGAAGAAATACAACCCACTGCTGGCACCAGCGTAACATGCCCAAAATCGCCCACAAAGTCACCCTCATTACAGACATATGGATGGAAGAGATCAAATTCAGGCTCCCAATCTGAGATTCCCTAGAGTATAATTAGAGATCAACAGGTGAGAAAATCTAAGAGCTTTAGATCATTAAACACTGGCACCTGCAGGAGTGGTTGTAAGGAGCCCAACATCACCCAGCAGCCTGCTGCAAAACAGGAAAGACGAGCTACCTCCCACAAATTTTACTAGCATTTTGATGAGTCTATTTTCACCTTAATAGAAGGCATTCTGTTACATATACAAATTATACCTTTTAAGGACCTTACAGATTAAGATAAGGAAAAAAACAACCCCCATACTTGAGAGACATTCACTAAAATGGCCCTTATAAAAATTAAGCCACATAGACACGTGTGCCTGCACCTAGCAACTCGCTTCTTGTCAAGTTTAGGTAAAACTTTTTTTACTGCTTTTACATACGAACATCTGCAGACTTCAGGTTGTCACAGATCATGCTTGTATCCAAGCCAAAACTGAGAAGCATGGGACAGCCTGATAAATACACTCTCGCACAGGGAGCTGCAAGTGGATACAGTGTAAGAGCCATCTGAGAAGCCCAAGAAGCTGTATCTCAGTAACTGTCCACAAACTTGGTAACACAAACCTGCCACAGGCACTTTAAGTCCTGAACACATCTGACTTGCTTTTTTTTTTTTTTTTTTTTTTCTCTCACATGGACAGCACCTGCTCACTGCTGATCCAAACTGCAGTTTTGGTATATTAAGGACAGACGAGGAACGGAGAACAGCTGCTTACAGAAGGGCTGCAGCGGGGTTTCTCAGGGCATTTGCCCACAGGCCCCTGGCACTCAGCACAGCCTGGGTCAGATCCCAAAGCAGGCTGCTCCACAGCCAGCGGAGGCATCCTGGGCAGGGAGTTCTTCACTAGACCCATGTGCCCATGAGACTGCCAAAAATCAGGCCCCAAAACTCTCATTCTTTGCAGCTGCTGGCCTTCACCATCCAAAACCACATGCACAGCACATGGTCCCAGTTTAACAGGACACTGAGAGGCAGAGCTTGCTGAGCGCTGACTCTTCTGGGGTGACACAAGGGCAAGCCTGGCAGGCCATGGTCCTCAGCAGGTGGCTAACCATGCCATGGGACAACACAGAGTAGCACAGGACAGCTCGAGACGGCACTGCCTTCTTCGGGGCACCCTGCAGCCCCCAGGGGACCTTCCTCAGGGCTCCTTCAGCGCTGGTCTCCACACTCAGCCTCTGCTGAGCAGGGCCACAGTCCCTTGATGCTTTCTGCAGCAACCGCGCCGAGCTCCACCGATCCTCACCCCGGGTGCTTCTCTGTCTCAGGCTAGAGACTCGGAAGGGCCAGAGGCAGCAGCCCCGGGGCCGGCAGGGCCCGGCCGCGCTCTGCGGGAAGCACCGCCCGCCCTCGCTGCCGCCGGAGCCCGGCGCGGCCGCGCAGGTGCAGCGGCCCCGCAGCGCGGGGGTCGCGCGGCCGGGCCCCGAGCGGCGGCGGCGGGGCCGGCGGCGCACGTGCACTCACCAGCGGTAGCAGCCCTCGCTGGCCTCCAGCGTGAAGTTGATCCTGGTGCTGCGCGTGAAGGGCAGCAGCACCTTGGGGATGTTGAGCTTGGAGGCGGCGGCAAGGCAGAGCAGCAGGAGGAGCAGCAGCGCTGGCGGCCGCGGCGCCATGAGCGCTGCGCTCCGCTCCGCGCGGGGAGCCGCCGCGGCGGGGGCAGCCGAGGGGCCGCGGCGCTGGCGGCAGCGCGGGGCGCCCGCCGGGAAAGGCCGCCCGCGCCGCGGGGGAGGGACGCGGCGGCCACGGGGCGGGCGGCGCGTCCGGGCGAGGGGCGGCCCGGCCGCCCTGCCCTGCCCAGGAGCCGGCCACGCGGGGCAGCCCCGCGGCTCCCGGCCCGCGCCGCGCTCACAGGTGACTCCAGGGAGACTTGCTCCGATTGCAGGGAACAGCCGCACACCCGCTCTAGAGAACTAGTAAGAAATGAAAGATAAGGACAGAAGGGAGGTTAATTTGGATCTAATATAAAGGATACCTCCACTGCTAAGAGCTATTGAAGCTTTCTGGTTATGATGCTGATATTTGGGGGAAAAATTGTGGTTGATGGGGATTTTTTTTTTTCTGGGCTGGAACAGGCTCTTTTGAATGATATAAATATTAACATTGAAGGCCGAGATCAGAGAGAGGAATATTTGGCAAGTAAAATGGTTGAGGATTTTGGCTGCAGTGAAAGGCTGCTTTGGGGTGCCTGGCGAGGAGGTGGGTGAGTTTGCTGGGACAGCTGAGAAGGGCCTTGTTAACACAGGCCTAGGAGGGAAAGAGCAAAGAATCCATAGGGATACAGCTATTACCTATGCACATTTATAGTACTTATGTTAAGTATGCATTGCACTATTAATAGCCATGCAAACAGCTAACCTCAACTGTAATGGCTTTGTCATAAAAATATCTTTTCAAGTAGGAAGAGTGCTTTTCCTGTGCTCTTTGTGCCCACACAAAATTGGTAGGCAGACCAAAATAAAGGGGGTAAGGAAGCTGAGAAGAGGAACTTGGGGGCACATGTGCCCTGCAAAGCAGGTAATTACCAGCAGCAACCTTGGTGCAAGGGCCTGGATCCCCTCCAAGGCACAAAGTAAATAGCTGGATTTCTTTAGCTAACCTAGCTTGACCCTTTTCTGCATTACTCAAAATGTGGCTGGAACAGCATAGAAAGGAGGGCAGTGAAAGAAGAAAAAAAGGAGAGAAAAGGAAAGATTTAAGCAGAATCAAATTATCTGTAACCATTAAAGCATTCAGAGCCTGGAAAACAGATATCTTAAAAAATAAATATCTTGAAACATGTACATTTTAATTAGAACTAGTGACTAGACCTCATAGTGGTTGACAACACTGTACTACTCTAACATTGCTACAGATCTTTTTACTGAAGCTTTAAATTAACCTTTGTTTTGTGTAGGGATAAATAAGATTACACACCATCAAATTTATGGGTAGTTTTTTTTTTTTTTTTTTTTTTTTTTTTTTAAGAAACTTAGGAGTATTACCTGAAAGTACTCAAAGTTCATTATATTTTCTAAGCCAAAAGTAACACTGATATTACAATCTTAATTTATCCCTTTGTCTACCTGAATTTACCTATAATAACATGTTTTATGGTAAAAATCTCCTCACCACTCAGGGCATGGGGAATGTCACACTCCTGGAACTAATCAAAGCCGTGTAGGGAATGAAGCTATTGGGTGGAAGGACCTATTCCTCTTTAGATATGGTAGAGAGGTGATACATATTCAGTGGCAAAAGGGATTACAAAGGATTTTTCAACTACCACCTTTTTTCCCTGAGGCCATGAAGAGCACAAGAAAAGCAGTCTTCCTACATTTAAATATATGAAAAAATATTTTTATGACAAAAGCATTGTGGTTAAAGCTTAGCTGTTAGCATCACTATTAATACCACAATGTGTACACTGAAATAGTATGATAAATAATGTACATGTGGATCAGCTCAAAATACAAGTAGTTGAATTCAGCTCTGGAAGATTAGATGTTGTCCAGAGATATGGTTGAGAGTTTGCCCAGTTCTAATTTAGGCACTGTAGAGACTAACTAGTTCTCATCTGTTCTGAGCAAGCAAATGTATCTGGAGCTTTTTATTTACCTAGGAAGACTTTTAAATAAAACAGTAGGTGAATAAATATTTTAGCAGTTCCTCAGCAAGACTATTCCATTCTGTCCTAGAGGTCTGTGTGCTGCTGGACAGTTCACTTCTTGTAGCGCTTCTAATTGTGTATTCCTCATTTTCTGGATGTACACCTTGAAATTGTGTGGTCTGATTTACAGAGGAGAAGGTTCTGCAATTTGCCACTAAGGAATTAGGCCCAGAAATATATAAAAGGTTAAATGCTCTAACAAATAAAAGCCACTACATCTTAGCTTGCTCCCTAAAATAAATGAATACTTTTGTCTCTACTCTTTCTATCATTCAATCCTTACCCTTTTTTAATAGATCTGTTATGAAGGTAGGCTCAGTACTCTCAGATACTAGAGAAGGTCACAAAATAGCCCATGATAAAATAAAAACATTGTGTTTACAGTCAATGTAATTGCAACAAAGAGGCTAAGAAATCAATAGTGAGCACCTTGCATCCAGTGCTGTCAGTAGGGTGATTAAAAAAATACTGACACTGCAAATCTACTTTTAAAGTTAAAAGGCTTATCTGCAGTATATAATGATGAGTATTTGAGGCTTTATTGGAAAAACTACTGTTGTTCTTGAATATTTCTTATACTTCAGTGACTTAAAATATTTCATAAGGAGCAGCAAAGTAGAGTTATGATATTAAAGTTTTTGATGAAATGTCACAGTTAAGTACATCAATTAGATGTCTGATGTATCTTTAAATGTATAGTCAAAAGCATGCTAAGCTTAAAAGAGTAAGAGTAGATTAATGCAAGAGACATTCATGTGCTCAGCAGTGGAGAGCAACTTTGCAGTTTCCATTGCTCTGTAAAATCACCAAGTGAATTTTGTGTGAGTTGAACTGAAAGTCACACGCTGCAGCATGGCCTTAGCATTAGAAACTATTTCAGCTAAAGAAGAAAAGGTGAAGGAGCAGACAGTTTAGCTCCAGACTCCGGGAAATTATTAAAATCATAGGTTGACTTAATACAGTCCCTGCAGCGCTGCGGTTTTTCCGTGCTGCGGTGATGGGATGCGTCCCGCGAGGCGGGCGCACAGCGATGCCCAGAGCGGTGCAGGCAGAGGGGCGGTTCGCTGGCAGCGCTTGGTGGAGAGGGGACACAGGAGAGAGCTATTACTAATGCAAGATAATCTACACACATATCAATGTACACGCAAATAAGTGTGATAAAGAAGAAAAATGGAAATCTCTTAGTCACAAAGAATGCAATTATGAAATGACAGAGGGAGTACTTTAATGAGCTGCTTAATTATGAGCTGGATGAAGACAAACCCTAAGTGGCTATTCTCCAAGCAGCGGAACCAATCTGGGGAAGAACCACACTTTAAAGAGATTCAAGAGGCAATCAAAATACATCCAGTAAATAACAAAACACCAGGTGCTGATAATGTTTACAGTGAAATACTAAAATAAAAGGGGGAATCTTACTGAAAGATTTGACAAACTCACTTGGTTTGAAAATCTGAGAACGCTACCAAGCAATGCAAGGAAGCATATGTTTGGATTAAATATTTTAATTAATCAATTGCTGCTGGAAAGACATTTTTAAAAAAAACAAAGCTAGAGAAAACCTGTATCAGTATGCTACAAGGTGATTTTCAGATTGAAGTAAAACAATTTGAAAACCTTGTTTAAAAAAATAGTATTTCAATGGCACAATAGTGACCTTGGTTTCTTATTTGTCTCCCTTTTGAACTGCCTCAGAGTCTCAGACCTCAAGGATATACAGGATATATTACATCTCTCAGCAATATAAGTTTTTGAAGGGCTCATGTTCAGGAAGGTTGAACCAACTTGAAATAGATACTAAGCATGTATCTAAATATGTGTATTTGCTTTCTTGGATCAAGGCCTACGTGTCTACCAAATTTTGACTGTGTAAAGCCTCACATTCTAGTGTTCATTTGAGGAACAGAAAAAGACAAAGATTACTAAAAATCTGGCCAGGGACCACCTGACTTTTCTGGCACTTGATATTTGAAAATGTTTGAAAAAAATTTTAAGTAGTATTTCTTCACAAAAATAAGCCCTAAGAAATTGCAACTCAAAATCCTAGTAAAATGAGCAAAATGATGAGCAATTAAACTAAGAGATTAAAGTATTCTAGGCCAAACTTATTTCCAACCATAGCCCTTACATATATGTGCCTAAATGTGTGTATACAATTAGGATGACTCCATAAAAAACACAGAAGAATTTGAGTTCATGCAGTAGAACGATGAAAAATACTCTGCACTGTCCCCCTCATAGGCTCCTAAATTAATTGATCTGCAGTCAGAACTGCATGGAAGGGGTTTCTGCCTCTACACTCCACCTTCATTCAGGTGCCTGTGTCTGTCTACAGACATCTAATTGTCATACGGGGCATTACACTTCATTTCTGTAAAATAGGTATCACAGACCTGCACAGTACATAAAAACATTCATTTTTCAATTATTTCTTTATGACATTTTCTAATAGTAGAGTTCACATGTTCAGTTTACCATAGTAGATTTATATAACTCCATACACCTATGGGAGAGTCCATGAGAACATCCTCTCAGCCTTACTGTTCTCTGTAGAGCTAATGATGGATTGATAACAACTATTAAACTAAGCTTTTGTTATGCCTGCTAGTATTTTCCTTCCATGGAAAGGAAATATATTATATATATATATATAAAACTATAGGAGAACTAGCTGCTTGGCAAAAGTAAGGCATAAATTCAGTAAATTTCTCTAATTAAGGCAATCTGTAATGGTAATAAAGAAGAAAAAATTAAAATTCCACCAAGGTGGAGTTGTTTCAGATTATTTGGAAAGAAGCACTATGTTTAGCAATTCAGTAAAAAGGGGCACAACCTGACCCTCTTTTCATAATCTAATTTACCATGAACGTCACAGGTTTTGAATGTGTATCACATAAGCATCATTGAACCCCAAAAGAGAAAAGTAGCTCTTTTTAAATGTATATTCCCATCATATAAAGCCATTTGATATGCAAGAATTTCCCAGAAGGTATAAAATCCCAAGACCTTACCAAGTTATTCAGGATGAGTCTGATAACACCAAGGTTAGGAAGCAGTATCATCAGATAAAAATAAAGGTTTTTCACTTCAGAGTTTATCTACCTTTCTAATGTAAATTTATGGTTATTAAAATAGGTTATTTATAGTTGTCTTTTCAAATTATTTCATAATAGGTTTCTTGTCATGTGTCTTTATAACTAGATAGAAATCTTATTAATGAGATATTCACTGAGTGAATACATGAATGATTAGAATTCATAAGAAGCTCAAAAAAATACCCACAACCTTTGTTTTCCTTCTAAATACATTTGAGAAAGTTATGAGAGCACAGAAGTTTTTCTAAAGCTTGAAAATAATATAAATACAATAAATATAATATAGGCATGTATGTTCAATGACATTGTTAATATTACTAAGGAAAGCGAATATATGCAGCAAGACAGACTTTGTATTTCTCCATATATTGTAAAAGTATATAATGTGTATTACTAAGTTAATAAATTACTGCAGTATGAAAGGACTGAATTTGTGAGAAAAGATAAATACAGCATGAGTGAACAAGATAATTAGCTATGGAGTGACATTTTAAAAGTGAGTTTTTGCTGCTGTTGGCCATCTCCACACACATACGTCTTTTTCCCATTTTCATTGTTGTGTTGTCTCTGACTCTTAGTTGTAAACAAGCCTCATTTTCACTTCTGCCCTTTCTGTCCTGTCCTAAATGTCCCATTTCACCTCTTTTACAGTGGGCTCCACAAGCATTTAATTAACCTGTTTTCACAGCTGCCCATTTTCTCCTCTTTGCAGATGTCAAACCAAAATCAAAAACGAATTCTGAGATTAATCCAGAAATTCACTTCTGATCTCCCATCTCTGCAATATACCAAGCACCGCCCCCGGTCCAATTTATGTTAGTTCTCCCAGGTGGCCTGTATCATATATATAGAAGTTTGATAAGGGTGAAATTTGGACCATACCTGCAACTTGTCAGCCTGGATGGTAGCAGTAGCTTTTGCTGGATACAAAGAAATCTTGGACATACCCGTTGGGCATACCAAGATCTACTGTGCAGGTTAAGTACAACGTACGTGCCTAGTGCAGTGCTCCAGCAAACAGCAGACATCTGACGGGCTGTGGCAGATGGAGATGCACGAGGAGACCCGATGCTGGCCCATTCTCAGCACGACCACTGCAAATAAAGCACAGTCTGGTTACAGTGACTTTCACTTAAGTTTAGGCTCCTAATTTGCCCTTGTGATTGGGTTTTGGTTTCTAGTGTTTCAATCCAAATTACTAAAAGTGAGCACATGCCTGATATAGCATTCAGTTAAGACTTTTAATGCAAAACTTTTATTTTCTTTAAAAATAAAATAAAAAAACGCATAAGCAGAATTTGTTTAACATCACACAATATGAAACTAAATTTGCCTTTAAGCGCTTTCTAAAAATCTTCATCTAATTTAAGGAAGCTTCTTTGAATAGAATCTATGCAGAAAATCTCATTGAGAAAAAGGCATATTTTTCAAAGAACTTCATAGGTATAAAGCTTCATATGAAAAGACCTATTAACTCTGCAATACAAGTTGTTAAAATGTGATAATATAATTACACCTTATACCTGTAAACTTTTTGTGAACATTTGTGGTAATAGAATTTATCTCTCAAAAAATGTTAATGGACGAAGGAGATGCATTTCAAGAACATGTGAATTTTCATAAACAATTTGTATTATTCTTCTAGTTTATCTTTGATATGAAGTTCAACCAAATGGAATCGTACTTGCAGGATATTAACTAGAGTATTTTAAAGCTGCTACATAAATCTCATGCATTTTCCACAGTTTGATAAGTTTCAGAAATAACTGAAATTGACTTTTACACATTATATACTTAAGGTTCTATACGTTAGTTTTTACGTCATTAGCAGAACACAAAAGAACTGCTCCTTTCTGTGTGGCTTGGTGAAACTTGTTTCAAATATATTTTTTGCTTACAGAAACATCTGCTACAGATACAGTGTGAAAGTGTCAGAAGTTTCAGAAATGCTCTGATATCCAGAAAAAAATAAATGACTTTGGCAAGGAAACATGTCTTGCCAGTACTGATTATAGCTATAGTCACCAGTATGAAAGAAATGGACTTTCAAGCTTTCTTCATGTTCTTCATCTTTTACTTTAGGCTTGAATAGCTCTAAATTCTATAGAGAGTCCTGTCAGGATCAAATACTCAAATTCATTTTGAAGTTCCAAGGATATTCCAGAGCAGGAGCATTTGACAACTTCACTGGGAAAATCCTTATAGTACTGTTGGACAGTTTAATCATTCTGTAAACAGCAAGTGAAGCAGGCATGCAGAAATCAGATTTCATCTTTTGGTTTTGTTTTTTTACTTAAAGTATTTGCAGCATTTTCAAGCTGAAGCAGAAGCTGTCAGATTGAGTTACCTAACACTATATATGCTCAGTGGCCTGTTTTTCACAAGTCTCAGTAAAAGTCAGTGGGAATTGCAGGTGTTTGTACTTAGAGTGCTGTGGTTTTGTTGTTGTTGTTGTTTGTTTTTTAAATAAAATTAAGGATAAAACACAAGTCACCTTGATTTTCACCATCAACACTGTACTTCTCATATAGAGAATTTAATTCATTACGCTGTCAGTTTTCAATTCAGCAGGAGGTTAATATTAGTATGTCCCAATGACCAGTACTATAGTTAGTATTTAACATACTCATTAATTATCTGGAAAGGCAGGGATGAGGGCAGAACAAAAATGGAGGTCAGCAGCATTTGCAGATGAAGAAAATGATTTAGTTTAAGCCTTCATAAGAGGAGGCTGTGCTGAACTTGAGAAACAGAATTGGACAAATAGGTAACTTGACAGCTGATAAAACTCAGACATTGGCAAACGCCAGTTAGTGTGCGCCAGAATGAAAAACCTCAATTGCCCCGATCTCTGACCTTGTCCTAATTTATCCCTAAGCACTAAAAGTAAAAACTATCAGAACTCAATTATCAGCACTCACAATCTAAATAAGATTTTATAATATAAAAGGAAGCACAGAGAAGTCCCATAATTTAGGAAAAATATTAGTCCCAAATTTATTTTAAACTTCACAATAAGCTAATGGTCATTTCATTTCACAAAAGCTAATGACAAGACAGCGCTAAGTCTCTAATAATTCCTAAATCCATCTTCAATTCCATTTTATTTCTGATGCAAGGTGCTTGAAACCTATTGCTATAGCAGATGTTGGATTACATGTGGATCAATGAAAAAGGTTTCCCACTCTACTTGTCATTATGAAGCTCAGGGTCACTTGGTTATAGTCTTTTGGATGCATTTCTGTAGTTTACCAAGAAAACATCTGCTCTCTACAAGACGGGATTTTTATTCTTTTATGATGACCCTGAGCACATCAACATTAATTTTCCATTTTATTTTGCCTAACTAGCTGGCATCTCAGTGACACTTTTTTTTTTTTTTAAACAATCTCTCAGAATTCTAGGGACACATTTGTATTCTTTCTTCCCTCATTTACTTCACTATTTCTAACTCTGCCCTACTGCTTTCCATTCCTTTCAAATACAGCCAGAAGTTATCCTTCCATCAGCTCTCGCACAACAAGCATACCGATCAGGGGGATAAAGAGGCAGGGAGATCAATGTAACAGTGTTTTAGCATTGCAGATGCTGAGGTAGGGCCAAGGTTAGTTATAGCAAAAGCAACAGAAAACTTACAGGACGAGATGTTCTTGCAAGATGAACTCTTTCAGGGCAAGACTACAGAATTTACCTTTTTCTCTAATCGGATTCACAGTCTTTGTAGCTATGAATGCAGCCCAGAATTGAAACTACAAGTATGGTGTTTGCAAGTAGGCTGCCCTACAAATTTTATATTGTCTAATTTTAGTAACAGTGGACCAATATTTGTTCTTACTTTTCTCATGCCATCTTATTTTACAACCGTGGTATTCTACTTAGCATCTGTAAAGTTCTTTAAATGCTTCAGATTATAGCAGCTCCAAAAGGGCTGTCTTAAATAACTAGGAATCTGACACAATTCACAGAGAAAGTCAAGAAGATTTAAACCAACTCTACAGCATGCAGTTTTTCTTTATGAATTCTTCCCTCTATTTTCATACAGTAGCATTGTAAATTAATTACAAGGCTGCCAATTTTAGTTCTGTGTTTATGATATGAAACTACACTTTGATTCCCAATAGTAGGTTGTATGAAGGTCTATGCTTTTGGAAATTTTTAAGTTGATGATTTTTTTTTTTATTAGTTTTCATTTCACACATAGAATCTTCTTTGTTCATGACTGACTGTTATAACAGCTTTGAGTCTTTGAACAAGTTGTTGTTATTTGTTGTTATTTGAAAGCTTGAGCCTTTTGGTTCAAAATAATTAATAGGACAGGATTAAAGAAAAAGCTATTGAATTATTCATTAAATTTGGCTTAATTACAATCAAATGACCCCTTTAAATTGAAAAGTACTTGGTGAAAAGTAGAAGCCAAATGAGATTTTTCTGTATAAATAATGAATAACACTCAGTTTTAACTTTAAAATTGAAATAGAAAAAGTACCCTATCCATAGTGTAGTTTTGTAATATGATACACTTTGATTTACTTGATTTTTGAGCACATCTTATTTAACATTCATGGAGTTTTTTTTCCTGAATGATCTTGCATCTCCCTTTGCTTTATGGATTGTAATTCCACTGTATTAAATTACACTGGGTGTTCCATAAACACTTTTTTTCCCTTCCATTTGATGCCTGATTTCCACCTTTCACTGAAGCAGATTAATCATATTCCAGGACAACATGCATATGCAAGTACCACATTTGCAACACATAACATCTGCTTTATTACATATTATATTTCTTAATCCTGGATCTCCTTTTAAATGATATAACCAGAAACAATTCACTAATGCACATGATATTCTTTGGTGTAACACTCATCTGTAAAATAACTAAGTATACTGCTGATTTTCCAAGTTCTTTTTAAAAAAGCATATAACCAGAGGATAAACGGATTCTATAAGGACCAACAATTGTAACAGAATTACAGTACCACGTTCACCCTGTGTGAATTTGTCATCTTGATGGTAAACCATTATTTAGCCTAAAGAACATATTAATAGCTTAACTTGAGAGCCAGTATTCTTAGGAATATCTTGCTGATTAGAGAGGAGGATTGGGTGGGAAGAAGAAATGGGTTTCTATGACACACAGCAGGTCAGCAGGCAGTTGCTTTAGCCAGTGGAGGTTTTTTCCTGCTTTCCTGTAGGTAAGGGAACTAAGAAAAGTCACCCACCCCTTGCTGCTGCATTAAACCACCACCCACCAGGAATAAGATGATTTAAGCTACAATTAAAGCAGTACTAGCATAAGAACTGGTGTAGCTAAATGAAAATGGTGCTAATTACTGGTCACTGACATACTTCAACTGATGAGCAGCCTATTAGCCTTAGAAATGATGGATGTTTATTACTCTCACATTGTGTGATCAGCACATGTGAAAGCAACTTCCTGTGGAGTTAAAATGAAAAATGAGCTGCTCCGTAAACAGAAAGAGAAGTTTACTGAGATAATGGGAAAATGTGTTTTTGTTTTGTTCTAATTCTTACAGATAGTTAGATGGAAAATTAGGGAGGAAAATGGAAGAGTTATCTTTTTTTGAAACTCACTTCCTCTGTATGGACATTATGAAGGGTCCCTAACTTAAATGCTTTCCAAAAAACAAGTGTTTTCTTTATTGGGACTATATATTTTTAATTGGAATTGCATGTCTGTGGACCAAATTTGTCTGTTCCCATATTACTTCTACCATGGTTATAACAGATCTTGGTTAATTATGGATTTTTACTGCAGTACAATAAATGTTAATTTGCATTCTGAAAAATATAGAGAGATCATGTCACAGATGTGGGAGTGGGATATGGCTGTATTGATCTCATCTTTCATTTTGGGTAAATTCTGAATGACAGCTGCTCTGACCACCCACAAAAGCATCCCAGAATCATGCTCTACATACACTGAGCCAATGTAGATGCTCCTTTGCCACTGTATTTCCCTGCTGATAGGGTTCATTTTTGATTTGCACATTCCTGGTTTTCTTAAGAGTTTCCTGGTACAAACCAGAGCAAGCACTGTTAGAGAGTCCTTCCCATTCCTGTCAATGACTCTAGACAAGATATCCAATTCTGGATTAATAGTAAATAAGTCAGTTTTAAAAAATACTGCTCACAGTGATCCTAAAATGGAACTTAAAAATGCCATTGGGAAGTTCCTTAGGGAGTCTGATTACCAAGACATGAGCATTCTTCATCCTCTTTACATAAATTCTGATTATCCCAAGCATCCTTCAATGTGTGTGACTTTTCTTCTAACACACTTTGTCCTATTACTTGTTGGCTTCAGTAATCATTGCATTTAATACAGTGACTTGAGGCAATCATCTCAAAGGTTGTCTTGCCTTATTCAACTGTACCTTCACCATGCCTGCATTCCTATAATTGTTATATCCTAACCATCCAAAAGCTGATACTTCTGTTTAGTATTGCCAGCCATAAGGAGACAGATTTAGCAAACTACCTGTTTGCTAAAACAGGCAATCAAAAATGTTGATATTAATTTGTGGTGCCTAATATAGTTTGAGTACCAATTATCTGAGAATTCACCATTCAGTTGTGCCATAATTTAGGAATGAATAAAATGTCCAACCTTGTTACTCCAGATGTAAACACCTCAGTGCTGGTAGAGAATTTCAGCTGAAGGCTTTTGATGCTAAAGTAGGGTTTCTGAATAGTTCTGAGCTAATCAAATCTTTAAAGCTTGGAATAAAGCTGAAAAGTTTAGATAGGCTTTTCTGTGATTTATGTGGTTTCCTTGCTTTTGACAACTATGTTCAGATAAATATTGATAGTAAAATTTCCTTACGGTATCTCTTGTGGCATCATTATTTTACAATTTATGAACTTAAAACTACACTCTTATCAGCATATTCAAAAAGGTTAACAGACTTGAAAATATCTTAAATACCTGCTTAACATCATGCTACTTTTTCTACAATAAACACCTCGTGCTTTAACAAACCACTACCTTCCCTTGGGACATTAGAAGTTTCCTTATCAGTGCACATACTAATTGTGCTGCTGGTAGCAGAAAATTCATGTTCCCAGTTATTGTTTACATGCTTGGTCTTAACCTCTTACTGTAGCAAAGTAACAGTCAAATATTATTGCCTTATATATTTAAGCCAGGTTTACACTGTCCTGAAATACGCAAGCTAATCTTTTCCTTGTAAAAAAAATAGTACACTTTCAAGCATTTTGCCAAGGCTGTATTACATTTCTATCAGCAGCTGAGTACCATCAGCTCATATAGTCAGCAGTGTCTGAATGGATTTCATATCAAGTATAATTAGAAAATATAGGACAGAAATAGAAATTTGTATTTTACTTCTCACTTTTCTCGTGCATTATAAGCAGACAAAATATCACTCACATTATCAAAAGTTAGAAATCAGAACAGAACCAATGTCAACTAAATGTGCTTAGCTGAACACAGTTGTTATAGCAGAACATTTTTGATATATTTTGTTCTTCTCTTGTCAGAATATTATGAAAACCTTATGCATTATACACAATATCTGGGTGGTTTATAGCTATCATAGTATTACCTTTTCACTGCAATTGGTACTGAAATTACACTACATATTTATAAGTTTGCTTTAGGGGAATGCAAACAAATTAAGGTAAAGGCAAATTTGAGCTAATAGAGATTGTGTTATTAAATTAATTCTATTTCTCTCCTATGCTCATGTTTACCCTGTTAAGTAGCTAGTTATGCCTCTGATGGGACTGGCAAATGAATGACTGTTTTGAAAACTTCTTGCTTTGGAAAGCACCCCTTTGCACTAAATAATTTTTTATCTTTTTTAATATTGGCCTACAGAAACTTATACTGTCAGAGAGTAAAGCAAGTGCTACAGCTCCCTTCACAGGTCAGCTCAAGGCCTCAGTGAATAACACTAGTGAATTGAAAGGCTATTTTAAGACTATTTGGACTAAACCCTTGCTGGGATTAGCATCATCTGCATTCTGCTGCAATAGACTACAGCTCATTTTGATAATAGCACAACACTGAAGGCATGAAGCAGTGGTTACTGATAACATGCTCGGTTGTTTTAAAACTGAAGATTTCAGCTAGATGCAATTCAGCAAGGGAGGATGACTTAGGACTGTGAGGAGAATAATAGTATCGTTAAGAAGCCTTCAGGCCCTGCATTTCCAGCTGTTTTGAGAAACAGTAAAGAAAGAGAACTCTTAACAGTTTCTGAGCTATAAAAAGCAGACTTTTTCTGCTCTGCTGGACTATAGGAAACAATTTCACATTCTCTACACACCACAGAAGTAAATGCCTGATCTCAGTCATGCCACATGACAGATAAAGGCCTTCAAGATCAAAGAGATTAAAGCACCACAGTTCTCAAAATATTTTTTCCCCAACTGAAAGCATGCAGTAAGATTCTGTGAAAATTCATGCACAGCATTGCCATTAAAAAAGTTTACAGAAAAAATAAGTCCCATTGTAAATGAAAATTCTATTTTTTTCGCTTTACATTTCTTTCATAGGTGTTTCAACCCTGACCTTAGCTGTTTTGAAAGTCTAAACTCAATTATTTGACAATAAAGATTTTGAATAAGCTCTTTGTACAGTCTTAAAGATATAAGACAAACTTTAATGTAAGGATATCTTGCATCTCACAACTGAAACAAAATCAGGTTATCCGCATACAATTCTCTACAGAGCACTGTGGAGAAAAAAAGACAAAGGTGAAATGTTGGAGATAGAATTGCCCCCTTCTAATGGAGGAGGGTAGCTGCATGTGCCAGGCTATGGTAAAGCCTACTGCAATTAACGCCAGCTCTTCCAGTGCCATCTACCAGTGCTACAAGCAAATTCCAGCTGCAAATTGGCTAACAGGCTAAAATGATTCTGTAAAGTGCAATGACTCATTTTGACAGACTGCTTCACCTATCAAAGAATTTTCAGTGTCATAAGATTTGCTATTACCAGTTTTTATATTTAAATGTAAATATCTCCATATGAGGAAGAACTTCTTGACAATGAGGGTGACAGAGCACTGGAACAGGCTGCCCAGAGAGGTTGTGGAGTCTCCTTCTCTGGAGATCTTCAAAATCCACCTGGATGCCACCCTGTGCCATGTGCTCTAGGGTGACCCTGCTTGTGCAGAAGGGTTGGACTAGATGACCTCTAGAGGTCCCTTCCAACCTTAACCATTCTGTGATTCCGTAACCCTAGAAAAAACACTTATAGAAACCTAAGATAAAACACTAAACCTAAATAAAACACCTATGTTTCAACCATTCACCATAATGCTTTGGTCATTTGGTCACCATCTAGAAACATCACAAATAAAATGTCATCATCTGTTCTATGACAGGTTGAAAAATGATGCTTTTCACTCTCCCTGCCAATCAGGTAGCCTAACAACAAATATCCCTTGTTCTTCTATCATCACTATCAGGGAAAAGCTGTGCTGGAGCTACTAGAGAATTAAGGTGCTACAAATTACACAGATTTCATAACTGATGCAAATACTGGTAGGCCCAACCAGCCAACCTCTTTCATATGAGACACAATCCAGACAGATTTTTATGTTTGTCTGAAATTTTTTTTCTTTTTTCTGTAGCAATTCTGACTCTAGGGTTCATCTTCAAATGAATTTGCATGAGTGCATCTCTGCACTTTAAGAACAGCAATAACAAGCAGCTTGAAAAAAATTCCAAGGGTCTTTCTGATTCATTTTCAAATTGAAGTCACATTATAAAAAGTATTTCTGTTCGGAAAGAACACTCTTCTCAAAGGTGCTTTTATGATTTTCAGCATGAAATGAACAATCTCCTGGATGATTAAGGGCAGGTTAAACTGGCCAAATCTTGAGAGTGAATAGCTTCCTGGCTATTTATTATAACAACAATATGCCTGTGCTTTCAAGCATGCGGCAACGAATAAACTCCCTTACGACAGGACACTAATGTTATCCACAATACTGTTAAAGCCATTCCAATTGCACTTTGTCTCATCACCAGCTGGAGTGCGTAAGGGGAAAACATTTTCTTTGTCTTGGGAAGGCAAGATAGAGCTATCAGTCTGAAAATAATGCCAGTGTAATGTAAAAGCTGGCTTGCAATTAATCTAGTTCCTGATTTTTACTGTGAGTTTGGGTCCTACTTCTAAAGGACACTGAGAAACTTAAAGAAAGCTGTGTTCTATATGGTCTGTGATGATTTTCTACATGTTTAAAGCACACCCTTTTATTCTAGGAGACTTAAGTCTCCTAGACCTAATTTTAAAATGTCACTTAATTTTAAATATGGCAGTGATAAAAAATTATTTGAAGCCCAGATCATCTTTAAAGAATTCTGGAGTAAATCTGGCCCCCCAAAAAATGTCATTATTAGCTCAGCTCTTTTTTTTTTTTTTTTTTTTTCAGTAGTCTTAAGTTTTCCTGACCCACTTCCCTTAAAAATTCTGCAGCCAAAGAAATCCTGGAGCACAAAGGGTGTGCAGGTCAACAATGGGTTATTTTCCAGCATATTTTGGGCCTAATACATAAGTTGTTACCTTCCTACATAAAGACTAGACTGAGCAACAACACTAGGCCCCATATGATTCCTTTAAAACCTGTTGGCAGTGTAATTGACAGCAGTAAGGCTCACTGCCATCATGAAACCAATTACTACTCTTTTTTTTTTTTTTTTTTTCCCCTCTCTCAATTGGCCTGTAAACTCCCTGAGGTGAGGCCTGTCCATTACAGCTATCTCTTAGGCTTTTCCAAGTGCCTACCTAGGAACTCCTAGAAATTACTGAAGCATTAAGGATAACCACCACAAAACACCCACATGAGAAATATTTGTAGAATGCAGAGAAGTTACTGAAACTGTTTCATAATTTATAATATTTCGAATAGTGCGTACCACCTTGAAATAGGTATGTCTTGACTAAATTTCTCTTTATGCTTAAGCCAAAAAGAATCAGACCACAGCAAAAGTGAACAGCTCATTTGAATATGTACTGCACTTCCGTGGGGGGCCTCCACGAGCACCCCTTTACAACTGATGCAGAAGAAGGTGCTATTAGCCTGCAAGGAACCAGCATTATTTCAGTCCCATTTACAAGTTAGAAAAAAAAAAAAAAAACAGCTTTCTCTGGCACAAGAGGAAGAAAATGAAAGCAATGAACATCCCACCTAAGCAGAATGAATGAGAGGACATTTTCAATTGATTTTTTTTGGAAGAAAAACAACAGCAAGTAAACTACCCATTTTGAGAGGTTTAAGTGTCAAAGTGTGGATCAGAATGATTAACAACAGTGTTCACAGAAAAAAACGACTTACAGCATCCAACAAATAAGGAAACCATCTGCAAATTTACTTTTAATTCAACTTTAAAAGTTAATTTATATGAAAATGGACTAACACATTCTATTTGTAACTAATTAACCAAGCAACACTCAAATGCTAATTAACCACCAAGCATTAAGCAGTCAGTAACAAGGAATGAAAGGTAGATATACAGAGCTAATACTGAGACATGGGCACAAAGGGCCAGAACAAAAAGGAACTTTAATTAAAAGATAATGTCAAAGGGATAGAATGTTTTCTTGGGATAACAGTCTCCTGCTGCTAAATAAATACCAGGGTGAAGTCCAGGCATCCATCAAAAATGAATGCCAAGCCAAAGGCAGCATATTTTAAGAGGGAAGTCATTTATCTGGAGCTCTCATAAAAAGACATTATTCCTCTTGAGAAAATAATACTTCTGTACATTTATCAGTTGTTTGATGGATATTAGTGCTATTGAACCATTTTTCATGATGGTATTATTGACTAGCTGTACAATTTTGTAAGAAATGATTTTTGTATATACTCAAGTAGGATAAGCAAAGTACGCTTAGAAATTGGCTTTTGACTTGAGCCTCTGTTATTTTTCTGCCGTGTCCGTTAGCTGTGAAATTGGAAATAAGCTCCCTAGTAAATCTTGTCCTAACAAAGATCAGTGGGAATTCTGCTACCGATTAAAACAAAAATCATTATTTCACCCTTTGTTTTTGTATTCAAATACTGACATTCTGAGTTGCTTTTTCTTATCGGTAGCTTTCATTTTAAAGTGAAAAAAACACATTTCATATATAAAAACACTGTAAGTGTTGAATCACCCTGAGTTCCATATCATAAAGCCACTGCATTAAGGGTTTGAACTTCCATGACCATAAACAAATTACCTTGTTCATGTCCCGCTTTCCTTTATCGGTCCAGTTTTGCAACTGATTCTCTACAGTCTATGCCTATCATTCAGGTCACACAGATTGCTACACATAAGGCACCATTAAAAACATTTCTGCAAGCAGGGAAAACACCTGAGTCTCTACAGAGGGGAAAGTCTTGGTCAGGGCTGCAGCTTTGCACTAGTTACACCTCTTGTGCCACCTCTTCCCCCTCGCTTAAGAAAAGCCCTACTTGACCTTCCCCAGCTCTCCCCAAAGCCAGGCAGCAGCTGGGGGAGCTGCATCGCCCCGGCCCTGCTGCTGCCTCTCAGCACCAAGGTGTGGAGGCTCCTGGGCTCCCCGGGCAGTTCGGGCTCAGCCTAGTGCCAGCCCAACACCCGAATTCACACCCAGCCCAGCCTTTCCTGGGAAGGGGGCAGCTCTAGAGCTCTGCATCTATCACCTGTGCGCTGCTTAGCTATCCTAACACATATGCATAAGGAGCCAGAAAATAAAATATATACTTCTTTTTTTTTTTTTTTGGGGGGGGGGGGGAATTGACTTCAAACCCAAAGGCTTTTACCTTTTGCATGTAACACTTCCCAGGCCTCACTGCTACCCCAGGCCAAGAGCCACTGCCCCCTCCAGCAAGCACGACCTGAGCCTGCCTGCTGAGCAGCATATGAGGAAATGGCTGCTGCTCCCCCGCCTCCCTAAACAGCCGTTAACGGCGGCCGCGGGGCGCGCCGGGAAATGGCCGCCGCCACCAAAGCCGTTAACGGCCACCCAGCCCTTTGCTGCCTGAGCCGCTTCCTGGGCTCTGCGGTGCTGCGTGGCCCGAAGCTGTTGGTTCCCGCCCCTCGCCCGCCCTGAGGCGGCCGCTTTTCGTCTCCGCCCCAGCGGGGCGGTGCGGCGGGCCGGGCCGCTGGCTCTGCGGGAGCCGAGGCGCCCCTTGCCCCGCGCGCCCTTGGCGGCCTTGGCGGCGCTGCGGGTGCGCGGCGCCCGCCGCGGGGATGTGAGTACCGGGCGCGGGGCCCAGGGAGGGAGGGCGCCCGCGGGGAAGTGGCCCGGGCCGCCCGGCAGCCGGGGCCGTCGCGAGGGCGGCGCGGCGGTGGCGGCCCCGCTCCCGGCGCTGGCCGCGGCGCAGCGCGCAGTCCCCTTGGCCCTCGCAGCCTTGAGGGGCCTTTCGGGGCCAGCAGCGGAGCGTTTTGGGGCTTCCTCGTGCGTTTCATTTGCAGAAAGTGTCCATTCTCCGAGCCAAACAGGACTGTCCATTGCGGCCTGACTCCACAGCAGGAGTTGTGTGGGAGTTAAAGCTGCAGACTTGAGTTAAAACTTCAATTGTGTCTTTGTGTTCTGTTGTTGTCTTTAAATTGGATTTTAAAAGGCTTTTTTTTTTTTAATGAGCATATTTAGGCTGAAAATAAGGGAGGTTTTGTTTGCATTGTGCATCTGACAAAGGGCCCTTCTGTCTTGCTCAGCAACTTGTGAAGCCTTTTGCAAAGTGGGCTTTGCAGGGCGAGGAGTGTCCCAGCCTGGTTGGGTAACACTGGCCTTGGGGCAAAGGAAGAAGGTGGAGAAGGTGCATGTGAACACGAAACTGCCCCTTTGTCTGGCCTCTTGACCAAGGCCTTAGCTGAACAGATAATATCTGTGTTTTAAATGCCAGACACAGCATTTCTTGTCTGTCCTCTAAAGAGGCTGTGAAGGAGGGTTCTGAGCTGGCTGTGCTATTAAGTTTAAGGAAACATAAAAATTAGAGAGGCAACAGTGATCAGTAGAGTTGTGGGCATGAGATTTGCAGTTGGGAGTATGGTACTGTGGTTGAGTGATACACAGATGAAAAAAAACTTTTTCTGAGCTGATAGTAAAATAATCTGTTGCTTCCAAGAACAATTTCAAAAGTTGTTTCAGTCTTGTATTAATATGTATATTCTGTCACATTCTTACATGTGTCACATGTAGAAAGAATGGGCTTTTGAAACTGTTTACCTACAGACTCAAAATATCATAGAATCATAGAATGCTTAAGGTTGGAAAGGACCTCCAGAGGTCATCTAGTCCAACCCCCCTGCACACGCAGGGTCACCTAGAGCACGTGGCACAGGACTGCGTCCAAGTGGGTTTTGAAGATCTCCAGAGAAGGAGACTCCACAACCTCTCTGGGCAGCCTGTCCCAGTGCTCTGTCACCCTCACTGTTAAGAAATTTTTCCTTAAGTTCCTGTGGAACTTTTGATGCTTCAGTTTGTGGCCATTTCCTCTAGTTCTGTCAGTGGCCACCAGTGAAAAGAGGCCAGCACCATCCTCCTCACTGCCTCCCTTGAGGTACTTATAGACACTGATTAGATCCCCTCTCAGCCTTCTCTTCTCCAGGCTGAACAGGCCCAGCTCCCTCAGCCTCTCCTCATAGGGCAGATGTTCCAGGCCCCTGATCATCCTTGTCGCCCTGCGCTGGACTCTCTCCAGCAGCTCCACATCCCTCTTGTATTGTGGGGCTATATTTAAGTTTATGTTGACTGGAAGCTAAATGTATGTTCCAAGATAACGTTACCACTTAATGAATTTGGAAAGGCTGGAGGAGGGAAGCAAATGGTTTCATTCATTTCTGTAATGAAGTTAGTCTTCTGTTATCCTTTTTTTCCCCCCTATTTTTTGTTTGAGAGCTTAACTGTGCATGTTAGAAAGGAGATGATCTTGCCAGTGCTACTGCTGAAGAGCAATTAGACAAGGAGCAAGTGCTGCCTTTGGTAATCAATGGGCACGGCATCTTCAGGAACCATGCTTAATAAAATTTGATATCAGTGGGAACTCCCAATCTGAAATTTGGGGTTGAGTTAAAAATAATTAAATTTCACAGTTGCTGGAAATGGTGACTAGCTTTTTTTTTATTATTTTTTAAAGGCCTCACAGAACTGAGTTGTATCAGGATGTTCCATCAACACACTGGCCTATCGTATATTCTCCAGACTACAACATCACATTCATGGGACTTGAGAAACTGCATCCTTTTGATGCAGGGAAGTGGGGAAAAGTAATCGATTTCTTGAAAGGTAAAATAACAAGAAGGAACCTACCTTCTAGACGAACAACTGCACAAAAGCTAATGAAATTACAGATTTGTGCTAGTAATTGTCAGTGTAATAGTGACTGTACTTCACTGCTTTTTTTTGAAAATTTAAGCTGTGCTTTATTTGTATTTGGAGTCCTTCATTTTTTATATATTTACAGACTTAAATCTTAGCAGGATAAGTTGGTTGTTAGGATTTCTGAGGTGAATTCAATGCCATCTGTTGTGTATCACTAAAGAAATTGCATATGTGATATTTAAAAGATGGCATGGTGTCTATTGTTGGAGCAAACATTTTACACTGGGGCTTTTTAATAAATAGATTTGTGTCTCAGTCCTTTGAAAATACATGTTTTAGTGTATTCTAGGGAATAAGCCACAGTTCTGTTTTCTTTCCAGGCATGGTTTCTGTTGAGTGGAACTCCTGAAAGGAGATTGCAAAAGCAAGCTCACTGAACAGCCAGCCCTCCCTGGAGCGTGGCTGATTCTCCTCAGAATAACCAGGTTTAGATTATTTCTTTCTGGCCGAGAACTTAATGAAACTGAGTAAGGAGTGTGAAGAAACATGAATGCAGTAGGGCAATGGGCTATTCTAAAATATTTCTGTTCTTAATAATCCAAATATAAGCAAGAACTGTGTAGAATTTCGTTGCTTGGCCTTCACAATAAACAAGTATGTGGAGTTTGAGGATTGTTTCCACGCTTACCCTAAAAGTTAGCGCCATAATCTTGACCTTAAGCATAACTTGAGGTAGGTACAAAATGCTAGATCCTTATACTAGTTGTCCAGAGCTCCATGTTTGCATACTTGACAATTTAAAAATGTTTAGTAAATAGTAAAGATACTTTCTTCATACATATTAACTCTTGGAGACCACTGCTGTTTGCATTTCTAGCATTTCTAGCTTTTCTTTTGTTTTGAGGACTAAACCTAGACCTGAAACTGAACACAGACTCCAGTTTTGCTGTAGTGGATGGGAAATCCTTCCCCTGTGTTAGTGGCAAGCCGACAAATGGTTTGACTTGGAAGATCTGCATTGCAATGCAGGGAGTAGTGTGTACGACTTGGATGTTGCCACCGTGCTTCCCTTGCTTGTGGATCAGGTGAAACCAGGAAGGGAACATTCCATTGGGCTTGTAAAGGCACGAGTGTTAATAGCTAGCTTGCTGCATCCAATGGACATGGAGCGTGGTTGGTTCTGAGACTGCAGACAGTCTGGCAAACAGTTCCTTTCGAGCAGAAAGTTCACAACAACTTGAATAGACATATTCTGTATGGGATGTTGTGGTAATGTTTGGGCACAGCTTTGAAATGCCTCTGATTCTTGTAATGCAGAAATTCTTGTAATGGCATTTGTTTTTTAATCAAATTGAAAGATATATGTAGAAATACTTTAAGGAGTTATAAATGAAAGAACCAAGATTAGAATTCCTATAAAATCTCTTTATCTGAAGCTTAGGATTGCTGATCAAGTTTGGAGGGGGAAAAATCCAGAAAGTCACCATGCTTTTACTCTAGCTGAGACAAAGGTGGTGCCAGAGTTGGGCTTGTTTCAGCTCTGTAGTCCTTTGGCTGATAATCCTTTGCAGTTAAGTGCTGTCCTTCTTGCTCCAGGCTGACTCGTATGTCAGTTAAAACATTCTAAGAGTCTCTCTTCAGTTCGTGAGGTTTTGCATCTTTCCTCTAATGACCTTAAGTCTTTGGTTCAATAACCATTGTGCTAATTAACCATTGTGCTTTAAACAGTAATGTTTAAAGGCTTTCATCTAATTCTTCTGTGAAATGTCTTTCCATCTTTCACAGAAAATCTGTGCTCTCAGTCACTTTAGACTTGGTAAAGGAGGAAGAAGCCACCAAATATACCAGGAAGCTCCTGATTTTTAACCTTCTTGATTTTTGTAGCATCTGTCAGCAACATTGTTGCTGATAGTTTCCTAGAAGATGGAGGGTAAAACTCACTTTCTACCTTTACCTTCAGAAGGATGACACTTAGCACTTTGGCTTTCTGTCTCACAAGAATGAATGAAAATGTTTCCCAAGTCCCAGGAGGAACCTAAGCTTACTGCAGCAAATTGTTACTGAGTTCTCACATATCACTTCAGGAAAAAATGCATTAAGTTCTACCTTTTCAAGTATAGAAGTACAAAATAGAATAGATAGTCTTAGACCTCAGGTAACTAAATATCAAAATTTGTCTAGGAAGATTGCTGTTATACTTTTGTTATTTGTCATGATAATATACAAAGCAGCAGGTTTTTCTGCACTATTTTTGTCACACCTAACTTAACAGAATTTTCTGGCAAGTACAGCTACATTTATGTCTTAAAGATGTATTATCTTTGCTTCATGCAGAAGTCTTGGAGAGATTTCCTAATTTGTTTTTGTAAAACTTGTTGGTTACTAAAATGGGGTTGGCGGGGCGGGGGGGGAATGCTTGTAGGTATTTACTGAATCTAAGTGTAGGTGGTTGCCAGAGTTAAATATTCCAGTTAAGTCTGAATTCCATGAGCATCCTAGTAATTATTTTGTTTTGAGTCTTGATTTTTTTTCTCTCTGATTTAGCGAATTAAATACTAATGTCAGTTGTAGAATTTGTTAAAGAATATTAAAGACTGGAGGTGAATGCTTGTTGGTATGAGCACTAAGATTTCTCTAGTGCATTGAGGCCTACATTGTCTTGTGATTCTTACTGTATCTGTCTGTCCTACTTGTTATTCAATTAGAACGAGAAGTTTGCATTCTGAAAACTTTCTCCATAAACAATACTTGTTATATTCACGCCAATTTAATATCTTAGATGTTTAGAGTATGTATTTGGAGAACTTGTAAAAACAAGTAAATGAAAATGGTGTTAGTAATTTACATCTAGATGTAGGGTTTGCAAAGTACTGTCTTTGGCTAACCTTGCCCTGTTCCACCATGCCACAATACACAATGCCAATTGTTATTTCTCTTGTTTCAGAAGAAAAACTACTTGTAGATGACTTGATTGTACAGGCACAAGAAGCTACTGAAGATGATCTCTTGGTTGTTCATACAAGGCGATACCTTAATAAATTAAAGGTACTTACTGATGTGCTTTTCAAGCAAGCTGTCAAAATTACTGTTAACGGCAACAAATATTCTAATAAGTTCCTTGTAGAATTAACTTTTCAATTATGAAGAGTGGCATCATATTATGAATTAAATGTCATTGAGAATACTAAAGGAAAATTATAAAAATAGGAAATTGAAATTATAAGGGGAACAAAAGACGGTCTATTGTGTTATAAAGGTAACATAAAAAATGTTATGTTAGTGCTGTAATTCAAAAATCAACATAAATTGATATTTAATTTTTTAGCAAGTCAAGTCCATGATTTTTTTCCTTTGATTTAATGATGTTCAGTCGCCATAGTAAAAACTGAGTTTGTTATGTATGTTACAATGCAATGTAGTAAAAATTAAATATCATGTTATATCTGGAAGAGCAGTTTCATGAATCAAGACTTTCTGCACTTAGAGGAAAGAACTCCAAGGAAATAAGTATAATTTGCTTAATTTGGATTGGACTTGATGTGACTTTCTTCAAAGCACTTAACATAGAATAATTCTTGCTTATTGTGCTACTATTTTTGTGTAGTCTTGTATCTAAAATGATATTTCAGCAGTGTTAAATGAACATAAGGAAAATAGTTTGAAACCAAGTCAATATTTTTATTAGCAATAGAGTTTGTCATTAAAAGGATGAGTTTTTGTTTATTAAAATATAGTTCTATAATTGAAAACATGTGTTGAAGAACACTGAAATAGACTCTACAATTGATGGTATTATGAATGCAAGATATTCCTTATGGGTTCAAGCTTTATGTAATCCGTAAGAATATTTAAGGATCATGTTGTCAGTCTCTGGGTATGGGAGGGAAGTAATGGCTGTACTGTAGACCCTGCCTATATTACTGGAATACAAAGTTGAAAGATGAATTATAGAGGCTCAAGAGAGGCAGGATTTAATTATAATCTTGAAAGTTAACTGTATATAAAGGCTTCCAAAACCACCTCACGTCAGTTTACGTATTAACAATGAATAAAGAACACACTGGGCATTTCCAAATGTTTGTGAGGTATCTCTGAAAATGTTTTTGGCCATCTGTAGATGGAGTTGGATACTGGGTGAGTGTAGATAACATTTGTACTTGGCAACTCTACTTGGAGGGCAGAGAAGATATTTGTATTTGAAAGATGTTTTGAGTAATTAAAAAGAAGACTTTCTTGAGAAACATCTTTGCCCTTGAACAGTGAAAGAATGCTTGTAATGCTATTTCTGGAATGCTTTATTTTTCTATATGAGAGCTTTCTATATAAGAGGTCCATTTGGTTCACTTTTCCTTTTTTGAGCTATTGCACTTTTTCCTTCTTTGCTATGAACTTGCTTGAACTTTCATGCATCATTAGATGTTATTGTATTCCAGCTATGCGTGCCACTGAGCTTTTGATCCCATAGAACCACCTACATCTTGTTACTGAATCCCTTTTGGAAGCAAAGAAGGTATAATGTGCATAGCTCAAGTTTGAAGTGATATAGTATTTTTAGTACATATAGGACATCTTTACAAAGAACTAGCTGTATAAATTTGCTGTTGGTGTTTATAAGCAATGTCCTGTGCATTCAGATGTCTCTGGTTGATCCTTTCCTTGGGAAAATGTTTCCTTCAACTGTAGAAATAGGAAGATATGATATTTCTCATGCTACTTCTCATGCTACAGAATTTCTGCCAAGCACTAAAAATAACTGTTTAGCTGCAAATGGAAGTGTGATGAGAGTGAAAACACCCGGGGTATCTTCTGTACTTCCTTAACCAAAATCTACTGTGCTATATTACTGAGACAAATTTTCAGGGTGTTCTGTTATCTCATCTCTGAAGACTACAAAGAGGTCTGCATTTCTGAGAATACCTACGATGCTCTAAATAGTAGATCATTTGAGTATTTTTCATTTATATTTTTGGGGATAAATTTGCTATTGGACTTCCATGCACATTTAGGAGAGGAGGAGGTGTTTAGTGAGCTTAACAGTAGCTGGAAAAGCTGACCTAAACATAGACTGAGTGGTTGAAGACTATTGAAAACTATACAGAAAGTAGATCAGGTAACACTGTAAACTTAGTTCTGCATTAGGAGGAAAGGTCTCTGTGCAGTGCATAAAATAACATGAGTGGTCTTGTTGTGGTGATTTCTCCCCTTCCCTGATTACCTTTGAAGACCTTTGACTTTCTCTCTGTATTTTAAGAAATACATTAACATAGCAAAGAACTTAACCTATGTCTAAAGCAGTGACTTCACTCAGAATGTTGTTTTAAATATCTTCAACCTTGAATAGACAGATTTGTGTACTCTTCTCTTGTACTATGCATGAATGTCTTTCATTGATTTCAAAAATCTGGAATAGGATTGCAGATTACTTGAGTTTTTATTGCTACTGTTTCTTCCTTGTGGAATTAATTAAAAATCTAACTCCTATTTAAATTTTCTGAAATTTCCTGATTTTTCAGATAGGACATCAAAATTTGTTTTGAACTGAATAATTTTTGTTCCATTTTAGAGCGAGAGGATGGAATCTAGCTTGTTATGATATGCTTGCTTAAAAACTAAATATCATGCAAAATAATTTTATCACATTTGATTATATTACAAAAGTGAAATACTTCATGAATGGTGGAGGGCTGATGTAACAATGTTTTACAAACTTCAAAGTATGAAGAGCTTAAACTGAATGATGTTGATCATCAGTACCTTGTGCTTATTTCTTCAGAAACCTCCCAAATTAGTGTTTTGTTGCTTTGGTTAATCTGGCCAAAGATCCTATAATTTGTAAATATACCGCTAACAATCTGGCTACAGAATATGCAGGATTCTACGGAAATTTCCTAATATTGAAGGAACTGGGATCCATTCAAAATCTTAGTATAGGATTTCTAATTCATAATACTTAGTACCTTAATGTTCTAGTATGGTAACAATTTGAAGTGTAGAAGAGGTATATAGTCTTGCTTAGGCTGTGAAATATATTTAGAAATTTCATAGCTGGTAGCAGTGTTATTAGAATTCCTTGAAGTAATCTACTTGTGTTTTCAATAAAAGCAATTTACATTTTGCAAATATTTTTGTGTTGAAACCTTCAAATCTTTTTCTTCATGACATTACAGTTGAACAAAAGATTTTCTTGAAACATATTTTAAGAGTCTTTAATTCAGTTTTTCATGCTAAGGCTTACTCTGTTTACTTACCTATCTGAATTTAGTTTAATTTTTTTTGTTCTCCTTAGTGTTGTCTTTTGATTCACTACTGGAAAAGATATATTAGATTTGAATGATGTGTTAAGTACAAATATCTATTAATACTACTGAAAGACACTTTACAGTTAGCTTTTTGTTTTTTTGAGAGCTTACTGGAGAATTACTGATTTATCAGTATAATGATGTTAAGTGATGATTCTCATAACTATCTTGAACTACCTCAATAATTTGGAGGTTAGTGATAATATCTGGTCACTTGCCTCTGAAAATGTAAGTCTGAGCTGTATAAAAGGTCCTTTTAAGGACTTCTTTTTTGGTAAAATAAAAAAAAATGATAATGAATCTTAATGTCATAGTTAATCAGAACTTTTCTTCCCCCCAACTTTTAGTGGTCATTTGTTGTGGCTACAATTACAGAAATTCCACCAGTCCTCTTTCTGCCAAACTTTCTTGTTCAGAGAAAAGTTTTGAAACCTCTGCGAACCCAAACAGGAGGAACAATAATGGTAAGGTGCTCTTTTGTCACATTTAAATATGTAGATCAAAAAATTATAGTCTTTAATTGGTAACAGATTGTATAATTTGGAGCCTTGAGCCCTAAAACCTAATGGAAGGAAATGGGTTAGTAGTGGTCAGTAGCTGCTGAAGTATCCACATCTCTCCAAAAATTTTGAATACATTGTCATGTTTGAGCTATGTTGCAATTTTAATGATTTTAGAGCCTATTTTTATAGTGTATTATGTAAATTTTCATAATAACATGAAGTATTCAATAGATAAAAATTGTCTATATGTACCTTTAGGAAAAACTTGCTTATATTGGGAAGATAAGGTGAGAGTTGGTACAATAGCAAAGATATATCAAAGGAAGTTTCACAATCAGTTTCTAACACACTTAACAGTAGAGGGGAAGTTTAGAAAGTCATCTCCTTGATCCTGAAACTAGTGTGAAATGAGTTAACTGCTGCTTATTGATCTGAACTGTTAAGTAGAAATGACCAGTGACTTTTTTCCAAGTCACTGCACAATTCTTGCTCACTGTGATTGGAAGATAGTTTTCAGTTTTAAGTTATCTTGCTCTTCTCAGACCCTCCAAGTTGCTTTTTTTACCTCTGAAATTGTTTTGTAATTGCGCCTTAATATTCTTCTCTCTTTTCCTGGATGTGCATGTTTCTTAAGACCAAAAAATAGCAAGACCTGAAATAAGTAGATTTTTTTACATTGTAACAGTTTTGTCTACTTAAACTATATTACTGCAATTGTGATAAGCAGATAAAATACAGAAAATGTTAAACTATCCTTTAAGTTACATATATTAGGAATTTGGAAATAATATGCTAGCTAATAGATAATTTTTTGAGCTTATTAGATGATGGCAGCATCTGTGCTAATCATTTAAATGATGCCTCCCAGGGCATCCTTTTCTGTCCCTTCTACTGTGTTAAGGTGTTCACCTATATTCAGGATTTTTAGAGCTTTTCTCATCATTTTACGTCACAGGAATAGCAGTAAGGTGCTTGCTCATTTTTCTGTCCTTACCAACATTTCCATTTTTGGAAGCACTAGCACCTCAGATTTTATCTATTTTAATAAGGTTTTCTACAAGCATCCTGTGCTTTTCAGTTTTTCTTTTGTCTGCTAGGGATTGATGTTCATCTTTGCAATGCATGTTTAGTTTGAGCTGTATGTCTGCCAGCATAAAATACTTATGTGATATTAAATATTATCTCAACTTATGCAGAGAATAGTTTTTCTGCTTTGTATTGAGAGGTCAATTCTGAGTGACCTACAGAAGTAAAACTTGATGGGCGTGTGAGAAACCAATATTTGCATTTAGGACAGCCTGTAGTGTGAAATGATTGGCTTATTCATCAAATTCTTACTATAAATTTTTTTAAGGCAGGAAAACTTGCTGTTGATAGAGGCTGGGCTATCAATGTGGGTAAGTAAAATTGTAGCAAACTAAGTATTTAACATGTTTAAAATTATTATTCTCATTTAGCATTATGTGTATTCTGTTTTTAATAAGTGACTCAAGTGTAGCTACCTAAAATCAAGGCTTACGGAGGAAAAGGGAAAGTACAGGATTTATTTTCTCATCCACTCTCACCCATATAGCCATTTTGTAGTTAAAATACTAAATTCAGGGAGGGAAAAAGGTCACTCAATAAGATATGATGTTTATTTTAAGAAAACTGTTTGGCTTGAATTAATGAAATGTTTAGAATAAAGGTAAATATTTCAATACAAACTATTTTCATTAAATTATACCTTAATTTTAATGGACCTTACCATCAATCAGTTCACATGTCGCTAAACCGGGGCTTGGTTGTTGCTGGAGAATTAGATTGCACCAGTTTTTCTTGCCAGTGCTGTACTTAAATTCTGTTTTTCTTGAAAACAACATGAATGAACAAATCATGAAGAAATTAGTCAATAAAAATCTGTTCTCCTGCTCTTTTCAAATGGTGTAAAAACAGTAAGCTACCAAAACAATATTTTATCATAAAGACCCTGTTTGAAGACTATCTAGCGTTCATCAGTGCTGTAATTTTCAGCTGCTACTTAAACTTGTTTTTTCTAAAGGCAGTAAATATTACGTAGTGACATCTATACAGCAGTCCTGTTTGTTTTTTAAATATAAGTAAATTTCTACCTTCAAATAAAAGGTAGTAAACCTATAGTAAAACAGAAAATTATCTTTTGCTTCTGTTACTAGCAATATATATAGCCATATATAATGTCTATTTTTACAGAGTAAATATTCAAAATAGAAAACATTAAAAACCTAAAGCCTTTTCTTTTACAGTGTAACAGCATGTGCAAGTAGTGGCAACGTGGTAATTCTTACTGGGTATTTTTTTGAACTCATATTTGGCAAAGAAAAACTCTATTTTCCAATTGCCTGATATTAAATTGACTTTGTGCAAATGAGGGCATGAACGAAGTGCAACTCTGATAATTTGTCTGGGAGTAGTTGCACTTTGAGTGTCATTTAGGTGCCACATATTACATTTGTGTATTACCCAGTTCTTATTGTATTTACTAGATTAAAAGGACAATTCCCTTTTATATCGGCAGTCAGTGGCGTGACTGGTCAAATATAAGATAGATGCAGTTATGTGCTGTTCTAGAGGGAATTCATAGCTTTAGGTATGATATAAGTGAAAACAAAAAAGCCGGACATGTAAGTGAACTCTCCCTGTATGGGAATAGTGCATGTTCCTCAGTTTTTAGCTGTTTACATGTTTATTTTAGGGGGTGGTTTTCATCACTGCTCAAGTGACAAAGGTGGAGGATTTTGTGCATATGCTGATATCACACTGGCTATTAAGGTAAGAAATACTTTTAAAATATTTTCTACTATTGGCTCACATGGTTAAAAAAAACACACAAACAAAAAACCCATGTTTATAAGCACATTCCAATTTACATCTTAATAGGAGAAAATGATCTATGGGCAGGTAGGAGTGTTATTGGAATTGTTGTACTTGATGTTACAGTAGAATATATGTGCAGCTACTATGGAGGTGAAGAATTGCAGGGATGAGAATTATGAATGGAAATACAACCAGTTACAGTTGTGGTGTTAATGTTAAACTAAAATCTAACTAGATTGTCATTTGGTATCTTTACTGATAATTATTCCAGTCTTTCAGTTGAAGCTGAAAAGTCCCTGTGAGTTTTAGTGTTTACAGACAAGTCCTACTTAGAAACAGGAATCCTCTCAGAATCAAGGTGTGGGAAAGGCTCAGGGTTGGAATTCTGCACTTGTACAGTTGGCTGTCTTCACAGTGCAGTTCTCCACTCTTGCTGATGAGCCACATTTGAGAAATGTGCTGTGATCTGTGTTAGTTAGCTCCTTGCTACTTCAGAAGCTGTGCTGCTTTATCTGTCCCAACCCTCGGTGTTTGCTGTTTTCTTCCTGTTCTTTCTGTCACTAACTTTGCTACAGTGTCTGGTGACATCACTGCTGAGATGAGTTTATCTGACTGTTGTGGGATGCAAAGACATACCAGCTGGTCTTGTGCAGAGCCCATGCTAATGTAACAGGGCACATTACAATGGACTTCATTTGGCTATCTGCTGCTCTTGGGTTTTTGCCTTGCATGTGGAGTCCATTTCACAAGTTAGAGTATATGATGTAGAAAAATTTTGATTCTACGTTGTCAGGCACTTGGAGAGAAAGAGATGAGTAGATGAGTAGATTTTTTTCCTCACACCTTTTCAGGTAGCCACCTGCAGAAATGTCCATGAAATATTTCACTCATTTTATGCATATGATGCAAATGTGTAGATGGCTTTTTATCTTATAAACATACTTTTTATGTGAAGTAAACAGCTTTCATTATCAAGGATTTTGAAATTGTACAGCTGTTTATTTAAAAGATGAAGTGTATACACTTATGCGCTTCATTCAGATCAAAACTGCAAGCTTCAAGCTTTCAATTTAATGCATCACCTAACTATCTCATTTTCTTCTTTGCTTGTACATTCAGTTCTTATTTGAAAGAGTACAAGGAGTGTCTAAAGCCACAATTATTGATCTGGATGCTCATCAGGTGAGTCTTACCTGTATTCAGTACTGCAGATGCTTTGCTAGACAGGGGTGATGAATAGCATATTTCCAAAAGTTTCATTAAATGGTGAATCATAGAATATGGGGTTAATCATAGATAATAGAAGCTGTGAACAGCTTAGCTTGTTTTATGGTGCAACTGGCTATTAAACCAGTCAAAATTTAACTGAGTTGTAGCTCCATCATGTGGCTGGACATAAAATTATTTTTGGTTTGCATGTTGTTTGGTAGCATAACAGACTATTTCAGTGTCCCAGAAGAAACAAGTCTCTCAAGCAGAATTAGTTCAGCATGCATGATAATTACAGCACCTTTTGCAGGAGATGAATTTGACCTTCGCTGTTGGTAGTGAAAAGCCTGACTTCAAGCTAATGTAGTACAGTGTATATCTGTTCACCTGGGCAAGTGATTTACTGTGGATACTGAAAGTAAATCTCTTGTTGGGTGGGATGTCCCACATAAATTCTGATAGTGGATAAAAGCACACTTTTAACATTGTTTTGCAAACTCATTAGTGTACCTCAATTTTATGTTCTAAATAAAAGTGAAGAAATTATGTATATTAAAACTATTGAATTAAGTTTAGTTTTACAAACTAAATACATTTTTAGAAACTTATTTTACTTGTCTCACAAAGACTTGAACTCTTGGAAAAACTTCAGTCAGATATTTTAAAGCATCCTTGTAGCAGGCTATTCTGAATGTTGGAAATGACTTTTTTTCAAAATTGCAAGGTAAGAGATTCATTTTTTGTTCTGGGTCAGTTACCTTTGTAATTTTTGCTTATATGGTAAACTGTGATACTTTGTTACTTTTCTAGGGACATGGAGATGTAAATTTTGTAATATTAACAGTCTTAAGTCACAAAAATATTGATATTATCAAACCCCTCCAGAACTGTACAATTCAAAACAGAAGTTTAGTAGATTTGGCTCTGTGGGCGTGCTGGAAAAAAAAAAAAACTAACCGTGAATTTCCTTCAGGGGAATGGCCATGAGAGGGACTTCATAGATGACAGTAGAGTATATATTATGGATGCATACAATAGATATATTTACCCAGGGGATGGATTTGCTAAACGTAAGTATATTTGAAATTAATATTCAAAAATGAGAAACTACTAGATTGTTAACTTCTCATTTACCAAGTCTCATTGCAGCAGTATTAACAAAACTTTTTGTTTGTGTTTTTTGGTATCGAATATATCACTTCTGGTGATCATTTTAACTCCAAATTGTAATAATGCTGTAGTATTCACAGGGATGTCAGAAGCATTTAAAAATGATTCCTGAACCTGTAGGTACACTTTGTATGCCTTTTGCCTAGAAGCTTTTTTGGCCTTAAACCAAAGTCTTCCCCAAAAAGAAGGGAGGTGACTTGGAAGCAAAAGTGTGTAAGATACTATAAGTACAAGGGGCTTGAGAGTTCAAGGAGAGTATTTCATGTTAATACTATAACTCTGTACATGAGATCTGAAGATAAGTGTTCCAGACTCTGAGCTTTCATTTATAAAAGGAAAGTCATGGAGTAGTCTGAACACAATATTGGACAGCTGCTGTTTTGAGGTCAAAAAACACATGAAGCAAGCTGCTATTTGGAGGTCACAATGAGCAACTACAATTTAGGAAGAGCTGAATAAAGAATTATTCACTTAAATATGCTTATTCACGTTTAAATATGTTTTTTAGACTTGTATCACATGCTTGGGCTTTTTAGGTCACATGTTAAAGCACATATTGGTTAAAAAGTGTTACCATTAGTGATGAGATTTTTCTTAAATGTTCCGGGAGAATGTACTTATGCTCTAATCTGTGCACAAAGCAATTTTTCATTTAAGCACATTATGCCTGTTTAGCTGCTTTTCTAAAATACAGTGGAAAAGTATCCATTGCAAAACTAGTCTTGTGTTCTCTGACAGGGTTTTGCAGTTCTTTTAAACATTAAAAAAATGCAACCGATTTGCTAACAAATAAACCTTTGGAATGTAGGAGGTTATTACTGTGGCTAATGGTAGCAGTCCATTCAAAAACTCATACCAAGTTTAGAATAGTAAGATAACTGTGATATGTTGTACTTCTGTTTAACTCCTATTTAAAACTACTAGTTTTGGAAAATATTATACCTATTTCATAATACCAGCTCTAAGAATGACTCTTTAAAGCACATCAGGTAAGTTAATGGAATAATCATAGGCAAATGAAGGCTTTAAAAACCCTTCTTTTCCATGTATCAAATGACATTTCTAATGGATGGTTTAAGACCAAAACAGAATTTTTTTTAGCCATTTGAAATACTGAATTTAGAAGGAAGAAGTAAACTGGTGTTGATATCCTACATTTCTACTTCAATGTTTAAGTTCTTTGCTTTTGAGTATTGTATTGCATGAAAATATAGAAAAATAAATCCACTCTGAGTAGATGTACCATGTAAAATTTTACATATTTCAGTTACATGAAATGATCTTAATATATGCTAGAAATCATTTTGAGGGCATAGGCCTTATTGATAATGAATTCTGCTTCCAAAACTTCTGTAATGATTAAATTGCTGCAAGTTCTGTTGAAACATTGCTTTGATGTGGGAGTGTGAGGGAGGAGAGGGTCATTTGTATTGAGACAAATATGTGACATTCCTGAAAGCATTGCTGTCTGGAGAGGCTCGGTGCGGTGCGTATTGCAGCACGCCCTGTGTCTGTGCTAGAGCTGCCTTGGGTTTTTCTTGATCAGTTGGCCCTCCTGAGCCCCAGCTCTTCCAGGCACTGGGGTGGCCTTGCAGCAGGAGTGTTGTGGTGCACCCTCTGTGCTGGGGCTTTTTCCCTGTTCCTGCAGAGCTGGAAGTACAGTTGTTCCCTTTCTACAGATGAAACATGAGGTACCAAAGGTGGTGACCTAAAGTACAGAAATATGTAGTTTCTTGTAGGTTGAATAATGCTCCTAAATAAGAATTCAATGCTAAGTGACCAGCCTAGGATGACATCAGAGGGGGATCTTTTAGAGGGAAATGGAAGTACAGCAATTTGAATCCCTAGAGTAAATCCTAACTCCTTGTTGTTTCCCTGGACTTACTACTCTTTCTCACCCGTTTTATTAGATGAGTCTGTTCTGCACAAGTTGAGTTTTTTTGCACACTTATAAAAAAGACTAATTAGCATTTTGCAATGCTGAGCATCATATTGTGTCTCTGAAGTGATTTGGAATTACAAAGAAGCTTAGGAAGAGGAAAAGGGAAGATAGATGGGGAAAAGGCCTAGTTCACTGAAGGGCGAGAAATGTAAAGTTAACAGCTGCAGCTCAATTTAGTGCCTAGAAAAGCTTTCCTGTTGGACAGAGTGTCTTTTTACCCATCTTTAAGGCTTTAGAAGTGTTTTCGTTAACTAGCAGTAGATGGAGGAAGGAGAGCAACTCACCTTGCACATCTTTCCCTGTGTCTATCAGTAACTCAGAGCTGAGTAATTATCCAGCACTGTAGTTCTGGTTTCTGTGTGGAGAGGAAGGCAGGATGCCTGAAGAAGCATGGAATCTTATTCAGTTAGTGCTTAATGGCTTCATGGGAGCAATTTGTATTTGCTCCCCATGCTAATTCATTTGCCTTATTCTTTAAAGCTCTATCTATCCTCTTTACCCTGAAGAGACTCTCAAGTGTTCAGAGGAGTACAGCTATGTAGACCCTCATGAAGGTTTTATATATAACAATAAGAAAGGAATTCAGGAAATGATGTTGTAAAGAAACAAATCTTAAACTATTTTTGATACGAGGAGGACATGGAAAGGAAAAGACCTTTCTTCATCTTGGACAAGGATGAAAAATGGGGAAAGAAGTGCCCAGCAATTATTAGTATGAATTGTGTCACTTGCATTCATGCACGCTCAGCAGGTGTGAAACCACACTTAAAATTCAGCCCCAGCCATTTAATTTACAGCATACTGTATGCTGAGGCAAAAGTCATACCTTGAAGGGCATCTGGAATAATTTGATTAGCTCATGTTGCGTTAACTGCCTAAGAATCCCCTAAGCTAGAATGTATAATCTTGAGTCTCTTCCCTTTTCTACTTCATCAACCTTCTTTTGCTTCTAATGCCATATAATAATTTGCTTTAAACTAGGAATAGATATTTGCTGCTTCTGGTCAGATTGTAGAATAGGAACATTAAGTCGTAAATGCTTGGGGCAAAGCTAAATGTAGTTGTAAAGGGCATAACAGCAAATGATCATGAATTTATGTGAGGTTGTGTTTATTTTTAATCAATCTTGTTTATTTATCTTAGTGATATTGTGTCTTGTTTTTTTACAAATGATTTTCTATATTAGATTTCTATATTAGATTTCTATATTAGATTTCTATATTAGATTTCTATATTTTCTATATTCATATTTCTATATGTTTTTCCTTGCCCTTTAAGTTTTTAATTTAGTGATTTTCTTTGCTGATTACTCTTTTTCAATAACATTTTCTACTTACTGTCCTTGAGAATTTTTTGTACATTAAATGTTCTCTCTTCAATGGATTTTTTCCAGGTCATTATGCTTATATTTGCTGCTGCATTCTGGGAAAACAAATTGTTGAATAATGCTTTTTAATTCAAGATTCTGTGAGAATGCAAGATGCTCTCAATTTTGAGATTGCTCTTTTTTTATTTATGCATATCTCTTTGATAGCAAATTGTATTTAATAATGCTGGAACATTTTCTAGGTGCCATAAAACGGAAGGTGGAGTTAGAGTGGGGTACAGAGGACACAGAATATCTTCAGAAGGTGCAAACTCACGTGGAAGGAGCATTAAATGAATTAAAACCTGACATCGTTGTTTATAATGCTGGGACTGATATTCTAGATGGTGATCCTTTGGGAGGACTTGCTATTTCGCCCCAGGTTTGTATAATACTGCAATATGTACAGAGCTCCTCTTCTCAACAGATACCGAAGGTAGACCTTAAAATGAATTACTTGGGGAAGCTTGTTAGGCGAAGGTGAGAAGAATATTTCAGCTGAAGAGGACCTGATTCTGTAACAGATGCATTTTTCTGCCCTTTCCCCATGTTTATTTTGTCTTCCTTTGCGAATGTGAAATATTTGTTCTTCATGTGCCCATTGAAATATTCCTCATCTTTTCTCTAAGTTATAGAGAATTATTCCTCTAAATTATTCCTCTTGAACATCCAAATAGTACCCAGAGAGGTGTATCTTTTCACTCTTAACTTATTTTTTCCTATGTTTGGGAAGTCCTTCCTCCTGCCCTCAGCCCTGTTCTGTGGTTTCTCCTGCCATCTCCCCCAGCAGGTACCTTGCACACCATTTCCTCACTGTGCTCTTCTGTTTCAAGCTATTCTGGTATGCTTCAATTCTAGCTACTTTGTACACCTCTATCTGCAAATTCTTAACAGTTTATTTATGCATTTTTTCTATTGAAATATCCTTTTTCATTTCAGCTTTATTTTTTTGCCATTTCTGTTTCATGTTTTTACTCCCTAATGTAGTTCTTGTTTCTAAATAGCTTCTTAGGCGAATTGATTTTCCTGATGTAACAGATTCCCTTCTTCTCAAAACACAAAAACTTGCTTATTTCTTCCAGTTCCTCTGTGATTTCTTCTCTGAGAATTCCTTAGTCTTTCTGCTTTTATATTTGTTCTTTTTTTGCTCTCTACAACTTCAATACAGGAAAAAAAATGCATTGAACTGCCAGAATTCTTTCTAACTGAGCAATCACTTAGCCTGCTTAGTGGCTGTTTTGAGGTACCTCAATTCTCAGGCTTGTTTAGAGCCCTTATCCCTGCTGCTTTTGTTGACTTTCTTATGCAATTGCTCATTCTTGCAGTCTATGTAACTGGGGAGTCTGGTGTTTTCTGAGTGCATGCAAAGCCCTTCCTGGGTTGGGCTGGAACAACTGAAGTGCACTAGATCCTCAGGCTTTATTCTTGTGATCGTGTAGAAGTCTCCAATTGGAAAGAAGTGCTAAAGGGCTTGGAGTCCAGTTTTTAGCTGGGAGAAGATATTGCTTGAGCTGCATGTTAATGGAACAGAGCTTCTCAGAAAGGAGGGACCACCAAGGAAATAGAGAGTGATGGTGTATGTTAAGGAATTTAAAATGTGCTTTTTAAATTTTGTGCTGTGTGAGAGAATGCTGTTAGCTGCTAAGGAAAATGAATTGCTGTGCCTTGCTGGTGCTATGTAAAGGAGAGACTGTAGGGGCTGGGGGAAAAGAAAAAAGGTGAAGATGGATTTGAATAGAAGCTGAGTTAAAAAGCAGAGTACACTCTCCAAACAGCCACTGGTTCAGCTACCTGATTGGAGAAAACATTTCTGCAGCTCAGGGTTTTATTTCTTTAATTGCTGAGTAGACTGTCTTTGATCTTATTTGCTACATGTGAATGACGTTTGACCAGTCTTGGCAAATTCTCAGGCTATTGGAAATACCCAAACTGTAAATGCTACTAGTGGCACTTGGCAATTAAATTATAGCCAGAATATTTGGGAAGAAGCATGCAAGTTCCTGCTGTTATTTTCAGCATTTGTATTTTCTTTTTGGGTAACAACCAAATGCTAAAAAATCAATATTTGCAGAACTGTCCAGTAGAGATCAAGGAGGAGGGATGAGGAAGTTAGGCTCACATGAACTGTGCCTCTTTACAGTTCTTGTGTCATAATGTTTTCTGTATCCAATGATGGTTGTCTAGGGACTTAGAGCTCATTCTGTTTTTTCCTTTAAGGAATTACTCCTAATAAAATACTTGTTTCCTTTGTCTTATTTTAATTTTAGTCCTGCTTTCTTTTCTTTTCTAGGCCTTTCAAACTATAAAGAAACCTCTATCATTGCATGGTTTTACAAAACATTTGCAGTTAGATTTGAATTTTATTCCTTCCTTTTACCACATACCTTTTTGGTTTCTCTTTCTCTTTTTTGGTAAAGCAGTATTCCCTAATTTAGCTACAGAAAAGGGTTCCTCTGCTTTTACTCTCCAACTAGCATATGTTTATTTTGTACCACTTCTGCTTCTTTATGATTTTCTATATTTCGTAGCATTTTTAATCCTTTTTTCTTATTCCAACTCTGATTTCCTTCACACCGAAATTTAGAGCTGATACTCTTCTAGCATAAAATAAAGACTTTTATTAACGAAACTAGAAGCTTAAAATTAAGCTAATGGCTGCTGATATGTGAGATCTGATTTGAATTTTCCATTCTCCTGCAGGCTTGTGGGAAAACTGATCTGGTTGCTTAGCATCTGCCTAAGACTAAGTAGAGCAAGACTAGTAGAGTAAGACTAAGGAGCACTACAGAAGTTATGCACAAACAAGTGTTGTGAATTTGGGCAATTTTTGTCTCAGTTCATCACCTGTTTCATGCAATGAGTTTAGATTTTATGATTTTTGGGCAAGAATTCTTCTAGGATATTTTATAAGGAGGCTTCAGTCTATTGTATCCTCTAAAAACAAAGTAAAAGACATTTGGGGTATTTTTTTTAAGACTGAACTTTTAAAGCTGTTCTAGAGTCTTGAAAGTAGTTTGTTCCTAATATAAAATGTAGGGCTTAGCCACTTATCCAATGCTATAAATCATAGACTAGAAGTCTAAAAACTAAAATACTGTATTTATATCCACTTTTTTGTAATTGTTTTAAATACGTAGGGGATTGTGAAGCGAGATGAAATAGTATTCAAGGCTGCCAGAAGCCGCAGAGTCCCAATCCTGATGGTGACGTCTGGAGGCTATCAGAAGAGGACGGCGCGGATTATTGCTGATTCTATTATTAATCTGCACAACCTGGGTCTTATTGACAAGGAGCTAGCAACCAGTGGAGCTGAAAATCCTAAGGTAGAACAGATGCTTAGGAAATGTACTAAAGACTTAACCAATTTGTCATTGCAATGACAAGATCCTAAATATTAGGAATCAATTTACTGTTTCAGGAAAAGGAGGTCTCCACATCATTAACAGGGTTTAATATTTTTTTAAAAAAGAATTTAGCTTGAGTTTAGAATAACAAAGCATATTGTCACAGAATAACTGTGTTTGTATCCTGAACTGATCTTGAAGAAAGGCAACCTGTCCTTGTGAACTAATTTAGACTTACATTGAAAAGTTTTTCAGTTGATTGTTTTACTGTAGAAAACATTAATTGCTTCTTATTGCTGTGGATTTTCTGGTATGTATAGAGCTGTGTAGTTGGTATCCAAAGACTGCCACCTACATTTCAGATGATATGATTTTGACAGTGATGAGGGAAATATGGGCTAAACTCAACTTGTAATTTTGCCTCATATATTATGTTTTTTTTAAATTATAAGAATTCTGTGCAGTCTTCAATTGTTAGCTTAATGCTAAAATTTATGTGCAATACTATGAGTAATGGTTTGATTATTTATTTTTAAGGCATAATCTATTAGAATGAAAGTTTATTAATTTCTAATTTATTCCTACTGTTGGCAATGACTTCAATCCTACTTTATAAACAACTTTAGAAAAGGAATATGAAATTATGTTGATATGCAAATGACCCCTCAGGGTTCAGCAGTTACAGTCTGTTTTCTACATTTCTCAAAATGAGGCCTGCATGTAAAAGACAATTTCTATGCACTGAAGATAGCATAATTTTAGAGTTCTGAGAAATCTTCTTCAAGTAGAAGAAGTTCAAGTAGAAATCTTGTTCAAGTAGAAGTTCAGAAAACCTGTTGTTGTAATAAGATGGTACGAACCAGCTCATGTCATGTATAAATCATCATAGGAGAGTTCATATTGACTTTTTTCTACTAGTTTTATGTTTTAATTATCAGACTGATGGTAATCATAGTTGTAGTCAGTTGATAATCTAGTGTTTTGTATTTAGAATAATAATACAGTGAAATTACTACTCTAAGCTGACATGATATCTTTATGTAAATTTTTAGGAGACACTGATTTGAGAACAAAATATATTCACAAGCAAGCTACATGTGTTTATTAACAGCAAAGTCTATTTACTTTGTATTAGAAACTCTTTGTAGTATTAGATCCTAAATTTATTGGAATGCATATTTTTCAGGACATTTTTAACTTCTAAGCATTCACTGCACAAGATTCACGTGCTAAGGTTCCTCCCTTAGAAAGAGGCACCAATATTTTCCTTATGGTAGTAAAATCAGTGTATGAGCCACTGAAAAATGTTTAAATCTAATTAGAATTCTTACCTCAATGCTAATTTTGAGATTGATAGTTTTTTGTTTGTAGGAATTTGCACAGTTCTGGTTTGCTTTAAACAGATTTGGCATATTGCACTAATCTAGAGTTGCAACACTGTTATTAAAAAGCACTTTTATTTGTAGATGGGTACTCAAAGTACTAATGTTGAAATGTATTATTTTTTCAATACTATGTTACTTAAGATGTTGTTGTTGTTGTTTCCTATAATTTTTATAAAATTATAAATTATATTTCTATGAACTAAAATGCTGCAGTAGTGCCATATGGTCTTTTCCAAAACACTTTCTGTTTGTGTTAACATGTTTATATTACTTTACCTCATTGGAAATTAAAATGTTGAATAATGTGGACTGATTATTTCCTTTCATTTTACATATCTTGAGTGACAAATTATTTTTAATGAACTGTTAATTGAAGACAAGGTGCATTCTTCATATGTAAAATGTTACTGAAATTCCAGTATTTCTTGAGGTGAAGACTCAAATACTTGTTAACAAGTAGATGGTTCTTCTGAAAGGTAATGCGTTGAACTTTAAAAGTGAGTTTGGAAACTGTGTCCAAATTCTTTGAAAGTCATTGTCATATAGTCACTTACTGATTCTAGTATGTTCTTTCACTTATTTTAACTCCTGTTAAGTTATTACAGCTATTAAGGTATAAACTTAGGTTGTGTAAGGACAGTAGTTGTTTGCTAGAGGTCTTTTAAAATAAATGTCATTTCAGAGGGATAACTAAATACTTGCCTCAGTTTTTAAAGGAAAATTTGTGAATGCTTAAAACACTGGCATGCTGAATTTATTTTTAGTGTTTGCTGTCAAGTTAAGCTCAGGAAACAGTTTGTATTTCAAAAATTGAAATTTGGTGTAGTATTTGAGCTAAAAAGGTAGAAGATGAACTCATACATCTTAAGCTATTTGCTTCATATATTTATGAAGATAAATGGCCATTGTCTTTTAAAACAAAGTATGAGTTGAAAGATTTTATGGAATCTACATATATGTGAAGTAAATGCCAGGACTTTTCATATGCCTTTTTTCTTAGGTATTATTTCCTTTTATCATATAACATAATAAAAATGATTCCCGTATTGTTCAGCATACTTCTGATGGTTCTTACTGGAAACATTGTAGCTACCAGTAACTAAAAATGTTTAGCTCTGACAAAAGATTTGTGGGCCTCTGAGAAAAAGCTCAAAACAGATAACCTAAGTGATAATGTGGAAGTGGCAATTAAGAAAATGAATTAGTCTGGTGTAGGTAGTACATGTGTTTGGTAAATAATAACTATCATGACTCCCAAGGTCCCTGCACTTTGCTACCTGCATTGTTAAACCACCTGAAAAGCTTCTGCTAAATATATTAGTGTTAAATATATTTTAGGAACTATGAGGAAGATCCCTAAGGGTTTGTACTTATCCATGGAACTAAACAATGCACATAGAGCTAGGATTGGAGAATAGAGTTTTGCACTTGTGAAATAGGTATAAACCATGCTCAAAGCAGCATCCTGTGAGGAGCATATAAAGCCAGAGAGGAGCTTGTTATCCTATTATTGAACAGAATTTGTAACTGAGTACTGTAAGTCAAAGAATTATTTTACATGGTAGAAATAAATGGGGCTATGAAAACAAAGAAGTCTCAGACCTTCCATCTTTGAGAAGGAGAGAGATCACGTTGTGTCCATCTTTCCACTCTGCAGTACCATTTCTAGTCTTTAGTTCTGTAGATAGTGCTCATCTTTCATTTTTGTTTTTGTTTCTAGATGTAAACATTGTCACAAGGATGCAGTTTTCAAGTGGAAGTTGTAGGAAACAGCCTTGTTTTGATTTCTGGAGGAGAGGCATATACATTCCACCAACTTGCTTCCTCAGCAATTTCTTCTGATACCTCCTCCTTGCATTTAATGACTTACAAACACATCATATAGTCAAGTAACTTCTCTGTAGCTCAGACAAAGATAAATAAACCCATGCACCTCAAGCAAACTTTGCTCATGACTCTCTCTAGAGTAGGTAGTGTTAGAAAACTTTAGGAATTCCCAATAAGAGAATTCATTTTAATGTTCACAATTTGGAAACATTTGAAGTGTTTAAGATTTAGGTCTTTCATTGAAATGTAGAAAAGGTCCTTGTTTTACCCACACCTTAATTAAAAGCAGGTGCATGCTTTATGAATACTGCAGTAAGAAGATGATTCCAGTGGCTCTGTCAAATGTCAAGATAGGTCTAATTTATCCAGCAAGCATTCATTCTTTAGGAAATATGGTACTAAAAAAATAAATGATAGGACCGTACATTTTATAATTAGATAAAAACAAAAACTAACTTATATGAAAGCTGGAAAGTCATATACCTGCCATGATACAAACATTACTAGTTTTAGTCAGATTGTCATAACTCAGGAAGTACAGGCTCTGATCCAGCTTCATTTGCTTAATAAAAAAACTTGTTCTCATGCTAGTTAAATATATTAAAAAAAAAATCCAAGGAAAGACTTGCTTTTAAGAAATGTTATGTCTTATTTAACACTTTTTCTGAATGCATAGCTTGTTAAATTCTAAGCTAAGGATGAAAAGCAAAGTTCAATATTAATATTGTTCAGAAGCTCTTTCCAGAACTACTTATACCTCTCAAATTGTGTGCCAGTAGCAACTGGAAGAATATGCTCCAGGTAGGTGTTGAGGGTGCATGAATAGCTATTCAGAAATAGCTTGCTCCTTGATGAATTTACAGTGCTTTTCCTAAAGTGTTTCAGCAGGGAGATGCCTTTTGCTATATTTTACACAGCAAGAAGTGTAAGGTTGAGTTCTCCACTCAGTGTGCAAAGCATCTTGGCAATTTAGTCAAAAAAGGATACTACTAATTTATCCTTTTTTTCCTGAAACCTTTTGTGTGTACATAAGAATATCTCTTCAGTTAAAGTTTCGTAGTGTCTTAAATAACATACCACAATGGAATGTCACTTAGATATCTGCTATTGTACTGACATGTTGCACTACCTCATTCCTGCATAGAAACTATTGTAAGTTTTGTATGGTATTTCTAGACATTTTTTTTGTCTACAGGATGTCAATCACTGTTACTGTCATTTCAAGTGATACAATTTGAATAATGGATGTAGTGAAAGTACTACAAAGTTATGGTCTCATATGGTACTTGAAGTTGTAAATTTGATACTCTGCAGTATTTAATTTTAACTTTTCAGATCTTAATCATACTTCAAGAAATGGAATGTTCAAACTAGCAATTAAGATGATTCACTGGATTTTCAGAGAGAGGCTAGATGGCCTCATTTTGTGAAATTCTTGGTTTATGCAGGACACAGTAGCACAAATGACCATTTATAGTTCTCCTTTAGATGCTTGTTTTATATGCACAAATTGTTCATTCTGCCTACTCGTAATTTGCACAAACCAACAACGTACACAAATGGGAGCATGGAAAGGTGAGAGTTACAATTTAAATGTGTAGCCTTCTGTGCCAGCTCATTGAATTAAGGCATGTCATGAAGTGTGGTGGCAGTGCTGGGGAGCTGCAGATTCTTTTAGAGCTTGTACTTGAAAGCAGTATTAGGAAATGGAAAATGTTTGGTTTTGACCTATGAAAACAAATACTCATGTCTGAAAGTGGTAACAAGCCGTAATACATAGCTGTTTTTCACAGTGTAGTAGCAATAATTCTGTCCTATTTTTAAACACCTGAAGCTCTTGATGTAATGTGCCTACAAAGCTTTAGGATAGAAAGCTGAATCACCAAATGAAGAATGCGAGAGACTGAATCCAAAACAATTACCATCTGTTTATATTCTTCCTGATTAAAAGGGAAGGCTGATTTTTGCCATATGCTGCAACAAAATCAGGTGTTTCTGTGTGGCAGCATAGATATTTTCAAGTTCACAACTACAGAATTATACATGTGATCTCTCTTTCAGACTCTAAATTTCTTCAAATCAGTTGATGAAATTAAACATTTTCAGGGTACAGATAAAATCAAAGATAAAACTTACTTTGCTCTAGAGATGAGCAATCATTACTTAGACCCCATCTAGGACAGTCTAAAACAAATAGCTGTGGGATGTACGCTTATTTGAATGTTTTACTGATTAAGGTCAATTCTTTTTAAATTAATATGGAGGGGGAGGGTGTACTGGAGTTCTTGCCAAGAGACTGGGTTTGTAGATTTTCGTTTGCGTGTGAGGTCTTTCCCAACTAAGCACCAGGAATATTTAGGCTTAGCTGTATGCAGTATAAAACTATAAAGTTTGGTCTAATCTTCACCGCAAAGATACTGCTAGGCAAAAAACCCTTGCAAGCCCCCAGACCCACAGCCTGTGGTGGTAATGCGATCAGCAAACAGTGCTTGCACAGCAGAGATGTTTCTTTGCTCGGATGCTTGTTTCTTTTTCTAAGGCACCCTCAAAGAGCTAAAGATTTTATAGGCAGTGAGAAAGTCTTTCAACACCTTGATAACAAGCTCTTTGAAATGCAGTGACTTTATGGATACTTGCTTTCTCAATGGGAAACATTATTATTCATACAAAACATATGTACTTCCACTGACACACTCATAGTGTGTTAGGAAAAGAGCTTGTCGCTTCTGAGGTGGGTATCACCCTGCTGGTCACAGGGGCAGTTTCACTGGAAGACACTTAGAAATGTAGAAATACACTTTTCAAAACTTTAAATGAGCGTGTAAGGGGGTTGTGTCTCCAGTGTCCAGCGCAGGGCTACAAGGATGATCAGGGGCCTGGAACATCTGCCCTATGAGGAGAGGCTGAGGGAGCTGGGCCTGTTCAGCTGGAGAAGAGAAGGCTGAGAGGGGACCTGAGCAGTGTCTAGAAGTACCTCAAGGGAGGCAGTGAGGAAGATGGTGCTGACCTCTTTTCACTGGTGGCCACCGACAGAGCTAGAGGAAATGGCCATAAACTGAAGCACCAGAAGTTCCACAGGAACTTAAGGAAAAATTTCTTAACAGTGAGGGTGTCAGAGCACTGGGACAGGCTGCCCAGAGAGGTTGTGGAGTCTCCTTCTCTGGAGATCTTCCAAACCCGCTTGGATGCAGTCCTGTGCCACGTGCTCTAGGTGACCCTGCGTGTGCAGGGGGGTTGGACTAGATGATCTCTAGAGGTCCCTTCCAACCTTTAGCTTCCTATGATTGTGTTAGTGAGGAGAGTTCTAGGTGTGAAATTGGGGTAGCCACCAAGTGGCGTGTTTGCATTTTGATGGGAGCTGCCTTTGGAGAGAAGGCGGCTGTGACCCACCCCAGCCAGTGGCTACGAATCAGCCCTGTCTGAAGGGGAAAGTTCAGTCTGCGCAAGGAGAGGGAAGGTATCAAGACTTGGAGAAGGACAACTACTGAAAGTTACAGCATGTGTTTGAAGTTGAGTTGGTTCAATGTTTGTAAATGCTCTAATTGTTTGTTTATAATTCTCTTTTTGGCAGTGGCTCAGGTTTGTCAAACTGGACTCCTGTATATTTAATACTTATGGCTCTGGCTGTATCTTACTACTTTCTTCTTTTATTGTAGCAGTTTTGCAGTTCAGCTACTGAAAATGAGATGGAAAAAGTTTGGCAAATCAAAGGGCTGGCTGCATTCTTCTTCCTTTGACTATTTGGAAGAATTCCATGGAGATTAAAACCATAGATCTGAAACAAAATTTGCTGCTATCATAATGCTACTTCTATTGTTCCTATGAAAGGGTTTGCTTTTCCTTTGCATTCTGTGCAGGAGTTTTTCAACTTTTTTTTTTTTGGTGAGAGGGAGGGACTTGATAACCCTGTATCATCAGTGAGAGGACTGGTCATTTTTGACAATTGCCAATGCATAAATGGATTTGTGTGTATGAAAATTAGGCATGGTTTTTTTGAAAGATCCTGTGTGTTGTTGGATATAACTGCAGTATTCTGCTCTAACTGTCTTCTGGGGTGTGCCCATGTACATACTGTAAAGAAATTGGTGCGCATTTAATTAGAAGATTAAAAAAATATATTTTAAAAAAGTTAAAATGCAGCTAGTAGGCAACTATGTTAGCAAAACAAGGAAGAAAGATGGACGGGCAATGGATGAGTTGTCAGCCTGACAACTGGAAAGCTTTTTTTTTTTTTTTTTTTTTTTTTTTTTTTTTTCTCTCCCCTGTTGGTAGCAATAACTTGTAGAGTTGGTGAGGGCACAAAACCTCTGTAGCCAATTACCAAGGTATCCAGATTTCTTGTAAAATTTCTTCTCAGACTGTATCAGAGATTACAAAGTTCCAGTTTAATTTTTGTTGCATGGAAGTTCAAGATAAAAATACCATTGCTGTCTGTATATGTATGCACATTCTATGCTGTGCCATGACTGACTGATGTGTAACCAGACTATGGAATGTGGAGAAGAACATAAGCTTTTTTCTCTGTATTTCAGTTCTCAGCTTCATCTGATTCAAGGACCTGCGGTTGAGAATAATCGCCATTATTGTCATGAAAATAAGATCTCTGAGACAATGTGCCTCTTGGAGATAGGAATAGGAATCCTAATTAAGCATGAGAATGTTAAGTTGTAGGCTAATTATGTTTTCCATCTGTTACCTAATAGGACTTAGTAACACTGGGATTTAAGGGTTGTCAATTTTTACTGTCTTTCACTCTATACCTGGCTATCTCTGCCAAGGCCAACAATGAAACGAGTGCATTAAGATAATAAATCTCCAGTGAACAGACTAAGATGTTTGTTTTGGATGAACAAGGCTACATGTAAAACTGGGGTGTGTTGTGAGTTGATTGGTTACTGGAGGTGGGAGTATTTTAAGTTGAACACTTTTGTAATAAGCTTTGGTTGTGGGAACATTTGAGCCTGAAACGTGAAAGAATGCAGACCTTTCAAAACAGGGTATGTGAGAGGAATGTATGATTTAGTGTTTCCATTTCCATAGAGTAAATAGCAATACTTTGCTTGAACCAAATGATAAATTTCCTTTAAACTTAGTCATATGATGATGAGAGAAATAAATTGCCTCTAAACTTTTGTCAAAGCAGTTAAGGAAAAAGTTAGGTATCATAGTGACCTGCAGTTACAGCAGGAGGCATTAGCAGAGCAATGCCAGTTACTAAGGAGAGCATCACGTTTGTTTTTCCTATTTAAAGAAGTTCCATAACTGCCTTAGAAAAATACAGTTCTTAATCTGAATCAGGCTTAGTTTCTCTGATTATTGCACTCTCATAGACATTATTTTTAGATATTATTTTAGATAAAAACACCTTTGTTCCTTGAAGTAACAGATAGCTGGGAAGGCAATGTTTTCATTAGGGTTTCTGCATTTGAGCTTTTTGACAGCATATGTTTTTTTGAAGTGTATGTTCTTCAGCACAGTTTCTAACTGCATATTGCAGAGAAATGTGTGTCTGTGGTGGGGGGAGTCTGCACTGCATCTTGGTACTTGGGTTATCACAACGTTTGTGGGGTTTTTTTGAGTTCTCTGGGTAGGATTAAAACTGGATATAACTGGGAAGAGCTTTTGATATGGGGGAGAATGCAGAGTTGTAATCAAGTGTGATAAGGTTTTAGAATACATACATTTAAATATCAATGAAGATCAGTGTTGCTTTTATGTCATTACTGTCATTTTTAGTGCTTATGTCTGACAACGGTCTTTTGACGCTGCTTCGGGTATAAAAAATATATATATATTTTTGGGTGGATCAGGAGGATGGGGATTCAGCTATACAGATTTAAGCAATTTAGCAGCCTACCACAGTGGAGACTCCTGAGCCTCAGAATACTGCTCAGCAGTATGATGTGTCTATGAGGTCTTCTAAGATGAAAACAATTAGTTCTTTAGGCACACAGATTGACACTTACTGTGATTCTCCCAGGGATTAACTTGCCTGGCTCCCTCATAGCATTATACAAGGACAGGTAGTCATGTGTGATTCGGAGTCTGAGACATTTAACTATGCCCGTTATGCCAGTGTACTCTTTCCAGGAATCCAATTAAAGCTGCTTCCCCGAAAGAATTTCTTGTTCCCTAACTCAGTGAGATTATCTATGTGGTTAATATCAAGAATATCTATATATATATGTAGTGGCAGGAGCAATTGGAATCTTGTAAGATGGAGCCCTGCAGAGACCTGTGGTCTTGGGCTAGGAACAGGTAGATAACAGCTCTGGCTAAACAGCTAGGTAGCATAACATCTGGAGGCTTATTAAAATAAGTTATTAAAAATTAAGTTATTTAAACTTCTACTGCATTTATAACAAACAAAGTGTTTGCAATTAAAAAATAAAAGTGCTCAGTTTAACAAGCTTTGATCCACTGTGTAAATCTTTTCATGAGCTTCTGCTTGCTCTACGTCTCATTACATAACATAATTGTGTGGCCCAGCTTGTTTCCAGTAAATTGCCTCTCTGGCCCCGTGGCAATCTCACCACTGTCTCCTATTCAACCTCTCTCCACAGGAAAAGTCTGAGAAAACAGGGTAATGGGAAAGATGACCAGTGTTTACAATAAGCTAATGGGGAACCCAGCTGTTCCGATAGGTTGCATAATCTGCGGAGGAAAATCCAGTGCCTCGAAGAGAGCACACACCAATATTCCTCCTGCACTTTTAGAAGATGTGTTTTTAGCTTGGCACACAGTCCTCTTTAAACCCTCCAATCTGTCTTTGCTGAATTACTTGCTTATTAGAAAAGGGCCTAGCGGTTTTTTTTTATTTTAGCTGAGGAAATCTCTTGAATGTGTGTTGAATTTGGAAGTCTGATTTGGCTCAATTAAAATGTGATTAGGTTTTCTGTCTCCATTGTAGAAGCTCTAAGTGCTCTGGAGAAACATTTAATGTTGAAGACTGGCCTGCTGGTTTTGGCTGGAATAAAGATAGAGAAATATGTTATGGTCTGAGAAATTCCAGGACTCCCACTAGGTCAAATTTTTTTCTCTCAACTATAACATTTCATCAAGTTTCCTAGTAACATGTCTCAATGCATTACAATGATTATTTGGAAATCCCCCAAATTTACAATGAACTGAGAGTATTTATTATATATGCTAGGTGGTGTGTTCGTAGAGATATCTGATTAAAATTATTTCCAGCCTTTCTGGTTTCAGGCTGAATTTGTCGCATGTCATGATTCTGCAGTATGATATGTATTTTTGACTGGATTAATTTGGTTACAGGAGTAATTATCCAGTTAATTACAATATCTATAATCAACCTAACCAGGCCAGATCCTGTCATTTAAATCTAGGCTGAAGCAGAAATGAGTTATACATTGTGAAGTGTACTTGGCATGATTAAAAACAAAACCTGGAGATGTAAAAACCTCTGAACGTGTCACTCGATTATAGCCAAAGGAACTGGGTACTCTTTATAATGTTTCATTTCAGTTTGTTCAATTCTTAATTTTTGCAAGAAGCCCTTCTAGCTGGTCTTTATTTGTGGGATGTTATTTTCCCAGTTGAAATACAAAAAGCTTAATTTTACCTGCTAAAGGTTTGCGGTGCACCTATTCTCTAATCTGAAACTGGGTGACAGCATAACTGAAACTTAGCAGACCTTTCTTGGCTTTGGTAGAGCGTGTTTGAGCACGTCGTTACGAGGTGTTCTAACAGGCCACTGTCTGAGATGTCATTTTCAGCTCAGCTCTTCTGAACAGAGCCACAAAACCCTTCTTTTGTTACCACTCCAGTCTGCAAATTTTGATAATATAGAAAGCTTACAATAAACTAGGACAATTATGTTTCATCAAATCTGAGCATTCAAAAATATTTTTGACTGATATGCAGGATCTCCTAGACTTCCTGCTCTAGGATGTGGATGTTTCATGCCAGTTCCACAAGTCTTCACAGTGAATGGCATGTTCCTTTCGAGAAGCAGAGCCAGCATACTGCAGCAGAGCATCCCTGCCGTTTCTTCCTGTGGTCCCACAAGTTGAGAACTTGTGCTTCCCCGTGTCCACCTTGTGCTGTCCTTGTAGAAATGTGAGGCTAACGCTGCGAGATGTCTGTGTTCATGCAAAACTACAGGTAGGACACCAGTTAGTACTAGCTTGGCTTCAAGTTTCCAAAACTCTTTGGGTAGCCAGTGCTTAAACGGTTCTTGATTTCAGTTGAGTAAAACGGATGTTAGGCACCTTAGCAGCTTTACCAAACACACCTGAAGCGAGTGGCCAAGGACTACATTGTAAATGATTTGCAAAGCTAAGGCCTGATTCCTGGGCTCAACTCCCTGTCCAGTACTTTAACCACTAGAGGACACTGCCCCATTATTATTTGGGAAATTAGGTGTTGCATGTTTAAAAATGCTAAGTCACAGGGCTTTTTCTACTGAGTTCACTTAACCTCAGATAAATTTTCTGTGTTTTTTTTTTTTCTTTTTGTTTTTTCTTCGCACTCTAATTCTCCACAGTGATGCCATATGTTAAGATTCTACTTTAAGAACTGAATAAATGCCCAGGGAAAGATAACTTCAGGTGAAAGCAAATACCAGATCTTATTGCTCAGTGCCTTGAAGAAACCAGAGCACCACTAAAAGACCTGCAATATTAAGAGCAGTGCACTGGTTGGGTGCTCTCATCTGCGAGCAATCAGGAGGGTCATGCTTTGTGCTGTGCTCTCCTGAACCTTTGCTTTTAAGCGCTGCAGCAAGGCTTGTCTGAGAAAGTACATCCCTCTGCCTAGACTCACACCTTTCCTATGGGAAGCTTTGCTTCCTTTGCTGGAATGGAAGAAGGTGGAATTATTTTTGTTAGTGTTTTTACCTTAGAAACCTTGAGCTTCAAACTTAGACTCTCTGTCAAAAAGTGCTTTCTCTGTTTGTATCCAGACATAATATAGAGAAGTTTCAAGGTCAATTGATAGAATTAGTTACTGCTTTCACTTATCACAGTATTTAATTATATCTCATTGCTCAGTGGTATCAGGGGTGTATCTAGCTTTTAAATATCACGAGTGCATTCACAGAGCTGCTCCAACCATCAGGGATACCTGTATGCGGTAATAGATGTTCTCTGTTAAATCCCATAACTCACTTCTATTGTTCTGCCTTTGGAAGCCTTTCCTCATGAATCAGATAAATGCATCTCTTCAGGACCTGGTAGTTATATACCCTGCAGATTGGAAAAAGGTGATTTTCTGGCTGAAGTCGCAAAAGCAGGTTCTGCTCAGTTCCTGTGAACTGCTGAGAGATGACCAAGACTGAATCCAATTTGACAAAATGATAGTGTAACTATGAGGAAATGGGAAGGACTGGAAGTATTCATCAGTTAATTCCTATGCAGTTTCAATACTGGTGTACCCGTATGTATTATATAAAAATGTATTATATAAAAACTGATTATGTTTATCTGCAACACAGTTTGCATTGATTATCAGCAGCTTCCTATATGATTGTTTAATATTCATGGTAGTATCTGTTCTGTGCAGTATCTATATGCAGTATATAAGTTATCCAAAATACCTCTTTTAAGTGAGATATTCTCTATAGTTATATTTAATGATGGAGATGCAGACAACCTCATGGAGCCCAAGAAATAGGAAAAATAATGGAAATATGGTAGATGATCATACATGTGGACTATATTATTCATGGCTTTTCTCTACAGCCTACTCTAATGTGTTCTTATTTTCTTTTTGAATCAAGTAAATCCATGATTCTCTTATACCAAAAGTGTGGTCATCTCCTGCAGTTTGCCTAAGGATGCCTACCCACTACAGACAAACAAACCAGGTGAATCCAAATGTATGGATGCGAGTATGCCATGTATGACAAAACTTTTATAGAAAATGTAATAGCTTTGTTTTTAACAAGCATTTTTTTATAAATACATTCTCTATTGAAGTCCTGGCCTTTTTTAAAACCTAATGCTGCTATTCTAAATCATTTTAATGGTCTGATATGGAAGTGCCATTGGTCACCTAATTTTCATCATGTTTCTGAATTTGAAATGGTTATCACTCCTAAGCATAGGTGAAGCTCATGAGTGAATTTAATGTGAGTTTTGTTATGAGTGAGCAAAGCGAATCTTGGAGTGAAGTCTGTCCTCATACTCTGGGTAAAAATGTCTGGCTAGTGGCCTAGGTGTGGTAATACTCACTTTCCTTTAACCCACAGACAGTTTTGGTAATGTTAGCGAAAATGGGTATGTGCACCCTGAGGTTCAGTTCTGTTTAGCACCATCTCCAAAGGGCTCCCTGGTTGCTCCTTTTACCTGGGGCACAAGAGATGTGCCCCATCCCAGCTCAGGTGCTGAGGACGCTCACTGTGCTCGCTCCAAGCAAGGTTTCCGAAGCTCTTTGAGTGTTTCAGCTGTGTCACCAGTGACAGCTAAACTGGGCTGGGCCTGGGGCGTTGGGCAGAGAAGTAAATGGTAGCTGTGCTGTTAAGTGCAGTTACAAGTAAAAAATTATACTGCCCACTCGTTCATCCTTTTGTTGTTTTAGCTTGATTCCAACAAGGCCAAATAAATGATCTTAGTTAATGGCTATAAACTTGGATTTAGCTTAATCGCTGATTCATTCCAACTGCTGCGGGCTGCAGATGGAAATGATACCAAGATTTAGCCTCTGGGTCATCTGTTATTAGTGTTTAAGGATGTCATTTAATGGAGTACACTCCTTGCCTGTTGCCCAATGTCTGTCTGTCTCTGCCTCTCTCGCACTTTTTTAATCATCAGAGTTACTTTGTAGTTCTTCTCTGAACTTCCCTTTCTTTCATCTCTGTGAAGACTCGTTCACATCCATAAAAAAGCTATATGCTGCAGTGGCCTGGATTCTGTGTATATTTGTGTGTGCCTTGCCCTGAACTGTTGTTTTCTACAAGCACCAAACCAGCAGTGTGAGATACAAACTCACTGAAAAGCACAAGAGACATTCAGATTTGTCTATACAGTTTATTAGTAGATTCTGCTTAAAGTTTGCTGTTGCTTTGCCAAATCAATAAAAGTTTGCTAGCAGGGGCCTGTTCCAAAGCATTAAGCGGCTGTTGTCCAGCTCTTTGGATAGGTTTCAGTGCGGGGAGCGTTTGCCAACACTGCTGGTTTTGTCGAAGCAGCTAGTCCAGCGCTGGCCTCGCCAGCACGCGCGGGGCCTGCTGCTGGCGGTGCCACACCAGAGCTTCCCCGGCCTTCAGCCTGGCAGCTGGAAAGCTTCACCGTTTCCCTTCTGTTTTGCTGTTAAGGTGCATAAAAACTTCCATTTGTGAGGAACTCCTTGAACTTCAAGGAGCGGGTAGACACGGGGGGTGTCCAGAATTGAGATTCAGGCTCTTGGAGTTCTGGCAGTGATAGGGCAGTGCTTTGAAATGCTCAGACTCATAGCACCCAAGCAGCCCGTGTAGGATGCCACTGCTCCACGGGTACTCGGGAAATACAGGAGGGAGCAGCATGGACACACCAGGCAGAGGGCTTGGGACCTTTTGGCTAGAGCAGTCAATATATCAATACCTGGTGGCTGTTGGTTTCAGAGCTCACACTGGAATCCAGCAGTGGGTGTAGCCTTGAGTGCCAAGAACTGTTGTTCTGGCTGGTTTGCTGTACTGCGAGCCTTGAGGAAGAAGGAGTCAATGAGACAAGGACCTAGTTGAATTTTAAAGTACTTCTTGGTAAACTTCTTGGTTTATTCATTATTTAAAAGCCTTTTTTTTTTTTTTTTTTTTTTTTTTTTTTTTTTTTTGTACCATAGGCCTGGTGATTAAATACCATGTTAAAAGGTGTACACACACACATGTATATCAATCACTAAATCACAACTGCTACATTAGATACTGAAAAGGCAATCCAAATATTAATTTTAGCAATATTCTGGAAATTATTTTAGATGCCTGCCTTTTGTGTCTTTGACATGGACTTTTAAAGTGAGTTATCCATGCATTTTTGGATTTTTTTTTTTTTTTGCACTGGGAATACAGAAGAACTCATTTAGATCCTCATAATTGTTCTTGGAATTTCTCTTTGGATGCAGATTTTGGCGCCGATGATACTTTAAGTGAAACAATCCTGTATCTGGATCTCATTCATCACAGATCTTGAAAAGAAATATGTCCTGGCTTTTGAATACTGACATGGAATTTTTCAAATGATGAATTCAAGCTACAAAGTATATGTACATTTAAATGCAAGTTCCTTAAATATGTAGGCCTTGTGTAAAGATCAGATTTGCATAGATATGGGATATATACCCGTGTTAGATTAAGCTGGGTTTAAATATGGTAATATTTGCCAAATAAATAAGTTTCCTTCTTGATTTCTGTTTAATCAGACATCATGAATGAAAACTGAAGGCATTATTGTATTTTCTGTTTTTGACTACTTGCATATGCTCTTTTTCCTTAGTGTTTTGAGCTGTGGTGTTTAGCTGTGGTGCTATGGATAGCATTGAGGAGACTTAAGTCTGGAATGGGGATTCTGTTAAGTACTGAACAACTGTAAAGTGCAAAGACAAAAAATAAGGTACAGAGGTAAAGAAGGTTTCCAGATTAAATGAGGTAATCGGTTTTCTCTGTCTCTGATCTCCATGCCTCGAGTTCTGAAAGGTGTTTAAGAGCTGTCATTGTCCCACTGCACTTAAATGTAACTACTCCTAGTATGTAAAATTAAGCTCATGCATATATCACCTCAAGTTCAGGGTTTATCACTTTAACTGGAGCAGGGTTGTTGGAGCCAATACTTTCTTCAAATGTGTCCCTGGAATTATGAAGTTGAGTATTTGGTTGTACTGAAGCAGCTCAGCAAATAGGAAAAAAAGCCTAATAACTCCAAAACAGAGTTTCTAGATTTACGTAGTCTTTTGTCTCAAGCTTGACCTTAAAAAAAATAAAATAAAACAAACCAAAAAAAAAAAAGCATTTAGCAAGAAGGGAAGGATTAAGTCTTGTCTCTGTACTGACTAAATCCCTGGCCTCTGCTGAGAATGCCATTACTGGAGCCAGCAGTGGTCATATCTTTTTCTTTTTTTTTTTTGTGGCTATCATAAATTATATTTATTAATGGCAGATTATATAAATTTCAGCCAAATCTTTATCAGCACTTAGGCCAGACACCAGATAAACGGTTGGCCACAATTCTGGTCTCTAATAAAATTGTACATGAAACTTGAACTCAATTTTGCAGTTTAAACACACACTTTAAAAAAAAAAAAAAAGAGCTGGTTTCTCAGTGGTGTAAGCTGGCAGCACTCCAGAAAGTCAGAGCTGCTCCACTGCTATGCATCAGATGAGGATCCAGCCCTTTTTTCGTAGTGGGAGAGTCCTGGCTCCTGCTCTGGCCCTCGCTGCGAGCGCAGCCCCGCTGGGGTGGCTGCTGCAGACCTGCGCAGGGGGCAACGTGCAGCTCTGCTCTTTGGGAAGGTGCAGTGTGCACGGGCCACCCCACACCCCTCTTGTGTTTCCTTTCCAGGAAGCTCATGCTCTGCACTAAGATAAACCCCTCATCCTGGGAGATTTACCCTGCAGTGATGTGCTTGTGCACAGGGTCTGGACGTGCATGTTGTGTGTGCCTCAGCTCCTGGGACCTTGGTATCAAATTAAAGCAAACTGACAACACATGTAGCATAAAAGGTTTGTAACCGATACCACAGCAGCTCAGACAAAGTTATGGAGTGTAGCTCTTATGCTATTTTTCTAATTTTTTTTGAAGTCTTTGAAATACTTTTTGACATCTGCTCTTCGTTACACAACAATATAGCTATCTTTTTAGCAAAAGAGACATTTTTCATTATTCCTTTTAAAGTTAACAAACACATTTTAAAATGCCCAAGGTAACTGAGAGGGATTTACTTTCAGGTGATTTTGCCATACAGTCCAACTACAGCCCAACTACAACATTAAGGTTTTTGTTCCATTTTTGCATTTACTTTGGTTACAGCTAAAATCATTTTTTCTTCAGGGTTTCTGGCTTTGTTTTTTTTATTAAAGAAATACTTTTACTTAGCCTGGATGGATGATATGAAAGTCTGGCAGGAAATCTGAATCTTGCAGTACTTCAGGTACTGACGACATCAACAAAGCCATTTTGTCTGTTCTTTTTATGGACAACATGGCCATATTGGATTTTGTTTTAATTCCAATTTAGATATTTCATGTACTTATACATCCAAATGGAGAAATATCTAAAATATGAAAGGATTTTAACATACCTGTATGAAAAATCATTAAACAGAGGTATTTGGTCCCTACGATTTGATGTCCCTCCTCCTGTCCCCCTTTTCCTGCCTCATTGTATTAGTTGAGTTTCTTTCTCTGAAACCTCAGAGCTGAATTTCCTTCTCTGAATCCCAGGGCTGTTTGCATATCATGGATGCTGTGAAGGAGAAGCTAGTGTGCTGGATTCTCGAAGGCAGGAGTGGGAGAATGTGCGGGGAAATGACAGCTCCAAGGTGCTCGTGGAAGGGGAGGTGTTGCCACCAGTTTGCATCGGGCTCTGCCTCCCTGCACGGAGGAATCTCTGACCCAAGACGTCCTGCTTCTGCCAGAGAAGGTGTTATTTTTTGAAGATATTTTGTTTTAGGATACTTATTAAGTTTTGAATAAGTAAGTATGGGGAAACATTTTTGATAGGAAAATACTAGTGGTCTTAACACTTGTCATATTTTAATAGTTGTAATTCTTTTATTTTGTATGTGTATGAGGGATTTTTATAACCTATAGAAGACTTGGAGATTTTAACTCCTATTTTAGAATAGAAATTCTACATTAGATTTATTTTTTTAGAGATAACAGCACAGGCTGTATTTATGGGCAAAAATGTCTCCAAAAAAGCATATGCATCATCTTTTGGTAATGTAAGCAACTGAAACTGTACACACAAAGGTGAGAGGATAACAATTTATTTTCTTTATGTGATTATAAAGATGCATCTGACGACTTTTGAGAAAGTGATTCTAGAGCTTCTAGCCTTTATTGCTCTATCTTTTTGGAAGAGAAAAATCAAAGGAACAAGAAGGTATAAAAAGACTAATGGAAGGTGTAAAAAGACTAATGGTCCTCTGCAGAAATATACAGAGGGCATTGCTTAACCAACAAACACTCAGCAAGCTGTAAAAATATGCGCATGTAATGCAAACATGCCTGTAACGTTAATATGCCCTCAGGCTGCAAGTCAGTTTATCAAATACCATAGGGCTGCCTTGCACGTGAGGTTCCTTCTTGAGCAGTTTGTTCCTTGGCTACTGCTCTCTGCCAGCACTGATCCCCTTTCTTAGCGTTTCAGTGTGTAAGCAGCTTCAGTTAGAGCTCCAATATGTAAGGAAATGAGAGCATCTTACTCTAAATTACAGCACAGCAGACTATATCTGGGATTAAGTAGGACGGTGACTGGTTTGGGGCTGCTTGGTAACTCGGTCTGGCTTGTTCTTGGTGGCTGAGTAGTATTCGTTTAATTGTTTTGTCTGCTTGCTACAGATAGAAATGAAAGTTTTAGCTCTGAAATCATTCAAAACCAGAGCAGCCATAGTCGTTTCCAAATGCCCCGGACTCGGGAGAGCTCTGGCCAGCCGTTCTGGGTGGATTTGGCTTCAGCCCCATCTCTGCACTCTCGAACGGAGGGAGGGACCTCCTCGTGCAGCCTGCGAGTGGGCTCCGGGGATCCTTGTTGCCTTGTTTTCATTTTCCCAGATATTATTTCTGGTCTAGGTCCAAATACAATTCTACTGCAAGATGATACTGTTATTCTTGAGAGTGATGATTTACCTGTAGTAAGAGTTCTCCTTCGGTCTGCTGTCTCCACAAAGAATTTCTCTGGATTTAAAATGTTTTCATGCAATGTATTTCAACTGTAAGACTGACATTGGTATTGGTTTAGACCTAGGCAAAAATCCTAGCAATAGGAAAGCTCTCCTACCGCTATGGTGCTGTGGTTGAGTCTGGAATTATTTGTTCCATGTAATATTTTATCTAACTGCTTTTAAACATTTTTACACTTTCAAGGGATAACGTGGGGTATGTTGTAGCAGTTTATAAAAATCTTTTAGATACAATGTTAGAGTCAGTCTACACTGTTAACATCATATTTTATTAGATCATTCTGATGATGAGAACAAAAATTATGCTTGCTTTTTTTCTTTCTTTTTCCCTTTTTTTTTTTTTTTTTTTTCTTCCTGGAATAAAAAAGCATAGTTTAGTTTCTAGGGAAAAGAACTATGTCAAACATGCTGCCTGCAATTCCTGGAGAGGAGGGAGGGAGATGGAAAGATTTGCCATTGACTAATTCAGGGGATGCTCTAATCGACTCCAACATTTAAACAAGCTTCTTTTCTTATATATATTGGGCCATTTTCATAGTAAATGGCTCCATAAAATGGTTTTCCAGGTCTTATTCTGGGCAGACAGCTATTAAAATCAATGGGAGTTTAGCCTCTTTAAGAAATGGAGCATCAGTTCTTCTGCCAGGTGAAATATATCATTCAACAAAACTAAACTCTTATTCAGAGAATCCAACCAGCTAATGTAAACAAGGATATAAAGCTCCCCAAACCCTGCTGGGCTGTTTTTGCAAAAGTAATATCTTTTACAGCACTAAATAAAGTTCCCAGGAAAGATGGATTATAACAACATGCATGATGCCCTCCTTTAAGAGGTTTGTCTGTGGAGGAGTCGGAAATACTTGAGATGACCATCTCCCAATGAAGCAGAACAGAAAGCTGGAAGAAATTCCCCCGGGAAGTTTTAGAAAAGATAGAATGAGTTTGTACAGTAGTAAACCAAATCCATACTTGTGACCCAAATCATAACTAGAGAAATCTACTTTCAGAATGCCAAGGATTAAGAATGATGTAGGTATAGAGGCTAAAGAGAATCTATATTCAGAGTATTGGTGTTGGTCACGATGCGCCGGTTGAGACCCTGGGGCATTAACGTCCTGCCACCACCAGGCAGAAGGGGAAGGGGTGGGTGAGTTTTCTGGTCTCTGAGGTGCATCAAACCCTCCCTGGGTGCTACTGCACTACCTTGCCCAAACTGTCCTCCCCATGAAGTGTTTTGCAGACAATAACGAGCAAAATCCCCAAACGCGCCTCTGAAAAGGACTAGAATTGCTAAGACTGGCTTATCTGGATGAGATTGGGTACAAATCTCCAACCAGAAAAGCTTGTCTATAGCAGGATAATTCTCACTGGAATGTTTTAGTGCTCCCTAGAGTAAAGATTAGGTTGTAAAAATTTTAATCACTTTTCTGCAGGAATTCTCAGGATATTTTCACTTTTCCAGAACTGAGAGAAGTGTTTGATTAAATATGGGATTTTTGGGTCTCATAAAATGGAAGACTATGTTTTTTACCACAAAAGAAAAGAAATTGTGTGTTTTATCGCTGTTTGGAAAACAAAGGCAATAACCAAATTTTTACCTTTTAAACATATTTTTCATGTTTAGCTTCTGTTCCCCCCCACTGCTAAAACAAACAAAAAACAAAACCAAAAAAAAAAAAAGCAAGGAAAGTGTTTCTTAACATGTACATGATCTTTGAAAGTGTTACTAGGGTTAGCACAAAAACAGGAAGACTTGGCTAAAGCTGTTGGCTGTGATAGCAACGGTGACCTGAAACCTTCTTTGAGGCCCTGGCCCTCACAGGACGTGTCAGTGCCCGCTGGGGAGGGTTGCAGGCCTGGTGCGAACTGAGGATAACCCCCCGCTGCTGGCCCGGCATAGGCCGAGCCAGAACTTGCCCCCAAATCTCCTCAGGTTGCTAGTTTTTGGTCAGCACAGTTCTAAAACTGTTAACACAGACCTGAAACTAGAGAAAGAAAAATATTTCATTCTTTTAGAAGAGAAAAGATGTTTTGTTGAAGACAGACTTATGTGAATAATGATTGAAGAAAAATGGCATTAACATTTCACTTTCAACTAAGAGCTGTAGGGCACTGTTTGCTTCTTGCTGTCATAAAATGCACCTGTGCTTCTGTCTGTCTGCATTTTGCTCTTTCACATAACTTGAGTGGTCCCAGGAAGCAAGTGACACAGCTAGGTAGATGCACTTACCTGGTGGTGCTAAATGAGCACGGTCATAGTACTGTAACTAATGTGGAGCCAGGCTGCAGACAAGGACAGGTTTTTTCTTTTCTTGTTTCACTTAGCTTTCCCAGAACACTGTAGGCTCCTGGGGTCTGTCCCCTCTGGCAGCCTGTGCTGAGGCATCTCATTGCCCAAGAGAAATCTGAATTCCCTGGCCCCGAAGCTGGAAGCTCTCTGGTTTATCAGGCTGGAGCTCTGCAAGGGCTGTGCTGCTCCCCTTGTTGTAGGTGAGTTATTTCATAGTGCTATGTGCTCCTCATGTTACTTCTGGGACCTGAGCTCTCCCTTGGCACTACATTGTGTTCATCAGTAATGGGCTGTGGTCCTTAGGCACCACAACTAATAAATAATAATCCCCCTTGGGAACACACTGTTGAGAAAGGGATTTGGGCATCCATCTATCTTGCTGAAATCCAGGTCCCCATAGTCTGTCTGTGGAGTGTTTGCCAATTTTTGGATGTGGTATTGACTTGATAGGGAAGAAAACAAACTGTCAAGGAGGGTTACCTCACTAAGCACGAATGCGCTGAGGAGGGAGATGCCGCATATATGCCCTTCTGTCATGTATGCAGACATCTGTCTTATCCGATTATTTCCTTGGCAGAAGAAAGTTCCTGTTCTTGATATAGTCTGTAGGAATAGCCATGGGCTAGGTGTGGAGTTTTGCTGTTGAATAAGTCACTGCACTGCTTTAGCTTGGGTGCGAAGTCATCCCCGTGCATCACTGCCGTCCTCTAGAAGCCTGCACTGCTGCTGGGCTCAACCGCACCCTGACAGCAGCCAGTCAACCACAAGGGCTGCTCGCCCTGCTGCTTTGCTCACTGCTTCCTGCACAGCTCCCGTGGAGTCTTGGTGCATGACTGAAGTGCCTGGGTAGCACTGTAGAAACTGTATTCTGCTTTCTAGTGCATTCCTCCGGGTTTAGGAGCGATCCCTAAATATCATTTATAACAGATGGGTGGAAAAAGTACTTTTTGGAGAAAAAAAAAAAAGAAAAAAAAGAAAAAAAGGCAGCTATTAACTAGGGGGATTTATTTATTCAGTTCACTGTATGAATTGATTGCATGATCAGAATCTGCCCTTATCTCTTTGTGTATCTCTTAATACAAACTTATCCTTTCTTGTTCATCACCCTGAAGAGCAGTCAGAGCTATTTCTAGTCTAGGAATTTCTTGAAGAACAAAAGACCAAGGTTTCAAAGGTGTTCTACAGTCATGTGCCAATGCTCACACGTTTTACCCAGCTGCAGTAATGGCAGTATCTTGGACTGTACTGTATTGTGAAAAGATTTATGTTGACAGTAATATAGTTGGTTCTCCTCCTTCTGTTCCAGTAACTTTGCAGCTTTGCAAAAGGGCACTGCAAAGTGGGAGGATCTGCATTTGCACTGTAATCCAGGCAGTAGCTGATATGCTCCAGGCACCTGGGAATGCTGGAAGCAGTCAGCAGTTTGGTCGTGTTGTGAGCGTCTCTGATCCCAATGGGCTCTTCTTAAGGTGATCCCACACATGAGGATGGAGACATCAAAAAGGGTATCAGCTCTCATAAGGGTTTTTCCCAAGTGTCTGAGAGACAGTCACTTCTGCTCTACGCATAGCTCAAATTTCTGCTGATAACTTCAAATGCCTCAGTGAGGCGCTGGTCTTTGCTGCAGTTGCCCCTAGTGCTTGTGCCTTTAGTATGGAGCTTAGAGTCCTGACTGCACAGTGAGGCTCCGAGTCCAGTTCTGCAGTGACTTACCACACAAAATTCAGATTCCAGTTTGGATCCGTCTGCCCTGGACAATTGAAGAAGACTGAACACACCCTCTGCAAGCATGTTGACGGCTCAAGCATTTGGAATGGACTCGAAAGGTTTCTAAGGGTGTTTTCTTGTTGTTCTTTCCCCGTTTTTCAGTTGCTAGATCCTTCTGAGGGACAGTTTATTTTTCCTGCACTGTCTCTCACACCTCTTCAGCCGCGAGCGCTGCCAGGCTGATGAGGATGCTTGACTCAGGGGAATCTGCATGTGACCTTTTCCTCCTCTTTCCTTGTCCTGCTGCTCTCCCGAAGTGCTGGCTCTCCGCTGCCCACTGCACTCATGTTTCTCTCTGCATATTGCATGGTTATTTTGCAGAGGGCTTCTCAGAGCAGATGTTACCATTAGTTTACTCCTGCATCCCGCACTGACATTTTTATACACAAACAACAGCTTGCAGTCCCGCTGGCCTTTTAATGGAAAGAAAATACCCTGCTCCTTTGCTGTTTGCTGTCTTTCAATGGTGCTTTGGCAGTAGTGGCACATGGAGGCCTGCGATTCCTTCCTCCTGCTGGCAGATGCTTCTCGTGGCCCTTGTGCTGTAGCCATGTCCTCGCCATGCACAGGGCCGGGCTCTTTTTCTCCACTGTTGCTTGCTAGTGCCAATGGAAGAAAGTTTCCCAGGGAAAGAGGCACCTGGCTAGCTGCTGGAAGCATCAAAGTTGTTGCTGGGGAATCTGGTTTGGGCCTCTCTTTCCTGTGAGAAATCTTGGAGAAATCTGACTCTTTTGGCCCCACCTGGGGCAGGGCTGGCGCAGTGTGAGCAGCTGCCTGGGGCAGCACATTGCTGGGAGCAGTCAAAACTCAGAGCTTTGCTGTTCACCTTACCGGGGCACGAGAGTGCCGGAGGAGTCTGCCAGGAGCTGCCTCAGGAATGGGGTCTCATCATCCCCGTCACCCTAGCTGGGCACCAGGGCACCCATCTCTGCTCCCTCTCCTCCCGTTTTTGTCTCGCCCCTCTCCCATGCGGCACAGCCGGGGGCAGCTCAGCAGCCGAGGCCGCGAGCTGCTCCGGGAGGCTGCTCATCTGCCTTAGCTTGGTAAAACAAAAGGGACCCTGGCTGTAAGGGTGGGGTATCGGTGCCGACAACAGGAGCTATGATGCTTTGGTGGAAGTGTACGGGGGTTTTGCGCTTGTTCCCCTAAGGAATATCCTCACCAAGTTCTTCTCTCCACTGCTATACCCTCTAAACACACTGCAGTTACACAGCATTAGCTTTGCACTGAATTTCTCAACCTGTCACTGGTGACTCATAGAGAAATTCACAGGAAAGTTATAGCTGTATTTCAAAATAACAGATGCTTTGTTGTTTCCTTCCCACTGCGGATTTTCCATTGCTCCAGTCTCAGGCACGATGCCTCCTGGCCACTGCATGACAGCCACAGCCATCCCAACTGGTGGCCCCACTTCAGCAGAGGGCTCCTCAAGGCAGTGAGTCCCTGCTCTTCTTTATTTGGAAATATGTCCTCATGAGAAATGATTGAATGTGCACTGAGATATTCAAGAACCAGTCCTGGAAGTACCCAGGATTCATAAGCCTCATATAGCTATGAGGCTATGAGTGTGGCCTGAGGCGTATCAGCCTCCTTGAGGGGAATCCAGAGCGGAGGCTGCTCAGGAGAGAGCAGCCCCATGGCACCTCTCATCCATCTCCTTCACCCACTTGCGATGGTCTTGCAGGACCCGCAAGGAGCAGTGAGATGATGCCTTCACAGCCTGTTACTTATTCCAAACTTGAGAAAATCCTGGGACCACATGGGTTAATTTCCGAGGCATTATAGAGCATTGTCACTCGTTTTCCTAGCTTAGTTCTAATTCAAGAGTATTATAGAGATATTTTTACAATGAACACACACATTGCACACATGGCCTCTGTCTGCATGGCACATTCCTTTCTCCTAAGCCTTTGGTTTTTCGCTCCTTCCTGCAACCCTCCCTTAGGAAGCCCTTTTGCTGCTTTCCCCCAGGCATGTCCTAGGGGCTTGGGCATTGCTCCCTCTCATCCAGCTCCTCTGCCATCCACAGGCCCTGCAGTCTTTGCCCGTGCCCAGTGCCCTTCTCCCCAGGGCCGAGCTAACAGCAAGTTCTCCTCCACCTGCCTTGAGCCGCAGCTCCCTGGGGAGCCCTTCTACCCCCAGCCATGGCATACGTGCTTGCCGAGCCCTGACTTGGCCTCGTTTGGCACGGTTTGGTACAACCCTCCTGCTTGCAGCAGGGAAAGCTCCTTCTCTACAAGCAGTTTTTCAGCGCTGCTTGCAAGAGGCCTGGCTGGAGAGATACCGAGGGCGCCGGGGCGCTCTCCCTTTCCTGGTGCTGCTGGGAAAGGGTGCCTGTGACCCCCGAACCTGTGACACTGCAGGGGTGCGTGGTGGCCCCAGGGCAGCTCCCCTGGGATGGGCACTGCTGTCTTGTGCAACGTGGCGGTACTTTGCAATCCCCCTCATCGAACGGCCTGTTTCCTCCCCTCCCACGCACTGGTTTTTAGGCCTCCTTTTCCATGAATCAATCACAGTAGTGGTGTTTAAACAGTTAAAAATCTGTCCACCTTCTCATGAAAGGGGTAGAGGGGCTGCATTTTGCTGCCCCCTCCCTGCTGTTGATGCTCTCCAGGCTGGTGTGCCCGGCAGGAGAGGAGGCAGCGAGCCACGGCCCAGGAGCCAACGCGGTGAGTAATAGGGTAAGTCATAAAATAAATTGACAATTAAATCTTGTATCTTCTTGCTGACAGAATGATTCATTTAAGTGCTTTGAATGCTTAGTTTAACCATGTACTTAGTGCTTAAAGGTAGGGAAAGTTAAAATGAAAACTGAGGCAGGGCTAAGAAAAGAAGGAAGGCTCTTCTCTCCATGCCCATGGACTTATAAGAGAGTGAGTTTTTCAACCACAAAGGTTCCTGCTCTGTTCTAGGAAAAGCCTAATTCCACTTCACTTGAAACGCTGCTGCTGTTCTCATGCTGCCCTTCATTAGCAGAGATGAGCTGAGGTCTTACTATTTATATTTGATTTTTGTTTGGAAACAGTAGGAGAAAAAGTGCCCACTGTGAACATTTGGTTCACACAGGTCTGCATGTTATTTCAGCTGGAAAAGTAGCATTATGGGTTCCCAGTGGCTTTCCCAGATGAAAATAGGTAGTGGCGGGTGTGCCACTTGGATCTGGAACTGGCAAGATGCTTGGATCTCTTAGCAAGATGCATCATGTTGGCTTGCCAGGAATATCCTGTTTGCTTTTTGATTTTTATTGACTTTAATAAGAACAGCCACCCAATGTGCTAGGCCTCCCAGAGCATCCTTTAGAAATATATAAAACAGGTCCTCTGAATGCAAACAGCCAACCCAGTGATAACACAACCTTGGTTTTGATTTTGCTGTGAAGAGAGTGATGCTGTTAACTAGCCTCACATCATGTTCAGCTCCAGCATACATGTTTATTTTCTGCCTTTTAGATCCGAGTCTTTTTGCCCACCTCTGCTGTGGCAGTTTTTATCTCCAGGTCTCAGCGGGGGTGAGCTGGGGAGGGCTGAGCCCTCTGCAGCAGATGTGCATCGAGCCCACACGAAGCAGCCAGCGGTGCGGGGCGCTGTTCCTGGTGAGTGAACTGGGTTACATGCGCAGTGAAGTGGACGGTTTCCCAAGCATTTTTGTGTGCTTCCGTCTCCTTTTCCTCTTTCTCATGCTAAATAATTATGACAGCACAAAATAGTTAGTATTGTTTGAAATGTTTATACTATCTTGCAATTAAAAAAAAAAAAAAAAGATGGAGGAGATGGAGGAAACGTGCGTGTGAGTGGGGAGGCTGAGCAGCCCGGGCAGGCTGCCCTCTCCCCACGATGGCACATGGGCAAGGGAGGAATACAAGCAGAGCAGATCACTAGTGAGGAGCAGCAGCTGACTTGATAGTTTGTAAAAAGGGCACTTTGTGGAGTGGTGACCAGAACCTGCTACTTCTCATAATATTGCAGTTCCTGACACTGTTTTGACTGGGCCAGGATCCAAGCATAAGATGATGCTGGAAGCTCTAGGAGTTCTGCCTCATGTTGAGGAAAAATCTCCCTGTGCTCGGTTTCCCTCTGACAGGAGGAGGATCAGAATTACTGGAGCTTTGGAGCTTTCTCCACCTCCCTCACATCTCCCAGGATATGGAAGGAATAAACTGGCTGTGAACACTGGGCAACGGGCAGCGAATGGGGAAGGACTCCATGGTGTTTTCTTCTCTGAAGACAGGCTGGAGAAGGAGAGAGAGGAGCCTGGGCTTCAGGAGGAGAAAAGAGACAGCAAAAGGGGGGATGAGCTGGACTCCTGAAGAATTTGGCACCTCCTTGCCAAGGCCAAAGGCTGCTCTCTGCATCTGCAGTCTGTGTGAGCCCAGCACAGCTACCAGTAACTGCATCAACAGAGACAAATGGGCGTATGTCTGAAAAGCTGCCTAAATACTGTGTGTGCAGCAGATTCGCAGCCTGTCCTGGACATTGTGCTGTTATGTGGCTGGATGGCAACCAGATTCGATAAAGGGAGCAGAGACAAGACTGCAGGAGCAGTTTGCTCCTTGGCGCAGGGTAGACGTGTGCTGTGCTTTCTGTGACTGGGTGGATCTAAGAGCATCTTAAATGATGCTGCTATGGAGGAAGCCACCTATGATCCCTGGCAAGTGAGCAATCTCTTTTACTGAGAGCAAAGCAGAGCAGCAGGCCAGGTAGCAGCGCACCTGATCCTCAGTAACCGGGTGCTTCTTCCTGCTGTATTTTGGGGTCTGACATAGGCTGAACTTGCCTGTACAGATTCTTTGCATGCTCCTGCATGAAGTGTGTCAGCCTCTGCGTGGAGGGTAACAACTATTCGTTTTAATCTTTGCTGCTGCTGTTTGGAAAGGACTGGATCAGGCTGGAGCTCCTGAGGAGAAGCAGGGCAGTTGTTCAAGGAATAACATGCGATCACCTCCAGTTGTGAAGAATTACAGACACAGCAGGAACCCGGTCTCAGAGCAAGATACTTGGAAACGGCTACAACACAAGTAAGAGGGAGTCTGTACACACAGTGAAGGGCTTGCTGTCCTTACCTAGCCTTACAGATTCACCACACCATTTAAGAAATTGTCATGGGAGTGCTCTGCCTGCTCTGGAAGCTCCATCCTTCCCCCGCTGCTGCTCTGCAGGAAGATGCTCTCTGTTTTCCTCCCGGGGGTCCCTCATCGAAGAAAAATAGGCCTATTTACAAAGAAACAAGCAGTTTTGCGTAAACTACAGATATGGGCTGCCAATTCCATGTTCTTCCAGCACAGAAATGCATACTTCCCCTACTTTAAAGAATTCAGTTAAGAGCAGCCACACTGCAGCTCCAGGGGTGTGTGGTTATGAGATCATGTCACTTGGGAAAAGAAAGCACCAGACTATGCCCCAAGTCTTATAAATACAGCAGATGTATGATGATTATGTCATGATAACCATAAGAGTTCCTGCTGAAATGATATCCTTAATAATTTGTCCTTCAAAACTTAGATTAGGAGCATGCCCCATGAAATAGTCACCAGGATCCTAATGCTGCATTTACAACTAAACGTAGCAGCTGTTATCTGTTCCTGGGCTCATTTGATGTGTGTAACCAGAAAGTCAGCTAATCTTTGGTTGGAACCATGGATAATAATGCTTAAACCTCTAATATCACTAAATATGGTTTCAGGAGATTAAATAAGAGTACCCTTGTTGTTGACCACATTCCCTTTTTTATTACCAGATAATATCATGATTATAGTTATCTGTGCATATTTCTTCTTTATATACATTCATGTAGAGTTTAGGGAAGCTGCAGCTGCAGCAGGAGTGGGAGCACACAGGGAAATGACTCACCTCCCCTGGGCTAGCAATGGATTTTCAACCAAGCAAACCACAGGAAAGCTGACATTAGAGGTGGAGCTGCATGTTAGGGGAAACAAAATGTCACGTCAAGTGATTGCTTTAGGTTTGGTCTAGTTTTTAACAGACTTGTAGGTGAAGTGAGTATGCTGAAGATATACTTATTGTTTCATTGCAAAAGGTCAAGCACACTAGACACTTTAAACTGCAAACAATCTAAAGGATAACGCAGTTAAAATTAATCTGTGCCCTATTCGTTTCTGGTAGAAAGGTTCAAGCTGTGAAACGAAGAGCTGACTGCAACTGTAAGAGACAGCAACAAGTTCACCTTTCTCTTACACTTAGAAGCTCCGAAGCTGTCGGCACAAAGGCTGGGAGCGCCGTATGCAGCGCGGTTAAAGTGGCTCCTGGGCGCATGATTTTCACTTTCAACACTGGAGGGGCCCTACAGGAGGGACCTCTTTAAACAGCTGATGCTCTCACTGTCTGTAGTCATGTGTGAACAAACCCTCGTTACATAACAGCATTTCTCCACTGCAATTTGCAGTTAATGTTCAGGTACCCAGGCTGCTCTGAAACAAAGCTTGTTCCAAGCAGTGGTTTAGTCTGTCTCTAGTCTCTCTAGTTTCTCTGGGCTTCCGAGAAATCCCCCAGTGAACATGTGCTAGGTACTTGTAGTACATAACAACGCAGGCTGAAGCATTCCTATATCCTCACTGGTTTAGATCAGGCTTGAAAACACATGTGCCATGCAGGTGAGGGGCCTTAAAGTCTTTAGCAGATGAGTTGCCTCTTTTCTTAATTTCCAGTGCTGGGAGTTAAAGGGTGGGAAGAGGGAATGCTGGTGTAGGTCACTTGTCTCCATCCCTGCTTCAGCAGGTCCTGCCTTCCCCAGGGACCTTGCAGGAGCTCTGTATTTTTTCCTAGGCAAATGCCACACAAAATCCTCTACTTCTGCATAGGATTCAAGCCTAATACACAAGTTCTGCCTGCTTTCCCTTCCCTTTAGCCAAGCTCTGTACGTGCACGTGTGCCTGCCAAGTTCCAGCCCAGGGAGAGCTGTTACACCTGACTCTTAACCCCCCTGAAATAATTTTATTATGGAAGCAGTGACATAACTTTATAGCAATGCGAATACACCACTATAATGCAGCAGGTTTATAAGGCTTTCCTGAGGTGTGTGTATACGAGGTGATGTCCCCAGAGCAAGGCCAGCCCTTCCAGCAAGGAGGCCGCTCTGGGGGTGGCAGGAGCTCCGCTGGGAAGGGGCCTCGCAGGCTGCCCTGGGAAGGCAAATTCCTCCGAGCTGGTTCCTTGCCCTCGAGAAGCAGCCACATCTCCCTGCTGCGTGGGGAATGGGCAGCCGTGACGCCAGGAATATCTCGGTCTCTTGTGTAACTATTTCAGCTTTCTGTGTTTCATAACCAGAGACAAGCAACACCTGTCAGCTTTGTTTTAAAGTCACATTTTAATTGGCTGAGCATGATGTACTGTACAAATTCAGTTTATTATTTTCTAATTGCTGCTGTTAATTAGAGTGGCAAGGAATAAAATTGCCTGAGTGGATAGATGAATAATTTATTACTTTTTCAACAAACTATTTTTTTAGCCAGAAATTTGCTGAGTGAATGGAAACAGCTAATTAGAGAAAGGTGCCAGTTACAGCCAGCATTTTGATAGGGTTTTGAAGAATGTATACCTGTTCTCATGGTTTAAAGCGCACATCTAAGTGTTGGGTAGGGATGTTGATGCCATCTTAAGATGTTCAGTTAAGAATGATTAATCTTGCCCACTGCTACCACATTTTGTGTGAGCAGCCTCATTACTGCACACTAAGCGGGCAGACTGCGGCCGGAGGCGCCGAGCGGAGCTCCCGGCGCCGCGCAGGGTCGCTGGGTCGGTGGGCGCGCGCCTTGCGCGGCCGTGGCCGCTCCGCGCTTGCCGAGACGGCGCTTGGGTGCTGCTCGGTTGGCCTGATGTTGAGGGCCAAAGCAATCCCGAGCTGCTGCGGCGCACCAGCTGCTCGGGCGGCTGGTCTGATCATTCCAGAACGTTGCTGCTTTTAGTGCAATGCGTGGTGCAAGAGGTTGAAACACAGTTGTGGCAACTAATTCAGTTTTGGAAAGATTTTGGTTTTGTCTGAAACATCCAAATGAAATCAGCAGATATTGCGGTCGAGGAGCAGGGAAAGATGCTGGGTCAGGGCTGTGCAGGATCTTTTGCAGCTTTTGCTCAGCTGACATCGGCACATGCATGGCAAGTGCTCTGGGGGAGCCCATGTAACCCCCCTGAAGCACTTGTCTGTGCAGGGGCAAGGGGACACCCAAGTGCGTGGGTAGCACCCCAGGATGTTCTTTTGGAGTGTGAAGATATTGCAGGCTTTAGAATGAGCTTTTATGCTTTTAGCTATAGCATTTTTACTATGTTGGGGGGGGCAAGGTGAAGAGCAGCTCTTGCCACAGCAGATTTTCTTGGTTTCCCACACTTGCAGCAGATCAGATGAAGCGCAGCTGCAAACGCTGTTGTTTGTTTGCTGCGCTGAGCTCGGGCCCGGACGTTGGCTCCCGCTGGCTCGTGTGGAGTTCCTGCTTGGAGGCCCAGAGCAAAGCAGTAGCTCCCGCTTATTTAGCCCGTTTTGCTCCTTATACTGCAGGAGGGGGTGTTTCGCCCCAGGCGAGCAAGGACAGGGAGGTGCTGCCGCCGCTCCGTGATTGCCCGTGGCTCCCGCGTTACTTTTGCTAACTCTGTGGCTGGGGCTGGGGGTTGTGCTGGGCACGCCAGGGCTGAGCGGAGCCTTGGGGCACCTCCATCCAAGGTGCAAAACCAGGTGCACCAGGGTAATGCATACTGGAAAACTACTGTCCAGAATCCAGAGCTAATCAGCTGAAGGCTAAACACGGGTATGTTTTCCATCTAATGCTATGTGTTATTTCAGTAAACCTCTAGAGAACTTCTCGCTATAGAAAACCTGTAACTCGTGCATTTCTACAACTTTGAATCATGTTTTCACACATATATTGGCACAAAGTGCAGTATATGAGAGTGGCTATTTTTCAGACAAGCTTTGCATCTTTTACTGCAGATCCTCACACTTATTTACTTAAGTCTCACCATATGGGGAAAGCAAAATACTGTGCATATATGCTGTAGTATTACAAGTATTTATTGCTTTAACTCTCTCTTATGGCTTTCTTTCTTTTTCTCGAGCTAACAGTTCATATATTTCCAGTATAATGCAGTACTTGTGGTCATCACTTCCTAAATTTATTTTTAAATGAAAATGTATTAAGTTTCAATATGCACATACAATATTACATATACTGGCATAGTTACGTACTATATGTACATGCAGCATGCTGTATGGCATGGCATACCTTGCTCTACTTTTTTCCCCTCCCAAGTAAAGTGGATTAGTTTGTTATGTAGAAGGCAGATGAGGGGAGCACCCAGGAGACGGTTGCAAACTCTCTGATAGCCCATAAATGTTTCAAAACAGTGGCATAAATATCTTCAAATAAAGTTTCTGAACTTTCTTTCAAAGAACTCTGCTGCTATCCAAACACTGAAGGTGATGGGATCAGAGCCTCTTTAGCCTCTTTCTCTTGCTCTCCCTATCCTGCAGTTCTGTGTGATGGTCCCAGAGCACCTGGCAGCTATTTAGCAAGTCTCTTGATCTTCACCAGTGAGAAATCCATATGCAGTGCTCAAGGAGATGGTGCTATTAGGGATCTTGCCAAGTCTTTGATTTTTTTGTCCTAACTCTGATTTTTTTTCAGAATAACTCAGTTTCCTCTTCATATGTACATTACTAATCTAGACTCATTTGCTTCCTTGATCTTTTTTTTTAACACTGCTGACTTCCCTACCTACTTGACTTGTCCGCTGACATTGCCTCCCTCTTGCCGTCCCTAGTACTGAAGAGGCACTTGACCATTATGACCCATTGACCTATGGGTCGCAGAATTCTTGTTGTGGTACTATTTATATTTCTAAATTGATAGTCTTCCTCTCATCTCCTTTAACAGTATTTTCATCTCCTTCTCTAGGAGATGCTGCTTTGCACAAAAAGTCATTGCTTCACGCCTCTTCTGAAGACTAATGTCACCCAGGAATCTCACAGGCCATTCGCTAGTAGTAATATAAAATTGAAATGTAATATTTAAATGAGGGGAAGAAATGCAACTATGTATGGACCATAGTTAAAGTATCTCATAGCATGCAACATAAACCTTTTCCTGTGGTTCATCCAGTCATTTGTGTAACTGCTCACTTCTTCACTAGGACTGGATACTACAAACACCTCCACAGACACAGTATTAGGCACCCGAATAGCTCTGTTTGTTTGACTCACTGGTACAAATATGTCAGAGGGAATAGTGTAAAACCTAAGGTCTTTGCTGCAGGAAACTTGCAAGGTATTTACTTTGTCAACTTATGTGTCAGTTCAATATATAGTAAAAGAAAAGGTACTTATATGTAGCTACCAAATTCCAGTTTTGTAATTTCTATTAAGACTAGAATGAATATAATCAAGAACTATCTTGTTTCTTAATGTGCAAATAAGGAATAATTTTTGTATTCAGCATGATTAATTTATATTTAAAAAGTTAACAAGATTAATTATACATACATCGTATTTCTTTTCCCAGATGGTCGTTTAACCAGATAGCTATGCAAAGCAACCTAGATAATTTCCGCTGTTTTAACAATATTCTCTAGTGTCCTAAACCTTGGCCTGCTTAACTAGATAATACTTTATGTAATTGTTGAATACACAACAATTTTAAGAGTATCATGAAATGAAAAACCACCATGAGAGACATCTTGGGCTGCTCCAGCCACAGGAATTTGGCCAAAGAGTTCTCTCACGTTGCTGCGTTATCACTTCCATCTTTTCCTCCTAGATAAACGCCGGAGTATGGCATTAATAAGTTATGGTGTGACTTGTTTTATCTTCAGTTCTGTAGTAGTTTGCCACTGGATTATCTGGTGAAATAAGTCTTCAGCATATTTCTAGTCCTTATTTTTTCTCAAATATTAAGCTGAAGGTGGCTTAATTACTAAGACTGTGCTTATACTCTTAGGCAATTGAGGGAAAAACTGCTATTCAAGCTCAAAATGATTCCTTCCTGACTTCAAGGTGCAAATAGAAATTTTCTTCCTACTCTTTCTATTGCTCTGTGGTGACATGTGTTAATCTTAATGTGTAACACACGCTACCAAGCAGAAAGGTTCTGAAATGCCACCTTTTTCAGTTAGGAAAAGAGCTGTTCCCCAAATGAGGGCCAGGCCCCGTGCCTAACGGGAACATGCGCTGGTTTATATGCGAGTCATGTTTCAGGACACGTTTACTGCAGCCTACAAGAGCCACGAGGCAGTTATTAGTCTCCATGTAACCAGCTACCTGACCAGTCTGTCTTTGTTTTCACTTGTTAAGGGATTTCAGATCAGCCATGGCTTCAATACATATAACATAGTGTGTGTCTATTCAAAATCCTACGTTCATTCACTTGGGCAGTTTTCAGAGAGAGCCAGTGACTATGTAACCTGTGGTCATTTGATCCGTACTGCTGTGGCTAAATAGACCGGGGTTTTCTTAAGCTTCTTTTTCATTCCACCGTATTGTAATTAAATATCTGAACTGAATTCTTGACCACCACTCATTGCCATCATGCACAGGACTTCTGCTGCTTACCTTTGTAGCTGTAGATCTCAAATCCAGGGGCTTGTGCAGTGTTATGCTCATGCTGAAAGTTAAACCCTTTTGTAAGAGGTTGCAAGGTGAACAACATGGATTTCCCATGCCATGGCAGGAGGATGTCTCCATTCTGCGTCTGCAGGCCTTTGGGGAGAGAGCATCGTGTCTTGGGGACCTATGTGTAATATAAAGACAATATAATAGGGCATTTGCTTGTTCTGCAAACACTATGGTACTCTTCTGCCACTTAACTGAGCTGCCTATAGATAGTGTTGCATATGAATTTTTATTTCCAGGGTGAATTTTATTCACCTGAAGGGTTCTGGACGTACTTTACCAGTGAGAGCAGCCTGTTTGCCTGATGTCGCATCAGCTAATACAGAACATTATCGACATTTTCTTAAAAAAGTGTTTACATTCATATTGTTACTGGTGAAAAATTATCTGTGAAGCTGTTCAATGTTTTCTAAGTAGCTGTTTTGAATTTAGTGCTAAATAATGGGCAGAGGTCTGCTGTGGTGTTATTTTTGAGGTTTCAAACAGCCTATTTTTGTGCTAAGATGAATTTTAGTAATTGCTCTAAGTATGCCATTAGTCAAAATGAAGCTGAAAAAAAACCCAATTATTGAAATAGACTGCTGTGACTGGAATCTATAGTTGATATATTAAAGCTCCACTGTCATGCTTAATAATTGACTCAACCTTCTGGCAATTTTGGAAAAGAAAATGAACATTAATAATGGCTTAACTGATGATTATTTCTTTTCCCTCATGCATTAGAACAATATCCTGAAGTATATCAGTTAAACACTACAATAACTTTATATTATATGTGCTCTCAGCTTTCTTCTGCACTTTTGTACCTCCTTCTTTCCCAGTCCTCCTTTTATACAATTAATGCTTTTCTCCAAGCTCCCATTGCTGCCCTGGCGTGTGTAAGCACTGAGGGAGCCAGTGATTTAGAAATCTTTGTTTTCACTGGGGCTAAGGGGCAATAATCCATGTGAGACAGTCGCACACTAGTAGAAAGCACTTTCCATGCTCTTGGTGCTACTAGTTCTCTCAATTGCTCTGTCAAAAAGAAGATAACAGAAAGGAACGTCCAAACGAAGTGATCAGTGTGATCAGCCCAACATAAATGGGCTTCTCTTATGAAACTCCCAGTTATTACCGTCTCTGTGAGGTCTGAGGGCAGGTGACGTGGTCAGCCTCCGTCCTCGTGCAGCTCCTGTGACTGCAGCCTGCCCAAGGGAGAGCGCAGGGTGGATCAGACCAGGCCTCTGCTCTTGGGCCAGCCCTGGGGCAGAAAGGCAGGGCGGGCACCCAGCGCGGCCCAGGCCGCAGCCACCGCAGCGCCGCTCGCCCAGGCCCCAGGCCCTGCCCAGGTTAGTGCTGCTCCTCAGCCGGGGGCTCCGGGGTATCTGCCGCGGGCAGTGAGGAAGGCACCGTTCAGAAAACCTGCCCTTGGCAAGGTGCCTGAGAGATCGTGCTTTCTCCAATCTTTGATGCTAATATGCTTTGTTAGGGATAAATGTCTCTTTTAGGGGCAGAAGGATAAGCTTTTGGACTAAATATCACCTTAGATCGCCTGTCCATTGGCACAGCCTCAGGGGAGACATTTCAATTTGGATATTCTCTTCCTCCTTCTTAGTGATCTCTGCCAACCTCTTCTTGAAGTCTTCCAAGATTTGCCTTTTGGCTCTAAAGTATTTGTAAGGGAACCTGAGATAAAGTGGAAATATTATATTAGTTCATGATAGCTTGTGATAACACTGTGGAGATGATCAGTTCAGAATTGTTGAAAGGAAAGGCGAGTGCAGGCTGCAACCTAAGCCTCTTTTCTGGATTATTCAGAGGTATTTGGCATCTGCCAGAGACCTTGGCTCCCTTGAAGCTTATTGGCTTGATCTGTTTTTACATTTACTTTTTTTTTTGTTTGATTTGAGGTTCTGTTTGAGGAGAAAACTGAACTATCCAAAACTGGACCTAATGATGTCAGTTAGAGCCTATCAAATATTGGATAGTGTCCAGTCCAGATTATTCTTCTCCAGGAGGTTGGATGAAATGATTTCTTTTGTTGTTACTATTCTTGATTCTATGACTGAATTTGCAGATACATCTGTGCCTGAGCCACGGCTGAGCTTTACAAACTCATTTGTTTTTACATTAAGGAAAGATGGTTTGTGTTTAGCTAAGAGCATTATTTACACACAATCTGCTGTTCTTGCAGCACTGTTCATCTCAAACCCTTGCTGAAAGCAGGAATACTTTGTCCTCAGGTAGGGAAGCAGAGGCCAAGGGAAGTAGGGTGAATTCTTCAGGGTCAGAAATCAAAAGAAGAGGGCAGAAATCTCAGGGCCTGCTCTCAGGGCCCTCTCTGCAGGATGGCAGAACTACCCTCCTGCTCTGGAGCCCTTTTGCTTTAGGTTTATATGAGTTTTGTCATGTTGTCCCACCAGGTGAGCAGCTGCAGCTTCATCCCAGGAAAAGGGATGTGTTGGGTATGTCCAGGTGGGCGCCAGCAAGAGCTGGTGATGCTGAAGTGGCACCTAACTGTGGAACCTGCCCAAAGCTGCCCTGCACCCTCGAGTTTAGCCATTTTTTCCATTCTTGGAACAGAAATGGAGCCTGCTGGGTCACCCACAGGCACACACTCTGAGATCCACTCACCTGAATTAATGGGAAAAACAGTGTTCCTGGAAAGGCTTGGCTGGGCAAAGTTCCCTGTGGGTTTTCTGCTTTGTTTTGTTTCAGGTTTTCTTTGCTTTCCTGTTTCTGGAAAGAAAATCTGCAGCAGGCAGCAGCGGTTAGTTACTTGGGCCCCTAAGTGTGGGGAAGGTGGGGACCTACTGGAGCAGGATCATGTCACTTTTTTAGCTGAGGAAGACTGAAGAAATGTGCTATCCCCAGCATAAGTGAGCAGTAGATGCATGCTGGGCCTAGGAATACTCTGGTGTAGGAGCAGGTCCTTAGTTGTGGCCGTATCATCTTCTCTACTCAGCACTTAGCAAGTGCTTGTGCTCCATTATACAGTACAAGATTTGATGCTAGATAACACTGTTGTAGGCATAGGAATGAGAGTGCAGCCACTAGCGACATTTCAAGAAAAAACATGTTCTAGAAAAGACAGTCCTATCTGCTTAGGGAGAGAACACTTTAAATTTGGCTTTCCTTGGTGAAAATGGTGTGGATTGGCCTCCAAATCTGCTTAGAGTCAATGGCTCTAATTCTGGTAATTACTGCTGAGTGGCTGCAGGCAGCTGCAAAGCACCAGGCTGGACAGATGGAGAAGGGGATGCTCATCCTTGCCTGAATCAACTTCTGCTCTTACAGCTCGGGGTCACAGAAAGCCCAATTTGGCTCAGAATTTCAGTTTTTCTCCAGGAAATCTCTCTCCCTGTAAAATTGCCCTAAAAGTCAGCATCTCATTAGCAGAAGAACAACAGGAAAAAAATCATTACTCAGTTTTATTCCTGTTATAAATTAAATGATGAATTAAATCCGTTCACACAAACACACACACACACAAAAAGGCATTACAGCTTGAGAAAGAAAGAAGTCTTTGATCTTAATGTTTTTGGTTGTAAGGCTGGGGGAGGAGGGAGTATTGCTTTTGGATGTAGAAGAGCTCTCAAGGTATGTTTAGAATGATCATGAATAAATGTTGCTATTACATAAAGATTTCTTTAATACTGAAATTAGCTATGTTAATATTCCTAGCAGTTTAAAGCAAGTAATGACTCACTGCATTGGAGGATATTTACTCACTAAGTTTCATTAGATAAATCCCCCTGATGCCTACATTTATCTGACACTTTTTATTTTTCTATATTTAACAGCAACCAAAGTACCAATCTTTACTCCAGGAACTATTGCCAAGTAAATGATTATTCATTAACTCTGGGTAAGGAAAAATGGGCTTAGAAACGTCCAAGATCTCTGGGGGGAGTCTCTACATTAATTTCCTGTCAAATTCCTGCTGGTATTCTGTGCAAGTATTACTCCAAATTAATAATGCAAAATAACTAGAAAGTCGCAGAAACCCTAAGGAGAATATTGCTATTGCTTTTTTTCCCCACTCCCCTCTCTCAAATGGGTTTAATTGATATTCTTTGATGCATTCATTGAACCTGCAATCTGCTGAACTGTTTCTATCCTCAGTACCTGAGTAATTACTTCACTGTGCGCTTTATATAGAAACTATACCTAAAGGACATTTTAGTTCTCAACTAGAATTGCTGGAATAATAATTGTGAATAACATGTTTGATTAATTTTCCACCATCATTGATGAATATACTTTTTATGAATAAACACCTTCATTAAGAGATTGGTTTTGTAGACTATATATTATTTGGGATACTTCCCCATCAGTGAATAAATTATTCTTCAATATTTGTATTCACCAAGCCAGCTGCATTCTGTTTAGAAAAAGATATAAACTGCAACTCAGGGAATGAATCTGAAACTCTTCTCCAAGTTTTTACAGATATAGCTGTTTAACCTGGAAGCACTGTGCTCCGTGTAGAATTTGTGGGAATCGGCGGGACTTCTGGAATAAACAGTCGTGTACAAAGAGCCCAGTTCTGCAGATCCTTGGACTTTGTCCCTAACTTGAAGGAAGTGAGTGACATCACTCAGGGCTTCATATGTGCTTAATGTTCTTAATTATGTGCTTTGCTGTACATGGGCCATATCTAAGTGCCCTCCAGCTCAGTGGAACCTGTATGCTTGTTTGTCTTAGGGAACATCATGGGAATTTGGGCTATTCAGACACGCGGGTAGGGCCTGTACGAGGGCTGTTAATATCTGTAGAGATTAGTGCAGGATCGGTGCTGCTCAGCAATAGGCTGGAAAGCAGTTCCTCCCAATAGGCTGACTCTTGGAAGAATGACTCTTATTAGAAGCAGCTTGACTGTATCCAAAAAAAGAACATAGACTTTTCCCACAACCAAGCAGCTTTGCATAGGCAGGCATTTGGCATTGCCCCCTACAGCTTCTGCGCCTAATCTCTTAAAAATGAACCAATAGAGTTTGGATTTCAAAATAGCAAGAATCCTATTTTCATTATAAGGGTCTTTTCCCTCTTTATTTCATTTTTTTCCCCTTGTGACTATTGTTCATCAGTTTCTCAATGATAAATGCCAGTTAGTGTGGGAGGAATTAAGGGAAACTGTAAATTACTATTCATCTCTGGTGACTCTTCACTGCACAGTCCATCTGGTAGAAGATATTATTTAGTACAGTGTGTGAAGGGTGTGAATGTCTTCGTTGTGGGTACAACCACAGTACCATAACCACTTCTTGCATGAGCAAAGATATATGAGTGAACAAGCCCTAGTGTTCTTACCTGATGCAATATACCAAGGAAATTTCTCAAGATTAGCTAGAAGCGTAGACAGCTGCAGTGCTTAAGTAATGCATTCTGAGATGTCAAATGAGAAAGGAAAGGGCCAAATATCATTTATGAAAAGTGGGAAAAAACACCTCCAGTAAAATCTAAACTCATTTTAATTAGGTAACTTGGTTGAAAATGAGTGACAAGAAGTAATGCCCCAACTAAAGTGTAAAGCTTCCCATTTTATACCTTGGGCTGACGAGAGTTAGCAGGAGGGGAGATGAGTTGAGCTTCACACCCCAGGTAGGTTTCCACATGCGCTGCCTCTCCTCCCACTGCTGGTTGCTGCAGTAGTTTCCTTGGCTGCCAGAACAATCTTTGGAGAGAGAAAAAAAAAAAAAGCTATGGATCTTTTAAGAGTTAGGGCAAACACTGGAGTTATAATAGCTGTACACAAACAAATTGTTTTCCTGTTGATGCCTGTTTCACTAGGACCTGCTTTGCATGAACCAGCCATGCCTTCTTGTTTTAAAGTAGGCAACAGTTATAAAAAACCCCGTCTCTGTTTTTTTTAGGGGGATTACTTGTCAGGTTTTAAGCAAATTGGGGTGTCCTCCTTTGGAAAAGCACCTTAGGGCAGCACAAACTAGCCAGTTAAACTACAACAAGAGTTTGCCATATAGACTGCATCATGTAGGCTCTGTGCCCCTGGCATGGGTTTAGATCAGTCAGATGATGTGAAGGGCATTGGATCAGCTATGAAAAGCTACTATGATCATCACCACTCTCGTCTTGCAAAAGCTGTCTTGGGATCTCTACTACCACATACAGCTATATAGTATGCTAGCTGCACAAAATTGAAGGCATAACTCTAAAGAAAGTGCATAATGTTTTTTTTCTCACGATTTTTCTCTCATTTTCTATCCTTTAGATACATTCAATGTAAGACTCAAAAAGATCACAGAACACTGCCCAAAGGCAGTCATTAGTGGTGAGGCACTCTCCTATGTTCTCCTGGTAAACTCCTTTTTGTCTCTTTCTGTCTTTCTGTGCACAATACACAAGCTGTCATGCTGTATTTTTTCAATATGTGGTAACACTGATTTTGCATTAAGTATTTAATGCTTTCTGTATGTAAGTAGTAAGTGCTAAAGTATTTTGTTATTTCTAATAATGCTTAAATACTAAAAACTGAAGTATTTCTACTTAAGTACTTTGCATTTCTTGTTTGAATTGTTTTAGATATTTTATGAAACTAAGGAAAACTTATTTACAATAATCTTAAAAAGGGTGGTTTTGCTCTTTCTAGTGGATCTAAGTATGAATCCTATAATTATGCAAATGTTATTAGCCAGTGACAAAATCAGTGTGACTGTATTAAAAAAGAAGTTATTCTGTGTTTGTGGCTCTCGGGAGTATCAAATAACGTATTATAAACAGAGTAGTCCCAATTATGCATTTATCTTGGGTCACTGCTCTTCTGAGACTTCTATTTGAATCAACAAACCAGTGGAAGAGCTGCCTACTCCTCTGTTAGAAGTGATCGCTATCTCTACCGGTCTGGTTACCTTACTGAGGAAATATTTGCCAGGTAATTTATGAGGATATTCAGGATATTAGTTTATTAATTTTTTGTTCTCAACTTTTAATAAGTAAGTGAAAGTGTATATTGAGAGTGTGTTTCTCCTGAATTTACTGAATCAGAATCAAAACTAAAACTAAAGCTGTGACTGATGGGAGAAAGAAGACCCTGTTCTGTCACCTTTACAGGTGATATTCATTGTGCTAAGAGCTCTGTATTCCCAAGACGACTTGTGGAGAGAAAAAAAAATCCATATAGTAATTAAAAATAAAGAAGAGAAATATCTGCTGAGGAAAAAAAAAAAAAAAGTTAAAACAGAGCCCCCAGGAAACTGCATAGCCCTTACATTTTAAGGCCTGGGGAACCTAAGGAGGCAGGACTGCTGCTGTATTTGAACAGTTTGAGATGTCCTGATTTTAGTCTTGGGGAGAATGATGGGAAAAAAGAAAACTCCTGCAAGTATTTTAGGTTAGACTGTCCTGAAGACTGCTTTGATAAAGATCCCTTGGTATGGACCTCCTTCTGATAGCTTTTTGAACATATTCTTTAGCGCATCACTCCTGTCTTCCTTCTCTCTAGTGAGCGAATAAATCACTTTTCTTGTTGACTCAGCCTAACCTACCTAACCTTTGAGACAGTGAATTTCAGAGAAACACTGTCAGGCTGTTACAATCCTGTTATTTTCAGGTAGTGTCTAAGAGAGAGCCTTGCTGACATGTTAATTTGATGATAACTCTTAGATGAGTTTCCCAGGCAACAAGGAAATGGTTATGCTGATTTCCACCTGCACTAAAGACAGACTGGATATTTAATGGATGACTGAAAGAGAACAAATATTTTAAATGTGTAAATACCAGCGAGAAGAAACTAATTACGTAAAGTTAAAAGGCAAATTAGCATGAAATTTAAGAAAAGGAAAACGTACAGTCTATACCAGAAACATATTCAAAGAACGACATATATTAGCTTGTGACTAAAGTGATAAAAAATGAGAACTTTCATTGCTCAGGAAATTGCAGAATTCTAAATTCTACTTTAAGATTGTTAATTTTTACCCCAGAGTTCTCAGCCATGTTCTTGCTTATGATCTTATTTGCCAGAGAAGATAGGAAAGTCTCATTGCATGGTGCACTTCATGCTAGGTCAGACAACTAAGGAGTTGCTGATGAACAAGCCAGAGTGGCCAGGAGACGAACGCTGGGCTTCCCCGTTACCTTCCTCCTGCCTAACGTCAGTCCTAGGGTCAGCAGCATAGGCTGAACCCAGACATGTGGTTTAATACCAACATTTCTTGATGGACCTCTGAATTGCAAATCTGTAGATATTTCTTGATGTCTTCTGGAAGCTGGGTTCTCTATCTGAATTATCCGTGCTGCTGGACAAGTGCCACTTCTTCCATAGAGTTGTGCACCACAGTTCTGCATCGCTGCATTTTGTCCTTTCCTGGCTCAGGGACACTGCTTGTGAGCTGGGAGCTGTTAAGAAACACCAAAGACTAAACACCGTCAGAGGGAAGGAAACCGCGCGGCTTTCGCTTTGGCTGATCAAAGGCAGCTTGCAAAATCCTGCTTTCCCACCAATGATCGCTGTGCTCTCATCAGAGAAACATCCTCCTCTTGATATAAAGGAATGATGGGTCTGACTTTTTTTCTCCTTTCTTGTTACACCTGCATTTACAGCTCTCTTTGACTGGTAAACATCTTTTAAGCGGTATCCTTAAAAATACAGTTATCTCAGGTTTCAAGTAGATAATATGCTGGATACATTGTTGTTAAATGCCAACATTTGATAACTGCTAGTATGGGAATTTGGAATAGAAACTAGTGAAATACTGTCAGCCCTATTGCAGTGCTGGAGTAAATGCACTCATAATTTTTTTTTCAGGGTGAATAAAAGCGGGAGGAAAACTAGCTTGCCAAGAGGAATAGTTGGCAATTTATTAAAAATAGCTTTGCTCTTTGTAGGCTTTGCAGATGCAAGGATGAGAGAAACACTTTTTGGTCCTGATTCAGCAGGTTCATGAAGGTCATGCGATTCTCAGCTTGCCTGACCTGCAGAGAGGCGTCCGCTGGAGAGCCACGGGGCTGCCGGAAAAGCATTTGATCTCTGCGTGCGCCTGCCAGTTGGCTGTGGCTGTGTCAGAAATGCCTCTGTTAGTGTGGAATGTGATAAAGACGAGCCGAAGAGCAGGTTCTGTGCAGGGCCCCAGCATCCCCCTGCATCTCCAAATGTGTATGAATCCAGAACCACTTTCATGGCAAAGCTTTTTCTGTAGTCGCCTCATTTCCCAGACATGGTACTCCTTACAGATCTCATTTCCAATATACCAGGTCAAGAAATAAGAAAAAAAAAAAAAAAGCCACTCGTGGCCATCAGTGATGTTGTACTGGATCTTTTGCAGTCATTAAACATTTTTTTCTGGCTGCATAAAGCATAAGGATGTGCCTGTAGTGTGCACAGCTCTGCTGGGGGGTGTGAGCTGCCTCAGTCGTGGGTTGTGGCTGCTGCACAGGAAGGCCACCATGGCCAGGACTGGCAGGTGGCAGACAGCCACATGCCACAGGGCCAGCCTGTCTTCAACTCCAAACCGCTCCTCTGACTCTGTGTGACTGATGAGACAAAAGTGCAGGCAGGAGGGTCGCTGCCATCTCTTGGGAAAATCCGTGCTGTTCATAGCAGTGTAGAAAATACTCTTAGCAGGAATGTGGGTGAGGAGAGGATGGTGCCTCTGAATCTCACACAAACACTGCATGGCAGCTTTCCTGTGCAAAGGTCTCTGTGCCGGGAAGCCAACAAGCACCAGGTACCAGGAAAGATTGTTCTCATTTATTTATTTTATTTATTTTTTTTATGTAAGGGCAGCACTAACCATGAGGGGAAAACATCAACATTTTTGCACCTTACTGAGTGTCCTTTCTATTGCACAATAGCACAGGGAGCTGCACTGGGATGAAGACAGAGCAGTTTCTTATTTAACTCTCCAGCAATAGAGTAAATCACATACATCTTTGACACAGCATAGAGATTTATGGAAAATGTTGGCATGGCTGCGTTTTGTCTGTCAAGATAACAGCAGCTGCCTCAGCATTTTTGATGCACCTCCTTAAAACACAACTGTATATTTTACTGATTTGTCACCTTCGTTCAAATACTAGGGATGGGTAATTCTATTTTTTTACTTTGAGAATTTATTAATCTCTTTTCTTCATGCATCAATATATTGAGGTGTGACTTTCATGCACAGATTTTCAAAACTACAGCTACCAGACTGACCTTTCCTATGGGGACAGTGATGCCAACCGATATCAATTTATTTTTTTAATGGTCTTTCCATACCAGGTTCAAAAAGTGCAACATACTTTCCTGCATGCTTTGTGTTGCAATACAGAAAATAAATGATTACTCTGAACATGAAACTTCAGTTTGGAAAATAGTGTTCCTACTGCAAACAGTACTGCCAAGCAAAATATTTGCCTACTTTTCGAACAGTCTGGCACTTGAAATACTGTAGGTAGTAGGAGAGCCATATTGCTAACGTGTGTAAATGGCAGGCATTTGATTGAGGATTATAGATATTAGAGGCATGGTAATGAGGTTGGAAGAGGCTGGAGGGCTCGGAGTGAAGGCTGAGGCTCAGGGTAACAGCCAAGATGTGTCCTGATGGACCATGGTTAGAAAAGGGAGGTGGAAAGATAAAAGGCAGATCAGTGTGTGACGGGTAAGATCCCTGGGGAGCGGCACAAAGATCAGAAAGCGACACTGGAATGAGGGGCCATGAAAGGGCCAGGAGAGAGCCAAGTGAAACCTGGTTTTGTTCTGCTAAGTTTTATGCCTTTTAAACTGCTGGTTCATGCAACTATGAAGAATCTAACAGTGACTCAGAAAAAAATATAAAAACAATAAGAATTTTAACTACAAAGAGGCTTTTCATTGCTTAAGAAAAAAGGATAATTTACGAATATTTAGGGCATTTGAAGCACTGTTTCATTTTGCTGGTGCAAATGAATCAGGGTACAATCCTGGACAGCTCTGACTGTCCTGCTCCTCCCTCCTCCAAGCTGCTTAGCACATAGAGCTTCAGCAGGCAGAGCTCTGCTATGGTTTTCTTTAGACAGGAAGATTAAATGAGTTCTTCTTACATATCTTCATTGCCAGGGCATGACAAGGAACGAATCTAGTTTGCCTTTCAGTTCCTAGATTTTTTTTTTCAATTTTAGTGAAAAATTAAGTTAAAAAATAGGAACTGTGTGCACATTCTAACTCCCATGGACTTCCAGATCATTATGAAACCCCCCACCTCCCCAGTGTCAAATTGCAGTATGCAATTGCACTGGAAGAAGAGGTCCCTGCGAGGAGCTGGGAGGCGGATGCAGCGCGGCGGGAAGGGCCGCGGGCAGCGCTCGGCCGGGTCTGCTGCTCCAGGACCCCGCGCGCGGCGCCGCTCGCTGCGCTGCCGGCTCCCGGCTCACCTGCGCCAGGCAGGGCAGCTGCAAGCACGCGGCTGGACAAATTATACTAAAAAGCATGAAAAAGAGAACCAAACAGGGGGATATGATCAGTTATTGCCCGTCTCTGCTGAAACATATGCTAAATAATAGGGGTTTTTTGTTGTTTTTAATTAATTTTAACAAAGAAAAGCAAGTCAGACTGATGTATTCAAGTAAAGTATCGTCTGTCATTCTCCTAGTAAGAAACTTCAGATTTTGTGGAATTTATATTCCAATACAGCCACATCAACATTTTCGTAAGAAGCCTTGCACAGTTGACAAATGCTTCTGAGTAAGGCAGAGTAATGAGAATTATCTTTAAAAAATCAGCTAGCATAAGCAAGACAAAACATGCAATTCATTAAGTAACCCCATATGATCTTTTGAGTTCCAAAAACTCTTCAGCTCAAAAAAATGCTGATTAGGAGGAGACTTGTAGTTAGGAGAAATCCTGTGGTTAACAACACAGAAGAAAACAGGACTGTAACTTCCTCTGGCAGCACAGGCAAGGCAGTGCGGCACACTCAGCTGCAGACACAGCCACAGGGATGGTGTGAACAGGCTGCTGCACATCTTTCTTGGGAAAGCTGCTTTGCAAAATCCAAATTAGTGGTAACCTACTTGTCCCAGGGAGCCACAGAAGCTGCACGACCTCCATGAGTGCGTGTACGTGCTCATGGGGCTGCTCAGATTCACCTCTTCTGCGTCCCCCCAGCCGGGCAGGCCCGCGGGGCCGCTGAATCCCCACGTGCTGCTTCAGAGGGGCACTAGTCACTTCCAATGTGCTGTGGGTAGTTAGTGAAATTAGGTGCTTGGAAAAACTTGATAATATGAAGTATACTGGAACATTTCTTGGATCGGCACAGCATTACTCACGCATCATTAATTCGCAAAATATTAAGGGAACATTTCTTAATACTGGGCCTATTCCGTTAAAGAGACACAAAGCAGCTTGCCCAGCTCAAACCAGGCCGCGCCGCCCGCCCGGCGGCTCCGCAGCGTGAGGGCAGGGAGCTGCAGGGGGGCTGCACGGGGGGCTGCACGGGGAGCTGCACGGGGAGCTGCATGGGGAACTGCACGGGGAGCTGCATGGGGGGCTACACGGGGGGCTGCACAGGGAGCTGCACGGGGGACTGCACGGGGGGCTGCACGGGGGGCTGCACGGGGAGCTGCATGGGGGGCTGCACAGGGAGCTGCACGGGGGACTGCACGGGGGGCTGCACGGGGGGCTGCACGGGGAGCTGCATGGGGGGCTGCACGGGGAGCTGCACGGGGGGCTGCACGGGGAGCTGCGCCGGGCGCCTCGTGGAGACAGGACCGGCTGCCCTCGCAGCACACGGAGGCCCCGACTTTGCTTTCATGCCGTGCATATATGTCTTTTATTAGTCCAGAACTGCAGCCCCTTGTGTGGCTGTAATGTAATGTAATGTTATGTAATTCTTACATAGGACTTTCTTTTGTCACAGAATACTAGTTTAAACTCTATTTGGCATTTCTTTTGTGACTAAGACACTGAAACTTTACCTGCAAGTTTAGGTTTGAAGGGAAGGTGGATCTTTTTAGCAGTGACGTTAGCACTACAGCCGCACTCCGTATTCCTGGTGTTTCGTCTTGCTCTGTGGCGGTTTCCCAGCCCCGTGCTGCGTTGTCGCTTCCCCTGCGCTGGTCCCCGCGGTGCCGGCGAGCCCGGTGCCCCTGCCCGCTGCGCGGCTGGTTTCCCTGCCTCCCGCCTGCCCTGCCTCCGCGCTGCCCGCTCCGCGGAGCGCCCGGTCCGGGGCGCCCGGGCTCGGCCGCGCAGAGCCACCGGCAGCTCCTTTATGAGGCTGATCTGCTGCGGGATGTTGCTCTCCCCTGCACTTCAAGGTTGTCTCTTCAGAGGGAAGACAGAGCTGTAAGATGCTAGGAGTTTTATACAGGAGTAGTTGATGGCTTTCTCCATTAATGACCATTACTAGGTGGTCTGTAGGTAACTTTTGACTTTACAGCCCAAGATGGAGGTGGAAGGCGAGAAATACAGGTAGGGCTGTTATCCAGTGAGGGTCCAAAGCTGGGTAAGAGCAAATAGTAAGCACACCAGGCAGCTAAGAGGACTGTGGTACACATGTCCTGCCGTGCTCCTGCCAAGGACTGCTTAAGAAAGGTTTAAAAAAAAATAAAATAATAAAAAAATAAAAAAAAGGCAGATGTCAGACAGGACACAGGTGTTTTTGATAAAGATGTAATTAGATAAGGGAGCCCTGGGAAGGGCCATAAGGGTAGGTGAGTCAAGTCCTAGGGAGTTTTGATGCCCATGGGAGCCTCTGGAAGGGCAGGGAGCTCTGAAATGAGCCCCCTGCACCCCCTGCTCTCACCTTCACAGATTGCCAGAGAGAAAGGGAGACCCTCCATGTGAAATCTGCTGGCGGTCTGGCTGTTCAACACCCTAGCACCACTAGGTAGGGTAGGAAATTCAAATTATTATATATATATATATATATATATATATTTCTCCTCTCAACAATTTCCCAGTTTTTGGCATGCCAGGTGAGCATTAGGGCTCCCAAGTTGTCACCACTCCAGGGAAGTGCCTTGGAGGCAAGAAAATCCTAGGTGTGATGTTAGGCAGAGCGGGACATCGCGCAGCCATGAGGGACACGGGGACCAAGGACCGTGTGCAGGGGCAGCTGGGGCAGGATCTGCCTTTGGAGGACACTGCAGTCCTGACATCCTCGCTGAGGAAGGCAGTGCCGGAGAGCAATGCGAATAACAGTGGAAGCAGAAACGTAAGGCAGTTGTGACCTCTTTTGTTAAATGCTTACTATTGTTACCAGTTGGGCTAGAGTGAAAATGAGATATACTCTGACTGCTTTTGCAAAAATGTAGCAGGCCTGTGGCTGTGAGCTTCTAGGCTCAGCGTAACACTAATACCTGCAAAATGAGAAATTACCCATGCATTTCCTAGGCACGTGGTCTGAGCTTGGGTTTTTGGATGGCTGCTGCACTGATCCCTTAGCAAAGGCAGTGGCACAGCAACTTTGTTTTTCATAGCAGCATTTGAGGAAAACCAACATGCTCATTGCCTAAAGTTTTCTTGGGTATTTTGTCAGGGACTAAACTGGCTAACTATGACCTGGACAATTTTGAATATAAACCCAGGTTAACTAAATGTCTACCGCAACTGAGGGTTAAAAAGGGCCAGCAAGTGAGTGCAGAATCAATAAGTGCACTGTTAAACTAATGAGACCCATATGCTTATACTTCTAAAATAATATATAATAATAAAAATGAACTAAAACATATTGAAAAGATAAAGAAGCAGATGAATGAATGACTACAGGCATCTTGAAATAATGTTTAAAATGCAAATATTGATACTGCTCCCACATTCTCCCCTTATGTAAATCACACCTAAGTAAGGCATTTGGTAGAAGTGAACATATTTTTGCCTTTGAGCTTGTATTCAGATGAATGAAGCAAGCACAACTTGTGAGGCACCTGCCAGCTGCTGCAATTACTTGAGATTGCAGAGTTGGGGAGTCGCAAATGACACTTGTTATCATGGTGGAAGCAGAGCTGGAAAGCAACTTACAGCCAGATCTGCACAGATTGTTCTGAAAAACTAAGCTTTTTCTAAAAACCCAAGCAACAGAATTTTCTCCTGGGCTGAAATTGCAAAATCTAGTGTTTGGGGAATCCAGAAATAGTTGCAGTCAGAAAGCACCTCTAATATCAGAGAAATCCTCTTCCCTCTCTTTTCTTTCATTATTCCTTACATGAGGGGTAGGGGGAAGGAGAGAAAAAGAAAAAAAGGAAAGGAAAGAAAAGCCTCTATGAGCTTGATGCCACTTTTACAAGAAGGCCATGTTTTGGGGAAGAATTTTCCCCCCTTTGTTAAGAGGTTTGGATGTGCACTTGCTCTCTGAGCTGCTGCCGTTAGCGCCGAGGGTTGTTCGCAGCTCTGGCTGATTACCCCTTTCTCTGCCAGTGTTGTCATTTAATTGGGCAAACTACATCTTGCAAATACTGCTGGCTGAGGGCTCCAGGCCCGGGCTTCCCGCCAGGATGAAGCGTGCCAGAATTTCCCTCGTCCTTTCTAAGAGCGGTGTGCGGAGCTGCTGGAGCTCCCAGCTGCCTTGTGCCACCGCTGGCCCTCCTGTCCCAAACGGAGCCGCCTTCTCTGGGGCTTCGTTGCATGTGCACCCTAATGCTTGGCTGAATGGCAGGAGGATGTGTTTGCTTTGCTTTTCTTATGTATTGATATTCTTATATTTCTGAATATATTTCTTTTATTCCCTATATTCCTTTTTTAGTGAGCAGAAAAAAAACAAAAACAAATACTGTTTTACTGGCTTCCCTTGTTCTCCCTCTCCACAGGCAGGGAAATTTGCAAATGTACTGCAGTTAATGCAGTGACTGCTTTGAACATCCGTCTGTATTGAACGCAACTATCCCCTTACCCAGCTGCAGTGACGCCTCATCCTGCAGCATGGAGTCAGCTGGCTCAACCGCGTGGTCCTTACAGGGCCCCTGAAATGCTCAGGGAAATGCACTGTAATCCAGTACTTCCCTTGTCACTGCCAGAGTAATTCTCAACAGCTTAGCTCCCCTTTGAACATCTTCCTTAATTAAAATAAGTCTAATGAATATTCAAAGATTTTTTTTTTTTTTTTATCTTGTGGCCTCTGAGATGGAAGGTTTAGGTAGCCAGCAGCTCTCTTCCCTTCAGAAATGGTCATTTCACCAGTTTAAGCCATATGTACCAAATCAGTGCATAGCAACAAAAAGACACTAAGGGTTTGAGCTAAGTATAAATTTTTCAAAACAGTTTCAGAGGACTTAAAGTCCAAAGCTTGTAGTAACTTTTCTGCACCTTGAAGTGGGCATGAAGTAATGAAAATTAAGCCCGTGATGGTGAAAGAGAAGGCAGATCTGCTAGAACGATGCCAGGTAACACCAGCCTTGGCATTACACTTCAGTGTATTTAACTACATGAGTTTTTAAGCTGCAGACCTGCTGCCGTGTATTTTGACTGTAGTGCGACACCTTCAGCTAAAGGTTTGCCAGAGGGTCTGTGGACAAAGACTTTCCTGTGGAATAGCAGGATCCTGTGGAACATCCATGTTGCATCTGTAACAGCCCTGAGAACAGCCTTGCTGTTCGGGAGCGCCGTGGAAATGCTGCCTGCACGGCCTCCTTCCCTTACCAGCTGAAAAGAAATTTTTCCCCCAGATAAACTGATCTAAAAATGGGATCCTATCCTCGGTTGACCAGGACTAAAGTGAAGGTTCATTTTATGATTCAGCCTGGGAAAGAATATCTGTATTTTCCTGTTTCTTATTGGTAACCACAAGGGTTCATTCTGGGGGATCACATTAGCTGTTCTCATGAGGTGCACAATATGTTCTAGTGTTTTTTAATTACTGTAGCCTTTACAATCTCCTATAAATGTCATACTGCTTCATTTGCTATTAAATCTCCTCTTCAGGGAGATTTCACTTTTTTTTGTCATATGTGATGTGCAGAGGAGAACTGCAAATTTACATTACTGTGGGCAAACAGCAGGTCTGTTTAGAAAACAAACTTTGTTATATCAAGGGTTTTTTTTTTAGTGAATGCTGTGTTGATGCCACATAACAGCAAATGCAGGAGATAAAAGACATTCTCTCCCTGTGCAGACTGGAGAATGGCCTTGCGTCAGCCACAGGCTGCTTTGCTATTTGGAGATAGAGGTCTACATGCTAAGAAGAACAGTGTCACCTCAGGTCTGCACACATTTTCAAGATCTCTGTGCTGAGGGAAAAACATGAATTTACATCTCAAGTAGACTCCTGGTAACTACGGAAGAGCTTGAATCTATTCACAGTTTTCTCCCACTCCTCAAACCCACACAAACGTTGTTCAAAGAGCTTTGCACACAGATACGGCACCTGAAAAATCACTTTGTAAATAACAGCTTCCAAGCTTAAATTTAGCCCCTCAAAGCTGCGTGCAGAGACAAGGGAGCTGTGCAGGATCACTCCTGAGGGGAGGTGGGCGCTTGGGGCAGCCTTTGCTAGGGCTTTTGCTGCTTGTGGGAGGATCCCCACCTGCTTTCAAGCACTAATTAAACATCGCAGCTCCCCTGTAAGATAAATAAGGGATTACCCACCCTGGAATGCCCCACCTCAGGGTGAAATTTGGCAGGAGCGTGACTAGAGCCGCGTGGGAGCTGCTCGGCGCGGTGAGGGAGGCCTGCGGCTCCCGGCGGCCAGGGTGACTTCCACACATGCTGCGTGTGGCCTCTCGGACGTGCTGCTAGTGCAGCGCCTCGCTGAGCCCCATTTTCAGCTTACAGATTGCATCTTAAAAGCCAAGCAGAACAACTCCCTTGTGGCTGCTGCCTTTCTCCAGCCCACTCCGAGAGAGGTACGTGGCTGGGGGCCACCAGCGCACGGCAGCCCAAAGCCCAGCGTGCCGGGCCACGGCAGCCTTCAGCCTTGCAGCAGGGCTACTGCTTTGTTTCTTCTGCTTTTCACTGGCTGTGAATCTAAAGGGCTGTATTTTCTTTCTCCCCAGCATTATTAAGAAGAGGGACATCTTTAATAGTTTACACCTGTTCTCTGAAGCCGTGGAAAAGACCCAGCCCAGGTTCAGCAGGGAAGTGGAGGCAGCTGTGTGGGAGCTGCTGCTGCAGGATCAGCTTTTCCCTTGCAGGGATGGGAGGAGAGGGCTCTGCTGGCTGCAGGTTTGGGCACCCTTGGCCTCGATGTGTGAGCAAACTGGGGATGTGGAGTGGTTGTGATGGGCTCACTGTCTCTGTGCCATGTCCATATGCTGGGTTAGTGACCGTGCGTGTCGAGAGGGAGCCTGTCGGATGGCTCAGCAACCGCTGCCGTCTCAGCTAAGCTGGAAAAAAAAAGCAGATAAAAGGGCTGAGTTTGGTTTTTGCAGAGCTTCTTCCCGGGAAACTGAGGTGCTTTTGTGTGAATGAGGCAGGTCTGTGCGCAAAGCCCTTCCCAAGCCATGTCCGAGGGCTCATGTGGTGGCTGTGCCATGAGCTGTGAGTGCAGGGCAGCAGCAGCTGGGGACTTGCTGTGACCCCTTGCCAGCTGAAGTCATCAGCAACCTGCTCCAGTGCCCCTTGGTGCTCCAAGGGCCAATTGCCAGGTCTCCATACCAGTTTTGAGATCCGTCTGGTATCTGCTCTGTGAAGACTTTGGCAGGAGGTTCAGCACTAGAGGGGCTGCATGTGGCCATCACCTGTGTCCCTGCCATGGCCACGCAGAACAGGAAGGTCTCAGTGGATCCATGGGCTTCCCAGATGAGCAGGGCATTAGTGATGCCTCCAAGCAGCTCGTTCCCAGTTTTGGTAAGTGCCCTCAGCTCTGCAGGAGTTCCTGTGAAGCTTGTGCAGATGTTGCATTTAGTTGGAGCAAAAATTGCATTAAAAAAAAAAAATCTGATGAGGGCCACAATGGACAGCAGCAGCGCAGGCAAGCAGCCGCCTGTCCTGAGGACGTGTCCCTGGGATGGTAGCACTGCTGGGCTCACTGCCTGCCTCTGCCCCAGCACCACGTGCCAGCCTCGCAACCTGCTCGCAGGGAAATCCCTCCTCGTCCACCTCTCAGCCTAGCAGAAAGCTTTCCTTTCCTTTCCCCATCTGCTTGTGTTGCCAGCTCTGCACAGAGATGTTTCTTGCTCACTCTCCATTGCGTGCAGAATGTTCCCTGAGCTCTGAATCCCTCTGGGCTCTGCCACTGATTTGCACTGTTGGTAAGTGCCCTCGAGGCAACCTACTCTTGTGGCATTAATCTGTTCCATGCGACATGGAACAGCAGAGCAAGCCTGACTTTCAGACTTCTCAATTTACTCTTTTCTTGCAACCTGCAGCCATCCAGGGTTTCACAGTGGCTGCACTTTGTCGTCCTGCCTACAGCTCTGCCCAGCCAGGCACGCGGTGCCGACGGAGCCCTGCACCCACAGGGAGCTCTGCTGACGTGAGCAGAGCCGTACGTGGGTGCAGAAACCCACATAAAAAGAGCCCACACAGAGAGAGCCCGTGGGCCCTGGGTCCCCTAGTTGGCAACCTTCAATATTTGCAATGCTCTGCTGACATTTCAGATGCTGTTATCCTTCCTAAATTAAGAGCGTGCTCCAGAATCTTAATGTGAAGCATTACTCGGCGGGTAGCTTTGCGTGATGGAGCAAGTCAGCGGTCATTCTTATCTTGAGTATTAGTGTTGTTTTGGTTACAACCTGCAGGCAATTTGTTGCAGCAAATCCAGAGTGGATTTGAACAGTCTGCATTACTCAGCTCATCCACCGGCAAAGAGACAGAGATGCATCTGTTCTCTTTGAACTTCCAAGGTCAATATGGAAACCTTTCCCAAAAAGAAAACAGTAAAAAGGAGCTAGTTGCTTCGATTACATCCTCGTCTTTCCCAACTATCCTAGTTTTCAGCTGCAGAAGATGCCAGGAGAGGGACTATGACTGCAAGGAGGGAACAGGATTGCCTGGAAGTGGATGACCAGGGGAAAGGCAGCTCTGCCCGCACCTTGGTGCAGGGGTCAGAGTCAAGGCGCTACTGCCAAATCGAGAATCCAGCCAAATGGAGGGTCTGGGTTTCTGTGGGGGTTTCGTTGCGCGTGGTGAAGATGAAGGATGCGAAGCGTGGAGCAGGACGCGTCACTCCGGGCCGCGGTGCCCGCGAGGGTTGGGGCCGGGGTCTGGCACCTTGTGCCCGTTGGCCGCTCCGCAGGGCGCCGAGGGGGCGAGCAGCTCCCTGCCCCAGGAGCCGCGCGCTCCACAGCGTGCTCGCCTCTGGTGAAGAGCTGGGAACAAGGAATGCTACAAGTCTCTTTCCAAGATAAAGATCATTTTCCTGCTATTTGTCTTGAAGAGCTCTTTTTTCTTAGCTTTGAGTATGTTCCCCAGCCACTTGCATTAAAATATGCGAATCTGAAAGAACAGTTTATAAAGTATTTCTTGTAATCCCTCTTTATCAATGCATTAAATTAACAGCCAGTCACTGTATCCATGCTTGCTCCTCACTCAGAGAATGGTGCTTTATTCCGTTTCACATGTGCAAGCTTATTTCCTCCCAGGGCACTCCATGAGTATAACTGCTGCATTTGGCCAAGTACCTGCAGAAAACGTGACTGATGATAAAGAACGGATGACACTGGTTTCCTCCTGAACTGTCTGAGCAGGTAGTTCTCGTACCACATTCACCCTGCAGAGCAGGAGCCCTCTCCTGTGAGCTCCTTCTTCAGCTTCACCCTTGCTAGAGGCTGGCCATGCAGGTCGCGGCAGTCTCGGCGAGCCCTGGCTACCAGCGATCTCCAGAACAGTACGAGCTGTTCTCCGTGTGGATGTTCAGAGGGGACATATGCCAAAACTGATTTGCTTGGCCTGGGCTAGTCTTTGGCTTGTGTAATTTTTCTCTTGTTTGAACTGTGTTAGACTATTGACTTGCTGATGTGTCAAAGGAGCCACATCTGCTAATGACTTTTCCCGTGGTGGGAGCTCCACGTTTCCTTGGCCTCCCAGCTCAGTGCAGTGGAAGGCAGGCGGCTGCATGGCCTTGCTTTGGCCAAGCATGCATTGTTTTCTGCTGCTTTGTGACTGCTTCCCAAATTCCGCAAGGCCGTGGTTGCATGAGGACATGTGAAAATATTTCAGTCTGCATCTGCCCATACTTCACAATTGTTTGGCCCTGCTCCGTGGTTATTCAGCAAGACCAGCGCTACTTTAAAGTGGGAATGCTGTAGCCATGTGGAAAACATAGTCACGGAACAGACGTGGCAAAAATAGTTCCTACAGTTTGCAGTGGCCAGAAAAAAAGGGGGTAGTGGACACTGGTGCTGTAGTTCCCACTGGTCATGATTAGGAAATCGTTGCTTGAGAAATGCTAAGGGGGTATTCTAAAATATGACCTCCTCTGGCCTGGTTGTGCTGTCTTCTCTTAGGTTTTGGTTGGAAAAGCTCCGGGTACTTGAAGTTCTCTAGGCGGAGCTCTCCCATGCACGGAGGCCTTTCCGAGCACCCTCATTTACTGTCTGCGCCTGGGAGGCACAGGAGGAGGGAGGGTGCTCTGAGCCTGGACCCTAGGCTTGGTGCCTCCTGGAGAGCTCACAGCTTTGGGAGTGCTGGAGATGAAAAACAAACAAACCAGAAAGAAACCTGGCTTAATGAAAGTCCAGAAGAACATTCTTCCCTAAGTTAGACTTCCCCAGAGTTAATTTTGCTTTCCCAAACTACTCCCTGAGTGGGTATGTGCTAATCCCGCCAAGGAGCACGGCAGTCCCTTATTCTGAGCAGATTCACATGGCCTGCCTTACCCTTTCCATCCCCAAATGATGCTTTTTGTCAGTCTGTTTCATCCAGAAATGACGGCTATTTCCTTTTAGTTTCACTTATAAATGTCTGCATGTATTAGCTCTTCAATGTCACTTGAAGTCAAAGCAAAATATTTTAAGTGTTATCACATTATCCTCCCTCCTCCCTTTCCGAGCCAAATTTGTACTCAGGCATGAAAGGACTAGGACTGCATCTTTCAATTCAGGCTTAAGATTTGCATGGTTCGTGCAGGTTAATATTGTTGCAGTGTTGTGTGGCAGAGTAGAGCTGGCATTTTCATGACAGCTGCTCTGCTCGGCTACGCTGAGGAATTTGCGCCACATGGTAAGGTCCTCTTGAAGCTGTGATTTATCCATTCTTGTTGCTTGCCCTTGATATACACATGGATGAAACAATTTGACCCAGTGGTTTGTCAGCAGATGACTGGCAGAGCGAAGAAGAGTCCAGCCCCAGCATTATGGTTATGCCACTCTGCTTCTGCTCCATCCTCATCCGTGTCCTGTGCGACACGAGGTTGACACGCTGCACAGCCACTGCCAGCACCTCCTGCTGCAGTGTGCCCAAAGCACCACGTTTCCTCCTAAAATTGCTCATTGCTATGGATTCAGCTTGGGGCACAGCAAGGGCACGGGAGCCCTGTTGCTTTCAGGCTCTGCCTCACCAAAGCCATTTTGGCTTTAACAGCTCTCCTGCTGGAGCAGCATGAGGAGTCCTCTCCGTTCCTGCGACGGATGCATCGGGTCACGGGCAGACTGGGCCCAAGCTGGGGTGACCTGGGGCTCGCAGGAGCGGCCGTGGCTGCTCCCCGCTCTGTGCACCGCGGCGGGCAAGCGCGGCGGCTGGCCCTGCTCTGCCAGCAGCTACTGGAGCAGCCAGGGGACGCACGGGAGGGCCGCGCTGCGAGCAGGCGACGGGAGGAGACCCCAACGCCCCAGAGCGGCAGCGCCCGCTTGCGTCTTTGCTGAAGTGCAGAGAAATTTGACTCCTGCAGCCAGTGATTCTCCTGTTCTTTCTAAGCTTTCCCTCAGAGGAAATTAAAGACTGTGTAAGATCACTTTGGGAGGGTCACTTGTTTTCTCGCTAAGTGAATAGCATTTTTCTTTCTGGTTAAAGTTACGCAAGGATTTTGTGCCGTTGCTCTAGCCCCGAGGGTGTCGGGCGGTGATGGGCAGTGCCCCCTCCCCACGCACGCTGCAGCATTGCACAAGCAGCCGGTTGCACTTTCCCAAGCTTTGGCCCGTGTCACCGGCAGGATACCACATTATTCAGAAATGGAAATTCTTATGCTGCTCCTTTTCCATAATTGCACGCACATTTTGTCTCTGCAGATTTCAAATGTGCCTGTGAACAGGAGCTGTGGAGGGCCGGGGGCAGCCCAGACTACCAGGCAGCACTCGTGCCGACTTTCTCCAGCCCTTGCAGCCTGTGAGCCGTCCTGGGCAGATGCTCGTGCTGGGCCTGGAGCAGAGGCAAGCAGCGAGGCCTGGGCATCTGCGGCACCTTTGCTCTTTCCCTCCCCTAAAGCTCAGCCCCGAAGCAGCTTCTTAGCCGTGGTGCCTGGCCCCGCTCCTGCTGCAGGGTGCTGCGGCCCAAGGGCTGGGGAAGGCTGGGCAGGAGCAGCACAGGGCTGAGTCTTGTGCCTGGGCAGCTGGGTGAGCTCCCGTTGCTCCTACACGTGTTTGCCTCGCACAGCAGGAGGCTCCTGGGCTGCCCACAGGCTCCTGGCGGGACGTTTTCTCCGTGCTGTAGTGCTGCAGCACTTGGCTCTTCCCAGGATCTTGCCTCCAATAGACACCGGGCCGGGTTTCTGTGCGCGGTCTGCGGTGCCTCACGGTTACGGTAACTGCCCTGTCCTGATGCAAAGACCTGGCTCAGAAGCGGCGGCCGTGGCCGGGTGCAGGCGCGGGGCACCTTAGACCGCGGCGAGCAGCAGCGGGACGGAAGGCAAATTCGGAGCGGGCTCCAAGGCAGCCGTGCCCGAGCGGGCGGCTCCGCGGGGCGGCCCCGGGGGCGCGGGCGGGGCGCGGGCCGCGCAGCCCCCGCCGCAGCGCAGCGCAGCGCAGCTTTCCGGTCCCTCCCCCGGCGCCCGGGCTGCCCGGCCCGCGGCGGAGCCGAGCGGAGCGGTAAGCGCGGCCGGGCGGGACGCGGGCCCTGCGCGGGGGAGCCCTCCGGAGCCCTTCCCGTCTGCAGAGCAAGGCGCAAGTGTCTCATTTTCTTCATTTTCTTTTTCTTTCTTTCTTTCTTCCTTTTTTTTTTTTTCATTTTCTTTTCTTTTTTCTTTTTCCTTCTGTGAAAGTGGCAAATTGTCAAAAAAAAAAAAAAGAAAAGAAAAGTTGCTGTAGCTTTTTGGGAACTGTTGCTCTAGTGAAAACAGCTCCCTCGGTGGAGGCGAGAGCTGCGTGCGGCTGGGGGTGGACAGGGGGCACTGGTGAATGAAATGCCACTTGGAGGTGGGGGGATATGGCAAAATCTTTGCCTAAGTTGTGCTCTCTGAGTCGTGCAGAGTTGCGCTACTTCGTGTGAGCTTAAACGGGAGCTGGTGGGAGGTTTGGAAGGAAGAGATAAAAATGCCTGTGATAACCCAGTGGGCTGTTTGTGGAGTGCGCAGGCTCCTGGTGCCAGCGTCGTGGTGCAAGTGCTCCCAGCCGGGCTGGCTGCACCGGAGCGCGAGCGGCGTCGGGATAGTCTGGAGCCGCGGCCTTGGAGGAGCAGAAATCCAGCTGCTGGCAGCGGAGCCGCTCGCAGCATGTTCGGCGCTTGAAGCGCAGCCAGCCCCGTCTCTGCCCCCGCTTCCCCTTGTGCCTTATCTCTTCCCCTTGTCACTCAAAGGCTAGTGCTGGAGCCTGCCTGTCGTGTCCAGCACCGCGTGCCTGGTCTCCACCACCCGCTGGAAGGTCCCCGGACCCGTACAGCAGAGCTGTTTTTTTCTCTAAAAAAAGTCAGTCCAGCAGGAAGAGAGGTTATTGTTATAGGGCTGTGCTAGTGCTGGGGTTCTTCGGGTCACCCTGGGCGCATAGAGTGGAAGGGCTGGGGGCTTGAGAGCATCTCTGTCCCGGTGGCTTTGGCAGGATCCTCAGCACCCAAGTCCTCTCTTTCGTACTCTTCCCGAGCCAGGGTTTTTCCTGGAGCATCTCCGTCCTCTCTGTGGGGGAGGCTATGGGTGCACTTTAGGCACAGATCGGACTCTGGTTTCCTAACTTGATTTAGTGCTATGTAACACTGTAGTTTGTTGTGTACAGTTAACGGGTATAAATTTACTTGAGAAACATAGAGCTTTATAGACATAAAACATCATTATTATTGGATGGATGAAATTATTTTTAATATAAAGGATTTTTCCCTAGTGGCAGAATGGCACTTACAGAGGCCAAAAAAGGCTCTTTTTTAATTGCTTCTTTTCCCAAGTGGAATCATCTGGACCTGGAAAATCACTTTGAAGACACAGCTACACCAGCATTAATAGGTCTGCTGTTGGCATAAAAATATAATCCAAAAATCACACCTTTAATTGACATTACTGTGTTGGCAAAACTTTTCCAGTGCTGCCTTATCCTCCAGCAGTCATGTTATTTTAACTGGATCCATATATTCTGTCTTGCGGGCAAAGGCTCTGACCAGGACTTGTTGAGTTCCCTGTGGCGGCTGGAGCTTTACCTGCTCCAGCAAAGCCCTGGACCTGCTGGCAAAGCTGCTGGACTCTGCAGTCTCTCCCATGTCCTCATAATTCTTCCTGACTCCTGTTTTGTGGCCACTCAGGACTGGCATGGCTGCAGAAGACAGCCCTGGAAACTACCCTGGGCTGAGGATCAGGTGAATGTGAGCCTTGTGGTGCATTTAAGTGTTAGGAAAAATGCTTTAATGCAGATCGCCTTCCGTGTGGAGCAGTGCAGGACTAGCAACCCCTGGACCAGAGGGGCGGTGGGGTGAATGTAGCTGGGGGAAGCCTCATGTCCAGTGGACACACTGCAGAAGGCCTGTGCCCACGCAGCAGCCTGCCCTGCAGCCCTCAGAAAGCAGCTCCGCTCCTGCGAAGGGCCAGGTGAAGCCCGCCAGACGTGGCCGATGGCTCTGGGTCTGCGGGCAGACGGTTGTAGGGAGCAGCGCGGGGAGGAGACGGCCCCTCCGCAGCCGCTCTCGGTCGCTCGCCGCTCTGCCCTGCCGGGGTCCTGCTCTGCACGCTCGTGTTCTGCTGGACAGTTCCTCCATGACCATGGGTCAGGGCTGGGACATGGCCACGCAGCCAGGAAGTCTGTGCTGCATGGAGACACGTTCCTCTGGCTTGATGGAAATGGAGAGTAGTTACATCCCAGCCCAGGCTCTAGCTTCCTTTCCTTTTTGATCTTCCCCTGCTCTAAGAGCTGGGATTAACTTCTGGCAAACCAGAAGTGTCTGTGGGCACATGCTTGCTTGGCTGCCTTCCTGCCTCTGAGCACTGTGCCCTGAAAACACCAGAGTGCTACGAGCTGAAACCCCTGCCGTGCAGGAGTGTCCTTGGTGAGTTAGTGGCTGTTGCCCTCCAGGGTGCCCCAGCTCCTCTGGAGGTGGCTGCTGTCCTCGGTGGTCTGGCACCCTCTGCTTCCGAGAGCCCCCTTCCTCCTTCCCCCGGAGCTGAGCTCTAGGGAGGAGTTTCTTCTCCAGGCTGCAAGCAGCTCCCAAGTGGCAGAAAGAACCTTGATTCTTGCTCATTCTGTTATCTCCTCTGAGAGCTACCAGAATCCGTGTGCTTAGCATGAGACTCTGGTGTAGCGATAGGGTCCCATGCATTCACTTTTGTTTCACTCTTCCCCTCATTCTTCTACATTAGCGGAAATTTGGATTTCCTGCCAGCTTATTGGCATAATATTATTTTTTTCTTTTTTTCTTTTACTGGATGTGATAGGGTTGCCTTTAGTAACTGGGGTCTAGTTTTAATATCTGAAAAGGTCCTTCCTAAATCTGTGTTCATATAGATCAGGAGCTAAAAGAAGGAGACTTCTGAAGGAGGCTTTCCAAAGAATGGTTTGTTTTCTCCTGCTCTTGGTGCTGTAGTGTTCTTGGAAGAAATCAAAATGGTGAAGGAAAAAGACGGTCCATTCAGGTTATGAAGGAATAGCAGTGCACTGTTGTGGCTGGATCTGTTCCTTCCTCTGCAGGAGATGACTAGAGCGAGATCAGACCCTTTTCAGAACATTTTCATTCTTGTATGTTGCAGACCTAATATATTATTCACCAAATTAAGCTGTGCTAATTAAATCTCCTGGTCTGCTTTAAGAAAGCCATGCATTGCCGTCTGAGTTGCTTGCTAATGAACTCCGTGGATCGAATCCAAAACCAGAGAGAAGTTTAAGTGCTGTCACTGATCCATGCATGCATGCAATGCTCATTGACTCCCTGGTCCAGATGTGACCTCCAGGCTTCCCTAAGTAGAGGCGATTATGGAGTAAACGTTTGACTGAGAGATGTCACTGACATTTATTGCTGGGTGTGCTAGAGCCTGTGGCTTTCATCAGTGTGGTCTCCTCTTTTTATGAATGGAGGCAGGCACTGACTGCTGAGCTGCCCCGACTGATGCCAGGAATCTGGTCCCGGAGACGTGTGGGTGGAGATGGGAGTGTGCGGAGCGCCGCCGTGCCCAGCGGCCCGGGCTGCAGCTGCTGCGCGTGAGGCGACGCCGCGACGCGCGCGGCTCCTCGGGAGCTGCTCCGCTGCCGGGACCTCGGCGGGAAGAGGCGCTGAAGAGGTACAAGCCGCGTGCTCCTTTTTGCATTTGTAAAAATGGGCTCTTCTCACTTCAGAGATCTCCTTCCTGTTTTGCTGGGATTCCTTTTTTTTCTTTGATCCCTGGCATGAATCTACTTTTCGTTCAGGTCTTTTTTTTGCTCTGGGTGACTCTATTTGGGTACAAGAAGTTGCTTTTTAGCCCTTCTGCTTGAATCAAAAAAAAACCTTTAGTAACCATTAACTCCTTATACCTGTACATGGCCAGTCCAAGAAGAGTTTTAACCTGGTTTTGTCTAGATTTGTGATGGATGGAGAGAGTAAAGCAATTCCTGAGGCAGGATACGTGATTTTTTTTGGAAGCAGAAAGTACGGGCAGCAAAGGTGATGTCCCCAGCCGCTCTGGCAGAGCAGTCTTATGGGTATTCCTAATCCACCTCACCGTAAAGTTAGCCAGGTTAGCTCAAACCACCTTTGTTTTTGACTTAAATTAGCTGACTTTGCAGGAAGGCAGTGAATGTTCTCTCTGTCCCTCCTGCCAGATGTGTGGGGGACTACCAGCCAGCTGCTGGTCCTCGGCCAACTTCTGCTCTCGCCAGACCCAGCTAAAATCACTGTGTCCCCTCCAGGCTTTCCTTAAACGACAGCTGAGCCATTTGTCCAGCATCAGTTTAACCACATTTGTCAGACAGAATCAGCTTAAGATGTGCCCCTTGCATTCATGTTAGTGCTGGCCTAAATCACTGCAGTTTGGCACCTATCCCTCTTTTCTTAGCTCTGATCCCATTAACAGTTTTTCTGGGGGAAATTTTGCAGGTCACCAGTGCACTGTGGCAGCCATCAGGACTGGGGTCGCATGAACTTTTTAGTCTGCGTGATTCAGACTGAGCAACTTAGGGCTTAAGTCACCATTTTACCCCTGGAAGGACAGGCCTGTTCAGTTACCTGCATATTTGTTTAGGAAGATCCTGGATGTGCAGGCATGGACACAGGTTTAAAGACTGCCTATGAGATTGGAATTCCCATTTACATTAAACTGCAATTTGGTGCCCATGTTTCTGTGACAATCCCATTCAAAATGTTTTATAAAATAAAACAACTTCCAGGACTCTTGTTTTTCCATACTGTGTGGTAGACTTTGGAGGCTATGTTACATGTAAAGAAAAGATGGTAACTGAAAAAGCATTGTTCTGCTGCTATCAGAAATGCCTTAGATAGATAGGAGGGAGATGCAAACAATGTAAAACGCTGCAAGTCTGGCTGTATAGCCAGAAACGTTTAAATATACAGCTGGAATGGAAAAAATATTCAAATTATGGGCCTTTTTAAAAAGAATTAAAAACAACTGCTTAGAAATGATTGATTATGGTAACATGTGAACACTGCAATGTTTCATCCACTCACACTACTATTTCAAATGATTTGAAGTTGTTTGTGCAAGATTTGCTTTTACCATGTCATTAAATGTCATGGATTTGTTCCAGCTGTCCTCATGGGTGTATCACTCCCATGATGGAGTCTGCATGGGAACAGACTGCCAGGTTTTAATTTTGACTCCAAAGCCCAGTGTTGTTTTATTTCTAACATAGCAGTCCTTTTCAGAACGCATTGCTGGCTTTTAATGCAGTTGGCAAGGAAGACGCTAGCGACTCTAAGCAGCGCTGCCGGGCCTGGCTTGAGCTGTGTCGAACCCGCTTGATGCTGGGATGGGGAGCAGCCTTGGAGCCCTCCGAGCGCAGCTGGACCGTCCCCTCTGCCAGAGGCTCTGCCATTCATGGCCTCCCCTTGCCCTCGTGGCCCTTGGCCAGAAGGTAGCAGCCCTCCTGGCTGCTGGCTCCAGAGTTCGCCTGAGCGCTTCCTAATTTGCCTCAGGCGAAATCAAGTGGATTATCTCAAGCCACTAATTAAGCCGTTGAAGGCCGTGCTGCTGGCGCTGGGTTGTGCCTCTGCCCTGGCCCGGGTGAGCTGGCGGGTGGGCTAAGGCCGAGCAGCCGGAGGGCTCTCCCCACACGGCCGGGCTGGGGCGGCCCGCGTGGCCAGGGCCTCGCTGCCGCCTCCGCGAGGGCAGCCTTCAGCGGGCACCTTCCCTCTCCCTGAGCTGCTGGCCTTGCCTGGTGGCTCTCCGGGGTCTGTGGAGGCTTACTTCTCCTTAATCAGCTTTTGTGGCCAGAGTGCTTCTATTCGGTGAGCGGGTGAGGTTTTCACGTTCTGAACTAATCCGCCTCCTATAGGCAGCTCTGCTGGGTCATCACTATTATGCACCATCTAATTGATCATTTCAGGAGTGGGTGTGATTAATGTTTAAAGCTGAGTCTGCAGTTTGGGAAGGCTGCAGCCTGATACCAGGCAGAGCAAATTGGTTTGGGGGGGGGTTACCTCTCAGTCCTGCGCTGAGGAAGTGTAAATAGATCTGCTCAGTGCCATGAGCTGCAGCATGGTATGAAATATTGCAGCTTGCCCCCAAAGACGGGGAGAGTAAAACCAAAAATATAACCCGTGGTCCAGTGCGTGGCTGGTTCCTGGTGTGATGCTTGCTTGGAGCCAGGATGTGCCTTGTGAAAAGAGGTGGAATCGCTCGTGGGTTTTTATGAAGGAGCAAGACCACATGATAAGTGCTCTCCCTTCTCTTTCTTTTTAAGAGTTTTGCATATTTCTTTAAGTGTTGGCATAGAAGAGTGTACCCTGGGGGTGTTGCAAGTGTCTGAACATCTAGGATGCATAAAAAATGAGATGGTGTAATAGTGTCTTTTGAATATGCGCAAACTGGTTAACTTGAGCACATCATGTTTTTTCTGTGTTTAAGTAAAAATGAACAGTTTCACAAAGTTAACTATATCTCCTGGTTACATTGCTTTAGTTCTTGGTTGCCTGTCTCTCAGGTTAGAATTGTTTTTTCTTTCATGCTTGTACAGGGCCCAATGCTGTGATTCCTTGATGCGGAACTAGTCTGTCAGGTGCTGCCATAATAGTGACATCTCCTTATACGGGAATACAGAAAAAAAAAAAAAGAGAGAAAAAAAATCCCCAAAAAACAGTCTGCAAAGCATGTCAGGCAAGCATGTGTTGTTTTAAATAAAATAGCCTCCAAGGGGTTTAAAATGAAATATTTCCATTTCTTTTTAAATCTGGTTTTCTAAACCTCGTTTCAAGAGCTTTCAGTGATGTTCTCATGTTTGGGCTCTAGCCCTGAAAGTGCAAAGTGTGTCAACCCTCTCCCTGGGCCGTGCGCGTGGTTAGGTGTCTGCAAGCGAGCACTTGGGCAGGACTAAAGCCCAGGATGTTGTGTAATAACACTAGTAATTTTTCTAGTTGTTTTTCTATGGTATTTTTTCCTGATGGATAAATTAAGTATAAAGGTCTCGTTTCCTCATTAAAAGAAAACTAAATTAAAGAGGGAAAAAAAAAATGCTTTCTGCAAATCACATCCTGTTTTTATCCTCCTTTAATTACCAGAGATTTGAAGTTGCAGAGTGATTGTAGCCTGTCTGACCTACCTCCCCTCCCCTGCTTTGTGACACTGATATTAGAACTATGGGAAAACTTACAGTGCTGGCAAAATGGGTGGAAAATCAAATGTTTAATGTTTTCCTTGAACATTTTGTGGTTTCTCCTGAAATTCTTTGTCTGAAACAAAGGGCTCTCTTTGTTCTTTTTTTTTTCTTCCAAAAAATCTGCTAGGTCATTGTGAATTGCTGAAGTTTCTACAGAAATGGCATAATTTCTCTACAAAATCTTTTTATTTTTTAAACCTGTGACAAAGAAGGAAAGTTACAAACTGTGCAAAAATGCCTGTTTTGATGATGAAAAGTTGTTTTTTGGCAGATTGTTACAAATGTATTCAGAATCAAAATGTTAGCGATTTGGAAAAATCTTGAAATAGAGTAATTTCACATGACCCCCTCTTGGAAGCGTCTGAGTTTTGCATTCTTTGCTCTAGCACAATTCCCACTGAAGAAATACTTCAAAAAACAAGATTATAGATTCCTTTAAAAATGCCATTCCTTGCTTTTTGGGTACTGTACTAAGACGTGTTTGCATGTTATTCATATCCTGGTGTATATGAGCAAAATTAAGCGTTCACGGATTTGTCTGGAGCCTGGAAAAGGTAGGAGCTGAACCGCAATCGGCACGGGGAGCTGGCAGGGCTTCTGGAGGAGACCGTGGTGCCTGGCAGCTCTTCAGGTGGGACGATGGTCAGACTCCCCAGTAGTTCTGGCTTATTTCAAAACAAGTGTGCCTCGCTCTTCCAGCCTGGCTAGCAAGGTGGCAGAGGTGCTTGCTGTGAGCGCCTGCACAGACTGCCCAGGAAGAGGCGCCCGTGGCCGTGATTCCTGACCCCGAGACTGCTCCTCTTCTCTTTGGTTGCTTTTCTGCAAGCAATAGTCACTGCCACTGAGCAACATGGGCATGATGATTTTCCCCTCTAAATACAGTCTTATATATTACATTATTCCCAGTCTTTTCTTACCCTCATGCTGATTTCAAACATTCATTTTAGCTGATTATGCATCTCGAAGGACGGAATGGGGTCTTTGCTGTAGATTGATCTAGTTTATCCAAAGGTCCACGCATTTGAAGAATGGAGAACTGTGGAGAGGCTGTAGGGAAGCACTGGGAGTTGCACAAGAATTAGCTATGAGTGCTGCTCGTGAGGCCGAGCACTGAAAACAGCAGTTTCCTCAAATGAAACTGCTCTGCGTTGTTTTGGCTATGAGGTACGACTCCCCCAAAGCTCTCCTCGTTTCTGCTGTCTTTGTGCCTCTGGGACTCCTCTCAGGTGCTGTCCTCTGGAGGCTCTTTCTCAGTTATTTAAAATCAGATATAGCTGCTCCCTCTGCGCTTGGCCGAGAGGGTGAACAGAAGAATCCTGTTCCCTGGGACAACCCTGCCAGGTGGGTTGGACACGTCTTCCCTTCCCGTGTGACTTAATTTAGGGACGTATGAAGCACTGGCCATGTTGATGGCAGGATTACGCAGGCCTTTTTGCAGGAAAGCAGGGGTATAATGCAGCCGTTGGCAGGCTGTGCTTCGCCCTTCCTGAAGCCTCATCGCTTAGCAAAAACCTGCGCTGGATCGGTGCCCGTATGGTAATCTCGTGCACATGGCAGGGTGCAAGCAGCGGGCTGGGTGTCTGTGGGTTGTGTGTCCACAGGCCAAGCCACCGTGGGCCAAGTGGCCATGGGCTGGGCCTTGGAGGGCCGAGCCGCCATGGTCTGAGCAGGCTGCCGTGGGTCAAGGGGGTGTCCATGGGCTGAGCCACCTCAGTGTGAGTGAGCGCCTGCAGGACGAGTGTCCGCACAGTGAGGCTTGGAGGACTGAGCCCTGCTGGCACCCTGGCGAGCCCCATGGCCGGCTGGGGAGGTGGGACTGTGCCCAGGGGCAGAGGACAGCGGGTGCCTGGCCAGGCTGAGCCGAGCCGGGGGCTGAGCCGCTGAGCTGCTTCCTGAGGCGTTGCGGGGGGTAAGAGAGCGAATTAGCCATATCGCAGGCGCGTGGTCCTTCCCTGCTCAGATTACACTGCGAAATCTGGGCAGTTCCTTGGATAGGGCTGGGAGAGGGAATTGGGGAGCGCGAGCAGCGCCTGGAGCGGAGCGAGTGAGCGCCTGCGAACAAAGGTGACGGGGCGCGCGGGCCGTGGGAGTCCTGCCCGGGGCGGCCGCGTGAGGGGTGCGGGATGACCCTGCGCGAGCGCCCGCTTTGCCTTCTGCCCCATCCTGCTGGGCGCAGGGGCTGCATCTCGCTGCCCTTCCCCTTGCTTTTGTGCTGGCTCTGCTTTTCCAGCCGTGCTCGCTAACCGTTAATCAAAGCCTGAGCTCAGGCGATGTCTCTCGCCTTGGTGCAGTTCGAAGGCTGGGGGAGTTGGGGAGGGTTCGCTCTGCGAGCAGAGCCTGCTGGAGCTGTGCCGCCCTGCGCGTGCACAAAACTTGTGGCTTTTCCCCAAAACCAGTGCACGAGTGTGTGGGTGCTCCTGGTGGGCTCCACACAGCACCTCTGCCCTCTGTCCCTGCCTCGCGGCTGTTTGCAAAAACAGCTATTTCCAGCGCTGCCGCGGGACACGCTCTGCCTCGCGCGCTGGAGCAGGAGTGGGGTTTGTGTTCGCTAGTGTAAGTCGAGGGGTAGCGATGATTTGGTGTGACAGGCTCAATGCGAGCCATATGAGCTGGGCTACCCCCGCATAAAGGGTGATTGTGCTGCCAAATATCTCCACGTAATTTAGGTTTTGACACACTTAGCACTTCTCGAGTTGTGTTTCCCCCAGCTCACCGCTGTGCGCTGCCCCCACGGCCCAGGCTGTGATACCGTGGAAAAATATCCGCATTGTCTGTGGGAATAGCAGTGGTCTGGGAAAAAAAAACGTGTGCTCCTGTGTATTTTATTATCCACGGGAGCTGTACTTGGAGTCTTCAATATAATGTCAGGGCTTTAAATAGCTTGGGCTCTAGATGCTAATTCTTATTGCTTAAAGGTAGTAGGAGTCCTTTACCTGTTCCATTCAGAGTTTTTGGCACGGGCTGGTCTATAATAATCTTCTGACTAAAGACGAATTGCGGTTGGGTTGAACATGTGGAGCAGAGCTGCCATGAGCGGTGCTGTGCCTGGAACGAGTTGCATGTTGGAGAAAAATGCCTGTCCCCGAGATCCCCGTGGTGCCGGGCAGGGTGCCATTGCCAGGCCCCCTCTTGGGTGGAGGACTTCACAGGGCTGGTTTTTTTCAATTAACTGCTATTGACTTCCTTGCTGTGTCTTTTTTTTTTTTTTTTTTTTTTTGTATACACTTCTATTTAATATGCGACTTCTCTGTATGGATGACAAATGAAAGCTGTTTTAATGTTAAATGATACATGTTAATAGTAGTTATGGCTTATTTTAACACTTGGAGGAGGATCCTGGTGACTCTAGGGAGCACAATACTTAAGCGAAGCATTAGATGGTCTAGTTTGGGACATGTCTTTGCTGCTTAATGCTGTATGTGAAGTTTTTAAATAAGCGTTCCAAAAATAATATATTAGATGCTATTTTTAAGGCAAATCCAAGCAAAAAAAGTTTGTCATCAGGTTCCAAACGATTCCTTACTTCACTTTAACAATGAGCTATCCATTATATGGTCTTAATTTATGGAATGTTAAACAGTTTCTGGCATTACTGTGCCCCTGCAGGAAGAACAGATGGTACTTTGAATGAGTTTTGCAATGGGATAAAATGTTCCAGGTCTTCAACAGATCATATCCATCTGTAAGAAAGAAATAGCATTTGTGTAAAATAAACAGGGTAGATAGAGTCAAACAACTTGAAATCCTCCGTTGAAAGAAAAACAACGTTTGTAGGCTGAGGTGGTAGTATGCTTTGGCAGGTAATGTGGAAATCTATCATTTAAGCTTTGTGAATATTTATCTTGGTTACGTATCCCAGATGGGAAATCTAACATATTAAGATTCAGAAGAGAGTGGTCAGCATATAACACAGTCAATATATACTGACAGTAGTCTGTGTACAAGAGGAGCATGTTGCACTTGTAATTAAACAGTTTGTCTCCATGCAATAAATCTCTGTCTTATTTGATTTATAGAGTTTGGGTCTGGGAGAAGTGCACATAGCAATGAAGAACAGAATCCTGACAGTTCTTGTTATGTTCATATATAATGTAGCTAACTTGCAGAACATCTTGCACCCTCCATGGAAGATTGTCCTAGAAGTCAAACACAGGGTTGGCAGAATTGCAAGAAGTTGCATCAAGTTCCTGCTCCGTGCTTCTAAATGACCAAGAACCTCATCTGAACGTTGGTCCTCCATCACTTTTTTGATCTCTGCTGTTATTCTCCCAGCCTACCTGTTGGCCAGTGATTGCTTCTTTTCTCCATGTGGTGAAACACATGTCCTTTTGAATTTTTCTTCCTAGGTGTGCACTTAGGTGATCTTTGAACAGCAGCTTGTCCCTCACTATACAGATACAGAGATCTGCCGAGAGACCTTGTAGCCCTTGAAAACAGTGAAAATAATCTGATCCTTTTAAGAAAAGAATAAGGATGAATTAAATATTTTTATATTATTTTTGAGGAATTTCAAGTAGATTTAGTTCCTAAAAGTGGTTAGAAAAGATGAGAGGATAATCTTCTGGGAGATTTTTATCTCTCCACTCTACTTAGAAATGCAACTGGCTGAACTTAGGGTAGTGCTGAGCACTTTGAGTGTCTCTGCCATCATAAATCTGTGTGAAATGGATAATCTTCCATAACCTCAACCTGAGCTGCTTCCAGAGAGGCAACTAGCATGTGCAATGGTTTTAGAAAGGATTTTAGGATTTGATCCCTGCGGAATGTAGGTGTGTGGACCATGCACCTTTGGGAATGCTATTCTTCTTCTGTCCATTCTTGGTTCAGGGCAATGCCCATGTTTTAAGCTAATCTAGTTTCATCAAGTACCTCCTCGTCCTAGTGCTGCACCTTTTGGTGAACGAAGTTTCTTGTTTTGTTTTTCTATCACTCTTACAATTCTGTCAACTAAGATCATTTTCCCTTTAAACTTCTCCTTTGCAGATTGAGAAGTCACAGGCTCTTTAGTTTTATCCACCTCAAAATAAGGTAGAGCTCCCTGTACAGTGTGTAAAAACAAACTCCCATCTAGAGGTAATCCCTCTATCCTAAAACGGGTATGCGGGATATTAATTGTTCTTTGAAGGTCCACGCATCTCTCCGTGGACCACAGAGAAGTCTTCATCAGCTATGTAACTTCTAGAAAACTGAAGCTAAACTAAACCTGTGATCTTCAGAGGATTTAGGTTTGTGGTCTCCTTTGTTTAGGTCTTTGTCCTCTGAATTCCTAAGAGCACAGGATGGACTATTTGCTTGCAGAAACAATTCTGCAGAAGTTGCAGTCACTTTATATTGATTTGAAAATTGCGCGAGGTCTTCCCCCTCAGCCCCTGAGAGCAGGCAGCTGGGTGTGAACGTCTGACTGGGCTGCCAAAGCGTTTAAAATCATCTGGCGAAGGCGAGGAGGCGCCGCGGGCCCGCGCGGCGGGTGCCGTTCTGCTGGAGGCCCCGGGCCCAGCGCGGCCTCCCTGGAAGCGCCGCTGCCGGGAGTCGAGGGCAGGCGGGACAGCTCGGATACCTCTCCTCCTGCTGCAGAGGATCTGCCCTCATCCCATTTGAGTTCACTTTTCAAAGTTTGTTTTTTACCAAATGTCCAATGACTTGGGAAACTTCATGTTTTGCATACTAGAGACTAAGGAAAAAATAAGATAAAATTTCCATTTTGTTAGGTATCTTATGAAAACATGTCACCCACTAATACAAGCTAAATTTTGCAGTATCAGCAACTTTGGATTGTAGAAACCTCTACTTTTGAATGTATTCTGCCCTTACCTGCAAGTTAACATGGCTTTACTTGTATTTGTTGGTGATCAATAGGTTAATATATTTAGGCGGATGGGTTGTGTATTTACATAGCGGACCATAATAGCTTCCTGTGGCAATAGAAAATGTAATGTATAGCTTACAAAGTAAGCAGGGTTTATTCTGCTAACATCACTCTGGTTTGTAGGGTAAATATGGTACAGAACCACAAATCATTATGGACACAAAAAGTGCATTTGGGTGTCTGAGGGCAGAATTTAACCAGGTTCATTTAGCCCTAAAGCAAACTATCTGTGATCTCTCAGTATGTCAGTCTGAGATCCTGTAGTGTGTACAGGAAAAAACCCTGCTCATATTTCCAGAAAATTACCCTCCAAATCAGGGCTACATCTTGGACAACTTGGATCTGGCCCAAAGCTACTGAAGTCAATGGAAAGAGTCCAGGAACTGGGTTCCTTGTGTGCGAGCTGACAAATAGCTTGTGTGTCACCTTGGCCTTCTTTAGAGAGCAGAAATATGTCAGGGGATTACAAGAAATGTGAGTATTTATTATATGTGTATTTTAGTTAGATATGTATATACACGTGCGTATGTATATCCTGCAATATTTCAACATGCAGCATCTAGACACTTTGTTCAGTTTCAAGGTACCAGTCAATTCTTTCATTTATGGTGACTTCTAAATAACTTAAGATCTCTTCAGGTTAGTCATAAGTGAATTTGAATGAAGCTGTCTCATCTGAAATGTGGATGACGTTGTCTTATCTGAAATGCTTCTCTAAATTTTCATATTTAGAAGCTGAAGCAGCATCACTGGCCTTGTCATCTCTTGGAGGGTAAATAGGGCTCAAAGGACAGCCCAGGCAGATATCTTTGGCAAGACGTTGACTTTGTCAGTCCATAGGAGGCAGAAGTTGACCTGGTCAAGTTGAGTTCATGCAGCTGTGTGCAGTAGTAGATGCAGTAGAACAGTCCCGTATAGTCCATGTGTGCTGGATGCCTGGGGTCCTCAGCCTGCCTCTCCCATTGCCTGCGGATTCGATGGCCAGCAAGGAGTAAAACCTTCTCCAGGCTCATGCATATCCTGTGAAGCATAGGAGAGGTTGCTTTCCAAACCAGGAGTCGTGCAGCAACACTCAATGCTTTTTATACAGCACTTCGCAATCTCTGCAGACCACTGAGGAATTAGCACAGCGGGGAAGATGGGAGGAATTGCTGGGGTAACTTCTATGAGTTACATCTGGCACTGTTGTTGTTTCTGAATGATAGGTTCCACGCTGAAAGAGCAGAGCAGGCATCTTTTTGCATTTCGGTATCCAATGAACCAAATTAATTCCATTATCTTTTATGGAAAGTTTGTGCAGGAGTAGTTTTGATTGATGGATTACATCTGTGACTGCTGACTGATTAGCAGCATGATAGATGTAGGCTTCAGTTTCAGGGATTTTGCTTTCATTCATGAGGAAAAATTGAAGGTTTCTTTCCAGCACATTTTTGCATTAAAACTTTTCAAAGTGCTCAACAAATGGTAGGCTTTGATTTCCATTTGTTTAACGCCTGTAGTAATTAACATTTCTGTGAGAACATTTAAACCAAATGTTCTAGTTTTTCCTCCATTAAAATAATAATTTTATGCTACAGTTAAAGAATTTAATTGGTGTATATATAATAACCCTGGTTTGAGCTCTTTTATTTTTTCTTTTTCTTCTTTTGTAGCCATATGAAAGAAAACTGTTTTTGAAGAATAGATCATCATCGATGCATGTTGTGGTATCCTGGTCTTCATTAATTTATAGTTGACAATAGCCCTCATGGTACATCTAGTTCACTTACTATACTCTTGTCAACAAGCCACAGTTGCAGACAGGGAGTGAGGAGACTGTATGTGTGTGAATGCTGAAATAAACCCAAGTCCCTCCCCTTCATACCAAGCAATATTTGGGTTACTTCTCAACCAGATTTGTTAGCTGAACTGTTTTCAATGTGGAGTAACAAGGCTGGATCCTTACCCAGCCTTTCTTTGTGGAGCTGAAGTAAAGGGGGTAACCAGGGAAGCAGTTTCTACTTGTGCTACTTATTCTTCTCCCTTCCTCTAATAGGAAAACTCTGTTCAGGTAACAGCAGAGTAAATTCTCAGAGTTGCTATCAAATTCAAATTCTGAGTTCAAAACCATTAATTAGATGATCTGGGAAGATTCCACCAATAAGAATGTGCTTGGAGATAGATATAGGGCTGAAGACTTTGCAAATGACGGGTTCTGTGAAAGATTATTTTAAGAAAGAAAATGTAATCCCAGCAACCCGAAGCAAAGGTATTTTCCTTCAAATATGGAGTGGAGGTAAAAAAGACAGTGACCTGTGAGTGATGCCTCCAAAACGTGAGCAGAATTGCAAACAATAGTGAGTAAATTTGAGCTGGCATTTCAACCACAAACCGGAATGAGCTTTGTAGCTTTGTAGACTTTCCTCTTCTTTTTCTTTTCTTTTCTTTTTTTTTTTTTTTCTCATTTTTGCCATTTTATCCAGAGGAATAGAGCAGAGAGTGCCCTGTCTGTATGGAACAAAGGACATGATGGCCTTGTCTGCTGTCTCTATGTATTATTTATTTAAGAGCCAGAATGCCAGCAGGAGGAGGATGCATGGACATAAGTTCACCTACTGTCGTGAGAGTCTCAGCTAGGTGCGCTCGGGCAGCTGGGAGAGCAGAAGATGTATTTTCTCAGCTGTGCATCAGCATACAGCTAATGAAAGGAGTTGGTTTGTTGCTACAGTTGGTTACTGAGAGCACATTTACTCTCTTGAGAGATGGATTTGGATGCTGTTGAGTCATAAAAGAAAATGGTTTGATCTTAGATGTTCTGAGTGTTTTGCTACAGATCATTCTCTGTTTGCAGGGGAAAATATCACGATTTGCAGACTGTTCCTAGGATGATCCTGATTGTAGAGAGCGACTATATTTATTATGGATCAAAAGAGGTCTGTTGACAGAGCTGTGTATAAAAGTCACGGACAAACTGTGTGGCAAAAAATACTAAGAGACTATAAAATATGACCTGTAAAATCAGCATTGTTTTCTCATCAGTGGCAAGAATTTCACTATTAATTGTGACAAGGTCAGGACACTTTTACAGAAAATTATTTGCTACAAAATTATATATTGAAACTTCATTTTGACACTCCTTTGAAGTTAGCTGTCCGACTCAAATCCCTGTGAGGTATTTTGGAGAGTCTCAAATCAAGCTTTCCAGCTCTAATGCTGAAGTTCAGGCTCTGGGTGATGGAAGAGCTGCCGTTCTCCTGAACGGCAGTGCTGAGCGGTGTGGCTGGTATCTTCTCCAGGCTGGTGCTGGAGAAAATGGTTGTTGGTTACTTCCAAAGGCTGCTACAAGGTAGGAAGCATCGCTTTTCCATTGAATAATAGGATTGCTTTTGTCTAGTTCATATTTTATGGTAGAGATGGAGGAAATAGCCCTTTTCAGTTGTTCAAAAAGGGCTATGTAGAAGTGGAGCAGACCTGCTTTTGGTGAGTGCTCCGAATAACGTATTTCCCCCCAGAAGAAGATCCAAATTAATGATTCTGTCACTGTTTAGATAGGGCTGAGGGGATCAAAGTTCTGGCAGGTGTAGTGAAAAATAGAACATTGTAGTAAGAAAACAAAGAAACCCCGAACTTGAATGTCTGCATTCTGTGAAGTTTTAAAAGCACTGCAGTCGCTGAACTGAAGTGGGGAGAAATGGAGAGAGGGGATCAAGAAAGCGAGTGGGAGTGAGACTTCTGGGCTTGTTTACCTTGGGGACAGTGAGTAGCTGCCCTGCGCACACGTGGGCTCTGAGAAACGGTGGGAATGAGCAGGCGGCTGGAGTATCCTATCCTGGAGGACAACTGGGGAACGGAGGGAGCCTCAAGTGTCCCGGGGCCTACACTGCGTGCATGGGCCTGCAGAGCAGGGGGATGTGCCTTTGCGGAGTTTGCTTTACTCTTTTTCCCAGAGTTTTTGACTGTCATGAAGAGAGCTGGACTGTGGAGGCCTTTTCTCTCCCAGCGCTGGGCGAGATCGCAAGTTTCCAGGTTGTGCGGGTGTGAGCGGAAGAGCTAATCCCGGGCTGGCACGGCCAGGCCAGCCTTATAGGCTGCTTCTGTTCCGCGTGCAAGAAAAGCCTTTCACCAATTTCCATTTCCTCTTACATTTAAAGGGAGTTGTTCTTAAACTGATCCTTCCTTCTGACCCTTCCCTCCTTTCTCCCTCAGTTTGAAGCAGTGGCCACAGCCATTTAAGAGCTGCTGCCCAGAAGGGCCTGGCCGGGGAGAGGATTGGTAAAGGCGCTGCGTTATGGCAGGCGGCCGCGCACCTCAGCCTGCCCGAGCGCGTAACGCTGTGGGGAGCGGGGAAGGCCTTGCAGGTCCCTGCAGGTTGGCGAGCCCGCTCGATTCAAGTGGCAAGTGCCCTGGGTCCTCTCCCACAGCCTGTGGCAGCAACAGCTTTATTCCTTCCTGCTCAGGAAGCGTGAGGGTAGGTTAGCGGATGGGCACTTGTGTCCTCCCCGGCCTGGTGTGTGCGGGGACGACCGCGCAGCTTCTCCTTTGCGCCAAGCTTGTGCCTGGCCCTGCTCACTCTTCGGAAGAAGGTGGTGAATATCAAACCAGCGCTTCTGTTCTTACTGGCACTAACCTGGCAAAGGGTGAGTTAGGGAGGAACTGAGAGGTAGAACAAGGAATACTTGCACCTAAACCTGCTCGCGTGCATGGATCTGCAGCTGATTCGGTGGCTGATACAGCTTCAAAGCTGGACTTCAGAGGAAGCTTGTGCAGATGCTGTCCTCTACGCTGGGATCAATTTATTCTGTTTTATTGCTTTTTATTTATAAATGACTGTCTTTTTCTTCACTGAACATTTGAAAGAATGCTCTTGATCCTGTCGTATGTCTTCCACACATGCTCACCTTCTGTCGTTGTTCTGTGGACCCTGGAACAGCTTTCACAAGGAAGGATGATGTTTCCATGAAATCTTTGAGGAAAAGCACCTCTTGTCACCTCTGGTTGCCTAGAATAAGCTTTCCAGTTCAGGACTGAAGTGAAACCATCTGGAAAGAAATCTCCCAGTAAAATACTCTTTTTAGTTTAAAGAAGTTGCACATTTCTAACATCTATGTGTTGTGTGCGAACACACTGGTTTCATCAGCATTTGAGTAACACAGCTGAACTGTTTTAATTAAGTCAATATTTCTCTTTTTGACTTTGTTATGACTTTGATTGAAGTAAATCAGTTTCTGAGTATATTGTTTTGCAAAAATGTCAAGATTTATAACTTTTTGGCTCTAAATTGAATCTAAATAAGCATTTTTGCAATCTTGTTTTTTTCCACCCATATCCCCTACCAGGAGACAGGAACATGGCGTTTTTCAGCCAGTGCAGGTTATAGTTTTGATGATTGCTGCTGCTGACATTTGATCTCCTGCCATGTAGATACCAGTTGAGTTTGCAGTGTAATTCTTGCATTCTTATTTCTTTTTCTGTGAAGATACGTGCCTGTACTTCTGATGCTGATTTAACTCTCAGTTTCACTTCTGTTGACTTTGGGGGTGTTAGTTCTGACGGGGAGCGCTGGCCTCCCTTGCTGGGCACTCCGTGTGCAAGTGCTCGCAGCAGCTACCTTGGCCCCGTGCAGCCCCACTCAAACCAGTAGGGTTAGCGCTTGGTACAAGCCCGAGCAGGATATGCAGCAGGGCAGGCTAGCAAATTCCACGAAAGACATAAATTGAAGCTTTCTGGGTCATGAAGCAATGCACAAGGCTTGGGGTGAGACTTGGGTTACCTTGCTGCAGAGTTCCAAAAAACTCTCAACAGAGCCTTTGAAAGACCTTTATTTCGGTTGTGCAGGGCTTAATCTGTTGTGACATCCCACCCAACTGTGTAGCAAAAGTCAATGGAATTAATAAGACTTGCTGAAGGACAGAGTTGGGAGTAAACAGACCTGATTCTCGTTTAGGTGAAATCCTTGATTAATGTCACAGGTATTTGAAAAGACCCTGAAAAAATGATTAAAATAGTTAACAAAAACAAATTTTTGCAATAATATTGGTGTGAAGCTCCTATCCTCCAGAGATGGTGCATTTCTCCCAGCTGGTATAGGCGTCTTTATTTGACAGCTCGTGATGCCATTAACATGTAAACAAGCTGTTGTCTTTGCAGCATCGTTTCAGCATCCAGGAAGGGCTCGCGGCCAGAGGTGCTTGGACATGAGCTGCATGGGCCAGGCTGCTCATGCACGTTCTGTTTGGAGGGACACATTTTCTCCGTAGGACTTAGCTGTGTCTGCAGGCTTCATTCCAAGCCTTTTTGCTCTTTTGCTGAAGTAGCAACAGATACAGGTTGGCAAGTTTGAGTTGGGTGGGGGCAATGGTTATGGGGAACAGATGGAGAAAGCACAGGGAAAATACGACGATTTACAGGAGTGAAGAGTAGAAAGAGATACTTTTGCTGAAATTATTACACCAGAAGCAAGGAGCCTCTAATAAAAGAGAGACAACCTGTTGGTATGGAAGGTGGTGGTGGTGTTAGGTGAAAAATAATTTGTATGCATTTTGGCCTTTTCCCTTTGAAGCAGGTAGCTCGAGAACAGCAAGGAGCAGACGGGCAGAGCCCGGGCCGCGATCGCGTGGGTGCCAGGGATGAGGGCCGGCAGCACCGGAGCCAGGAGGCACCAGCCGCAGGTCCCGTGGCCAAGTGTCCCGGCTGCTGGGAGAGCCCATCAGCAGTAGCTTATTTTTAATTGTCCTTCCATTCATTATTTCCCAGCTACAGCTGCATGATAAATTACGAATTTGGATTACCTGGGAAAGCTGCTGACAGCAGGATGAATTATTAATTCCCAGGCTGGATTCTTAAGAATTTATTTCAGCACTGTGTATTGAAAATTCTTCTCTGTACTATATATATCCTAGCTTTGAGAGCAGTTATGAAAAAAAAGAGATTCTTCTAAGTCATCGGTGTGATTCCTGCTTTTATTTTTCATTCAGCTGGTATCCTTTAGGACACTGTACTAATATACAAATGTACTTTTTTACTACTAATTTGAGTAAGAATCATAATGTACTGAAGATATATAACATACTGAAGTAATTGGAATTCCAGTGCCGAACTGAGGAAATACTTAGTACAGTGTGTTCATATCTTATCAGAACAGGCACGCTTCCCCTCGTCCTGGCCCCTTTCCAGCAGTGCCTCAGCACACTTGCTGGAAGGCTGCGCTGAATGGAGCGGTGCTCTTTGTGAATGGGCTCGCTGGCAGCGTTCCTGGTTCGTGTGTGGTGCATTGTTCGGGGTGATGTGAACACATTTCACTCTGTAGATAAATGTTTTAGGGTCTTTATTTTTTGGTGATGGGAGGGGTTCTGGAAAAATAATCAGGCTACTAATTCTATAAAACTAAGGGCAGACTTTATTCTGTTTTATCTGCTTTTCCACATTAAACGTGTAGTTGTTTGAGCCTGCTTTTATATAAGAACAGCTGATTTGCTTTAACTCTTAAACTTTTCATTGGTCAAAAGGTTTAATAATTAAAACACAAACATCTTTTCCTCAGCACATTTTAACGAATATTAATTATGTCAATTCACATCTTTTTATTCATATTCTGTTCATGGTAGAGTAACTCCCTATAAAGTAATATTAGTGCTCTCGAAATGTGGTTGGCAGTGGTGGCAGGCCCACAGCTGCAGTAAATGCCCGTTGGTGACTGGTTGTAGCTCCGGTGCGTATGAGGTTGATTCTTCTCTGAGTCAGGAGCTTTCTGCAGGATGGTGCCAGTTGCTACAAGCTGAGGATCTGGCCTCTAAAATGTGTTATGGGATAACTGATAGGATATTTAACCACACGGTAACCGTGTCGTACAAAGACATCCTGTTTTAGCATCACTGAGGCACACATCCAAATGCTAAAATGTAAAAGATTGCTATATGGGGAAAAAGACAGAAGAAAACCTATCTTATTTTGAGTTAAGATGTATACAGACAAATTCTAAAGTGCCAAGGTCAAGTTTCGGCCAAGAAAGATCTTCAGCATTCAGGTGTTTGTAATTAAATATCCCAATAAAGATTAAATATCTTAAATATCTATAAAATTTGAGTATCCCAAACTTGCCTCTTCACAGGAAGAACTGTGTATTTGCTTATTATCTGAAAAACAAAAAAAAAACCTATCTTTTGCTAGCAAAGAAGAATGGTGAACAAAAAGGCACTGAAGTATGAAGGTCTTCCTTTTATTTTTATATAGGGAAGAGATTTTAAAAAGAACAGTCACAGTCTGTCTTTCTTTTCAGAAATAGGTGTTGGGGTGGAGGGAAGCATGCAACTCCCAAACTTAGTGCCTACAATGCTTGGAAGACATTATGATTAATTTTATACTTGGGTTTCCAGATGTTGGATTTCATCCCAATTCTTAAAGAATGTTTAACAGGATACGTGCTGTGTATAGTCTTTAACAGAGTTTTCTTTCATAACTCTAGGATCAAAAAAGGTAACTTGGATTCGAAGCTGAATCTACAGCCTTCACGGGGTGGAAGCCCTTAGGTGTGCAAGTTTTGGACTGAAGCCCTATCTGTTTAGGAAGACTATGGATGGGCACCAGCTCTCGCAGCTGAACGGCATGAGCACCGTCCTCCTCGTGCTGCTCTGGACGGGCAGTTCCCGTGCCCAGAAGGACTGCACCGGCGCCGAGTGCCAGCCCCTGGAGAACTGTATCGAGGAGGTGCTGGAGCCGGGGGCCTGCTGCGCCACGTGTCTGCAGCACGGCTGCACGTGCGAGGGCTACCAGTACTACGACTGCGTCAACGTGGGCTTCGTCAATGGCAAAGTGCCTGAAGGGCAGTCTTACTTCGTGGACTTCGGGAGCACTGAGTGCTCATGCCCCAAGGGAGGAGGCAAGATCAGCTGCCAGTTCATGCTGTGCCCAGAGTTGCCCCCGAACTGCATCGATGCTGTGGTGCCAGCTGATGGGTGCCCACAGTGCGGCAGGATAGGGTGCCTCCATGAAGGCCAAAAATACGTAGCAGGCCACACGTTCCACATGCCTCCGTGTAAGGTTTGTCACTGCCCGAATGCTGGCGGGGAACTGATGTGCTACCAGCTTCCAGACTGCAATGCGTTTGCCTTAAACACTGCAAGCCCTGTGGATGCTGAGGAGAACGAACCAGAGAGGCACTACGATGACCCGTACAGCTATGACCAGGAGGCACCAGAAGGAGACAACACCCAGGTGGAGTCTCCAAAAAAGTACAGGAGCTATTCATCCCACCTGGAGCAAGAGAGCATCAGCCAAGAGCAAAGCGAGGATTATGACTACCCGCCAGTCAGTATCGCTCCTTCCTCTGTAGCTCAAACTGATCCGTACACTGAGGAAACCACAACAACGGCCACAACGCCAGCGCCTAAGCTCCTCCATGAAGTTAGCAGTGCCACAGAACGGAGTGAGCGAAGGAGGGTGCCCCGCACCACTGCAGCATCCCCTAAGCAAGTGACAAGTAAGGAGGCCCCAGTAACTACAAGCTCCCCTCAGCAGCACAGCACACCTCGTCCAGGGACAACCAGGCCCCCAGGAGAGCTGGAGAGGAGACCAAAGGGCAAGCAAGGGGACAAGGAGAGGAGTGAACCAGAAAGAGCTCCCCACTCGAAAGCAAAGAAGCATGCTCGGAAAGAAGACCCAGGGAACAGCTTGCTTCTGGGCTTGAAAGAGGTGAACTTAACAGTGCCGAGTTGGGTAAAGTCCGCCCGAGAAGCGCGCGAAGGAAATGCTTTCCCTAAGGTGAAGTTCAGTGCAACAACCTCTCCGCCCGTTGCTCTAAAGGAGGACCGTAGTCAATCAACTCAAAAGCAGTCACAGACGCTCTTTCGTTACCATTCCGAGGAAGATGGGGACCCCAACTCCATCCATGCTGCTCCCAGGTTACCAGAAGGTAGGACTTGTTTCTACTGTTGATGGCTTGGTAATGTTCATTCACAATAATGTTGGTACAGCTCCATGGCTCTTCTCACCACCCCATGTGGGTTTGGAATGAAACAAACCTCCAGTTACCTCTTTCTTCTTTCACAGCAGCCGTTTGTTGCTTTGCATTTCACTTGACAAGATACCATTTAACTATTGCTTATTTCTGTTTGATTTCTTAGACTGCAGGCAGTGCTTTCTGGTGCTTTAACTTAGTCTCAGGTGATGAATTGTTAAAATATGATCTTTTTCTTCCTTTCTTTCCTCTTCTTCATCTTACTGCACAGAAAAGGAATTTGATTTAATTAGTTATCTGCCGGGATCCCTGGATGTAATTGTTCTTGTAACTTCTGCCTTTATTGGATGAGCAGGGGAAAACGTTGTGCTTCTATGTATCCTATACCTGGAATGCTGCGCAAGCTCACACATTTGTATGTTGAAATGCACTGGGGATTGGTAGGAAGAAAAAGTCCTGCCTCTTGCTTTTTATTTTAGAGGGACTGGAAGATCTTTATCAGCAAGCATGACAAGTGCACGTATTCCTTCTCTGCCTTTGGATTCCTCTCAACATCTGTCATAAATGTTGATTATGAGCTTTATGCTGTGCTCATTACAGTAATGAATGCAAACTTCATTGCTATAAATTTGCACGTACGCAGCTCATTTTGTCTTTCATCAAATGAAGAGCAATATTTCCTTCAAGATGTGGCACAAAATGTCCTTGTGAGACTCAGGTGTATAATACTTGCAGTCTGTGTGGAGAATACTGATTGTTACCCAGACAGTGACATTTCTTCCTGTTATCCAGGTAGCCCTTATGCAATTTGAGCTAACTAGTCTACCTACTCAAGAAATATAAGGGAGATTGGAAGAGGGTTGATTAGGAGAAGGAGCTGAGGTCCGAAAGGAAGAGCACTTCATGACTGTTTCCCAAATGAAAGGTATATGAGCTCCATGAGTAGAGATTATAGCCTTTTTCTTTTTCCTGCACACTTCCGTATGTTTTTAGCGTAAATGTTGACTCTGCACATAGTCATAGCAGCCGTAGTCTGAGTCAGGTCTTAATTTCTCAAATCACTGAGATGTTATTTTGAAGACCACTCCTACCCAAAGACCATTGCACTGAAGCACTGTCCTGGGCTGCCTCCTGGAAAGCTCTGTTAACATAGTGAATGAGAGAACGTCCGTGCTCCAAGTGTTTCTTCCATGCTTCGTAGGTGCCTGTTTTATTTTACTTCCAACTCTTTTTGTTACATGACAGACAAGTATAACAGAGGTGACTGGCTGACTATGCAGGGCAGGAGCAAAGCAGACTGCCTGAATATGGTCTATTCCTATGAATACTGACCTCATTTCCTTTGTGCAAATGTAAGTGGCAAAAAGTGTCTATCTACACCCGGCATTAACTTTACCTGCAGTCAGATTTTACACTGCCTAAAACTAAGCAGTTTAATTTTAGAGCACTTTCCCTAAATTTGGTGCAGCCTACCAAAAACTCTGATCTGAGCTATGCAGCAAGGCTGTGTGTTGTACTTGGAGTTGAGTTGTTTGTTTCCTCATATAACTTTAAAGTTTTTTTTTTTAAACTTATTAAAATTGCAGCATCCTGAAATTTTCTTGTAGGGTTCGGGAAGCCTGTTGGGGGCAAAGTGCTGGGCAGCAGAGCTGACTGCTGCACCTGGTGTCTCCTCAGCACATGGCCAGCCTGTGAGCCCCTTTCAGGCACTGATGCTGATGCAGGACTAGCCAGGCTGGGGTGGGGTGCCTGTTGGACAAGAGTGAAACGTGATGGGTATCATGTCTGGCGTGAATTGCCTAGCCTGGAGAAAGAGGCTTGGAAATCACAGGATCCCAATTTTTGCTTTTATCAACATATATTTTTCCTTCTCTAAATGCTGTAGAATAAGTGACAAATAAGCAGCTCTTGGCAGCGCAGCCCTCTGCTTCATTGTAGGGATGCAACTCTGATGTTGCTGGTGCTGTGCTTGGCCCGAGGAGCTGCCGCACGTCCAGGGAGCAAGAGCCAGGGTCCTCCTGCCGCCTTAGCCGTGTTGCAGCCATTCCCTGGTGTCCTCCTGCCACCTCAGTCATGTTGCAGCCATTCCCTGGTGTCCTCCTGCCACCTCAGTCATGTTGCGGCCATTCCCCAGGCTGGGGCCAGGCCAGGGCAGCTCTTCCAGCTGTGGCTGGTCCCCATTGCACATGGTACTAGGTGGTGGCAGCAGAGTTTACAGGCATCATGAAAGAACTACAGAACCTTTCCAGAAATCAGGAATCTTTCCTGAAATGGCTAACGCCTGGGGACGGCTGTATTTTTATTGTTGTTATTTTTCTGTTGTTGTTTTTTTAATTGATGTGGTTGTGACTCATGTGAACAGATCCATATGTTCCAAGTAATAAAACACACCCATCTTCTGTCGCTTTGGTGACTCCTCAGTCTGCAATAAAGGGAAGGGATAGTGAAGACATTACTCAGGCTTGAAAGGAAAATTAATTTTGCCTACGGGTGTAGAATGGGAACAGAAATTTTGTAGGTGTATTGCTAACTGTACAATGCCACAATCAAAGCAAACAGCCTCTTGTCCCCTCTCCAGACCGGGCAGCGCTGTGTGAGCTGGGGCTCCTCCGGCAGCGGCCGCCTCAGGGAGCGGGGAGGTTAGTGGTTTGCGTGGGTTTTTTTGCACTTAGCTGAATTTTCTTGTTATTCTCATCAATATGTGTGCGGTGGATGGATATTCTTTGTTTATTTTAGGCTTTCCTTCCTGGAAACTATCAATACAGTTCTTAACATTTCAGCTTAATTACTTTTACTGTTTCTTTTTTTTTTCTTTCTTTCTTTTTTATTTTTCCTAGAAAAACAAATTCAGGTTTCTGAGTCACTGAGAGACATTTTTTGCAAGCACAGGGATATTCTAAGCATTCTACATATTTTATTCAACCTTTTTAAATTTAATTTCATTATATTTTTATTTACTATTTCCCCAGACTTCAGAAAAGTGTAGGAGGCTTCACAGAAACATTTGCTGCCACTAAAAATTCAGGGTTGAGCCCGGCATAGATGACTCTTGCCATGGGCGGCAGTGGAAAGCATTTGTTCTTCCTATTAATGGTATCCTGGCACCAGTGCTCAGTTGTGGTTGGTTCCCTAATGCCTTTGGTTAAAACCTTGGCTTCAGTACTTATGTTTTATGTGTCCTGCTCTGGTTTTATATGTAGCTTACTCTTCGCCTCCTGAATTTCCCAGCCGCCCCGTCCCAGCGTGGTGGGATATGGGAATGCAGGGGGATGCCGCTGCCCTGGCCGGGTCCCTGTGGAAGGAGGAGTCTTCCCACTGTTCCTGCGGCTCCGTGGGGTCGAGGAGGCGGGCAGGCTGCCCCAAACGGGGGCGAGCTGGTGACGTGGGCGCTGGTTTGTCCCCATGGGCGCGGGTGAAGGGCTCCTGGCCCCAAGGGGCGCCCACGGCTCATGATGTGGCCCATCACAGCCCGCTCCGTGGTGCCAACGGGCCCGTCTGCGCCGTGGGGTCGCGGGGACGTGGTCGGGAGAGGAGCTTTCTTCAGCGACACAGAGCTGTGGAGGTTTCCATAGCAAATGCCAATTAGGCCATTCCTAGAGGAACAGTGAGTGTGAAGTAGAAGTAATTACATTCGCTGAGAAAGTGTAAATTAATTACCTTTACCAGGGGAAGGGATGAGATTGATGGAGATGGTTTCCTTTATACAGTCTCTTCCAAATATTGATCTAGTCCTGTCCTTACTGCAGGAGCAAGCAGCAAAGGGAGTTTTAATTTCTAGTCCTTTATCTTTAAAAAAAAAAAAAAAAAAAAAAAAAAAAGCCTTGAACAGCAGAGGGATGAATAAAGCATCTTTAAAGATCTTACTGTCAAGGTTTATTGCTATGTCCCCACTTGTTTCCCTTTCCCTGTGCTCTGCCGGGCGGGTGGTTGACTGTAACTCAGGTAGCAAACAGCCTCGCGGCGGCTGCGCTGGGATTTGCCTCTTGTTTTGGCAGCCTGCGTGTACCCATTTGCATCTATCTGGAACTACTATGTTACCCAACGGAGGCAGTTTTATACCTCAAAAAAAGAAAAATCATCCTTACTTGTGAATGAGTTCATTGTGGTTTTTTGGGAGAGATGACGATAAGTGCTCTGCACCTGCAGGAAATCGCAGCAGGTAAATATTTGCGGGGAGAGCTCAGTGGCTGGGAGATGGCAGCTATTGCGTGGGATCCCCATCACAGAGGCAGTGCCTCTCTGGGTAAGCTTCAAGGATGCAGCTGAGCCATCCCTTCAGCTGCATCTTAATCCTCCTCTTTTAGAGGGGCTGCTGCATATCGAACTAGGATCTCATGATCTTTAAATGGGGAAAATAATTCAGAGGACCCTTGAAAGAGCAGGGGCTTTTTCCTCCTGATATGAGGGTGTGAGGAGACAGTCTGGCATTTTGACATCCTTGATTTCATGGGATTCTGGGTACCAGGAGGGTTTGTGTAAATTCTGTGTGTTGAAATAATAAATTCAGCTGAAGTTGAGACTCTAAACTGTGGCAGCACTGTTTAAAATCCCCAGCACTTTTGGAAATATATGCTGTGTACCTATTTTGTGGAGGCAAATGTCGTCTTTTGTGAAAAGTGAGCATCATTGACAGTTTGCATCACTCATAGTTTTGCATCGCTTGCATAATTTGATCCTGATTCTGAAATTAAAACATGATGGTGACAAACTGTGGGAATAAGACGATCTTCTTTCTTTCTTTTTTTTTTTTTTTGTAGAAATGAATTAACCACTTGAGAAGCTTTTGGTGTTGGGCTTGTTAGGTTTCACAGGGGGTTGCATTTGCTGCTTATTTATAGTATATATCTGAGAGTTTTTTTTGCATAAATGTCTGATACTTCTTAAGAAAGCAGAATGTAAATGAGAGCTCTCTGCTGTAGTGCGCGTTGTATTACTGAGAAGTCAATCACTGAGGAATTAAAAATGACCGTGAATATAATTCCTTGTTAGAGACAGGCAAAGATAAGTAGTAATTTGTGATCCAGATTTTGTGAAACAATAACCTTTTGAGCAGTTTTAAATACGTAGGCCAAATAAATGCAGCTTTCTAGCATATGCTTACTCATAAAAGGAGTTGTAATTGTGTTAGCGGAGGCCTCGGAGAGCCTCTCTTGCCTCTTAGGGAGTCTTGAGTAGCAAGCCAGCCGTAATTGGAATTTTATAAAGATTCCCTTACATGTGAGCAGGTTTTATGTTTTACTGAGTACTCCCAGCCTGTCTGTGCTGTGCCTGAGGTGACCGATTCCCTTGTGAAGCCACCAGAAAAGCGGGAAGCACCAGCCCAAAGCGCTGGCGTTGTTGATGCTGCCGTCAGGAAAACGCTGTCGAATGTTAGTTCCCTCTCCCTGTCTTCTATGGGGGCTGGTTGCTTTGCTGCTGCTTTTTGGGGCCAGAGGGATGTGGATTGTGTTCATGAGGGCTCAGGGTTCTTTGACCACGGTTTTGAATTACCAAATACTAAGATAAATGTTTATGCCTCCGACAACTCTGGGATTAAAATCTATTAACAGTATAAACAGTTACCTGCAAGGTAGAGATTCGCGCTGGTAACTTTTTAAAGAGGTTGTAGGAGTTGATTCTCTTGCAGACTGCTGCTGTGTGTTTGTATAATGTGTATTTTAAAAGAATGACGAAAATTAGGTGGAATGCCCTTCCTTGCATCTCCCATGACCCATGCTACATGAGGCACTGTGCATTTGTGTGCAGGTTCATCTATACGGCTTTTGTTAAGCCTAAATGAACTGGGCACGTGAGTATATTTCAGATCGAAGGTAAGCGCTTAGGATGAGCCTTATTTTACATGGGGTCACTATTTAGGCATTTGTTTTTTGTTTTTTTGAAGAATCTTCTCTCCCGTGCTGGTGGCCATCTGCCCCCTTGTCCTCCCTGCTTTCTCTGACTGCTGTGGACCTCATCCTATATTTTCCTCCTCCTCCTTTTCCATAGTGCTGGAGGAGCCAACTATTATGGCCTGGGGCAAAGCAGGCAGATAAGGATGCGTGTCCCTTGGCGTGATGTGAGCTCCTGAGGGCCTGCTGAGAGCGGCCGCTTGGAGGCTGAGGGGCAGCCCCTGAGGCCTGTGGTGGCTCATGGTGGCTGCAGCCTGGTTTGGGGCCCAGCGCTCGGGAGACGGCTCACGGGAGGGCTGCATGCAGGGAGCGAGGGGAAGGGAAACGCCTGCAGCGCGGCTGGCAAGGTCCCCAGGTCACCAGACATCAAATCAACCAAAAAGGCAAGTGCGAGCCAGGCAGCGAGTGCTGTGGAGAAGGCAGAGACAGGTCCTAAAAGAAAAGCAGCGGCATTCACCAGGGGTATCATACGTAGCCCAAGAAATTTCAAGACATTTTTCCCCAGGCCATCCCAGTTTTGATATTTCACAGATACGCTGTCAGTGTGGTGGCCGGGATAACCAGCTCAAGAGCATGGTCTGAGGGCTCCAGGCTGACACTGAGCCGTAACAGCAATCGCGCTCCATAAATTCCCAGGGAGCAGCAACTTCAGGCGTTTCTGGTCGAGGGGAGTTGGGCTCTGACTGAAGCTGACTCATATGCAGGGAGTAAAGCTGAGAAGAAAATGAATGAGCACTTACAACAAGAACATCTGGCTGGGCTTCATTTTCCTTCTCACTCCTCCATTATTTATACGTTCATTTCTGTGAGAGTTGTGAAGTAACGTTGTTTGTACTACTTACTGGAAGCATTTTCTGAGCATGTGTTAAAATGATTAATATAGTAGGGTCGCACATCTTATGTGAAGTGAAACATCAAAAGTATTTGTTGAATTTATATTCTGATTCAGGCATCTTAACAGGGACATTGGGAACAAATTATATTTTGCTGCCAGTGCTTTGTAATATAGAATTTTTGTACTTGATGCCAAATGTGCTGTGCCTATAGCACATGGCAACGGCAAAAGAGATTCCAGAAAGCAACAGAAACTTCAGTGGGGAACAGAGTTTCCTGCAAGGGAAAAGCATATCATCTTCTGCGTCTCGCTTGGCAGCAGAAATGACTGGGACTGTGTGCCTGCTAAGGGTTGTTTTTGTTTTTGAGAAACTCTTTCTCAACTCGTTTCAACACTTGTTGAAACTTTTCTAGTTCGTTATTATAAAAGGCAAATTAATTAATTGAAGAAGTCTTTTAAATGAAAGCAGAACTTGCTATATACAACAATCATTTCTATAACTCACTTCATAAGGTTGAAGTGCTATGTTTTCCTTTGAATAAGGCGAATTGCAAACTTTGGACCAGTTTAATGATGTTTAAGGATTTTTTATTAGTTTTTTTTTTTTTAATAATGATTCTGAGAAACTATTAGGAGGAGTACTTAAAGTATTTCAAAGTCAATCTCCTTGGTAGCCCAGAAAACTTTACACACACAGAGTAGCTCTGCCAAATGCTTTTGGTAACTTGCAAGTTGATGACTTTTTCCTCCCCGAAGACCCTATTACAATTCTTCAGATACCTCTCTAAGACATCTTGTTTATGGTCTATAAACCCCTGAAGAGCAGTACAGTTCTCCTTTCTTTATCAGGCTTCTTTGTTTGTAATTTGCATTAGTTTTCATTGTTTTGGAATTGCCTTGCATGAAGCTGCTCATAGTCTTCGTTTCCTGATTCAAAACCATAGTGTTTTAGCCAAAGAGCTTGGGAAAATATTTGCTCTAAGGGACTGTTTTTTTCATTGAAGATAACTTGCACTTAAGTAATGTCTCATGTATTAATGATAAAAATTGTGATTTTACTTGTTTTGAATCAAAGCTGATAATTTTATCTTAATTCATGGCACCGAAATCAAAAGAGAGACCTAGCAGACATCAGCTATGGCTAGGTTTATATTAGGAGGTTAAACAAATGCCTAACTTCAGTTATCAGCATGGGTTGACCATAGTTGCAAACAATTTGTGGGTTTTCTTTGTCTCTCTAAGTAAGATTGGAGAAAAATACATTGTTTCAAATCTTGCGTGCAGGTTTTGGAAGTTTGGGTTGTTGCATTAAGCGGTGAATGTCCTTTATATCTCATCTTGCAGAGCGGGCCATTGCCTAGATGACGGCGGAGAGGAGGCCAGTTCAGGTGCCATCATGTACCAAGGTTAAACATCTTAAACGCTTTGGGGTCACAACGGTCCTTGATTTCCCCCCAGTTTTGAGTCCCAGGCCCTGCAGCATGTGAACATGGTCCAGCTGAGCAAGCAGCACGGGCACTAGGGGACAGCACTGACTAAAGAGGTGGGACACCAGCAGGACGGTGTTTGGCTCTGCCCCTTCGAACAGTGGGACTGGACCTTTTTTGGGTGATGCTGAGGTCTTGTTTTGGTTTGGTGAAGCAGTGTTAGGCTGCTGCCCTGCTATTTCAGTGACTGTTCACTGCTACTCAGGCTTCATGTGGTGACAGTAACATAACTAGAGCTTGGATGATTGAAATCTGTCCAGTCAATGCTATGTTATCCCCCTTAGTGCCAGTGAGGCACGTACTTAGAATCATAGAATCATAGAATCATAGAATGCTTAGGGTTGGAAGGGACCTCTAGAGATCATCTAGTCCAACCCCCCTGCACACGCAGGGACACCTAAAGCACGTGGCACAGGACTGCATCCAAGCGGGTTTTGAAGATCTCCAGAGAAGGAGACTCCACAACCTCTCTGGGCAGCCTGTTCCAGTGCTCTGTCACCCTCACTGTTAAGAAATTTTTCCTTAAGTTCCTATGGAATTTTTGATGTTTCAGTTTCCGGCCATTTCCTCTAGTCCTATCAGTGGCCACCACTGAAAAGATACCATGACCGTCCTCTGCACTCCCTCCCTTGAGGTATTTATATACACTGATTAGATCCCCTCTCAGCCTTCTCTTCTCCAGGCTGAACAGGCCCAGCTCCCTCAGCCTCTCCTCATAGGGCAGATGTTCCAGGCCCCTGATCATCCTTGTAGCCCTGCGCTGGACTCTCTCCAGCAGCTCCACATCCCTCTTGTACTGTGGAGCCCAGAACTGGACACAGTACTCCAGATGCGGCCTCACCAGGGCTGAGTAGAGGGGCAGGATCACCTCCCTCGACCTGCTGGAGACGCTCTTCTTAATGCAGCCCAGGATCCCATTGGCCTTTTTGGCCATGAGGGCACACTGCTGCCTCATGGTCAGCTTGTCGTCCACCATGACACCCAGGTCTTTCTCCGCAGAGCTGCTCTCCACAAGCTCGGTCCCCAGCCTGTACTGGTGTCTGGGGTTATTCCTCCCCAGGTGCAGGACCTTGCACTTGGCCTTGTTGAACTGCATGAGGTTTTTCACCGCCCAGTTGTCCAGTCTGTCCAGGTCCCTCTGGATGGCAGCACAGCCCTCTGGGGTATCGGCTACTCCTCCCAGTTTGGTATCATCAGCAAACTTGCTGAGGGAGCACTCTGTGCCTTCATCCAGGTCATTGATGAATAAATTGAACAGGACTGGACCAAGGACTGACCCCTGGGGGACCCCACTAGCCACAGGCCTCCAACTAGACTCTGCACCGCTGATCACCACCCTCTGAGCTCTGCCATCCAGCCAGTTCCTAATCCATCTCACTGTCCACTCATCTATCCCACACTTCCGGAGCTTGCCCAGGAGGATGTTGTGAGGGACGGTGTCAAAAGCCTTGGTGAAGTCGAGATAGACGACATCCACCGCTCTCCCCTCGTCTATCCAGCCGGTCATTTCATCATAGAAGGCTATCAGGTTAGTCAGGCAAGATTTTCCCTTGGTGAATCCATGCTGACTACTCTTGAGCACCTTCTTGTCCTCCATGTGCCTGGAGACAACGGCCAGTATGAGCCGTTCCATCACTTTTCCGGGGACGGAGGTGAGGCTGACTGGCCTGTAGTTGCCTGGGTCCTCCTTCTTGCCTTTTTTGAAGACTGGCGTGACATTGGCCTTCTTCCAGTCTTCCGGCACCTCCCCCGTTCTCCAGGATCTTTCAAAGATGATGGAGAGCGGCTTAGCTATGGCATCTGCCAGCTCCCGCAGCACTCTGGGGTGCATCCCATCAGGGCCCATGGATTTGTGGGTATCGAGGTTCCTTAGGTGCTCTCTGACCCAATCTTCCTCTACCCAGGGCAAGTCTTCCTCTCCACCCGCTTCTTCTCTTGCCTCTAGGGCCTGGGGCTCTAAAGGGCTGCCCTTGGTAAACACTGAAGCAAAGAAGGCATTGAGCAACTCTGCTTTTTCTGTGTTATTTGTAACCAAGGTGCCCATCCCGTCCTCCAGCGGACCCACGTTCTCCCTGATCTTCCTTTTGCTGTTAATGTATTTGAAGAATTTTTTTTTGTTATTTTTAACGTCCCTTGCCAGCTTGCCTTCCAGACGTGCCTTAGCTTTCCTTGTCGCATCTCTGCACTCCCTGACTACGTTCCTGTATTTCTCCCAGGGGGCCTGTCCTTTTTTCCACATTCTGTATACCGCTGCCTTCTGCTTGAGCATTGCCACAAGCTCCCGGCTCATCCACGCAGGTCGCCTGCCCCCTCTGCCTCCCTTCCTACACACAGGGATGCACTGTTGCTGGACGTGGAGAAAGTGCCGCTTGAAAACTAACCAGCTCTCTTGGCCCCCCTGCCTTCTAGAGCACTAGCCCATGGGATTCTACCGAGGAGGTCTCTGAAGAGGCTAAAGTTGGCCCTCCTGAAGTCCATCGTCGCAAGGCTACTTACAGCCCTGCCTCCTCCTCGTTGAATCCTGAACTCCACCAACTCATGGTCACTGCAGCCGAGGCTACCCCCCACCTTAACATCTCCTACTAGGCCCTCCCTATTTGATAGCACGAGGTCCAGTAGCCCACCTCTCCTCGTCGGCTCCTCCACAACCTGCGTCAAAAAGTTATCGTCGACGCTCTGCAGGAACCTCCAGGACTGCTTATGCCTGGCCTGACTTGTTTCCGATCTATTACTTTCACTATTAAATAAAATGGCAGTGGGTAAGTGTCAAACATAACATTTAACTTTTAGAATTTCTTGTCTTTGTGGAAGAATTGCTTACATTTCCCATTGTGTAGTCCCGAACATAAGGAGTCGGTCTTGCTTTCAAAGGCTTTCTCCAGCATAACAAAAACCTGATTTGTCCCTGTTACGTTCTTCTGTCAGACTCATTTTTTTTTCCCCACTCTTACACTTAATTTATAGTAAACGAATACCTCATAAAAGGCAGAATCATTATACAGATACACTTTTATGGCTGTTTTCCTTTTTATTTGTAAATTCCACAAATTAAATGTCTGGGTAATAGATGTTTGTGGAGATGCGGTCGATAGCACCGAGCGAGATGCGGAGCGGAGCGTCGCGGCCCGGCCCCGTGGTGCCGCGGGCCGGAGCGGCTCTGCGCCGCCTGGAGCGCGCGACCAGGCGATTCCTACGATTCCTTCCAGAGCGAAGGCTCCGTGTGGACGGTGCCGCGCGGCCGGGCTGTGGCTCGCACCGGGGAGAGCTCGGCTCCGAGCTGGAGAGGTCCTCACCCACCCAGCGGCTAATGCGCATATGGATCCAGGAATATGGATTGTGGTCAGTTCTTTGCAGAAGAATGTTGTTCTATTGGTCAGATATTAGAGATACCAATTATTATTCCAGTACTCTGTAAATGCAGAGCAACTGCACTAACTTATACGTGAGTTAGTCTGCGAATTTGTTTGTGCATTGCCCTCGTGCAAGGTCTGAGTGCCGCTGCTCTTGGAGCATCTCATGGCTTCGTTTGATGCATCACAGCTAGGCCTTGGTACCAACAGAGAGACCGTCACAGCACTTCTGTATTTGAGATCCTTTAATGCCAAGAAATACATACTTACCTACGCACGTATTTATACATACATGCACCTATATATGCAGCAAGATTAAGGAATTAGCTTCACTTCCTAGAAGGCATGAGGACTGCACCCTGCTGAAGAGACGCTTGATTCTATTCTCAGACATCACATCGCTGTGTTAATCCTGGCGTGTTTGTTTTGGCTGGCTGTTTGCTGCCACCTTGCTGAGATCTGCTTTTCCCTTTTGCTTCTTGAATAAGCTCCAGAATGTAGAAACTGCCAAGAAACTGGTGCTGGTGCCTGTGCATTGATCAGCGCTTGGTCAAAGGGGACGATGGCCGTGTCTTGCTTGCCCTCTGCTTCTCCTCCTCGCCAGTGCTAAGGTTTAGCAGCAGAGCAGAAGCTGTGCAGGTTTGTGGAGAACGCGGCGTTTGGGGGGCTGTCACTAGGGGCTTTATTGGGCGCTTGGCCCCTTTAGAGAGGGGGCAGTGAGTGGACTTGGGTGTTTTTTCTGAAGGCGGCTGAATTGGAGTGGTTCAAAATAGTATCACGGTTGCCATGGAAACCTGCCCAACTGGACATAGTGGTTTGGGCTGAGCCTCGAGTCCGGCCGGCAAAGCAAAGCTCAGACACGGGTGATAAAGACCGCGCGGGTTTGGAGGGTCGTGTCCAAGAACGCGCCGGCGCCTCCGGCCACCGCTCGCGGCAGCCTGGAGGCTCTGGGGAGGGAAAAACCCTTCCTGCTTCAAAGCTTTCCTCCTCTTTTTGCCCCAGGAGGTCAGTGGATCTCGGAAAAACGCCATGGAATGCTGCTTTCCTGGGAATGGAGTTGATTTTTAGTTTTTAAATGTTACTGTGCAGCAAAGTAGAAGCAAATTTGAAGTAGTTCAGCTGGATAAAAGCATCCTATTAAGGTAAATTCAGTTTATTTTGTCCCAGGAATGTGGGGCAAATGTGTGTCTAATTACAGATAAGGCAATGAAGCCTTTGATCTTCTTTCAGCGTAAAGGAATCTGCAAATAAAGTAGAAACAGGAAAATGTTTTGGAGAAATGAGACAAAGGCCTTTTCAAGGATTCGGTTATCGCACTTAAGGGAACTGGAAACGTTTTGTCCTGTCCTGCTTTGTGGGTGGCATTGGACGTATGAGGACAATTGCAGCTGACACTCAAAACCCTTTCCTTTGAGATAAAAATCTGTGGTTCTGCCTTCGGAGACTTCCAGTTTCATCTGTGTGTTTGTAGATGGGGAGGGCCCGTCGGTGCCGGTCCGGTGAGGATGCCGGAGCGGCGCAGGGTCCGCGGCTTGCGCCTGGCCTGTGAAGTGCTTAGCAGGGTGTCGTGTTTCCTCTCCAATTTCTTGCTCCCTAGGTGGTAGAGAATTAGTGCTTAATTACTTGCAGGCTATGGACAACAACCAACCCCCTTCAAATGTTTACATTTCTGCATAAGGCTGGAGCTGAACCTTCCTTGTGGTTTGGTCTCTCAAAGGCTATGGAGGACCTCAGAGTGCTTGTTTATCTTTTATTCTTTATATTGGGGTAAATGTTTGCTTCTGAAGGACTTCTGGCTATTTAAAAACCAGAAAACAAACCCAGCTCATCCACATTTATACCAGATTAGATCTGATAAAGCTGATTGATGCCATCCAGCTCCCCAGGCAGGCGAAAGGCACCTCCTGGTGTACGTGAGGTTTGTGCAGTTCGGGGATGGGGATTAGCTGAACAGAAAATCGCATCCAAATTTTGAAGGTGGAGTTGGAGCTCTGGCCTTGCTTGGTTACAAGGAATTACAAACATCACTTGAATAAAACATTAATTTCCCATTAAGCGACATTATGTTGCTGTGATAATTGTTCCTGTTTTGAGTAACCCTCGTTTCCTGCATGTCTTCGGTGACTCACTGCTGCAGAGATCTCGTCCGTTCTGCTTTGCAGATGCTCCCGAGCTCTCTGTTCCTCATCTGACTCAGCTTCTTTGTCATCAGCATCTTCTCTCATTGATGGTGTTCTGTGAAAACATATGTCTTGCTAAAGACTTCATTCTCTTTCCAGCATAAAAAATGCTTGGCACCAAGGGCGACAGTTTTAAATTTAACTCAAGTTTTAAGAAAACTGTAGGCTGAAAATTCAGGTGCCATGTTTTCAGCCTGCCTCAAAACTTGCACTTGAGAAGTCCCATTTGCAAAGCCTGAATCCTTATCTCTACCTATAATAGGAACAAAACTCTCTTCCTTTCAACTTTTCTGTGAGTAGTTTGCCTGTGCTACAAATTCCAAGTGTGATCTGAGCATTCTCTAACTTGAACCAAATTTTATTCTGAGTGAGTAAGGACTATGGACGGCATGGCACACGTCACCTGTGTAACAAGACTGGAGGTTCTTCTACTAATGTTAGTATATAAATACAGATGTTGAAGAAAGCTATTTGTGAGTGGTGTGCTAAGTGACAAAAACATAGAATTGAAAGAAATCCTTTTTGGGTGTGAGGATTAGAGCAGTGTGCAGTGTGGCATGACTTCCTATAGGGCGTTGTAGGGCATCTAACTTCCAAGCCTTCCTTCCTCCCAGCATTTCCACTGCTCGTTGCTCCAGGTAACTGCCCTGGATGCTCAAGTACTAGTAGCACAGAGCTGCAGGATAAGCTTTATTTCCTTTCTGGAATTGTCCTCCTGCCTCTGCTATCAAAATCAACTCTGGCGTTTAATGGAGAGTGTATTGCGGTGAAAAACTAACCTGGTCTGCTTTCCTAGGGCTTTTGGCTCGTGAGCTACCCCTGCCCCTGCCGAGCTGGTGCTGGAGGGAGCCTGGGGTCGCTGGTGCTGCAAGGTGCCTCCTGGGGTATATTTGTATGTGACTTGTAAGGGAAGCTCTTGGTTCACTCTGAGCTTTCTCTCTGTTAGTATTGTTGGCAGTGATTTAAGCTTCTTAGATCATATTTGGGTAAAGGGTTTTTCCCATACTGAAGACGTGTTCCAGTATTGAAAGCTACAGGCTGATAACAGCTTTCACTTCACGAGAGATGATACAGGGAGCAGTTTTGGGATGGTGCCATGCTGCATACACTGCTCTAGATATATCTGTCATTCGAGGTGGTTACCTCAGCTGTCAGTCTGTCAAGATTACGTAAAGTTTTTAAATTATCTCCTCATCCCATGGCCAAAAAATGATTCAGTCCTCATGGTTATTGCATTACCTCAAGCTCCTGGTATTTATTACACATCCAATCAAGAAATTAAAAGTGTGAGGCTTGCGAGGATTTATCTAGTGGCATTTAATAACTATCTGCTTGCTAGTAATTTGGTTCAACAGGAAGAAAAATTTATTTTTGAACTGCCTTTTAATGAGTAGATAAATAAGTTTCTATGTCACTGTAAAGCTTTGGGTTGTCACTTCATAGCAGCATTTACAAATGTAATGGATTCACTATATCTAGCATATGTAGTTGAGGCTAGTTTCCATCGTTATTAAAGTAGCTTGATTTAAATAACCATTAAATAAAAGAAAAAGGAACTTCCTTACGGGGGGTCTCTCTTTTCCTTTGTGTTTGGTGCTTGGCGGAGCGGGTGCGGGTGGGAAGGAGCCATCGCTGCCTCGCGGCGCTCTGAGCGTCCCCGCTGCCGCAGGGTGCGCGTGAAGCTGGAGAGACGGGTGCGAATCTCCTTGCGACTCCAGCAGCCCCCATTGCAGCATTTAGGGTTTCCTTTTCCTTTTTCATTTTTTATTTAGGAATTGCATTAAAAAGTTCCACCGCTGAAGTGTGCCGATGACATGTAAGCTGAGGGACAGGGCAAGTTGGCCAGGGCAGGATTGCTTGTGCTTTGCTATGGTCCAATATCATGTCATTTATCTAGGTCCTGCAGCCAGGAGCAAAGTTACCTCTACCTTTTTGCAGCTTCAAAGCTCTAGGCCTCAGCATCACAGCAGTGTTTGGGGTTGCTGTGGGGCTCGGGAGTTGTGAGTGTGGCAGTCAGAGCTGCGCTCCGCATCATGCTGCAGCTTTCAGGGCTCTTATTTGTCACAGCTTGTAAGCTGGTCTTCTGGTGAGCAAATATTGTACACAGAATGGCTTACCTTTCAGTACAGTGTTGGGATAAACAGCATCGTTCCCTGCGGGTATCGAGCCCACTTCTGTCCTCCCTAGATTGTGAAATCCCAAGATAAAAAGAAGAAAATGAGGATTGTTTTAAGGTAACAGAGAGGTAATTGCTCATTCATCTCTGTTTTGCAGATGTTTGTATTTCCAACAGAGCAAATTATGGGTATTTTTAAACAAACATAAGTTAGCAAGTAAAGTGTGGGGGATTTCTGGTGAATATCCTTTTCATTTCTAAAAATGACAGAAAGAAACTTAATACCATGAGGAGTTTTACTTTTTGTTGGCTTCTTTCCAAAGCATCACTTTTTTTTTTTTTTTTTCCTTCTCCGTGCACTTTAGTTTGCTACAATTATGTCTTATTTACAAATTTAATCCTTGGGAATGTAATTGAAAAGCCATTTACATCAAGAAAAGGCAGACAAAAACCCTTTTCATTTTTCATGTCAGATTAAGCTTTGCAAATGCTGTATTCTGGATCTAACAGGGCACATGGACATGGAGTAGGGATTTTTTGTTTTGTTTTGGGTATATTTGCTTCTCTCTCTCTCTTTTTTTTTTTTTTTTTCCACTACTGAAATGAACCCTTAACCAGGTAAGACAGGTATGTGTCTCTTGTATGGAAGTAAATCATAACTTGCACAGTGCTCGTACCTGTGAGCTGGAGTGAGTTTAGGCCAGGTCTCCTGAGGGAGGAGGTCTCAGTTATGGTAAGTGAAGATTAACACTATAAAGGGAAAAGTAAAATTGTTGGGCATTTCCTTGGTTTCTACTTAAAAAAAAAAAAACTCTTTAAATGCGTGCAATGGACCTAGGTTTTCATTAGAGGTGACAAATGAAGATAAAATTTGTGCACGTAAGAGATCTGTACGAAGTGAAGGTGACTTCAGTGACTTTCTATATATTATCACAGGTGGGAGCAGTACCTCATTTTATCACCAAGACAAATCTGAATGTTTCAAGGAGTGGTTCAAAATATGCATAAAGATTATTAAGAGTTAGACTGCTGCCATACTTGAAGGGGAAGTATCCTCAACTTGAACTCATTCTAATTAGCATCAGGTCAGTCAGTCCTTGGGATTTATTCTAAAAAGCATTTGCTAGGAAGGCGGTCACGTTGCACCGGGGACACATCCTGGGAGAGGCTGAGCGCCTGCTGAGCTGTGTCTGTAGTTACGATCAGTAATTGGTTTTTGACTGCAGCTTCTAGCAAAGCTTTATCAAATTGGAGATCATCTGCATTCCTTGGGCAGAGCCGAGTGGATGCTGCTGGACGGATAGTTCATAAGTTCAACTCCTGCCTTGTTTTCTTCGGCTGGACTAGATCGTGAAAATATTACCTCAAGAGTTAAAAATGCTAAGTCTTTCTTTCTAGCAAATATCACTGGATGTGAAGCAAACATATCAAATTTAATTGACTTCGAAAACTTATGAAGTGTTCTGGAGCTATTCCATGGAAACAGAATTCAGAGAGTCGTACCTGTCGGTGCTGTTTCTGTTCGTGTGAGATCTGTAGGTTGCTGGCAGAGCATGGGGCAGTTTGGGCTGTTGCTGGTCATGGCTGGTTTTGTCTGAAGCCAGATGTTGGCTCCTGGCTGTTAATCTTCTGGGTTTAAATGTCAGTGTGTTTCCCTCATTTGCAGTTATTTGTTACAGGCTGCCCCACTGTACAGATGTTTTAAAATGTCCCATTTTTTCTATCATTGATGTTCAGTGACAGTTGATGTCATTTAGCTTTTTATGTCATCAGATGTAAATTGCCACAAAGCTGTGGGAAGCCTGAAGTGACAAAACAATTCCTCTGCTCTTAGGCAATTAAGCAAGTATAATAAGGAAAAAAATATGTAGAGAAAAAGAAAAAGGTAGAGAGCAAAAATCTGTCCTTTTTTTGCTTAGTATTTAATATTACTTCCCTCACTAGAGTTGTGTGTTCTAAAAAACACACAAATCAAGTGCATAGAGTCATTACTTTAACAGATGACAGTGTGGAAAAATAATTAGCCTTAAATATCACATTGTTATCCCCTGCAAGGTACTTATGCTTTTTACGTCATCTACTGTAAGTGTAAGTTCTTGTTTCATGAATCCAGAATGATATTACCATTAACTCAGGTTTCCATGTTCTCTCAGCTTCTTGCAATACTATTCATTCATTATAATGCTAGTCGATTCACGTGCAGATGCTGGAGAACAGAAGTCATATAAAAGTCAATGAGCTTCTGCTCATGGCAGTGAAAGGCCTCAGAAGAGGAAAATTAGTGTGAAACCGAGAGACCTTCCAGGGAAGAGCTGCCCGAGGCCAGAGGGACACAGCTGACAGCAGTTAGTGTCACGAGGCCCTGATGCTGCTCTCTGTCAGGTCTGTTCGTGGCAGCTGGGTGAAACAGAGGCCTAGAGAGGGCAGCCCTAAACCTTAGGCACGTGAATAGTGTTTCTCTGTAGCTGAAAGCTGCATATTCATATTTTATATGAAAGCTTTTGTAACAAATTGCCTAGAAAGTTCATGGTCCCAAGAGGTTTCTGGTTGTTTTTTCACCAGTCTTTCATTACAGCGTGGTTGTTGCACATTTAACTTGAATTTAAAAGCAAACAGCTCCTCCTAAAAAGCGCCTTGCCAATGAACTCTGCTGGTGGTCCTGCCCCTTCCGAAGGGCCGCGGCGCCAACGCGCAGCTCCACGTGGGAGCTTCTCTCGCTGTTCTGGAGCTCCTACTGGCATCCCACGTTTAACATTAGTCTGAAAAAGGCTAGGCTGCCTTTGTATAAAATACTTTTTCCATGCCCTTGTAATGAGGAGCCATAGGGACTGTTTTAGGCCACCCAAAACTTTGTCCCATCTGTGGACAGGCCAGGAAAATCTTTCCAAGTAAATGCATCTTGGGTGGCTGCAGCCTGGGCTGGTTACGTTGCTCACCTCCCAGAGCCCTTCTCTGTGGGAAATGGAGGATTCCCGGGGGATGTCTCTGGTGCTGTGTTGGGCTTTTAAAGATCCATTCCACAACCGTTGGATATTGCAGGTATGGTGTGATAAAAGTGCAGCTGGCAAATCTGAAGAAAAGCCACTTCCACCTCAGAGAGAAGTTGTCGTTTTGAAACTGCTGGAGAGATCAGACATGAGTAGAGTCCGGCTTCTATGGGACAGTTTATAAAAGACCTATTTTGTGCTGATTACGTTCAAGTAAATAAATAACAAAATAAATTAGATTGACAGCTAGACAATGCAAAATTTACATTGTAGTCTCTCCTCCCTAACATGTTAATTACTGTAAATAGTTCAGTGAATTACTCTAGGTATAGATAGCATATGGCTGCATAACTCAGCACTAAGGTGTTTCTCCTCTTGGTCTGGATCTGTTGCAAAATTAGGAGGGCATGAGTTTATCTCTGGGCTTCTCAGCTCTCTGAGTTTATTTAAAGAATTTCCTTTTCATGAGATGTATTGATGCAGGAAGAAAAAGGCACAGAGGAAAACACCTACCTGGTGATTCTGAGCTGTGGACTGGGTTCTTGCTCGGCAGGATGTAACTATATAATATATCCCGATGGCTCTGAGGGTGCTGGCCCGGGCGCTGGCGGCCAAGGAGCTCTGCGTGCAGCAACTGCGCGGCTAGGTGAGGGCAAAGCGTGTGTTTCCTTGGGCCGTGCATGTGTTTTTCTTCCTCTGGGAGAAAAAAAAGGGCAAATCCCTTCTGAGTGAAGATGCAAGGATTGGGCTCATTTTCTTAAGCAATTAATGGGCCATTGAGAACTCTGTAAGAGTGAGAGAAAAAAATCTTATTTTAAGCATGTGCAAAATTTAAAAATCTACATCAACATTTGCGCTCTGAGACTAAAAGCTCTGACCCATTTCAAGCTATTGACCAACTCAACTTAAGCAGAACTGAAGCTATAACCTACTAGTAGGCTGGCTAGGACTGGAAATTGAGCAAGAAATTTTAAAATTGAACCACACTCTGATAATTCAATTATACTTTGATCTTTAAGCACAGAGCACTAAAACTACTTCCCTCCTCTGTTTTTCATTCCTCTTTTCTATCCTCTTCTCCCTTACCTAGCTTGTTTCTTCAGAGTGAATAGCTGCTACGTGTACATGTGCACTGTTTTCCAAGTTGAAAATTAAAAAAGAAAAAAAAAACAGCAGTAGACTCTATTTGCATGCAAGTACAGCTTATCTTTTCAAAATGTATACACTTCTGCCTCTTTTAGGCAGAAGTAGTTTCCTTTTCTCTCTTTTATGTTCTGCATTAAAAGAGCCTTTGCAGGAGAGACGAAGACGCTTTTCCACCCTTTGTGATAATTTGCTGCCTTATCCCAAACAACCCGAAACTCTCTTAATTCACAAAAAAAGTGCTGGAGCTTTTCACAACTCTCTCTTCCTCTCTGGTTCCAAAACCAAATATGTACAGGAATGTAAATTCCTTTAAAATTGGCTGCAGCCCGCAGTTTCCAAGTAGGAAGTGTAGCCAGGGCCTGTTTCGGGAGCTGGAATTCCAGCGGAGGATGAACTTGCTGCAGGCTCAGGTGCCGCGAGCAGGGCCGTGGAGGCACCGTGCTTCCTTTGGGTCGGAAGGCGCCGTCCTGCGGGCACGGCAGCGGGCATGGGCTGCCTGCCCCGGGATTTGCCGCGCTGCTCGCGTTTGTGCCCATTGCAAGCGGCGCGCACGTCGCATCCCGCGGAGGCAGAGAACTCTGAGCATCTCTGCGGCTTACAGAGTGCGTAAAATGCTGAGCTCGCTGAAGAAATAGTTTCTGGAAAGGCAGATACAAGATGTCAGCTAATGATATGCTAAACTATTCGCAACATTTTTATGATTATTTCCTACTTTGTAGGAGACAGATGTTGCTGGTTGAATATCCCCTGTAGCCATGCTCCTTCCCACCGGCTCTCGCACAGGACTGGAGTCAGCAAAGTGCCTCCGCACATGGATGCATTTAATCAGCGCTGCTGAGCTGAGCACTTGCTTAAATACGGGCGTGTTCGTAGTTATTCTGCGGATCCACGGGCTTAGTGCTGTGCTTTCAGCACAGGAGCAGACAAGCCCACAAGGCTTCCACTGGCCCTGAGTCAGAACCAACACGTTGGGCATCCGTCAGTGAGGACATTCATTTGCATTACTTTGCAAATGGTTCCTTTATTTGAAGGTGACTTCAGTCGTTGTGTGTGCAAGTAAAAATAGTGTTTTTTTATCTTGATACACATCTATGCAAGCGTGAGTTGTTCCTTTTAATTAGGAGCATGAAGGTGAAACAAAACATAGGAGTTTTGTGTGGTAATCTGAGTAATGTTTTCTGATGGGGAGAAATAAAAGAATTAATCCCTTTGTGCCACTGGATCTGTCTTTTGGTAAATCCTGGCTAAAGGCTCTGGTGGGGATACACTGAGCTGCGGCATGGGAGGCTGGATCTGGGAGTAAAGCCTGAAGAGAGAGAGAAAAAAAAAAAAAAAAAGGAAATGAGCCACCCAATAACTTATATGAAACCACAGTATCAAATGGGGTGCTTCATTTAGAAGTTGAAAACTCTATTTTCCTGTTTCACCCCAAATCATTAATTTGTTAGGGAATTAGAAAGTCTTGTTTCCAGCCTGCTGTAGTTATGAGGCACATAGCATGGCAAAAGAAAAGTTTCCTCATGTGCTTCCTGCTCACTGCTGCTAAATTCCCCTGAAACTCCCAAACATCAACAGCAGCCTCTTCACGTTAATATTTCAAGCTGTGTTTGTGAAGGATTAAAATAAGTTTGTTTTGTTGTTGTTGACTAAAATATCCCAGGGAGTTTTCATCACAGAAACTGCTCTGGCACTGGGCACTTCCTGGAGAACTTGAACCTCCTTGGGGTTTATGGATCAAGACAAAGCCACGGGCCATCAACTTCTGCAGCCCGTCATAAATCCAGGAAATGCCCAGGACTGCAATCATTATTGTTGAAATTCTTGAACAAACGCTGATTGCAGGATTTCATAAAGAAAAGCCAAAGGAAATGAGAGCGCTCCTCAGAACATCATGAGGTAAATAAGCACGGTAATTTGTGATGGCAAACCTGACAAGGCCTAGTGTACTGACAACTCCGGGATGATATCCAGGCACAGAAGGCTGGAGCTGTGGAACAAGCTTCTCTTCTATTTGTGCGTCCCTAGGTGCTCATTAGGAACTAAGTGGGTTTCCTTCCTGTGATGCTCAGAGGCTTCTGGTCACCACCCTCAACCCGGCGTGGGCTGGAGGGCGATATCTCACCTGGAAGGTGGCCAGCGCCCGGAGCCTCCTGGGGTCCAGATGCTGGTGGATGCCACCTTGGCACCTCGTGCTTTTTTTGGTTTGTTTTTAACATATTCAAGGTGTGCGGGATGGTCTGCATGGTCGTGGCTGCGTGGTCGTGGTTGTTAACACAGCATAGTTTGTTGCTCTGGGAGTTGTACTGAAAAATATAGCGGAGCAATCGGGCGGCACTGGCAGCTGGGGAGTGAGTGAGCTCGGAGAGCCGTCCCGCTCGCCTCCGCGGCGCTCGCGATGGAGACGCGGCTGCGGTTCACAGGGAATGACTGCCTCCATGAATTTAATTGTTTTCTTCTGTGCATGAATTGGTCATGAAAAGAAAGAAAATTGTGACTCTTTTTCTTTGTTTTGATTTGTTTTAAATGATTCATGAGCTTTTCTGAATAATTTCTGGGCTGCAGGTTATCTCGCAGTGCAGGGCAGGGCGAGTATCCATAGCCTGTGCTGGATGCAGTTGTGCAGTTGGCCATCTGCATGCTGCTTTTTCCCACCCTGATTTTCCCAAGTGATCTGGAAGACAGTCCCCAACTACACCCTCTGATAACCAGTAGCCTTCGTAATTTTCAGTTTGAGCTGAAAGCAGGGCTGGTAGAGATGCTGTCTTTGAAGAAGGGAACTGCCTAGTCACAGAGAGGAGCATGCACAGAGCTGTTCTCCCCCAGGATATAATTTTTCAGACAGGAATTACCCGGGAAATGGGAACCAGGCTTTTCAAAGCTCCAGCTCTTTTTAAAGCTAATAGACAGCATAAATATACGCAGTGCAAAATCTGTGGAAGGAAAGGCGAGGAGGTAAATATAGCCAGGACTACGCTGAAGGGCAAGACACATTATGCCAACTGTGAGCTATTGCCAGGGCTGAAGAAGGGCAATGCTGAATCAACTGCTTCCCTTACAGGCTGCTGATAGAAGGGTTGGTTGAAATGAGCCACATTTGTACAAAGCCAGAAGAGAATCTTGGGTTTTTCACTGGCAAAAATGGCTGAGGAATTTTAGTTGTTTTTTCTCCCTTCCCCCATTACGACCCAGAGCTAATAAATGGTGCTGTCATGGAAACGTTAAAGCCCAAACATAGCCTAAATTCTCTGACCTCTGGCACAGGTAATACAAGTTCTGACCGAGAGGGATTATCCCGAAGTGCGGCCAGAGGGAATATAGGAATATAGGGTTGCTGCTCGTTCACACTTGGAGCGAGATCCGCCCGCCGCCGCACGCAGGCCGGGGCTGCGCTGATGAACGGCTCCCTTGCACCGCGCGTAGTGAAATGAGAGCTTGCACTCTGTTTTATCCGGTTTTTCATTGTGCCTTTGGGCAGGCACAACTCCCTCTATTTTGCCAAATGAGCCAGCATAAGGAATTTATGAAACAAAGAATAATGTAGGAAACAGAGCATTTTCAGGTTGGGATGGAAAGCAGATGCCTCCCAAGGAGCAAAGGCAATGGAGCAAGGACATGTCCTAGCTGGGTGGATGGATGGAGGCATGGATTTCTAAAGAGAAGCAGGAGACTTCAGAGAAAGGAGGAGAGTGCTGAGAGATGCCGTGCTATATCGATTTTTACGTGATTTTTTTTTAAAAAAAGGCTTTTTTTTAATTTTTAAAAGAGGAAGAGAAGGGACTGGATTAAAAAAAAAAAAAAAAAAAACACGACTCTGAAAACAGATATTTTCAGTGCCTGAAAGACTCCTGTAAACTGTTGGCTTTTGCCCCGTTTGGTGCAGCACAGGGCTCTGTGTGCAGAAGGCAGCTGTTTGCGAGGGAAATGAAGCACCTTGTTTCTCCCATGCGAGCCCGCGGCCCTCGAGAGGGGCCCAGGCTGAGCCGGGAGCCCTTCCTCTAAAGGGGAACGTGGCAGAGACACACAGACCTGCCAGATCTTTGCCAAGGTTGTTTTCAAAGGGAGCTGGAACCAACTCGCAAACATGGGCTGGACCAAAAAAGCTGCTTTCTGCTTCAGTCTCTGCCACAGCCGCACACTGAGGAGCGGTGACACAAAATTAATCTCAATCTATAAATTCATTTCTTCCAAGAGCCTGGATGTTTTTTTCCCCCACAAAGACTAAATCCCGTACTTCTGGGGAAAGTAAATCCTTTTCCATGGGTGTAGGAACCAACTGGCACGCGTCCTTGCAGGAGCTGAGCTGCACGGTGCCTACGCGGCTCTTGCCATAGGCAAAAGTGACCTTTAAAGGCTCTTTCTGAGATGTCAAGGTTTGTATGAAACATTTAGTAAAAGGAAAACTTGCTATGTGTTTTAAGTGAATGAAATTGCAGCACTGATGAAGTTAATGGGCCTGTTGACCCCGTTAGTGGCCGCTCTTGGGTGGGAAGCTTGGGTGGATTTACCAGTGTGACTGAGCAGGGTTTGCTGCTCGCATCCTGCGAGTAAAAGCCCTGGGCCCCATGGGGAGCCCCTGATCTTAGCAGGTAGCAGAGCAAATGTGGTTGATAGCTCATGGTCTGTTCTTGCTTCTGCCGTGAGTCTGTATGTTTGTTTAAAGAAGGCAGATCTGCAAAACAGGAGTGGATTGGTGTGCGAGTCATGAAGAGCTGAGAAGCTCAAGTGTGAGTGTAAGCAAGCTACAAAATTGGAGCTATTAAACTGCTTAAATATTCTGATTGAAAATTCAGGGGAAGCTGAAATCAGTGACACTTTAATTTGCTGTGGACCCCAAAATATTCCCTCTCTTCTTGTCCAGCCGTGGAGCTTGTTGGTGTTTTCCATCCTTGAAACCTAGTGAGTGAGCACTGGGATAAGCTGGTGGGAAGGCTCCTTTGCAATTCCGTGCTGCCCGCAGCCCTGCTCTAGCAGCCGTGCGGTTCCGCACGCGGCCTCGGCAGCCCAGGGCAGCGGATCCAGGAGCGCCCGCCTGGGCGCAGGGCGAGCTGAGACCCACGCGGGGAAAGCTGCTCCCCTCCGCCCTCAAGTCACACTTGGAAACGTGTCCAAAAGGCAGTGTGCAGCGTTTGGGGATTGGGCCAAAATGCACTTTAGTTCATATCTGGAGGCTGATGTAGAAAGATAATTGTAGGAGATAAGTTTCTAGCTTGAAAACAAGCAAGGAGGCGTGATGCTGGTTTGTAGTCCCTTCTGAGAGAAATTGCTTCCTTTTTGCCTGGCGAGGAGGTCTGTCTGTCTCCATTTATCTGCTGCAGGTGTCTCGCCGCGGCGCGACGCGGTGCGCGCCATAAGCAGTGCCCGCCGCTGTGGTGCTCTCAGAATGACTTTCTTTCACTGAGCAGATGCAAATGGGAATCTTCCGATAACATGAAAACCCCAAATAAACAAAGCCCTGCTTGAATTTGTCAGTATTTCTAAGTCTATTATAGCTTACAGTCTCCGTCCCGCTATGTTATCTTCAGCCATGTGCGTGCATCTAGCTGTATGTATTTGTGCTTGCTGATGTATAATCAAACTCTCATAAATCTTGGCTAATGACTGCAGGCTCTGTTATGAATAATTCAGTTTTTCTAATTCCTGATTGAGATAAAATGCAATACTTTGTTCATTTATTATAACTCTATTTGAGATTTAATTATTCATAAGATCATAATGAAAGGGAATATATTTTGTAAATATGGCTGCTTAATATTATGGCACTTCAATACACCAATCTGATATTGAATCCTTAGTGAGCAATGAGAGGCTCATTTTTATTTCAATTATATATCATGTAGATTACTGTAATACAGATTAGTGAGTTCCGCTGAGTTCTTGAGCTTTAAAACTAACAATACCGTAGCAATAAAACATGTTTCTGCACTTAGTAAAATGAATGGAGTTTGCACCAGTGACTGCAGAAAAGCAAGGCTGGAAAACTGTGTTGCAAAAATGTCTTGCAGTTATCTGTGGCGATGTTCTGCCTCGTGTAACTGCATCTCTCATGGTCCGCGGTGGGTCGGGTGGCGGAGGAGCAGCGGAGCCTGGCGCGGCGGGAGCTCCGCGGTGCGGGAAGGGGCGGCTCGGGAAGGGGCAGCTTGGGAAGGGGCAGCTCGGGAAGGGGCGGGAAGGGGAAGCTCGGGAAGATGCGGGAAGGGGCAGCTTGGGAAGGGGCGGCTCGGGAAGGGGCGGGAAGGGGAAGCTCGGGAAGACGCGACCGCTGCAGCAGGCCGGGCCCCCCAGCCCGGCGGCCAGGCATGGAGGGCAGCCATCATGGGCGGGCTGGGGTGCCTCCCCTTGAGCCTTCGAGAAAACCAAGGAATAATTAAAGAAGTACAAAGCACAGGCTCTTCTCCCCCTGCTTTTTTCAACACATGAATGGAGGCCGAGAGCAGCAGCGAGGATGTCTGCGCTGTCCGTGGTGCCGTGCCTTCACGCTCGTGCTAGACCCTCACGAGGTTGTGTGGCATCTGGCGACCAGAGCGTCGAGCACGGCTCGGCCCCGTCCAGCGTGGGGTGCCCTGGGACACGGATAGTGCGTGTGAGTGTCCCCGGAGGAGAAGGGTGCTGGGTCTATGAGCTCTTCTCCCTCTCTTCCCTTCCTGTCACATGTCGTTCATACAATTTCTTAAATTGTTGGGGTTTTTTATTTTTTTATTTATTTTTTTTTCCATAAACAAACGGACTTTTCAGGATAGAAAGTTCTGTGTTAGTGTGTGGGTTTTTTTAAACTTTCTAGTTGATTTTTGTAAGGTAGGAAGACCTTCCTGTTTCCAAAATCTAGTTCTACTTCCTAAACTAACTCTAAGGAAGTGCAAAGAAATAGTCTTTATAGAGGCGACATATTATTTCTCGAAGTTGCCAAATTTTTAAACACTGGAGCTAGCCCTGCGCTTCGTTTGAACCTCTTGATCTCACTGTGGTGGTCCCAGGACGCTGCTCAGGCCCTGCTGCTGTTGCCCAGGTTGGGTCAGCAGCCGCGTGCGCGGAGCACCGAGGTGCGCGGGGCCGCACGTGCTTTGATCCTGGCCGTTTCTGCCACCGTCTCACTGCGAGTAAATCTTGCAGCTCTGCAAAGCAAAGCTTTGTGGTGTGACACTGTACCAAATGCAGACAAAAGAAAGGATCCTGATTTTTTTTTTTTTCCCAGCAAGTCTGTCATATTGGAGGGAGGAATGGCCGCTTATCGCTGGCCTGGCCTGAGTCTGCTCTGCACAGCAGATATCCCGGCACTACAAATCCTCCTGTTTAGTTGCTCTTTCACTTTAGGCAGAAAATTTACTTACATGCAAGTCTACAAGGAAAAATATGTAAAGTCATGCGGCGTTCAACATTTCCACGTTGTTTTACATCCCCGTGCCTGTGTTTTACAGGAGCGCAGCAGCGGCACAGTTATGTGTCTCAAAGCCTTTTTGTTGTGGCTTAAACTAACTGAAGCATCAAATCGAGCCTGAGGAGCCCCTAGGTGTGTGTGCTCTAGGAGAGTGGCCTAGGAGTGAAATTGCTTCCTCGACCTTATGAAAACTGTTTCATGATGCTACATATGTCAAATTACCAGAAAACCCTCTTGTTAAAAACTAGCAGCTTCTAAGGGTCTGTGGCGAGGAAGGCGTTGCAGGTTGTTGTTGTTCCCGGGTGAGATTCCATCTTTTCCAGCTGGTGTGAGGGGGGCCTGGGCGGCAGCGTGTCCGAGTCGTGTGCGGCCCTGCGGCTGGGGCTCGGTGTAAACTGCGCTCCGTGCCGCCACAGCGGCTCCTGAAACCGCCTTGCGCTGAACGGCTGCACGGGATTCTTTGAGATGTTCCTTTTGGTTTTGGTTTTCTTTTCTGTCCTTCAGAGGTTCCAAAGATGAGTCATCTTCATAGCAGTTCTTCAAACCTATTTAAAACTCGCATTTTTGCTTCTGCAATGCTGAAGGACGTTGCTGCGTCATGTCACAGCACCGCAGCTCTCAGTAGATTCCTCCACCTCTGGCTTCTTTAACATGGAGGGCACCAGCAACGTCTGGCAACGTCTTCCCGACAGAATATACTATCAAAATATCTCTAGTGTGCGTTGTGTGCATTGATTTGGACCATTTAGGAAGTATATACGGGCTCTGACCCTTAGAAGTTCTCAGCTGTTGGCCGAGTTATTCTCGGGCACTTGGTAGTGTTGCACCATTGTACAAATGCTGGCAGGTTAAAATACAGCCCAGTGAATTTTAGCGTGAGACAAATGCTTCTGAATAACGAATAACCATGAATAATGGTAAAGGTTACTGTTATACAGGTTACTGTTATACTGTTATGTAGATTTTTTATGTATTTGAATTCCAAATAACCTGAATTTGATCCTTTTAAGGGCATATTTGAATGCATTAAACCTGAGTACTTGCAGACTGACTAAGCCCAAATTCTGGTCCATTTGGAAGCCGGTATCAAAATAGTCGTTTGTTTTGATGGAGTTGGTATGTCAAGAGGATCAGCTTGGCAGGAATCCTTTTTCTTCCCTTTCCCTCATAATATAATAGCCACCTTTGATGTTGGAAATGTGTTGTGATCAGATTATTTTGCATATTATCAAATGAAATGTGTCAAAATACTCAACTGCTGTTGTTTTAAGTCTCTTCTCAATCAAGAAAGCAAAACCAAAATATTCCATGTGTGTGTCTTCTCCAGGTTCAACAAAGGAACTCATTGAAAGCTGCTGTGGAGCCGGACAGCAGTGGGCTATAGACAACGGAGAATGCACAGAAATTCCTGTCAGTGGGATGGACGGTGATATTTGCAGGTAGGTAATTCAACACCTGGCTGTGTCAGATTAATTTAGCAAGCAACTCATTAGAATAAGCCAAATGTTTGGTCAATTCATGTGATCTCCAGGAGACAGGGTACTGCTTCATGTAGCGTGTTAATTATTGATAGACTGGCAATATGCTATGGCACGTTAGGAGGAAGGTTTTCTCCTGCCTTTTACTCCCGTTTCCGTTATCTGATCTAAACCTTTAAAATTTTCTTCTCCCTCCATCATGTGAACGTATTCTGTTTTCTGAATTTATGTGCATCTGTGGAATTGCAGACAAATAGAAGGGCAGGGGAGCTTAGTCTGTTTGTCTTCCATTTGGCAAGTACTAAATGCAATGATTATCCATATCATTAAATGGTATGTTTATTGGCCAATAGGAATAGCTGCTGGTTCTGCTGTCTTTATTCAGCTGGAGGGTACCAGACGCCTTAATAATGCTGCTGGATTCAATAGCATCTGGTCTGAGCAAGGTGCCAAATTCAAACTGCATAGAATGAGAGGGAAAATGTTGGACTTACACAGGCACTGCACTGTGCTTACTGCACTCTCCCTCTCTCTCCCATTTCTGCTTTGCCTCTCCCTTGTCTGGAACAAGCCTCTGGAGGACTGAAATCAAAGCTGAGACTGAAACACTTCAGAATAAGCAAAGAAAGAAGGGTGGACTCTTCTAAGAGTGATCCCAGTTTTTCAGCATTAAAGGTGCCTGATGGAGTTAGTTCTATAAAAGTTAACTTCATTGCACCTTTGCAAAGTTGCTGTGAGAGTGAAATCCTCTCTGCTGCACTTTAGCATGACATATTTGACACATACCAATGGTCTGTGAAGTAAAAGCAGATGAAAAAAATCACATTTTGGCCTAAGTAAGTGCAAATCCAATACATTAATGAGTAGCACCTGCACATCTGAGGCTGGATTTAGATGAAAAAGCCAGATTCAAAATGCATTAGTCCCTGTGAATCTCATGGTTTGACATCAGGAGTTCGCTTATTTTACTTTCCAAATTGCAGTTGTCATCCCTGTTTTAAAGATTTAAGACTGTGAATATACTGTGTAAAGAAAATGTTTCTCATAGAGAAGTATTCAAATTCATGGCCTCAAAAACTTGAAAGCGCAGATAGAAAATGCTGCTGCCTTCAGGAGCTAGGCCAGTGTGCAGGGCCCTTCGTGCAGGGCCCTTCGTGCAGGTCGCTGTACCTTCACACACCGCCTCGTGTGCCAGAACAACGCAAGCAAGGCGAGCTCCTCGGAGCCTGCCATTTGCTATCCAAGATTTAAAAGAATGTAAGGGAGTTACTACTTGCAACCACGAGTTACTGTTTTCCTCAGACTGCCAATGCCTGGGCTTTACAAGTGACCATTGCAGCACCAGAGCCCCATGTGCAGCTGAGGCTGATGAACGGCGCCTCCCGTGTGTCTGCGGAGCTCGTAGCTCGGCTTTCTCTTCAGCAGCCCCAAGTCTTCTGCCATCTTTTGTTTCCTGTTGGAGTTTCCAGGTGGCACAGACTTAAACGCTAAAGCTGCATCTTGCTGCATCTTGATTTCTTTGGATGTTTTCTGTGCACCTCCCGGCTTGGCCTTTCTCGGTGTAGTGACCAGCTGTGCTGGCTGGGATGGCCAATGCACTAACTGAGATGGCTGAATTTAGGGTGAGGCTTTTCAAACATCTGCTTCAGGGTTAGCCCCGGGCTGGGTGCCTGCCGCTGGGGACGGTGTGTGGAATGCAGTGTCCCCCTAAGCCACCAGTTGATGTCCTGCTCGGGCAGGACATGCAGAGGTGTTTTTTCCTGCCCACAGGTTATATGCAAAACCGCACCACAGGACAGTATGAATTTTCACACATGTCCCTTTCCTCTAGACTTCTCAGATGTTACATGGCAAAATAAATATTGCTTATTTGAAGTCTTTTTAAATGTAACATGATTGCTTTCACTGATGGCACAGACACAGTGGTACTCTAAAGAAACAAGGGGAAGAAATTCTTTAGGAGTGACTTCTGAGGCAGAGACATTTGCTACAGCTGAGCCTGCCAGAAAGAAATCATCTGTGGTAATTAGATGAAGGAAGTTAAAACAAAGCAAATCACAAGTCCCTAGCTGGGCCTTTGATCGCAAGATGTGAAGGTTCCCCCGAGCAGTCGCCACCGACCGCGTCAGAGGGACGACCTCAGGCTACCCGAAATCGGATCTGATCCAGTACAATAGTGTTAATCTCATCCTTGAAATGATGCTCAGTGTCCTACTTGCAGACACGTGTGTCGTTGCACTTGTGATGGCTTGGGAGCTTTTCTCTAATGCAGAAATGTTCTGGATATTCTTTGAACCAACAAATTAGGAAAATTAGAAAATTAGGAAAATAAGGAAAAATCTAGTGATGCTGCAGGTAATACTGTTTTTCTGGGAGGAAAGAATTTCTCATGTCTAAATGTCACGTTTCTGAAGAACATGAGTCTGTACAAACTTCAGTGTTTTCACACTGTAAACCTTTCACATGCAGAAAAACACTTTTGCAGTATTTTGCCATTTCCAGAAACCTTAATAGCTTTCAGTACGTTTGGGTGTCTTGTGAAAGAAATAATAGTTTAAAATAATAATAGAAGGTATTCTAATGAGCTGCTATTTATATTCATATATTTCATATCAACTTGCAAATCTTGTTAAAATGTTGAGCCAGCTGTGGCAAACATCCATGCCGTAGGTGCTTTGTGTATAACAATCCAGACACCCATAACCTTGTCTTTGATAACCCGAGTCAGAGGAACGATCAAGTTCTGGCTTGCAGTCTCTCTGCAGGAAGGCTGGGTAGAAAGGAAGGTTTGGATGGGTCTAGTGATGTATTTCACAGTAGCTGGGAAGATGCCTCCCCTTAGTCCTGTGGCAGCTCTGGCACCCGGACTGCTGAAGGAGCCAGCATTTCTGGGTGCATTTCCCTTCACTGGGCTGCAGGCAGGAGGGATCCTCTCCTTCCTCGGGAGCAAAACGTGGGAATGGACTTTAGCACAAGTATAGACGAGCTGACAAGGATATCCCCGAGCACAGCTTGACAGGTGGTGACCCGAGCAGGTAGCTCATGAGCCATAAGCATGCATGTTTTTATTCGAAATGAGAATTAGAGCTAAATCCCGCGGAGGTCAGTGATACAATCTGTATTTTAGTGGCACTGACACGTAGGTCAGAGAGGTCGGCCACGCGGAGCGAGCCGTGACTCCCGTGGCGCTGGGTTTCCCGCACACCGGAGCGGGCTGACGCTGCGCCCGGTGCCTTGCAGGGTGGCCCAGAAGCAGTGCTGCGTGGCCACGGCGCGCGAGAGCGGCTGCCTGGCCGGCATGCTGGCCGCCAAGGACGGCGGCGCCTGCGGCCCCGACGACAGCGACGCCTGCGGCGGAGCCGCCTACAAGGTAAGGCGCCGCGCCGCGTCCGCCCGCGCGGGGAAGGGGTCCTCGGGCAGCGCAGCCAGCAGCAAGCGCTCTGCACCGTGGCGGGGAGCTCAGCGGATTTTAAAGCTGCAGGAAAAAATTTCCTGCAGAGTTATGGATTTGGGGTGGTTTTGTTTAGTTTTCAGTTGTCTGGTGGATGCACCCCTTTTGGAACTTCCCAGTAATGGTGATTTGAATGATGATTTTTTTTTTAACCTTTTTTTTTCTTTTACTTATTTTTTATTTTTTTTACCTCTGCTTTAGAAGTAGCATCAAAGGACATTTTAATTTTTCTCTCTGTGACAAGACTTCAGAAAATGATAGGCCCAACCTTAATCAAAAATTTAATGGGAAAACCCATTACTGGACAGTTTGCTTGGCCAGGGTTTTGAGGAGCAGTCTCATTTCTCAGTTAAACAAAACGGTGGTCTAGAGGAGCGAGCGTTCCCGGTGATGATGGAGGCTTTTCTTCATAAATAAAGGCAGACCATTAACCAATGGGTCAAATTACAAATCGTGAGCCCCTGCCGCAGCTGCTATAAATGAGATTTGCTTTAGAAGAATCAATGGAGCCAAACCAATTTAAACCAGTCTGAAGATTCAGCATCTTGCCTGCTCGCCTCTCATGCTTCTACCAGAAGGGTACATTTCAGAATTGATTTAGCTCTGATAATAATTTACATAGCTATATCTAGGCTTAAGTGCTGCTTCCGTTGTCTCAGCAGGAAACTTATTAGTTCTGTCTGTTCTTATCCATCAGCGACCCCCGTGAATAACTGCTCACTCGTAAGGGAAATATGCGGTCGTGTGCTGCGGAGCTAAAGTTTAATTAACTGGGACAATTTGTCATTTTCCAAACTGTTATTTACTTGGGTCTGGAGTCTACCATTAGAAGACAAAGAGGAAAGCACCAAACATGTGCATCAGGGAGCAGGTATTAATATTCCTGAAATGCAATGAATTATTATTATTAGATTTTCACTGGGACATTCACCAGGCGCCCGGTAAAGCCTTTCCTCCCGTCTGGAGGTTCTTTTTCTCTAGCTTGTGAGCTTGCGTTCAATACGTTTGCACCGTAGGCCAGTTTTCCATGTTGTTTCCTGTAAGACACATGCTTTTAGGGAAGCCCCGTTGTGCTGGATTGCAGGAATGCTTTGGGGGCAGAACACAAAGCATTGCGAGTCAAACAGTGGCTCTCAAGTCGTGTTTCTCAGTGTTGATGCAAAAGTAGTCTCAAAGTCAATGTAAAACCAGTAGTATTTGCTATTAATTCAGTTGTAGAATTCTGGTAAAGTTCAAAAGATGGTAAATAGAATATTAAAACCATTTTGGTTTTGCATTTTAGAAGGGACTTTTTAGCAAACACATTTTTCACAGGAAATGAGCACTTTCATCTGGAAAATACAGAAACTCAAGAGCATGTAACCAGTTTAATGGTGACTTACTGTGATGCTTGCACATGGGATAAATTGTGAATCAAACCGTGACAAAAAAAAAAAAAAAAGAAAACACCATATTTTTCATGGCAACAACTTCTATATTAAACAGCACTTCAGTAAACACAGATATGACCATTAACTTCCTTCATTTTGAATATTTTGAAGGTGGAAAATTACACCCAAACTATAAATATTTGCAAAAGAAAAATTTTTAGTTCATAAAATTTTGAATTGGAGATTTTGAATTTGGGGCAAGTAGAAGAATTTTTGTCATTTCCAGCAAGATGATAATCCACTATAGATTTTTTTTTTTTCCCGATATCTTTTTTGAGAAAATAACTTCAGTCCCTGCAGTGTTTCACAAACACGTATTTGGACGCTGATATCAGGCTCTGCCCTGGGGAAGGCGATGGCTCTTTACGGCTTGCCTATTTATAAATGTGAGTCACCCTCACTGTTTTATTTTGGGACCATTCAGAGTGGCGAGAAAGGGCCTGCAGAGGCACCTCTTGTGTTCACCCTAGGCTGAGCAGGCAGGACACGCTGGAGCTGCGCGGGTCCCTGCGGAGCAGGAAGGATCCCTGGGGCTGCAGCCGCAGAGCGCGGCTCGGCAGGGCCTTTCTGCGGGCTGGGCTCCGGACGGGTCTCCCTGTCTCCCTGGCGCAGGCGGAGCCGGTGCTGATGCCGGTGCCACTCCGGGGCTGCTCCTCGTGATCCCTGTGTGTTTCCGTGCCACTCCGGGGCTGCTCCTCGTGATCCCTGTGTGTTTCCATGCTGTGTCCTGCTCTCCCAGCGCTGCTTTTGCTGTCGGCTCTCCCCACGTCGGAGACCTCTCTCCAGGGAGGTGCCAGCTCAGCTCCGTTTCCTCTATTCTGTTCTTGGATTCTGTGTTGACTTAACTAACTGGTGCCAGGCCAGGCCAAGTGTTGACCTTCATTTTATGTGTCTGACATCTGGTTGTAGACCGAGTATTTGAATCATCTGAAATCACTCAGTGAGCACTCGGGTTCCGAGAGGCTTTTCCAGGGAGCTGCCAGTCGTAATGGGTGCTGCCATCCAGGATATTTTGGCTATCAGAGGGTTTCCATAGGAGAAGAGGCTCCATCTCTGAGCATTTTATAACTCTTTTGTCAGAATAGTTGATGTCTGGCATCGAAATCTGTGTTATTAGGCATGACAAGACATCACTTACAAATCTAGGGAAGCATCTTTATTCACATATGATCTTTCCATGTCTCTGTAGTACAGCTCCTCTGCTTCCTTGCTTGATTAGGGAGCCACTCTACATAAGGATTGTTCTCAATCATATTTGGGATTTGTTATAATTTATCTAGTGTCCTTTTGTGGCCCAACTGTGCAGTGGATTCGTATTTGGCCAGGTAAAGCAGGGCCTCGCTTTTGTCCTGCGCCAGAGGAGACAGTGTGACCACTGCACTGACCTGTTGCCAAACTCCATTTGTGCTTTAGCAGTCGTGAGAGCAATAGAAATGCACATCAGCCTTAAAATGTATCCTGACCTTGTTGTAGCCACCATCTCAATGGTGCCCGGGACAGTCAGGTCGTTAGAGGCTACAGTAGGTTGCAGAGCAGCAGTGCATAGAGAAAACATCGTTGCACTGATGGAGTGCTCCTAATTTCTACACAAGGCATTTTAAATTCCTTTTACATTGCCTCAGGGAGCTAACTAGACTAAAGAACATAGGAGCATATATCTGTAGTATTTTACTTATGCTATATGCATAGTCATGGCTGTGTGCAGGAGCTGAGAAGAGGTGATCTGCACCACAACTGGCTTCCTTGCACTGCTGCTGAAATGCAGCTGGACTCTGCATTTGTCCTGCTAGCAATCGGCCTGTTTGTGCAGGGGTGGCCCAAACGAGCACAAGGAAAGCTCTGATGTTTGCAGCTCTAAACCTTAAGTGCTTTTGCAGGTGCTCCCCGTTAGAGAAAGCGCAGGCTGGCTGCAGGTGCGTGCGGGGGCTCCTCTCTGCAGCCGGGTGCGCGCGACGTGGGTGCTGATGGTGCCTCTCTGTCGCAGCAATGCTGCGACTGCTGCAACCTGGGCCTGCGGCTGCGGAGCGAGGGGAAAGGCTGCGAGTCCAACATCAACCTGGGCTACCCCTGCAGCCATGTGATGCTCTCCTGCTGCGAAGGGGGGGATCACTTTATTCATCCGGAAATAAAAAAGCATCCGGAGCCTCTGCCGACGGTGACACCGGAGAAGGGTAAGTGTCTCAAGTGCAGTGAGGGGAAGCTACAGAGAGGCTCCCATCTCACATGTTCGTGAAGGGTGGTGTTGGTGGGAGTCTGGCTACAGCAGCACAGCCCGCACTCACAGGTCAAGTAGAGAGTTCTTAAAACAGTCCTGAAATATGTCGGTGTTTCTGATCTTTGTAACATATCTGCCTTTTAGTTGTTTTTTTTTTTTTTTTTTTTTTTTCCTTTAGTCACAGGGTACAGAAACCTGTTACACATCAAACAAAAATAAGAAATGTTCTCTGAGAGATAAATGTTTATTAAAGTCACACACTGCAGAACATGGGGTGAAGGCCAGCTAGGTGAGACCTGCCTGGCACCTGGCAGCTTCTCTGCCTTTATTTCTTTCCTTTTAATTTTTATTTAAATAAAAGAGGACACTTTTAGGCTGCTGGTGGTAGGAAACCTCCTCCTCCATGTAGGATGCAAAGGTAAAGCTGGTCAGTGTCTTTAGCAGCAAAAATCCTGAAAGAGTCTGCATGAAAGTAATTATGATTTTTTTTTTCCCAAAGTAGGCCATGGATTATGATACCAAAGAAACCTTATGGGAACAGATTACATAACCCACTGAGCTAAAAATACAAGTGTAGCACTGAACATCATAGCACTTCTCCCACTGCATGCACTGGAGAAGCAGCAGAGCAGTGCAAGCTACGCATGTTTTCTTTTGCTCTTTCAACATATGCCCTAGTGATCTTGAGAGTGAAGTCAAATCCCTGCAGCTGGAGACGCAACAAATCGAGAGTGACAAATTTGGAGCTTAGACAGCGACACTTCTTCCATGGGCACGAGCTCATGTTCCTTTGAGCATCACCCTTTAGGTGCCTGTTAAAAATTGCAGTGTTTCTTAGGCTTTAACCCCAAGGATATCCTAGGTGAGCTGGTGACCTTCCCAGGTCACCCTTTTTCACAGTGCCTCCAGCAAAGCATCCCTCCCTCCAGCCTTACAGCATGAGAGTAGTGCCCTAAATGCTCCCTACTGCATGGTGCTAATGTCAAAAGTGGTTGTTAGAGAAGCTGTGTGTTTTGCTGTGCTCTTAGTTTCAGAGACTGACGATCACAACGAAGCCTTGTCCATCAGTAACGAAGCTGAATTGTCAAATAACTTGCCTGGAGATGACCTGGATGAATGTCTTATCTATGGTGGGGAGCTCTGCCAGCATTTGTGTATAAACACTGTGGGATCTTACAAGTGTTCGTGTTTCCCAGAGTTCACTTTGCAAGAGGATGGGACCAGCTGTTCTCCAGGTGAGGGAAATGGGCAAGAAACCGTGGATGATGGTGTCTTTGGCTTTCCACTTTCACTGATGTGCCAAGCTTTCCTGTATTGTCTCTATACAGACCAGCTAGGATCTATAAATTCCTTTTGACAACTGTCAGACATTCAAGTTTAGAACTGGGAAGCTCACCTTATTCAATGATCCCTAGTAACTAAATGAGAGTTAGATTGTCATCTTCCTTCCTTCCAGAAAAGGAAGTCCACTTTCCATGTAGGAATTTATGGTCTTACTCCTTTTTCTCCTCAGAAACTTTCAAGATAATTACAAGATAGAAAGGCCCAGATTCTGGAAAATTATGGGAAGTAGTAATATGTACCAAATTCCATGATCAGAAGAAGGCCTAGTCTGAGCCTTTGACCATTTTGTTATTCAGGTGTCATTGCTGGTTGTCGTTTCAGGATTTTCACTCTTTCTTTTTTGTTTGCTTGCTTTCTTATGTATTTAGTTTTTAAAATTCAAACTCTCGATTCTCTGCCAAGAGCAAGTAGAAAAGGGTGGAAAATTTCTTCAGTTCTCTGTTAGCACTGAATAATATTTGAAACTGAAAAAGTAACATTTCACAAGTTTTTGAAAAGAACCGAAATGAGATGAAGTTTTCCAATTTCTTTGAATATCTCAGTCTGAGGTTTTTCATGGGTGCGTGTGCATTTTCCCTGGACGTTCAGCAGGTTGGGTTAGTGTAAGGAAGAATGCCCTTTCAAGAAGCTTAGGCGATTACTGATTTTTATGCATCCATGCCATGAGACCAGGGTGGGTATTTAGTATGTTCAGACCATTACTTTTTACTTTTAAAAAGAGGATTTGTAAAACAAACAAACCCCCCAACCCAGGAAAAAAAAATAGTGAAATATATTTTGTTCAGTGGCTCATTTTGTATTTCACAGTTAGTTTTCCTTTAGACAAACTTTATTCAGTTCAGACACATGGCATTGCTTCCTGAACTTTAATTTTCTGTAAAATCATTAAGATATTTCAGTGACATAATATCTAAATATATCTAAGTGGTGGAAGTCTTATAAAGAATTCCTATTGTGCTGTAATTGTTTTGATGTCTCGAGTTCTCCCATGGCAGGATGTCAAATCAGATAATCACAAAAGTCCAAACCTTAGATTAGTTGCAAGTGCTTTCAATTATTTAATAAGCAAAAGAAGTGTTGCCATCTAATGACAAAGTTCTTTAGACTTCAAATATTTTTGACCCAAAACAAATAATGAGCTTTTGTTATGTCATTCCTCTCAACGTGATGTTACAGCACTTGCATCAGTAACGTGTCTCCGTGGCAGCTGTCTGCTCTGTTGTTTATATTAAAATCTGGGGAAAGAGCCTAATCCCGGAGAGGTAAAGAAAACAGTTGTTTCAGCGTAGCACAGCGCGCCTTGCTGGCTCACCTGGGCGCGTGTCTGTGCCCTGCTTTGCTGTTCCTGCCCCGGGCAGCCGCGGGGCTGACGCGTGCGGTGCCTGGGTGGGCAGCGCTCTGGGCAGCGCGGCGATGCCCGGCGCATGGGGTTTGCCCAGCTCAGCCTGGGCAGCAGCCAGGCGAGGAGAGGGAGGCACATGGGACACGTGGAAGGAGTGGGGCAACCCCGGGCTCGTAGCCTGGTGCGGTGACGTCCATCGAGCACGGGTCTTGGCCAGAGTTGGGCTCCCGTGAAAAGGAAATGGGAGACGTGTGGATTGCAGGAGGCTGCCGAAGCAAACGGAACTTACTGCCGTCCTTGCCTGGTGGCTTGCACTTTGCTCCATGTGTCACTTGAACTACAACCAAAGGGCATGGGACAAATCCCTATTCAGGCTTCCTTGGAAATTGGATTACTCAAACAGAGGTATGGATTATTCATACGGAGGTAGCAGCTTTTTGTAACTTATGAAATGGACGGTTTCAGATAGTTATCATGGTCGCTAAAATATTTCCTCCTACAACAAACCACAGTGTATTGGGATGAAGGGTCTGATGAGGACTCTTGGCTTGGGATGTTGGATGGATGTGATGATCCATGCAGGTTCCATCTCCGCCTTACAGATCCCGACAGAAGACAAGTGACGAGATTGGAAGCAGAAGCCACTGTCCCTCCAGCTGCCTCCCCGGCTCAGCCTGCGCTCGTTGCTTCCTTGCAGGAGGAGCAGGACAAGTGTAAAGGTAGGTCAGCTGGCTGAACTGCAGGCATGGACGGCTGGGGAATGGGTAGAAGGGTGGAAAAAGGTATCAATTCTTGCCTCCCCAATCTGATTTCAATGCACATCCTTAATTTGTTACCTCTGGCATAAGAAGAATCGTCAGGGGAAACATGAGGAGGTAATTTGAGGCTATGCTCTCATTTCAGGGTTATTACACCCTTGCTGTTTAGTTTGGGACAAGCAAGGCAGCACAATGTGGGCAATGCACATAGGAGGGACACAGGTTGTAAGTAGTGATTAAGGCTCCCAGAGCAGATGTTACAAAGTTGGTTTCCCACTGCCACAGCTGGGTTTATATTTGTTTGACCCAGAGGTTTGGAACTGCAGCTGATCCGTGTTGTAAACTTTAATATATTTTGCAATTTTACTTTGTATAGATAATGGCCCCTGCAAACACATCTGCAGTGTTGTGGAAGGAAATGTTGTTTGCTCTTGTTTGCCTGGATATACTATCATGGCTGATGGGACTTCTTGTGAAGGTAAGTGGTTGAGATTCGCCACGGACACAGGGCTAAAACACTTTAGTATTGATCCTGCTGATCTTAGACCTGTAGGTATTTCCCTAAGGCTTCTCTACTTTCAGCACTGTGAAGTGCAAAAGTGGCAGCACAGAGAAAACCTTCCTGCCTTTGAAATGATTTGGCAGAAGGACTAGCAGCTCTGCTCGGCACATAAGTGTGAGGCACATCTACCTGGTGTATCTGTTACTGGAGAGTTGTGTGTGAAGGCAAGCTGGAGTTCTTGCTGCTCCGTCACCCTTGGCTTTTTCCCTGTGGCCTCCTGCACTCTCGGTGCCTCTGTCCCTCCTCGTTTCCCTGTCCCGCTCCCGTGTGTCCAGCTGTGCACGGGCAGCTTCCCCTGCCAACCAGTTTGTCAATGTCTCTGGACAGTCTTTTCACAGCAAAGATGTGGAGGTCAGAAGCAATGCCCTATGACTTATCTTAATTATGAATCTGTAAGTTTGAGACCAAAAGCAGCCAGCAAATAGAAGTTTCTGGTGCTCAGAATTGTTCATAGGTGATCCACATCACTCTTAATCTTGCATCTTATTGAATAACAAATCATTTTGCTGAAATTCCAGATAGTCTGTAAATAAAATGGGAATTTAATATCACAAGATAAATGTTCACTCTGCACTGCTTACTCAAGTGTGGTGGAATTAATTTGATTAATTAATGTCAGAATCAAAACGGGCATTTCAAGGCAGCCTCCTTCCCACAGGAGGTGAAGAAATTCAGAAATGCCACGGGAAGTAGTGAGTTTAGATTTCAGTAACGGATGCCTATACCCTGCATTAGAGATGTCTGTGAAGGTGTGAGGGGTGATGTGCTGCAGTCGACTCTCCAGAAAGGCTCTGCAAGGAATCTGTGTTGCTGCCCATTTCTCTGAGAATGGTTCTTTCTGCAGTGACAAAGGGGCAAGAGCAAGGATGAGGTGATTGCTGAAGGTTGTTCCAGCCCTGTTTTCACCGTTAGACTGTAAATATTACAGTATGGTGCTGTTGTAGCAGCTCCAACACACTTCATTTAGAGAGCTCCGGTGTGTGAAAGAAAAGTTGTCTCATTTCAGAAATCATTCTAATAGATTCTGGTTTTCCCTTTTGGTCACAATATGCTGCTATAGATTTGGATGAGTGCCTCGCAGGTGCTCACGCCTGTTCCAGAAGACAATTATGTGTGAACACACTGGGATCATTCTCCTGTGTCAGCCGCAGAGTGATCTGTGCAGAGGGCTTTATACTCAACAGGCATAGAGAATGTGTGGGTAAGATGATAGGTGTAAGCCGTTCACTATAGCATCATAATTCTTCATGCTATGCAGTACATTTAAACCATTTGCGCTAAAAGGCTCTCTGGCCATTTTTGCATATGACATTTCAATATGAGTTAGTAAAAACACATGTGCACCATTTGCTCAGCCATTTAACATCATGAGTTGTATGCTATTTGGCTTTTTCATGAGCACCACATTATCAGGCTACATGTGATTTTGCTCAAAAGTTGTAAAAGTTCATAGGTATGATGACCACAGCAGTGCTAATGACTGTTAAAGTGGACTAAGACAACATAGCAGTTGATCTCTCTGGACAGTGGCAGTGCTGCCAAATCCCTGGGCAGAAAACAGCAGCAAAACTTCCTAAGTATAACTCCAGAAATCTGCACAGGTCCAGGCAGAAAAGACTCATTCCAAAATGCTTCAATTTTAGAATTCAGATTAGTCCTCTCAGTTTCTGGAAAAGATTTCTCGGTATAAAAGTCAAAGATGCATCACAATGTTGCAATAACACTGCTGCTATTTAGGAAGCCAATCTACTTCTACCAGTGTATTCTTGGGGCGTTCAGTGTATTTATGGGGATTTCTCTTGCTTCGGACAACATTGTCCTGCACTTAGGAAAGAGCTTCCACATGGGAGGCTCCTCCAGAAGCCAGGCAGGCGCCTGCGTTGCCGGAGGGTTGTGGACATGCAGCTCTGCTCTCCGTGTCCGCGGGCCGCAGAGATGAGGGCTGCCTGGGACTGTAACGCCCCGCGGGGACACCAGCCTTCCCCAGCTCCTCTCCCTCTCCCGGGGCTCGGAGCATTGCTTTTCTCACTGTCCTGGTGCCCCAGCGTGTATTTTTGTTCCTATGTTTTAAAGCCCTATGATCTCATATGTTTAATGAGCATCATATGGCATGAGGGCATGAGCAGGAAAGTTTACACAATGTCAGAGTTTTGGGCAGGAATGTGATTTAATATCTTCTGGATTTCCTTTAAATTGTCAAAATTGGATTTTTTTTTTCAGGCAGATACTGCTAAGCATACAAATTTAATGTAATGATTTAGTTTAAATTAAATGTCTATCAGAACAGTGCTGGAAGGAAAGATGCCTTTACAGTTAAAATATCAGCCCAGGACGTGGAAGCATCTGTAGCTGGCCATGCTCTGCATGGTGCATTTCAGAGCTGTAGCAGAGCCTGCTGTGGGCACCACACTCCTGAAAATAAGGTCTGTTAAGTGAGCAGCTGAAGGATCTGCCTCTCAGTGATTCTGCTTCTGAAAAGGATATATCTGTCCTTTTCAGCATCTCCCAGCTGTGTTTTGAAGCTAAATTAATGCATGTTTTTCAGCAGCTTTGGCAGAAGGTGCTATAGAAGATGCAAGATCTGTTATTTACTTTCTTCCTCTCCTGGTCTCTTCCACATGAGATTATAGCAGTTTTACGTGACTGATGTTAAGACACTGATGTTCAGACATTGCTAGTAAAAAAGGAGGAGGCAACACTTACTTGTAAAACTCAAATATCCTCTTATCCTTCACTAAATAACACTGCTTGTATTTCTCTAAGGCAGTTCTGGTTTTACAGATACCCTTGTTAAACAAGCTGGAAAACGTTGGCGTTCCGCTCCCTTTTGAGCAGATCGGCCCGGCGTCCCCCCTGCTCGTAGGCAGCTCTGCTGTGTGGTGGCTGCATTTAACGTTTTTCCTGCTTTGCTAGTGAAGGGGGAAGCCACAAGCAGACTGTGGTTTCTGATTTGTTCAGCTGCCTCGCTGCAGCCGTACTTGCCTCAATATCCTTTTCCAGCTTAACTACTTTTATGCCCCATCCTGAGCCATCTCAAGCCCCCGAGGAAAGCTTTAGTAATTTGTTTGCAAATGGTAGTTGTTTCATTGATGTTACTATGCGCATATTTCAGGGAGAGGAGCAATGATCTTTGCAGAGCAGCAAAACCGCGGATAACCTTTTATCTCTTGAGTTTCCTTTAGCCAGGCAGTGGAAGGTGATAATTCCAGGTGCATGTGGGAGCAGATAGGCAGAATTCCTGAAAGGCAGCTGTGCACAATGAAGAGCCCCCAGCTGTTTAAATAGCTTGCACACACCCCCTCGGTGTGTTTTTTTGAATAGATAGTAAAGCGTCTTTAGGCTTGAAAGCTCCGTGTTCTCCAGAGATAAGGCCAGCTTGGATGTTTCTACCGTGGTTTGCTTTTCGTGCAACTTTCAGGCAAAGCCATTACAGCCACCCACACACGCGCTGACAGAAGGCCTCTGTTTTGTTCTCCTTCCTACTCGCATCTAAACTTTTCCCTCCTGTCGGAGTGGGCAGTAAGTGGTCATTTATTGCTGAAGCCAGGGGCTGTACGTGAGCACCGGCGCTAAGGAAGGGGCTGCGTGGTTGCAAAGGAAAAGCAGTTCTGGGTAAAGCGGATGTCTCCTGTCCTCCATAAAACAAATGGAGCTGAAGCAATTTGAAGAGAAAACAATGCAAGACTAACTACAGACGCAGGACAAAAACGCCTGCCTTTAACATTTCATGAACTTAATGTAGAGAGGAACCGTGTATTGAAAAGATAGTAGGTGAATGCCAGTGTTCCTTTGCAAAAATGTCAGCTTCTTAGCTGCAACAGATATGCTGAAGAATCATGTGAATGTTCCTGTTTTCAGCAATAGTTCCAGGAAAAGTGTGTGTTATGTGGCTATGTTTCACTCCATTTTTACTGACAGAGGGAGGAATGTTGCTACCACAAACATAGACCAAGTTAATCTGTCAAAAATTAACTATGACTCGTGTTTCAGTATATTACTGAGTTGTTCCTATTATTACTGTTCCTATTTTTGTAAAAATCCTCTTCCCCTATCCCACAGTCATTGTAACTGTATTGGATGAAGACAAAAGCCTGTTTGATGTTGGTCATTAACTCAGTCTCGTACTGAAACCCTAACTCCTTTTTTCTAGTGCTCTGTCAGGAATGTTGCTGGCTTGTTGAGTTGTCTCCAGCACCGAAGAGCGGCAGGCTCTTGGCACGCTTGGTTTTATGGATAACCAAAGGCAGAGAGAAAGGAGAGAGGGGGAGATTGTCCTGTTTTATAAAGCTCTTGAGCTCGACCCTCCCTTGTGCCTTATGGTAGAGCAAAGCAGGGGTAGTAGGTGCAGCATGGGCTGAGCAGAGCCACGGGCTGCCTCTGGATAAGCCGCTCAGCGGACTGGAGTTTCCAGAGATGCCTCTTCCCACCCTCGCGCTCATATTGAGGAGCGCTGGCTTGGTTTAAATCTTGCCTCTCAGCCCATGCCATAACCATTAACTTTAACAGATTGTCCCTTGTGCACAAAGTTTTCCCCAAAAACAAAATTCTGCAGGTAATCTTCTGGTTTCCATAATTTTAATTTCCTCAGACATGGTCAGGCCAGCTCTGCTTGTTTTCCTAAGGACTGAGAAAGCTTAAAGTTGACTGTAGACAAAACATGAAATCATACTATTTTTTTTGGCCCTCTGTAAAATCCTCCCCCCTTATTTTCAGGTCTGTTGTGGAACCTGTTTAAATCAGTAGAAAGAATTGCACTAGTCCACTGCTAAGTGGTTGCTTATAATATATTTTTTAAAAATCTCATATTTATTTAAGAAATAAGTCTAGTTAGGTGGGACAAATCTACCAAAGCAGCTCATACCCTTTTCCTGCCATGTGACTGCTTTTTTGGTTTTTTTTCCAAGACATCTTATGAGAATGTTGCTGCCTACACTTCGTGCTAACGCGCTGCAGTCACAGAGCTGTCGAGGGATTAGGCCGTGGCCCCGCGCAAGCTTTGGGGCAGGCAGGTGCCTGTTGCACAGTGGAGATCCCCCGTGGCCACGAGGGAACAGCAGGAGGATCGAATCCAGAGTGCTAACCTGGCTGTGGGAGGACCTGCTGGCTCCGGAAAGCAAATGTACAGCACGTGAAGAAAAGCAATAGCAAAGTGAAATAGAGCTGAACTACATGTAAAGTGAAGTGGCACCCAGCTAACACAGTGGTCCTCCAAAACCCTGTCCATATCTCTAGTGAGCTGAAATTCCTCAGTGCTCTGCTTCATCTGTTCAGCAGAAAACAGGCTGAGGCATTTTATAAGGCAAAAGCTTTTAAAATCACTTGTCCTAGTTTTGTGCTCTGCAAGGGACATTATAGGTCTGATATTGTAGCTACCTGGACATGACGTTCCAGCCAAAATGAAAATCTTATTTAAACTGTACTTACTCTGTTGGCTAGTGTGAAAACAGCTTTTTGTGCAGGGAAGCCGGATGCTTGGTGGGAGTTATGGTCACATTGAGCTGTCATTAGTGCATAAGATTTGGGAGAGAACATTTTAGAAAAAAAAAAAAAAAAAGGAAAAAAAAGCTTTTTTTTCCAGTCTTAACCCCTCTTTGCTTCTTAGTAATCTTAGAAATCCCTCTCTCTCGCAGCAGCTCCACACTAACCTCCTTAAACCAGGCCACTGTCTACATTCACCTTCTTTCGGAAGAAATGGCTTCACATGGGCTTTTGGCTCCTTCCCAAAGAGAGCAGGAAGCAGCAGTTTTATTGATAAATATGAGGCACTGAATTGTCTGATTGCTTTTTGTAGACATTAACGAATGCGTGACGGATGCGCACACGTGCCAGCGGCGAGAGCACTGCCTCAACACCATGGGCTCCTTTAAGTGCCTGCAGGAACTGAGCTGCCAGCCAGGATATGAACTTAAGGATGGGGAATGTGTTGGTAAGGAGACTGCTTTTCACTTGATGCAATTGCTGTTACTAATTAGGAGAGGAAAGGGTCCGTGGAGCATGTTATTGTTGCTGGTCTGTAATACCAGAATTGAACTAGAAAACATGGTCATCATGGAAATGTTTGGCTTCACAAGCCCCTTTTCAATTTAATTTAATTTGAGATACTTTCCAACAGTTATGATGAATAATTTGGAAATACCCAAAACCTTTTGATTTAGGATTTGCCCAGCTTGGAAGGGTGAGATGTTACTGCCAGGGGAGCTGCTCTGGGAGCTCCGCTCTGCTCTGACGGCGCCAGCGCTGCTCCCTGCAGCCCCCCGGATCAGGGGCTCCGTCCAGCCCTTCTGTGCTCAGGGGCCCGCCTGCATTTATTTACTTTTGCGTTTATTTACATGGGGTAAGAGGTTATTCCTCTGCCTCCCCCTTCTTGGTCTCTGCAGGGATCTAACAGGGAGTCTTGGAGAGGCCGTGCTCGGCACTGAGCGTTGCAGCCGCTCGAAGAGGATCCCTTCGTAGGTCACAAGTCAGGGTTATTTACTCCTAAACGTTTTTACAGTTTCCTGACAGCTGGGGAAGGGGAAGCGTAAGGAAAGAAGTTAGTGCTTGACATGTAACAAATGCTATAAAATAGAAATTATCAGAATTGCTACTTTATACACAGCTGTCCTAAGTAAACATGGCATTACTTGAAGGGTCTCTGCTGAGCCCCTGTTCTGGTGTCTGGTTTTGTAGCATTTTTAATGTTTATTAGCAATCTATATTATTTTCTAAACATAGATTGTAGCTATAATAAATTATCAAATGTACAATTTTTTTAAAAAAAATTGCTTTTAAATTAATGACTTATAAGAAGGACTATTATTCCAAAACTACTGAGTGTAAAATTGTCTACATATGACTATTGATTTTCTCACATTTTATGAAATACTGAGTTCTACATTTTTCTGTAACTCATTCCGTATATATGGCTTAAAGATCTATTAATATAGCAGCTTCTGGAAGACTGGGGGTCTTCTTGATGACTTCAGCACTAAATTGAGGGGTTAGAGCAGAAAGATAAGTGTCAGGGGCTCTCCCATGTCTGTCTGGGGAGTTTATTTTATCTTATTTTTTTTTCCTGAATAGCACAGTTTACTGTATTTGTCTAGTAAATACATTCACTATGAGGAGAGTTTTCAGGAAATAGTGTACGTTAATGTAGGATTAGAAAACATTCCCAGAGAGTGAACTTTGACCGTATTTGTATTGGGATCTCCGTCCTTCAATGAAGAGCTAAGAGCGATACCACAGCTGCTCAGCAGAGATCAGCTGGGCCTGAATTTCCAAGCTTGAGCCTTGTAGGAAGTGTGCCTAGAAAGCAGGCATTAAATGGATGGAGTTAATTTGCGAGGTAATTTCATGTACTAGTAAAAAGGAGAAAACCGTGTTCAGCCTGGCTGCAGAGCAGCACCAAGTTTGTCAGTAACGTTACTACAGCGCTTACTTTTCGGAGGTGGTTGGGTAATGGGCTTGTATAACTGTGTACCTCGGTGTGCACCCTGTGCACAACATGCAGTTGCCCCCTTTAACTCAGGGGTCCTTTAAGCATCTTGTTCAGCCTAGCCAGGAATTTATGTAGAATCCCTGAGGGCTGAGGAGCAGGAGAACCGATCAGCTTCTGGAATAGTGTGGTATGTGGTTGGTGTGGTGCCCTTATTTCTAAATTTATTCTGGGTCCCTGGGACTTTAAAATGGGCAGTGTTCCCTGTCTGTGGTTTCCTAGAGGTTCAGTGAACATTGTGGTGGGACCATGTTGGTTGGTGCAACCCATGGGTTGCAGAACGTCCCGGCTCAGAAGCCCACTGTCCAAGAGTGACATCCCCACACCTCAGTGTGACGCCACAAGCTGTTCTGGGTGTCTGGTTTACCTGCTGCTCCCTGACTTCCTCGCTGAGAAACTAGTCCTGAAAGGCTATGGAAAATTGCAGCTTGACTAGTCACACACTGATGTTTTGATCCAATTAACAGACATTGATGAATGCGAGAGAGGGACTCATAGCTGCAAGGTGAACTTTGTCTGCCAGAACACAGAAGGGTCCTTCTACTGCGAGTCGAAGCAGCGCTGCATGGACGGGTTTCTGCAAGACCCGGAGGGCAACTGTGTTGGTAGGTGCCACCTGCAATACGTGCAGCAGCACTGGCCCTCTCCTGTTCCTTTTAGTCTGTCCAGTAGGTGTACATTGATTATGTGCAATTTTCCTTAAATCTTGCTATGAATTAAGTCTAAACATTGCTCTTTTGAAGATAGGCATACTTGCGTAATTAATTTGAAAGGACTGCTGTAACAGACCCTCATCAGCCTTAGCTTTGTGGTACAATAAATCAAAATTAAGGAAGCGAGAGCTGGGAGAGAAGGGTCACTATCAGGATTCTAACTCCTTTTCTTCACCAGACATTAATGAATGCACATCCCTTCCTGAGCCATGTAAACCAGGATTCAACTGCATCAACACCGTTGGGTCCTACACCTGCCAGAGGAACATGCTGACGTGCAGCAGGGGCTACCATGCCAGCGAGGACGGGAGCCGCTGCGTCGGTAAGGCAGGAGAACGGGATATCTAACGTAATTAGCTGAGGAAATGGAGACAGCATCCTAAAACAGCTACAGTGGAACGCGTTCCCTAAGCTCAGGGCAAAGTGGTGCAATATCATCTATTGCCTTATTATAGGACAGCCTGAGATATCCTGGCTGTGCAGAAGGAAGGTGCAGAAGCTCTGTCTGCAGAGCTGTCGTGCAGGGACGGGTCTTCAGCTGGTTCCCACCACCCCTGTCTCAGCAAAGCCAACAAGTCTGGGCCCGTTTGCACCACCTGAAGTGAGGGGACTCTGAGATTGTTTTTATTGTATAACAGCAGTTATACAGTTAAGGCATGATGAGATGACCTGATGCAAAGTATTTGGTAATGTTCCTTTGTTTCTAATTTACATGTTTGACAATGCTTTTAAAGAGCAGAGCTAGGGAAACTCTTTGGAGAATTTGGCAACGTTTCTACTTAATTTTAGGAAAACAAATGTTTCGTGTTACTTGGAGATACCTCTGTCAATGCTGGGCGTGCAAGGTCTCGGCTTGCAGCCGGTGTTTTTCTTGGTATGCGTTCCTTTGAGTAGGAAGAGAGTATGGAGGAGAAAAAGGAAAAGCATATGGTCCTAATTTCCCATTTCTATGGTAAAGACTACTTTCTCAAAGGTATTACGATGGTTAATTGGACTCCTAATTCAGATTTACTTAAAGTACCATAAAATACGTCATCTGGATGTGTTTCTGGAGCAGAACTAAACTTCTGTTGTCATCTCCATTTAGAGGATTATTTTTCCTTGGAAATGTTCATTTTTTCTCATTCAGTAAATCAGTTATTAAAAGCTACCTCTTACATTTAATTGAAAAGCACTGTAATTATGCACATGTAATACCATGAAATGTAGCACACTTCTGATGGGATAGTGCAATAGAACTGGTTAAAGGCTGTATGCAAAAGAATATATAATTTTGCAGAAACTAATGAAATGGTTGCATGCATGAATTCATTGCAAATAAAACTGCTGATGTGAAAATGTGTATCTGCCTTAAAAACTTCTTGTTTTGATGCTTCCTCTGATCTGAAAGAAAATAAGAAGGCAGCATTTCAGCAGAAACCTGGGCCCACTCTTTACTGGGCAGATTCCTGGTCGTCACTAACCCAGTGCTGGCAGGGACTGAATGTGTACTGAAGAAGTCAGAGTTCAGAAGAACAGTATTTGCTTGAACCTCTCACCAGGTTTAATATTTTCTCCACTTTTCCAAACCTAAGTGTAGGTTTGGAAACTTGCTCACATTTCCCTATCATTTTCTCGGCAAGTGACTGCTTTCTAAAGCAACCTTAAGGACGAGTGGTGGAGAAACTGCCCAGAGACTCTCTGAAATGAAACATTGCAAGAATTTGTGAATTTGGAAGGGCCACTGTGTGGAGAACCTGCAGTCATAACGTGGCTGCCATCGTCATTAATACTGCATGAACCGAGGCCTGGGGTGTGAAGTAAAGAAATGGATGATAGAAAAGAAGGATCTGGTGACTTAGAAAATGGCAGAACTCAGAGCACTGTAATAAACACAAATGTTGGAGGCTTTGTCAGAGTTTTTGATGCTTCTTGTCACAGATGGTAACAGGGATTTGCTAAATTCTGATGAGCTATTTAGTCATGTTCTAAGTCTTGTAAATCAGTCCATATTGAAAACTCTCGTCTTCCTCTGAGGGTTGTTAAACTGAGATTGGTGGTGACACATGTGAGTGGAGGAGCACGTAATTTGTTGATATTGGATTTTGAATGAGAGGCCATGAGGTATATGAAACTTTGGGTGAATTGAGAAAAGAGACCAACTTCGGAAAAGAGCAAAAGGTGGGCAGCAGAAGCAGGGTAGAAAGGGAAAGAGGAGTGATTTAGTCAAGGGATGAGCAGAATTTCTGGCTAGTTCTTGATTTAAATGGCTTGTTGTGACTCATGTAATGACAGAACATCAGAATAGGGTATTTAAATGTCATGATTTGATCAGATTCAAAATGTGTTTACATTGAAATGCAGAATATGCCATGAAATCTCCATTGCATTTTCACTTTTGAAATACTGTTTTTCTTTTCAAAGTTTGACTTAGAGATATGTACCTCTGACTTTGAGAAAAGCTGAGTGGAAAAGCTGATATTCTACCTCCTGTGTGGAGGGGATGGCCCTAAGTGTTTCTGTTTCTGTTTTTCTTTTTTTTTTTTTTTCTTTCTTTGTAAACTCTGACATTCAGCGAACTGTGTCTAAACTAATGGCTGTCTCTGCTGGTGCAGATGTGGATGAATGTCAGACGGGCGTGCACCGCTGCGGGGAAGGGCAGGTTTGTCACAACGTCCCCGGCGCTTACCGCTGCGACTGCAAGATGGGCTACCAGTACGACGCGTTCAGCAGGGCCTGCATCGGTACGTAGGGGTAGGGCCGTGACGGCGGCGCCGAGCCTCGGCGCCCCGGGCGCCGTTAGCACCACTGCAGAGGACACGGTGTTGGTTGTGCAGTGCAGTAACTGCTGGTGCAGTGGCTGGAGGGCAGGGGCGCTGCTCCGGGCGCTGCCGCCTGCGCAGCTCTTGCGGCACTGCCTGCAGCTCCGGTGTCCTTGCTTTAGTTTGGCCGCAGGTTATTGATTAAAGTCATTTGCAAAGCACTTTTCTATAGGTTATGCTTCCCCCGCTGTGGAAATTTATCTTCCTGAAGTCTTCTCCATAAGAGACCATGATGCAGCACTTTAGATTTTATTGCTGCCATAGACCATTTAGAGCACAAAGGTAGATGGCATAAAACCTGAAGTTGCAGCATTTTGTGGTCTACAAATCACTCTGACATCTTTTAGAATATCCTCCTGCATCTCCTTTGGTGTTTTTGTTTGTAAGCTGACTGTGTCTTTGCTTGTTGTGCTGGCAGATATAAACGAGTGCTGGAACTACCCCGGGCGCCTGTGTCAGCACACGTGTGAGAACACGCCTGGCTCCTACCACTGCACTTGCTCTTCTGGCTTCCGCCTGTCCTACGATGGGAAGCACTGCGAAGGTACCGGCGCTCCCGTGGCGTGGAGCTTGTGCTGTGGATCAAAGGGTGGCAGAGATGTAAATATGATGACCCCATGGTAATCCTGCTCAGATTGTTAGGTTCTGAATTTAGCCTCCAAGCTGTCAGAGAGGAGCTGACAAGCCCTAGTCCTAATCCCTTAACACATCAACCAGGTGCTGTGGGGGAGCTTTCTACTGGCAGAGCTGCCAGTTCTCCGGTGCCTGTTCAGGGTCACGATATCACTAAAAGGTTTAGATACCATACACCTTCTGGGTGCCTCTTTTCTCTTTAAAGAAAACTCAACTCTCAACTTATTGTATAGCGATTTTCATCTTTTCCCCTCAGAAGGCCAGGTACTCGGACGCTCTTATTTTGCCTTTGCATTTGGCAGTTTCGCCTCCCAGAGCACTCGTTGTCCTTGAGCTATTTCACTGGTTTGGGAAATGGCACTTTTGGAAGATACTGCAATATAGAGAGCTGAGAGCAGTACAGTTTTAGTGGGTGCCAAGGTGCTTTCCTGGAGTTAGAGAGCATCTCCAGTGGAGGAGCCTTACGGTACAGATGACTGGAATGTGTTGCAGTGCTCACAAATTCATCTGTTTCCACTGCAAGATAAGAGCTCTGAGTGTATTACTATTTATTTTCTCTTATGAAGGCATTAAAGCTGATGTAGACTCCTGTAGTTACAACATATATGGTGTATAGCACTTAAAATGCTACTAGGACATATTTTTTCTTCATCGTGAAGTGAGCCGAGTGTCTCAAAGTTTTGGGGTTTCATTTGAAATATTTCAACTACAGCAAAGCTTGGGTTATTTCATTTTTGTTTCTCCCCTTTCTTCCTTTCCTTCACATACTTTTTTTTGGGAGACAATTGTGTTTCTTTACTAGCTGTGACATATCAGATGTGAAACACATGTTTGCATGCCTCTACATGGACATACATAGGAATGAAATGTAGGTGCAGCACATGTCCTCATGCTTCACGGGATGGGGCCAAGGGGGCAGAAGCTGAACTGGGGGGTGAATTGGTCCCCCTTTATCCACCCTGTCCAGAAGGATCCAGTAACAGCTGTTCCCAGGGGCAGGATGTGGTGGGAGTTACTGTTCTGACCTGCTGTGCAATGTTTTGGCTTTGCTTTGGATACAGATGTGAACGAATGTGATACAAGTCCCTGCAGCCAGGAGTGTGCCAATGTTTACGGTTCCTATCAGTGCTACTGCAGGCAAGGTTTCCAGCTAGCAGAAGATGGGCATTCATGTAAAGGTGAGGCTGCTGCTCTGCCACATCAAATGAAATATGTTTATGCTCTTCAACAGTGAGTGCTCTGTAAATCTCAGCAGCACTTGCTGCTGCAGGTAGCGCCCAAAGATGGTTGAGTTGTACCATACTCTGCTGCAGAAGCTCCAGCTATTGGAAGTGCAGCTTGCTCTCATGCACACACCTATTTCTCTTATATACTAACTCCAGAAAGTCTCTGTTTGAGAACTGGTGAAGAAATCCTCATTCTTTCAAGCAGAAGAATCTCCCAAAGCAATCCCAGAGGGTGAGTTACAGAATACAGGAGAGAGTTTTTCAAACTCAGATGTGCCTTGGACTTTCCTTCAGTCCCTACAACATCTTGCAGACAGTATTTTGGGGAGCAAAACCCTATGTTCAGCATTTCAGAGAGCACTGTCAGTGTCCCAGAGCAACATCACACTTTTAGGGTTGCATTCATTCCTGCTTAAGAGAAGTGTGTGTCACGTAATAATTTCCTTGTGCTCCTCAGCTTTCTTTTCAGGTTTGTAACTTTTCTTATGTGCTCGTATTTTTTCCAGATATCGATGAGTGCACACAGAGTGCAGGCATCCTTTGTACTTTCCGCTGCGTGAACGTTCCTGGCAGTTATCAGTGCGCCTGTCCCGAGCAGGGATACACCATGGCAGCAAATGGACGAACTTGCCGAGGTAATGATGAGCTCGAGGAACTGGAAGGATGATAACATGAAACTTTAATCTTTAGAATGATCAAAGACATTGCAGAAGTTCAAGTTTCCATTTTGGTAACTAGTCTTTGTTAAAAGGCTAGTATTTGACAAACTTGCCATCTGTTGATATCTGCAGTGTCAGTTTTTCCATGGATTTAAGAAGTAGCTGTTGCAACTCACCTATCAATGTAAGGCAATTGCCTAGGCGAGTTTCTCGGTGTTTCTTGCTTAAGTGAGTTTATTGAACAAGTTGAGGCGTTTGATTGCTTGCATGTGCTATCAGTATTGGCACATCAGTAAGTCATCTGATTTTTTAGAGGTGGCAGATGTACAAATCCGCCGCTTCACCAGGAGCTGCAGGAGCTTCCTACCCCAGAAGCCAGGAGAGTGAATCTAGGAGTTGCATGGGGCTGGGACATGTTGAAGTTTGCCATCTAAGCTGGAATATGTTGGCTGTAGTAAATGTTAATGTGAATGACATGTACCCTCCGGCCCCCACCCATCCTCTCCAGAATCACTGAAATGTGTGCTGTCTGTCTGGAGCTTTTCATCTGGTGTGCAGCTGTCTGGTTTGAAGTGAGCCCCCATTTCCAAAGGATGCCCTGACGGTGTAATGATGATGGAGGATCTGATTACCTTCATGCACTCCGCACACATCCCTGCAGCCAGTTACACTAACTGCCAGGCATTTCCTGCTCTTTGGGTTTCAGGAACCCTCCACATAACTTTTTGTTATGTATCCTCTACACTTAAATTCTCACTGGTAACAGCAGTGAATTTACACTGCATAAATCATGAATGACATGAGCATAGTTGATATTACCATTGTAGCAGAGAAACTGACTCAATGAGAGCAAGGCCCTTCCAAGGGAGTGGGTCTTGTGAGGAGCTTTCTTTTTGTAGGTGATGTTATATTGGGCCTCAGAATCATCCTCCGAGGTATGCTTTAACCTCTCGTGTAAAAGCCACCGTTAGAAAATCTGTGGCTATAGCTCTCCTGGGGTGCCCACAGCGGCAGGGGCCGTCATGGTGTGACACGGCGGCGGCATGGTGTGACATCGCGCCCGGTGCCTGTCACGCAGGCTGGTCCTGCACAGTGAGCTACGCTTGGAGCACGTTTCCAAAGGGCTTGCAGAGCCTGGGACAAGTGTCCTCCTTCTGGGAGAAGGGAGCCGACTTGCCAAGTTGGGCACGTGAGGCAACCTTGCGTTGCATCTAGTCGGGCACTGGGAGCAGCCCTGAGTGCCTCCCATTTTTTGGCACCGGTGAAGCCAGTGCGGCCTGCTGAGCTGTGCAAGGGGTGTAACGGGCCAGCTCATGTTGAGGCCTGCTTGAAAAGATGGTCAAAGGGACAATCTGAATTGATGTCAGTTGGGTTAATGCAAGGAGATTGTACCAGGTCCCTTCTGCCCAAGACCTGGCCCCAGCTGCTCGCCAGCCAGCCAGCTCTTGGGTTGTGAGTTACTAGGAGTGTGTTCTTCAGATTTCCTTTCTCTCGTCTCAGACAGATGAGTTAGATTTCTTGAAATAGAGCGTCAGCATATGGATCATTTTGGCGGAACTGTGAATGGTATTTTTGCAGCATAGCCAGGCTGGTGGACTGAGTGTTTTTATGACAATAAACACAATATGGAAGAAATTTTCTTTTCACCTGAGGGCACTTTTGAGAATCAGTGAGGGGTTTAATTTGCTTTGATTCTCTCTCGCTTCCTCTTGTGTACTTTTCTTTGGACTTCTAACCCCTCAGTGCAGCGCACAAGACCAGTTCTCATCCAAGGGAAGGAAGGGGAGGGAGGTTACAGTTCTCCCCCAGTGTCTCTCCTCTGCAACGACTGGCAGAGCTGCAGAGCCCTACGCAGCCCGCATGGTCTGTCTGTTAGTATTTATTTCATTTTAAAACCTCCGTGTGTTGTCTAGACTTTTGGGAGTACACAATGTGACTGTGAGATCTTTGCCAATATTTTCTGCTCAAATTGGAGCCCTGTTATTGCATCTGGTTTTCAGCATTTTAAGGACCGTGGCTTGGGCTTGTGAATAAATATTCTTTAGGTAACCACATCCATGCTCTAGGCCAAGAAGTGTCTTTGAGATTTAGCTGTTCTTTGTTGTCTTCTGCAACATTACTTCTTATTTTTGGGAAATATTTATGCTTAACTTAAGTTTTTAAATCTGTGCATGTTTTAAGTGTTGTTCTGAAGTTGCCATATTCCTACCAGCCTTGTGGCCCGTGGGGCTCCTGCATGAGGCAGCTGAACGGTGGCGGTGGCTCTGCTTTGCACTCACGTCCTGCTCTGATCCCGGCCAATCTTTGTGTGTACATAAATCCTTCTCCTAACTTAGCTCAGCCTTCTCAACTCTCAAAAAGTTGGTGCTTGCTTGAAATACCTGCTTGCTTTAAACACCACTTGATCTTACTCTGATGAGATTTGTTTATTCTTGAGGAGTCATTTTTATCGCATTAGACCAACATGTAGATGAACTTAGTGCTCGCCTCCATTGATGATGTGTGTTTGCTGGGACGGAGGTCTCCAGACATGTCCCTTTTCACTCTGGACGTCCTGGAAGGATGTGTGAATCCTTATCACTCTCTACAGCTACCTGGAGGAGGTTGTAAGGAGGCGAGACTTGATCTCTAAATAACTACTGCTGGGATAAGAGAAATGGTCTCAAGTTGCACCCCAGGAGGTTCAGGTTGAGTATTAGGAAAAAATTCTACATGGAAAGAGTAGTCAAGCACCAGAACAGGCTGCCCAGGGAAGTGGTGGAGTCACCGTCTTGAACACTGGCAGTGTTAAAGAAATGTGTAGATGAGGCACCTAGATATATGGTTTAACACACGTGGTGTTGAATGGGTTATTTTATTTTGTTCCCCTTCAGCCTAGTTCACAATATTGCATATGCCACTGCCTCTGACACGCCAGAGAAAAGAGGGCAAACAGCGTCACATGCAGCTCCACCTCGCTGCTCGTGTTCACTTTGAGCCTCAGGTGCTTTTTTATTACAGGGGGAAGTAGCAAGAGAAGGAGCTCTGGGGTTTGAAGAACTATTTTCCTTTTAATGTTTATTCTGTCCTGCAGTTAAAACAAACCTGGAATGAGGATGGTTAGATTTGCAAATCATGCAAATATTTGCAAAGTCCGGGTAAACAGTCAACCTCCTCCGGAGGGAGAGAGCCAGCGCTGGCCACGCGCCGCGGCTGGAGCCGGCCAGGCCCTGTGCCAGGCAGGGACGCCGGGCAGCACCGCGGGCGCTCTTGCTGGCCGCGTGAGCTCTTGGTAGTAACAATAGGATGTCAAGGAGGAAAATCAGCTTTTTCCACACAAGATGTTTGAATTTTAGGGCGAGCGGAGTCAACGCACTTTCCTCCATTGCTCCCGCGTGTGGAGAGGCTGGTGCTGTGAGCAGAGCCTAGTGCAGCTCGTCCGTGCTTGCACCTCACATCCTGCGCGCTGGAATGTCTGTGGCACCATCGTGACTGCTGAGGGGGTAACGCAGCGGCCTGGCGGCCAACGCGTGAGCCCCTCCAGACCATGGGGTGCTCTCACACACAGGCCTCATCTCATAAGCATGTTATGGCCCATAAAATTGTGGTTACTCTCTGGTTGTGAACTGACTGTGTGTCCTTCCTTGCGCTTCTGCTTGCCAGATATCGACGAGTGTGCCATCGGGACCCACAACTGCTCCGCTGCCGAGTCCTGCTACAACATCCAGGGCAGCTTCCGCTGCCTGTCCTTCGAGTGCCCGGCCAACTACCGCAAAGTCTCCGACATGTAAGGCTGGCCGCGGGGCGCTCTGCAGGGCGCTAGGCTGTGGCCTCCGCAAGATCCTCCGTGATGCTGCTCTCACAGCAGAGTCTGCCAGGCCATTTTACAGACGTTTGGGGGCTCCCTTTCCCATAGCCCTGGAGCTCCTTGGAGGCTGCTTCCTCTGAGAGTAAAACTCTCTATTCACAGGACAGGGAATCTAAGTTGCTTATAACAGATGCTTTTCTGGTTCCCAGAACTAGCAGATTTGCAAGTTCGGGAGCTTCCCTTCGCTCGTGTGCGTTGGCTCCCTGTGGGTGCCATGCTTTGGTTTTCCTGGAGCGCTGGGCCGCCACGTCGTCGCCAGCCTGGCTCTCCGGCTCCCTGTGCCCATGGGGCGCTCCCAGGTGTTGCTCTCCATGTCCCCGGGCTCCCTTACTCTGTTGTACTCTGACATCTGTAGCATTTATGAATGTTTGCAGCTCTGCAAAGGCAGAACACACAAGGGTGAGTTACTCAGCTGACGTTTGCCTAGTCAGCTGTTTGTCCATCACATGCCGGAGATCTTTTTGACTTAGCTGTTCACTGAAATTTACATTTTTTTCACTCATGACTGCATGGACACTGAACACAGTTTGTTTTTCTTCTCTTAGGAGGTGTGAGCGCATCAGCTGTTTTAATTACCTGGACTGCCAAAACACTCCCGTGCGCATTACCTACTACCAGCTGAACTTCCAAACCAACATCGTGGTCCCAGCTCATATCTTCCGTATTGGCCCGTCACCTGCCTACGCTGGGGACAACATCATCCTTACCATCAACAAGGGAAATGAGGAGAACTACTTCAGCACCAGGAGGCTCAACTCCTACACGGGTATCGTCTATCTCCAGCGACAAGTGAAGGAGCCTAAAGACTTTTTATTAGATGTAGAAATGAAACTGTGGCGTCAGGGAACATACACCACTTTCCTTGCCAAAATTTACATATTCATCACAGCTCATGCATACTGAGGCGTGTATTGACATTGGAGTTTATTGGTGCTATGCTCTTTACCTGCTCTACCAAAGCTTTATACTGTTGAACTGGCATTTTATATATTTAGCCTTTATATTATTTTTCTATCATTGCTACAAACTTTTTTTAAACTGTTGTGTAAATTAAGTTAATTTTTATCTTTTTTTTGGGTTGTTCGTTTTCTTACATAATTCTTTACATCATCGTTTGACAATGAGCGAGGAAGGGTTTGAAAGGCAGTACATGTGTTGTATGCTGGAACATTTTCTTAGAAATTATTTTTTGACTTAGTCACATCTGCAGGGTGTTGCACTAGAAAGGAGAGATGTTCACTTGGGAGTACTGGTTTTTGCCACTGACTAAGGGAAAAATCCTTGAGCAATTTCTCTTTACCACCAAAACTCATGGTCTGACATAGCCACCAACATCCCGGAGTTTCTCTGCATTCAGATGCGGTGTTGAAGGCTGCGTGTGTACACTGATGGTTAGCTCACCTCATATTAAAGGTTTATTTTCCTCCTTCTAGCTTTTTTAATATGTCATCTAAAAATATGTATGAATAAAAGAAAACTCCACCAGTGAACAAGCCTATGATTGAGTCTTGCTTTAGTAGGACTACTCATATGCTTAATGTTAAATGTTTGCAAGACCAAGGTCTTGAAAGAACGTCATGCTTTAGAGTAAAAGCTGGTACTGCCTTTTGTAGTAGTCACCTCTATAGGTGCTTGAGCTCCTCTTTATACAACCCCATTCCGTTTAGGTTACTATAGATGCAAATTGGCTGTATTGCAATTCTTACAGGAATGTCAAAGAGGAAACATGGGAATAATGATATAATCAGTTACCACTTCTTATTTTGACCCCCGGGTGTCCATTTGTGATTTTAAATAAAAAACAAGGGGCAGTCACTTTTATTCTTCAGGAAAATGCCTTCAATTATGCTACTAATGACGCAGAGGAAAATGCTAATTAAATTGGCAGTTTGTATGATGCCATTTAGAAACAGCACAACCTAAGGTTTGAACTGGATTTCCTCTAGTTCCACAGGAAACTGGATGAGGTCCAGAGTTGAAGGCTGTAACAACGTATAGTATAATCAAAGTATTTTTTAGAATTTAGAATGGAGTATCAGAACCTCTTTGCAACTGATGCAAAAAAGAAAAGAAAAAAAAAAAAGCTCCAGCACTGAAATTTTCTAAGCTTTCTTTGTTCCAGCTATAATTATTCTGCAAAATGTTTTAAATGAAATACATAGCTACGCTATATTGATGTTTACTACACTGCAGTTTAATAATCTGTTTTTTTCTATAGTAGATCTTATTTTGATCAATGTGTACTGTACATAAAATTACAGAGAAGTCAAATCTTATGGCTTTCATGCCATAATCAACTATTTTATTATATTGTAAAATATTTGTACTACAGCTTAAAATCTTGTAAACACTACCTATAGGGTGAGAGATGTACTGTATTCATTATATCCCAAGGCCCATTTCTACCACTTCAAAAAAGTCATTTTTTAAATTGGGACTTTCCTATTGATAATAAAATACAAATCTGACAACATAGAGACCCATTCCTGGAGAAAAATTATTGATACTCCCCAGCTGCAAAATAAGGGATATCTGCATGTTTCCGTACAGCAAGCTTTCCTTATTTTCCGATAAAAACTCTTAGTAAAAGTGACCCTTTTCCCTCCATCTGGTGTTTTCCACAGCAGAGCCGTGCTGACCGAAGCGCGCCCGTTTGTGCAGTGTGTCATTCCCGGGAGCGCCGATCCCAGCGCAGCAGGCCTGGCGCGATGCCGAGCGCCGTGCGGGTCCCGTCCGCAGCCTTCGTGCTCGGTGGCCCTGCGCTTCCCCAGTCCCGCTGGAGCGCGGCGGGAGTCACTGAAACCCACCGATTTCCGTCAGCATTAGTATTTGATGGAGTGTAAATGACATTCAAGCTTCAATGGTCTTTCTTGTCAGAGATCAAGTGGACAAGTCATTTGTTATTCAGAGACCTTCTGCTGACTAAAAGCAACCATAGTCAATCATGTTAAGGATCTGGCATTTGTAGTACTGACTTTTCATTTTCTAGACGGGTGACTGATGAAGAAAGTTTTAGATGAGGCTTTGCATACTATTGTAAGAAAAACGCTCTGTTGTAAAAAAGCATACATCTGCATCAGCACTGTATCCTATAGGCATTCAAAGAGGAGAGAAATGGTTGTGCTGTACTACTGGTCAAAGGGAAGGAAAGGTGTACGGCAGATAACTTGACAATCACCTTTTCCCAAATAACCACAAGGGCCGTTTGCCTCTTGGCCAACGTGGAGCATGTTTCCTGTTAGTTTTAGCTGCAGTGTGCGGAGCGTTAGTACCACATGTTTGCTTTTTCTTAGGGCAGCGCCGAAGATTCAACTTAAATAGACGTATCCAACAAAGACCCACTGATGGATGAGGACTTCCCCAGGATGGGACTGTTTTTTTTTTCTTTTTCTACTGATCTAGCTCATATGAGGCCCAATTCCCCTCTACAATAATGTCCCTTTCACTCTATTGGCAAGGTAAAATGGACAGAAAATGACTATATACATCAACCTGCATGAAAGAGGCTTAGTGGAAAAGAAATTGGTCTTGGACTGGACTTTTATGGCCTCTTGTACCTCCTAAATAATGAGTTAAGTAGTTCCCCTTGGCCTCCCTTGGCTTCTTTCCCCCTTCCCTGGTTGAGGTGAGTTAAAAAGAGCTACCCAAGGTCTGTGCAATATGATAAAACTGTGAGGAAGGCAATGCTTGCAATCCTAATAAAAAAAAAATCATAGCAGACTTGGGACATAAGAATCTGTGTGTGCAAAAACTCAAATTATTAATATTTTTCCAAAATTGGATGGGTTTTATGTGACCTGTCTGAACAATATATGTTCTGCTTAATTTTGCAGGTTACGTACTCTTGCATCTATGTAACCCGACCTCTGTGTGCTTGAATATTATGTTTCTTGGCAGGTCCAGTGTGTCCGGAGACTGAGGAAATTCAAGTGTATCACTGCAGGGAAGAAGAAATGAGTATCTGCATGCTTGCCGGAAATCTGAGCAGGTCAATTATAGGGTGAAACATCAGCTTCTCTTTCATCTGGAATGTAAATAGCAAATAGCTAGAACGTTATAAATAGCAGTAGATGGGTGAGAAAGATGTTTTTACCCAAGTTGCCAAATGGCTTTCTTGCTGTACCAGGGGGGAAGTATGTTATGCTTTTTTAATGCAAAAACCCCACACATGTATGAATTAGTGCAGATACTGACTAGTCAGTGCTAGGAGCTGGGTGCAGAGAGGCACACAAGCCCCCAGCCAGTGTCCTCCTCATCCTGGTCACACCAGTGGCTGGCACCCAGCTCTCCCACCACCCATGAGGCTGCTGATAGCCTTAATGCTGCTGCCTTTGCCTCGCTCAGCTGCAGGAGCAGGAGGTAACTAGGAGGCTATAAATTGGCTCCAGGTGCTAGTGGTTGCTCCCTGCTCACCCTCGTTGTCTTTCCCAACTTTGGGGGAAGCACTGCTGGGCTCTGGAAAATGCTGCTCTTCTTCCACCACCTCAATCCAGCTAGGAGTGAGGAAAGGCCAAAAGCTGCATCTGTGACACGGGAGTAAAGGTAACGTGCCCAAAAAGGGGAAGGGAGAGTCTGCTGCTCCCTGGTACTGTGAGCAGAAGCTGTAGCGCAGGATTTGGCTTTCTGTGTGGTGTTGGGTATGGCTTTGAGCCTATGATTGAAACTGCCCTCCTTTAAGGGCAAAAACGTAGTGTGTGTGTCCCCTCAGACCTTTGCTTTCGTCGTGTTTGCAGGGGGCAGCATCCAGGCAATCTGCTGCACGTTCTTTATCTTGCTCCTTGTTTTCTCTAGTACATGGGAGTGAGAGGCCTTGGCTGTTCTTCCCAATTCACTTTTTTTTTTTCTTGTTTCCATTGCTCTTGCCTGTGCCATGAGGAAAAGAAAGTCCCAGCTGGGGAGAATTAGGGTTCTGGAGTAAAAATAGATTTTTTTTTTCTTTTTTGAGGCTAAGTCGAAATCTCTTTCCATTTTCAGCATTCTCAGCATCAGAGGCGCTCGTATTGAAGTGGCTATTGAAAGCCATAATTTAATGAGATCCAGTTTCAGTGATGCAGACCCAAGTAACGCGATTGAGTCGGTTGTATTCTAAAACAATTTTTTCTCCTGCGTCACTCTCCAAACGGCGGTTGCATGGGGCTGCTGAGGAGCTCCTGACGAGCTCCACCCTCCGCGGGTCCTGCTCCCGTGCCCAGCACGTGCCACCCGAGGAGCTGTCTGGTGGCATCAGGCCACCTCACCCTGCTCCTTGTGCATGGGGCCGCTCCTGTCCCCACACCCAGTGTCGCAAGCGGGGCATCTCCCAGCCCCATCCCTACTGCGTGAACCTGCGTAGCCGTGGGAAGTGTTTGGGGACAGACAGTGACATGTGAAAGTAATTACAGAATAAGTTAGCAAAAATAACTGTCTCAATTTGAATTGAGAAAAACGTATCCCAAATAAGTGCTTTGAGAATAGGGAAGTAGAGCTGCCTCTCTGTAGATGCGAATCCCTTATGATGACATGAAGTCCGTAGTGGGCTACATCCCAGCAAGGACGTTCTGGCTCGTGGTGATTCCAGAACGGCTGGGTGCAGCCAGGTGCACTGTTGCTCACTCTTAGAAGAGGTTACGTCTTCCCTCGCATCAGTGACCAGAGAAAAGAATGCATGTGGAATACTTTCCACGTGACAAAGACTGCTGATCTTAAACCAGGAGCACTGTAGTGAAGCAGTCTTGGAGCTTCGATAAACTAATGATGCAGGGCTGGCAAACACAAAGCGATCTCTTGAAGATAATACACCGATTTGAGAAGTTTGTTTGCAGTTGAAAGGGAAAGCAACCATTTTCCTCTGTTACAAACACTTTTCCTCTAGATTTGTAAGAGTTAATCTCAGCTGTTGCAGAGGTCTGTTATGATTAATCCTGTTATCTTTTCATTGCACCTTGAGGATATGGTTTTCACACGCAGAAGGGCAATTTTGGGTAGAGAAGTTAGGGCCAACTGCTGTAAAAGTGTGTGATTCTGGAGGGACCATAGGAGACAATGCAGAAATAGCAGCAAGGTCAGGGCAAGTCCTGCACTGAGCTATTAATCCAGTCATTAGACATGTGTATAGTAATGAAACTCTATGTTGTGGAAAACTTCCAATTTCTATTTAGGCTATATATGCAATACTATACCGAAGTGCTCTAATGCTTACACTAATGTAAATGCGTGTGGAGGTGCTCTGGTATTGATGAGAGGAGACTGGAGGCCAGTAATGACTCATACTTGATGTAATCACTAGAGCTGGGAGGACACAAGTGCGGAATTCGGTCACAAAGTTTAGAGATTGTCAAAGTTGGCGTAACATTCATACTATGTGTTCAGTCTAGGGGAGTCTGTAAAAGGAACTGCAGATATCCATAGAGAAACCCCTTTTCCAAACCACAGATTCTTCCTGTATTTGGCCTTACATTAGAAAATGCTTCTCAGAGCTGTGATTCACATTGGTAGGAGTTTGCAACCTCTATTTGCACAGAAGTAGCAATTATTTATACAAGTAATGCTGTAAACTTGAAAGACTGGAGATTAAAAGAGCTGAAGTCTATTCTTGGCGCTGCTCAGATAGACAGCTGGGCACAAATGAATTGTAATGTAGACAGTTATGGCCTCTACAAGTCCTTGCATTCATTAAAGGAGTCACAAAATAAAACCTCTACTTCATACCACAAGGGTAGTATCAACTTGGTACTTTGTGGTCATATAGCTGTTATTTCCAGATTAGAGGCTAGAGAACAAATTGTACTCCTTGCCCCTGGGGATCTCCCATAGCAAATACCAGTGATGCTACCAGCGGCCTCTAGACGGGCTGCCAGAGTGCGTTGCTAACAGACCCTTGGGGCACCAGGCATCTTTGTGAACACAGCTGATGCTGGAGAAGGCTCATCAACTTTGGAAAACAATCTCTTACTAAGGAGAAAAAAAAATCTTTAATTAAAAAATGCCCACAGTGGATCAGATTTTCAACAGCTGTTGATGCATAGCTATCATTAAGTTCAATCATAACTTAATTTCTCTCTGGGTAGAGGAAGAAAAATGTATAAGATGGATGCTTGTAATGTTGCCCAAATTACCCCTGGATGATTCTGACATAGGTAATGAGGAAGGCTGTTTAAGAATAAGAATGCTCCATACACCTGCTGTAGATAGGTATCTGTAGCTCTTAGGATACTATTAGGCTTGCAAAATTAAACTGAGTAATTGGGAGAGGGGTAGAAGGACACTCAGAAGCTGGCAGGCAGCACTGGAGCTGGTGGGCTGTGTGTTTGCTGGTGTTGCTCCAACAGCCATCTCCATCCTGTTCTTTGATGGATTCCAGCAGTAGTCCTTTCTCCTGGGGTGCCTTCTGCAGGTTGCCTTGACCTCCCTGCTGCCAGGAGCCTTTGGTTCATCTCTTCTCTCCCTTCTAAAAGGCCACGGGCTCCAGAGAAGCATGTCCAGAAATCCCGTAGCCGTGACTTTGGTGCTGCTGAGAGCCTGCAGCGGTGTTAGCAGCTCGCTAGTCTGGCAGCACCAGCCCAGCCTCTAAAGAACAGTGTTTTAGTTAAGCTGCGCTCTGGCTCTGAGCCGTGCCGCGCTGCAGGCTTGAAGCGCGGCCGCCGCACGCGCCAGGCCTGAGGCGAGCGCGTCACTGAGCGAGGGCCCTGGGAGGTCGCCAGTGAAAGGCAATGTGGATCTTCCCAAATGCCACTGATGTTTTTTTCTAAGGTATTGCTGCTTTCTTTCCTTTTTGGAGTGTTCGTTTGAAGGGGATCAAACATAGTGCAACATTAAAGATTTGTTCCCAAACTGACTACTCTTTGTTTCAGTTTTGGGCCTGTTGTGGCGGCTGGTGCAGCACGTTACCTGTGCAGAGGCCATGTGGTTCAGTGGGAGTGTGGGCAGCAGAGAGGCAATAGCTGCTTTGGGAACCTAAGGGGATGGGTTGGGGGAATTTTTGCTCACACTGGAGGACTCTGAAAAATGAAGCCCAAGGTTTTTTTTTATTATTATTTTATTTATTTTTTATCTGCAGTAACTGCTTTACCAAACCCTCTAGTGAGTAGTGATTTCTCATCACGCCAACTAGATTATTTGTACACCGCAGCGTTGCCCTGTCCAGGGCAAGGCACTTTCCAATGCCATGCAAGGTGCGCCATGATTTTCCGGTCACCACAGCTTCCCCTCCCAAATCCATAGCACAAGGATTTACAGGCAGGCTTGTTTCCTTCTAACGCTCATCTAATTAGCTAGCGAATTAGTAGTTCTTCCTCTCCTTCCTTACCTTTTGTCCCTTCTCCTCAGCTCCTGAAGAAGCATTTTCCTGTGTTCCCACAGAAAATAATCCGTTTACACTTGCCACAGCTGTTCAAAGTGGACAGCAGGAATATATTTTTCTTATGCTGGTAATTGCTTTTTTGGAGCATTAATTGATCAAAGTGCAGGAATAAGTGGGGGCAGTCAGAGTAAATATTAAATATTTGGAGTGGGACCCACAATAGAGCTTTCTGGAGGCTTTTTTGTTCTTTCTCAGTGCTACATTATTAACTCTCCCAGCGTTTGCCTTGCTGGGGACTGCGTGTGCAGAAACTGTGGAGGTGAGAGCACAGGGAGCTCCCCAGCAGCGTGAAGCACCATGTTGCTGAAAGAGCACTTGGGCTGCACTGCTTTGACCACTGACCCTTGGGCTCGTTGTGTTTCTTCAACCTCTAAATCAAGGCTTTGGCCAAGCTGTGCTATAAAGGAGTGTAGTGGACAGCTTTAATTCAGACTTGTCTTAACAAGCAAGCTGTGGTGGTTTTCTTCTTTGTTTTTGGTCTTACAAAAATTCATAGTGAAAGCCTTTTTTTAACCCACCCAGCAAGCTACCTAGGTTGCGAGGAACACTTTTGGTTAGTTTTTTAAGGTAACACTTAAGATGATTCTTCCCAGTTTCCTGGCATGGAAAATCTTGTATGCAATGTGGAACTGAAACTTTGTATTAACACAGACATTTCAAGGACTTTTATCAGATCTGTTGCACTGACTGCCAAGGTACTTTATCAGATGTGCTATGCTTTTCGTCAATGCGTTTCATCACTGTTGCTCTGAAGTGGGATTTGTTGGTGCTGGCTAGAGAGGCAGTCACAAGTTCACTGTGTTGCTTGGTGGTGTGTGTTGTGTTTTTTCTTTTTCTTTCCCCTTTTCCTCCTTAATCCCGTGTTCAGCTCCATGAGTTTTGGCAGAATTGTTTGGCACTGAGAATGCCGAGACAAATCAGTTTCTGGATTTCTCCTTATTTGGAACAAGTGCCCTTCTCTCTGTTGCCAAGAAAAGCTGTGTTGAATGGCGAAGGTCCAGGAGCTCTCACCACAACCACTTGCAGGGCTGAAATTCCCAGAGAAGGCTGGGGCTGGGATCATTAGTTCAGAGGTGCCCTCAGACTGTATGTGTTGGGCAGCCCATGTGTAGTCAAAAACCCTTTCTTGTTGTTTTCATAAATACCCTTTTCACAAAACAGCTGTTAGCTTTGATAATTCTCATGTTTTAACTTGATGTTGAGATAAAAGTTAATTTTCTATCTCAAAACTTTTTAAAGAAACTTCTTTATTTACTTTTATTTAATCACATTTAAATTTACAATAGATGTAAAGGCTCTCCCAAACTGGGAGAGTTCTACTTTGTTCTATATTTCTTGGGGGAGTGTTTCTGGAATAGGCTGAAAGAGGATTTTTGAGCTTCCTAGGGAAATTGCTGCTGTCCTTGATTCTTTTTCTGGAAGGTCATTTCAGGGAAAAAAAAAAAAAAAAGAAATATTCAACTTAGAACAAAAAGGGAAGAGAATCTGAGACTATTTAAGGATATTTACTTGAAGGTAAGAAGGCATGAAAATAGTGCCTTAATGATTAAAGATGGCACCATGCCTCTTCCTCCAGAGGAAACTAGTTTAGATGAGCTGACTCATTTACAGTCCAGACTATAAAATTTCTTTCCAGCTGTGGTGTCGCGCGGTGCTGGCAGCTGTGCGTTTCTGGGTGTTGCCGCGCTGAATCTCATGGCAGTTGTATGTCACCCTGTGAGCACAGCTGTTCCTGTCACTCCTGTGTGCGTGTGTACACATCCATATGTGTACAGGCATCTCCGTGTGCGCGGGCCGTCCATGTTGGGGCAGAGGGTGTTCACCTATGGCTGTTCTGGGAAAGCTCTATTTCGAGCTAATTTCTGCTATATTGCCACCGAGGTGAACAATCTCATGATGGAAATGAAATCGGTGCGACATCTCTACTTTTAAAGGAGGAAAAGCAGCAAGACCTGGGGCTAGGTTGTGTTTTGGAGGCTAGTGATGGTGGTGCCTTGGCTAGTGTGTAAAGGGGGCAGAGGAGGGAAACCACCTGAGCAGAACCGGACATCCTCACCTTGCCAGAGAGAGGGCAACAGCAAATGAAATGAAACCACATAAAGAGGAAGATAAACAGGACATGTCACCTGCTGAGAATGCCAGTTCCACAGAATCAAGACTTATTAAATGCTTTTGGTAATGGGAACCACTGAACTAGTTTCAGCTATCCCAGCCATGCTGTCAGTTAATGACCAGCTAGCAGGCACCATAGGTGTTTTAAACTAACCTTGCCAGTACAACATTTTAAGGGCTCTAAAAACAAACAAGCCCATTAACCAGATTGTTCATAACCTACTGCTAACTGGTGCCGGGTAGGGACAGTGCACGCTTCCAGGCATTCCCACCCCTTCTCCTCTGCCTGTGTCCTTGCTGGCAGAGGAGGAAGGCTCCATGACAAGGCCATGGGTGGGCCGGGCTGTCCTGTCCACGAAGCCCTAAGCAGGATGCCTGCACTGCCCTAGGGTGCTGGAGACTGAGTGCTGGGGCAGGTGCTGCTTGGGGAGGCTTTCTGCTGTGGAGAAGCAGCGGTTGGGCCACGGCTGCTGGGGACTGCAACCATCAGCCCGCGAGCACGGTGGCTTGACGCGCTTTGACGGAGGCTGTGCTGGGTTCTTGGCACGAACATCCTGCAGACTTCCATGAAGTCATCAGAGAGTGGCATGTGGCTGGCTTTAAAAGCGAGCAAAGCGAGTCTCCCCTTGCTGAAAGTTGGCAGGAGCAGAAGGAAGGCATATTTTAGCTTAAACGAGAGCAAGGCTCGCCGGCCTCACTGGTTTATAACAGACTGACATAATGTTGAAGACAGGAGCCAGAGGAGTGAGTGGACTTCTTGCTGGCGCTCCTGAGTGAGCAAGCAAGGCTGGCATCTGTGATACGAGGGCTCGGGGCATGTGGGTGCTACAGGCTGGTCTGTCCCAGGCAGCGGCTGGATCCAGGGATGCCTCCTTCCCGCCGGTGCCTGGTGGGAGGACTCTGCTCTTTGGCGAGGCTGCAGGCTGTGTTGTCTGCGGCCTTGTCCCCTAGGGCTTGGATGGTGGCCCTGCCCATGGGCTGGGAGATGGAGGCCAGACTTGAAAGTGGCAGATGATTTTGGGGGCCTGGCTCTTGTTGGGGCCTGGCTCTCATCAAAGCCAAGGGCTTCTCACACCACTTCAGCAGTGTAGAAATGAAGTTCCCGTTGCCACAGGCAGTACCTGCGCTCATGGCCTGACTGCCTTTCCTGGGCAGTGCGGGGCACAGTGGTGTGGGTTTGAGCGATGCCTTTCTGGCCAAAAGGCCTTTCCTCTTCCTGTCCCCTGCAAGACCACGGTGCCCCAGGGAAAAGCTCCGGCTGTAGCCCCAGCGGACGCAGCGGCTGGGGCAGCTCCGGGGAAGGGCCTGCAGCCAAGCTCCGCTGCCCGGTGGCAACGGGCCACCCCTCGGCCTGTGCAGCGCTGCACGAGCGTGGGGAAGCCTGCGGCTCTCCTCAGGGCCAATGATAATAAATACTACCTGGTTATCTAAAACATGAGGTTAAGGTATTTCCTGTTCGGATTTGTTTCTCTTATTACTTTTAGGAAGGACTGAAAGTAATTTCACTGCACCCACCAAATTCTACCTCTTTGCTTCCCCCCCCCCAATAAAGATTTTTCTTAAGGATTTTAGGCCGATCTGACTCTACAAGTATCGTTGCACTGAATTAACAGGAAACTTTCTTTTTTTTTGCTGTACCTACTTTGTGAGAACTCGGTCCTGGAAATAGGATTTCATGTGGCAAGCATGAGGAGCCGTGCGCTGTGCTCTGGCTGCTGCTAACTTTGTGGGTCCTGATCAGGGGTCCTGATCTTCATCTAAAAGCCATCAATTATTTGGCAACTTCTGTCTGCAGAAGTGAGTCTCTTCCCATGTCATGTCACGTGGGAAGAGCAGGAGCACCGCAGGCAGCAGCTCCATCCCTGGAAGCAGAGGGAGGGAGCATCATCAAGATGGGTTTTAAGCACTACAAAGTTTTGAGGGAGAGAGAACATATTTTCCAGGCGTATCTCAGGAAAAACAGGCAAGCTTTAGAGCATGCAAGCAAAAAAGGGGGTTTGAGCCTGAATGCTTGTTTATTTTTTCCAGGTTATCTTTATGTGTCGTAAAGATTCTATGTCTCCCCTCAAGCCTTCTCTTGCTTATATCCCAAGGCCAACATAGGCACAATTATAATAGCAGGATTTGAGCTTTTAACTTACTTTCCTATACTTTATGCCTTAAAAAAGGGTAAATTACGGATACTGAAATAATATATATTTCATGGATATTTGGAGAGGATAAGCAGAGTGTAGGGTACGACGCTCGGAAGATCTCGCGATGTACGGGAAGAATAGGGAACTAAGGCATATGCCATATTAGGTAAAGAGCAACGCTTATTGGCTATATAGGCATGCTTCCGCCTTTGCTACCTTTATAAGATCCAGCCTGCGTATATTAAACGCCATTTGCAGCATCCTCATATTGGTGTCTGTACTCTCTGGCCCAGGCACGGGTGGGACGTGCCTGGCCGCCTCGGCGGACGGAGTCGATTGCCAATGTCAGGCAACAGCAGAGCCTGAAAGAGAAAGGGTTTATTTTGTCGAGCTCATTATTTTTTGCTGATGGATGTTTATTTATCTGTCAAGTCAGAATGAGCAGCTATTTGTACTGGATCTTAATTTAGATGATGGATATCCTAAGTATGAGTAATGCCTTCATTGTTTGTTATTAGACTTTAAGTAACAGGCATGAGTAAATAAGACAATATAAATATAAATCTGCTTAATTATCTGAGCCTTAGAAATGCAAGGGAATAAAACCCAAGCCGAAAAAAGAGTTGGAGCACTAATGTGGGGAACTCTTCAGAAATAATATGTCTGTTAGTAAATTTAAGTGGGCCAAATTCTGCAGTTCCTCTGTGCATAGGAGAGGTGTTTAAGGATGATAACAGGCTAAACCATGATAAATGATGGCAGAAGGTGGTGACAAATGCAATGTACTACTTGCTAGGACAGGCAGAGATAGGATGGCAAATGATGAAAATTGAGCTAATGATTTATTCATAGAAGAATGGAAATGTGTTCAAGCTCCAAAAAATACATGCATTTAATGTAAGCTGTGTGTTTGGATTTTTGCTAAATGCTATTTCTGTGCAAAAATGGCAGCTCAAGTTGATGCTAAGTTTCTTTTGTTTGTTTTTAAGTACTGTTGGGTACACCAAGGTGCTGGGCACCCCTGCACGATCCCTCTGCTGAGTGTCTGTCCTTATGTCCTCTGGGAGCCATTGGCAAAACAGGCCTAAGGCTGCACTAGGAAACATCAAGTTGCAGATGGAGAAATTGGCATTATTATCACATCCTTCTGCAGAATAATGTAGTGCATTCAGAGAACAATGATGCTTAGGGTTTGGTGGCGGGTTTTTTTTTTTTTTTTTTTTTTACCTTTATCAGCTTCCCCATCGCAGACACAAGCCTCGTTAGAGGAAGGATAGGATTAGCTCTTAGAGGTGCAGGATCATTGCCCCTCACTTCCCTTCTCCTGAATCCTGGCTTTATCCTCATGCAGCTCTGGTGCTCATGGTGAGGAATACAGAAAGCACAAGTATTTCCTTGGTGGCCATGTCCACAGGCTCCTGTTTCGGGAGCTCCTGTTGTCTCTCCTGCGCAGAATCTTTGGGAACTTTACTGTAAATACAAACCTTTAAACAAATGTAAACCTGTAAACACTACTGTCTTGGTACATCTAGAGCGACCACTGCAGTTGCCCTGAGATTTGCTGCTCCCAATCAGGTCCAATGTCCGGGTAATGAAGCCGTAGCAGTTACTGCTTTCACTCCATAAGCTGGAGAGTACTGTAAGCCAAAACCAAAAATAAACTCGCATGCTATCAAGGACAATTAGCAGCTTTCACAAGGGATTTCAAAACAGATGGGCAAAACGGCCCTGAAAGTGGTTTTGTGGGCTTTTTTTTTTTCCCCCTTTTTTTTTTTTTTTTTCTCCTTTAGATGCTGTCCCTTCACCATATGGCTGAGGCACACTGGCAAGGCAGCCAGCGTGTTTGCTTGCCCTTTAGACTGAGGAGCGACAGCTAGATGTGATACAAATGCTCACAGGGTGCAAGAGATGGGGGTTTCATTCAGCCTTGGCCACTGCCCTGTGTAACCTTAGGCTTATGATAGGAGAATATTTTCAAATGAGCTTCTCTCTCCTCCCCCTAAATTGGCTCATATGTCTAGATTGAACTGTGCTCATTGCCTACTGGCCCCACTTGCCTCACTACTTCAGATGCACAATAAGATATAATAATGTTCTCCTACCTCATGAAAGTACTGTGAAAGTGCATTAGTCTGCAGAGGAAACTAGAAAATTGCATAATAGGTAGAGTCAAGTCTTATTTTACTGACATATCTGCCCATCTTTTAGAGAATAGAAATGGGATTAAGAATAATCAGGAATAAAAATATACAGCTAGGCTAATTGATTGAAATGACAGTGTCTCTCTTTCTGATATCACAAGTTTGTTTGCTGGACGTTTTATTAGAGCTCAGTTCTCAGTGCTCCATCTCTGGTGTCAGATTTTGTCATTCATTGTTGTAAGAACTGCAGGACATTTTGCTCCGATGTCAAGCAAAAATTAGCATGAATAAATATCAGTCGATATAAAACTAGATAAAAATCACAGGATATCTTTGCTTCTTCAGTAGAAAGCATCAGAAACATGATGGGCAGCACCACCGTACTTGAGAGATGTGAGCTACATCAAACCTCATGCCTCGAGAGTTGGGAATTCTGGGGAAATTCCCAGAATGAAATTCGTTTCTGTTGTGACTGTGCTTTCCTGATGTAATACAGTCCTAGCAACTGAGGTGCTGCTACATCAGCTGTGCATCCTCTAGAGCACGCTTGTAACCAAGTGGCTCTTATCTTGGATAAGCTTGAGGAGCAGCCAAACAAGAAAACCAGGTTCTATTATTCGTTTATGCATGTGAATGACCTAATTAAAGTCAGTGGAAATACACAGAAAGATTTTCTCAAATAGAGGTAACTTACACACTCTCACTGTGTAGCTCTGCAGTAGAACAAACCATAGGAAAGAGGGGGAGGTATGTGCCTGAAACACTGCAAAGGTTAGTGTTGGAGGTGATTAATACATCTTAGTCACTGTAAATCTTCAATTTAAAAGAGCTATGAGAGCAGTTAATAAGTATCCAATCTGAGGATTTTCTTTAACATCACCCAGAGTAGTTGTCTGTTAAAGACATCCTTGATTCCATTTTTAACCAAACCCAGTACTTAGGTTTCTGAGCATCACATTCTCCCTAGTAGTTTATGCTGAGGCAGTATTTTTTTCCCCTGAATAATTTCTGAAATGGTGTTGAAAAGAGGAGAAAGCAGAGGCCTTTCCCTTTCTTGACAAGGGGCAAGGAAATCAGCAAAATCCCTATTATCTCCATGTACTTCAGCATAACACTAAGAACATGCCACTCTTTTTGTCAAGAAGAGGATAATACACGTATTATTCTATGAAAACAGCTATATTTTTCAGAGCAGTTGCAGCAGGAGAGTTGGGGAGAAACCACAGAGAGGCTAGGTATAGCATAGCTAGTATGGTATACTAGGTATAATATTTAAAAAAATAAACAAAAAACCAGCTGACCGGAAGTTCTCATCTTTAACTTCAATGCTATCTTATCTTCAATTAATTGCTTTCTTGTAAGCTTCCTATAAGCATCTAGCTGTGGCACATGGTAAAACTGTTCCTACTATAAAGGAGCCTATTGGCCTGAAAGGTTTTGGAACGCGTCTTCGGAGATAGGTAGTTCGTTAATCTGAGAATTTTAGAGTTCTGATTTACACTTTAATTAAAATATGTATGATACATATATTAAAATTCAAATGCTTAATTGATGGAAAGGTCAATGGAATGCATAAGCTCTATCTTCTTAAGTTTTTAATTTCTACTTTTCAGTTCACACACAGATATGCATGTAGAGCCATGGGCAAACTTAATTCAACAGTTTGTGAGGAAAGTTATGGCGATGTGTCTTAGTCTAAATTCAAATTACTTTCTTCTAGAAAAAAAATTACAGCTGTCACACCATGCTGTACTAGCTGTAAGTCTATCACCTCAGTAGCATTTTTTTTTTAACATGAATATCACACGTAATCTGTGGGGAAATCGGAGACTATAAAATTCACTTCTGTTCCTAAGGCCTATACATCAAGCAAGGAAAAAAAACTTTGATTGCTAACCTGTTACTATTGAATAAAATAATAATAGAGATGTATGAATAGCTGGCACTGACAATTTCCCTTGAACAGAAGCTACGGCCATAGCTCTGCATTAATCTGTGAGTGCTTATGAAGGAGAATTTATTAGAAATGTTAGAAAAAAAACTTGCAAGATTTACAAGGGAGATATGATTTACAATAGATAGGGAGTTTATCATTTCAATGATATGCAATGAATACTGGACATAATTTAAGATTTCCTGCTCATGCAAGACTGCACGCTGATTAGTTCTCCCCCTTATATTTCAGTTAGACATCAAAAATGTGCTTTGAATAGTATTTTAAAAATACTATAGCCTTACATCTTTAGATAGCATATAATAGCACAGGCATATTTTGTATGGTCTAAATAATATGCAACTCCTAATTAATTAGGCACAAAATTCCGGGCTCACAATGGCACAATATTAACGCGATATCTAAAAACTAAATCCGTGCTCTCCTTTGGTAGTGAAGATGAAAACAGGGTCTTTGCCAGCCTGCATGGTTTGAGATGCTGGTGAAGTATCTCTGGAACAGAGAAACTCCTCAGCCCATGAGCAAGGAAAAGGGGCCGGAATTACTGGTCTGCAGCCAGCACGGAAGCTGTCTGCAATGAGGTGGGCTCTTGCCCAGACTAGAGGGGCTGCCTGCATCCTGTGGCTCCAAAGGTTTATTTCCTGCAATGGGGATGAGGGAAAAGAGATTTTCTGTGGAAATTACCTTTGCTCATGAAGTCCCTGGTTCCAGCGAGTAAAGTGCTACAAGGCTGCAGCTGCTATACTGGCTCTGTGTTGCCTGGGGATTGGGTTATGTTTGCAGATAAATTTGGCTCTATTTGTGTTTCATAACCATGAAAGCATGAGATAAATTTCCCAGTCCAGACTCTCTGACCTTGCCTTCTCCTAAGCCCTGAATTTCATGCAGGAGGGATGTCTCCACAGGAACATGTAGCAGTCACCAAGAAGACTTGTCAATGAGAAGACTGGTCAAATATGAGAGTTAGGCGATTTTTAAATGCATGTGCAGAAGTGCAAATATAGTGTCTATGAATATGCCCAGATTGATGCCAGAGACAAATACACTTCTTCAGGCCTGATAGTCTTCATTGCAAGGCAAGCACTAACAACCCAAATTTTCCCAGTTTGCTGCTGTCCCTCAGTTCTCTCAATGTCAAATCACTAAATGCACTGCTAAAAATACTTAAGCACAAAGCCAGCCTACATGAAAGCCTGCCATTCTTTGATGAGAAAGCATCCTAGCTGTTTGAGCTGATTGAGTGCTCCAGAAATGCATGCTGCAGATAGCTGTTCATCTTTGGGAATGGATTAGCTTTGGCTACGCTCATACCCTCTTTCTATGTTTTCCTTAAATGAACATCCAGGTGTTAGAATTTTTTCCACATATATGCTTGTGGAAATAAATTTTAATTTTGAAGCATGGGCACTAGCAAATGGTGACTTTTAAATTTGCTTTTGACATGTGTTTTAATCAAGAATGTAATAAGTTATGCTTATCTTGTTAGGAATCTAGAGCAATGTGTCTGTCTTGGGAATAAGCAAATCCTACCTGTTTGGATAGCCCATGAGTAAAATGGTGAAAAATGGCAAATCAATCAATCATTCAAATACTACTAATTGATGTTTACATTTGTACTGTATCTGATCTGAGGCTAATACACAAATGTCTGGGAAAAAAAAAAAACCCTGCATTTGATCTTTGGGAGTTTCTACTTTTAGTTTGTGGTGAAGACCATGTGCTTTTTGGTACAGCTGCAGTGTTTTAGAGCACCATCATGTTGGATGGCTACAGTTACGAAACACCAAGTCTATTTGCGAAGCATCTAGACTATAGGTTGTGACAAGATACAGTAAGTAGATGAGACAAATGGAAAGACAGACTGGGGTGGCTGGAGTAGTGAACTGAGCAGTGGGGCTATAGCTGACTATAGCCTCAGATCGCTGTTTCTGTAGCCATCATTTCACAGCGATGCTGCAGGAGCTCTGCTGATGAGAGTGATAGGGAGTTTGGAAGAGGGCCACGTTTCCATTAATTGAAATATCCTGGATGAATGAAATTCTACTGATATTTGCATTGAAGTTCTTGCTATTTTGGGGGGAGGCAAATAGGCAGTAGCTCAAAATGGCAATGCTTGCATATGTTTTAATTTAACTATGAAGTAAATTCATATTTTTCCAAAAAAGGCCAAAGTAGGGGTAGAAGGGGAAGGCAAGAGGATCAGAAGTGACTACAGCGACATGCAGCTGAGGCAAATGTCAAACTAATTCTCAGAAAATCTAAGTCCCTTTCTTGGTCTGAACAAGAGATGTGTGTCAGTGCTGGGAAGTGTGATATAGTTCTTCCGTGGCAGCTCCAGTAGTACAGAAAGCTCTAGTTCAACAAGCCTCCCTTTTCCGCGTGAGCCCATCTTGGTTCAATTGCTAATTACTTGTTTGTTTTAAATATTTACCTGAACTGGTCTTTGTGACTTCCTGCGTAGAGTCTCTACTTAGCGTGAGCTTTCAAATCCCAACATTAACTGTCATCTTAAACTTGACTTTCCTGAGTCCCTCCTGTGGACCAATAACTCTTCAGAAATTTGTGGCATTGTTTTCTTAAAGTTAACCTGTATATTTGGGAATGAGGGAAATTATGGATCCCTCTGTTGCACAATATTATCGTCTGGAGGTTTATAAGTACCATGCAGTACCAAAACTTGACATCCTCATGTAAATGCTGCATGATCCCATAGAAATGCTCTTTATAGTGTGTGTATGCCTACATATACACATTATAAATGTCTACATATGTGCTGTTCGTGGCAGGGATTCAGACTTTTGTTAAACTAAACACCTGGAGAAGTCCCTGGATGTCAGCAGGTCCTGGCTGTGGCCCTGCAGTGGGGACTGACTTTGCTGCACCTTGGGGGGAAGCAACAGGCCGCTGCTTGCTCCAGAGTCTGTAGCAGAGTCCTCGGATGAGCAAGGACGAGCCCCGGACAGCTGAGATGCTGAACGTGCTGATGCTAGGAGCTGTGTTAGCAAAGAGTTTCATTTCCTTTAAGATTCCTTAAAAAACCTTGATGAATTAAAATGCCATGGAAGTCGCAGAAGAAGCTGCCTTCACCTCGCTTTCCTCGCAGGCATCTCCCACCAAGGAAATGCAGTCGTTACCGCAGAAGCCAGCGCTTGTCTGCGGGTGATGGATGTGTGCGAGGGGGAAGTGAAAGTTCCTTTTATTCTTACCAGCCCGGTGCCACAGCCGGAGCTGCAGCCTCTTAATCAATCAATGTCAGCAGTGTCACGGCTGCTACGCGCCGCAGCCGGCGCCACGCTACCCTATTACTCCCCTTACTGCTCCTGCTGCGAAATGGGCTCTGCTTCAGCACTGCCTTCGTCGGGAGGCGGGTTGGGAGCGTGCGAGTGCTGAAAACATTTGCTGGGCTTTGAGGCATCCAGATGTCTGCTGGCTTCCAAAGGCCTCCATTGAGGCGCCCATGATGGGTCAGTTGAGGGGCAGAATATCAGGAGTGCATCGGGCGGCCGGGTGGAAAGGACACGCCACGGTGGGTGACACGGGCTAGTGCCAGAATCTCCCATTCTGGCGTAATTTTGTTGTCTATTGCTAAAATCAGCCAAGCAGGTTGACATGGAGCAAGCAGGGATGGAGGAGCTACTGGACTGCTTTGCTCTTCTAGTCCTGGTGCTGCCTAAGGGCGAGGGTGCGATTTGCCGTTCGGCAGCGCTCATCAGCCCCGACCTCCAGCTTTACTGTGGCCTCTAATGCGGGGGCTCGGATTTAAACCAAGCCAAGCAGGTAGCTTTTGTCGCTGCTTTTGTACTTTGTGCTGCAGTCTCACTGCATTGCTCCAAACTACACCTTCGTTTTCTCCCCTTGGACTGATTGTCCAAATGAGTCAGAGAATATTTTTAAAAAGCACATTGTTTCTAGAAATAGGACATGTGTATATATATATTTTCCTTTGTGAAGGCTTGCTGTTAAATATTTTCTGGAAATTTCTTCTCTCAAGAACGTAAGGTTTACATGGTGGTGTTAAAAGTATACAGTTACACAGCAAAAAAACGCTAGTGAGGTCAAAGACAAGGTAATTTTCTAGCTGACAGAGAAGTGTGCTTTACTACTCTGGACAAGAGGCTGAGGGATGCAGTAGCAATTCAAGTGTATTCCCTCCTAAACCACAGCCTCTAGGACAACATTAACGTGCAGCTTATGCAGGGTTGCTGTGGGCCACGGAGAGGTTTCTCCTTGCAAGCCGCTCCTGAGAGGCAGGCTCTATGGCAGCAGTTGTCCCCCTCACCTCCAGCAATGTGGTTGCCACAACTGAGCGAGGAAGGTCCTGCTGCCCTCATCCCTTCTCCCGCGGAGCAGCGCTGGCCGTGTCCTTGGAGGAGCCCTGAGCTGCTCGTTTGCAGAGGGGGCAGATTGCTCCTGCGGTGCCAGGCAGCTGCACGAGCCTGTGCCCAGCGCTGCCGGGTCCCTGTGCCCAGCGCTGCCGGGTCCCCTCGGCCTGGCCTGGCTCTGGGCTCTCCTTCCTTCCCAAGTGCCAGCGTGGGCACGAGCAGCATCACCCATGGGCGCTTGGGGAGGAGAAACTTGCCTTTCTGCAGAACAAGTTCACAAAGAAATAGCTCCCTGTGTACCAGCAAAATGTTATTACTTTAAATAGCTGTTTTCTCTCTTTTTTTTTTTTTTTTTCCCTCCCCTCCTGGCTGTGCTTTGGCTCTCCCACTAGCCAAGCGGTGCCTCGGCTCGGCTGCGGCGGTTCACGACCACCACCTAGTGACCCGCGGAGCCTGGCTGCTCAGGGGCTCCGGGCTCTCCCACGGGGCTTTTCAGAACGCTCAGTCTCCAAAACACATTGTTTCTTTTTGCTGCACCTGATCGTGATGAATTGCAAAGAAAATAATGTTTAGTCCTAATGGCAGGGGTGTTTGGGAGAGCTCAGAATCACGAGGGTCTGTACCTCTTTTTCTTGCACAAAAGAAAATACCTCTCATGTATTTTCCATAAGATATCAGTAGCTCTGCATTTCTTTTACAAACCAAAAATATAAAATGATGTCTTATGGTCACCACATCACCACGAGTGGCCCAGAGGAGACTTGGAGAAACATCTGTCCTAAATGAGGCCAGCTCTGAGCACTGCATGAGGCCTCTCCAACCCTCTGACTGGGGAGCACTTCCAGAGCGGGTGAATTGAGCGCTGCACGCGGAGCCGAGGCCATAATCTGCTCATGCATCTCCAGTCACCTCCATAGGAGCTGGCACAGGGGGCAGCTTGTGACTTCAAGTGGCGCGTTAACAGCAGAAGCAGGTTAGCAAGAAATATGTCTAGTAATCCTGCAGGTATTGTTAGTGTTGAAAAATGAGGAAGGAAGAGGAAAGCTGTGATGTATTGTAGAGCAGTGCTAGAACAGAATTGAGTACAGCAGCTGCAGTGCTGACAAATCAATATGAAATGCTTCTAAAATCAGGCTACAGGGAAAATATTTCATTAAGATACTTCAGAACAATTTGGAAAGGTTTTGTTTTCTTACAAAAAGCTATTCTTTATATTATCATACAAATGACATTGTTTTGTTCTATTTCTACTATTATATTTCCTTTTACTCTTTCTATTATCATACAATTATTCTCTTGTGCTATTACATTTCTTTTTAAAAGGCCTACAGCTTCAGTATCAATTAAGATTTGTTAATAACTAGGCAAGGCGCTGTAAAAGATGGTAAGAGACTGTCCTGATCCTGAAGAAAAGCTGTCCCGCTGGGTGAATGTGCTGTGGTTTAACTGCAGATGGGCACTTCTGGTCATTTGTTTAGAGTGAAAAATTACACTCAAGGTGTATTTTAAAGAGTTGGCATGTGCTGAGATATATGGTTCTCTGAGATACAAGGAACCACAAGGCACAGTTATTCATATATCTAAGTGATGAGAAATATGCAGTACCTAATTAAAGAGCAACTAAAATAATTCCGTTGCTGAAATATTTTACTGAGGGAGTTAACTGCTTTGGGCATGGGAAGAGATGGGACCAGTACAGAATGCAGCTCCGCAATTTCAGTTCTGCTTCATGGTGCAGGTAGACTGATCTTGCCTTGGGGTGCTAGCCAAGCAATCTGAATATAGACCTATTTATGCAATTCTTATTTCTAAAAATCCCAGCAGATTAGTATTTGGCAAATGGTTGCTAGAGTCACTGATGCACAGAAGAACATAAATGGAGTGAAGTTAATCCAACTTTTTCTTGGAAATTTTTCAAATGTAGATATTAAAACGTGTTTAAATCATAAGGAACATGAAGCACATGTTTACCAAAATCCATTGCCCATTTACCATCTATGTACCCCATAAATCCATGGTTTATAAGACTGGCAAAGGTCCAACTCTACAGTAATTCAAAACTAACTGTACTTAATATATGCAAGAAGCTAATCCAAATCTTTCCCCAAGTTGTCTCACTAAAAAGTCCTCTAACAGCATCTGCATGGTTCAGCAGGATATAGATTTATGCAGGCCTTAAATACACAGCCATAAAAATGTTTGAATAACACAAACAAAGGCAGTGTTAACCTTCAGCAACCACAGCACAGTACTTGTCCCTGCCTTGCTTCTCACAGGCCCTAAGACGCCCATTAAAAAAGCAGGACCAGATCCTCCTGGTCCCCAGGCAGGACACAGTAACTCTCCTTCTCCAAACTCGGAGCATGCTCAGCTGTGGGATGTATCTGCAGGTTTGGGATGGAGCGTGGCAAACTGTGCAAGGAAATCTGGTTTGCTGCAATGGCATTCGGGCTGCCCATGTTCAGAGTATGCTTTAAGCCCTGCTCCTCAGATGTTCATATGGCACTCGAGTCGTTGCCTTTAATTCTGGTTTCTCAATCAGTAATGGAAGTTAAAAGTAAAGAGAAAGATATGAAGAGAGGCCTCTTAAGCGAGAGGCCTCTTAAGCGTTCATTTTTATTTGTAGACTCCTGTGTTTGTATGTTCTTATAGCCTACAGAGTCAAGGGATTCTTGTTTTTAAACACTTTCTTGAGAGCTGCTGGGCTGAGAGCCAGGATGTCAAACTTCTGCCTAGGTGGTGTTATATTTTAATGCTAAAAACCAAACACACCTGCATCAACCCTGAAACAGATATTTAGAATAGAAATAGAATAGAAATGCTGAGGTGGACTGAACTGGAAAGGGAAAACATGTCCAAATTTAGTAGGGTGCTTTTGCCCACAAAAAGACCAGTGAATAATAAAAATAAATACAGAGCATGATGGTAAAGGGCTTGTGCAGAAAATATCTTGGGGTCCACTGTACCCTTTAAAAATCATTAGCTCTTACATATTTCCTCTTAATCTCATTTCTTATTTCTATTCTGTTCTACTCACTTTTTTTTCTCTTAGACTTAAGTGACTGAACTGAAGTTAAGCCTTAGTGTTATATGGGATTGGTGTATAGCAATACTGTCTGCTACAATATTTGTCTGTGGCTTACCAAACAGCCCGATCTTTAGCTTTTTCCATAACAAAATGCCCCAGAGGCTGATGGCCATGCTTGCAGCATGGATTTGTTTCAATGGAACTGGCACAGAATCAGCACTATTGTCCTGCCAACGTTGCTCTGATTCCCCTTTGTGCAGCTTTTACTACTTTGCATTCCAGGCACGGAAAGTTATTGCAGGTGAAAACTATCAGTTGGTAATAGTTTTAAAGCGAAGACTGGAAGTAGTGACCATGCTTCCTTTGAAGCTAGAGTTTATTTTTCAAGTAGGATTTTGCTTCATACCCAGTTCAGTGTGTTACTGGAGTGTGAAAGTGCTTTTTCTGTGCTTTTCTATTTTAGGCTTGCACCTCAGCTTCCATTTAGAGCCCCTGAGTCCCTTTTGCCCTGTCCAGGTGAATTTTCGCCTGGTTAGTCTTGAATTTCTACCCCGGGCCAGGACAAACCCCAGGAAGAGCAGAAGGCCTTGCCCCAGAAGGTTGGGGTTGCGAGTTGAGTAGACTGAGAGCAGTAACCTCCTTCCACGAACGCAGACAAGCCAAGAACAGGAGGGAAAATACCGGAGTGAGGAGCCAGGCAGGAGAAAGCAATGAAGCCGTGTAGCTTTAAGGATAATCTTCCCTCAGTAACTGCTGCCCACTCTCTTTTTCTTTGTACGTGAGGTTTCCTGTTGACGGTGTTCCTGTTTCAGGAGCCCAAAGCTGGGCCTCCATCGCGCTGAACGCGGTGCGGACCCTCGAGCTGCGCTGAGGCTGCGGCCGCTGCGTGTGCCCCTAGTGCCCAGCGGGACGGGGCGGCCGGAGCCCCGGGGCGGCCGGGGCGCTGCCGGGTCGGTGTCGGTGCCGGTGCTGGTGCTGCCTGCGCGGGCCGGCAGCCCCGCGAGCTGCGTGTGCTGCTGCTCCCGAAGCTGCTTTGCTTTCCCCCTGTCACCCTGTTCACCAAGGAGCTGAGCAGTTCCCCAAGCCAGATTAGTCTTTGCAGATAACTCATATCATAGTGTTTCTAATGCCTTTGTAGGGATAAAACAACAGTGCTATCCCATGGATTTTTTTCCCTTAATCAGAACCTCTAGTGCAATAGAAAAGTTGATATTTGAGTGTCTTGTATTTTTGTCTCTCAGCATCTGTTTGGCTGTATAAACTTGAGTATATTGCATCTTAAGTTATTTTGTGTGGGGAAACTGAATCCCTGAACACATTTCTGAGTAGCTTAGAGGTTGTGCTGATCTTTGTGCTGCTTGGCAGAAGGATGAGTTCATGGGATTTAGGAATCTCTGTTCTGCAGAAAGGAAAAAGCTGTAAATTAGTTAAGATTAAAAACAATCAAAAAACTACCATACAGTTACATTAGGACCTGAATGAAATTCAAAGAAAGATGTGGGTGAGGTACTAAAAATTTTATCATTAAGGTAATCTGTGTCTCGCGGGGTGCTGACCTTGCTTTTACTTAAAGCATCTGTATAAGGCTTAACAGCAAAACACAAGTGTGGCCCCCATGTAGCAAGAAATAGGGCTCCTGCTCAAAGCTCCTGTTCTCATATTGCACCACGGATGCAATGTTCTGAGGATATCCCAGTCTGTACTCAGTTGAAGTCAGGAATTTCCTTCCAGCCAAGCTCTTTCTTGGCTCAGGATTGAGAAAGGAGGGAAAAAGGTGGCATGGCCTTCATAGCTGCTTAGTTTCACTTTTGATATTAGCCTTCCTTCCTGCTACATGAAAAAATGTTTGTTTTTATTCTGCTGAGGGGAGGCAGTTCTTACCCAGGAGAAAACTCTACCTGATGGCAGAGCTGGGACTTGGGGAATCCCTGCCAGCTACATTTTGCAAATAAACATTACGGATTTTAATGAGCAGTTTCATGCCCACACAAATTGGATGTCTGGCAGGCAACATCACTGCTGCTGCTGCACATCACCCATCAGCCCAGATGTTTATTGACAAAGTTGTGGGTTTCTTCCGATGCATAAATATATTTATTCTGCAAGAACCAAGTGTCTCTGGTACATGCTAGGCTGGCATCAGTAATTAAAAGGAGTTTATTGTGTGTTGATGGTAATTAAATCATCTGCCATATAGAGCAGTCTAGTTCAGACTCAGAAACTGTTTCAAGGAAATACACGCCCTTATCTGCCAATTTCCAAAATCAGAGTTTCAAATCTCTAAGTCAGTCCTTGAACTTTTCCTCCTGTACAACCAGGAGAATAATAAAAGTAATCAAAGTCATCATATTTCAGGGTTTCTCTTGCATTTGGATCACATAATGCTTTTACAAACATCAGTTTCTTCCCCCTCAATTCTCAAGAGATTGTTGAACAGAGTATTATATTTTACCTTGGTCATTTTTAAAAAGTAGAAAATAATACATTTATAAAATGACATGTGACTTGGGGAAAAAGAAAAAAGCAAAAGAATATCCATTTTGTATAGTCTCTATTATATTTAAAATGCTAGTGCTTTTCAAAGTATGGCTAATTGTTAAGGCATAAAAGGTCAATGACTAATTATTTTCAACCTCCCCTTTTCAGTGCATTGTATTTGAGATGCTCGTAAAGATAGGGATCTTTTGATAAACGCCGAGCACTGATCTTTATAGACAAGGCCTACCTGAGATGTCTCAGGCACCAAAGCCTGACCCCCACAAAACTTACAATCTCTTAATAATATAAACTCTCTTAAAATCAGCAAGTCCTCCTGCAAGAGCTAAGTCCAGACTGCGGACTTGTCTGAGACCTGCTCTCTCAATGCTTTGTTTCCAACATGCCTCTGACTGATGTTTCAAAGGGATTATCTGCTGTTTGGAGCTGAAACTCGGCAGCAGTGCAGAGGCAATGTAGAACATGCACCTTGGAAAGGGGGAGAAAATGGGTAATGAGAGAGAATACAATTTCTCTGTTTCACTAGAGGTAAAATCATTTGTAGTCTTCTGCCTCCTCAGATAGCTAAGGTCGTATAGTAAAGGTGAAGTATAAGGCAGATTTGTTTCTCTGGCCTTGGAGATATTTCCAGATTCTTTTCACAGTCCTCCATCCCACCCTGCTGGAGGTCTGATCAGCTTTGCTATACATCTGCCCATTTGAAACAGTTAAGAGGTTTTATATTTTGTTGTTGTCGTGTTTGTTTGAATGTTTGGCTTCAGGATTCTCTGGGTGAAAGGGAATACACTAAATAAGTGATATAATAATGAATTCAAATATATTTGAAGCAATATTCAAATATTGTTATATTCATATATTATAATGAATTCAAACATATATATTTCTAGGCTGCTCATTTAGGGGGGAAGTCCCCCCTGTTCAGCTTACAGTTTTGTAAACTGGAAATTACAGGCTAAAATGCCAGCATTATATGTCTGCCCATTTATAGAGGAATTACATCTATGTGGTAGCAGGGACATCAGTAATTTAATACCTGCAGAAAAGAGGTCTGCTTTTCAAAAAAAGACCTTTAATCACTGATGGAGATGACTGTTGTCTTCAATCAGTGGAATAATTTCACCCTCTTTCTGTTTATAACTCTGAGGGACTGCAGGCAAATCCTTAATTGCAGACTAGTGCAATGACCGCTGAATAGCAAATTCTTTTTTTTTTTCTCTTTTTTTTTTTCTCTCTTTTTTTTTTTTTTTCCTCCCCCCATCAGCGTTATGGAGGACAGTAAGTCAGCTGCTGATAGCTGCAAGGTGACTCTCAGGGTTGTTTTCCTTATATCAGTTATCCTGGGGAGGAGTATTATTTTAGAGCTTTAGGGCTGCAATTGCTGGAATTAAAAGATACGAAATAGTTGTCTATCCATCAGCACATGAGCACTAACTATTGCCCAGATCAGTGGTGTCAGCAGGTCTGCTGGAGAAGACACAACTTCCCTGAGGAAGATGTACATCAGAGCTCAACGTTGGCCAACAGTAGTTTAGGATTGTCCAATTGCTTCTAAAAGAAATTAGCTAAAATTGAACGAGGACACCAACTTTGGGGCTAACTCAGCTCTGGCATCTCCCCAGGTTTAGCATAGTTGATCCTCTTCAGGACAGCTAATTATTTCAGTGAACCAGGTCCTGTAGATGGGAGCTGCACAGATGGCTGAGGCACCTGCACAGGTATTAGAGCTTATCTTCCTTTGGGGAAGGGTTAGCTCATAACTTATTTCCAGCTGGCCTTTCTATGATTTAGTGTTGCATCTCCGTTTAACAGAAGCATCCCTTAAGGCTAAGAAGACAGGCCTAGAGGTGCTGTCTGAGTCGTGCTCTGGAGCATGTCTGCATCGGGAGCAAGACGAAAGTGATGGTGCTGCCCTTCAGTTCCGTCCTGCAAGCTATCTGTCAGTTGTGAGTCCTCTAATTTCATTACTCAGCAAGCTGCTGAAATCGATTTTGGTTCTCCAGCTGCTAGCAAGGGAAAATTTACATTTTTACTAGATTTTTGCCTTTCAGCAAATTAATGTGGAGCCAGTCAGGATTCTTTAGGGGAGGCTAGGAAGCAGAGCAATTAGCTAAATCATAGAAGTGTAGCCTAAAGGAGAAAAGCTGCCAAACTCTGTGGCCAGTTATTTCTTACCAGTTTGACATCAGTGTGTTTTCACTGATGTGAACAGAGTTACTCCTCATGGACACTGGTGTAAGTGAATAGAGGAGAAGGCCTTGGCTCTGTTTAGGTAACATGATTTCTATGTATCTGCTTGCATTAATTGAAATATTTAGCTCTCGAGTCCTTTTTTAGGTGCACGTTGCTGTAACTGCTCCCAGAGATTTCTGTATTTCATGGCTGAAAGCACAGCACCGTGCTTGAGAAGGAAAATCAGCTCATGGCCTCCTTATGGCCCTGAAAATTTGATTTGCCCAGAGTCCTCTGCCTTTCCTCCTGAGTGGAGCTGTCCATAGGCACTCCCAGGTTGTCTTTGGGATGAGCTAGCAGGACACCTTCAACTGCACGTCCAGAATTTGCAGAGATGGTCAAATGGTGTCATGTGACCCTTGAGCGGGACTCATAGGAGAAATGTCTTTGGGCAGCCGCTCATTTCTAACACTAGGCCTGCAGGTGGGCAGCAGCTTGTCTCAAAACAAGAGTGACTTTGGCTGAACCCTGCCGGAGACATGCTAGATTTTTGTGCAATAACGGTGACATCTAGTGGTTTCTAGTGTTCTTACAGGCACCAGGCAACCCCTTCTGTATTTCATCTGCAAAAATCATTAAGGCCTTACAGGGTATTCCCAGGAATTTCCCTACAAATGATGAGTGAGGGCAGCCTGCCTGAGGCTCACATGACCAGGCTTTCTCGTTTAAGAGAAGAAGGAATAGACAGTGCCTTATTTAACCAAAGTTCAAAGTTAGCAAGGGATTTTTTTTCCCTAATGTTTCTGGGGCTTGGAGCCTGTATGGGAGAAAGTGAAGCAAAAGAGCCCCCTGAAGGGGCTGCGAGCTCAGGCCAGGATCCAGCACTGGCAACCAGTGGCTGGACGCGGGCTCGGATGGCCGCATTCAGGCAATGCCAAGAACGGGACCACTGTAGGGCCAGCAGCAAAGGCCGTGGGTGCTGTGAGGTGCTGTGAAGGCACCTGGATGGGGCAGGTGCTGTGGGGCAGGACGGCCCATATGCTGTGAGCAGTGCCCGCCTCAGCACAGCCTGTCCCCCCAACACACTGTGTCCCCCCTCAGCACGCGGCATCCCCTTGACATGGTGTGTTATCCCTCAGAGCGCTGTGTCTCTCCTCGACGTGCTGCGTCCCATCAGGGTGCTGCTTGCCCTCTTAACTTGCTGTGTGCCCCCTCAACGTGCCATGTCCTCCTTTGATGACCTGCATCCCCTCAGGGTACCCTCTCCCCCCACAATGTGCTGCGTCCTCCCTCACATCCCATCCCTGCTCTCTGGTGTGTCCCCCATGGCAGGAGCAGGCCAGAGGTGATACCACCTCTGCGGCTGCCTGTGGCGCCCAGGCCTCAGTGTGCAACCTGCCTGGACTGTGGGCTTGGTGCAAGGGCTGAGGTGTTGGGGCACTGTGAGTGTCCTCATCCAGGAAAGCCAGGCATGAAGGTGGTGTGTTGGGTCTGGGAATGGTGAGGAGCCAGGATGTGCAAGGGGAGCACCCAGCCCGGCTGAGGAGAGTGAGAGAAGGATGCGAGGGCTGAGAGCCTAGAGAGAAGGTGCTATAAACACATTGCTCCCCAAAAGGTAGGATTAGGTGAATGTCTGGAGAGAAACCATGCTGGAGTGCTGATTCACTGGGGTATTTTCTGTCTTTGGAGCCATCTTCATCCTTGGTCACGTCCCCAAGGCACCCATGTGAGCATAGGAGTGTTAATTCAGTGTAAACGAGCCCAGCCGTATGGACATCGGGCCTGGATGGCTCTGTGGCTGCGTGAGTCTTGTGAGAGCAAGGCTGTAACTCGGTGCTCCACATGCTGCATCCGCCCCATGTAGGAGGTGTGTGCCAAGTGCACTGCTGACCCCCACATCATTTCTTTTTTCCTTAACAAATGAAAATGGCGAGGGGGAAAAAGGAGGTATTTCTAAAGGAAACTTTCACTGTAAACTTTAAAAATGAAATCCGCTGATTCAGGATGACTGATATGTCCTGCTTCCGTGTGTCGGTCATAGTGTTGCGCACGAGATGTGACCTGTGGGCGCGCATGGCCGCCGTGGGCTAGATTACATCTGGCCACGTCAGAGATGTCAGCGGTCCCTCTGAGAGGGCAGCCCTAGGCATGCTGCACACCCCAACAGCACTGCTCAGCTGCTGATACACTTCAGCGTTTAGTCAATCTTTATTTATTCACATTTATGCCAAACAAAAGTGCATCTCCAAAATGACACAAGTTCAAAGCTATCCCAGACTGCAAGTATGTAGTGTCCATTTCATCATTAAGAAGATCCTTGGCACTCTTTAGTTTGAAAGTGCCTGCTTAGTCCTATACGCATCATATTGCCCTGGGAGAGGGGAAGGCTGGTCTCTTTCCCTCATGCTGCCAGTGACCTGCGGCATGAGACTACCTGTTGGTGTCTGCACTTTCCTTGCAGCCCTTATCCTACAAAATGCTGCCATTAAGCCAGGATTGGAGAGGATAAATGATGACAGCTCAAAAACTCTTCAGATCTCTCTCTCTCTTTTTTTTTTTTTTCTTTTCTTTAAACGGTTCTGTGATCTATGGGGAGAAACAGAAACTGAACTTTTTTCAAGTCTTTCTATTCCAAATATGACCCACAGGGCAGCAAATCCAGCTTCCAGCATTGTAGAGTCCACCCAAAGAACACCAATTTCTTGTTTTTTATTTATGTATTTATATACACTTACATCTATATAATCAGAGAGTCCAGCAGCTCATACAAGAAGCCATGAGGCAGCGGGATGCTGTAGCTTAGGTAGGTCAGTTCTAAGCCATTTCAGTTTGGCAATAGTCAAAACTTGTGCTTTGCAGTATATGCAGAAAAGGTAGGGAAGCTCTGTGCCATGTGTTCCCAGCCAACTGCTCATCCAGTTGCATTCTCTGGGGCAGTCAAGAGTATTATTGACCTTTTGTCATCTTTCACCAGAGTGAGAGTGGTAGGAGCTATTACATAAAGGACATTATTATCTCATATAGATAAAAAGCAGCTGAGTACACAAGAAACAAAATTCTAGACAAATGTGGAACTAAATATTTATATAATACACAGAAATGTCTCTAACATTTAGAGGGTGTCTGCAGACCCTCTAAACAACTTAAAGGGTGTCTGCAAGAGAAAGGCAAAATCTAGAAGGAAAAAATGAAGTAAATTAATGTTCAGAGTCATATATGAAAAAGTAACAGCTTAGAGGGTGTCTGCAAGAGAAAGGCAAAATCTAGAAGGAAAAAATGAAGTAAATTAATGTTCAGAGTCATATATGAAAAAAGGAAAAGTAAGGAGTGTGCACTTTTCTTCAGGAGTCACTTTTCTTCATTGTGTTTTTCAGTAATGAGACTCAGATCTATAAATACTTGTTATGCAGTAAAAAAAAAGCCCTCCCACAGTGGTAGCATTCTTATCCCAAGAAGTGCAGTGCTCAAAAGACTTAAAGAAGTTTTTGAAATTCAGCGTACATTAGAAGCATCAGAAAAAAAAATATAGGTAAGAAATTCAGCATCTAAGAAGTAAAATGAAAATAGGTTTTAAGAGTTCAGACCAGAAAGCTTTTGTACAAGTTTCCAAGACTAGTTATTCATGATTACTTTAAACAACACAGTGTCATAGATGTTCATGGCAGTAATGACAACCAAGTCTGAGTGCCATGGCATTAAACTCTTTTGAAGTCTTTTAGCTACTTGCCCATTTAGCCTTCTAGCTACCTGCACTGTGTACACTGCCCCGGGAACTGTGTGCATGCTAGCCAGTCAGATCCCATTAATGAGGACTAGAGCTGTCTGAGAAAGCTCCCGGGCAAGTGCAGTTGAGTTTAGCTCAGGCGAATCTTTGCACACATTCAGCATTCATCCAGTTGTTCTACTGACTTCACTCAGGCCAACATGGGGCTAATATTAATTTTTGATTTATTTTTGAAAATCCTATTCAATGCCTAAAGTCTTTCTTCTTTCATTAATATCCCTAAAACAACTTTTCTGTATCACCACACTCTTATTGTAGGATCTCTGCTCATCTCAACAAAGAACCAAAATAACACTGTGAAATTGCCTTTAAACACAAATTCTCAGCACCTATATGAAAAAGCACAATTTATTTGTTGGGACATTTGGCAAAGATAAACATGGGTAACTTCCAAATGGATAATATGACTCAAGAATTTCACTCATTCTATTCAGGCCTGCTGATGAACATGACCTTTGATCATAATTTATTCTCTAGGAGGACTTAAAACTGCAATCTAACTTACTTAAATAATATCTCATTCTTTCTGAGGCATGTCACCAGAAGACTTCCTTTTTAATTATAAATATAGGAAAGGGTGTGAAAGGGATTTGGACATTGATATATATGGGATTGTATGTTCCACTCAAGATCATTGTCTTTTGGATCGTTAAAAATAAATCATAAGCAGTTGTAAACAATTAATTCAATTTCCTTTATTACAGTGTAAGTTAATTTCTCTCTTTGCCATGCATTTCCATAATATACTGTTTATATCCCACCTCTCCTTGCTAAGATTCTCTCCTGTTTTCTCTCAGTAGAAATAGCAGTCTATAGACTGTCCCTTATAAGCACTAGATCTGGCACCTGCTTACTGCCAAAGCCTATTTATGAAGGGACTTGCTTCTTGTCCCATTGAAAAACAAGCAGCAGTAGACACGATAAAAATACTTTTTAATTTGACCTTGTTTGTGCTGTTTTCAGGCGTTGGTTTTAACTGATCATCTCTTTCATAAAGGATTTATGTTCTGCAGCTCATTCAGCATGAGTTGGTGGGCTCAGACTCATGTGTGCACAAAGCTGTGTATGCTACATGTTGTTATGATAGCAATGCAAAGAACCATCTGTTAAAGCTGTAGACTTTCCTGAGAAAAGTGAGTATTCTGGGATATTCCTCAGTTGCACTGAAAGTTCAGCAGCAAAGATCATCAGATCAGCAAGCATTTGTCTATCTATCCTCCTTCTGAGGCAAGTCGCAAATCTGGCGCCAGGGGAAGAACTTGCAGGTCAATAAAAGCAGAAGGCAGAGCCTATTTGACTTCCCTGACCACCTCTCGTAGTGAAACCAGACTCAGTGGACTCTTAGAGATCTACTGTGTGGTGAGTACTTCCTTCCTCTACTGAGGTCCTGGAAGTGTGTTAATTTTTCAGTGTAGGCTCTTCTCAAACCATTCTGCTGTACATTCTTCTCAGCAGGTTGTCAGGGCAGTCTTAGCTTCGTTGGGGAAAGTTTGTGGAAGTCTAAAAGGCAGTTAGAGAGCTGGGCCAAATACATTCATTTATGTGTTTTTTTTTTTTTCAGAATCTCGTATTTAAAATGTTGTTGGAATAGTCTTTAGCATTCCCTTTCTTGACCAAGAACTCAGACTTCAAAAAGGACCCTGAATATTTCCACTGGACTTAAATACGGGCAAGACTGTATATTCCACATGTTAGAATAGCAATTCTATTCAAGATGCAGGCTTTTCTGAGAAAAGTCACTATTCTGAGAAATTCCTCAGTTGCATTGAAAGGAAGGAGAAAATCAAAGCCCTTGGCTCTGTTCCATCCTGTGATGTAAATCTCTATCAGTCAAGGAAACATCTATCTCTGTGTTAATCCAGATAAATAAACCTGAGACAAAGTAGCCCTTTCCTAGCTGCTCATCTGGGCATGTTCACTGGCCTCAGCTGTGTTCAGAATCTCACCTTAGGAGTCCCTGACTTGGTGACTCAGGCAGTTATGGCTCAGCTTCTCCATAGTGGACCTGCTTATTTACGTAAGTGGTATCTTAATTGCAGGCGAGTTATGAGCTCTGCGCATTGCATATCTTGGCCCAGGACATCTCTCCAAGCCATTGTAGTCTGTCACCCTCCATGCTCTGCGCTTCCTGATCATCATCGTTCTCTATTACTTGAGTATCCTGAAGAGACTACTTGGTCCAATGGAAGAGGTAAACACTTAGGAAGCAAATGGAAAATACCAGTAGGAAACAATGGGAACCAAATGCTTCTGGGGAAGCTGGTTATATTGTTATTGGGACGTTGCCCAATCCTTTTAGTTAATTCTGAGCCATTTTCATGGCTCTGAAGGCCTGTCTATGGGCATGAATAACTGATTTCATAACAGTGCTCTGCATTATAGGATTAAATTTGAACAGCAAGGTAGCCTCCTCTCTGTTATGAGATACGAATCTCAGGTGTGAGCCCTTTATTTGTACTCTTCTTTTTGCTAAAGACTAATTTGCACACTTTTTGATAAAAATATTCCTTTTGAGCAGGGCCAAGGATGTTGGGCGCTCCTGTGAACAGCTGCCTGTAGCTGAAATAGCAATAAACCGACCCTGTCAGCCGATTGCAAAGGGACAGGAAGGGAGTTTTCTTGCAGATGTGGGACTTTACCAGTCTAACATAGCCTTGCAGAAACAGGCCAATTTTAATTATCTATAAAAAACTAGCAACGATTACATTTCCCTAATTCAGTCTCTCTCTCTCTCCATACATACATATGTGAAACTTTGTTTAAAGGAGCAACCACTTTTCATTTAAATGATTGCTTTTTGTTGCCTGCTTCTGCTGCCTTGGCAGATATTCTCTAAGATTGTGCTGCAGAAGCTGGTGAGTCAAGAGTTTTATAATCAATCTGTGCACATGCTGTGCAGCAGCAGCTAGTTAATCTGGACTGTTGTGTGCGTCATTTAGTCCTCTCTTGAATACATAAACTCAGGATGAAAAACGTCACCTGTTACTTCTCACTAACTTTGGAACTGCAATGTGTCTGTGATATATTGATTAAGGCAAAAGGCTGCGTTGCAATGCTCCAGGAAAAGAAACACTTGACTAGAGATGTGGGTACATTATCTCACTTTATCAGATAAGAATGCAATTGGGTATGATTTTGCTCAGCCAGAAATAATCTAATATCTGAAAGCATGAAAGATAGAGACCTTTAAGTTCTCTATTTAGATATATAAAAAAAAAGTTCTATTTTTTTTCCCCAAGAATATTTCCATTTGATTGTAATTGAATGGGAAAATACTGTGTCTTTCAATTAGGCAATTAGGACAAGTAAAACCATTGACATTTGTTCGTATCTCACATATCATCTCTCTTCTGCTCCTTTTCTCCGCTCAGTATGTTCCAACCCAGATACATGTGTGCAGCGCAGGTAACATTAAGAGTTGCAGTGAAGCCGATGCTTCCTCAGCTTGCATCCTCAGAGCAAAGCTGTAGGAGTTGTTTGCTCTGTACCCTTCCCACCCCGGGCATGGGCGCCCCAAGCATGTTAGTATTTCCTGAATGTAAAGTAGGAGAGAAGAGCTTGAACAGAGCACAGTGATTTATAGCCCTGGACAGATACAGAGAGCCATCGTAGGATGAGAACTCTTACCTAATCCTTCTCTGGCGTAAATGCATATGATACCTACTGGCATATATTAATGTCCCCCTGCTAACCTCTTCTAATGTCATTTATTCTGCCTCTGTTGCAATCAGCAGAGCAATAGGCCTTCCTTCTGCCAGAAGGAAAAAGTTAATCTCGCAACCTTCTCCTCCCAAGGCCACAGTCAATGTCTCTCCATGAATCAGCTGCCAAAGGATGTTCCTGCAAAACTCTGCTCACGCCCTAAAACTTTTTGTCTGTTATTTGCTAAATATAACCTGGTAATAATTTTACTGACGCAAGGTAAATGGGCATCATTTTTCTTTACAGGGTCTCCATTTGTGATGCTATATTATAAATGGCTTTATAAAGGACACATTTTCCTAAGGTATGTGACTATGTTGGGATATGTTGTTACATTTTGATGACATTGGTTATATCAATACTGTGTTAAAAAAAAATCTATGTACATATACATACTATCTAGATTCATATCATTTATTCTTTCTTAGAGGTAATCCTTCCTATACTCCTGATCTGCAGGCACCTGAACTTGGGAAAAAATAATTACCTATTTTGAATACGAAATATTTGTATACAGTTAGTATAAAAGAGATGATGCTGCAAAGGCATATCACAAAGTGCCTTTAAATGCGGCTCTTTGATAGCTTCATCTGCATTCATGTCACTAAATTTCTCTTTCTCTTACCTTAAAATGTAAGTTTTAATGTTTTATGTCTTTATGCAGCTCCAAACAACCATTAGAGCCTCAGTTCCAACTGCCAGACAAATATTTTTTCGTTCACCCAATGACGCAGTAATGCTGCAGTGGAAAACTCCTTTGGCCCAGGACCTAAGACAAGCAACATCTAGTCTTACAGGTTAGTGGTGAGTAGCTGAAACGGAGTTATTTAGTATTCAGCAAAATCATTTTCAGAAATAATTTTGCAGTCTACCCTAGAAAACTGCATTTACACTAAGTGCTGCTACCCATGTGGTTACCCGGTGCAAAAAATACATTTTACAGAGGAAAAATGGCCAATTCATGCGTTCTGTAGTTACAACTGACATTATTTTAAAGAAGCTATCTTAAAAAGGGATGAGTGGTGCCATGCCTACTCCTGTGAGCTGCCAAACATGGCAGCATATTGCAGACATCCTGTGCCACTTTTCTTTCTCAATCCTCCAACTCAATAGAAGCACAAGGACTCTTAAAAATAACTGTTCTACTCTTTGAGTTCGGTGTATTAATTCTTTTTGGTATAAATAGAGTTTATTTGATGTCAGTAGCATCAAAACAAAACCTCTCTCTCTGTCCTCCCTAAGACTGAGCAGCACTGTCCTGTTGACCTTGCTCTGCAGCGCTCTGTGGTGACATCCATGACTGACATCTGTAGAGAGAAGATCTTTCTTCTCTCTATGTCTAGTATTTATTCTGAGGGTTGCCCTTTTGAAAGTATGCCTGGATGAAAGAGTGAGATATATTCTTGTAGTCACTATACACATAACTTTACCTTCTGTCTTTGATGCTTCCTTCTCTGAACTTCTGTGTCGTAGCTGGCGGTTTCAAATCCTCAGCTGTCATTAATGTGTCATTCACCTGTGTCCACTAAGCACCTTTTTTCACTCCTTCTCATTTAGTCTGGTAAGACAAACCAAACCATTCTCATATAAAGAGGAGTTTTCCTGATTTTTATTTATTTATTTATTTATTTATTTATTTATTAAGTCCTATGCCCATTTTTCTTGGGCTACCCTGCTCCACAGTGAAGCTTGCAAGTGGAACAAGGGATAGAAGGAAAGCTGCATGGGAAATACTTAACTCTTAACTCTAGCTGTTCCTTGCATTTCAGAGGTTGTAATAGAAACTAGATAAACATCTGCTTTGGTTTGGTTTGCTACAAATCTTGGAGCATGCCCAATGGAGAGAAAAAAAAAAAGTGCATATGTAAATATTTTGTTTTGTTATTGGTCGTATAAATGGTGATCAAACTCTGTCTCTGACGCCTTTTCATCCAGTGTGGGACAACTGATATTCCTTATGTGAGACAGGAAAGAACAAATCATTTACTTTAGATCATTGAAATTGCTAAGGAAAAAGAATTGTTCCTACACGGTTCTCTTCTGTTAGCTGTTAAATTTACAAATGTAAGAGGTTAAAATTTCTAAAAGAAAGATAAATGTTTAAAAATAATAATGAAAACACTAAAAATGGAATGTAGTGAGGCAGACTGCTATGAAACATTACGTAGGGAAGCAAATATATAGTGTCAAAAGAAGTTTAGGTGGAAGGGAAGCTACATCCAGGCTGAATGAAGGACAGGTCAAAGTGGAACATAGAATTTCAATGGCTCAGCCCAAAATTGCTGTCCTGAAAATGGTTACTGAGTTGACTTATTTATTCCCCTAAGAGATCCCCGAAGTTTAACACTGCACCTTTCAAAGCTCCCTGGACTAGGCAGCAGTGAAAGCCTTGAGGATTAAAACAGGTGTGAGGAATCTCTCTCTTAGGAGAAGCACTAATTCTTTCCCTGACCCCTGCAAGGGACTCGATCCAGCCTGTGTTCAGGGAGGATCAGACTTCCTGCAGAAACGCAAGAGCTACCGTTTAAAAATGTTGGCCGCTCTGCCAGCTGCTACCCCATCAGTGTCATAGAGAAGGCAGAAGCTCTCTCTCAAGAAGAGAGCATTACCTTCTCTATCTGGCTGCACTAACAGCCTCACCTTAAAAGAGAGTGATTAAACCTTCAGACATGGTTTGTCTCTATCATTCTTGCTGAAACTATAACATTGTGTAGAAAATAACTTTCATTAGTCCAGATAGAGGGGAAGGAGTCAGCATGAGCCTCAGGGAAGTCATTGAGGAGGGGGGATTTTAGTTTTCTGTTACCCAGATTATTTCTGTGTCCTTAACAAATTGTGTAACCAATATAGCAGCAGTCCTGCAGAGCTCAGATGGCAGGACTCTTCCCTCGCAGATAAGCGCTCCCATCTGCCCTGTGGACTCATTTTCCCTTGCTGTCTCACTGAAGTGTTTGCTGAATAATGCCCTGGCTCCAGGAGGAGGGATGGTGAATATGACTACTCGGTAATCTGTCAGGTGGAGTTACAATATGATACTGTGAGCAAGAACCTACAACAGGATCATTGCTGGTGTGAATGGTCTAATCACTTGCATTTCCACCTCCTCTTCCAACAGAGCTGAGAAGCACCTCGTCCAGGCTTTAGAGAATAAATGTGTTGGCCTTCCTATTCAGTGGAAGGTTTTGGACAGGGGTTCCTGAGATGTGGTCATTTCCCTGCAAAACTGTTTTAGGCAGCCTGAGAGAACTGGGATTTAAGCCATGCTGATGAGAGATTTTATTGCCTTTTCGTAAGTAACTACAAGCCAGGCGCAATTTCAGGCAGCTTCCTGCTCAGTATGCTGCCTGAGTCTGGGCAGGGAGTTTTAAAACTCCTGTACCACATGCAGAACTGATGCCCCCAGCTCAGGCTCTTAGATTTCATTCCAGGAGATGAGCTTTGTAGACGTTCTTGATCCAGTTTGATCTAGAGGTGCTACTGTCTATGGCTCTACTCCGAAATAAAGACAAGTACCCTGAACCTCGTGGTTCAATTACCGCTAGACTCAGAGGAACCCATCTGCAGTCTCTTGTTCTCAGTAACTGTCTAGCAAGAGACAGCTTAAAACCTGAGTAAGCATTTAACTTCGGGGCTGTGCCTAGGAGTGTGCAGGAGCTCTGTTTCTCAGCTCTCCAAGCAGAGTGGAGCTGTCTCGGGTGTGCGCCCCTATGGATGCGGGACTTGCCAGCTCAGCCGTGGTGCCACGGTAAGGCAGTTAGGGAGCTCCCAGGCAGAAGCTCACGTTCGGCTCATCAGAGTGTCAAAGTCTTTAGTGAATCACTGTAATTCATATTCCTAATGCTCACTTTAAAAAGAACAAAACTCTATATCTCTTCCTTTTGCTGATTATTTCATACCCTCTCTTTCAGAAGGAAAAGTTCTTTTTTTTTTCTTTTTCTCCCTCAGAATAGGAGTGTAAACACCTCAAAAAGGGAGAGTTTCCTTAAGAAGGTGTTCCTTAGTGTGCTATTAACTCTTGAGTACTTGCCCTGATGGAGGAATGAGAATTAATTGGCTGGTTGTGAACAGAAAATGCTGGCAATAAGAGACTCTTTGTCATGTCAAACGCGATAAGCTCTGATATATTGCATATGGCTGCAACAAAGGATTTAGGGAGAAGAAATGGTGGCTTGTATAGTAGTTATAACATTTGATTGATTCTTTTTTTTAATATATACATGCCTCTCTCTCGGCTAAATGAATGTTTTTAATGTTTAGTTTAAAAAAAAAAAAGTCTAATTTTGTTATTATTGAAACTTTACAGTACCAGAAAAGCTCATAAACATGAAAGTTGAAGGGTTTACATTAGTTTGGCTTATTCTCAATGTTGAATGATTCTGCATCCTCTGGATAAGCACTGTCTTGTTCAGGCAAGCTGCCTGTTTCCAGTTACATAACCATGTCCGTAAGACCAGCTGCAGACTGGCTGAACTAATGCAAAAGGAATACGAACCCACCTAATCCCATTTCTATCATTCAGAACTTAATCTGGTGATTAAAATCTATTTCAGCTGTACTGGGGGCATCCTGTGAATGAGTGTGATCCCCCCCGCCAGGCCTCAGCCAGCAACCTAGTGCTCCTGTCCTGAAACTCAGGACTCAGCCCAAGATCTGAAGGAGCAGAAGAATAGCACTGAGGAGTGTAGGCAGCAGAGACAAAACTATCCAGAGCCGTTGAGTAGAACGTTTAGTAGAAAGGTTAACATCACAGAGAGATGTTAGCGTATTAAATCCTTAGCCAGAGAGGGCCACAAGATGTTATACGTGCCTAAAAAGCATGAAATCAGCAAAGATATAAGCTAGTTGAGTAAAATGTATGTCTCTTTATGCAGGCCGTCATCACAAGATTATATTTACGTTCCTTTGTCATCATAGTTGTCAGCCTTGAGATACACAGAGGAAGCAAAGTGTAGGGAAAAGAGAGATTTCTTCATTGCAGAAATCTGGATGAAATGAAATCTAGATAGAACTGTTATAATACTGCAATAGTGTTTTTGGAATTACTGTTCATGGAAGACACAAATTTGAACTCTTTGGAAAGCTAGTAGCTTGCCCAGAAAGCTAAACAACTTGTGGCAATGTGCTATGGACTGAGTGGCGAAGAGCCTGCCTCCTTCAGTGTCCTCTGACAAGCGTGAGCGCTCCCATATTTTAATAGAGCACTTTCACTTGGGTAGGCGATATGCTGGACACTACAGTAAGGTAGAAAACTTTAATAAGAAAAAGAACCTACTTGATGAATTACGTTAACAAAAGTTTGAAGTCTTGAACATTACTTGCATGATTTGAGCTTTTGTTTCCTCCATTTGAAATAAATGCCGTAGAATGATGACAATGCATGACAATATGAAATGGAAACCAAATTTAGTTAAGTGGTTCACGGTGGATTTGCATTTTACTAGCATATTTACAGTTGCTTTGATATGCAATCTAAGTTTACTGAGATTTGTTAATGAGAAACTGTTGATTTCTACTTAATTGATCAGATGGGGTACAGCATGTACCTGGAGAGAGGATGGGACTGTTCACTTAAACAAGGTGCCGCTCAAGAAATCCCCTCTTAATTCCCCTTTTCCACCCTTGAGTTTTGTACGGTATCTTGCACATTTCCTTTCTGGTAAGAAGCAGATACGGTGGCGAACGCACTCGCACTCAATTAACTTGGAGACACTGAACACAGTGCTGCCCTTTCCTCTCTGCGCTCGGAATCAAACTGAGAACACTTCCGTGTATTGATTTGCAGCGCTCTTTATGTTTAGGAGTAGCAAGATTTGACAAATTATTTGCTTCCCTCATGGGCTTTATCAGTAAAGCTGTCCTAGTTTGACTAAATGCCAGGCTATTTTTTCTAATACTAAGTGATGGGAAATGAACCAGAGACGTTCTGATAAAATGAATAAGAAGATTCACTGAAGAACTAGAAAAGAATAACCAGTAGAGTAGCTGGCATTTGCAGAACACTTACATAATCTCCACGTTTTTTACAAATGGTATTTTTACTGTTGTATTTAAAAAAAAAAGAGTGTTCTCTTCATTGTCTTGAAGAAATAACACCAGTGTTGTTTTGAGCACTTACAATAATGGACATGGTTCCCCTGTCCTGCCCTATGTCCACTCTTACTATGGTAAACGCAAGGATTCATTTTGCAGGCCAATATAACTAATTTTAGTAACTTAATCATTAATTCTCTTTTGTCATTCTCCTTTTCTGCACATCTGTGATTAAACATTAAGTGGGAACATTTAAACGTTCCCTCTGGAAAAAAATGTGTCATGCGGTAGGACAGGAATGGGAAATTGATACCCTGTTCTCTGTTTCTTATTGTATTTTGCATAATCTTGGTTCCGGGCACAACAGAAGTTTACCTAAAACAACAATTGTGTTTGGTGCACAGGTACTGATGGCATTTCCTAATGGCTCACAAGGATCAATCAAAATGTTTTAACACTCTCTGTTAGGGCCAAATGTTACCCTCCCTTTAGTTAGTTGCATGAAATCAGAGAAACACCCTTTGTTATTTCAGTCACTTTGGTGACACTGAGAGGAAAAATTAGCTCATTGTGTTCAAGGCTGTGTGATGTGGGCCTGAACCAAGGCTGCAACTGGACCCGTTCAAGTTACACGGTGGAAATCTCGAGAACTGTCATTCAGTTGAATACAGGTGAAGTATCCAGGAAGGGCAGAAGCTGAAATGGGAGTTGATTTTGTTCTACGATTTTGTAGCACTGTCATTGCCATTGGAGTGTCCTCCATGTAGTATCAGTACTTATACTCCAGACTCCAGTAGAGGTGTATGGGAGTCTAATTCCTTTTAAAATACCTGTTTCTGCGCTTCGCTGCAGTTCCATATCTGCTGCATATTTCCTTTTTTTTTTTCCACGTTAAATCAGTTATAATTGTCATTGCTGTCACCCAAGCATTTATTACCTGTGCAAAAATCCTGCCGTTGCCTGTGCATTTATTAACATGTTTCATAAAGTTACTGTGATATCTTGGGTGGGGATGACTAGGATTTGATCACTCCCATTTGAATGAGAAAGCTGTGTTAAGAATTAATCATGCAGTTTGAGATGATCTTGACTGTCTATTCAAGATGGACACAAAATGCTGCTCTTCGGCATCTCTGTTTCTCAGGAATAAACCAAGCCCCAAAAGTTGTGGTTCTTTTGGCATTAACAGTTAGTTTCATGTATTGGTAGCACATCTTTTACATAATTCAGGAGTAATCCATTAAAATCTGTCTTCTACGTGAGATTTTTTTAAGTAAGAGATGTTGCCTGTTAATGAGCTTAAGTGGGTTGAGAAAAAAATGGAAGAAAAATGTTTTCCTATTCTTTTAAAGCATTTATCTCAAAATTCTGTTTTGACTGTTTTTATTGATGTATTATTTTTTGATCCGAGATCAATTTTTATTTTTTTAAATATGATATTTTCAGCATTTGACCAGTCCTGATTTTGTACTGATTGGTACCTTAGCCAGACAGAGAAACAGGCCGGGTTTTTTTTGGTCGATATTTTTTGTTTTGATTTGTCTTAATCTATCCCGCAGTTACACCACTGGAGGGCAGAATGGAGACAAGGGAAACCTGTTCCTGAAACAGACTTCTAGCGTGTTGCAGAGATTTATGCTTGCAGATTATTTATTTTTCTGTATTCTGCAGCTCTATCCCTACTCATTGTGATTAAGGCCATAGACAGTGAAACCTCGGCCCCAGCAGTCAGGGAAAACCTCCAGTTGTTTTGAATAAGAGTCACAACTTCGCCAATATTTAGTGGATTCTTTTGATAAATCTGATGGAATAATAGAACTCTGTTTTTGAAATTCCCTTCATTTTGGGGTAGTATGTAAGCTGCACAAGTGCCATAAGTTTCTTTAGCTGCAAAAGTAAAGTGTTATTGCATATCTTACTGTTAAGAATGATGTAATTGTTTTGATACAACTTTAGAAGCTCTAATGTCTATTTGCTATACCGCAATATTTTTATTGCTATATTGGGTTTTTTTTTTTTTTGTCTTGTTGTTCTAGTTGCTTAAAAGTGTAAAGATTCTGAAGATTCATGTGATCTGATGTAGTAATTTTTTTTTATGGGACTATATTCTGCTGAGTAGTAATGACATAATTAACCGCATTCAGCAAAACCTCACTAGCAGTCTCTGGGAACACAGCATGACTCATAGCACTGGATGCTCATATCGCTGTGATGAGGTAGGTGGTAGCACAAATGAATATTCCTAATGTAGACTATTGATTATTTTTTGTTCCCCCCCTGAAAATGACTAGCAGAAAGAATAACCTTTGATGCTTGTGTACTAAGCACAGATGTTCCTGCGGTGGCGTTGAGCGGGAGCAGTGGAGATGCAGTGGGCTCACATGCAGGGAGCATGCTACATAATTCAGGACATGCTGTGCTTTTGCCACCCCTCAGGAAGGGGTGCATGCTCTCCTGCACCTTGCATATTGCACCCATTATGGGCTCAAGGTCTATCGCAGCTTTCTGCTCGTTTGCTTTAGTGCCACAAGGGCACCGCTTTCCACCATGACGTATAAACCATTATTCGCCCATGGACCTACCAGGTACATAACTGAGCAGAAAAGCGGTAGTTGTCGCAGGTGGCCCCTTGCCACCTTCGCAGCCAGCAATAAAACAGCTGGTGCCAGCAAGGGCAGCGCTGCTCAGTCACAGGCCCAGCTCCAGCTCCTGTTCTCATTTAGCTTGACTGAAGCAGGAACAAGCTCAGGCTCAGCTGAGCAGTAAAGCATTCGGGTAACGAGTTCATCATTTACCTATAAAAAAGGGCTTGTCTAGACTGGGAAAATAAGTGGGTTTAGAAGGTGCCTTGGTTGATGAGTTAATTAACATGTACTTAAACAGCACATACAGGGAGACAAAGATGGCACTATTGGTGATGACTTCCGTTGTTCCTGGTGAGTACTGAAGGTTGACTGTGACTTCTGACATCTGCTTAAGACTTTGCCTAATTTATGTTCTAAGTGGTATTTAAAATATGTGAGTTTAGCTTTGTGAACTGTGCTATTTTAAAGCCCCACCTACTTTCTAGCTAGTTCACTGTGCAGAATAGACACCCAGCATCTTCCATGAGGTTTTTTCACTATTTTTCCTTCTCACTTCTTATTGCTATCTTAATCTAAGGCTTTATGCAGGTGAGGGGGATGCAACTGGCCAAAACACTGGCATTCCCAGTCAAAATACATGTTCTATACATACCTTGTGTTTTACTTGTTTGTTTTTGCTTGTTCGCAAATAGAAGCACTCCTTTATGTTACAGGACAGCTCTTATAAGGGTCTTATATGGCATAGGTCTGTCTTAGAGGGACTGTATATGCCAGCCATGGAAGAGCATGGTAGGACACTTGCTTGAGAGCTCAGCTCAGCTGCAGGGCCACCAGCCCCGCTTGCATCTTGCCCATCTTGCCCAGGATCTCCCGAGGCCGGGGCTGCCTGGCTGCTCCTATGGAGTGATGCAGCTCCAGAGAATGCGGCCAGCAAAAAGAAGTTCTTGTGTTTTTGACTGTGAGTCCTCGTCTTACTGTTGGCTAGTCTGAAATTTTCATGACTAACCCTCTATTAGCAGTTTATGCCTTTGTCCTTTATTTTAGATAAAGTGAAAGCACATTTTTGGCAGCTGACTAATTCTGTGCTTCTGGAAATCCTGCTTCCAGTATTAGCGCAGTGACTGCTTTTTACACACTGTGAATGCCAACTGAGTGTAATGATGTGTTTTGCTTGTGGTGAAGACAGCATTTAAAGTAGAGAACAGGCATTATAGCCCGTCAAAAATGCAATTTTGATGGTTTTCAGATTTTTTTTTAATGCTAGACAGGTAGTTTCATGTTAGAGATAAGCCTATCTGTAAGTGAAATAATTACTCTTTAATTAAGATAATTATAAAAACAGGAATGTAAATACTCAAGGTATAGTATGCCTGAAATTTTTTCTTTCACACTATACACAAACTTATCTTGCATACCTAAACCCTGTTTTTACTTGACGATTACAACAGCATATGCTCAGTTTTGAAAGCAGAGTACACTACCAAACTTTATGCAGTCTTTTAATAGCTGAGATACTGAGTCTGTGAGATAGACTTTCTGTCATTTTCCTTTTCCATTACTTTATTCTTTTTAGGCTTGTGTTCTAAGGCAATAGTGCATATGTGGTCAATATGTCTTAGCATTCTTTTCCCACTAGATTCCACTAATTTCCAATTAGATCTGGCCAAGGGAAAAGACTTCCAAAGTTCCTTCGGGGCCAGCAGAGGTTGACCTCTTACTAGAGACACATGTGAAAAATATTCTGAATGTCCCAGCTGCAGGAAAGCTTTGTATTTTGAGACCACAGAGAGTCCAACAGTGAATCAGAAATCAGGAGCTGATCAATCTGCATTAGGTCAGCTGCTCGTGGAGCTACTTACTTGTTTCTTCTATTCTGATAAATCAAATCAAAATCCCTCTGCTCCTCCACCTTTTTTTTTTTTTTTTTCTTTTTGGAGGTATATATGACACTGCAGAACTTGACAAGGAGAGTCAACCCCACAAATCCAGAGAGCAGCATTTCTGGCATGGTTGCTTACATGCAGTAGGAGAGCATTTCCAAATACTTGGGAGCTGTATTGCACATTCATAATGTTATATTATCACAATTTGTTGTCTCTGTGATCTGCCTATACTTGTTTTAGACAAATATAGAAGTAGTGTGGGAGTTGCATGCTCTAGTGCCAGAATCTCTCTTATGCCCAATGGTGTAGGAAATCCTGGCTTCTCCTGTGCACATGTGCACTGGAAGTGAAAGTTCTTTGGCCCTAAGAGAAATGAAACACATTAAAGACACATGGAAGGAAAAAAAAAAAAGAAGCAAAAAAACAGCTGGATTGCTATTCAAGGACTGTCAGTACCAATACTATTGCTGCACAGCACACTACAGCTGTAGCTATGTGCTGCTGTGCTAAAAAAATGAGTGATCTCTGCCTGGTTTGCAAAACACCCATGAGATGAATCTGGAGAAGGCACTGGATACCCTCTACTCCCACTGCAGTGGGGACTATATCAAGTCAGTAGGAGATTGGAGTTGCAAGGTGCTGAGTGCTCCTAAGTGCTCTGGAGGCCTGTCCATACTGGGAAATTCATGGTTAAGCCAAGGTAGCGAGAGGGTAAATTACCTGGTCCAGTCTGTACAGAATAATTTTTAACCTGACTTTAGCAATTGTACTGGAAAATTATATTCAAAACTCATAGTTCAGTTTAATGCAATGTAGCTTGCTGTGTGTCCTCAAGGAGCAGAATTCCACTGGGAAAAGCACTGAAGTCTTGAAAAGTGGAGGTGCTGACTTCTAGTTCTGACTCTGCTTTGTGCAGAGCTTAGAGCTGGAGCAGACGGTCACTCAGCTGCCGCGTCCTGAGTCGTCTCAGGACTGCGATGTCTGCTCACTTCACACAGCTGTTTTGGAGATTGTAGCCATTGATAACTGTGAGTACTTTAAGCCTCTCTGGATGATGATGCAGTAATCAATGAACAATTCTGTATTATTTTTGATCTTATTGTCCAAAAATTGCTATCTTTCAAATGGAAAATATATAGACTACAATTATAATCAGCGCGTTTTGGAAGACAGAATTTGGTTTTGCTGTGCGTCATTTCCAGTTTGCAGGAGCCTGATGTCAGCCATGATCTTGCCACCAAATGCCAGAACTTTTCAGGCTAAATGCTTAAAATCTGCCGTCTAAAAAAAGACACTCTTTAAAAACATTGTCTCAATAACCCTAATTGTATGATGCCTTTAAGCAATGTTGCCAAATCATGTAATACTATTTACTATCTTAATGAAGTGAGTTCCTGAATGTAACCTCTTCATGTCATAATTTAGTTGCAGCAAAATGTTTGAAAATTAATCCTCAAGTTTCAGTATCCCAAAGGCAAATAAAAAAGCTGTGTGTGTGTGCATGTTCATATTTGTGTTTATATAGAGATTATATAAAGATTGAGAGAGAGCAAGAGTGCTTTTAAGCCTCTGATGAGCTTTTGGAGCTTGACTCGTGACTTCTGAAAGTGCTAGAGGCTGGCAAAGCTGCAAAAGTAGCAAATTAATCATCAGTTGAAAACAGTTTTTAGGTTTATAGGACAGTGCAAATGGTTGTTACTGCTCTATTTTGTTGTGAAACGGCAGGTTCCTTTTCTCATGAGATCATGGGTGTTAACATGTCCTGTTGCCGTTGTGTTCAGTTCATTCTGAGAGGGCAGAGGATGGCACGCGTAATCGTGCAGCGCATCAGTCTGGCCTCGAAGATAACGCGTGTCACCGCTGCATGTCAGTACTCTATCAGCATGCTGCCGAGATGTGCGCTTTACATTCATTAAATACCACGGCTTGTTAGTACGTGCCCAAGGTATGAATGAAGGAAGGGGAAATCTTTTCCAGATCAAGATAATCCTTACAAATTCCAGTGATGGAATTCTTGAAAATCAAGTACTGTGGCAAAAATACAACCTAATCTTCTTTTCTGGAAAGCCTTGAAAAGGAGGAGGAAGAGAGGGAACAAAATTTAAAATTTAAATGAGGGGTGAGAGCCTAGATGACTCTTTAGGCACAATATGCAAAGCTTTGAAAGATACCCATTATGCATAGCCCTAGCCTCGATATTGCAAACTTTTACAGGAGAGTGAGCCATATATAAAGATGGGCATCAAATTCAAAGTGGTAGTGACAGAAAATTGTTAGGTTTTGAAGGTAATTTAGTGAGCTCTGTAAGACAGGTATTTCTGAATGCTTCATGCAGAGCACAGATGCCCTAATGTAACCGTTACTATTATTACTAAGTGGCACTTCCAGTGACACTCTTCACAAGCAGCCAAGTAGGGGAAGATTGGAGAGGGCTGAAGGTGGGTGTCCTTCTGCCCAGAGTGACATTTGCACTCTCCTGTTTTTCTCCATAAAGTAAATCCCTTGGGGACATAAGCAAACAGAACTTTAGACCTTAGGGTTCTTCTTTTAGCACCTTCCAGAGAACCGGTGTAAATGTTGAACCTGGCTATTGTTTTCCTCTAAAGGCTCTGAATCTGCAAGTTGGTGTCATGGGAAGCAATTGTGCCCATCACATCCTTGATATTTTGGGTGCTCCCTAAAGAGATACATAATCTGACAAAACTAGAATTTTCACACTTCATTACATTATGATCTTTTATTTTTTAATGGAAAGAAACAACTAGTCTATGTTAGTCTTCTGCTGACCAGGGCGTTAGCATTATCGCTATGGTTCCTTCTTCCCTGAAGAGTTTGGAAATCTTGTCTCTGGGACAGGGCAGCCACCTCAACCCTTTGGAGCAGGTTCACTTCCAGTTCAACAGGATAATTGATCAGCAAGGGTACAGCAGGCAGATGGGAATAGTATGGAATTTGCCTGAAAGGAAAAAGGATTAAAGCAACCTGGGTGCATATGTTGGACTGTAGCTCCTTTCCTGTTTATAACTTTGTGGTGGTGATATGATTGGTATCTAATTGCTGCAGGGTTACCTTTAAACAAAAAAATCAAAACAGCCCAGTAAGTCACTTTCTAACAGTCTGTCTGGGACAGTTTATTTGCCTCAGCTCAATGTCTTTTCAGATGTTGGTGGTAAATGTAGGTAACTTCCTGTTTTTGGTCGGTTTGTGCGTATGTTTCTACTTCAAGCTTCCATCTGATTCCTGCGATATGTGACACATTTCTATTATCCTTTACTGCATCTTGTAGTAAATAACACTAGTATTCATCAGGAGGTATAAAATAGACATTGCATTTCCGCAAGCATATTTGAAATTGATACCTGAAAGGAATGGACCTCCTTTCTGTGGATCTGCTCTTCTGTTGATTTCAGCAATAATAATATCCATCAGAATAGAATATTGCTAATGTCTCTATATATCTCCATATTGTATTTGTAGGATAATGCATTTGCCATGTTATATTTGCAATAGCGTAGGAGATGAAGAGTCAGATCATACCCTACACAGGCAAAAAATTGCGCGGGCCAGGAAACTTTGAGAGTTGATAAATCCAAGGAAATGCTTTGAATTTTCTTATCAGAGGAGTGGCATTGCCTCTCTCCGAGCAGGGTGTGGCCCCTAATCCTTGGGTATCGCATCCTGGAGGAAAAAATTCATAGATCAGAGGTATTGCTTAGGGGATGGTGATGCAGAATTTGGGCAGAATTCTGATCCTTCCTCCGCTTTGTTGCTCTGTTTTCATTCCAGTTTTGACTCCAGTAATGCCACCTGAGCACTGTAATGCTGATATAGTAGTTTCCTTTGGGGCTGTCCCTCCGGCTCTGGGGTCAGGGGCAGTGCAGCTGGCAGCCGGTGGCAGCTGGCCCCGACGCTGCCACTTGGCGGGTGGCGGGGCGAGGGGGCAGCTATTGGGGAAGGAATGCCAACAACTTGATTAATGTTCTTGACAATAATCCAGTTTCTTATCCCTTGCTTGAAAATGATTCATATATTCCTTGCAGATTGCTTGTTTAGAAATACGATGGGAAATATATGCACTATAAGGCAAAGTTTGGAAATATAAGTACCAGGTTAGGAGACACGTTCTGTACCTCTAATGTAATACACAAAATACCATGTGGATTTACAGCTCACAATTTTGATTCAAATCTTATAGAAGTGTGGTTGTAATAGTCTACAGTTTTAATGAGAGGTCACAGGGTATTTGTGTGTTAAATCGGAATGCAAAAGTGAATCTGGCTGAATCAAGATCTCCTCGTACCTTTTATGTACGTAAGGCAGAGGTGGCCGAATTACAGAGAGCAAGTTTCAGCTTAGTGCTCCCCAGCGCACTCTCATTTGATCTTATCTGAGATGTCAGGAGGTGACGGGCTCCACCAGGCCATGGAGAGTTCAGGGGTCAGGAGGAGTCTCAAACGATGGAGGAAGGGCCAGGAGCACCCTGTGGTTGTTCCTCAGGGAGAGGGGAGGCAGGCTGTGTGGGGGCCTTCTGAAGTAGGGGACAACATCCACACGGATCATGGACAAAGTCCACAAGCTTCCCAATATGTGGGCTGCAGGGTCCACGGAGATGAGACCCTGGATGTACAAACATCTTGCAGCATGGACATGTGGGAGAGGCAGAAGATACAGGATCCTGATCTGGCACCTTGACTTGGAGAGATCAAAGTTTTGGATAGGAAAGTAGGAAGGCAGAAAGCACAAAAAGTTGGCTCCAGGCTATATTAGAATTTTGGAAAAAGGCTGGAAATGTGATCCGTTTCCCTGAATGAAAATATAAGGGAAAAATGTAAGAAAAATCCCACTGCTGATAAAAGGTAGAAATTGTTCTAAATGTAATTTCAGATTCTGATTCTGTAGGGCTCTATAACTCTATCTATTGATGATGGAAGGATGTGAGTGGTTGAGAAAGGAGCAGAGGTAAAGAGGCAAAGCGAAAATGATTGATCCCCATTCCCTCTCCAAACTACAAATATTGTGTTACTACGTGACTACTAAGAAGGCGAGATGAATGAAGTTCCTCTGTAGAACAACACTCACAAAATGCCCCAGCTGTCTGTGCTGTTATGAAAGTCTTTTGTGAGTTGAGACAACTTCAAAGTCACTTTTATATAAGCAGGGACCCAAGTCAAGTACTACCTGATTCTGTGGTTGAAAAAACTGCAAAAGTAGCTGAAGGTCACAGTTGTTCATCCTTTTTCTCTCCTGCCATGACATGGAGTATACCTGTGTCCCTCTGGAGGAATTAGCCTTGGGTTTTATTGTTTTGAAATATCCTTTTGTTGATTTTTGTAATAATAATTATTGAGAATTCTCTTACTGTTTCGGTGTCTGTCGTGCATTGCTCCAGTAAATAACTTAGAAAAATCAAATATTGATTTATATGTTTGGCTTCTCTTTGTTCTATAGAAGAGCAATGATTTCACTTAGCTATTATGATGAATAAAACTTCAGAGATAATTAAATACATTGAATCCCTAAGGGAAAACTTACTTCAGATCTGAAGTATTCAGACTTAAAAGCATTTGGAAAGTGTTAAAACCACTATCATTTTAATATTGGGACTTAAAAAAAAAAAAAAAACACAACTCACTGAACAGATGCTGTACAAGTAACTGTTATTTATTAAAGGTATTTTCCTCTTTTTCTTTTCTAACAGAAAAAGACTCTAGTCCAAGGCTATTCTTTGACTAATGGTATCTAGTATGTAACCCTTTAATAGACCCACATTTGTTGTATGTGATACCTGACTTAAGACACTATTTTAAATTATATGTATCAGTGGCCAGGGGCTAAGAATGTTCTTCGTTCATACCATTTGTGTTGCCAGATCAATGCTGCTGTGCTAAGACTAGCAAGGGATATTATTGCAGCTTTTTTTTTTCCACTGCCTGAAATCAGCCTTTCCCTTTTCAAATATATATTTAATTAACATGAGTAAGAACAGAAAAATGATTTAAACAGTTATGTCTCTGGAACATAACAAGTTCATGCTTATTTCAAGACTTTTTATATATTTATGATTATTGCCTTAGCTGCAGGACGTTTGGTACATGCACATAGGTGTAATACCTCTCTCCTACTTCTTCTACATTTGCTTTGGGCACTGAACTCATTGATTGTACTACCGTGATTGCAACCTAACTGTAACCTACAAAGTGACCTAGTCATGAGATATTGAGTCATGAGTCCCTGCTAGGAAAGGCTGGAAAATTATTAACTGTAATGATTTGCACTATGACTTATGTTCATATTGAAAAGTGATTTTTATAAGTTCTTTGATGTAAGACTGTATGCTTTCAACGTGTGCTGAAAAGCTGAAGTTGTGGTAGGAAACAAAGGACCAAATTGCCTCAGAAGGACAAAAAATCTAGATGCATATAAAACACTAGTGTGGCACATCAAAATCTAAAACATTTTCATCGTACATCAGGACTGAAATAAAGAAGGCAAAACTGTATCCAGGTGTGACAGACACAAATATCTTGCATGTGTTAGTGAGGGCAGACTTTGGCGAGAAGACATTTAATATGCCAGAGATGATCATCATCTAGTGTGCCAAGAAATTGTCATCCTAGTGCTGGGTTTATTAGAATGCTACTGTATAATATTGAGTAGAAAGATGCAAGTAGCAGATTGAATGAAGTCAGACTTTGCAGTAGCTCTTAAAAAACTATAGTGCAGGTAGCATAAATTTATGAAAAAGGTGATGTCTTAGATAGGAAGTGGAAGAAAAACAGTTATTTCTGAACTAATAATAAAGGGAATCTAGCATAGCCTTAGTCTTAATGTAGGTGCCACAAACAGGTGTTTAAATTTATGTGAAACGAATCCAAGCTTCCAAGAGGATGATTGCTCTTTTTGCAGGTGTACAAATATGAGGGCATTGGAGGAGATGGTTATGTTGGTCCTTATTTTTTTTGCCTTACCACAGAAGGACTAGACCCTAAGTAAAAAATAAAAAATAAGTAAAGCTTTTCCAAGTTGCTTTAAACCAGGAAAATAAGTATTCATGCTGTGTAGATTGATCCAGGAGGGACCATCCCTTTTTATCTTTCTTTTGACAATATATGTGGACAAGCATTGTTCTAAGACAACCATTAACCATTTTAAAACAGCCCTTCAAAGCACTGTTTCCTTAGTAGTAGCACTGTAGAGTACACTATCACACAGTGCCAGCATCCAAGGAAACTTTGCAAAGAACCCCAGCCAGCAGGGTAAGACATCACGGTTCTCTGAAAAGATTATGTGAATCAGATTTATTAGATAATGTATCCAGCTGATGATAATGTGGGAGACTTGGCATCTCTGTTTTGTCTGCTTCATGAATAAGATACTCTATTTTTAAGTCTAATGAAAAAAGAAACATTTTTAATATTAAAAGGGTTAATTCGTAACTCATTTCTCTTTCATGGACAAGAAATATTTTCTGTAAGTCATAAATAACACATTTTAATAAACCAAGACTTTGATTACTTCATGTGGTCCGACTTGCATTGTAATTTTGCAGAGACTCTTTGACACTGTTCCAACATTCTGTTTCTCTTGTGCATATTAAAAGATCTACATATTTTAGACATGCACAGGTCTTCATGGTCTACTGGTAAGCAACATTATTACTGAAAATATATTTGACCTTTTAACAAAATAATTGACTTTTAACGGAAAGTGATTAAAAAAAAAATCTTCATTGTTTACACGATTTGGCTTTAATTTATGTTCCTGTACTGTGCGGCCATTTTTCTCAAACTGCACTAATTTTATAGTTCAAACAAGGCTTCTATTTCACCCTTGAGCCAGGATCCCTGATTTTTCTTTCAAATGGGAGTGCATAAGCCAAATTTTTGGAATTGGTCCAAGGTCAAATTCAGTTCCTTGAAGTTTCATCTTAAATCTGAACTGCAAGAAGGAATTAAAAAAAAAAAAAAAAAGTAGCTTTTTCTTGGTGGCAAATACTAGCCAAAATGTTGGTGCCATTAAAAGAACAAGAAGGGCCAACACTGGCTTTTCTTCGTTTTCAGCAAGGGGGAAGATGATAGTAGTTACTTTAACTCTTCCTAGGGATTAGAAAGCAATTCAAACAGCAACCAGTTTGTCCTCTTTAAATTGGTTTTCTTGATGCTAATCACTAGAACAAATATTTTCTGGAGAACATTTTTAATGATATCACCTGTGGTTGCTGCCCTGATCTCCAGAAAAAGGAATGAGGAATTAATGTGTTTATGAGTTCAGCAGGTGCATGCTGAATTACTTGATTTTTTTTATTAATTTGTTTCTATATCAGAAAAAAATGAGGGCTTTATGACTTAGAAAACAGTTATCCTCATCTGACTAGGAGTACTAGAGTACAGCTACAAGCGTATACTCTATATGTAATTAAGTAACGTATGAGAGGAAAATTATCCGGTGCTGAATAAATGTTGGAGAGACTGGCTGGAGTGTGCAATATCCTTGTGTTTAGTCAGGATGAGAGTGAAAATTGGTGAGGGCCAAAAGCCGTTGACATCCAGCAGTTGCTGTTTTTGCCTAGTCAAGTCTTCAAGTCCTTCAGGATCCTAATTAAAAATAGTCTCTTGCTGTTGAGATTGTGGCCATGTTTTTCTCTCCGTGGAATTCCTTTGTTTAGGTCTGACAGTTCATCTTTAACCTTGATTATTTATGGTTTACCTGATTTTGGCTGAGCCATGTTCAGGTGGGAGCAATTTTCCAAGGACTTTGTGCATGATGAACACTTACCTAAACTTGCTACCCATTCCTTTGATCAATGTTGTCATATAAAACAAATTATTCAAGATAAAATAGCCTACTGATATAGCTTTTAGCTCCCTTTTGAACTGCTAGGCTGTGGATAGTATATTCTAATGGTAAATGATAAAAATGTTTATTGCTCCTTATTTATTGCTTTTACTGAATGGTCTGCAGCATTTTTTTTATTTTGTCGACTTGGCAGATGTATTGCTCAATTGCAGTGTCAACGAAATAGCTCCTCTACGGCAGCGTAAAGAGGCGCAGAGGCTGCTCTGAAGAATTCCCATGGCAAGAGGATGGGCAGTTCCCACCTGACAGTCGTTTAGGTGGTGTTGCAGGAGTTACTGTAATCTCAGATAACTTCAGGGAATAAGGGGGTTTTAAAGAAGGATTTGAAAGGGAAGTCAGAAATCATCTCGGGCTTCAGGAGTGGAAGGCTGTGTCTAGGATAAGTGGTAGGACAGAAGAAAAAATGAAGACAAGAAGAGGAGGAGATGATTAAAGGAAAGATACAAAGAGAACATCCCAACAGAGGAAGTGAGAGATTAGAAGGGAAAAGAGCAGAAAGGAAGGCCCAAATGTAGTGGTGGAGGGTTAGTGTCTGTGCTGATCTACACTGACACCAAAACCGTGGAGTTAGGAGCTTCACATCAGAGATGTGAAAGTTGCTTTTCTTATAAAGGAAAGTCAGGCGAGCATTCAGAGGAAGGAGACACATGAGCATAGAAACAGGAATGATTTTAAATTCTTTTACAATGACTTCTTCAAGATGTTGCCAAAATTTTTCTGAAAAATCTAAATAAATTGTAGCTGCTAATCCCCTTGGAATCACTATTTTACCCATGTTTTCAGAGTACTGTAAGATATCAGTGAAAGGTTTTTGTTTTCCAGAAACAGCTCTAATGAGTCTTTCACAGATTAACCTTGAGTCAGACAGGATGGGATGAGTCAGCTCAGGAGCAGTGAGCAAAGCTGCTTCCCAAGCAGTCATTTGAATGCAAACTTACACAAGCCTCAGGCCACAAGTCAGTGGAGGTTGGGAGGAGTGACCATGTGCTTTATTCTCTCATTCTCAGTCCACTGGATGGAATCTGATTTTTATATTAATCTTCTGTAATTTATGAACAGCTCAGATATTTCATGTTCACGCTCCATCAGAAATTTGCGGTCAAGTTTCTCTTTTCTCCAATTATGGCACAGAAGTACAGTACAGTAAAGTACCTTTAAACTCCTTATGCCTATGTGCACCAGGGTAAAAACAATACCATAGCCCACCATGATATAGCACTTGCAGTCAGCTGAGGCTTTATGACTTACTTCACTTAAATTCTCATTTTCCTAGTAAACGGAGGGAGTCTCCAAAAAAAATCTTTCCACCTTCTTTCTAATTTGCACAAGAAACTTTTCCTCATTCTTTACTAATTTCATGAAAAGATCTGTTCTTCTTCAGGCTTCCTTCTTCTATGGTTAAGGGATCTTCTCTTGCAGTTCTTTCCCCCTCAAAGTTGATTTAGGCCATTATATATTGTATACTGTACATTCCCTTGCATTATGGCCTGCTGAATTGGTGCTGCTATTGATTTCACTGGTGTCAGAACTTCAGATGCCAAAGACTTACTCCAAGGAATAAATAGAAAATATTGCCATTTGAAGTTTCTAATCACTTGCAGCTTATTGATAAAAATAAATGAAGGGATTATAATTATTTTTCATTCATATTACCTAAAAAAATGTAAAATCTTTCTTTAGATAACTTGTGTAAACATAATTACAGGAGATTTCTGATTCTATAGTAGGAAATACTTAATTAAGATATTTTAACCTGTTAATGCAAATTACAAATTTGTGTCTGCTGTTGCCCAAAACGGCCACATCGATAACAGTGTGAACCTCTCTGTGTTACACGTACACCAGCCCCTGTGCAACTGATGAAATTACTCAGTGTTTGCACATGGCTATGATAAGTCAGATACAAGTCCCTCTTCAAAAACATAGCCAAGAAGTATCTAGGATTTGCATGAAATGAACAATTGGATTTCTGACACTGGAAGACGTAGCCTTCTCCTTAGGCATGCTCATAGCAAGACACCCTGACAGATAGGGTGTCCATGAAATGGTTCTTAAAGTTCAGCTGGTTCTTTTGTCTCTTAAGTAACTCACGAGCCAAAGCAGATGAGGAAAGCATGGGGAGGAACCTTCCCTGCAGGACTGAAGCCAAATATAGTAGGAGAACTCGGTGGTTCGTGGATTTGGCAGTGAAGACTGACACATGCATTCAAGGGAGTGGTTTGTGTGCGCTCTTTGGAGAGAAATGGCAAGACTGGGTACTGCCCAACTGCAGACTTTATGGGTTGGTAACTAGGCCTTTAATATCTACTTTTTCATGTGTTTCTTGTATCTAGGAATACACAGAAGCCTTTTACAAAAAAAATGGGGAGACTCGTTTCCTCTTGCTATTGCAGAATAGTTGTGCAAACAATAGGGCTTCCAATTGTAGCTTAGAGGCATTTGATTTTTGATTGATATTTTTCTTTTCGTCACCACGCATGCCGTGAATTCATCCTATCCCTCATCAGCCATTTCCCTGAGATATCTGAGCTGGGTGCTTAGACTTAGCTGCCTTGGTCCTCTGAGTAGTTTAGAGTCGTCTTCAGTCTCAAAGCGCCTCACTCCTTAAGGGCTGTGGAAAACAACTTTAAAGCTTAGGTATTTCATTGATATTTTGGGTGGACTGAATCTGGACCTGACACCCACTGTGAGGACAGACAACCATGGATGCAGTCTACCCCTCAGTCTGATCCTCTCAGTAGGACAAAATTTCCTTTTGGTTTTCGTGGAGTTATTTCTTAGCCATGTACAACTGAGGGTAGGAACTGGTCTGCAATTGCTGAATTATTTAGTGTGTCTCTCCAGCAGGGCTTTCCAAGATATCCAGTATCTTTTATCTATGACATCATTAGCTCTGAAAGCTAAGCGGAGACAATCTGCAAACTGAAACGTAAATTCCAGATATGACCTGAAATGTAAATTCCAGTAATATTCCTCCTGCAAGTGACCTCTTATATACAAACCCCTGAGCAATGAATGCTCGCCACCCCCACGGCAGCCAGTATTGTGTAATTTGAAAGCAGTGATGCACAGCCAATGGCCAGGGCATTGTGCTCGGATATAGCAGCAGTGAATGATTTCCAGAAGCTGATTATTCTTGGATGAATGCTTTTCTAACCCATAGTACAAGCAGCACTACTGAGATGTAATTTACTTTTGCTACTGTGATAGAGAACTAACCAAATGTTATGCCTCAGTGATGGCCCAGTCAGTGGCGTGAGTTGCATTTCACACATTGCAGCGAATATGTTCTCTGATGATCTTTGACGTGGATGCTTTATGCCTTTATGGTGTATGTATTCACCAGGCTGCATGCTTTGGAATAACAAAGGCTAAAATGGAATTTAATACCTTTAGATTTGACCTATAATCTTCAAAAGGTTTCAAAAAAAGAGTTTACACATGGCGTCAAGATACAGAGGTTGCATATGTAATACTCCTTTTCAGTTGTAAAAGACTCAAAAAAAATCCCCATCAGATTCATTCTTGGTGGCAGCCAGGACTCCTCAGAAGACTGAAATTAGCCTTAGCTGTTTAAACCAGTGTAACTACCCCCACATCTAACTGCAGGCTGGTCAACAGGGTTATCAGGAGGCTTGTCCAGAAGGTCCTGATTCATCTAACAGCTTTAAGCTTTTTTGGAACTGATAAATTAGTTGAATCTTGTGTATTCAAAGCTACTTGCAGGAATAAAGACGAGATCTTGATATCTATCCCTAAATGCAGAAATAACCATGAGGGAAAATTATCAAAGCTGCTTAAGTGAGTTGAAGTGTAAAATGCTATTTCAAAAAGAATTTGGGAATGAACTTTCAAAGGGATTTGGGTAACTAAATATACAGCTTCAGTGTTTTCTGGAACTCCCATGTGGGTGGGAGCCGTCGGAGGTCATTCCTGCAGCAAGAGGAGAACGGCAGCCCGGAGCGCGATCCTGGCCTGCTTGGGAAGATGCAGCCAGGGCGGGACTTGCAAGGGAGCGCGTGGTAGCCCAGGGCATCCCGAGGTTGGGCTGTGCTGGGAAGTGCCTAGCTCAGGCTCTGAGGTGCCTAAATGGTGTCAAAAAATGATGCGCTAAGAAACGCTGCTCTTGGAGGGAGGCAGTGGAATTTGGCTCCCACAGTCTCCGCTTGCTTTTTTAAAGGAAGTAAGAGGATTTTTAAAAAGTTAATCCAGAGTATATCGTTATCCGTTAGGGCTGGAACTTGCCAAGACCAGATCCTAATGTGATTGCTTAGACAAAAGTGTCACTGGAATTCTGCCCAAATTAAGGCTTCAGTGTGCAGCCCTTGGTCTTTCGTGTCATCAGCAGTCATAATGAGGCAGTTTGCTCAGATTCTAGACTAACTAGTATCTAACAGCAAATCATCACGTTTGTTTGACCACATGAAATATATTTTCATGTTAGATCTGTTCTTCAAAATTCCAAAACCTGTTTACACCCAGGAAGTTGCTTCCCTTGTAGCAATTTCCTTTTTTTTTTTTTTAAATTCCATTTCCAACTCCCATTATGAAATTCCCAGGCATGTAGTATGGCCTGAAAATAGGTGGAGTAGGACTAGCAAGGAGGAAATACCTGCCCTTTTGTACGTTTTACTCCCATTTAGAGAAGTAAAAGAAATATATACAGAAATTCCAAATGAAAGCCATTAAAATAATTAGCAGCAAGATTAGCACTTGATTAATGCGTTTTTCATTTTTTTTTTCTATATCACCCTTCATAATCAGATGTGAATGTAATGTCGGAACTGACACACTAATAGCCCTTTTAATGTGAAAATTCCGGTGCAGTTTCTGAAATTACAGCCCACAGTCGGCCATGGAGAGCGGTGACTCTTACCCCTGCCAGCTCGCGGATGGAAAAGCTGAGCTGCAGAGAACTTTGTCTCTGGGGTGTACGCGGAGTTGGTCCAGGAGCCGACTGGGTCCGGCTGCTTCCTTCATCCTGCGTAGCCACTCGCTTCCCGCTTTACAGCAGAAAAGTTCTCGGCGAGACCGTGCGAGGCCGCTTTGTGCGTGCGGCTGCGGCGTGCACAGGTGAGGCTTTGCCAGCGCTGGCTCCGCTCTTCCTCCCCCGGGATTCCGGGAAGACGGAGGGTGTTCCCCCTGTCTGGGATTGGCGCAGTGCCATGGGAGATCTGCATGTTCCCAGGCTTGGTGGGAGTGTGTCTGCTTAAAAACTAGGGGCATCCGAGTGTGACCCGTGTTTGTTTAGGCCCGGCTGCAGTATTTATTATGACATTTTACTAGTGCCAGTGCCAGCAGCACCGGGACCCGCAGGCGTGAGCGCTGCCGGCAGGGAGGAGCAGCGTGCGCGACGCAGCAGACGGGCGCTGGCAGGAGGGCGAGAGCCAGAACAAACAAGAGAGGAAAAAAAAAGATTGATATATATTTTTCTTCCTTGATTACTAAACTGGGTTAACGGGGGGATCAGAATGTTAGGAATTACTAAAGATAGCATTTTAGTGTAGCGCCATGACAGTGCTGAGCAATGGGAAAGGTGGGCTGCTTTCCTAGTCTGCAGCCGTTCTTCTGCGCCACTTCCCTCGCCCTTAGAAGACTCCTGTTTCTATTGACAAATGTCTTCTGATAGAGTGTTGCTGGGAGTTGCGTGTCCATATTTATAACAGGGTGTGTAGTTCTTTAGTTTCCTACAAATGGGCTGAGATATGATTGCAAATCTGAATGTGCTAAAGAAGCAGGAACCTTTTTTTCACAGCCATATCGTCTTCAATGTGTTTCCTTTTCAGCCTTCTTGCTCTGCCCATCGGCTTCCCTACAGCCCTCCCCTGCAATCAAAAGCCTCAAAGGGAAAACACCCTAAATAATATTAGTACCATGTGAGTGTTGAGGTGGGTGCTACTCTGGAGCACTGATGCAAACAACACAACTCTGCTCAGCCTCATAAATTTGGCTCAGTGTTTGCGACTAAGATAGCCAAAAGAAAAGCACACTTCTCCCTAATGAGAGTCCCAGAGGAGAGGCATGAGTTCAGAAATGACATTTCAACTCACGGAGTTTTCCATCAATTTTCCTGTAAATAGAGCTGTCTAAATACAGATATTCCTGCAAATAGAAAATGCACATGTTCTTCCCCACTTCCTGTTCCTGAAATTCACATGGACACCCTCAAATCTTAGGACATTTGCAGGAAGTTGACTTCATAGATGTGAAACACCAGTCACTCCGAGACACCAGTTCCAGTAGCTAATTGCCTGCAAGGGATTTACACCAGGCTGCAGTGACCCTCTGGCATTAGCATGGTGCCTTCCAAGCCCTGCTGCTTCTAATGTTATGGAAGAATACGAGTTGACAAGGACCCGTGAAGTTTGATATGTGTCTGCCTAGCTTTTCTTGTTCTCTACTCCCCACTCTTTATGATCTAAATAACTAGGATGGAGAGAGTTGGGGAAATACTGCCACACCAGCTGAAGTGTTAGCCACACAGGATAAAACTCAGAGATATAATAGTATTGGTCAGGGTCCAAGGCCTAGGTGATCTGCCGAGCTAGCCTGCTTGCGAAACACCATTTATTTTAAATAATTGCATGAAAGGGACTGAAGCGGCAAAGATTGCATGTAGCAACCTGGACTGCCAGCCCAGGATGCCCTGGGCTTGTAAACAGGAGAAATATCACAGGGAAATTACTATCAACAAGTGAAAAAAAAATAAGGCATCTCCTCAATTGAATAGAAAGATCATTATGGGGCACTTACAAGGTATTTATGAACACATTTGAAGAGGTAATCAGTTTGTATGACATTCCTTGACCATTGCAAAATACACTGATAATCATGGATTACTTCAGTAACGTGCTAGATGACTAATTAACATATAATCAACAGCCAAAAATATATTTTAAATCCCGTGATTCATTAGTCACCCTAATCTCATTTTATTAGACACGAACATGAAAACACAGTCAAACAGTCTAACTGAATGTTTGCAGCTGTGGGTAATCCTATCTAGCACTTTGTTGTTGTCAGTCTTGCATCTTGGTAAAGACATTTATGGCATTGGATATTAAGACTTTGCATAATCGAGTTTTGCCTCATTAATCTCATGATTGTACTGATATTTGGAAATTGAAGTAAGGTCATTTATCTGTTTTACATAGGTTGCAAACACAAAGAAAGGAGACTCTCTTAGAGCATTTCACTGGGTTTTTGCAACCACGGTGAACCTATTAGTGATAGTAATATAAGCCTCAGCTATGTCATGGGAGCGATAGCAAAGAGCCAAAATATTAGCAAGGTATCATGGCTCAGGTGTAATAAATGCAGTATTGTGTAAGAAAGGAATGTGTTCAGCTTCGCTCCATACTCTGCTGCTATTGTCCAGATCTGGCACATTTGCAGATGCCACAATCCTGGAAGAATGCTGGACTGGCCTCTAAAAAGCACAGTAATGGAAATAAAATATTTTGGATTATTATACTCTGTCTACCACAATACATAGTTTGCAAACAACCTTGTAGGGCTCTGAGGCCAATAGTGAGCAGCCTTGAGTTATGCATCATTGATGTTTTTAAGACAAAATATTCCCTGATACTTACATCTAGAACCCTAATTTTTATGTAAGAGAGGAGTGAATGGAATGAAATCACTAGCAATGACATAGGGAAAGAAAACGTATGCGTCTGCATGTTGCTTTTTTTATTCTCCCTCACTTTTACTTATTTTTTGCAGTTGTGAGTAAATATCTTGCATTCTCCCTCCTTAAGCTAGCCCTAAGGTGGTGTAAATAAAGCAGCTGAAGAGGCCTGGAGCTGTGGGGAGGTGGTGTGTCCTTGGCCCAGGTGGGAATCATTGCTGCCTTCTGGCCTCAGCTGTGACTCCAAGGGGGGCTCCAGGGCTGGGCAGCTCCTGCTGGGCTTGGGATCTGCTCAGCACCAGCTCGGCACTGCAGCGGGATGTCTGCTAGCCGTGAGTAACTGACCCCTGTTCAAACGCTGCTTGACTAAGTGTCTCTGCTGTTGCTTCCTTCTCTGTTACTGAGAGTTTCAGAAAAAGGATTTTGACTTTCAGATGCTCCTTTGGATTAAAAAAATAATGGTTGGTGGCTTTTTCTGCAGATGAGCCTGTCCTTGTTTATGCACTGCTGTTCCTACTTCTCATGTTTGAAAACCCCTCAGTCAACTGGATCCTTATCTGTGGTACTGTTGAGGCTGAAAATACAGAGGAGGTATTGGTTATTCAGTAGTGTTTTTTTCCTTTTTTTTTTTTTTTTAGATATGTGCTTTTGTGAGTTCTGGGAATCTTTCTCCTTTGCTTACATTGAAAGCTCAGATCACAAAATGTGCAGTTCTTGTCCTTGAGGCAGAAATGGTGAGTGTGAGATTCATCATTAGGGCTATACACATGAGTAATTAAGAGATTTCAGTATATTTTAGCATATGGCAATGGAAGGACTTTTCATTGCTGTGCTGTTTCTTTGCTTGTGGTCTTGAGTCAAATAATTATTCTTAGGAAATGTGAAGCCTGTAGCATTATTAGCTCATATGCTTTATGCCTACAGAGATCTGTATAATTTCTGAAATAATATAGCCATGTATTATAGGCTGCCTTTCCATGCTAGCTTGCTTTTTTTTGGTGGGGATTGGGAGGGTGCTGTTCTTGTTTGCTTGCTGTTTTGGAAGTTTCTTCCAGAATGCATGCCTCTTTCTCACTTCTGTGTGTGTGTATACATATTATATATATATATATATATATATACATATTTTTAGTGGCTGAGGAGTGATAAATCTGCGCATTTGGGATTTCTCTGCAATGCAAGTATTTTTTGAGTGGAGGGTAATGCTCAAGAGAAGGATAACTTTCAATCTTTTGGCGTGATAGGGTAGCTCAGATCTTTTTATCTTGTTCCTACTTTTCTTCAAGATGGCTTGGGTCTAACCAGGCTGATCTGCAGCAATGCTGTAGTGCCTTCCCTGTGCTGTACGTTTGCTTTACTGTTTAAGGCTCTCTACTAGCAAGAACAAGGCCTGCACAGAAGAGGAGGGAAGCAAAGCAGACTACTGCCTTTTTGTGTTCTGCTCGCTGTTTTCTGTGGAGTTTAGCAACCTCTTCTTTGATGTAATGAGCTATGTTCTCGCTTTGAACCAACAGCGGTCTGACTGCAACCTGGTTGTGATATTAATGTTTTAGAAGAAGAAAAAAACCCCACAGAGCAATTAGGCCGGGTTAGTCCCCCAGTGCCATACGATCAGCACTTTGATGTGTCAGCGCTGCCGTGACGGATGTGTGTTAGGCTTTCTCTAAAGAAGCAGGTTGATGTGTGTTGGCACTCTCACCTACCTTCTCGTGCTTTGTTGTTAATGGTGGATTGTGCAGGCAGTCTCCGACAGAGACCGCGTTGGGAGCTGTTCTGCTTCAGTTGCACATGAAGAAGTTTATCAAACTTTGTAGATGTCTTTGGTAGACTCTTAAAGTCGTGTATAGCCCTTCTCAAAGGTGGGCTTTCTGTGTAAGGTTTTGTTGTTGTTTGCTTGCCTATTTGTTTTATTTGGCTCTTATACAATACACAAACATATTAAAACAAATCTTGTTTCAATGTGACAGAATTTTGGTGGAAAGCAACAGCAGATGCCAAATCCACTCGTTCTTTACAGAGATTATTTTTTATTCTTTTTCAGCTGGCCTCCACACAGGCTTGATTAAAAGTCCACTTAAACCAGGACAAGATCCCTGTCAACTCAGGATAGCCTTGAATTAAACTGCAAATTTCTCTTTAGTGATGTGTAGGAGTAAATTAGCCCCAGCATCTCTTACACCTAAGTTCTTTACTAGCTACGCCAGTTCTTCTATGTGGTCAAATTTTTATTCTGGTGTGGATTTCGTAAGCAATGTAAAAGCTCCTTTTTGTAAGACTAAAAATACAATGTATCCAGCAATCTTAATCTGAAAATGCAAGACACTACAGGTCTATTTCGTTAGTGGATTGTGGTAGGTATTGCTGAATCTAGTTCAAATAATTACTTTTCAATTTTATGGCTACAGGCTATGTAATAACATTTTCATATGCATAGGTCACATGAGAAATATGTTGTATACCCTTAAGCATTCTTACTCACCCATGCATTCACTCTGGCAGCTGCCGTTTACTCTTCATCATTGCATTAGGTGTAGAGGTAACCCTGAGCTCTGTAGTTCTTGTTGGGCAGCACCTTATCAGTGGGCAACTGAAGACGTACATAAAGTCAGACACTGAGCCCAAGTTCTTTTCCATGACCATAAAAAAAACTATCAGGGAAAATAGAACATAGGCTTGTTCTTGGGTGGAGGTTATGGCCTTTATGGGAGAGACTTTGCATCCTGCAGTTTGCTGTAGAGGGTTTTCGAAAGAGTGCTTGGATAAGGTCAGGTAAAGGAAGTTGCCTTAACGGTCAAAAAGCAAGAGAGGGGAAAAAGTCTTATAAATAACAAATGTTAAGGCTTGCATTAATTAATAGGGCCAGTCTAACTTTAGAGCCGTGCAGAATTTAAGTAATGCCAATATGTCACGTCAAAAAGAACCATTCAAGAGCACAGTAAAATACCACTGAATAAATGGCTACTGTGCATCAAGTGACATTATGTTGATCATGCATCAAATGCTGGAATTCTGGTGCTTTTTCAAAATCTGCCATGAGCCAGTAGGGTTACCCATGAATGGGGCTAGTGGTTCTTAACTCCTCTTTTAAACCCTGTGTAGAACAGTCTTTGAACAATAAACTTTTTATTTTTTTTATGAATATACACTTAGTTGGAAGTGCTCTCTCTGGCGATATTCTGTCTTGATCTAAAGGTGTTTTGTTTCTATTCAGAAAATCTGCATTCTTCTGGTACCCCACTACCGAGGGCTGACCTGTGTCTTTACTCTTGCCTAATGCTGTTAATCTTTGATCACCCACCAGTCTCTGGCAGATGCTCCCTTCCACTGAAGGCAGCACTGACCTGAGGTTGGATTATGCATTTAGGTCAGTGACAGAGCAGCTGAGCATGTCTTTTGTAACCAGGTGTGAGACTTTAAGTCTTCGAGTGAGCTGGGAGAAGAGCCAGGTAAAAATTTGTGAAGGGGAATGTATTCCTGCTCAGATTGTTTTGCTTTGTTCTGTTGACTCAAAATCATGCAGGCAAATAGAACTTCCACAAAATACCTCAAAAGACTTACTTGCTATTTTGGAATAATTCGTGGTGTGATCTACTTGATTTGTGCAAGCACATGCGCTCAAGTTGCCTTTCCAAAGTTAATGCCAGTTCAAAGGGCTTGTGATAAAGGAGGAGAACAGAGTAGGCTCCAGAGTAGGTCTTGATAACCAGGTTTCCTGTTTTCTTTTTTCAGTATAGACTGTGAAAATTGGCTGCAGTAATGCTCTGTGATTACAGCTTTACCTTCTACAAATTTTGCTAATGTTGGGTTGAGGGAGAAATAGCAATTACGCAACACGCAGGTGCCCTGATAGCACTTAAAGCTGTGTTGATGAAGTAAACAGCCCTGCAGGATCAACTTTCCCATATTTCAAAGCAGAGTACGTATTCTCTAAATCCGCTGATGCTGAAAGATGGGTCTCTACATTTCCAAATCTCGGTGCCAAACAACTATGGAGAATACCAGTGAAGGAGTGACCTTGTTATTTCTTGGAGGATGGGCTCTAATGTGTCATGGCAGGTAAACAAACACTGTGGCTTACGCTAAAAGTGCTCCGTGATCCCTGTTAGTGCAAGGAGTTGTTGGGCTATTGATAAGGTGAATATGAAGCATCCTCAAAAGGGTTCAGCATGGGTATGGCACTCTCTGTGCTTCTTCTATGCTTTTGTTTTAATAGATATGGAATGTAGAACCACTCTAGGTACAGCTTGTACAGGTTAAATATTATACTGAATGCCATGTATTCAAGTGAAACACTTGCATACTGAAGTATTCCACCCCTGGAAAAAATTAGTCTCTGCATTACTTGAATGTGAAGTACAGAGCACACGGGCCATGTTGTGCTGTTCTCCTTGTTGACTTGTATATCCTCTGAAAAACTTCTGTTAAAAATAATACTGTTTTATATCAGTATCTTGGGCATGTTGCTAACATCACTCTGATCTTTAAGAATCTCACTTACTCTGTGGTTATCTCCATAAGAATTTTCACTTTCTGATTACACTGTTATGTTTCTCCTCTTCAGGATTGAAAATGCTTCAGTTTTGCAGGCTATAATCAGAGGTAGCAAGTAGCAAAGCTGAAATTCTGCTGTGACACTAGTCAAGTTGATCCTTAGAGATGCTTCGATGCAGACTGCAGCTTGATGCAGTAGTTATCTTGTGAAAAACAAAGTTTCAAGTTATTGAGAGCAATTTACTACTTAAAATATTTATCAAATTTGATGACAAGCCCAGAATTAACGCAAATAAAACCTTTGAAACGGTCAAAAGGTACTATTCCAAAGCTTTTAAGTTGAAATTGTTAGTGTTTGTTCTGAAACAGCATTTATCTCCTTTTTCCAAAAATAAGTAAAAATAAAGGGTCAGGGGAGTGCCAGGAGTGCCAGAGAACAACATATCCATGAACTTTGTACATGTGCATCTAGTGACTCCTTTCAGTCCTGCTTTCAATGCAATATGGCTGAAAGAAAATGGTGAGTTACTATTTGGTTAACTAAGGAAATCCGCGTTAGATTGCTGGCTTCTTGTTCGCAGACCTCTATTCCTCATTAATAGTGAGGAAGGTCTCTGAGAGTCAATTACTTGTCATGGAGAAATATTCATTTTGATTTCTGCTTTTAGTTGAGGAATGGTCTTGTTTGCCATCCTTAATAGGAGATAAAGAAGTATGAAAATCTCCTTCAAGTGAGTTGCCTCAATTTATTTTTTTGAAAAAGAAGATCTATTTTAGTGAATGCAACACAGCTAATGTGAGACAGGCCTTGTTGATTAGGAATATCAGCTTCAGGTGAAATGGAACAATAGGAAATTTCAAGTGCTTGGACTGGCTGTCCTTAAGCTTCCCAGTCAGTGCTCAGGGTTCCTGGACTGGCCACGTGTCGCGTCCGGCTGCCTCCAGGTAGGGCCGACCTCGCTCGGGTTGTTCTCCACGCTCTGTGGAGGCCTGCGACTCCTGTGCCACCAGGCTTGTTTCCCTCAACTTGGACACTGCAACACGATGCCCGCGTGTGCAGAGAAGTTCCTACGTGGTAGCTGGGGATGTTTGAGAAGAACGGAGTCAGGTGGTGGTATGCTTCAAGGTGACCTATTATTTTTAGGTCACCTGTAATGCAAATCTAGGGTAGAACATACTAGTTGCAGGTAACACAATAGCTGCTACTAAGGGGATTGATTGTGTTTTTTGGTCTCTTCCTCTCTCTTCCCCTGCATGTAGTATTAATGGCTGAGAAAAGTCAGAGTTGCTTTGTGTTTTGTTTTTGCTTTTCCTTAAATGGAGATGTACCATCTACTGTCTTCTCAAGCCTGATCAAGCCTTTTATTTGATACCAACAAATAGCCCAAGTTTTTAGAATTATTAAGAAAGGCTTCATATGCCATTTAAGATACCGGTTTCTTCTCATTCAGAAGTGTCTGGCATTCAGACTTCTTTCTTAAACATGTTAAAGCTCTTCCATTATTAAATACTGCTTGAGGGAACCAATGAGGGAGAAGAAATTTGGCATAAGTCCCAGTGTAATTTGGAGGCGAAGGGCTAAGGATGCTCACTATCCTATAGAATGACAGTAATTAAAATTAATGAAAAATCACTGTATAACACCCACCACTTGACATATTTCCTCAGGTGATTTTTGTAGAATCCACAAGACCTGTGGCTTGAAGCTTTGAAGTTCCCCTGCGCCTCCTCAGTCTCACCTCTGCTTTCATATTTATTGATAGCTGAACAAATATTCCAGAGGAAAGTTCATTACTTAAAACTTTTCTGTTCCTTTAGCACAGTGTTTCCCCAGCTTTTTGAATCAGCTGAGCCTCAAACTTTCTTACAGGCCAGCAAGCAGAAGTGGTGAGTACGCCTCTCAGATTTGGGTTGCTTATTCTGTGTCACAATTCAGAAACTTCTCTTCAAATTTTCATTGCATGAGAATACATGACCAGGTAAATTGTGCAAAAGTAACAGGATACCAAAATCTGGACCCTGCCGACTTTCTCTGCAGGCTTATGCAAGTGTGAAAGGCCAATAATGCTGTTTCATATTTCCTTTCTCTTTCTTTTGTGACCAGCAGCATTCTAGTAAGTGATGGGACAAGGACTAGAGAGAAATGGTTATTTCTGTTTGCATTGAGATCCCATAGTCCCGTATTTTTTTTTTCCTCACTAAGTGTTAGAGTTTTAGAGTAGAATGCCCGAAGTCAAACTGACAAACTAGGGGCTGGCCATCTGGTGTATATATTTGTGTGGAGAAAAACCTAAAGAAGCAGTCATGAAAGAACCCTAATAGATGGCATCTTAATTTGCCACCTCCCAGTACTAGCCCCCCAGGGGCATGGATCCTCTTTAAGAAGATGAAGGGCACTTCCTCACACTTTCTGGTGAGTCACAGCATACATGGGAGAATCCATTGGAAAGTGTTTATTTCTTCCTTGTGGGGTGTCACCAGTGTACCTTGGAGAAGGTTGTGTTTCAATGCCACTTGAATGTGGCACTGAAAGATGCTCTTGAACGAGCAAAGCATGTAACATGCCAAATCTTAATATATAGTGAGAATCCTCTGTTGAGGCTGTGTTTTCTCTTGTGAGATCAACATGCTGAAAGCATTGCGAGTACTTGGTTCCGTTGGTTTTGACACCTGCAAGAAAAGGAAATAAAAGTATGTGATGCCATAAAGCTGTTATTCTAAGTCACAAATGCCACACAAACATGCTCTGTCCTCTCTTTTCTATTCCAAGATTTGCAGCCTCAGTGGTTAGTGAACAACCAAGGCACTGGTATTACTCTAAGGAAGGAGGTGCAAGCTGTTTCCCTCGTTGGTGCTTCTTTTCTGAGTCTGTCTTTGTTTTTTGTCATGTTGCAAATCATCGAGGAAGAACACTTGATCAGAAGCAGCAAAAAGCAGAGACAAATGTTTACTCCTTGGCATATATATTCTGCAGAGAATTCCCCACCCAAATGTGTAGACACTTCAAGGTCTATGCCTTGAATTCCTCAATTGACTTCAGTTGGAATATAGGCACCCAGCCAATCAAGAAATTATGCAATTCCTTTCTGAGGTTAAGAAAAAAAAAAATCTATCTAGCAGGTTAATAAGTTATCCATGAAGCTGAGGAAGCATCAGAACTGGAGTCTGTAATATCTCATATTAAATCTCTAAAATAAACATGGAGAAGTAGGGGAAAAGAAACTGCTCTGTGAAAGAATTGAGTAATACTATGATTTCCCTCTTCCTCACCCCTTGAATATATTACTTAATCAATGGTAAAAAATATAATTACTCTCCTGAAGGATACACATGTTGGGTGCCTGTGGGTTCCGCTATATATTTTGCTTTTGGCACCAATGAGTTGCCTCTGTGTCTCTATGAGTCCTTGGAGTTTATTAATCATGTGAATTTTGAGCAAGATTGTCATTAGGAGATATCCCAGATTGAGTGAAGTTGATTTTTAAAAATAGTCACTGACTTAATGAAATGATGCTTTTTGCTTTGAAGTGTACATCTTGCACAGAGATAATTCTGACTTTAATATACCATGGAAAAATGATTCAAGTATACCCCATTCTGCATTTTCCCCAGAAATATTTGACTTATTGTTCAAGTCCTTTGTGCCTTTGCTGCTTTTTCTATAAGTTTACAGTTGGAGTTAGGGCAGATGGAATAAAAACAACAATTTCCAGTCACAGATATCTTTGCAAATAAATCCATGGAGTTAGAGTAGTAGTTTATTGGGCCATGCATTCAGGCAGGAGTTTGGACAATAGTGGCTTATCTATGTAGGTGTTGACTGATCATTAAGTGTGTATGGTCTGTGTTTTTTTTTTTTTCTCTCTCTGGTTTGTTTGGGGTTTTTTGGGGGGTCTGGAAAGCTGTGCTAGAAAGGGTGCGTTCACACTGCTATCGTAGGGTAAAACACTCAGACTGTAACTCCTCAGGGCAGGACTCCTGTTTTTTCACGACACTGAACAAAAAATCTAAGATTTTATTTTTTTTCTCCTTTCTGTAAGTGTGTCTGAGTGTTTGCAGAAAAATCATATGTTGGTCATTAAAGGCTCACCTGCCCAGGAATATAAAATAGAAATTTTCTTCAGTTAGTCCTGGGATTCAATTTTCAGCCTCTGTTCTTGCTTGGTAGATTTTGTTTTTTCCTGTCTTGTCTTCTAGGTTTTATGACTACTTATTTATAGATTTGTTTCTTTCAGGCAGTTAAATTGATCTTTAATTTTATTTCATGACCACAGAGGAAAAGAGCACAAGCTCAAGCAAGTTAGGAGGCAGACAAGTATTGTAGACACTTTCCTGAGGCTAATCAGGACTTTTCTTTCATGTCTCAGCTGCTGAATTTTGCTCTTATGTGGAAGAGCATTTTGAAGAAAATCTAGGGAAAATCTAGTGCTTTTACTAGACTAAATGGATTAAAGACATGTGGTCATTCAGCTGTATGTGGCCAGCACAAAGTCCAGATATGTGCTTGGATGCCAGTGCAGATGAGTCAGCCCAAGAGCACACATTGGGTGTGGGAAGAACAGTTTGCTTGAAAAAAGCAGACTTTGCTCTTGGTGGCAGAGCAAACTATCACGGTGCTCAGTCCCCTCAAATTTCTAGGGGGTTAGATGTGAAGGTAGTTGTAGATACCTGGGTTTTGTTTTTGTGTGTGTGACTCTACATTTACCTAAAATGTACTTTTTACTCAAGAGCAGTGTACTATAGCAAAGGTGTTAAGGAGCATTCTGTGATTTCAAGCTCCTGAAGGGGAAAGCAGTGCTGACAGGAATGGGAATTGTGCCTTATACCGATGGGACAGCGGCTGCCTCTATTGCCTGGCTGCTGTTCTGCAGATGCAGAGATTCAGCATTACTTTGGTTTTTCTACTGAGCCTGATACTGAGCATGGGATGTGCCCCTTTGTTCCTATGCCTTCAGCAAATGTCGTATCTTCAAAAGGAAATTGCTTTACTACTATTCCAATTTCCTCTTTTAAAAAATAGATATTTTTTTATCTTCAGTTTCCCTTTGATTTTATGGGATGGAGCAAATGATTTCTTTGAACAGTCACAGCAGTTTCCCCACAGCTGTGTGGAGCAAGGCTTTGGGTAGGTGGTAAGTCCCTCCATCAGTTCGCGTGATGCATGAAGTGCCACATGGGCTGGCTGAGATACACGGTTATGTGCGATAGTATTCCATGAAACGTTTAGTGCTTAACTGTGCTACTAAGTGTTCGTGGTAGCTGCTTGTATTTTACACTCAAGAGCATATTCCTTTATATTGCATTACACAGTTCGGTCTTGATTCAGGATCAATTGAACGTTTTGCTAAACAGGACTCTTCTATGTGCCTGAATGCTAGAAGTTATCAGGTGCTGCATGTTACGTCATTAGAAGCTATAGCAGAAGCTTTCAGTTCATGAGTCAAGAATGCTCTGCAGACCCAATGGAAAAATATAAATTTGATAGGCAGTGAACTCATTTGCTTTGACGATCCTGGTTTAATTTTTTTAGCTTGTTAAATAAAAAATTCAGAGCCCTTCTGGCAGAACAAGATCTTACTTCTGTGAACAATTTTTTTCTTTGAATTTTGAAAAGAGTTTTTGGTGATGATCTTGATGGCAACAAAGTTTCTGTGAGTGGTACCCAACAAGCAGCCTCATCCCTTTGCACTCATCTCTGATTTTCCTGCTGTTATGACTTTTGCATATAAGCCACCTGATTTCTGTGAAATAATTGCGTACACACATTTGGGATTAAATATAATTCTTATCCAGTTTTGTTACAGTCTGTGCATGATAATCAAGCATAGAATAAATTCTATAAAATATGCTGATAACTTTTCTGGTTTCCTACTGCCAAGTTATAGAAAATAGAGCTTGCGTAGTATTAACTTTTCTTTGTTTCTTTTTTTTTCTTATCAAGCTTCAAGCGTTTTTGAGGATTTGGCAGGATTCCGGATCCCTGCAGCTCTAAGTGATTTACTGCTCCCCCGTGCGCGCACCGAGGCTGTCGTGTGCCAGCCACGTTGCCTGCTCCCCTCTGCCACCTGCACCCTTCCCTTGGGGACAGTGTGTGCCCAGGCGGAGATGCACCAACCGCGACCTGCTCAGGTCACCAAGCTCTCAGTTTACTGCTCCTAAACCTGCATTGTCAGATGGGACACAGGTAGAAGGCATGTTTGTAAACCTTGCATATCCCAGCAAGAAGACTGAGCTTCATCCTGATTTTTCTGCCTCCAGAGGGGCTGGCTGTGTAGCACGTTCCCTCCCAGGCTGTCTGCCTGGACATCAGGATTCTTTATGAACCTGGTAGTAGCTCTCAGTCTTCTCTGTATCACCATTCCAAAACAATTGGAAAAATAGACTTTTCTTTTCCATTCAGCTGTAAGTTGTTATTTCCTGGATTTAAGTTCTTGACATTTACTAGTTTGCCTCCCACTCTCTCCCCTTTTCCAGTTAGCCTTTCATCTGACAGCTCCCTGCCTTGTCAGTTTGTCCCAAGTCAAAGTCCTCCTTCCGTGTTTCCTGGTGGGGACTGTTCATGTCTGTGGGGTCTTTCTGCAAACAAATGAATTTCTCATTATCTCAAAATGGTGGAACTTATTTTTGTTCTGCCTTCTGTAAAGGTTGATGAAACACATGGGAAGGCCTTTCAGGGCACTGTCTAAAGAAGTGAGGGTTTCACCTACAGAAACTTTTCAAAGCCTCTTTATCCTATTATAAAAGATAAAGCCAACTGCCGTGGTGGGAAAGGTTGTTTTGGTTTTGTTCAAGGTGGGCAATAGTACCTATACAGACAGAAACAGAATCTCTTCTCTGATCCCTTCTTTGGGAAAATACTTTAGAAATCTTTGTGTAAAGGTGTTTTTGTTACTATTTTTGTTCCTCTGTCACCCTCTTCCTCCTTCAAGTGGTGAAAAGCTATACTTTGGTGTTTTGCATGTTTCTCCTGCAGGTTTCAGCAGTCCCTCACAGCGTACAGTTGTGTAGCAGCTTTAGAGCAGTTGCTTTTTGACCTAATAACTGCAATGGGCTCTTCTTAGAACTGCGTTTTTCACTTGGCTTGTGGTCTTGTTTTTGTTGGTGCAACTGGCTGGTTGCAAGGCTAGGTGCCACCGTGGGAGTTGAGGCATCCCTCTCCTCCCTTGCCAGTGGAAGATAATTGGTTATCAGTAAACTCTTGCTCAGGCACACAGCAAAAAAGCAGTAAATTATTTGTTGCCCAGCAGACTACGTGCTGGGGCAGTGCGAGCCTCCCTCCCCAAGAAGGTTTCTTGTGCAAGACATGGTGGCCCTTTCTTCCTGCATCACTAAGTAGTCACGTTACCCTGTGCTGATTGTGGAAATATCCATCCGTGCTGTACAGTATCTTTTTCTTCTGGCTAATAATTTCTGACTATACACCGGGCTCAGCACAAGACAAATGCTTCTGAACTAGTGGGAGGGGAAGACCAACAAAACGTTTATTTGTACAGGGGAATTTTATTTTAACCAAAGATTCTTCCAAGGCTAGTAGTCGACTTCAGTGTTTTATTGGCTGGGTTAATTTTCTGTTCTACTGGAACTGTGAAAAGATCAAAAGTTTAATGGTCAGAGGCGCCCAAATTGTAATGCGTTGTCTTGCTTCTGTTAAAAATATTGCAAAACCAGAAAATGTTTTTAACGTAATATGATGTTCCATTAGTCAAAATGCAGCCCTTAATAAACTTGCACTCTACAGGATTGAGTGGTAGTGGCAAAGGAAACATTAAACTGCTTATGGCAAAACACCCCTGACTAAAAGCTAGAGCTGATGGTATTAGGATCTGTGCCAGACTCATTTCGACTTCTGTTCCTTGGTCTCTAACTTTACATTGTTTTGTCCCCTAGACATTGTAGCCCTTTGGAATAGGGGGGAAAAGTAGAAATAACGGCATTGCACTGCATGTTGTTGGTACCTGACCAGGGTAGCCAATTGGTGGTGGCTTGGGCTGAACATGCAGTGGAAAAATGATTGTAGATTGAACATATGCTTGTAAGTGATGTCAGTACCGGGTGCATTTCTTTCACAGTGAATATACATGTATGTGCACTCAGAGGATCCCCGTCAAGAGATTGCTTTGGAGGAATGCAAGAAACGCATCTACCTGTTCGTAGAGTTGGACCAAGGCTGCTGCTTTCATAAGGGTGACAAAATGCACTGTCTGGGAGATCACAAGGCTAATATTGGAGCATGGATCCAAAATCCTTGATTCTTTTCCTTGTTTTGTCAATCATGCTCTATGTAGATCTCTAACATCTCTGTAAGCTACCTAAACTTTCTTCCTAAGAGAAGAATTATTTCTAGTACAGAGAAAGGGAGGATGTTAAATGAACTTTCACAAATACTGGGAAAGCACTATGAAATACTGGGAAAGGTCCCATAAAGTAGCTCTCGGGGGCAGAGGCCAGGTCTCAATTTGTTTAGCACCGTGCTGTTTATGTACTTCATAAATACTTAATAAGTCAAAGTGTAGGTTGTGGGAAGGATGTATGCTCCAGCTAATGCTACACTTCATCTATTTTTAGGAAGACACTTGACTGCTCATCTACAATTGTTGCAATCGGGAACGAATATATTCAGTCAATGTACAGTTTAAAAAAAGTTAATGTGTTGGACTTGGTTCTGATGTCATTTAGGCAGGTGCTGCTCTGAAAGAGCTTTCTTGAAGTTCAGGGTAAAACTGATCAAAGATGACATCAAAAGCTGTATAATCTATAAAGCAATTGTGCCTGCGTGTAAAACATACTGGTTTGCAGTAAAAGAAGAGAATTACTGAATTATATTAAGTAGTTGTCAGTACTTTAGTAGAATCAGCAGACCTCACTTCTGGGTTTTTCTGAAGTGATGATGGGAGGGAAATGGTTTTAGTAAGAAAAGGTGTTTTTGAAATATTTTGGAGATTTTGCTGCAGCAAGGTCATGATATATGGTTGAGAGCTCTCTATTCTTAGGTGGTTAAGTATAAGACCTTGATTGTAAGCTTTTTATTGCTGGCCATAGAGTCTTTGTGGCTGACTAGTGCCAGAGCTGACGCACTGAGGCAAGTATCAGGCATTTCAAGTGCAAGGAGATTAAAATATTGTGAGATTAAATTACTGATATAAGGGTTAAGATGGTACTGATCTGGCATTCACTGGGTATGCAAAATGAGCATCCCTGAAGCAAAGCATGATAAATGTGAATATGACAAACACTGTCAGACTTTCCTGCTCTTTATCTACACCCAGTCTTGCACAATACCTGATCATATTAGTCCTCCTCACTCTTCTGACCATTTGCACAAGAGCTAAGTCAGTCTGAGGCAGGAAAGCAGAGCTGCAGATTTAGAGTATGGTGAGATCAGAGTAAAGAATACCACTGCGCTTCAGAAAAGGTTTTCAGATGGCTGAAACAAAGGGGCACATTTTAATAATCTTTTCACGTTGAAGCTCAGTATTCATTTGATAGCACCGGGGAGAAGTGAGAACCCCCGGCACTGGTGTGGAGTTGGGGAATGCTGACACTGCACATTGCCATCTAGCGGAGCCGGGAGCGTTTTGGTCCTCTAACAGACGGCTGCTCCTTCCAGTCCCATTCCAAAAGGCTGATTTTAAAACTCATTAGTGTGTGGTTTTTTTTTTTTTTTTTTCCTGTTTTGTTTGTTTGGCATCTGTTTAATTTGATAGCAACTGATATCAGTTTTAAAATGATATTGGAAGAAAATGTCTCCATCTTGACTAAGTGTTTGAAAAGTTTTTATTTTTAAATTACAGCACACTAACTGCACTGGTTCTGCAAAGAACTCTGGCTCCGTAAAGTGATGATATGTGGGTTTAGCATTTTGCTTTATGGTTTTGTATTATTTTGTTTTAACTTGTCCACTGTGTAAATGTGCTCTCTCAATCATTAGAATACCCCCAAGTACACTTGCTTTCAGTACAGATTTCCTCAGGAGTGAGGAACATGCATTTCACCCCTATTGCCTTTGCTTAAGAAAGTAGGTATTCTTTGTCTTTTATTCCTAACTAGAAATCTAATTTCCTGGGCTGCGAGATGTTGTGGCTGAACAAAACAGTGTTTGAGTAATGGGGTTTGGGGTTTGGTGCTTGTTCGGACAGGGAGGGTTAAGATCATAGAAATGCTAAGCGAGTTCTTCTCTGATCCAATGCTGTGTAGTCACAATCAGTCTAAAGTATCTTGTGTGGAGACAAAATTCAACATCTCATATTGGTGGCCTTGCCTGTTTCCTCTGCTTGTCTTGTTCCTGTTTAAAAACTGCAATGAAGGTGTGCTAATTCCTGGGATTAACAGATGCTCAGGGGAAGCAGAGGATTTAGAGTTGTTAGGTTCATTTAATAATTTGCAGCTAAAGCATGTATTTTTTACTCTCTACCCTTTACTGTAATTTTGAAATTCCATGAATTCCTCATCTGGAAGAACAGGACGAATGGCAGTTAGAAAGATGGGAAGCAAGTTCTCCAAGCAGAAACCAATCATTGGTTTCCCTAAGTCATTACCAAAGCCAACTGGAATTCAATGGTTACATATGTGAGCCTGATTTTTAAAAGAAATATCTCCAGGTTGGTGACCTTGGTAAGTGAAGTTTGTGAACCAGAACAAACCTACTGGTAGCGATAGAGTTGAACAAGTGAGGAGCACTTCTTAATTTGGAACAGTTGTTACCAACATTCTTCAAAAAATTCTATTTTTTCTTTTTTTTAAATCAGAGGTCCAGTCTCTAAGGCTGTACTGAAGGTAACTGGGAGTGGTGGAACTGAAACAGTGAGGGTGGGCTTGGTTTGTGTTGTGCTTTGGGTTTTTGTTGTTGCTTTTTTTATGAACTCCCAACTTGGTCAGAAATACCATCTTTCTTCTGACTTCCCAAAAACATACTGAACAGGAGGATGAAACAAAAGCAAAGGAAGAAAGATGCTCAGTTGGGAATAGCTCATAGCTCATATGAAATTTCAGCTCAAGTTTTGATTGTGATTCTGCTCCATCAGTCACCGTATCCTTGGTTTTGCCCTCCTCTGTCCTGAAGTTCTTTTGTTAATAGGACCTGTTATTTGGAAGAACTTTCATGGCAACTTCTTCAGAGCTATTTCACTTCTGCTGTGAGCCTGGGCCTCTGTCTCCCACCTTGCAGGGAAATATACCCAGGTAATAAGGATGCCCTTGAAGAGTCAAGGGACTCTGCCCAGAACAGCTCCAGCTTCCTTGGTGGAAGGTGAGGGGCGGGGGGGACGTTCCTGACTGGTTTAGACATTCTTTCAAAACACTGCTTAGATCTATTTTAGATCAAAGAAGCAAAAACACCCTAGAAGGGCTTTTTCCATTTTCTTTTTTTTCCTCCTTCAGTTAATGTGCGGTCAACCTTGACAGGCATTTAATGCTTTGCCAATATTCTTTGGATGCTGCAGGCACCATCTTTTTAATGGTTATATGATGTAATTATATTTCAGAATCCTATAAATTCATCTCTAGTACTACAGATCTAGCCTTTACATATAGTTGAATACTTTATAATGTGTGTATATAGATAAGAGGATACTGCCCTATACTATTGTAAAGCCAAGACAGACCATTGAATAAGACCTGGGGGTACTTGGAGCTGACTCTGAACAGTGAAAGTGTTTTTCATTTGTCCGGTTAAATACTTTCTGTAAATCAAAACTTCTTGTTTTTGTTATTCTACTATAGCACTAAAAGACCAGAAATATGAAGAAAAGACAAGAAAAAAAATCTATAGGACTTTGAGTTGGCCTTTTAACCCAGGTTTTCAACACGTAGCTTTGGTAGGGCTTCAGTGCAGCAAAGGCTGATGACTGATCCTTGTGCTGTCGTGCTGTGTGGTGCTGATCCTTACCCATCAGCAAGCTACTGTTATATAAAAGTTTTTTAAAAGCAGAAGCTTTACAAATGCGCCTGTTCTTGAAACTAGAAACACATATTAGCAGTGAGGGTGACAGAGCACTGGAACAGGCTGCCCACAGAGGCTGTGGAGTCTCCTTCTCTGGAGATCTTCAAGGCCCAGACTTGGACGCAGTCCTGTGCCACATGCTCTAGGTGACCCTGCGTGTGCAGGGGGTTCGACTAGATGATCCCTAGAGGTCCCTTCCAACCTTACGCATTCTATGGCTCTATGACATTTGTTTTACTCTATTTACAAACTTCAGCTTGGCATCAATCATGGAGTTAAAGGGTGTATGTGGAACACTTGCCACTGCAAATTGCTGGAGCTGGGAGCTATAATTCCATTGGAAGTGTTACTGCGTTTTCCTTGCCTAAATGTGTGGGGGGCTTTTATGCAGTGATTGGCTGTGAGACAGGAATTGGGATCGTATGTTCAACTGAGTTTGGGTGCTCTTTAGTAGCACTTTGTGTTGCTGGGTGTGCTTGAACCACAATGTTTGGTTTTCCAAAATGTGGGGGATTTGTGTGCTGGGCATTAACTCAGTCTACAGTTCATAACTTTCCCTTGTTTGTCCTCAAAGATGTTTCTAAACATGTGGTCAGCTCATCCAAATGCTAAAATATGAATATATTGCTGTGAACAAATAAGGGGTTTTTTTCAAGAGTATATTAGCTTCACTAAGTGGCAGTACTGTAGGAAAGGAAAAATATATGGGGTCAGATGCTACTTAGCGTCACTGTTTAGTGAGACCAAGTCATTCCGCAGCACCTCTCAGTGAAAAAACTCACTTTTAACAAAGGTGGTTCCATGTTTCCATAAAGTACCTAGCTTAACCAAATTTCTAGTAATTTTTCTTGAATAAAGAGCAGAGAAGACCCAAGTCTTAAATGGTAGCTTTAAGAATAATTTAAATGTTAGATAATGATGACTTCCATTAACCATACTTCATTCTGCAATTAACATGCTCAGGATAGCTTGGCTTATTTTTCAGTCTTAATTGAAAACAAGAAGCATGGAACTGAAAGAATGAATGCAGAAAAAAAAAGAAAAAGAAAAATATGAAAACTAAGATAGCCATGTATTGGGGTAAAATAAGAGAAGAAAATTACTCAAGATGAAAGAAAAATAGATTTTTAATAGCTTAAAAAGTCTTATTTGCAGCAGTAGGAATTATGGAATGGACTACTGGAACACAAGTCATAGTAACAGCAAGAAGAGGAACTCTTGTTTCCTCAGTCCCTGCCTAGACTTATGAGAGAGTCCTCTCAAGAGCAGTAAACTGGACTTTGCACTTCTGGGGCTCCTTCCAGTCCTATGGTTTCAAAAGGGAGAATAAGTGGCAAACATCCTCTGTTAAAAGAACACTGGAAATATGCAATTATCTATGAAGTGTGTTGCTCACAGTTGTGCTGTATGTTTTGCTTTTATTTTCAAAGAAGCTTCCTGTATTTTTGGGCATGTGGAATTGCATGGGATTTAAAGCCTAGTTTGGCCTATTCAGGTATGCCACTGTCCAAAGAAAAGCTATATTTGAAAATGCTGACCGAATAGGTAATGTGTCTACATGCTATTTTTATATGCTATGTTTTAACTTTTTCAATAACTTAGAAATAAACTCCCAATACAAAATTTCCGTGATCAAAAAAAGAAATAAACCTTCCATTGTTCCTTGTGATTGAAGAGGCTCTAAATCAAAGCAGGTAGGTAACATTCTATGTCTTGACTGTCCACGTTAGCCCTTTGATCTTCAAAGGCAGATGTTCAGCTCGGTGCCCCGGTTCAGTGGGGCACCGGGTGACACCCGGTGTCACCGCCGGTTCCGTCGCCGGCAGCCTGTGCCCAGCAGCACCGCAGCCTCTGCCGCCCTGGGGAGCTGTGGCCTTGGGGCGCTCTCGGCCTGGCAGCGGGTCTGAGGAAACTCACAGGGATGAGGTTTTGTGGGATTGCTCTGGGTTCTTATTCAATGCGAGCTGGTCTTGTCTTACGAGGTGTAATATATTCTCTGATCTCAGAAAAACTGGTTAGACCAGGGAAGCAGTTTCTGAATTTCAGTGACCTCCATAGACAGGAAAAAGCAATAAATAGCTCCTGTTAGAGCTGTGAGACTATTGCTGCTTTTATAGCTAAACAACAGAAAGTGAGAGAACAGAGTTGGGCAGCTTTATTGTGTATTATGCACCAAAGTAAAATTTTGCTTATTTGCAACTTTGCTTATTGTGCAAAAGGTAGCAGAATCTCCAAGTAGGGAAGAGTTCCTGTGTTAATCGTGTGACTCTTCTAACCGCCTTGCTTGCTTGTACCAACCAGGAAAACAGATTGTTGAAACAGTGATAAATGTTTGCCCACTTCATTAAATAAAAATGGTATTTAATCCCTGCACTGCTGTGCCAAGAACACTGCAGATGAATAGCATGGCTGTGTTTGTGTGTTTGTAGGCTTCCTCAAGTAAACTTTTTAATGGAATTCCATTTAAACTTGCTTCTAACACGTGTTATATTTATGCTTCTTTCTTTGCACAGTATAATGGATTCTTTAAGCTTTGAAAGTGAGTTGTTGTGGCCTAAAGTAACAAATCAGTTTTGGAATGCATGCTGTCTGTTGTAAATGATTTGGTGGTAATAAATTTTCTGGTACAAAGCAATAGGCAGAGTTTTCATAATGTTGAACAGTTTAGACTTGTCTTGAAGGGAACAATGTCGCTAAAGCAATGCACTAGTTCCAACTATTTGTTATTACAAAAGACAATTTTTTTTTTTCCTTAAGGTAGAATCCTCATCGGATTTCATGCTTTGCTGAAACTTGTTTTATTTCATATATTACATAAATAAAAATATTTGAGCAGAGTTGTGTATCTATTCCATCTTCTCAATGTAAACTTTTAAAGCTGCTTAGGAAAACTTATTCACATTACCTCCTATATTAAAGGCCCATTAATATGGATTTGAGTTACTTTTTAAATTACCTGATTTATTTCAGCTGAACCTTAAGAAGCAAAAATAAAATAACAGTACAGAGCTGTTTGTGATACTTTAAATTTATCTTGATGTTGTTTAAGCACTGTCATCAAATTCCCTCTTGGAACCATATGCAGATGGCAGCTTCTAGAGCTTGCCGCTCTACAGACAAATATGCCAGATTAAATGCTGGGTGCTCCAGAAAGTATTTGAGTTGGAATTGGATTTTAATTAAAACTAGGTATGAAAGAACTATTGATAGGCAAGATCTCCCTTTTTCCATGCACTGGCTCATTTATTTCTGGGTCTTATGCAAGGTATGTGAAGCCTGGAGTCTTCATCTGCGTATCAAGTATTAATGACTACAAGGCAGGAGACAGGACTTTCTTAATACCCAGCAGCTTCAAGATTGGGTAATATTGCTTTGCTGATGTCTTTTCCTCTGCTGCTCACCCCAATACTGCAGGGAAATGGGCTTTGCAAATGAGACAAAAGGAGTTTAAAACCTGTTTTGTGTTAGGTACTTGCTCTGCAAATCGCAATGTTATTTTTGATCTTGGATTTCTTCTCTCCTGTACCAAAAAGTGTTAATGGGGCTGATTCCACAAAGAGAAAAGTGATTGTAGGCCAAATTCACTGGGAGAGAGGAGGCATTTGAACAGGAAAATACAAGTAATAGCTGGGAATTGTTTAATTCTGGCTTTATAAGCATCTGCTAAAGTATAAAGTTGCTATTGAGAGAGCAGAGTTGGGCTTCGCTTGAAGATAAGGAAGAATACTAAGTTTGGAGGGAAATGAAAATAGTTATCAGTGACTTGCTCTTTGGGAAGCATGGATAATTAGTACTGGAAGCAAAAGGATGCAAAGAGAAATCTGAGACTAGTGGAACTGAAAAAGTCTTTTTTAAAACTGAGAGCCGTAGAAACAAAATGAATTCTGACCATTCTTTAGTCTGATTACAGTGATACACAGACAGCACTGAGCAGGTAAAATAGATGATTTGTTCATCTGTGGTACCAGTGGGGTACGTACTATCCAAAGAGGAAACACCAATGGTGCTAAAAAGCAGGAATAACAAGCCATATCTTTAGACGATAGATATCCAAGAGTTTTCCAAGAGGTAGGTAAGAAATTCAGTAATTTGTTGTTCCTGGGGAAAGGGATGTATCTTCCTGCTTCCCAGCTCCTCCTCAGTTCTTGGAAAACTGGAAAGTTCTGGAGTTGAGCTAGGATTTAAAGATAGAATCATTATGGTTAGAAAAGGCCTTTGAGATCACATAGGCCGACTTAATGATGTAAGAAACTGAGGAACTGCAAGATGGAGCATATCACACCCAAAACAAGTGATTTATGCATTTAAATAATTAGTGCTTCTTTGTCAGCCAATCAACACGGTTTCAAGGGAAATAAAATCAAGGTATCACTTCTGGACAGTATAACAAGTTAATGATGGAAATGGTAGGAAATGTCAGTTCATTTTGGCTAGGATGTTCTATGAATAAATTGGAACCATGAGGAAGGGATCTGTGCTTTGCAGGTAAGGCCTTCTCCAGTAAACTAGAAAACAGTCATTGGTGACTGACTCCTTCACGAGGAGGATTTGATAGTCTGGAGTGTGCCTGGGCCTGCCGTGGCCCAGCCTGAGGACGCTGGGGTGAGTGCCCAAGAGTCATCCTGCCCCTTCTTGGTGATCAGTTTTGTCCTCTGCATGATGAGTTATTACTAGGAGCAAACACGAGCGTCCGTGAGGGCAGAAGTGGCTGCCTGAGTGACCGGGGCCTGGCCGCCAAGCGGAGCCGGCGCGTCAGCCCGTGGCTACAGTCGGCTCCTGCTCTCCTGCCACCTTTCCCTCTTCTATCCCTCTGGACCCCAATAAATTATCCCATAAATTACCCACACTTTTCATTTTTAGGAGCTATGTGGATGAAGGTAGGAGGAACTCTGCTAGCATAAACACCTTAAATATCTGTCTGTGCTGGCGATGGGATTTGCAGTATGAGCTGTCTGTTTCTAGGCCTGTATTTCTATGTCCTTTAGTCCTTTTTCCTTCCTTAGAAACCAAGAACTGTATGGCCACTCAGGAAATTAATTCATTTATTGATCTTTCTGAAAGCTTAGGGATGTAATTCTGTCTTAATGCATCAGATTTTAGAAGATATTTTTGAACAATGACAACAGCATAAAAGTTACAAGATAAAAATAAAGTTTAGGGGGGAAAAAAAGTCCCTTTCAGCCCAGGTTTGCACAGATAACTAAATCAGAATACATGAATAAGAGAGAAAGGGAAGATTTTTAAAGATTTTGTCTAGCATGAAAAAGCTGATATTGAATTTGGTTTGCAAGCTTCAAAAATTATCCTTATCCTACCTTGTTGGAAGGAAATGTACTGGGTTTCCTATGCAGTCCTATTGTTTCTGTAGCATATTTCAGAACTGCTCATCTGCATCTTCATTTAGCCTAAAACTTGGCATGGCAGTTCACAAGGTTTTCCATGAAATTGCTTATGTGTTCGCATGGCACCAAGTCATATCCTTTTTTCTTCAGAACATCAAAGGTATTTGCAAATTCTATGAAAAGTCTCAACCGAAACACTCCCCCAGTTTCTAGTGTTCAAACCTAAAATGGCTAAAATAGAGGAGCTGAGCTGTAGCACGAGGAAAAGGAGGCTGCCTTACGATACCATGGGGCTGCAGTGGCAACTGCTAGCGGTGCTCTGGGCTCTTTTCCCTCTCACATTTTCAGCAAACTGTAGTGAGACTTGTAATATTTAAAACAAGTGTTTGCACATAGTACAAATAATGTGATTCTATCTGGATGCATATAAGCACATCGATTTTGTGGAGATAAATATTACTAATTGCGTACAAAGATGAAGACGGTCAAAGCTAGAGGCTTTTATGGGGAATATCTTTCTTTCAAACTGATTCCAAGCTCCTTACTGTAATCTACTTCTGTGTACATACTTGGAGTTAGGGCTGTCTCAGAAAAGGGGGCATCATAAAAATTTTCATCATATAGCAGTTAAAACTTTGGCAAAAGAGAAAATGTTGATGAGGTTCTCGAGTGAAAGAACAAAACACAGTGCTGGTGATGAGAGTGGTTCCTTATTAAAGTACCAACAAATACACGTATTACACTGGGAATGAACGAAGGGCAGAATCCAGTACCTTCTGGGAATATAGCTTCAGTTTGAGGTTGTCAGATCTCTGCAGTGAGAAAAAGCAGAAGACAGTCTGTCACACTAGCATTTGCATTTCTACGTTTTCCTTATCACCAAGCAAAGAATGTATTTTTCAGTTACACCTACCTGTAGCTTAATGTAGCACAACTAACCTTTTCATGCATTTGAGAAGTGTCATGCTAATGATATGTTCCTTTTTCTGCCTTTTGAAGGGCAATTAAATTGTCTTGCTGAAGCGTGGTTTGCATTAGTGATGCTAGAATGTATGCGTGTAAGTAGCATAAATGGATACAGTGTAGGAGTGAAGGTGTTTCTTTAAGATTTAGCAGTGTTTTTCTTATTGAAATACGAATTGCCAAATCCATTTAAATCTCAAGTGTGTAGTGTTCTTACTAGCACCTCTAGCCTGGAGTCTTTTCATATTTAAATGACTGTAACCAGGATTACACATTAGAGTCCCATTTTAAAAGAATTGGCTGAAGAGCTTGTTAGAACTCTTTCATTTGAGTATATAGTAACTGCTCTTTTTTTAACCTTATTTCAACCTTTCCCGATATTTTGGGAGAGAAACAGGAAAAAAAAGACAAAATTTGAGTCATGTTACCTTATATAGATTATCTTGTATTTTAATCTTGTTTTACCTAAATCAGCTAAATATTTAAAGAAAATTGAACAGGAATATCTGACTGCTTCACTTAAGGATTTTTTTTTTTTTTTGATACATTCTCCTGGCTTTAGAAAAGAGATTAACTGCAAATGGATATTTAATGTTTTGGTGGCATTTTTATATTGTTTCTTTGGCAATTATCAGATGTCTTCTGCTCACTGAGGGCTGTTTGTTTAGTCCCCCACATAGTGAACACTACTGGTCTGAACAGTGAACTTGCCCCATGGAAAATCTGAGACAATAATTACTGAGATAATAAGTTTTTCTAACAGCCAGCTGATCCGTCTTGAGAAGACGGGGTACAGAGATGAAAGAGCTGGTCAATAGGCTCCTGAAGAGCTGCTCCACTCAGGTGGTTTAACCAGGGTGTTGTGGATGCAACTGTAGCACTGGGTATCTCAAAAATGCAAGTCGCTAGAGAGGAACATGCATTGGGTTACAGCCCCCAGAATATTGCCTCTTCCTAATATCTCTACTCCTCAAACTGCTAGAAGGCTTTTGGGCCACTTTTGAGGAGTGAATAATGTGCTACATGGGCTTATAGTGTGACAAAATATGGTCAGAAAGTAACAGGAGTATGTGGAGAGACCGAATCCACCTCGGCCCTTGTGTGTTGGTGTGCTGAGTTAACCAATAGGTTAATTTGAAGAACAGGTTTCCAGTGGAAATAGCTTTTTCTGCCGTTCACAAACATCCTCAAAATTATTGTTGTTGTGGGAACAGTTATGGGATTTAAGTACTGAAAAATCTGTCATAATCACCTTGTCAAATGTATTTCAGTTAATATTACAAAAATGGAGGTTTTTGGACTTTTCACGTGTTAAACATTTTGATTCTTAATGATCAAATCTTTGACAGATTGAAAGGACTTCTGGAAGGGGGGAAAAATGTAAATATATATATTTATATATTTTATATATATACACATATATTTTTTTTCTGATAGAGAGGAAAAGGGATGAAAAAACTTATCCTTTAGCTGTCTTAATGTCTCAACATACTGCCTGGATTGTGTGAGCAGTAGCTGTGTGTATTCAGGCTCTGTTCACAGCCAAATCTCTCCAGTCTGGAAAAATGGGAGATGGAGAAGAGCTACAGGATATACAAAACTGTCACCTCAAATAAAAAGGCTTCTTATGACACCAAATTCTAGATTAGATTTCACCAGGAATGGAAAAGAATAAGTTTTGGAGTGGGAACAAACTGAAGAGAGGGGAAGAGGTGGGTGGAAAAACAAAGAAACAACAGCAAAACTTATGAACGAAAATTCCTCTGGGTTCAAACGTTGGGCAGAGGTTCAGATCAGTTCTTCATCTAAATCAGTTCGCTTGAGCCTAGTTATCAGCTTTCTTCTCTATTGTAGGTATGGGTTGTTGCTTAGCCAAAGGGAAGAATCTTCCCAGTTAAGATTTGCTTTTTTAGTTTCACTTACTGTCAGTGAAGGTCCTCCTTGTATATACATACATGTTGGAGTTTTTATGGGACCCGAGAGGCTTCCGACTTTCCTAGCTTCTTTGTGAGCAGGACTCCCACAGCTTGTGCTTGGTGCTATGCATATTCCCTGGCAAGGTCTATTCTATCTATATTTTGGTGATCTTGCAGTTCATTCAAAGACTATGGTAAACTCTTATTTGTGGAATTCGTGGGAAGTCCTAAAAAAAAAATGGTGTTATAGATTTATTTCCAGCATAGCACTCAGCTCTGAAAAAACAATAGAAGTAAAATGAAGCATTTATAGAAAAGTAGCCATCTGTCCAAACACTGCTCAGCTTTGTGTCCAAAGGCTATTTTCCCAAATTTAGTGTTGAGAGTTTGTCTGTCCACCCGTGGTTGCACAGAAGGACACTTTTTCCTCCATAGATAAATATTTATACAGGAGATTCTTGCACTTAATACTGTTTATTTTCACTAAAACGAAATGGAAATACTCCTATTAAGATAGACTAGGACAAAACTGTGATGGAACTCATCTTACACACAGCAGGTCCATCTGCTTCTGGAGAGGAACGTGCGTCACTGGTGACTTGCTGTTGATTACCAGCTTTGCTGGTAGCAGCAATCCAGGAGAGGCAGCAGCTCTGGGCGCAGCGTTACCGTGGGGCAGGGCTGGCCCCAGGGACCTGCCCCAGAGCAGGGGTCGGGTTTTACCCCTTCCCTGCCTGGGGAGGTCAGGCCCACAGCAGCCCCTGCTCTAAGCCCTTGCTCAGCACATTTGTTGCACTCCAACCGCTTACCAGGTGTGAAGGAGCCTGAACTCCTGGTGGTCAAATGTACCTCAGCCCAGATACCTCATGATGTCCCGTATTCCTGCAGTGCTGCTGAGGGTGCGGATGGGTACGGATGCTTGTCCCAGGTACCTGCTTGCACTGAGGGGGATTTCTGAAATGCCAGGGCTTGGCTGAGGCCCTTGGATCTGCATGCAGCGAAGGGATGCTGTGAGGCTGTGCCCCTGTGCTGCTCCTTGCCGGCCTTTCCTTCAGCACTACCACGTTGTTGGAAACTGAAAAGCAAGTGTTCAACTACACAGAGTTCATTAGGGTCCTCCTAAGGCCAAAGCACACATATCCTCAAAGCAAATGAGCCAAAGACAGAGTTTGCCTCACTTTTTTATTGAAGTGAATAATAAAGTGAAAGGATATGAAGCTTGTTGAATGTTTTAAAGTGAAGTGCTGATTTGAAAGAAATGTTGCACTTGAAGAACCTTCAAATTATGTGTTTTCTTTGCTTTTCAGAAAGTTCTTTAATTTGCAGTTTATCAGGTTATCAGGTAATTTGTCAAAACATAAGTGTTCTTTCTCACATTGCTTTTCATAAATTTGGGGATTCTTCAGGTCTGTAGAATTATTAGGTATACTGCAAATAGCATGATTCCTTTTTATTGCCATGCAGCATTCATTCTTGGAAATGTAAAATAAGTGTTGTATCTACTAGTATAACAATTTTACTGGGAATAAAGCAACCTTCGTAACATCATAAAGTATCAATGCTTACTGATTATTTTATGCTCCCTGAATTTCTATTTTTTTTTTGTTGCTGCTTGAGCCTATTTGCAGTATATTTCAAATATCTAACCTGCTGTTCCTGTGTAGGAGTTTGATTATAAGCAATTCTTAACTTTGTGTTTTTCCTTGCTGTCACCTGAGTGCTCTTCCTGCAATGATTAAAAATCCTCTTCGCCCTTTAAGAATACCACACAGTCGCAAACAATATATCCAGATGAAAGGGAAGTGCTTGACCAGCGTGTCGTAGCAGCGCTTTGATCTCCTTGCGGAAGGCTGGAGCATCTTCCAGGCATCCCTTTCGGAAGGTGAACAGGCGAAACATTGTCTTGTCGGGGCAGACAGATGTGCATGCTTTGCATAGAAACGGTAATCACCTTCCCTGTGCTGCTCTGGAAGGAAAACTTAGAGTAATCAACAAACAGAAAATAAAAGAAGAAAAAGGTTGTATTAGCCAAGTGTATGTTAATTGGCAAGGCAATCTTGGGAGTGTGTAATGTGTGTGTAAATATACACATGCAGGGAGAGAAAGAAAAGGAGAGGACAATAACATACAGGCACACGCTTGGACAAGAAAAGCGTATTGTTTCTCTTGAAATAGACCTTCAGAGAACAGGACATGCAGAGTGGAATTTGAGACTACGACATACAGGGAAATAGTGGAAGGGCTTCATCTTGAAGTGAATTTTGCAAAGTATCGTTGGAACTGTTTTAATGCCATGTGAGGCAGGGGGAAAAAACAACAACAACAAAAAGTAGCCCTATTCCTCATCTAGACCCTGGGCTCCTCATCTTTTGCTTCTCTTCTTTGTTATAAAGCGGGGAGGGTGGTGAAGAGACTTCTGTTTTTTCTTAAACCTACTTGTTAAATGTTGTCTGATTTCTATACATTGTGAAGTGTCGGGTATGCTGATAGTGAGCAAAAATAATTTTGCTGTAATGAATACATGCTGATAGATAGCTAAATCTTTTCCTTGGATTTTTGCGTACTTAAGAAGCTGGCCCTACTCCCATTTCTTTGAGAGCAGATGAGATGCCTATAAGATTACTCCTCGTTTTAATGACTACAGAACATTATGTCAAATATAACAAAGGATTGTGTCATATAGGTTCTAAAATATATATGGTTGCCTTCATAACGCAGCATTTAAAACTTGTTGGTTCAGCAGATCATCTACTAGCATATATATTTTTTCTACTCTTTTTTTTTAAAAAAAAACACTGAAATTTTGAAATGCTGATAGATTTCTCCTGTCCTATTGTGCAACATACAACCTGCTGAAAATACTGTGTGCTATTGCTTTCCCTTGACTTCCTTTGAAGTACTGACAAAATGTAGAGATGAAACACGATATAGTGAAATGCAGTTTAGACCCACAGGTAATGAAAGGGATGCTCTTTATGGTTTCAAATGAGACAGAAATGTTTGGACTAGCATAGTCTGTAAGCAATATCCGAAGCATCCAACACCCAAAAGCTAGTCAAGAGTGACTCAACCTATTAGTGATTATTCCGGCCCTATGTACACCAGAAATCCAAAAACAAAGTGTATGTTAATGTTTTATGTGCACTTAGGCACACAAAAGAGAAGATTGATTTCTAGAAAGATTTTAATGTATAGTTAAATATATAAGATTAGTATCCATGATAGATGTCTTCAAAATATTGCTATCATGTTACTCTCCAATCATTTCTTCAGCTACTTTGGAAACAAAAGTCTACCTATTTAAATGACAAAAAGAGGGTAAACAAGTTTAAGGGGGAAGTTGCTGTAGAGCTGGTCTGTAGTAGCACTTGTTTCTTTTCCAAGAGATCCCTCCCTTGAGCTGCTCCTGCAGCAGAGTTTTATCCTGTCCTGGCACAGACCTGACTAAAACCTGTTCAGCATGGACCTGCTGAGAGCACAGGAACTGGGAAGTGTAGGGACTCTTCTCTTGAGTTTAAAATGTTCCATCAGATAGTTAAAGTGAGGGGGCTTTATTGCTTTCAAAACCTTTAGTCTGCTTTTAAAAACAATACAGAAGGTGTTTCAAAGTTCTAAACCGTTTAACTCTTGTAGTAAATTCTCTTAAATTCTATTTAGCCCCTTTGTGTAAATGATCAGAGATTGATTCCTTAAAATCATCCAGGCAGCTGCTAGCAACTGCCAGTCATCTCTTGCAAAGATGATACTAGCAAGAAATAACTGAATTTCAGTTTTTTTGCTAATTAACTGCAATGACGAACCGAAAAGCCCAACCTCCCTTAAGAGGTGCAGGGAGGGCAGAGCAGGATGCATAAGTGAGGAGACCATCCCTGTCTCTCACATGTAGTGACAGGCTTTACATGATTTTATTGCGATAATTACTGTATCCTGCCGATCAAGAATAATTATCATTGCCATGGCAACTTTGTATGGGAAGAGCGATTGGGGGTGGGACAGAGCAGAGCAGTTCTTGGAGAGCAGTGGGGTTTTTCTGTTTGTTTGTTTGTTTTTTTCCCCCTGCATCTTAAAATGTTGCACTTCCTCCGCATTTGTTCTAGTTTCCATATCAAGTAAGATGAGTTTCCATATCAAGTAAGATTTTATGCTGTCCCATCAGCATAAAACCCCGCTACTGGGAATGCCTGTGTACCTTAAGGCTGTTCATTCTTTGGACTGGGTGCTGGAGGCTCGGTGCTCGTGACAGTGGCATTCCCAGAACTGCATCTTCTCTGCAGCCTTCCCCTCTCAGAGGCAGATGGGAGACTCTGTGCACGTTACTGACTGGGGATGGAGGAGCTTATTCCCCGATGATCTGGCAGGAGCTCTGACTGCACGTGCTTAAACATGTCCTCTTAGTTCCAAATTAAATCTCGTCAGTTATGATGTTAGGGATGGTACGTGAAGGCAACATCTCAGAAGTTGCATGATAGATAATGCATAGTATCATTTTCTGCTATGAAAACATGAATTGCTTGTAGACAGCTCCTATCCGGAGTGGTTTGTCCTGGAAGAATCGGGAAACCCAATTTTTGCAGCTCTGAGGTTCTGTTTTGAAGCCTCAACACGTGAGAGCAGAGCTGTGCTGACGCACACCTCAAAGTCATGCCGTTGGGGCACTGTGGGAGTAGCTTCACTTTAAGGCTTTTCTTCTGTTTGTTTCTTTGCACTCTCAATTTTGTAAAGAAAGATGTGAGGAACACATCTACCAGAGAGATCAAGTGTATCTTGTTTCAGGACTCACTTTCATAGCCTGCCTCAGTAAAGGTGCGATAGCAGCCTGCGACTCAGTCTGCTAACTGATAAGTGAAGGGAATGTTTTAGAAGGATGTTGTGCAGCAGTAGCTTTCCAGAGAGAGAACAGGCTGGGTGTTTGCAGTCCTTTTTTATTAAGCTGCTGTGAATGTGGCAGAGCTACAGTCAATGAAGCCCATGTTTAGGGGCTGAAACATCATGTTAGATACTGACTTTTTGCCTTGTCTCAGTTTTAAAGCACCTGTGTATTTATGGCCCAGTATTGTCCTGCTTCCCCAGGTCCTTAGCAATGCCCTGTGTACAGGGGAGGAACTGGGTGTATGGTGCTGTGTCACTGCTTGCTGCCTCTTTCTGCAGAGTCTGTCTGCTTGCCGAAGTTCCCTTTTCCTCTGGTGAAGGGACAGGCATAAGTGAAAGCTCTTGCAAGCTGCGAAGTGGGCAGGGAATGCAGGGACTGAGGGATGTCCCCAGGAGCAAAAATATGAAGTAGAGGGAATGTAGTAAAGCTCAGATGAAAGTGAAGGGGCAGAGCTGCTGTGTTCATAATTTCTCAGCTTCTGTTTCCTTCCTTCCCCTCTTTTCATTCCTTTTCCCTCCCCTTAGCCCTATAGAAGGTATTTCACAGCCCCAGGGAGTGACCCCAGCCCACCCCAGCAGCCAGTCAGCTCTGGCATCCGCGTACGCCGCTGCCAGCCGCCTTCCCTCGCCCTGTGTGCAGGGGTTAATCGGGGGTAGGAGGCACCCGGGCTTCAGGTCCTGTTCTTTTCGTGTCCCTCACCGCTCCCCCTCACCCCCCTACCTCGGCAAAAAATGACTGAGGTGACTTATTCAAAATTATACTATTCTAAATGCTATTAAAATCTTCAGTCTTTCCATCCTTTAATTTTTATTGCCACACTTTTAATTTTGAATGCTTAGGGATATTGGAGAACTTCAAAGTCTTATTCTTAAGTTGTAAGTCTGATTGTGGGGGTATAACTTTGAAGCCCCGAGCAGTGGTGTGTGCATCCCCTGCAAGCTGCTTGGGCTGCTGGGTTTGCAAGCTTGCGAGGTTTGCGAGCTTGCAGAACTTGAGGCAAACACAATTTTCATCAGAAAATGTGAAAGGAATTTATTCTTATCAGAGCTGGTTTCCTCTCACACATGAATGTGTAGCTACTGGAAAGGATGAGCCTAGGGCTGTTTTCTAATGTTAAAAAGTCTTATTCATAAATGAAAAACTTCCCTAGAGAAGATTATATACTCTGGGGATAGAGATGCGTAAAGTAAGACAAGCTGTCTTTTCACATTTGATAAAACAGTAGTTCTTATACATAAGACAATTATCTCTGTAGTCCAAAAGAATGGCTAGTAGGACAAGACTGGGATTTTTTCTTATGAATTTCTTACAAAATTGTTATGGCTTTTCCCCTTTGTGACTGTAAGCAATATTCCTTTCTCCCAGCCCAAGTCTCCTCAGCTAACTCGGTGCATGCAATGAACTGGTCTATTTTGCCCAGCAATTGCTGCTTAGTACAGCTTAGTTTAGCTGTCCTGTTTAAGGTAATTCTGGAAAGTATTTGCCCCATACACATTATTCCACTTGTGAAATCCATTTTTTTCTCCCCTCTCTTTTTCTTTTTCACCTTCAATAGCCATAATATAGGAAAAAGGAGGAGAGAGAGAATTTCTAGGGTCCTTTCATTACTATGCCATTTTTGGGGGCTATGTTCATTGTTTTTCTTGCTTTCTCTTGATTTGATCATAGGATCATTGTGGTTGGAACAGACCTTCAAGATTGAGTCCACTGATGCATGGAATAAGTAATGAGTTACAAAGTCTTCCAAAGTGACTAAGCTGGTTCCTATCTACTCATCCTGATGCTCTATCAACTACAAAATCCCACCAAATCAGTTACCTTGGGGAATGTGGAGCTCCCAGTGGGAGCAAAATCCTTCTGCGCTGCAGAGCTTACTGCAAAGCAATCAAGATTGAAGAATATAGTAGACTTGAAGTCTATCAATCTTGAAGTCTATCCATCCGTATAATATTATTAATATACCTCTTGGAAACCTAGAATATTTTCCTTTGTTCAAATCATGTATGCATTGCTAGGACTTTGTGAACATGAGCTTGCCATGCTGTGTGTATTTAGCTTCCTGGTGTTTTACAGCTTCACAATCATAATATAACACTTGGTGTTGCCCTGAGCCTGCCAGTCATGAAAATATAATAGACTTATTGGTACAGTTGTAGCCACTTAATTTAAGAAGGTACTCCATAGCCAGATTGCTTGTTTTAGCTCCTTTTAAAGCGCTAATTTATTTTTATTATTTTTTTTGTTTTTGTGGTTTTCCGTGCAGCTTCCTTCACAAACTCTAGTGGGATTGAGAGCCTCATATGACATCCTTTTCATGCAGTCTGCTCTTGCTTCTGGCTTTATAAAAGAAAAAAGAAAAGAAATCTGTTGAGAGTGTGCTTCAAGTTGTGCCTTGGGAGGTTCAGGTTAGATTTTAGGAAAAATTTCCACACGGAAAGAGTGTTGAAGCATTGGAACAGGCTGCCCAGGCAAGTGGTGGAGTCACTGTCCCTGGCAGGGTTCAAGAAATGTGTAGATGAGGCACTTAGGTTTAGTAGGCATGGTGGCGATGGGTTTAAAGCTGGACTTGATGATCTTGAAGGTATTTTCCAACCATAATGATTCTCTAGTTTACTTCCAGTATTACTAATTACAGGAATATTTACTGTACTGTTGTGGCACTTCAAGTTAGATATCTAAGGGTTTATCATCACTGGAGATGCCTCTCATGATGGGTTGTACTAGTAGTTTCTTTTCAAGCCAAATTATTTAACGAAGCTTGAATGACTTGGAAGTGAGATTCATTAATGTAGCCAGAAGTTGCAGACTTGGGCAGAAAGCAAATGAGTGGAGTTGTGAGTCCAAGGGGTTAGGGGTATGAGATAAGATCTGTATGCCCCCCCCCCCCTTTTTTTTTTTTTAACCCTTCTTTCTCCTTCTTTTGGTAATACAGTTAACAATTTTTGTACTGAAATAATTCTGATTTCTTTAAATAATCTGTGCATCTCATTTGTTGTCCTATTTACCAGGAAACAGAACGATAGCAAGAAATGTTTAGAGAGCGTTACCCAGAATCACATAATTAAGCAATTTGACATTGGAATGCAGAAAACAAAATGTAACAGTTAAAGGCTGGTCTAAATTTCATCTGCTCAAAGTAATAATAAAGACATCAGCAGGGAAATCAGTCATGCACATATATTATTTGTGTGCACTTAAGTTGGACAGATAGGATAATGGATGTGGTATACACCAGATGTTACATTTCCTGAAAATAGATATGTTAAAGGAGCTCACAAGTGGTTGTCAATGCCCCTTTCATTACCCTATCAGTCTAAATTTATCCAGTTGAAATAAACATCTTAGTTAGTTAGTCTGAACTTGGGCTTCACCTTAAAATTTGCTGTGCTACTCTTATGTGACAATATAATAGTTTTAAAAAAAAAAATCTATTCTATATTACACAGTTCCTCAAATCCCCTAGCAGATTAAAAAGATACTTTGCTGCCTTATATGAAAACAAGAACAACCATCAAGCAGGCACATCAATGTAAAAACACAGTCAAGGTCCATTTTCAGTATAACTTTATTTTGTGCACTAGCACAAGTAGTAATTACTCTCAGCTATATGCACCCAGATTGTAGGTGTAAGTCACTACATGGAAATGGCTGTTACAAATTATTTATAGATATCCTCACCATGAAAAAACAGGTATTTGTAGTAGTTTTGGGTTTTTTTTTTTTTTTGATTTTATAATGGGAAGATTCTTTAATAGTGTGCATTAGAATAAAATCTCCTGCTGAGGTGCTTGGTAGGTGCTGTTATATATATTGTAAAGATATTGGGCTTTAGGGTTGGCTGGGGCAGTGCTTCGTTGCAGGTCATGCTCACAAGACCAGATAGCCTCTTCCCATCCGCACTCGTGTGGGTCCTCTGCCCTTGGCACTTCAGTAGGGTCCCTCACAACACACCGTGTTGTTGAGGTGCTGTCTTTCTCTGTGTAATAATTCATACAGACAGCAAAAATCTTAGAGGAAAATGGACAAAAAGAGGTAAATCTTCCAGGGACTGATCTGGAAAGTCATGGGACATTCTCATGAATATCCATCTGGAGAGAACTTTCTCAGAGTCCATTAGTAAGAATTCAGGAACAATGTTCTGCAATACAGTAGTATTACAGTACAGTTGAGAGAGACTTTATGAAACTACATTGTTTTTGCTGAGTCTTAGCACACACAAGTATTGGATTTCTTTCTACAGAAACTTTGTAAAAAGAAAGTTAAGGATTGTAGCTTTAAGTGTGTGCTTTCACCAATGTATGAGGTGGTTACTGAGGTGTAGTAGTTGGCCATGGCTTTACATACAATAAAAATAAATGACAATGTGCATATTCTTGCAGTGTTGTGTAGAAATGACAGCTCAGGAAACCTACATGTTTCCTGTGGGGACAGTTTCTCCACTGAACACAATGGGAGCACATTAGCTTCCATGGACTCAAGGTCTGACTCGCAATGTAGAGGGAAGGAGTCTGTATCTCTGACCTCTGTTTTCAACACCAGGAATCCTTTATTGGAAATGTCGGACAAGGGTAGCAATAAGCTTAGGTTATTTGACCTTCTGAGCAATCATGTTCTCATTTTTTGCATTTAATCTGATAAGGAATAGTCTCCTGTTGACATTAGATTGATAAAGGATGGAGTACTCGGACGTTCCTTCCATGTGTTTGATGTCAGGATGGCGTTCAGCCTTAGTCTAAGTAAAGAGATGCCTTGGGCAGCTGAATAATATGGATGTTGGTGATATCAGAATCTTCTGGGAACTGAAACTAGGAATAAGACCTGAACAAAGGAGAGCTCTGAAAAGCTCTGAAAAAGCAACTAAGTCTGGGCTGGACAGGGCCTTTGGAGTGTGTGGAATGCACTTGTCAGCGGTTATTTTTGTGCCAGCAGGTTAGATAAGTATTACTGTTTACATACCAATTTGCTCTGTTATTGAATAATTTGTGTAGTAACCACGGTAATCTTTCGACCACATGATGCAGTCATTACTCCAAAAATACCAATCTCCATAAAGGAACTTCATACCAACGAGTTACATAAAGGTCTGGAGAATATACAGAATTTCTTAGAAAATAGGCCTGGTAAATAGAGTAGCTCTAAATTTGAGCCTTGGCACAAAACTGGGGGAGTGGAAGTCTTCCCATTAGCTGGATTAAGTTTGGTTGAAGTTTTCAGGCACGTTTAATAAAACTCATGAACTTGTTCTGCCTGTTTCTGTTCATATGTGTCTGAACAGAAGCACCTGGACAGGTTGTATCTTTGCACTGGCTGAGCAGATTGACAGATGCATGAAGTGTTTTTTTTTAATATATATTTTTTCTCTTTTAATCCTACTTAAAAGCACATGGTACAGGATGTGGGGAAAGAGGGAGGGATTTCTCAACTTTGGCTTCTCTCTTTTTTTTTTTTTTTTTTTTTGTTTGTTTTGGGTTTTTTTTTTTTTTTTTGGAATAAATGATCTGTAATGTCAGTAAAAGGCAACTTTGGTTATTTGTCTCTGAGGCCTCTAATGTTACATGATCAGTTGAATATGACTGTATGGAAGAGTGGTGAACCTTGAAGATTGGTTTACAACCTCCTGCCGTAGCTGGGGGTTTTTTACCTCTGATTCATTTCTAGAGAAAAATCCAGAATTTTGGCATACTTTTTTTTCATGCTAACTTGACAATTTTAGACCTTCAGGAGGGGAAATAAAGCTGAGAACATGGCAGAAAAGCAGAAAATTTAACTTGAGTATTAATAAAACTCAGTGAATGCAGCTGAAAAAATTGTTTATGCAGGTCTGGGTGAGAAGCTCTGCACTTGGAGAAACTTATATGTCAGGAGATGGGGTTTTTTATCTTAATTCAGGACATCAGTAATTGAAGTTCAGGTGGACACAGAACTGTCAAGGTAGGTAGGAATGGCCTACAAGGAGGGGTTACAAGAGTGTCCAAATGAAAAGTCCTGAACACGGCTGGACTGTTCAGCCATCATGCAATGTATTTCTGTAAGTTGTATTTGAGGGAAAAATGCAAACTATTGATCTCAAGGCAAGAATCATGGTTACAGGTTTTCACTAACTATCTTGGAAGGATTGTGTTATATAATTGTATCGTTCTATTTGGATGTTTCATTCTAGCTATTTGTGTGCTCGTGCAAGACCTGGATAAAAGTGTGTTCTACAGCAGCCATAGCTGTGTTTGCAGGTTCTTGCTAAATTACTTGTTGACGTAGCATAGATAGATATCTTCCAGACAGTTAAAACTTGATTTCAGCATATCAAAGCAAATTAGCTAACTACTTATATTAAAGAGATAAGCCACTTATTAGGTTTAAACGTGTTTTTTTTTTTTCTTTTTAGCTACAGGGTGTCATAAGCTTTTATATATTCAGTGAGGGGACTTCCTAACTACTAACAGTAAGGGCTCTTTATTGCATGTACAACACTTTGCACAATGGGGCTCTGACACTATCGCAGCTGGTTACCTCACTTGCACGAACGTTTTGCTGCTTTATCTTTAGTATAGATCACTTTGACAATTACTTATGAATACAATAGACAATACTTATGTCCAAGTGAAGAAGAGATAGGAAAGAGGAACATAAAAGCTAAAATGAAGAGATTGAAGATGCTAAATTCTATGCAATTGGTGAAGAAATATGTCTCCAAACTTCAGAGCAAAAGAGAAATGGGAAAGCAGCTCTATAATTATTCCAATCAGATAGTATGCCAGCAAAAAAGGGAACAATTAGTGATGTTTCCCAGTCAGTAGGTATTTCTCCTTAACTGAGTGATCTATTGCAGAGATATGTAATTAAGACCATGTAATAATAGGTTTGGTAACCCTATCCCTGTCAGAAAGGGAAGCAAATCCATCCTATTGATAATTGCAGGTTTCTCTGCACCTTTTTTTCCGTCTTCTTTTTCCCCTAATCACATCCTTTAAATGTATCTCTCTTTGCCTCACCATACTTTACTTGGGTCAATGAACATGTTTATAGATGGCATTCAATGAGTTAACACCTCAAAAGAGAGTGAACAACATAACTCAGAGAAAGAAGTTCCTACCTTATAGTGTTTGGAGTTTTTCCTCAGTCACAAAGCTGAGAGAGTTTTAAGGACAGTTTGATGTCCTTTAATCTTTTTCCATATTTTTCTCAATTACTTTTTGAGAAGTCAAATGGTTCTGCACGAAACTGTGTGGCCTAAAGGAAGATAGTTGATGGTCTAGCTGTTTGCTTGTGTGCTATGTAGGAAATGTCACAAGGAAATAATATGAAATTTTGAGATTACAAGTTCTTGTGCTCATATATAAAAGACATTTTTTTCTAACCTCTTGTCATCTTAGCAAATGCTTTCTTTAATAAAAATGTGATTCTACTGGTGAAATATAATGAGATTTCAAGTAGAAAGATGCTGGACCCAGGTAAAGCTCAGCAAAAGACTGTATAGAATTTGAGTGTAAACTGATAAATGGCAGATGTTTCCTTTCTATTAAAAAAAAAAATCTGAATGACAGGTTGTATACTAGCTTGCAAAAAGTATGTCTTGACACCTATTATGAACACGTGTTCATAGAAAGAACTCTGTACATGATTTTTACAGAGAATGGATGTCGCAAGAGCTGACAGTTTTGACAACTGCATCCCTCTGTTCATATAACCTAAAAATGTTGGAAAAATATGATGCAGGTTTCTGTAGTTGTTGACTTTACTGAAGTTTAAACATTATGTCCAGGACACTCTCTCTAGTGGATTTCAAAATCAAAGCCTCGGGGTAAAAGCCCAGAAAGAATAGGGCACCAGTCCCTACATGAACTTTAAAAATGATGTTCCCAGGAAGAACAACTGTTTTGCTGTGCCAGATCTAGTGACAGGGATTAGCAACACAGCATCATGTTCCAGATCAGGCAGACACTCTGTTGCAAAACTTGATGAAGAAAATTTATATCATCTCACTTACAAAAATACATATTGGAAGAAAAGTGGAGGAAGCTGTTGGTGAGTACCTGAAAGGTGCCAAGTGTGTCTGGGCAGGCTTACCACTTGCTCGTGTTGGAGTTCTTGGCACCTCTTTAGTCTGCAATAACTATCATTTTGTTTTAGCATCCTGATTTTGTCTGTTCTCTGTAACTATTAAGAGCAACCCCCGTACAGCTGGGCTGGCAGGGATATTGCCTGGGCACTGGGACACTTGCAGGTGCCTGTCTGCTGCCCAGGACAGTGTTAACCATGAGTGTAGCTGCTGCTTGTGTGTTGGCTGGTGAAACCATGACTGTAGGGTTGTGATTCATGGAAAGGTGTCAGAGGTAGCCATTTGTGGTACAGATATTGTATCAATACTACAAATCATCTGATCTGTGCTGTGTATTCTTGAGCACCATCTACTGGTGTTTTGGCTATTATTAGAATATTTATAGTTACAAACATTTTGTGAAGACTGTGTGTTGTTTGCCTGTGTCTAAAACCTTAGCTGTATCTGTAGCTTTTTAAATACAGCCAAGTTAGTAATACAAAAACATGATCTTTACATTTTAAGCTAAAAAGTTGAATTTACTGCTTGGGTGTGGGGGGGGAGAGACATCCCCGTTGTATTGCTTCTGCTACTGAGTTTCTTCCTATCTTAGGAATGAGAACTTTGTGCCCTTTTTATAAAACAAAATGTGATATCTTCAAAAATAAACAAAACAAAAAACCACAAATGATATCAGGTTTATAGCAAAGCTCAAATTCCACCTTTGCAGATCTACAGACAGTTGATCATGAAAGGGACCTCAGGAGATCATCTGCTTCAGCCCTTTTCAAAGTAGGGTTGCTCTTCAGTGCTTTTCAGTACAACTGCTTGCAGGGTTGTGAACAAGGAGTTTCATGCGTGACTACTGCATGACCACAAGCAAAACCAAGCTGCTGTAGCACCTACAGGTTCTGCCAGGCTGCTGGGCTTGTCTGCTTGGTCCTGTAAGAGCATCGCACATCTGAACAAGGCCTTTGGCAACCCTGCTTGCAATGCACACTACACTCCCCATTGCATTTATTCGCATAGTCATTTATTTTGTAACAGTTTGTACAATCATTTTACTAAAGAATAACAACTGACATTGCACCTCTGCATATAGGAAAGAGAGGTAAAAGAAATACAAACTCATATATCCAAAAGTATGTTATTGGCCAGTTAAGATTTGCTTTATCTTTTTCCATGGTGTTAATAGTAGTATCTGCTTAAAAGGAGTAAGTATTTTTGGTGTTCTAATCTGCCACTGACTTGGGTTTACCCAGTAAGTTTTTAACTCTGTGTCATCTGTCAATATCTGAAGTGTTTTTTTTGCTTTACAGAACAAGCAAATGAGTGAACGTGTTTCCTAGCGTCAAAATGGCAAAACTTGTTAAACAAGACTCATAGCAGCCATAGCATTAAAACAAAAATCAACATTTTATAAAAAGGTGAAGAACAGATAGACTTACACCTATATGAAATCTTTACTAAAAATATCTATTACTGATAGGAGATTTTAAAGAGGCTTCTGAAAATAAATTACTAAAATTGTAAAAAATTTTAACAAAAATTGTATTCAAATTTTGATACTCAAATTATATAATTTATATGCTATATAATTATACTATGTATTTTTATGTATTTATATAGATTACATTTTAAAAGGGTGAGAAAAGGATTTTTTTTTTTAATTCAGTTTCTATCTTCTGGCTTCCCTTTACACTGGCAGCCGGAGAGTGAGGAGCGCAGACCCAGGAGCTGCCAACCCTCTCCAGGAGAGGTGTGAGCCCTCCTGTCCTATCCCCCAGCAGCTGGAGTTTTTCTTGGCAGGACCTCTATTCCCAGAGACGTACCTGGTTGTTTGGCATCTTCAGAATAGGAATTCAGGTATGCATGGGGATGGAAATCCAGCTGAACTAATATGCAATAGTATGGTGATCTTAGCTGCCCGAAAGCACTTTAGGACTTCCTAAATTTGTTCAAATAAGTAAGCATCATCTTTCAGAAAATTACATATAAAATTCAATATAGATAATTAGAAGACCGATTATATAAGCAGTATAATAGTGTACTTTTCATCCCTGTAATCTTTGTCCATCCGGTGTTCATAGACAACTGACTCAAAAGGGCCATAAGTCACTAAAATCTTTTCAGAGAGAACCAGAGAGGTTCTTTGTCACTTTGTTCCTTTGTTATTTCTTTTTTCTTTTTGTCTGTCACCAAAAAAGTAAGACAAATATGATATTCTTCTGAATTTCCAAACTCCTTGCTACAAATAATAATAATTTCCATTTCTACAAAGGTAATAGACTATACCTGGTCTCCTACTGTCAGCAGTAGCACTGAAGTATTGCAGTCTGCAGAGGAAAACCTTGGCCACCTTGCTTCACAATTTGTGCTTTTCCTTCAAACAAAGAATTGACATATCTGAAGACACTATGTCTCCAAATTTATTCAGTTTGCTATTGATTTTTTTTTCTTAATTATTATGATCTTAACATTTCTAATAGAGACCTAATTCAAAGCAATGTTGAAAGTCTCAAGGCAGACATCAGAAGCTGTGAAAAGGTCTCTGACTTGGTTGGTCTGGGTTTTCTATCCTTGCTTTATGCATGCTCTTCCACTTCTATGTATGCTTTTTGCTGTTGAATTCTCCAGACGAACTCTGGAAGGTCCTTGATTATTTTGTGACTAGAAGGGGGATGCTGGGGAGAAGCAGCAGTAGCTATTAGTAGCCTTCTCTAACTATTGGTAGTCTTTAGAAACTGCCACCTCCTTTTCTTGGTTATTAGCTTTTAAGCCAGCCTAGGCAGCTTCTCAGGGAGCAAGATGTGCTGCTTGGGGTGCATGTGCTGAGGAACTGAATCCTTAACAGCTCTACACCTTGTGTTGCCCCTTACCTTATGATAAAGGGATAGCTTTAATAGTAGAAAATGAACTACTTATAAACACAGATTTTCAATGGAGCCTTAACAGGTAAATAATAAGTAATAAAAGTCTCTTAGATCCTACTGGAATCACCTTGTAACCTTAAGTTGTAATTCCTGTTCTGCTTCTACCCATTAAAAACTGAAACTTTCTTGCAACCTTGCAATTTGAGAATAGTCTTCTTCACTGCAACTGTGAGACAGGAATTAACTTCCTACTGCACCCGTATTTTTTCCCCAGTCCTTGATTAATTTTTGCATTTTGTTTTTAATTATCTTGAGTTTAGTTTGCACTTCCCTGTTAGTTGGTCTAAGTTGTTCTAGCAAAGCCTTATGCAGCAAAGCATGAGGCACACTTGAAGGAAAATTTTCTTTACAACACTAAAAACTACCTTTTGTGTGTATATGTATGTTTGTGAGTGTTCTGTAAAAAGTCATGGCTGCTATTGCAGTTGGTGAATTTGAGAAAACTAGGTTAGTCTGAGAAAATAGCTTTCTTGGTTTGGTGTGTTCTGCTTCTAGGTGACCCCTTTATGATGTGACTCAGTCAGGTGGGAACAGTCTTGATCTCAATGCTGAAGACCAGAGCTACAAAGAGAGACCAAATCACCAAGAGCCACTGCCAGGCTCCTGTGCCAGTGGGAGGAATGCGGGTAGCCTCGAGCGTTCACCAGCGTGTCCTGCTGAAGGAGAGACCGCCCGGAGCCCCTGGAGCCAGGAGCCGGGTGGGTTAGGGTAACCCGTAACCTTGCAGGGCCAGAGCCACCCGTGCCCTTCCTGAGGGAGCAGGGGCTGTGACCTGCCCGTGGCAGCTCCTGGCTGCTGGAGCTGGTAGGTGACCACTCCTGCTGTGGGCACTAACTGCTTGTGATCCAGAGCGCCAGGAAGGAAAATCCCTTCACTCGGTAGGCAACAACTTTCTCATTTTAGTCGGGAGATGGTTATTAGAGTGAATTATGGCTGTTTTCGGTAATGAAAATATCCAGCCCTCCCACAGAGGGTGAAAATATGAAGAATGCTATTGCACTTGCAACTCCAACATTTTTTAAGGTTAAAACATTTGCTATATAGTGAACATAAGTTTGGGCCCTCTTCTACCACTTATAGGTAGCTATGAACTAAATAACTACAAGTAACATAATTAGCTGCTGGTACCTCAGAGGCTGTCAGGTGCCAGCTTCCAAGTTGTCAATGCCAAACTGTTTCTTTATAGAAAAAAAAAGAAAGTAAAGAAATATTTGTGTGAATTTTAAACTGAACCTCTGAAACAATTAAGTGGAGCTGAACAGGTTCATAAAACAAAGACTAATGACATGTCCCCCGCACTGCTTGGCTACGTGCCCCCATTGATCGGCTTGCAGAATGTTACAGGCGTTAAGTTGGTATTTTTCATTAGTTGCAATGAAATATGAGGGTCTCTTACCCTTCCCTCTGCTTGGTACTGCCTTATTCTTGTAGCTAAAGCTATCCAATCATTGCAAGAAATCATTATTGATTTGTGAACAGGAAAGAATCAAGGCTACCTTACCAGATCTAGTCCTCCCATAACAGCTGGATTCCCTTCACCATTCATCTTTTCAGTATCTGTTCCTGAAGTTTGTCCTACGTATAGGAAAGGCTGAACATGCAAATAGTGCCCTTTTTATGTAAGGGTAGAATATCAGCTTTATTTGCAACAGAGTTTTTGATGCATTGCTTTTCCTTCTATGGTTTTCTTCCCCGAGTGAATTCAATGTAGATTGCATTCAAGTGCCAACTGTGGCATTAGGTTTCAGCAAAGCTGGTTCTGGTGTCCACCTTAAATTTTACTTAGAATAACGTGAAACAATGCTGAGGATATAACCCTGAAGGCAACTGCATGTGAAGTCATTTATCAACAAAAAAAAATGTGAGGAATGCTGAGAATAAAGTGAACGTTCATAGTCATATTTTCATTTTTTTTAACCTGTAGTGCTAGGAGGCATTTTTTCCTTCATTCTCTAAGCACCTTCCTTTATTTGTTACTTGTTTGATACTAAATCTGCTCCTGCATCATAAAACAGCTAGAAATTATACATCAAAGTGCAAGATGTGTAAGTATAAGAATTTGAAGAGCTAGTGATCTTCCCCGTTTCCCCGTTGTCTTCGATATGGAGGCTGTACTCCTGGATAACACAATACATAAAAATAAGCTTATAAACAAAAATGTAAATTTTAAGAGCACAGCCCCCACTCATTGCTTGTCACGGCACGAGCGTGGGCAGCAATTTTCTACGCAGTCGCAGTGGTCCAAAGCAGACCCATGACGGGACAATTTGGTAGCCATAGTTTAACCACTGTGATACCAGCTTGGTACCCACAGCTGGCAGCCATCTCGATAAACTGTATGATTTTTATATTATTGTTAGCACAAACAATGGGAGAGTTCCTCCAGGACAAGGAAATCCTTTGATGTGATAGATCATTAAAGCTGTGCTACGAGCAGCTTTATGTGGCTGAGGGCTGCTGAACAGCCCGCAGTGGGTCCTTGCCCTGTGCCAAGGGCTCTTGCCACGTAAAGCGGCTCCGCTTGTTCCCGTTCCGGTCTCCCAGGCGGGGCTGGAAAGCGCTGGGGCTGGGGCTGGGAGCCGGGGGCTCCGGGGCGCTCGAAGCCCCTTCCGAGTCACCCTCCGTCAATGGCAAAACCCACGGGACGTGCAGGAGATTCATACCTCAGCGAACCATAAACAGAGCCACAGATGATAAAATTTAATCAAAATGTAACATTGCCTTCGGGATGCAGATCCAGTGCCTTTTGATGATTAGCAGGATTATCAAATGTAGATGCTCTGTTGAATACCATAATGTTGTAATATTGCACTCTATGGAACATCAATGCCAGAAATAATTTAACACCTGCACATAAATCATTTTGCAATTATCTTTTGGGAATTATTTTATCTTAATCTTTTTATTTTGTTCCAAATAAAATTAGAGGGGAACACTGAAAGATGACACTAGGTGAAACGGAGGAAGGATAGGAGCACTGTCAGGTTATATAAACTAAGCTAAATGTCTGTTTTCCATTATTTAATTTTTAGATTGACATGCAGCTTTGGCAATGGATTGTAAAATAGAATTGGTTTGTGTGTATGTGCATATGTTTAATTAAGTTAGACTTTTAGCAGCAGTTGTATCAAAAATATATATTCTGTACTCTTTAGCATTAAGAAGAGTGATATTAAGGGTGGAAAATCTTGAGCCTGTTGATCCTCCTTTCCCTAAAGCAAAACAGCCATTTAATTTTGGGACTTAGAAAATTATCAGTCAGAAGTTACAAAAAACTATTCTCTGATCAGGGAACAGAAAAGAGACAAACTTAATTCTCCCTAACATTAAGAGGAGCTGGGGGTATAAAATCCCAGTGCAAGCAGAGCAGGATAACCGCCTGGGGTAACCTTTCAAAGTGGTGCTGAGTGAGTCATTGATGTTAATGGAAACTTTGTGGCTAAATCTCCTATGCAGAGCTTTGAAAGCCCAACCCCAATTTCTGGAAGCCTATAATGATGGACTGTATTTACAGAGCTATATAGGATGGAAATAAATTATCCTGTTTCAGTAAGCCTCAATTGTGTTTTAGTATTCAATCAGCTTTGTTTAAAAACTGTTTGGAAAGCTAATTCTAGAAACACTCTTGCAAATAACTTTATTTTCTGCTCCAAATAATCACTTTGCGTCAAAACCTATGAGCATTTTAATAATATCATTAGGGAAAAGCAAGATAACTTAAACGAGATAAACTGGCATCTGTTAAAATTATATGGGGCCAAAAGAGTGACAAAATGCCTCCCTTGGAAAGAGCAGGCCAAGCTCTGCCCTGACTTTTCATGCATGCTTGTGCAAACACATTAAATGCCACCAAGCAGCTTTATATGATGTGAATTCCTTGCAGCTTTGTGTGCCCGTTTCTCACGGCGCGCTGGCGCTGCCCGGGGCCTTGCGAAGGGAAGGGCGCCTGCTGGCATTCCTGGTCGGGACTCGTAAGCAAAAACCAAGCCTTGCCAATCATTGTCCTTCTCAAAAACAGAAAAGTCCACCCAGCCTGTTTACCAGTTCTGGAATAGTGGGGTGGTAACATCAGGTTCGTGTTTGAGAAATGCTGTAAGCCCTTTGGGTAAAGGGCTCTCTCTAGGGGTGAAGTGGCATCTCCTTAACTGCTAGCACAGCCTGGTCTTGACATGGTGTTTTCAGTTGTCAAAATTTGACTGAACTTACAAAATCTTTAAGATGAAAACACAAGACTTGTTGCTACTCAGTGATTTATTTTAGTATCATTTCATCTTACAATATTTCCATTGAAATGGCTTGGTTTTGTCCGGGAGGAATGAGTGAAACTTTTCTGCCTGTGTGAAAAGTTTGAACTGAGAAGTTTTAGCATGTCTGGCCTGAGAAGCAAAGATTGTAGAATTTGAAAAAGAAGGAAAGTTTTGGCATTGAAGATTTGCCAGATCTAACAAAACTGTGCTTAGAAAAATATCCGCTCTTAATGTAGCTTCTGCCAATCTATCATCAGCTGGGACAAGGGGAACAGATTATTCCATGTTGAGTATAAAGTAAGAGCAGAGAAATGCCTCTTCAATTTGAAGTGTCTCTGAAGACAGCGTTGCCCTGTGCGCGCAGCATTTTCTTGTCTTGGTGCAGGAGTTAGATTCCTTCAAACTTTTCTGTATTTCACCAGGATTATGATCATTTTTGTTTACTATAAGATGCTTATATCAGATTTCTACTGTTGGTTTAGCTGTCAAGAGTTGGTTTCCACCTTGTTCTTGCTGTTTTGAATAAACTTTGGAAGCACCGTAGTATAGGAAACTTCGTGGTTTAAGTTTCAAGGGTGTCTGCCCGAGCTCTAAGACATCCCTGAGCAGCACTTGAGGGAGGCAGCTGGGCGAGCTGGGGACGCAGCCGGCACTCCCGGATTCCTCTGCTTGCCGTTGCTCCAGGTTAGTCGCTCATGGTGCAAATTTCCTCCGAGCTTTCGTACAACTTTTGCTTCGTGCAGATGACTTGAGGCTCTGGCAGAGCCTTCTGGCAGTTCCTGTGTTTGCAGCATAGGTCAGGACTGACCCCGGGTGCTGGCCTGCCCCATGCACAGGGTCTCTCCCACCACCTCCCTTCGCAGCCCAACAGTCCCTCTTCGGTGGGGATGAAGCCGATGTGATGTAAAAGGCCAGGAGGAACCGGGGTGTTGGAGGCACTGGCATGTGCTCAATTAATTGTGGCGTGGCAGGAGTTTTGATGAATAACAATAAGTACCCGAGGGGTCCTCTTGACCTCGTATCTCCCATGCCGGATCGTAGTCCTGACTTAAATCTTCTGATGTTTAGGACTCAGACGCTTTTCATGGTACCAGCAGCCAGAACTGTGCATGCTCCTCACTGGGCAGAGGTTAAAAACAGGGGGAAGGAGGGTACCCTTTTCACAGGAAACTGAAATTCCAAATTTAAAGCCAATACTGAAAATATTGATTAGTTCCTTTGCCTATAAAAAGGACATAGGCAACTGAGTCGTGAGGTTCTCTGTAAGTGATAATAGACTCTGAGGAAGAGAGGTTTTTTTTTGTTTGTTTGTTTAAGTACTTTGGGGCTGTTGGTTATTAGAACACAGTAAACTAGACAGGAGAAGCATGTAAAATGGTGATTGTCGTTTCTGTTTCTAATGCGGCTCTTGACAGAAGTTCTAATTAAGCAGTATCCAGGTTTGCCAGCATTCTAGACAGACAAGGAATATTCTTTGTTTTGGACTAGTATGTGCCTGTTTTGTTGCCTAATTATTTCTTTTCTTGTTAAATTGGAGGCAAGCTTGCACTGAAATATTAGTATACAACAAGTCAAAATTTGAATAGTGACTTGAAAGTTTTCAGCAGCCAGTTAGCCTCATGTAGCAGTGAGCAGGGTTCACTTAAGAGCGGTAGGTGAGTAGCTATTTATGGTGTTCTCAGAAGTTTCAGATGCCTGAAAGTTTGCTGGAAATGACAACTGATTGAGTTAAAACTTTTCATAGAGGTAATATTTCTGTTCCTGGGGAACTATGATACCTTTCATTGAAAGCAGCAGATGCAGAAAATGCATTTCCCTGGTGCCTCTAGGGGCACGGCTGTTGAAGGTATTCAAAGCTATTTCACTGAATTTATACTTGCAGCAATACTTCTCCCACTTATATCCAGCCAACAGTTTGTGGTCAAGTTCATAGGTTAATCCAACACAACAGTTTGTCCTTATCCCACTCTCCGCATTGCGTCGGGAGGCAGCAGCCCTGCTCTTGACATACCAGCCTGTCCAAGTGATGCCCTTGGAGAGCCCTGGAGTGTTTGCACTGATTTAGCAGGTATGTGCGGCCGCAGCACGGCGGGGAAGAGCTCTGCGGAGAGGTGGCGGGGGAAACCTCGCTACACAGTCCATCCATACGCCGTGTTGCGTGCAGGGATGGCATTGCCTGCTTCGTACACAACCATATACACTTAGGTGACTGTCTGAATACTTCCTTACTCCTCTGTAGAACAGCATCTTTTGACAACTCATATGGGATAAGATTTTTGATGGGGCAGAAGTTGGGGAAAAGAAAGGATGTCAGAAAGCAAAACTGAACTGAAATCTTTAAAACCAATAACTATCCTCTGCCCATAATACCTGCTACCTAAACAGTTTTGTCACTTTATACACACACAGGCCATGAAAAGAAACTGCAAAAGAACACTGCTTGGGCTTTGTGTTTCCTCATGTTTTATGTGTTTGAGGCAAGTGGGTACATTAAGGGAACGATAGAAAGTTATACAGAGGAAATAGAATTCTGTAGATTCTCAAATCATTAACGTCGAAGACTTTTTTAAAGTGTTAGCTTTCAACTTGAGCAAAAGATCAAATAAATTGTATGAAAAAGATCCCCATATTTATTCTACAGTGAAGTATTGCCTCACTTTACTCTGTAAAAATGCATTCCTTGAAAAGAGAGCTAAACTAGACTGGTTTCATTTGCCACATCCATGAAAGTATATTGTCTTTCTTTCTTTCTCTCTCTCCCTCATTTCTTTTAGGAGAAAACAGACAGAAAAGCCACAGAGTATACACTCTTACCCAAAATTGTTTCCTAGGTGCTTAAACCTCCAGGCTTTGGATTCAAAGCAAATCTATTAACTTTGGATGCCTTGCAATGAAAGTACACTTTGGTGATGAGGAAGCATTTGCCTTAAGCTTGGGAAAAACTTAAACTAACGTCATCTCAGCGTGATTAGAGCTCGTATGTATTACTGACCTAGGGGCATGCATCAACAGGCAAGAGTCGGCAGAAACAATAAATTCATTCTCTTGCTTTGGAGAATGCAGTTATAATAAGGTGAAAATCTTTCCAGTAAGGATACATATGTGCATAATAAGTGCCATAATTATTAAGAAAGCAAAGGATAAAAATACCTGAGTGTGTCATGACAGTATAGGGTGTGTGTATTCATGTAAAAATGTTTTAATCAATTCAAAATTAAAGGTAATTCCTACGATGAGGCCAAATTTAAGCAAATGGTACAGTGCTTATAGGCTCAGCTTTCAGATTTTAGACTCAAATTAACCAATGTCTTTTAAGGCTCCTACTAAAGAATCGGACATTTAAGCTGCAAAAATTTATATCTTTGTGCCAATTTATTAAAGTACTAAGCATGCCACTGAGTTCAAATTATCTGCCCTTCCATGAGGGAGCATCTTTTGCTTTGTGGTTATGTGGTGTTCACAGCTGGGCACGTGGCTCTGCTCACAAGCAAGAAGCTTTCTTGCTTGCTTTTTCACAAGCTTTCTACTCTTTCTGCAGTAGAATAGAGGCATCGTAATAATTTCCAGGACTGATTCCATTACCTTATCATAGTTTTTATATTCTTTTCTGTACCTTTCCCTTCTTTCCCTTCCCAGTAACTTTTAACAAATATTCAAACAGCTGGAAGTGGATGACAATGCATCTGTTTTCCATTAGTGGAATTAAGGCAATTCCTTGACCTTAAACATCTAGTCCACCAGCTTCATAGACTAGAGAGGTCTCATAGAAATGTTACCCTACATATGTAAACTACAACTGGTCTTCCTGTATCTAGTTTCTGTTGGTGTATGCTGGCATATTTCCTTTTTGCATGCATAAGATATGTAGATCTCCCTCATGAATGCTGTAGTCAAAGGCACTAATGTCCACAAGGGAGTTTCTAAAGAGTTCCCTTAGCACAGAAGTGGCTGGGAAATCCGAGGGCTGAGCTGGAAGGCAAGACCAGCTCCCTTGGAGCTCCGGTTGCCGCAGCCTCCGGGCCCTGCTCCGCAGGCCTCACGGAGCCCGTGCTGCCTCCGCAGGCGGCACCGCGGGGCTTGGGGACGCCGGGGAGCTCAGTGGGACCTTGTGGCACGGGCTGCTCCTGCGCTCGTGAACTTGGCAGTCGAGAGGCTTCGTGTCTGCGCGGCCCCGGGGTGCCTCTCTTTGGCAGCCTTCTCGCTCGTCGTCTGCTTGAAGGGAGCTCCTCATTTCCCAGGTTGTCTCCCACAGGACTCCCTGGAACCAGGACCTGGAAGTCTTGTCCCTCCCCAAACTGCATCTCATCAGGCCATATAGGGGCATGGTGGGGTGGGAACTCCTTAAGTGACTATACTCAAAGCTCCTAGAATAGGGTTTGGGGCTGAGAAGTGCTATTCAGGAAGAATGCAATTGTATTTGCTGCAAATAAGAAAGTACTGCGTGATTCCGTGTGCTAAATACATTAACAAATCTCCTTAATACTTTCAACACGTCTATGCTTTTCAACTCAATGTTTAGAATTTGGCCTTTATATTTTGGATTACTCCATAAGATATATACTTCTAAAACTTCCTTTTACGTAGTTTAAGAATATCTTATCAAAAAAATCCAAATCACTGATTTAATCTCATGATTAAAAGCTTAAGATGTGGTCTTTATACCTGAAGAGTGGTGGGAATAAAGAAATTTTAAATAAATCAGTGCAGGGATATAATACCTACTTTTTAACTAACAGGAAAATGCCAGCCTCCAAGCATGTTTGTGGAAGATGATGACTGGTTTTTGTAAAATAAAGCTCTCTGCAATTTATTCTTTATGTGTGAAAAATTATCAGTGAAACTATAACAGAGACATTCTGAATATCAAAGGAATGGTGGCTCAGCATATCAAGATGCAACAAATAAGAATAATGTTGATCCTTTGTAATCCAGTCTCAAAATGTTTAAAACATGTAAACATCTGATCATTTAATACTTCTTAAACTGTGGTGCAGAGTGACTTAGCAGTACTGCCTTAATGGGTTTCTGCAAAAAAAAAAAAAAAAAATCTTTATATGCTTTTTTTATTGAAAGCTAAGTCAGTTGTGATAAAATGTTTCGCTGCTTTCCTTCTGGAGAGCCAATATGAGAAAGCATGTATAACTCTATTAATGTTGGTGAACATGAACTTGTTTTAGAAAGTCTATTCACACCTCGCTCATCAGGCCACCGCTTCGTTAGCTCCGTAAGTAGAAGTGCAGATAGATGTGGTGTAGGGGCATCTTAACAGAGAGGGCAAATAAAGTTTTATTAGCTCCAGTGCCAGATACCCGGTGCTCTGCCTCTCTGTGTCAGTTGGTGGGCTTGGGATCTCCAGACATCTCATCAAGTTCTGTTTCAAAGGGGAAAAAGAAATGCCTATCAGATGTATGTATTTTCTCTGGGTTGTAACTGGGATAATCCATGAGGATTTGCACTTGTGGGTTGTCTACTTAAGGTTTACAAAGGCATAAGCTATCTGAAGTAGTAAATTAGTAGAAAATTAACATGACTTGAACTTAAGCTCAACAATACCTTTGAAGAAGGAAGTAAGTCTTTAATTTCCTCCGTAGGAAAAATATCGCCAGAGGAGGATGATCTTGAAGCTTGAGAGCTTTAACATACTTGGTAGAAGGAATAGCTTCACTGCAGCAAGAAAGTAATGGTCTCTCTGAATAAAAATGCAACAGGAGTTGTGCAATTCTTCAGTAATCAGTAGTCTTGGGGTTAATTTCCCTGGCAAATACATTTGTATATTGTATTATGGACATTTTTGTCATACCAATGTGTCTCATCTGTTTTTGCCTTGTTTAAGCATTTGGCCTTAGCAGCATCATGTGATTGGACTGTGCTCTCTCGTGCACTACACCAGAGTGCTGTTTTCGACGTCCTTAGATCAGAGCTGTTTATGCACTTAGCCGTGGGAGCTTCTGCCAAGCTGCAGAACTGTTTCAGTGTTAGCTGGCTTCTTTTCTGGCTAGGCTTTATAAATGCTTACTTCCAGGGTATATTATTATTATTATTTTAAGTCAAATATTGTCCTCGCTTTTGAGGTTCTATCCCTTGAAATTCCTGAACCCCTTCCAAAAATGTCAACACCTCCCTAGCCAGATACATCTTGCAAGCACCTTTCTCTGTAAGAGTTTGTGAAGCCCTATCATAAACCAAGAGTGGATTTGTTTTCCTCTGCACTTTGTTAAAAGAGACTACTCTTATGATAACCTGTTCAGATATTGATTTCCTGATCTTTCCAAATAATGTATTAAAGGTCTTATGCTTCCTGTACTGACGGTATTTAATTCTGTAAACAGAGCAGACAGGCATTTTCTTGCAGGTGCAATAGATAATATAAGCTGCTATTAAATATCTGCCTTTGAAAGATACCTAAACTCTTTGCTCTCCAAGAAGATTTCAAGTAAATTGCTAAATCTCATTAAAATCTTTGGTGTCTTGGCACCCACATCTGAAGATGAGTTATCTGGTGCTACATCTCATGTATTGGTGATGTTGTGGCCCTCCTGTAGCAGGAAGGGATTTTTTTTGTTCCTCAGCAGGATGTGTTTGGCTCTTGCTTTTGCCAGGTGAAGAGAACGTTTTGAGGAGGGGTGTGTAGAACTAGCCTAGACCAGCCATGTGAAAACAGCTTCTGCTTTGCACTCCCAGGACAGCACAGAGAGCGACATCAAAGACATCCAGCAGTGCCTTTGCGAGACTAGGTCAGGTGGGTGTTTTCTTTGCCAGACCGAATGAACTGCATTCGTTCTGAGTGATGCAGAGTTTTCTCTTTGAGAAATGCCTTGTGTCATAACTTACCCAAGAGTCTTGCATGTGCCCCTCTGAATTTTCCTTCACTTCAGTGTCACTCAGAGGTCTCTCACCTGCCCTTGGCCCCATGTGGCCAAGGTGACAGGCCACGCTTCCCAGGAGTGACACTAGTGCAGGGCATGAAAATATGGAGATAATGACAATTATCTGTAAAATCTGTATTGAAATAAATAACATAAATATAGATGTTTCCTATTAGCTTTAAAGAGTAAAAATGCATCAGATCAAACTTGGTCTGATATGCAATAATGTTCTCTGTATTTTATCAGAGTTTTTATTTGAGATCTGGAAAGATTAATGGCATATCTCCAGATCTCTGCCTCTGGGAGGGATAGGAGCTTTAAACAGGCTGAAGAAATGAGCACTGGAGATATGAAGAGAAGGTTGGTTTTGGTGGCCTCTTCCGAGTTTTACTCTGCTAGCCCGATATGCTCGGACATCAGGACTTTTGGTAATTATTTTGCCAACCTTTGACATAGCAAATGCTTCTTGCCACAGGATCACATGCTGCTCTATTTTTAGCCAAATACAAGAAATTGCCAGCAGGTGGCATGCAAAGGGTGCTATTTCTGATGGCTTTTAGCTTTGGTGTGGGGTTTTCCCTCAAAAATAAAATCAAATAGGAACTTGAGCTCCCAAGTCAAGGGAAAATACCCCCTTTGCTGAGAGGTGCTTAGTGCTTCAGCAGGAGTAAGGAAGACAGAGCTTCCTTCCTTTTCTCTCTCTCTCAAAAAAAAAAAAATGTTACCGAAGGGTTTTCACATTTTGGGAACTCATGGCAGAATTCTGGAATGAGACCCTGTGTTTGGGAAGCCTGAAAGGCCCCGGGGCCCTAGGCTGCGGCCTGCTCTGCGCTCTGCGTGTTGACAGCAGAGCTTCGCTCCGGCCTGATGGCTGGCAAGAGTGAGACAAAAATACAAGGCACTTTGTTTTGCAGTGCCATTCCAGATTTTTGTGTGGCAACAGGTCAACAGGCTGGCCTACTGCCATTGGGAGACTGCATTTGGATGAAAGAAATACTATTTTTTGTTGGTAGCCTTATTACAAATGTCTGGGTTAAAGAAACTTCTGTTTCTCCCACATTAGCGCTCTAGACAAATCTTGAACCACCTTTGTGGTGAGCGCTAACAAACGCTGTCACTTTGACCTAATCCACTTTTCTGCACAGCTGTGCTAAAGTCACCTTTAGTTTTATCACATTTTAATGCAAACAAGGCCGGAAGGGTGCTTGTTTGGATTGAAGAAGCTGTGACAATTCATCTGAATGGGAACTTCAGTAACTGGGAAGAAAAATGTGACAGGGAGCTTTATCACTGCATTGTACACAACAATTTGAAAATTATTGCTTCTTTAGGGGCCTATTCTCTTCTTGAGGCCTTGCACAGTCTATGCTAAGCAGCTAGACAGAACTCTGAATGGTTTGCCAGGCCTAAAGACAGATTTTAATTCTATTGTTTGTGGGTATTCCTGACTTTCCTAAGAGGATTCAAAGACAGGCTGCAGAACAAGGCGCCTAACACAAGACTTTGGTCAATCTTTAAAATTCAAATGGCAAAGAGTGGTCCCCTCAGTGCTTTGAAACTGGCCAGACTTTGGGGATGTTTGCTTTCAAAATTTGTGGAGTTCATTCAGAACTAAATGAACATGCAGAAAATGCTCTGTTAAACTGTTTTTAAAAAGGTTGCTTGACCACTAATTTCCTATTGGAGTGTGAATAAAGCAGGGAGAAAAGATTTTTCTTTCTAAAACGTTCAAATTACCATACAGGAGCTTTTTCAGAAATATTATATATAAAGATTTACTAGATATGAGCAAATAATTGTATAAGTACAGGTCACGTTTGTACATTTTTTTAAAATATATATATATATATACTTCAATTAAATTCTAAGTGAAATTGGATAAGTATTTAAATGTTTAGAAAAAGGCTTTATCACACACTTGGATAAAGCTTTTGCAAACTGAGTATTTAAAGTGTTTGCAGAACAATGTTGAATGAATCCTGCTGGAGGCCGCAGAGGAAATCTTAGGTACCGGGAAAGCAGGGATCCGGTCTCCTAGGAGACGCGAAATCCCAGCGCTTGGAGCGGGGTGTCCGGAGCCGCTTGCCGGGCTGCTCCACTGCCTTGTGGCTGCAACCTGAGCTGGCCAAGCTGGGCATGATGTGGAACCCCCTTCCTGATAGAGAGGCGTAAAGCACCTCTCCCAACCCTGGTTTGCCTGTCTGACTTGCTGGGAATGTTGCTGGGAATTCATAGTAGCTGGGCATTTTCAGTTCATGGTGATATTTTAATACAGATAGGAAGATACCACTTTAATGGAGCAAATTTTAAGAGTCTGCTTGTATCAGCAATAGCTGTTGTTGTTTCTATCCTAAGGCTTACCTGGAGGGTTGCAGCTGCTGCTTCATAAATTTATTTCATTTCTCACTGATGTATCTTTGCACCTTCTCACCACTTTCGCCATTTCTCACTACCTTTCTGAATTAGCACATCTGTAAAATCCCAACTCTTTAGAGAGTGATCCGTTGATCACTTTCAGGTTAACTTCGTTTTTTATTAAGTGGCACATAGGAAGGATAAGTTGAAGGTTGAGGACAGGTAGGACTAAAGAATTAGCCAAGGTCTGTTTTTTTTGTTTTTAAAAAAAAAAAAAAAAAAAAAGATCCTTCCCTTACATGGGAATTTTAGGCTGTCATTATCTTAGGACTGTCACCTATTTATAATTGGGCATTTTCCAGGGAAGGAAAGCAATGATCTTTCTCTTCCTCCTCCCATACTTGCTTGCCTCGTGCTGACAATAATTATCTTGGTTAAGTTGGTAAATGCTTCAGTTTGGGTCTGCTGCCATGTTCAGGGACACTCTAATGGATCTGGTTATACCCACAACCTCTCTGCTCTCAAACCGCTGTCGAGCGCTCCTGTGCGGCGCTCCTGTGCGAGATAATGAGCTGCAAAGTGAGTTACGTGTCCCAGGCTGAAACCGTAATGAAAATCAAGGTCAGAACCGTGTTGCAGGAGACCGGGAGGAGCCTCCCGTGCGGGACTGCGTGTTAGGTGCCCCGTGCTTCGAGACTGCTGGGTTTAATAGTTAGGATTATGTCTTTAACTGGGAAGCTGAAAATCTGTTGTCTTATTGCGTGCTCATCCTAATTTCTTAATCCGTTGCAGCTTTTAACATGAGTTAGAGCCTGCTGGAGCTAGGCTACAGGGGAAGAAAGAATAAAATTCTTTTAGTTCTTTACCAAGAAGTATTCCAGCAACTGGGACTTTTTCATGGAATTCTGGGGGTGCAGAGCCAATTCCAGAAAACCTCAGCAATTCATGGGAATTGGCTTTGAAAGACTAGTTCATTGGACAGTGTCAGAGCTATTCCAGAAAGCTTTTCTTTGATTTTTGTGTAAGCAAAGCCTGCAGGTTTCGGCCAAAACCAGGAGGATAATAAAAGTTGTATTCAATGATATTTGAGATTTTCATATAAAGGTAGATCAGATAAGATGAGCATCTGTGTGTGCTGTATCAATGAGAAAAATTAATTTAATTAGAGATTATTATCTTTATTTTTATTTTTTTAGGGATTAATTTTTAGAACTTATTGTGCTAACATCAGCATCAAAAAATAGCCGTTGTCTATGTAGTTACCATCTAATACATGTAAATACATGATTTTTCAGCATCCTATGCTTGTCTATAGGTTAGGTCATTTCATTCCTGAACGTCACAAGTGGCAGGGTCTGAAACTCTCTCTGGAGTATTGGAAACATTTCCCTTGTCTGGGATCAGGCAAAATGAAATGCCTGAGCTCGTATTATGTTTCTGGGAAGTAATAACATGGCATTCAAATAACATGGCATTCAAAAAGTCATCTTTGTGCTAGCTGGTGGCTCTAAGTTGATGGCAAAACTGGTGTTTATGGTATATTAGCAGTATTACTGTATACTCCCACATGATGTTACACACCAAAGGGGTGCTCTGATTATCTGAACAGTTTTTCTCTATAAGGTTACTGAACTCATCAGCATCCTTTTGGGATGACACTGTCTCAGTTATTGGACTTCTTACCTGTGTACCCCAAGATTCATAGCTCTGACTCCTGCTTCTAAATTACATTTTAGTTAGAGGTTTTCCTACTTTTCATAGTCTTTGTGTTCTCTTGTTTCTCATAGTTCTTTTCTGCAGCTGTTTGGATGAGTTATATTTTAGCTTTTTTGGCAATGGTTGGGAAAGAGCAGGGAAGAAAATTCAGCCACCTCTCTCTAGATCTTGCAGGTTAAGGGAGCCTTCTCCATTGAACCACAGGAGTTGGCCCATTAGCAAACAACCAGTAATCCAAGAGGCTTCTTATTTGAAAGACATGATTTAAAGAAGCAGTTGTGGTCTGAAAGAGTTAGTTAATGCATGTTGTGACAGCCCTAATTTCTAAATGAAGTTTTCCCAGCTATTTTTTATTACTTGTTAGCTGTCTCTGCAAACACAGGCCCTGCTCTGGTGTTTCTGGTCGCTCCTGCTTTCTCACATCAGCCCTGGTGATGAGCTCTGCCAATGGCTACACCAGTCCTGCTCTGCTCTTTCCCACCTGGTGCTCCTGTGCGGGTATAAACAGGGACAAAATTGGATCTCCTGCTTAAACCTGCATGGCAATTTGGTTGCTAAGCACAAGCTAGAAGAAAATTCAGCTTGCTGTCTTAATTTTGTGGAGGAAAACAGATGTAATATGCAGGAAGATAGTGTTCTTACATGGTGCTTTTTGAAGCAGTAGCCTTAAGTATAGTTCTGTCTCCTACATATCTGAGGGTCCATTAAGATTTTGAAATTATTGGTGGAAACTCCACTGAAGAGCAAAGTGTGAAGAACAGAAAGCAGCAGCCTGGACATGAAAATGTGAGCTAATGAAGTCATATAATTGAAATGTAAATTAGGACAGGTTATAAGAGGAAAGGAAACCTTTGTAGGTTTTCGTTTTGGCTACAGAGTTCAGCACTGTGCCTCTTCTCATGTTTTTAGCTTTCTTGCTACTCGGCAGATCAAGAAAGTTAACAATTTTTTCTCTCCTGCTAGGACATTGCTGTGCCCACAGTTTAATGCCTTGGTCCTTTCCCCTCTTACAGCCTTTCACTATTTCTACTTTACCTCCAGTATCTCCTTTCTTTGCTTCCATGCTACTAGGAAGAGTTACCAAGTTTTCTTCATTGTTTGGCTTGTTTCCTCTGTCCAAGGTAGGCTCTCTTCCTCCTATAACATTCACACTTTTGCATTGTTTTGTAATTTGTATTTCCGTTTCCAGCAGTAGGAATTAACATTTTTTCCTGTCATAAAATAGTCTGATTTCACTTGCTTTAAAATGCTTCTCTTAACCCCAGATTTTCACCAGAGCTTCAAGGTCAAGTTAAATTTATAAAAAAAAAAAAAAAAAAAAAAAAAAGTGATTGACAAAAATTATTACCTTCACACTGACATTAGTGTTGCTTTCCAGCAGCAACAATAGGGTTAGTTTGTCAGCACCTCTGCACTCCCCTGCATTATAAAACATGTGGAAGCCCCTTAGCTTATTCTATGGCATTTTAATATATGAAATATTTAACAACGCAAGCAGATGGAGTAGGAGTTTTAACTGACTTTACCTTCAGCTCAGTTCAGCACCACTGTATTGTCCAGCCACGAGTAGGATCTCTGACTAAAGCAAACGTTCCCTGCTCATGCGATAGCTCACTCTGGAGAGCAAGGAACTAAGCTCAGAGTGTTCTGCAGTCAGGCTGCAGGGTTGCTCTCTGCTCCTCTCTCATGAAACTGCAAAAAGAGCATATTTTGAACAGAAATGAAACTGAATTTGCGTGTTGTCTTTATTCCCTATTTCGGCTTTTACAAGTGAAAGTATGAGCTGTTGCAATCAGGATGGTCCTGGATATTCCTAGTGACAAATCCTGCACTGGGACCAGCCCTGGCAGGTAGCTACATGATAATCAGGGAGGTTTTTGGAAACATCTCTGCTAAAGTGAATTTGAAAAATCATATATATATATTTTATTATTAAACTAGCCAAAGGTTCTGCAAAGATGCTATTGTGTAGTTACTTACTTCAACTTTGGACGCTCATAGTGAACACTGAAACTGTGCTTTCCCCACAGTTTTGAAATTTATTTCCATCTAGTACTTCTTATTACTTCACTGATTCATGCCCTGGTGAATTCCATGAGCCAAAACTTTTCACTTCAATAAACAGTGTAACGCGGCTGTCTTAAACAGATTGATAGCAGTCACAAATGTCCACACCATTTTCCTTTATTTAGCTTGCTTAATACATTATAACATGGTTAAATCCTCTTCCCATTTGTGGGTCATAACTAAATCATAGCTGAAGTAACCTGCTGTAGGATGTACTGACATGGCTTGTTTTTAAGCTCTGCTTAGTAATTTTACAAATAATTTAATAGACATACAGTACTGTAGTTCTTGGAAAGTGGAAGTCCGTTCTTCAATTTTGCGTGATACTTGTAGGATATATATGCTTCATATGAGCCGCCTTTTTAAGAATAAAAGATTTAAGTTTCAAAAAATGACTAGTGCTCCTACGATATTTTTAAAGGAAAAAAACACACTTTTCATGGATGTCATGAAATTTGATTTAATTTGTTAAGTTCAGATGTGTGCTGCAATATTTATACCTAGTTTCATTGCACTGATATATTGATATTGATCAAGCATAAAGTGCTTTATCAGTGGTGCCTGTAGGAGGCATGAGTCCTAATGCACTTGTGCATCCGGTCTGGGAAGATCCTTCTTTCCATCGCACCGCGCTATGGAATCCGGTATTTGGCCTTCTTGGGCTGAGCTGCTAGGCCTGTACCAGTCACACTCGGGGAGAGTTGTTGTAACCACTGGTTCCTTTGTTCGGCACTTTATTTTTAACTTTTCAAATCTCAAAATAAAGCAGTAATTGCAGGAGAGGGGGGGTGATTTTGAGGGTTTTTTTCCCTTTTACCCTCCTGTCATTTTTTTTCCCAGAGCACGGCCCGTCTCTGTGCCACACACTTGTGTGGTAGCCGCACGGGGTAACCGGAGCCTGGCATTCTGGCAGGCACGGTTTGCGATAGCCGCGATCGCACAAGTATCAGCTGACGGTCCCGTGTCGCGTTTTCTCTCGGAGCCGCAGCGGTGACAATGGCTCACAGTGGTGACCGCGCGGGCCCTTCCCGGGGGAGCGCCGCCGAGCGCTATCTTGCCACCTGATCTCAGCGCTTTTAAGCTGTGCACTAACCGCTGACATCTCCCGTAAATGCCTCCTTTATTCCCTGCCAGGGATTGTCCTCTGTGTCGGGGGTAGCCGCCGGAGCCCGTGTCCACATGCCAGCCAAGCGCTTCGCTTTCGCCATGTGAATTTGCCTCTGTCTGGCGCTCCGTGAGGCCCCTCCATACACCTGAGCATCCTCGGGAGCCGGGCCGGGCCTGAGAATGGCCTTTGTGCGGCCGCCGCCGCGGCGCTGCTGCTGGCGCGAGCCCCGCTCCCTTCCTCCGGCTGCCAAGGAAGAAGTTTGCCATCTCAGTTAGGGGCTGGCTTCTTCCTTTTCTCTTATTTATTTTAAATTGTGTCTAGCTAGTAATGTAGCCTGGCCACACGTCTCCACAAGGACTGTGGCACTTATCGTTTCAGCTGCTCTTAAACAAAAGCGATATTCAGTCACATCGCTTATCAGCTCGCTAGCAGATAAAATAGTTATTTTTCAAAATGCTTCTCTATCTTGTCTTAAACAGACGTATATAGATACTTTGCGGTCATCTTGGTCCGTAGATATTTGTTTCACGGGAAAATACACTTTCCATTTCATACGACTGTTTGTGCAAACTCCTCTTCCCTGGGGACAAAGTGCGTTCTGTGCCTTTCAGGACAAAATGCCTTAACCTGTTCTGTTCATTCCTGCTTGGAGGAAAGCTGAGCACAAGTCAGAGGTATTATTTCTCCCCCGTAGTAACTTTTAGCCTACTACATATCCACCCAAGTGCATCGCCTGTGGAAGTAACAGTATGATTTGCCTACAGATAGTTTTCTATTTTGGGGGGCTCCTGCCAGCCTCTCCAATGGGTGTGATGTGGTTAATGCTAATATCTTTCCAGCATCTGAGCCGGGCACCAGGTACATGGTCCATGTAGAGCTTCTCACTGCTTTACCAGCAGATCATTGCACACCCTCCTGAAGGCCACCTTGTTTCTTCTCCCTGCACACACATTGCAACTCCCAAATAAGCTCTTTACCAACACATGCCAAAATACTCTGTTAGCAAGGCTGGAGCTCCACTGTCTTTCCTCCAGACTGCAGTCTTGTGTGAGCTATTTGGATTCTACACGACGAATCGTGCAGCCTAGGCAGTGAGGTACCATTGCAAGGGTGCATTGTTCAAATGCCACATTTAATTTTGGCGGACAAACCTTTCAAGGACTTATTTTTCCCTCAGAGTTACATCCGTTTTATCTCTCTCTATATAATCTCTTCCTGCTGAAATTAGGACCAAGGATGCACTTGTATGCTATAGTTTCAATTGCATAAATATCTACTTCACTTCTGTTGCCACTGCTCAAGCTGTCTAAACAAGGGCTGTGAAAGATGGTAACAGCTAACATGGAATAGCCCTGGGAAAGTATAATAATGCAAACTTAGAATGGGGGCGAGGGAAATTGTCTTATTTTCTTTTCTTCAGAAACATGAACTTACTTCCCACATTTGTTTGCTTTAGTTTGCTGATTTGCCAGGTGCACGGATCCAGTAGGCCAGGGCGCACCCAAGACATTTGCCTGGATGGTTTTCTTTCCTTTTACACTGCTCTTCAGATCTTGCTGCATAAATTAACACGTCATTTTCCCACATTTGGCAATATATGGCTAGTGGCTAAACATAGTTTCATTCTGTCTCACCCTTGTGTTGAATCAAGTGTACAAGTGCTGGGTAGGAAGCAGGTCTCAAGTAGAGTGAATTTCCTCAAACTGATTTTCATGTTCTCCTGTGTATCAGGTAATCTGTGTGTATTGCTGTCAGCTCATAACTGCAATGGTGGAGAATAACTAAGTCCTGTTTGGTGGTAGTATAAATTTCGAAATAAAATGTTTGCTTGCTTTTAGTAAATCTCAGTTTCTCACTGACTATCTAATAAGTATTTCATTTGGTCCAAGTTCTGTGAAGAGTAAATACCACAAATAATTCCCACAATAAGGAGACTGTTCTGTATTTTGCTCTGGGTAGAAAATAAATCATTACGAATACTTCTGCTGAAATTAGCATCAACGGGGCCGGCTATAGAAAGGAAGTTTTGGTTGAATGATTAAAGAAAAGAGCTGAAAGTCTTGATTTCTGATTGACTCACTAAAGTGCGGTTTTATTTTTGGAAAGGAGACTGATCCTCTCTTTCATTTGTCTAAGATTCTGACAGTTGCGCTCAGAAGGGTCCATGAGGTTTCGCAGATCTTTATGAAGCTGATCTTTTCAGTCCTTACTGCTCTTTGGCATTTATATCAATAACTGATGCAAGTATTGTCAGCAGCGCAGTTTTAAATGATTGCAAAGCAGTCCTCCCTTTGCAGCAGAAGGCATTGCTTCCCCGAGCATTGCCAGTGCTTTTGGTTGACTTGCAGTGGAGGATGAAGAGCTGGAAGATTAGAGTGTCTGTCCCTTTTGCTTTCAAAATGAATTTTCATTCAGGAGTGGCTAAAGCTGGTGGACAGATGGCTTCAAAAAGCCCTTTAACTAATACGTGTTGCCAGCCCTACATCCTCTCTTCTGTTAAACATTTCATTCATTATGCAGTTTGAGAAACGGAGAGAGCCAACTCTTTCTGCCAGTGTCACCCCTGCACGTAACTCCCCCTTCATTCCAAAGAGCTGTCAAGAGGCATTTTTCTTAGAAAGGGGCAGCAATCTAAGTCCTGTTACAATCAGCTTCTGAAGAGGGAAGGGCCTTGCATTCAGTCACAGCACTAGCATTTGCTGAGATGGAATTAAAAAGAGAAGGAATAAGGGGAAAGAAAATCTCAAAGGGTGTCAGAGGAGTATTTGCCTCAAACAGCTTCGTTAGATGGAGTGTGTTGCAAGGACTTTGTTTTGCAGATCCAGCTCAGTGTGCACAAAGATAATGCTGTGTAGGTTACCAACGAGGGAAAAGAGAAATGAAAACAACACTGCAATTTTTCTGCTCTACAAGAGCTTCTTAATGGCTTTGAATAATTTGAGGCTGCAGAGCAAAAGTGGCCATTTTTCACTCCAACTCGCATTTTAATTCAGCTCAATGTCACCTGTTGGTAAAAGAGGGGAAACAACCAATGGGCGATTACGCCTCTCAGGTGTCACAACTGTGTGCCTTAAATGCAAAGAAGGGAGCTCACCTGTGGGCTGTGGTTTTGGCTAGAAGAGCTCCCAGAGACTTTAGCAGAGCGCCCGGGCGCTGGATCTGTGGGCACGGCCGTGCGCAGGCGGGAGAGCAGGGGGAGCTCCCACGCGCTGCCTCGCCGCGCTAGGGAACACGGGCCATGGAGTGGTCTGTTCCTGGTGTTGGATGCACCTACATCATAATTCATTGATTTAAGGTATATCTTGATTTTTTTCACAAGGACATGCTAATTTCAAGTGCTAAAAGTTTTTCTGGTTCAGTATTTTGTTTTTGATCAACTCTGAAATAGTCATGTACTCAGGACGGAACGCTGGAATGTGGACTATCTTTATGGCTCTCTTCTCAGTGTGACATACTACTGTGTGACATTGGGTGTTTCAGGTTCTTCCAGACATCAATGTTCTGTCTTTGAGCACCAAAATTCAATTTTTTGTAGGTTTCATGAAAAGTAAAAATTGAATCTAAGACTTCATATACCCCCTCATTTTGGTGGATATGAAGTGCGTATATATATATTTCTCACTAGCAAAATCGGCTTGTCTATCTTGGGACAGAAATATCCTGAACAAACAGGGTGTGCTGAACAGCAACCACAAGTCAGAATATGGCAGCACAGTTTAAATTAACTGGTCACTAAGGAGGTATTCCTGCCCCATCCTGGGGAAACTACAGTGTTTTGAGCAGAGGTTTTGGGAGGCACATGGAGAGGAAAGCCAGCAGGAACCCAAAAGGAGAAATTGAGGGAGTCTGACCCCATAAGTCTGGATAGGATTTGGGCCATCTTTTCAGCACCAAGATAACATGGGGAAATGGAGGGGCCTTGGGGACCCCCACAGCCGTGCACTAGGACTGGACCTAGCAGGTCTGGAAGTGCTAACCTGACCCACACAACTTTTCTCCTGGACCCTATCATGTTGTCTGTAGAAAAGGGGAGTCATGTAATTCATAACATTGCATATACCTGTGATGGAATTGTTTTGTTATCAAAGTCTGCTTAGCCTTCACACGGTCATTTGGCCTTAAACCAGGACAAGATTCTAGTGACAAAGCAGCTTAGTAGTAAGCGCAGCAAAATCCATGAAGTTTGTAGGCAGAACACTGGAAATACTGCAGATGCTACTGTGTTTTGATAGAGTTGTTGGCTACTGATGTTCAAGACTTCAAGAAAATATGTAAGAATGTTCTGTGGGAAAAAATCTGAAGGTATTTAAAGAATTTAAACAAAGGTTAGCAAACCACATAACCCATAAAGTTGAAGAAAGACTACTGTGTCTGTGGGGTGCTTCTGTTTTCGTTGTTGTTGTTGTTTTTTCTCTCTTCATGAGCTCAAAATTTTCAATGTAATCTGTAAAGTTGGAATGCATCATTACTCTCATCAATGAGACTTTTCTGAACTGCAAACCAAAAAGAGATTCCTGTTACTGAAAGGCATTTGATCATTAAGATCAAAAGAGTTTTTAATAGTTGTCCAAGCAAAAGAATGAGTAGGGAGTGATGTGGTAAAGGAACCATTGGAAGGGGCGGTTCCAGTTCCTGGATTAAATCCAAACAAAATGAAAGACAATGAAATCCAAGGAGAGATGGAAATGTTTAAATATTAGAAGATAATCTGCTTTGAGCCAAGTCCTGCCTCTGAAACACTCCAGCAGATTCTGAGCTTACTTTGCTTCACAGCAGCATTAGTCAAGATACTGTGTTTTTCAAAGGACAGCTTCAGAATTTGTGCTAAATGGTCTCAGAAAGCTTGGTTTCAAGACAGACAAAACAGTAACATAATTATCTGTGCTGATTTGGTCCCCAAAATTGGGTCTGAAGTCCAAAGAGCTTTATATGTCATGCACATATTTCTGACAGTCCAATATGAGCACCTTGCCATTAATTTTCAAGTTATGTTTAGCTGAACACAAGTGTCCTGTAGAATGAAAGAGGTATATTTGCTCTTAATGTAGTCTTGGTTCTGTGGTGGGGTTTGTTTGTTTGTTTTTTGTTGTTGTTTTTTAAGGCAAGATTTCTTTATATTAAGGAATTTTGTAACCAGAAAAACAAAACAAAAACAGTTTAATAGCAGTCAACTAAGCTGTTATGCTGCGCTGCTTTCTACTGCCTGCAATAATTGAAAAAGGAGGGGATCAGTCTAACTTAATTACCTCAACATATTATACTGCTAAGGTCCTAGAGGTAATCTGAGGACAGCCAATACACCTTTCATATTGAGACTGATACGGAAAGGAAATGGTCTAGAAACGATTCAGGATGCTTTGGCATTCAGGAAGATGGAGAAGGGTAGCAGTGTGCGCAGGAGAATGAGCTGTTAGCGTATCCCTGGAATTATGAGCCTCATGGCAAGCAAGACCCTTGTAATTCAAGGATCATTTTGGAGCAGCACACGACTGCAATATCTTGCAGCTGCAGAAAATGCAAAAGTTAGAAATAAAAACTGTGATATTGCCCACTAACTTAACAGAGTGCCTTTAGTGAGCCATGCACCATAGCCAGTTCATGGAAGCCTGCAAATCTGTGTCTCCTTATTCTTTGCTGACTTCTGGAAATTAAGTGACACTTGGTGCTGAGATCTGTAAGTGGCCCTGATTTTCTACTAATTTTCAGTCTCTAGGACCTCTATCTTACTCATTCTACCTTGGTTGTCAGAACCTTCAGGAGCTTAGAAAAGCTTGGTTGTCTTCAGAAGCTTAGAAAAAAAGGGAGAGAGAGCAGATCTCTCATTGCTGGTGGTGGTTACTGCATTTTGCAACTGCCCAGATTCTGCACATCCCACACAGGGTAGCATAGGCCAGAAGAGAGACTTAACCTATCCCTGCACTTGCTGCCCCTGAGCACTGTTTCCTGGCAGCCCTCTGACCCAACATGGTTAAAACAAAATGATTTGCTCAGCTGCATTCAGTTGGTGATGAATGTTTCCAGGAAGCACAAAAGAGGAAAAATCTTTCCAGGAGAATCATTTGTTTAAGAGTACACGTGCACACTGTTAGGTGCGTTGCTGTGTAGGTTTAAATATTGTTCTGGATATGGAAGCTGCTGGCATGACCGTCATATGCTAGTGCCTTACTTCAGTAACAAGGAGGAGATGCATAATTTGCATTGTCATAAATCTCACCAGAAGGGTTAAGAGGTATTCGGATCCTCAGGCTTGCTGTGATATAACAAAGTTGTAGTACTACTTTCCTTGAAACATTTAGGAACAATTATACATGTCGTGAAAAGTATCTTAATTGGTAGTGTCATTCAAGCAAGCATGAAAGGCTGATACATGAAATGACCCAAGCTCTACTGCTGATTTTATTCTGTGTAGATCCAATTCATAACCTCCAACAAGGTACGAGTCAGACAACAAAACAGAATTTCCACAGCCTTGTCCCTTGCAAGCAAGGGACCAAAGAAACACTTTGGTAACAAAGCCAAGCAGGCTAGGAATAAATTGCTAATACTTACCCTTTTTTTTTTTTTTTTTTTTTTTTTTTTAAACAAACTACTGAGGAATCAGATGAACGAGCACATTCGTACTTGATTCAATAACTTCTGTTCATGTAGCTACATCAGCTATTAGAAGGTCTTTGAAAAATTTGGCATAAAATTGAATCATAGATGCAACACACTGGAAAAAAGAAAGACATCTTAAGATCATGAACAAGAAATCTTGAAAACAAGATTTGCCTAGCTGGACTGAATTTGTCTGCAGACAGTGCATGGCAAGATGAGACTAGTGAGAATAAAGAAGAGTAAAGGGAGAGAAGCTGATGCATGAAAGACAGAGGTAATGGGATATAGAGTTGAAGGAGAAGGATAAGAATCACAGTTCTAAGACATTTGTCTGCATGGATGGCTACCCATTTGGTTTGTCATCTGTTTTTCAGAAGGAGAAATTTAGTTTCAGTAGCTGCTTCATTTCTTAGGTTATCCGATGTGTATATTTAAATAAGTTTATTTGTCCAAAACTTGACTGTGTGTGGAGTAAGAAGCTTTTTCCTTCTGTACCACCACAGTGAAGAGCAGCTCTAGACTGCTCAAGGAAAATAAGAAAATACAATTTTGAGACTAGATTGAACTGCTGTGATCTTTAGTGTCTTAGATGATCAGTCTTCTGGCATACCTGGCTCAGTGTATTCACACAAAGTGGAAAAGGTTTGAAATGGTCAGTATGACAACATATAATTTTCATCTAAGGAGACATGGGATTTGCCATTCTGCTTGGATTTCTGGTACGTTCATCAGGTAGCCAGAATATACAGAGGTTTGCAGAAATGCCCTAGTGTGGCCCAAAACAGATGAGGTTCTCAAAAGGAGTAATTTGATTCAGATATCGTATGGGACATTCACTAAGACTAAGGTACAGTTTGTAGCTAAGTGAGGAGAGGTGGCTACCTGTAGTCATCTGCTCTCTACCATTTTATAAAATGACTTATGCACTTTGAATTGACAAAATATGAGAATTAGGGTGAATGTTTTCTAAAAATTTGATACTTGAAGGTGGAAAAGAATCTTACTTGAATACTAATGATCTAATAACGTTCACTTTACTGCAACTTTGGTTTATAAGGGATCACAGTCAAAAGAATAAATATGATAAATCAATCAATGTTGATTTAAGGAAAAAAAAAATGATGTAACACGCAGCCTGGATTGCATGCTATGCAATCCAGGTCCTGCCATGCTATATCTTGGTACAACAGCTTCCTGAGATCTAGTACTATGGATTGGACATTGATGTCAAATAGGGTTTCAGTTATAAAGAGGATGTTATTACATAGAAGTTGTATGTTCCGTCTTGCCACCACCACAGCAAGACATAAATTCCATTATCCACTGAATTCTGCATGTGTTTTGAAGTGGATATAGCTGAAAATAGTTGTAGCTGCCATACAAAATCAAGTTTAAGAGCTACTAAGTACCTTTTTCTGAGACTGAGTGTCCTTCTAGAGAGCAGAAAACACTTTCTGAAGCATGTTTGCTAGTTACTGCTTCATGATGGGAGTTGATAATGGTGTCGTTGCAGGGAATCCCTTCCTACTGTGTGTGTCCATGCTCATGATCACTAGGACTGAGTTTACAATGCTTGTGGTAAAGGTTGCTTAGTGTCAAGCACAACTTTGAAAACTGTGTGTTTGAGAGTTGAGTTTTGACTACAAAATGCCAGACTCTAGTCAGTTCCACAGAAATATTGCTGTTCATAATGGCAGTGCAAGAGGAGTCAGGTTTCAGGGACTTTGTTCGAACCATAGGTGCATCTCATGTCTTGAACAAAAATCACAGCCCTGGTTCTATTATTTTGTAAATGATCTTTAGTTATCTAATAGTCCCACTGGTGAATGAGACCAAAATATCTTTGCTGATTCTGTCCATAGATCCTTTCAGAGGACTCAGAAGTGATATCAGTGATAATTACTACTACAGAGTGCTTCTAATTTTGAAAGGATTTTGCCAGAATGCCCAACCCAGCCCAGTGTTGCCGCCTCCACTGCTGCTGGTGTTTCAGAGCATTTGTAATGTGCAGCCTGGCAAAAACAGAACAGCCAGATGAAGCTCAGTGCTGAAAGCGCCGCTTACAAGAAAGAGATTATTGGCTAGATTTCCTTGAGAGAAACTCCAAGGTGCCTTTGTAACGTAACCCTTTATAAATGATAGAAACCGAGTGAAAGGAAAGTATTGCAAGCCATTGAGGTTAACCAGTATGCCACTTAAATATAACTGTAGTTTGTGTTATCTGTAACTGAAGAAGGTCATGGGATCTATCGCTTGCAATGGGCACTTGCAGTGCCAACAAATTAGCATCGGAAGCGTGGCTCGGCATACAGAGCAGGGCCATACCCGCGGCCTGGGAACGGCTCGGGGAGCTGCAAACGGAGAGGGCCTGGCTGCTCCAGCGTGTGATCTTCCTGTCGCTTGTACAACAGCCCTGCGCTCGCTGCCAGCCCCAGTGTGCTGAGGAAGCACCAGCTGAGCCGTAGAGAGCGCGCGGTGGCAGCGGCCGTGCCAGGACGGCCGGCGGGGCCCGCAGGAAAGGCCTGGCGCGGAGCGGCGCCGCAGGCTTCGTGCGGCTCCTCAGCGAGGAGGCCTCCTGCTTGAGGATGGAGAGGGCAACGCGGGGGTGAGCCCGGGAGCAAAAGGGCTTCTGAGAGGGGAGCAAAGAAAACTGAATTAGCTCGAGTAATGAATTGAAGTGCTTTTGCCCTTTCTCAGCAAGCCTGGCTAAGAGGGAGGAAAAGAGGGAGAAGGCAAAGCCTGCCTCTTCTTCCCCTCCCTCTTGCAAAATCCTACATGCCCTTTTGGCAGAGCTCCATCATTCACTTAATGTGTCCTGCTGAAATCAATTCATCTGTCAGGTTTTGACCAAAACTTCCTTGCTGATCCTATCTGCTGATCACTCAGAAAGATTCATAAGGGTAATAACCCCCTTCTCCCTCCAGAAAGACCACCCCCAAACCAAATTCAGTTTCCTGGGTGATGTAATGCATTAGAAAAGGACAAATTCTGATAGGGAGGAGAAGTCATTCGATTGCCCAAACCAACCTTCCAAATGGCCAACAGCTCACAGACACCTGAGAACAAAACAGCCGCAGTGGCATGGAAAAGGATCCGCCTCCCTTGGGAATGGAGAAGCCGCCGCATCGTGCGCGGTGCAGGCCTGGCGGGGCGGAGGGGCTGCGCGGCTCCCCGGGAGCGCCGGCTGGCACGGCGGGCACAGGGAGCTCCTCGGCCGGCTTGGGCCACAGCCAGCCCCATCCCTCTGCTCTCTGGGGCACTGGAGTGTGCTCCTGCCTCCAGATTTCTGCAGGGATTTCCCTTGGATGTGCATGGAGGAAGGGTCTGCCTACAATCCTCCTTCAGATTAGTACTCCAGTTGCTTGTCCTCACGCTCCTTTGGAAATCTTGTGAAGTTTCTCCTGTTTTGGGTTACCCTGCTGTGCATCAGCACTGACATGCTTGACTAACCTAATGTAAAACTAATATTTTTGCATGTTTTAAAACTTGAAAGGGGGCAAGGGAAAGGGAGAGAGGAACAAGGATTCAGCTCCAGTGCTGTAACTGTCTGCTAGAGAGTTTTCAGTGCACAGGCATGAGACCAGCAATGCGCTTGTTTGGTGTGCTAAACAGCTTCCCTTTTTTGTGGTAGCAATAGATGCATTAGAACTTTGCTTTACAAAAGATCTAAATTAAAATGCAATTGAATATATTAAATATAAAGCAGTTTAATGTCAAGCTTGTTTAAAAAAAAAAAAAAAAAAAAAGGATTGTTGTGAGTGTTAGTCAGCAAAGTAAGGAGCTCGTCAGCCCAGCTAGGAAGACTCTTTTTGCTTTTTGTAGGTTCAGAGAGCTGTAGCTTCATCCCAAGTATTAGGTAGGGAAATGAAAACTCTATGTACCCTACCTGCAGATCACACCAGGTACGTAACCTGCTCTCTGAGGAGCTCTTCTGTAGCCTGCCTGGGTGCAGTTCCTTTGGTAAATAGTGTGGGGCATGATGTCATGCTTGCTTAAAGCCATTTGTTGAGTTGTAAATATCACTAATCAATTTTTGTGTCTGAATCCTGTGGCCTTGGGTGTAATCCATGACAGTGCCAACTTAAATGTATTTTCTAGCCTTAGCAGAAGTACTTTGAGCTGCCCTTTCCCATTAACTTCCCATCTCACTAATAAAATACTAAGAGAATTATATTCATCACTTCTGCCAATTTTAACCGGAAACAATTCTGACTAACGAATGTTAAATGTTTCATACTGACAAGTTTGATCTTCTGTTAGCCCTTTCTAGGGTGGGCAGCCACCTCCCTGGCCTTTTTTTCAGGCCAGACATACTTTACTGCCCAGGGTCACTTTGCTGTTGTTTAAAAATTGACTTAAAGGCACCTTATAGTTGCTTCCAGGCAGCACAGGAACATGGTACCTGTGTGCGAGAGAGGTACCTGTGAGACTCGCCTGACTTGAAAACTTCCCTCTTCAAATCATGAGTCTCCTTCCTGCCTATCCTCTTCCACCTTCCCCAGAATTTCTGAAATCATTAATTGAATTGCCTTTGCACAGTAGATTGCCATTCAAAAATATGGATGGAGTAGCTACCCCATGTTTTGCTGCCTAGATGTTGCTGAGCTCTGTCAATGCTATGGTGCTATGGACATCCACCCTGTAGGGCAAGAGCTTTAACAGCACAATGTGATCTGCCAGAAAATCTCTTTCCATCTTTCATACAGTATGAGATTTCTCTGCATATTTGGTTTTTCTTCTCATCCTTAATCCTCATCTCCTCACAGCATATTGGTGAGGAATAGATGATGCAAGCTTGTCTTTCATCCTTCCCTGTACTGCTGGAGTAGCATCTTCATCCCTGTGCCTCCAAGTAGTCTAATTAGAAGCATCTTGATACTGTAGTTTTCAGCAGCTTCGTTAGGCATAATTTTGTGCTGTGAAACTGATGGCTCAGGCTAAGCAGTGGGGATGTGTGGATGGTGAGAAACTGCAAGCAAAGACTGACAAAATTGTTGGAAAGTTTGCTCACCGGAGACAAATCCTTGAGACAAATAGTACACTCTGGCTGTAATTTAAATTCAATCAATATTCAGTTAAAAAATAAATAGAAAGCTTTTTGGATCAGGGATGTAAGGGAATGTTGGTTCAAGGAAGTAATTACATATTATGTAGAAAAAGTCAATTTAAGTTCTCAATAATTTACTTAAGTGATTTACTTGACTGATGTGTTGTCATGACCTAGCGGGGCATCGTGGCAGACACTAAGTTATGGCATAGTTCCAGCAAAAACAGCCGTTGTTACTGTCCAACATAAATCATTAGCTACTGTCTTGTTCCAGGTGTACAAAGGTGCCATTAAAAAAAAAAAGTGATAAATTTTATGTTTGTAAACATAACTCTGTCAAAACTAATCCTGTTTCTGGCAGATGAAGATGTTATCCGTACCCCTTGGTAAGGCAATATATGTTTTGAGGAAATAATGGTCCTAGTATATAATTAGCTTAAAAACGATGCTGTGTTTAGCTGGGTTAGCACGCGGGCCTTGGGGAGCCGCTGGCCGAGCGCGGGACTGCTCAGTGCTCCGCTCCTACGCCCTGGCTGCCCTCAGATGCTTGTGCCTTTTTAAGGATGCTCTTTGGACTCTTCCCAGATTACATCCTGCACGTTGGAAGATAGATTTCAATTTGTAGTCATGACAACGCTGCTAGCGAATTCTGTCTTCCTCTTTGCTTGCCCTACCTGTGATACACAGAGTCCTTTTTTTTAAAAAAAAAATGCCTTTTGTGCTGTGTTTTCTTTAAAGTTAAAAGTGGAATTTTAGCCTCTGAAAAGATGAAGCCCCGAGGGGGTCACTGGTGCCAAAGACAGATGAGCTGCTGGATGTGTTCTTGAGCCATGTTAAGTCTTGAACCATATTAAGAGCTGAGCTCAGTACTCATTCCAGATATGGATGAAAACAGCGAAATCTGAATTTCATCTACTGCTTAGCTACCCCAATATGCCTGACAGTGCTTCTGGATGAAGTTGGGAAGGTATAATGAGACCAACAAACTAAAAAGCTTTGAACAACCTGTTAGCCCCCTGTTACACACCTGTTTCCCTGTTTGATATTTAGCCTCTTGAGTGTATATAGCAGTTCTGTGGGGTTTGTCCTCTTCACACTTGGGAAGTGTCTTCCCACCACATCTGAACAGGCAACTTGGAGAAGCAATTTCAGGTGTGGGCATTGGGCCACCTGAAGCCATCAGTTTATGAAAACTATTTGCTACTGGTGCTTCTGAAGTTCAGGCTGTACTAGGAACTTTAGAAAGCAAAATGCTTCTTTTCCCAGTTGTAAAATTGATAGAGAAGGTCCACTAAAAGAGTAATTCAGTGTGTGCTGAAGATATCTGGAAGGCTTGTGAGTAGCTGCAGATAAATATTAAGAGTAGATGATGCAGTTATCCAGAAGGTCTTTCTTTGAGCATGAAGTCTACAGTTTAACCAGGACTGTTTTTCCCAAATTGTAGGTGAAACAATTCTATCACCAACTAGAAATATTTCATCCCATAGAGCCTACACCATTACCTTGCTCAAGATACCAATAAATTGCTGTAAGCTGATGTCAACTCTTCAGGTCTTCTGGAAAAAATATATATTCTGCAGAGATAAATAATATTATGGAAGCATTAGTACTAGTGTTCATCATTGCCCCTTGATTTCCAAGGAGTGATGACCAATAGCTCTAGAAAGAATCTCTGAAAGAAGCAGAAGTCTCAGGATTGAGGAGGAAACCATCTACACAGATATATGACAGAGAGGGCTTAAGCAATAAAATATAGGTCTCTTCTTCATTTTAAAAATATGTTTTTGCAGTCATATCAGAAAAGTGGCTATTACAGAATCAAGCTGAGGGTTGATATGCCCCAGTAAGGCACTTTGGAAAGGGATCTGTAACAAGTATTTAGGACATAGTAAAAATATATACTGTTATATATTTTCCACATGTATCCTACCAGTAATCAGCAGGTTAAAATTTCTTTGACTAGGATACTCAGCTGGAGCAGTTGATTAATACTTGAGAATTTATAATACTTGAGTTTTGTTATTCGATGAGACTGATAACCCTAAAATAGTTGTATTATTTGACTTTTAAAGATGAGAAGAGGTGTTGAAATTAGTTTTCAAGGAGTTGACTTGAATTTCAGTCCTTTCAGGTCTTTGGACACTTCATACAGGCTATATATACAACAGGGTTTGTCATTAGTCTCTTAATATTATAAACATTTAATGAAGTTAAATTTGAAGTACCACACATTGTAAAATCAATCTGATCTTGTGGGGGAGACAAAGGGAAGAAAATTGTTTGAGTCATTTGGAAAATAAGTTAAGAATTATATTCGCTTAACTTCGAGGAGGATGAGAAATCATGATCAAGAGAAACAGAGCCGCTCTGTTTCAAAAGAAAAAAGCAGAATCAGGAGCAGAGCAAACCCCTCTCGGTGCTAGGATGCCACGTTACAGATACTGAGAATATCTTCAATAGCCCAGCGTGAATCACTCGGGAGATGACAAGGGCTGCATTCCTGACATTTGGAAGAAGTTTGTTCTGAACGTTGCATCTTCCTTAATGTAGCTGCTTTAGCAGCTGGAGATTGCAGTGTCTTGGGCCATATGTCTTCACCGCACCAACCCCAGCTACCTCCTCATGGGAATGTGACCTACTGCCAGCATCGCTCCTGCCTTCTCCAGCACAGCACACGCTGTCTCGCTCTCACGTGTGATAGCTGGCTGGAGGACAAAACTGTTTTTCCTCCAAATGCCTGCGAATACATTTTCTATGTATGACTTTCTAAGGAATATGTTAGTGTGAAGGTCTTTTGCCTTCTGCTGAAGTGAAAGCGAGAGACATTATCAGTTTCTGAATCCATTTCCTAGCATGCTTTAACAGTATCTAACATCTCCTCACTATGCTAAGTGAGAAGAAAAGAAATAAATGAAAATAAATAAAGCCCTATTAGCAAAGGATTACTATGTAAAAATCCAGCACAATGAACAGGAAAAGTGAAGGGGCAACGAACATGTTAAAATGCTGCAACAACAAGCTGCTTAGAGGAAAGTGTATTTGTTCTTTCTTTTTAAAACTCTTTATTTATTTTCTCTTTTCTTCGAGCCCAATGTCTCACGAATGAATTCCAGAGGGATTTCTGAATCATGGTGATATCATGGGTTAAACCCCCTCTCTACTTTTTGAATGTAAATTCTTTTTGACGTTCTTACTTATTGCAGAGCATTGACTTCTTCCCTACAACAAAACCCAACGCTGTTTGGTTTTGCATAGTTAACATTTTGCTAATGGGTAGCCAAGATTCTCTCAGCAGCTCAACAACATTTTCTAAAGCACACTGGCGTTGTTGTAGCAACTGGTGGCTGATCTGTGAATAAAGCAGATGTCATTGTGGCAGGATAAAGAGAGGATACTCTATCATCCAGCCACTATCACTCCTGCCCAAACAAGTCATCAAAATGACAACTTTGGTGCGTGGTCATCCATTAAGGTCTGTGTATCACCTTAACTCATCTTGTTGTTACATAAATCGATGTTATGTTATAAATGCTGAGAATTTCTCAGCCCCTTGCCGCTGCCTTTCTCACGGAAGAAGCACAGCTAAGATGTGCTAAGGCACTGACAGTGTGCCAGCTTCCTTTTAGACTTTGATTGATTTTGTGCTTCCATCCAAGTTGGTTTGGCCTAAATAAACACAATATATGTCCTGAGAAGTTTTTCTCTTTACTGTTTAATCTGGACCCAGTTCATGTGAGTTGTAACTAAAGATGGGCAAGCATCAAAATATTCTGACTGGTACTCAACCTTATTACAAAAGTAGAGAGAGAAGCAGATAAATTGCCTTTCTAACTTCTCAGAAAGGCTTTAATCTTTTTTTTTTTTTTTTTTTTTAAAGCTTCCATTCCAAGCCTCACAATTTGTACTTAGTGGACACGACTCAATGACCTAAGGGAGTCGCCTCACGTCCCCCTCTCTTTGTGGCAGAGAACACCATGCAGCGTCTTGATGTGGAAATGGCTTGAGCACAGCCCTATGCTTCCGTTAGAATATTTGTTAACTTTTTAATATGCTCTCAGTGATGAAGCATCACAGTAACTTCTTCTATTTTACAGAGACCCTTAGAGCTTGCATTGAGCTCCTGTTTGCCAGAGGTCATTTACTCTCAGCATAGGACTCCTGTTTGCATCATCCGTCTTACAAGCCTGTGCTCTGCTACCTTCTTTGGGTAGCATCTCTGCTAATGATGTGACTTGCAGAGAGAAAATGAGGAGCAGGTTACTATGTTTTCCCTGGTGCTCGACTCATACTTACTGTGGAAGCTATATTAATTACTATGTGCTTAGCATTTAATGAGGTTAGAAGAGGGAGGAGTCTCCTGACTTCAGCTATATACCACATGCAGTGAACCTATTTCCAAAACACTGAGATCTGCATATGTATTTTGTACAAGTAGGCAAATCAGGCATTGCTTGAGTTCCTTAAAACAGCATGGCAAAGCTGAGAAATCCGGGCTGTATTCCTAATTTTTGCACAGACTTCCTTTGTGTCTTGTAGTTAGCCTTCCTGTGCTTTGTGTGTCCTGATTTCCTGGCTGTGCATGGGAATAGTAGCTAACCAAGAGTGGCTCCGTGCAGAACATTTGTACATCTAGACTCTACGGCTTTATAAAAATTCAAAAGAAATTATGGTGATAATCCTGAAAAAATATGAGACATTTTTGTAGTTTCCCTTACAGACATTGTGTGCTGTCATTACAGTCTACTGTATCCATATTACAGCTCTATCTGTGCTTCTCCATTACTTCTGTCTTAAGGTATCAGATATTTAATTTACTCTGGTTTGAGATGGTTTGGTCAAATTTGAATCATTTCAAAATCAAGCATTTCAAAATCAAGCAGATATGTAGCCTGGACTGTGTATTTCCATAGGGTTACACGTAACAACAGAGACAGCAGGAAATAGGATGAGTGCAAGAAACAATGCACAAAACAGGTTTATTACTGATAACATGGAGTAGTTACTGCTGGCCAGAAGTCCCCTCCAATAAGTGCAAGCTGCTTTTCCCCTTCCTCCTTGCACAGCCCACTGAGAAATACCTTAGATTTGGCTTGAGCCAAATGAAATTGCGCTATGAGCTGTACACCAGGTAGAGAGCCTTAGCTTGGGCTCAGGTGGGCCTGTTTAACCAAGACCTTTCTTTTCTCTTGGATGGACTCAGTTTGCTTTCCTCCTGTAGAATTTTTTAATGTTTTTTCTTCTTATGTAACTCCCTTCTTTGCTTTCTGAAACACTTCTGCGCTGCATCCTGTCTATATCACACCATTAGCTTCTTCAAATCTCTTTTTATGGTTTAGTAAGAGTACTGCTTGTCTGATGAACTGCCTTCTGTACTGGAAAGCACTTCAATCTGCTGAAGTGTGATAGGAATTACTTTTCTGCAAGACACTGATTCTATCGCTTGCAGAATCTCCACCTTCCACCACTAAGAACAAGCCACAGTACACGATAGCTTAAAAAGTAACCCTGGAGACTATGCAGACGCTTCACTAATGGGTTTTGATTTAATTTATTCCTTAAGCTCTGTGAGGCCAGAAATAGATATCTGCTTTGTCACTGAAGTGCCAAAAATGTTATGGCATTTATCACCTCTTATTGTGTAAGCAAAGAAAGGATCTCAAGCTAAAAGGATAAATGGCATAAAGGATCTGCCAAACTCATACGAAAAGTCTTAATAGTCAAAACAATCAGTTTGCTGACATCATGTGAAAGCAAGTTCAAAAATAACGTTGGGAGAATAGGAAAAATGAGAGACTAGGAAAAGGCTGTGAAAGTGAGTAAATGTGATTTACAGGTAATATCAGACGCCATTCACTGCACAATCCTTCTGCAGTCCCATTTAAAGCGATGAATCTCTCTGATGGAGAACAAAATTCAATACTGTCTCTTCACAGTTTTTTACTATGATTTATTATACAAGTTTGTCAATTATGGAACATCTGTTCTGGTCCACTTTAACTTCATGTTAAATAACGATCAGTGTGGCTTTGTCAACAAGAGTGAAATGGTAAATTGCATTAGATGACCAAAGTAATTCCAGGTTTTTTGTGTTGGGCTGCAGTATTACAGGTACATTACAGCAGATGTTTTAGGTGCCCCATGTTCTCTTCTAGCATCCTGTATGCTCACACGCAGGGAGGAAATGAAGGTGCACAAGCCAGCAGTAACGTGGAGGAGTGCGCAGGACACCAAAAAACACTCTGGGTGCTTGGAGATAATAAAATAACAAGCAGGCAGGCACACTGGCGAAAGGGGAGTCTGGAAGGAAGCTGCATAATGTTGTGTTCCTCCAAAAAAGTGCCTGCCGTGAGCAGGGAAGAGGCTCTGCACGCTGATGGTGCTGGTGGACTGTCCACATCAGCAACCACAGCATGAACCACGGCTCTAACACCCTACACACACGTGCTCCTTGGTGGAGGGAAGGGTGCAAGCTAGTCTTGGAAGCAAAAAAAAATACTGCACTTCCCATGCAAAGAGAATTGCAGTATGCACCACTAATTGCAGATAACTCACACAGATTTGGTAGCATCTTTTTGAGCTTACACTTGTATTTTGTGCACACAGTCCTGAAAACATTTTCTCAAAGATCAGTGTAACCTCATCTTCTCCCACAGAAATCAAACCTTTTTACAAAGCAGGCATCTTACATAACAAGAGTGTAATATAGTGACTTTACTGACAAAAGTACTACAGTGACTTTACTGACAAAAGTACAGGATCAAGGGAGATAAATTATAGGGATTTTTGAGCATAGATAGCAAATACACCACGTTATAGTTCTAAGTGTGATTTCTCCAGGATGCATTTTTGATCTCCTGGTTCCTAATCACTCCAAGTATGGTAATGAATCCATAAATAGGTACCAGCGACAAAATGCAAAAACAAGTACTCACAGAAAACTGCAAAGCATCAAAAGAAGCCTTTAGACATTAAAAAGTAGCATCTCCCAACAGTTCAAGGCAGGGGCACCACGAAGTTCTGGTTCCCTTCTTCCAACATCTGGGGTTCTTTAAGTTAAAATGATGAACAGATAGACTTGGAACTAATCATTGGCTATTAGCATTTGTTTCCAGGAGAAGGATTTCCTAAGTTTTTGTCTGGGATTAAAACGTTTGCCTTTGAGGAATTGTTGGTATGATTTTGCCCAGAGATCATAAACTGGGGCAGTGAATTAAATCACTTCCCATATTGAGAACTATCTGAGGAAACCTTGAGTTAAGGGAGGAATGTTTTAGAGTCCAGACAAGCTCTATAGTCTGGTCTTCTGCTGTGTGAGAAGCATCCAGTGCTTGATTCAATTATGGGAAGTTCTGGAATGTTAAAGGTCCCGAATCAGACTGCTTGCCTGCTGGTCAGCACCAGGGAATCGGTCAGGATTTGCCTCTCCTCTCTAGGCATCAGCAGTTTGGTCCTGCTAAAGGACTTGTTGTTCAGCAGGTTGTCCTGGGATTGCGGGTTTGGTTGGGCTCTGTTAGGACGCTCATTTTGGACATCCACAGTGCATCTTTCCCTGCTTTAACAAATAAGCATGCAAATACTGTCAGAATTGCTGCATCTTCATTTGTATGTTTATTATTTTCCTTGTCTCAGTAACTATGTGTCTTTAGAATAACTTTACCAACTAGCCACTTCAGATTAGATTTTTAAGGATGTTTTCATTCTAATTATCACTGCTGAAAGATTGTCTACATAGCAAAGAAAAACATTGTTTGTTTTGTATTTTATGTAGGTATTCAGGTATTCAAGCTAATTGTAATCGAGTTAGTTTTCCTTTAAAAAAAGACTGAGAGGTAAAATTCTTAAAACATGCTTAGGAATTCCAGTGCAGAATGGCTTCTTTTCCATGAATTCAGGTTCCAATATCAAATAAGGAAGTGAAATTTCATAAAAAATAGCTTCCCAGCTTGCAGTTATGTTTGTTCTCTTACTCCTCCTACTCCTTTTACTCTTCCTGCCTCTTGAATGTATGTTTTCTTTAAAAGCTTCTGTTAGGTTATTAATGGGGGGACACAATCCGGCACTTCCCTTGTCCAGCGGCGCTGAAAAGATGTCTTTTCCCTGGAGAGCTGCATTGTCCCACGGCTGTGCGCGTTCCGCCGCCGTGTCCGCTCCTCCGCCGGGCGCAGACAGAGCTCGTCTATCCCGCGGGACAAAGAGCAAACTGTCGCGCGGGGAGGAATATCGGCAGGATCGTAAATCTTTCTCCTTCTCCTGTTTGTTCCTCATGCCATGGAAGCACATTTAGGGAATGGCCAATTAACTCCAGATTCTGCTGGGCCAGATTTCTCTTATCTACAAGGACACGGCCAAATTTCCAAGTACTTTCTACTTGAACGCAACCTGTGGCTTTCCTTGCTCCTGAATTCATACTTCACCTTGTGGAGTTCAGTGAATCAGACCAATTGAAGTCTTCTCTAATTAATGCATCCATCATCAGGAATGGTGTAAACAATAGGGAAAAGGGTAGATCAGATTCATTTCACTGTGTGTCCAGTTCTTTATTATTGTGAGTAAAACTATTTAAGGATAGTTTTTCTTTAATAATTAATCTGCTAGCTGTACATTGTGCAGCATTGGCTATTGAAATATAGAGAGAACAGGAGTTTTACAGATTAATTTCCTATCATAAAAACATATTGCAATAGTAACAATTTGTAAAATACTCTAATTGGTGAAGAAAACGCACTTTTGATTGTGGTGTGTATCCTTTTTAGTAAAAGCCCGATAAAAATTAGCTGGTGGGGTGGTGGGAAGCGGATTTGCAATATGAAATATCAGATCTATCTTATTAAACCATACTTCTAACGTTGTTATTAATATCCATACGGTATGTGCGTCATTGCATTTTATGTCTTACCGGTTTCTGATGCATAGAATTTACACAGCCTAAAAGCATAAACTCCATTACAAAAAAAAAAAAAAAGCTTTTATATTGCTTTATGTTGACAAGTTTGAAAGTAAATTGCTAATCGTGTTTTACTTTGATCCTTCATGGTGCTCTTTGAAATGTAGAAAACCAATACTTTTCCTAGCTGCAGGCCTGCAAAGAAACTTCATAACTAATCCTAACTGTGCACTGAAAGCAGCAGGTACTGTATAGGTTTGTGAGTTTTGTGTAAGAGAGTTTAAAAAAAATCATGCCACAATCAGGCAAATTATTTAAAGTTTAGATTATTATACTAAATTTTTGAAACATTTTTAACAATCTTAGGTGGGAGGTTTGCCCCGGGAAGATTAGTGTGTATGTCTGTAATCTCTGCTCTCTATGATGCTTCTTGTGCTACCAGCAGCCAGGGAACTGCACTGTGTGCTGGCCAGCAGTTTGCTGCCTGTATTGGTGATGCTCCTCACCTTATTCAACCAGGGGAGAACCCCAAAGAGAAGAACCCCCCTGCCACCAGCAGCTCTGGGCCATGCTTTTACCAGCGGAAAATGCTATTACCATCAGACCACTCTTTATCACTTGCAAACAAATCAAGCAGGAGGAACAGAATGATCCTAAAAGTAGGAACGTATTTACCCCACAAATAGCTGAAGAAATAAGAAGGGATGAAAAAGGAGATGCCAAAAATGGAACACAAGATGGTTTCTCTAGGCCCTGAAAATCAAGTGAGCAGTCTTTGTATTTGCCTGGAGGTTTTTCCTGGTTTTTTGTCCTTTTGCGGGGAAAGAATAATGTAGAAGCCCAAAAGAGTTGGATAAAAAGTATGCATTGTATCCTATCTATGAGAATCAGGCGATGTGTCATGCTAGTTTTTACAGTCATAGTCTACAGTCTTGCAGTGACTAAAATCAAATTTGACAGTAACACAATATAGAGGTTTAACTGACAGCACACACAGCACATTTGCTAGTCATAACGCCACAGTTTAATGACTGACGCATGTGGGAAGCTAATTCGGATTTTTTTCCTGAATGGGATAAATGAGCATCCAGTTAATACCAATCATGAATTCAAGCCAAGTGACAGAATTGATGCTACATACCCTGCTCTTGTTTTGCATATTCTGCAAATTGAACCACAGGAAAAGAGCCACTTTGTACACACATCCGGAGAGAAAGTTCATTCCGTTTTCTGCCACCTCCACCAGTGCAGCTGAGTGTCCCCAGCTTGCTGCTCTGTGTCCATGGACCAGTTAGCGCCTCTCTGTCAAACAGCCTAAGCATTACAAACTATGTCTGTTTTGAGAAAAAGTACAGGTTGAACAAGCAGACGTAGTATAAATAAAATATTTATATAAAAATAGCCTCTTACAAAATATACTCTCTTATCCTACGGTTGTTTTTTCCAAAAGATGGAAGTTTGTCTGGAGTTCCTTATTTCTAGATATATTCCAAACAGGATTTTTTAATGCTTCTTTAATTGATGAAAGAAAAATCTGGTAAAGATTTAAAACCTCTACCATTTGATTTTTGTTCCAGACAACTAGCAGCAAACAGCACACACACACAAAAAAAAAAAAAAAAAAAAAAAAAAAAAGTGTGTTTGTGTATGTACATATATATAAGATGCCAGCTTTTGTACTTAAACATCCAGCACTGTAGAACATATCCTGCAAGTCCAACTAATAGAAATATCCCAGTAAAGAATAATATATACAGCTCCAGTTTTTCCTTGCTGTTTCTACAAAATTATTCCACAAAGAAAGCAAGCTATCTACTTTAACTGCAGAATAGGTCCAAAAATGTCGGTAGAGTTCTTTTTAATTAAATAAATTAATATTAGTTTTATCTGAATAAATTGTTAAATATTGCTATTATTATGCCCAAATGTCCCAAATCCCTGTGCTGGAATCCGCAGCACACACACACGCGCACGCAAAGGGCAGATAAAGCAGCGCCTACAGAAACTGCAGCAGGTCTCCCTGCCGTAGCAAAGGGAAGGGAGCGGGAAGATGGGCCCGACCAGCAGAAGCTTTTCACAAGTGCAGAAGCCCAACTCAGCATCACGCACACACTTACACAGGCAATTCACACCAGGGCACTGTCCACCCCGCGCTGTGCAAAGCCCCTGTCCGGGGAGGATCCCCTATCCCTCCCCAATCCTTATGCACTGAAGTTCTTGACCGTCTCTTCCAAAACCAAGAGAGTCCATTGCCAAGCTCAGAGCTGTTCCTCTGGCTGGTATCTCTTCACAAGGCAGTCAAAACGTTACGCTCTAGAGGTGCAGGTTGGCTGACAGGATCTATTTTTTTCTAGTTTATACATCAGGCAGCTTGGCGGTGGGTTGTCTTTGTTTCTTGGTTGACTTCCATGAGTCCGAAGAGTGTATCCATACAAGCAGCAAAGCACAAGAGGAAAAGACAGGGATCTCTTCACCAGCAGTTCTGCTGCAAGAGCCGGTCTTTGCTGCAGTCTCGCGCAGGTACGTGGAGCGCGTGTGCAAATGTACTTGGGGCCGCGGCAGAGCCGCCGCGTGCTCATTTACACGTGTACACCTCGGTCCTCTCGCTGCACGTGTTGCACTTCACGTAGCAGCACCAGTGGAACTTGCAGTTGCACTGCCACACGCGCGAGTACTGGTGCGTGTTGTAGCCGCGGCCGCAGCACATCAGGTCACAGCCGTTGGACTGCTGGGCTGTCTTGTTGCACATCCGTCCTTGCGTCCCCACGCTGCCCGTGACGGGGTCTTCTTCACAGTAATTGGGAGACTTTTCTATGTACACTAAATCAGTATCCATGGGTTTGCGGTAGGAAAGCGGCTTCTTAATTTTAAGGAAGGTCGGGCGCTTGTTACGGCTTGCCCTCACTGGTTCCACTTGAACTGCTTCGTTGTATTTGTCCTTAAGGATGTAGCCCAGCTCCCGGAATTTGGGAAGAGTTGTCCAGCAAGTTTTGGTGGTGCAGGATCCAGATACCCCATGGCACTTGCATTCCAACTTCATGTTTTCTTCCAGAATCTAGAACAGAGAACACAGGGTTATTTGAAGCATCCTGAATGAGAGGCGCAGGCTACGCTCCTCTCCAGCACAAGCTGCTACCACGCACAGGTCTCAGGTTCCCTCTGAAACTGTGGATTTTCCTTCCTCGCTCCACAGATACTCCACAAACTCTGCCTGTGAGGCTGATTCCTTGAGTTATGCAGGGAAGATAACTTTGCCCAATTTTGCAGCCTATGGACTGAAAGTAAAATGGAATCCATGTTAAGCACAATTTGGTTTCGCATTGCTTTGCTGTAGCATTGTGTAGTGCTTCCTATTTGTGTATTTGGCAGTTTTTGGCATATGGTAGTAAAAGTATGAACTAGCAGAAAATCACATCTTTGTTATGGCACCTGCACAGAATATGCAGAATACTTGGAAAGTGCAATGATACGTACCAGAACTTGATATTTTGTAAACTGGGATGGAAAAGGAAACTTAATTCCACTTCTTGAACGTAAAAATGATCTATGCTGGTGCAAGGTGTAAACAAGCAGATAAACTCTATCAATTCTTATCTTTATGTTGGTTGATCTCATTAGCCAGCAACACAAATCAGATGATGGCTTATTGTACAGATTTTCTAAAATGTGGCAAGTTAATGCTCTAACTTGAAAAGCTGAGTATTGTTTCAGTGCACCATAATCTTCTGTTCTTTGAGCTTTCTGAAGCGCCTCCTCTTACGTGAATAAAAGAGCATGCAAAATGCCTAGGCTACTTTGCAGGCAAACTGGCGTTATCTTGGAGCGTAAAGGATGAGTGAGGAGAAGGAATTGCTTTCATGTTTTGACATCAATTCTTGTTTAAAAAAAACGAAATCTAATATCTCCTTAATATTGTAGAAGATACTATAGGAGCATCTCAAACAGCATCCTGGCTTGTTCTACTCTGTCCCTCTTTTCCCCCATCAGGATTTCTCTTGTTTGTGCCTGAATTGTCACTACTTTTCTTTTGAAGGTAGCAGGCTTCATTTTCCTTTCAACCTCTGCATCCTTTGAAACCTTACACACATATCGTCTCTCTTCTGCTGCTTGTTTACCAATCCAGTCCTTGACAAGTAAAACTGGAGATCAGCTTAGTTCTTGCTGTCTATCCTGAGCCCTATAGCTGGCCTAACTTAAGAGCAGTGCTGGGTTGATGCTCTGAAAAAGAAAGGTCTATTTCCAGCACTGAATATCACACTGGTATTGGCTTGAAAGAGAACAGAATAATGTTGCTGATTAAATTCTGCTTAACCTGGCAAATAGCAGTAGTAGGCAGTCCAGCCAGAGGGATTATCTGGGTTCAAGGAGTGGCCACATGAATTTTTGCCATGAGAAACCCCAGCTGATCCATGTAGCACTGAAAATGAGTAGCCTAGCGGGTATGGAAGGCGGTTAGTGATAGGGAAATCTGCTATGCAATGTATCTACTGTAAATTCTCCCCTTTGGTTTGGGCTTTTGGCAAACTTACCATGCAAGCACATGCCTTTCCAGAGGAGCAAGGACTGGCTGCTGCTAGAACTGGCAGTCTGAACTGAGGGAGATAAGTCCAGCTTGAAGACTAGAGACACTGGGACTTCAAGTCTAAAATCTCAGCATAAATTGGCGGTAGGGAAGGATTAGAGCACATCTTAAGATAATCAGCCAGCACTGACACTGACAAAATGTCACTGCATTCAGTTTTTGGAAGACTTAAATTATTTAGAGACTGTGCAGTCTCTTAGCAGTTAGATCTTAAGGCTGTCCCATGTCAGCTGGGCATGGAAATTGCTATTGCCTGACCTCGGAGAGTCTGTAGTAGCTTTCACTTGCTGTTCTTTCTCTGCTCCCTTTCAATGAAAAACTAGATTTTAAATGCAATCTTGATTTGCATTTTAGTTCATGAACTGTAAGTACATCTGGTGTGAAGACTGGTTTTAAACACATGTAAGAAAGTGTAGGTCCAAGATTTTGATAGATACATAGAGTATATTAGATCATAATTGGTATTCCTCTTTTCCTGTTTTCATATTAGTAATGAAATTTTGGTGCAAACTGTCCACCTAATAATTACTCTAAAACTCGGATATGAGAAAGTTTTGTATTCAGATTTACATCTGCTCCAACTTTGGCTTTCGTTTTGCACTATCTTGTTATCTTGAGTTCCCTCCCAGCCACGGCATACTTCTTTTATTGCTCACTCATTCATAAGGTAGTGCACTTAGAAGATAGAGGAGGAGATGGAAAAGGAGTTATAGCGCAGAAACCGGAAAAATAAATTCTTTTAGCCTCATTTGTACCTTTTTAAGAGCCCTTTTTAATTTGAAACTAGCCAGGAATACATTTCTCAGTCCTAATTCAATCACTGCTCTTATTCAGATGGTTGGGCGTATACCCTGGTATGATGTTCAAACTTGTAAAAAAGTATTTTTAACATCAAGATCCACCATGTTGACTTGAAACATTAATACCAAACACAGCACGGTTTAGTGTCATCTATCCAGGTACACTTTTTTTCCTGAATTATAATTAAATAGCTTAAATTGCTTCTTGTTATTTTCCTCTAGCATCCCATTTACAGCCAGTGATCTCTTGGAGAACAGGAAAGAGCTGAGCAAACCTAAGGACTAGAGCAACGATGGAGAGGATCAACATGTGTCTTGTGTTGATCTTTCCGTTCTGCATGACATGGTGGCAACCAGAACCAGCCTTCAGGCTTTCTGGGCATCAGCAGGCAGAGCAAAATATCTGGCTTCATCACAACGTAAGTTTGGGTGATAGTAGTTGAGGCCAAGTAGCAGGGGTCCTTTTTAGTAGATCACAAGTTCTTGGAGGTTTGTAGCTGGGAGATAGGGGATGAGAAAGCGTTTTGTCTTTTAATGCTGTGCCACACTGGCTGTTTTCAGGTTTTGTGCTTAAGATTTACTGGCTAACCCTCCCTTTTTTCCTTTGCACCTACCTGGGGGAGCATTGCTGGTACATTGAGCTAAAATCACTTCAACATATCTGCCGATTTTGCCTATTGTACCCTGCAATTGAATTTTCCTTTCCATTTCTGTCTTTTATAGTCAGCTTTCCTGCCTCCTGCTCACAAATGCTTGCAGTGGCTCTGGCTGTATATCTTCCCTCTTCCAGTGTTGTGTTTTGCAGGTTCAGCCAAAGATTAATTGACTCCTATAGGCTTTAGAAAATAGTCTACATATAATCTGAAACACCTATCTTCTGCAAAGAGAAAGTCTGCAATAGTGATTTGATAGTTTTATTGTAGTGCGATATCAGGTGGTTGAGCTATTTGTCTTGCATTAAAATATGTGTATAGTGGTATATTAATACTGCTGTATTACTCTAATAGCCTCTCATAAATCAATGACTTTGTAAATTCAGGACAGGAGTTGAAAAGGGATGGAAAAAATAAAACAGGGAATTCTGTGGGTAGGGACAGGAAGGCTGTGCCTCACCCTTGGTTTCTGAGAGCCAAAAGAAGCCTTCTATCCCCCAATAAACTTTTCTGCATTGAAAACAGAAAAAAAATCTTCACCTTTAGAGATGAGGATTTGTTTCTTTGAAGGTCTTAGCCACCAGCTTGTGCCTTTTATGTTAGATTAAGACCTAATATATGTTATAGACCAATTTTTCCTAAAACACAGGATTCTAAAGGGTACAAAATTGAAATCCAAATCCTCTGCCTCCTACCAAATGACCATACCCAGCTTCACCAGCCATGGAAAGGAAATCTGTATGCACCAGTGCGTGCTCTGAACTGGATTAAATGCTGACAAAGAGCCCAGTTCCTCTAGCTTTGTCCACTTTTTCTTTGAGTTCCTACAGCAAACTGTCAGTACTTGTTTTTCTCTCTCTCCTTTGCCATTAGCCTCTGGGAAATAGTTTGTCTGAAGAGAGCTCGTGCTGGCTGTCTCCCTTGCTGTTATCCCAGATACAGTACCTTTGGGCACTGCCGTGAGGAACTTGCCATGTTTCTTCTTTGCTGCTGGCTTTGCAGGAGACGCGCAGGATGCGTCCCATGCTGGGGCCTTGCTAAGGGCGTGCGGAGCGCGGCGCCGGGCTGAGCGAGGCCCTCGCTGTGCCCGGCTCTGCCCTCGTGTCTGGCTCCCCAGGGAGGTGGCAGCAAGTGCTGGCGGGTGCAGTTCTGCAGGGGAGGGCATTGCTCTATGAGACACTGCCACCTCCTGCCCATGGACCCGTCCCAAGTGTGCCCAGGCCCAGGGGTGGGATGTGCAACACGGGCGCTGCAGATCATGGGTAAATGGAGAAGTCGCTGTGTGTCTGGCGTGGCCAGGAGGGTTGGTAGGTTTTGTCAGCTCATTTGCCCAAGTTAGGCCATGCTCTGTGCTCCCCTTGGCTTCTCAATGTGGCTAACCTCCACCCACACCTTGGCCAGGCTGGGTTTCTCTGACATGACTTTAGCATGCACGGTGCTGATGGGTTTGCAGTTGGACTTGATGATCTTGAAGGTCTTTTCCAACCATTATGATTCTATGACATGGTAGTCTACAACCACACATGCCACACCATGCAGAGACAGGCATTGCCAGCCTTGCCTTGCTCACCAGAACGCTGAACACGCAACGTCGGAGTTCCCTGCAGGGCTTGGAGCACGAAACGCCCTGGGCCCTCGCAGCTCCAGTGCGGCTCCCTCACCAACAGAATGGCCCCAGAAACTAAATGCTGCCTCTTCAGCCATCGTGCTGATGATTCAGCACTGAGATGGCATCAGTGCAACAGGGCCCGAGGTCAGAAACCCGCATTGCATCACCAGAAATAGCTCAGATTCCAAACTGTGTGCGAGGAAGATGTAATCAGTGAGACAAGAGACACCGTCTCCTAACCCACCAGAGCCAGGATCCTTCCTCCTGTTTTTCTGACATCACATAATCTGGGTCAGGAAATACCTGTCTTCTACAAGTACTTGCAGATGTACTTTTACTGCATAGGTCAAAGAAAACACAAACATTGGCCAAAAATCAGTGTGAATTTCTCACTCCAGAGGAGAACTTGGCCTTTGGGTGGATGCAGACTGGTCCCTTCCAGCTTGTGGCAGATGATGGTTTATGATTTACATTACCTTCACGGAAGCAATTGTAATTGTAAGACAAAACCCCTCATTTTCAAGGACAGCATGAGAGACCCTTTCATTCTTTCCAAAAAAAAAAAAAAGGATTAATTGAATAAAAACACTGTTTTAAGCTAATATAGGAAAGCTAAAATCATGTTTATTCTTTCAACAAATTAACTTATTTGGAAACCAAATCATAGCTAATGCAACCGATTGTGAGGTACGGAGGAAATATTGAAAATGGCAGTGGGGATACACATAAGATTGATTTGACAAGCAGTAAAATAACTATCTCTGTATAACTAAAATACCTCTCACATGACACTGCCTCTTGTTTTATTCAAGTGTGACAGTAATCTCAAAATGGTGCTATCATTAAGTAACTTCCCTGTAGGATTTCCTTAATACAAGAGTAGGAGTAAGACTTGATGTTTTGTGATTTGAAAACAAGAAATGAACAGGAGAGAGCAGAAGGGAAGAAATGCTGCTATTAAATATATGCCTTGTGAAATCTTGAAGAAGTATGAGAAACAGAATATTTGGAAAGTACCAGAATGGAAGTGTAAAGTTAGCAAAGCCATGAGCACCTTGTTAAGAACAGTCAAATGATGACTTTTCTCATCTTTTTGATTAGTAAATCTGCAAAAGAATAAAAACCAAGTTGGCATCTAACAAATGCCTTGTGTTTCAAGTTAAAAATAGCTGGGGAATTAGCTCAGTATATCGCCCTTATTTTATCATATCACCATTGCATCTTCCAAAGAATAGTTTTGTAAAGGAAACCACATGAAATACTGGTCTGAGGAGTAATTCATAACATTGAATAAGGAAAAAGACAGTGACTTCTCTTGCTATGAGAGCACTAGGCATAGGATTTGTACCCAATCATCTACCTTCAATAACGAATGTTCTGTTTTAAAGAACAAAAACATTTATTCCAGATTTTAACTCATGTTCGGCTTAAAAATGAGGGCTTCACGAATTTTTCTCTTTCATAAGGTTACTCTTCTTTGTACTATTACTATCTCTGCTGCCTCTCAATGTGAGTTCCTTAAATTTCTTATGTATATTTTATAGTTTCCCAATTATTTTTACACCTCTTTTTCTCTCTGATGTATCCTGGTGCCCTTTACTTGGGCATTATAAAGAAGTCAATCATGTGCAACAGTTTTTCTCCAATGACAACTTCTATTTCCACAATGCATAAAACGAGTAAAGAAAAATATTGTGTAGGTTTTTTTCAGTCACACAGCTTGTGTTCTGCTGCAGCACAGACACACTGAATAAGATGTTCTTCTTTTTTTGTGGGTAAGTTGCATCATTTGAATTAGAGGACAAAAGTCCTAGTTCCTTTCATTCAACAACTAGCGCTGTGCAGAATAGCGAAAGAGCAGAGAAGTCTGAGTGCTGTGTAAGTAGAAGCTGAGAGGAATGCAGAAAGAGTATCTTCTGCATATTTTTCTTATAGTCCTCTTAAACTTCGTAACGACCTGTCATGTACTAAATCAGTTTTTCACCTCTTCTCGGACCAAGAAACAAGCAACAGTAGAAAATAAACATTATTGGATGCTTTCATAATTGTTATTTTTGAAGAATATTTGGATATAGAATAGAAAGGACATAACTGTTGTATAAATAAGAGATTAAACAAGACAGATTCTCACACTCCCTAATAATGTTCTTCTCCTATTAAAACACAAGGCATGGCTCTTGCCTTCTTCAAACTGTAGGAATCACTACGCATAGTAAAACTAGTGGTCATAATTCCTCAGTTTTGGTCACGGAGTGCTCTTCCCAGAGAAAACCCTGCAGCTCCTTGCAGCTGCTCATAGGAAAAGCTTCTGCCAAACCCAGTCTGCTTTGCAAAAGTAGCTGTGAATGTGGATTCCAAATATGAATCTCAGAGTCTCTCTCAAGCTTGCTCATTACTCAAGATTTTTCTCTGCAAATCTAATCACAGCCCCTGGAAGTCAAATAAGGCTCTTAAGTTTTTATTTATCTTCATCATGATAGTGCTTGTGGAGATAGGGGGCCCGATGTGGCAACTCTCGATGTTAATAGCTCAGCAAATCTGATTCGGAATTTGAGCGGGATGATGCCCATAAATCCATCCTGCCGCGTCGAGCGGGGTCTCCTGCCAGGTATTCCCGTCTCCTCACCCGCTCCCTTCCATCGTCTCTGATAACAGCCACACAACGGAGCCTGCGGGATTCCTTGCCCTTTAATGTCTCTCCTGAACACATTCCAGTTTTCCCCAGAGAAAAAGTACCTGCACCCTCATCTCTCTCTCTCTGGTCATCAAGATGTAAAATGAAACCATTAATTCATGAGCTGGAACTGTGAGCTCCAGGTTGAATTTCCCACATTCTCAAGGGAATTGGTTGGTGACAAGGTTTTCTCTGTAAAATCGAATACAAAATATTTTTCTCTACCTTTCCTTCTGCTAGTGAAAAGTCCTGTTATAAAAGTTTTTCCCAACTGTACGCCATTAAGTTAATGATTAGTTAAGCTCTTATATCAGGGAATAGACTATAAATAATATGATCCTATAGCACTATTGGCAAATAAATTGTGGGGTTGAGGTTGCTGGCATGGGATTTTTTCCCCCCTTTTAAGTCATGAATTCCCAATGTTCTGTGCTTCTGAGCTGAGTTGGTGCTGGTTCCTGCTGCCTTCTCAGTACATCTACCTGCAAGACTATCTGACTTGTAGTTTTTTTTTTTTTTAATCATTTAAAAGCAGGCAAATATTTTAACATAAAAAAATGGAATTAGTTTGAAAACATAACTGTCTGTGTGTTTGATAAACTACTTTTTTAAAAAAAAAGACTCTGGAAAGACCTGTTATCAAATAGATTAGACTAGATCAATGCAATGCCAAATAAGTGTCATCATGTAGGAAGTTTAAAAATCAGTCATAAAAAGGAGCTTGGTAAAAAACTAGTTTATAGAATAAAATTCTAGTTTCTTTTAATGAGCTTTCACCCACAATTATTGGAAAATAGCTAAATTGTCTTGCGCACATTCAGTATGTCCTTTTATGCTCTATATTTCTACAAGCAAAACTATGATTTCCTAGGCCCAGACAGAAAAAAAAGGATTGTGAGATTAGGGAAAAATTTACCTAGGATCATTACTTGCTGTTATCCAAGCAAAGCTGACACTGTGGAAATGATGGATTATAGCTTGTGAAATCCTGAATAGTCTTCTTGTCTTAGACTAGATGGATGCTTTGAGCAGTGAGGCTAGAATTGAACAGAAAGGTGGATGGTGTTACAGAATTAGAGATAGAGTTGATTTTGTTATCTACTTTACCTTCCTATCGCTGTGGAAGTTTCCTGAAATACCTATCTTCCTCTCCAAAAATATGTTGGATAACGCGTTAATGCCAGAGGCGAATAAAAAGACAGTGATATAGGATTCTTGAAAGTGAAGAAACAACATGATGTTCACTGACATTAAGGCAATTTGCAAAGAAAAGGAGACAGCAATTTTTCTGGATTAAGGCATGCTATCAACATACGTTTCTTCTTAGGTTATATCTACCTTCCTTTGTTCATAAATGAAAAATCACTCCAAAATATTGATACTTCTAAAACAGACCTATATAAAATATTGACCTGTGTGGTATTTTACCATGAACTAGAAAGATTATGATACGTTAAAAATACCATCTTTCCTAATCCCTGCTTCAGCCCAGGAGCTCAGTCCTACACTCAGAGCCCAAACCAGAGATTAGTCAGGTCAATGAAATCTTGCCTGAGAGATGTCTGCAGATATGGGTGTCTTCAGAGTTAATATAATCCTTCCAGCACTCTTTTTTTAAAAAAAAAAAATGTAAAAAAAAATGGTGCCTATAGTTCATATTTTAGTTTCATATGGTTGATATGCTGTTTCTGAAGTAATGGGACTGAGTGTCCGTTAAGATTAAACTTTATATATGCTGCTGAATTGGAGAGTGGAATGAGTTAAGTTCGGGGTGTTGAGGCTGTGGTGCAGCCGTGCTGAGCCGGCAGCGACGTCGCTGCTGCCCACCGTTTCGGGCTGTATCGCGGTGTCTGAGTCACCCCACGCTGCTGCGGTAAGGGCTAGGGAAAACAGGAACTGACACAACTGGAATCCATCCTCGTCACAGCTAATGTACACAGCGTGGGGATTGGTGCAGAACTGACTCATTCCCACAAAATCTCATCCTCTGTGCAGCCCTCTCCACTAGCAGTGGAGCGCTCGGAGGAGCTGGTGCTGGCACTGCCATAGTAAAGAACTGGGAGCAGCCTGGTAGAGCGTTTTAGCAAATGCCTAAGCTGTTGAGAAAAAAGTTTCCAAGGAATGATAGAAACCAAAAGAACAGTGTTACTCATTCCAGACAACTCATCAGAAAACACCTCTTGTGCTAAACTAATAAAGCCAGGCACTGGCAAGAATGTTAGTTGCAAAATAATATCACTTCATATTGGTTCCAAACATTTTTAACCAATAGCCACACACAGTTAATTATAGGTGTATTTAGCTACATGCCACGCTGTGATAGTTAACCCTTAAGTACTCAACCAATGCAAAGTATATTTCTCATGCTTAAAAGCATATATAAATTTTAGTTCCCCAAGCTAGCATTTTTTAGTGGACAGTGGATGGGCTTTTTTCCTTTTCATCAGGCTTTCCAGATAATTTCAAAGTGCTTCTACACTAATTGCTCAGAACTGCTTCTATTAAAAAACAGTACTTTCTAGCTTAACTTCTTCAGAACTCCTTTGATCAGGAGGGAAGTACCAAGTATCTTCATGTTTGATTTGCAGAGAGATCTCTTTAAGCTCCAATCCTAGCATTTAGCCTATAGTTACGAAGGTAGTTACCATTAGAGGTGTATCCCTTGCCTGCTCTGCCCGCATGTGTTCAGTATTCAGTAGGAAAGTGCACCGAGACATCTTAAACTTGTGCTGTTCTGCAGAGGTAACAGCTTCAAGGTTATCACCAAAAGTGGCTGCACGCTGCATGGGATATAACCATGCCAGCACTTCAAGCAATCGCTTCTCCTGGAAGTGACAGCTGTACTTGTTGTTTTAAGAGCAACTTAACATGATTCCAGCTAAACTCTGTGCAATTATCTTAGTTATCATAAGGCAGAAATAGATAAAATTAACTTTTTTTGTGAACTTCTTTCCTCACATTTTGTGCTTACAATTCAAAATATTCTAATTAGCATAACACAATGTAATTTTTGACTGTGTTATTTTTGTAGGAATATGACTCCACAAAATTACTTTCAAATGAAGTTTTGTATGTAAGACTTTTCCATTACCTGTTGCAGTGGAGACAATAGATTCATGCTTCCATGTTTTCATATAACTTCTACTTATCAGAGATAAGATCCTACCAGCAGAGCCTATCTCTGTAACCTAATACCTGCCAAGATTAGCATGTTCATATCTAGGCCAAGAATTTTAACAGGGATCTTCTGGCCTGTTGTCAATTCAAATTTTCTCCTATACAGAAGAACATGGAATTTCCTAATTTTGAGCATGATACTGAATGCGGTCCAAGCAAAGCTCTCTGGATTTCTGTGTTTCTTACTTGGTTTATTAGATTTTCTTCTTTTGACTCTAATGGGTACTTTAGATAATAGGTGTAGCTCTCATCTTAATTATGAGAGATCACATATTAGCAGAAGTTCTCAATTAGGGGGCACCATATTGACACATACAGTTCTTTGTCAGCTCGCCCTCCAGGTTGTTAAGACATAGATGTTCCTAAAGTTTACGTGGTTGCACTCAAAATTGTGTGTAGTTTTATATTTAGTGTAAGACCTACTGTGCTTAAGGCAAGGCTAATTCCCTTACTTGGCCACAGGCTGACACTATAAAGAGATCCTAGATTTCTAGCAATGAATGTTGGCCTAGATCTCATTTAGAGTTTGTGGATACTAAGAGTTTCTGTCTGTCCTGGTGGATCAGATACAGTCTGTTAGGTACTTTTAAGTACTGGAAGTCTCAAGGTCATTTCAATAACCGGTCCTAATGGTTTTCTGCTAGTATTACTGTAAATTAATACTTGTGCTGTTTGGCACTAATTGGCAATGCAAAGTTAAGCATCCTATTTGTAATTATCTGAAGCCCTTATCCTTTTACAGACCCACATGATGCTCTTTCAATAACAAAAAGTCTTTGTATGGATGAAAAGATTGATCTTTGTTTTGCCTAATCAATTTTTTTATTGTTTACTTTAAAATACCTGGAAATTATTTCCATTAAAGTGAAAGTCTGTTTTGTTTGCGTACCAAATGCTACTGCATATTGCTTTTGGTGAGAGGTCAGAGCTTCATAACTCCAGAGCTTTCTGCCACCAAGTATCTAGTATAGCATTTGGGCTGAACATTGCTTTAACTTTCAGCTTTATCGAAACCCTGTTATTCTTTATTCCAAAAGTCTCTGTATAGTCCGATTAAGTGAGTTAGCATTATTGACTTGTTATTTCAAAGCTCTTGAAAATATTCCTAAAGATACCTTCAGAGATTGGGGTTCAAGAGCAGGAGGTCCTGAGATTTAACCGTGTGCGCCCGGAGTTGCCCAGCGAATGGCTGTACTTTGTCAGATGTAGCAAGAGCTACAGTCTAATTCAGGGTAAAGTCTGTGTAGTATAAATTCTCACATGTATTAAAAACAGCCTGAAGCACTGAATCACCAGACCAAACCATTAGTTTCCTGCTAATTTGGCCAATACCTCTATTCTGTTGGTTTTATTTGCTAAAATATCCAAAGGGAAGTGCCTAGTTTTATAAAACAATTCAGTGTTTGGAAACCCGAATTTCAAGTGTGATGACTGTCATTTGGTAAATACAGGGGAAGCAGATCTGTGTTCACCAGCTATTTCTGAAAATGTTGCGGTGACTTACGACTAAATTTAGGCACAGAGCTCCAAAGTTATGGATTCTGATGTCATTTCTCTTTTTCTTGAATAATTAAAATGAAAGCATGCCTCCAAAAATAAGCAGAAAGAAAATGAATTTCTCAATAAAATATTGGAAAACAAATATTGATAGAAATAATACAGGACAAGGGAAAAAAAACATTATTATAGGTCAAAATTAAGGTTACTAGGCGCTGTGTTTTCTCTTTCTTATGACCTCTATTATATGATTAGCATATGGTTTGTGATAAACGTATCAGGTGTTTGCTTTGAAGTGCTTATGCTTTGTGGCAATAGTGTTTGTCTCAAACTAGTAATTTTTCTTTTTCTTTTTTCTTTTTTTTTTTTTTTTTAGAAATGAGGCCTTTTGTTCTCCACCATGAGAGAGCCACTGGAAATGCCGCCAAGGGTAGGAGACTTTCAGGGAGAACTGAATAACTTACACAGCCACTATTTTTGCTATGATCACTGGATGACAGGTGCATGCATTTGTGGAGAATGTTACTCACTATCCAAGAGAAAGACTGAATTAAATTAGAAAATATCCAAAAGTGTGAGACTCAGCCAGCGGCTTTGCTGAGAAAATTAATCATTACAGCAAGTATCTGATTATTTCAGTTATAAAGGGTGCATGATATTAAATTTGGAATTTGAGATCTTTGTTATTTATTAACAGACCCTGGCCCTCAGTCTCAAATATCTTTGTCAGCAGCATGACAGATTGTCAGCTCTAGTAATCATATACATGAAATGCATGTTTTGCTCATAATGCCAGAATCCTCTAAAATTGCAACTGCAGGTAAGTGATAGCATTTATCATTTCGTAATCTTCAGCGTAAATCAGGAATTCAGTTTTTAACCACATTAGATATAAGAGGGAGTTGAAAGCCAAAATACAAGCAGGACCGTGTATCACAATTTTTGATTAGCTGAAAGTGGAGGACAAGTGGAATGAAAACTCATTCTTGCAGATTACAGCTCTTGTGCAGTCCAATTCCCTCTCATAATTCAGAATAACATTAATGTTCCCTTTATCTTTACTCTGGGCTGCTGAGAAGATGCAGAGCTTGTCTGTCAAGTTTGGTCTTGTTTTAGGACTATTATCTAAAGAAAGTAGGAAAGCCGTAAAATAGAACTTCAATACTTTCAAATACAGCTGAAACACTGTAAGAATGCATGGGGTGTGTGGGTTTTTTTCACACCTGGGAAGTTGCCCAGCAGAGTCTTATTGTGCAGGACAAACGTGTGTGATGTTGGGAGCGCTCAGCCCTGTCGCGTGTCATACCCAGGGACTGCAGGCTGCAACGGGACGGGGATTCGCTGGGGACACGTGTTGTGACCGGCCTCAGCTCTGCGCAGGGACATCGTTTCCCTTTGCCAGCACCTCCGCGGTACGGGAAGGTACTACCAGCCATGATAATTTGGAATTAGACACAAGGCTTTTTTACTTTCGAGTCACAGCAAGGCCTAGGCCACATAGATACCTCACTGAACCTTTTGCTTTAGTCGAGTTTAATCTAGGCAAGATACTAAACCGATAAGGTAAGAGAGCCAGCTCTTAGGGCATTCTGTATAGGGATGTTTGGTGCATCTAGCACCAGATTTTCCAGAAATTATGTGTCATTTTAGCACTGGAGGAGCCGTTTGTTGAGACTGCTCTAGCTTTATGAGTGGAAGGGCCATGTGTTGCTTTGGCCAAAGATGACTTTCACTGGTGTTTTTGGCATGGTTATCTCCATTACTATCTGCTTTGTTCAGTTCTGCCACTACATTCCTGCCTCCTTGCGATCTTTGCCCCATGTTGATTTGTGCAACAACCTCATCTGTCAAGGGTCTGCTACAGTCTGTCAGAAAGGCTACAGCCACTGTCAGCAAGTGGCACCTACCGACCTGCCACGGGCTGAGCTCCCCGTCCGCCCATGGGAGTGGACATGCATGAGCTCTTATCTTACTCTTATATCAGTTTGGGAAGAAATCTTGAAAAGCACCCACTCCTATGAGCAGGTGGTTTTTACCACACTGTAACCAAAAGCTTTTATGTCCTTAAATGATGCCTCACCTCTTGAATAAGCAAGGAGCCCAACTAGCCCTGGGCATGTTTATTTCTTCAGGATCCCTCACAGTTTCTCCTGTATCTAGAAGTGGAAAGTTGCTCCTAAGAAACCCTTAAAGCATCAACCTACTTTATATTTAAAGAGATGTGCCACAGTTCTGTTTCAGTAGCAACTAGTAACCAAGAGTAACAGGAGAGTCATGTATCAGTTTTGTGAAGAACATCCTTAACATTAAAAACAGGAGGCTTCTGAATATAATCAGAAACATTTCTGTGGCTGTGCCAGAAAGAAAGTGAAAAGCTGTTATAAAATAGTAAGTGCAACTTCAAGAGCACTGTTGCATTCTGAGCTCCAAGCACACGTGGCTGTGCTGCTGATACCGTAATATCTCTTGCTTGCTGGTGCCAGGAATATCAGGGCAGCCTCACCCAGTCTTGTTGTGCTCGAAGCTGCTCTCCTAGACTTGCTGGAGTCTGGGGTAATTTCCAGCAGCTCAGACACGGGCGAGCTCTCTGCCGGAGCACATGCACCATTAGAGACACGTCCTGGTGGAGCTGTGAGACAGTGGAATACAGAAGTGCAGAGAGAGATTGCCCAGGGCCGCATTGCAGCTGGTCTGTATATGTGGAAAAGAGTCTCCTGGCCCTGCTGTGGGCCCTACACCCTCCTGGCTCACTGACCGCCCCATCTAGCACTACGCTTGCTGGGCAACACGCATCCCACATCTCCACGCATCATCTCCCGGGAATGGAGCTCTCCGGGAGCCGGGCTGAGCAGCTCCTGTGGAACGGTGGCCACAGCCACGGGGCAGCTCGTGCAGCGCTGTGGAAATTCCACACGGTAGGCAAGAACTGCATAGATGCTCGGAATGCTGAAATATGGCAGAATTCCCTTCTGAGGTCAGAGATGCTAGCAAGCAAAGGGGAGAGTGGGTCATAAAAACAGCCTTTGCAGAATAGCTTGGGAGAATGTTTGAACTCGGTGTTTTTCAAGTGCTGGTGTTTCACTTCAACATTATTATAGTCATCCCTAAAGGACAAAATACTAAACACTTCAGTTAATTACAATGATTGCATGATTCACTTTAGAAACACCTTCTGGTTTCTCATAACCTTGCTTGACATTCGTAGCAATTCTGTTAGACACGTTCTGACCTACTCCCGTGAATTTCAGAGCCAGAAGGGAAAACTGAAATGCTACTGAGTCAGAGGATGAAGACACATTGCAAAGTTAGTGCAGCTAGGTATGCCTCCAAAGAGCAATGTTAAATAAAAATCCACCTTGATGTGCTCTTGAATTGCAAAAGCCTTCTAATGCGGCCTGTGCCTGTGATTTATAACAATGACTCATAATATTGCATTATACTTAATATGATGTAACGCTGATGCAAGATGCCATTCGTGGAATTTCAATGTCACAGAGAAAAAGAGGAGAGAGCAATCTGGTCATGTACCTTGCCTTGCTGTCAAGATGAAGAGTTTGCAGCCAAAATGTATAGAACCTTTCAATACCTACTTTTCTACTGAGGCAGGTTAACTGGGAGAATAACAGTTTTATTTCCTGGAGCATAAATATCTCTCTGACTTACGTTATTGTGTTACTTTCGGTAATTTAATTAACTTTGTACTTAAGAAGACAAATTTGCTAACAGAAGATTCAGTCTTGTAATTATAACCCCTCACATGGAAGTTCTCAGGGCAAATCAGGATTATGCCTTTAAATTAATCTAGTCTTTATCTCTCTTTTCTGACCCAACCGATATGAATTATTCTCCTGTTCCCTCTGCACTGCTTCCTTCTTGCTGCAGTGAATCAGCACTTCAGGAAACACTAATTCAAAGAGCAAAGACACCCTAACTCAGTTCTGGAGGTCAGAAGCAGCTGCTCTCCAGAAGGTTTGACAAATGATGTGAGGCTCCTCAGTCTGCTTGGGGGCGCTTGTACAGGGTGCCTGCACCCCCCTTTTTGAACTCTGTCCCTTCCCCTCTGAGTGGCCTGAGAAGTTCAGAGTCATGCATTTGTCTGCAGAAATGAGTCCTAGCAGTGTGGGGAGAGCTGCTGGCCTGAGCCAAGGCAAAAGCGAGGGCTGCAATTTTTAACAATAAGGAAAACTGTCCCCCGCTTGCCCCAGCAGCTGAGATACCTGGGTGCAGTTTCTGCAGGAGCCCATGTGCCGATGTCGTCTGTCACAGCTGGAAGTGCAGCGAGCTCAGACGGCCGGGGCTGCGCGGGAGCGCTCGGCACTGCACGCTGGGGTGCACCGGCAGGGATTCTGGCATTTGCTAGCAAGGCTGTTCGGAGCAGGGAATAGCAGCAGGGATCTGCTCCAGTAACCTCTGAAATCCTCCATCTTCAACAGGGCCAGTTTTTGCCTTCTACAAAAGAGCTAAGAGGTGCTACTACTATTGCTGTAACAGTCACATGCTCATTAGGTTCAGCTGCTGACACCAGAGATACCTCTGCTTAGGCAAGATGAGACTATAGGACATCTATAAGGAGACTATAAAGACTATAAGAAAGATCTTGAACTGAGACTTCCAAAATGTCTGGATCAAACTTTTCCTGGTGGCTTTATGTCAGTGGAGACTATGAGGTCCTACCTATGTTCAACTTCCTGGTATACATTCAGTGGCCTTGCCTACTTCGGTGCAAAGCCTGGCAGCTCTTGCTTTCTGAGGTGAACAGGTGAATTAACCAGTGGAAAGACTTGTATGAAAAAACTAGGTAAGACTAGGTAAGGTGTTTGATTTACCACAATCCATCCTGAAGCTGCTGCTGTTTGGTGTCATCCTGGAGGACCATTCATAGGTCAGTCTTGAAAGCCCAGGGGAGTGGGACCTAGCACACAGTTCAGTTTTGCCTTTCAGGAATCAAAGTACAGGGGACTGGCTTTTGAAAGCTGTAGTGATGCCTACAAGTGAAAGAATTGAAAATCTAGTTTATTTTTGAAAGCCTCACAAGGTGCCGGTCTGTCTCCTAGGTGCGTAAATATCATCACAAACCTAGCTGTGAGCAAGTAAAACTAGACAAGAATTTGCAGCCCAGAGGGAAGCCACCAAGAATGGATTGTGTGGAGGCTGATAAGATTCATATTGCTCCAAAAAGGAGAGAACCACCTAAAACAAGACACTCTTTGTTGTGAAAGCCTTTGGTTTTGAGAGACCTGGCTTGCCAAATAGGGGTGTCTCTGCCAATTGTCTTTAAAACTGAGATCTTTCACATAAGAGCAAAGGCTGAAAGGAATCTTTCTAGCAAAAACATCATTTACTCATTCTCTACAGATTGGTAGAGTAACATGCCTCTTCTCAATCATGTTACTCTTTCTTTTCCCTGAAGATTTCAAACAGAGATTTGTTCGAACAAAGATCAGTAATTTTGCACTGTAAGGGATGCAGGAAGAAGCGTAGAAATATCTCTAGATCAGAACAGTTTCTGAGCCTGCTGGAGAAATGGCAGATTGCCAGAGATAGTGCACACCACTGTTCTCCCAGATAACAATGCATGGAGCTGAATCTTCCAGGAATCATTTTTTAGGACAGCGAATTGTGCAGGTATAGGTGAGGAGCACAAGGCGCTGCTGTCCTCAGGGGAGGCCGCTGCGTGCTCTGCCTTCCTGCAGGCCAGCCCCGGGACTGCTCTCCCTCCTCCACCCTCGCTCCAGACCTGTGCGATGACAGAGCCAAGGAATCCACTTCCTTTGTTTGTCTTTGAGGAGGTTTTTTTTGTCTACATCTTTGAGCTATGCTTTTAAAATAATTTGCTAATAGAGTAGCCAGTTCTGTCTCTATCTGCAGTCCTCTACAGGCTGGTTTGTCACCTGGGGGGAATCTTTCAGTGCAATCGCCTGCCTAATACACGAGCCTTTCAGGCAAATGTCTTTCCTGCAAAGGTGAGGATCCATTGGGTGAGACTTCTCTGCCATTTTTGATTTCGGTGCATTTGACCTTGTGTAGCAGACTCTGTGGACCCCGATGTTCTACTATGCTTTTTAATACGTGTCTTTGTGCTACCAGAAGGCAAACGGTAAAGATCGGTATCTTTATTAAGATAACTCAGAGTATTTGATTAAGAAATTAATAGCTAGTCCTTGAGCTATGTATGGTCAGAATTCAGTGTTAATTTTGCTAGTATTTTGCAGTACCATGCTTGTTTTGGAGGGCCAGACCAGAAATTTGGCATTCTAGGCAGAGGAAAAAAACAATCTGACCTATAAAACTACTCCAGTAGCGCTAAATAATAGAAAGGTTAGGCTTTTGTTTGGGGTTGAAAACGCTTTTCTTCAACACCGCATTCTTGTCTACAGCATATGGTGCCTAAGTGGAGATGTCTTAGAGCCTAAAGATAAATGTGACAACAAAATAGTGCCCACAAATTAACTGCTGTTCCTAACTTCCTTCTCCTGTTTGCTTCTAAGTCACAATAAGATAGTGCTGAAGTCAGTACTAATGCCACAAATAATGGAGAAGGTGAAAGAGAGAGCTAAGAAAGCAAAGGGACCTACGTTGATTCTGTAAGGTCTGATAAGGGAAAAAATTGCTAGAAAACACTTACTGTAACTGGGTTCGGGAAATCTGCGTGTTTGAGGCTGCTGAATTCTTGTCCCCCCAAGAGCTGATTCTGCAATAACCACTTTAGCTACCAGTCCTGAAGAGTGGAAAAGATCTCTGTGCAAAGGGCTAAGCCTAAAGTGTGTAATGGTGTTACAGTGAGTCAGACTGCGGTCTTCTTGCAGAAGCATTTCCCTCCCTTTAGATAGAGTGCTCACACAAAGAGCAAGGTTTAAGCAGTCGGGTTGAAAACGATCCCTTTTCGAGTGAGTGAGTGGTTCATGTCTGAACCTGACGGGAATCCCGTTCACCCACACGGTAGCAGGCAAGCTTTATATCACAAGCACAGTTTGACTTTTCAGGCAAAATGTTTGTTTGCTTTTTCTTTTTACAACTGCAAAGAGCAACACTGAGACAAATATTTGATGGACAGATGGTCCCAACAAGCTCGGGTAACTGGCAAAGGTGCCTCCTTGTGAACCACGCGCTGACGGTAGCACCGGAGCGCCCCGCAGCCCCACGTGCCGTCACCCGAGGCGGGAGGTGGCCGCGTCCAAGCGAGCAGAGCTACTCACCTTCCGCCCGGCCTCGTTGTTGTGCAGGTTCATGAGGGTCCTGGCGTTCTGCTTGATCTCCCTGGCGTCCACGAAGACCTTGGCGAAGCCTATGCCGTACCTGATGTCAGCGGAGCAGCCTCCCCACTTCCAGCCTTCCTCCTTGTGGTACTGGCCTTGCTTCTCCTTGTCGCAGCCGCAGTCGCTGAGGTTCCCCTGCGTGCAGGCGGCCGTGATGGCGTGCGCGACGCCCGCGGCGATGATGGCGTACGTGAAGGCCGCCTCTCGGCTCCCTGCAATCACACGGGCGCCGTGAGCGCGGGACGCGACGCGGTGGCACCGCTGGGGACGGACACGCGCATCGCGGCGCTGCCCGCAGCGGAGGCCTCTCACCAGCAGGTCTCTGCTCTTCTAAGTATTGATTTTTGCGGGTGTTCGGGCACTCTATAAAATGATAGCTCTCCATGAGGCCCTCAGAAATTTAATTCTGCTAGAAATCTTATTTTGAAAATATTCTAGCTGAACTGAAACACTTTTTCAGATTATAACTTTCATCAAGACTTAAGGCAATAAATTTCTTTTTTAATTTCAGAATTTATCGCAAGATGGAAAAAAGTATTCCTGACCTGTAGTAAGTGTCCTCACAAAATGAAGGTGTAAAGGAACAGTTTCACTAGATGTCTGGAAGGAAGTGACAAGGCCAGTGTTATTCTGTGCAGTATGACTATGGCAGGTTTCTTTTTGTTTGTTTGTTTTGTTGGTTTTGGAGGAGGGGTTCTGTAAATCATTTATTTAATTTATTTTCCTGAAACTTTCCTAGATCTAGTGTGTGAAATTCCGAAGCGCAAATTCTGGGTGATCTATCTGTGGTGCTGTTGGAACCCGCTCTGCTGAAGGAGGGTCCCCTCAAAACGCAAGGTGTTCTGCAGAAGCTGTCCATATATATCAAACAGCCCTTTAAAAATTCTTATTTTCTTCTTTTTACTGAAAGAGATCTTGTCTTGGAAATAGTTCAGTTTCTATAGGAAAAAATGTGAAATGCTGGAATATATATGGAGAGAATAAACCATTTGCAAATTCTGCACTCTTCATTCATAAAATAGCTACATTTAGCTGAATAAGAACCTCATGTCCTGGAGTCAGTTTCAGCCACTACTTTCATTTCTCCAGTGACAAGATGAACTTTTGCATCAATGGGACCAGAATCAGATTCTTAATTAGGAGAGGGCAGATGGGAAGATCCTCTTCCCTCTTTTAAACATCTGCCAATCCTGGCAGAACTCAACTGCTGGCAATAGTTTATTCTTCCAGAACAAGCACATTTCTACTGTTTGTTGGATTTAATCAAAAAAAATTACTTAGGAAGAAAATCATACAAGGACTTCACTCTCAGCTGTGTCGCTTTCACGTGCATGATCTAGACTTCTGTGCATCAGTAGATGGTTCTTTTAATGAAACAGAACCCACTTCCCTTATGAGCAAGGAAGTAAAGTGGAAAAACATGATGACATCATCAAAATCTGTTAATAGGAAACTATGTGCCCTTTTATTGGCGCCAGCACCATCCCGCTGATACTGCTGGGCTCTGTGCTTGCAAGTGACTCTGCAGTCAAGGATCAGACTTCCTAAAAGGAAGTCTTCTTTTCCTTTTTCTTTCTTTCTTTCTTTTTTTTTAAGGAAAAATCTTTAAATATTGAATTGCTGCAAATGGGGACTTTATACATGAGCCTTTGCAGGGCTTTTATGAAAATGGGACTATGCATCTGACTCTAGTTTTGCTTTTGTTGGATGATTTTGTCTAATGCAAGTTGTTTTCAAGAACTAGAATTAAAATCAAAGACTGTTTTGATCTGATACACACAGCATGTTCCTTCGATGAAGCAGTTCCTTAGCCTCTTCAGGCAGCAAAATGCAACACAAAGGGTATAAAAAGAGTACGAGCAGAGCAGAACCCAGCTCCAAGCTTGCTCTTAAAATCTTTTACACATATTAGGCTATTTTATAGATTTGTCCTGTTCAGGGGAAAAGCAGCTTTTGAAAACTAAAGGTTGGAAGATCACAAGGTAAACAAAGCAAGTGGTGGAGGAATCGATCCAGGTAGGAAGTACTGTCAGGAGATGGTTGTACAGTATTGATAAAGTGGGACATGCTTGTCACACCCATCAAACTAACTAGTTTTTGTATAAATGATTCACCTTTTTAAGGTCCGGTACCTGTGTCTAGCCCGTAGAAATGTCAGCACAGAGGGAATGGTATAGGAACATTGTGGGAAGGCAGAGCTTATTTTCCGCGACAGTGCCTTAGATACCAGAATGATTAAAGGGTTAAAGCACTTTTGCAACCAAGCCAGCAATGCCCAAATGGGATAGCGTGCAAACACAAGTTTTCCCATCACTTTTAAGTAATGAATACGGCTGCTGCACTTCTTACTTGGGCAGGCGGTTGAAATGCCTGAGAATCGCGGCTGGAAACGCTGCCCTGACAAGGTGCACCCAGACGCTGCTCCCCGAGGGCAACTCCTGGTCTCCCCTGGGCTTGTGCCGACGCTCTAGAGCTTGCTCTAACGTCAGCGTGTGCGGAGGCTGCAAGGCACAACCTGGAGCCCCACAGACGAGCGGGTTGGGCAGTGACCTCCCACCAGGCAGAACGGGGGGCACTAAGTGTCTCCTCCTTTGTTTTCTGTCTAGCTTCAGCCTGTGCATCTCATGTGTGTCTGATCACCAGCTCAGTCCTGCATCTAGTTTCCCTCTGCAGGTTTAGTAGTATAAAATTAAAGATAATACTCTTAAAAAAAAAGTCCAGATTTTGATATCAATGTGATACTGCTACTGTTTTGTGTTTGTTTTAAGATGTTGGTGATGGTGTCTTTAGCATCACTAAATGCTTTGGACACAGGAGCATCAATTCTGCTTCAGGGGCACAAAGAGAGTTAGGGAAGAAGGAGATATGGTGCAAAGTGTCCTGCCATGTTGTTGGGAGGGAAAATGTAGGATAAAGTGACTAAGGGATGGGGAAGGGGAACAGGACAGGCAGCAAAGTGTCATATGCTGTGGGACACAGGACCTGCCTTGGCCAGTGACCAGGACAAACAACAGGCTTCTTCCCCAGGGAAAGCAGGTAGCTGCAGTCCCTGGTCCTCAGGGACTTCTGCAACATTGAAAGGCTGAGGAAGACCCTGGGGGTGCAGTGGTTCACCCTCTCCGGAAGGCTACAAAGATGAGGCAGTAGCTGGAAGAGTGAATTGATACATTTTCAGCAGTGAGATCAGAAAAGAGTTTTTAGAGAAAATTTAAATGAGGTCTCAGGTTGAGATCCAGGAATTAAGTGGGTTTTTTTTATGTTATTTCCCACTGAATCCATCCTCAGGCTGCAACTGAATTTAAATCTATGTCTTAAAAAAATGCAAAACGAATTTCAAAAAGCAAATAACAAGCAGCTGATCTTCGTGGAGGATTGGTGCAAACCATGATTTCAGGTGCTAATGTCATATCAGGCGCACGATCCCAGCTCAAAAGGTTCTCGTGGAGGCTCCTCCAGGCAGGGCCATGCGGGACTGCACCCCACGGTGCTGTCATGGTCAAGCTGGCAGGAGACAGAGTGGCAGCTGCCCCAGCGCTAGAGGAGGTGCAGAGAAAGGTGAGAGTTGGCTCTACCTGGATGAAAATGTGGTTCGTATTTCCCTTGGTATCTGATAGTTGGAAGCAGCGACAGGTCCCTTCCACAGCACGGAAGCTCTGCTGCATCCAGGGCGAGCCGTGCCGGTGGTCCCTGGCTTTGGGCAGGCGGCTGCATCCTCTGGCAGCCGCACCGTATTCTGGCTGGCGCTGCCTGAATACTCCTTAAAACCAAAGCAAAACCCATGAGATGGTCATAGTCTAAACTGCCAGAGGATGGTTTGGATCTTCCCTTCATCCATGCTGCCAGCCTTGCAAAAGCAGCTGAAAAAAATGGAGAAAATCCCAGCCCTGGGATGTGGGCACAGGCTCTAAACACATTCGGTCCAAGCCGGTGCAGCGGGAACCCAGCGGGTTTTCTTCACGCGTCAAACACAAACATCTCCCCACTCTTCCTGTCTTCTCCAGGTGTAGGTGACACGTGCATCATGACTGCTGTCCCAACGGTCCCTGTGGAGCAGAGCCTCGCAGCTCCGTTTGCTTTGCCAGAGGAGGGCTCCGCATCCATGACTCCTGGGATCTCCAACAGCAGCACAAAGCAGGGGCATCCTGGCCACATCCCTTCTCTGGGCAACATAACCATGAGCTTTGACCACGGCTCTGCGATGTGCATGGACAGCAACCCTGCAGGGTCTCCAACACCCCACGGGGAAGCACTAGGACCATGATGAGTACAGGTCAACACTGGCATCAATCCCGCGTCCTGCTCGTGCATCCCTCTGAGCACCACCCCACGCGGGTGTCTCTGCTTGTGCTTGCAGGGCTGGCCCTGGGATATGCAGGTCTGCTGCAGCAAGAGGGCTGTTAACCCCTTCAGTTTAATCTCAAAATGCGAGCAGGTTGTAAAAAGATTCACTCATATAGGCCAAAAACTAAGAATTTAGTGTAAAAAATAAGCAAAGTAACTTGGTGTTGGATGGGAAATGAGGGATACGGCGTGGATCTGACTTGCAGGAAGCCAGGAAGCGCCCAGCGGTTCAGGACCTTGCAGGATCTAAGCACGTTTCTAAATAGCCTGGCCCACTGTATCCACCCCCCTCATAAACTGGTTAATCTGGGAAATAAAAAAGACAAATTTCTATTTATCTCACTGGAAAACAGAGATTATATTTTCTGCTATTTAAAGCCAAAGGGTCAGAGAGGGAGTTATCTGTAGTGACATGAGCTGAAATATATGTTGATTGTGAAAATATAAAGATGGAAAATACAGCGTACCTTGCCAATTATGTGCCATAGCTAACATTACTTCTCATCTCTCCACAGAGGTCATAATTCATAGTTAGTGAAAATGAAGAACAAAACTCATCCTCTGCCTGCATTGGGATCTGCCTCCTTTTCTTGGTAAGCTATGTTTGGTCTTGGAGTTTGAGGGTTTTATCTTTCTTTTACCTACCATGGGCAATTAACAAAGTAGTAACTTTAAAAGTCATTTAAGTATCCAAATCCTCTTTTTATTGCCTTTGAACTTTTAGCTCAAAGTGTTGAGCTACTGGGTGCCCTTAAAATATTGTACTGACTTGAAATGAAAATGGTAGTTCCCTGGTAGGATGTGCTTTAAAACGGTGGTGCCAGTAATTTAAATAAGCAGAGGTACTCTAAAAGACATTTGAACCTTTGAGGGGTTTAGTCACTGTCCACTTTATCAAACCAAGTTTGTTTCATCAACAAGAGAAATGAAATTCTTGGACAAGAAACAGCCCAGATATAGTGACTCTCTTTGAAAATATCCCATTTTATAAATAAAAAAATAAAATATTTGTGTTTATTAATATTTAGTTAGTTATAGAATAACTACTTTAGGCAAAATTGCAGCCAGGGTTTTGGAGTGCAGAAGACAGTTTCCCCTTTTCAGATGTTTTTGATCCTTCCACCCTAGAATAGTACTTTAGAAACCCCCATGTACTGACCCTGCAACAGGAGATACCTATTTTACCTTTCTAATGAAATGCAATCTTTTTGTTTCCCCGAAACATGTAGTCACAAGATACATCTGAAGGCAGGTATGAAAACCTTCTGGTGGGAATTCCAACTGCAGTGACCTTGGGGCAAGGTTTTATCTTACTGTGACAGTCCCTGCTTAGAGAGATGGAGTTTTGGCATAAAGCAGCATGCTGGGCTTGGGATGTTCGGGCCATGTGTCAGGTTGGCCTCTGTTTTGCCCACAAATAACTGTTCTTGTTCAAGATACTGACCCTGAAATGGTCAGTAAGGGCTTAAAATGGAGTGCATATCCTGATCCTACTTGAGTAGATAGCAAGACCTCTGTTAATTAGGACAATATTTCCTCCCTGTATCTCCAGGGTTTCACAACCCCACTGGTTCAGCAAACTGGGTTTTTATCAATCATCCTTCTGAATATTGACCACACTGACCAGCACGGCAGCACGTGGGACCCCAGCTCCCAGAGACACGTGCTGACATTCCTCCTTGCCATAGGAAAACAGCAGGCTTTTCCATGTGGATCTATCCGTGCTTGCCTCCTTGGTCTGTTAGCTTGTGATTCAGAGAATCAGCCTGTTTAAAGTCTGAGCCAAGAGACTACACCAGGGCTGAATAATAAGATTCTCCAGAAAAAAAAAAAAAAAAAGGAACCCTTTCTGAACATATCTGTCCTGTGGTATTTTTGAACAACTTTGTCTTTGTAATGAAAGTTAATGCAAAATGAAGCTCGATTGTATTATTTTTTCTTCTAATTTGACCAGAGCAGACTAGACAAGCTGCAGGAGAACAAGGTAGATTTTGCTCCCTTTTGCACGCTAGCAAGGGAGATGGCTCCTAATAGACAGTTACGGAGTGAGCTAGTTATAGTTTGGCAAGTAGGATGCTTGCCATTTGTTTCAAAGCATCTCTAACACTATTAAGTCAAGGAAGAGAAGCTTTTTAGCATATTTTAATGTATTTTAAAGTAAATCACTGCTAAAATTGGTCCAGTAAGCAATGCAGAGCTAATAGCCTAGTGTATAGTCCAAAGCTAATGTTCCCTTGTGTTTTAACCTGAACACCTGGAGGCATCCGGAGCACTCCCTGAGTCCAGGCCTTGTGCACTAAGTGCTGTGTAGGTGCAAGTGAGACCGCTGCCTGTAAGATTCCTAGGACCAGCTTGCTGGTGTGGAGTCTTCCTTGGATTCCAGCTTCACCACTCACCTGAGTAGCATAAGATGGGCAAAATAACCACGGGAATTGTACTGAGAAGCTTTTTGGCGTCAAAAAAACAAATGGACAGTTGATGAATTTTAGCAAGACCAGGATGAAAGTTTGATTGAAACCAGTTTTACTCTAATGTTCTTCAGGGACCACCACATCTCTGCAAAATCATTCCCTCTACCCCGTCCCGGGCAGGGCCCACGACAGGCCTTGGAAACACTGTGCGGTCTTTCCTTTCCCCTCCATAGCTCTGCACTGAGGCTGATTCCCACCTTGTGGGCCACTTCGTGGAGATGCAGTCAGAGTTTGTGTTATTCCTTCTTGCATGTTTTTCCTGAGTCATGTTTAATGGTGGCATTGCTGCTCCGTTATGGCAAAAGGAGATAGCTTTGGTCAAAGGCATCTTTAGATGCTCCAATGTTTAGGTTTGAATCCCATTTCACTTGAACACATGTGGGCAGGAGGTTTTTGGACTATCCGTCTGTAAAACCTTTTTTTTTTATAGTGGCTGTCTTCAGGAAGAGAGTGCTGACCCCTCTAACAGATACCTTTGTTTTCCAAAATAGCCATAATTATGCTCTTGCATCATCTCCGTGGTTATTTTAAAAATCCTCTTTGTGATTCTACATTATTAATGAGGTGTCTATAGAGTTGTGTAGAAAAAAAAAAAGCTATTGTGTTAATCTTGATTGTAGCTTTTTCATTTCTTCTTGCAATTGCACCAAGTGCTCCGCTGGAGTAAACTGATGTCATTTGTACTGTGCTATATCTCTTCATGTTATTGGCACTATTGTCACCAGCTGTCATGATAAGATATCCACAGTGTGTCAGAAGAGGAGAATCTCTCTTTTCAAGGACAAACCAGATAAAATGACACAGAAATGGTGTATATATGCTGTCCTGCTTGGAAGCATGCTGTTAATCTGGAAACTCAGTCTGTGATCATGAACGTGCCATATGACACACAAGAGAATTTAGATGGTTGCTAACTGTAACTCTGCAACTGAATTATCGCTGGGAAACAGGCTAAGTGTGATTTCTTTAAATTACATATACACACATGTGATAAGAATAGGAAATTTTGGCATGGCATTCTTTTTCTATAGACTTTAGGGAGCTTTAGCAGGGCTAGTATCTCTGCTGTCATTTTAGAAATGGGCAAAGGGGAGCTGAGAGGAGCGTGCCAGGGCTGCTCAGCCTTGCATCGTTCTACAGCGAATAGTTTGGGTGCATGTGCACAACATTCATAAAATAGATTGTTCGGTAGAGGTGGAGGTCATGGAACCTTCTGAGGAGATTTAGCTTGGCGTGGCTGGGAAACAGTTCACGAGAACACGTAGCGTCCAAGGTAACTTATTTGTATGGGCTCACACATGCAAATCCTATTAGCCTAAGAGTTCCTCAGAGGGGGGCTCCAGGCTGTGTGACCTAGTGACAGAATTGTGGGTACCCTGGGTGCTTCCAGGGTGATGACTTTCAAGGTGCAATTGGCTGAGAAACATCATCAGCCTCTAAGCAATATGAAAGGTACTCGTGTCTTAGTCACTATCTGAGTGCCAAGATGTAATGCACATGTGCCAAAGAACTGAGAATCTAGGAATGCTGACAGTAACTAAAAAAAAAAAAAATCCATGGTATGGGGGTCCTCCCATCTTTACTCTTGCAATACAATATTTTCCTTGTGTGTCAAGTTCACCATTGCAGATCTCAAATCCTGAGAGATTTTTTGTCAAAGTTCATTTTTAAACGCAAATACAGGAGTTGTTTAATAAAACTCACTTAAAGAACAAGCAAAAACTTCCAATTTAATCTGGATGATATTCAGCCCTTGCCTGGGCTCTGAGACCAGCGATGAGTTTGCCCTAACTGTCTGGGCACCATAATAGCTTGATAGATGTATTAAGAGTTATCACCTCAAAGACAGATCAAAGTCTACTTCCTTTGATATTGACTTCCCTTAAAAGGACCTAAATATAACCCACTAGCTAAATAATTCAATTTTGGGGGGTGGGGACAGAGGAGCTGAACACATGTTTATGCAACAGACCCCATAACTCTGCAGTTCCAGGATTTGCTGGAGGAGCAGAAACCCTCCTCACGTTTTCTGTTTAAGGCAGGGTTACTCGCAACCTGAACGAGCCCGACCTGTCAGCCCTCCAGACGGGCTCCTGGCTGGCTACGGGGCGGCCACGCGCGCGGGTCCCCGCTCGGTGAGCAGCAGCAAAGAGCTGGTCCTAGTACATGATCCCCTCAGTGCTGCGTAGCTGGGCTTGGGCATCCCTTCCTTGACCCCATGTGTGAGATGTCGGTAGACCTGCAGCACACACTGACTTTAAAATTTACTTTTTGTTCCCTTTTTATTCTTTCCTTCAGTATCTTTGGGCGCTAGGAAATGCACATATATGAGAATATACATGAACGTATGTGTTCAGCCCCCTCAGCCTGAGGGCACCAGGCATTGCCAGGGATGCCGCCTTCCCTGACAGAGGCTGCGTCCCAGGGGCTGTCTAGGGACCCGGGTCCCTCTCTGTGCTTTAAAAGGCCCCCCGGGGCCCATTTGAGACCTTGCAGAGCGCAAACAGTGCTCGGGGTCTGCAGCTTCTGCCACACGAGGCGCGAGCGGCGCAGGTCGCTCTCCCGCCGCCTGCCCCTGCCTCACGAGCGGGTGCATGGAAGGATTTGGTGTAGTTGCAATGTCACCATATCTGAATAAAATGGAAACTGGAAACGGACTCATCTGACTGTTTAGGAAAGCCCATTTGTGGATGTCCCAATGTCCCTGCTGGGAGGTACCTGCCCTTTCTGGGGAGCGGTTGCTAGAGGCAGTAACCATGGACTAACTCCTGCGTGTGGCAGCGGCCTCTTACAAGGAGCCCGACTCCTCGACCCGCAGACACCGGTCCCAAAGGCTGCAAGCCCCAAGCCATCATCGCCTGCAAGCTCCCATGCCCAGGACTGCATTTTCAGGCCTGCTCTGCGCCTGCCTCTGACCACTTCACCAGAGCTCTTAACGCTTTTGCTCATCCTTGCACCCATGCAAAGGGCTGTTGACCCGTGCACACGGTGGGAAAACCTTCTGGAAGGGTTGGGCAAGAACAGGACAGGACAGAGATGCTGTGGGGGAGCTGACGCACTGTGACTCGCTCTCCTAGACCCCAGCAGGGCCAAGGCAGGGGCTTACGGGGACAGGTGCCACTTGTGCCAGCGCAACAGACCCAACACTGGGGTGGAAACACCCCGTGGGGACAGCCCTGCCCCAACACAAGCCATGAGCGCCCGTGGGCCCTTCCCGCTGCAGAACCCACATCCCGGAAGGGCAGGAGGGAGGGAGCCGGCTGCCAGCAGCAGAGAGGTCACATACCCACTTTGAGCTCTTTCCCGAAGACCGTCCTCTCTCCCAGGGCCGAGCAATTCCAGCGTCCGTTGCGGAACTGGAACTGGCACTCGTTGATGCCCATCTGGGACCCTTCCCCGATGACGATAATAGCGTCGGGCCTGCTCTGGCAGATCGCCCGCTGCCGGGGGGCGAGACCCGGGATCTTGTTACAGATGATGCTGGCGCCCAGGGCCACCACCGAGGAAAAACCCCTGCAACGACAAGAGTCCGGTGATGCCGGGGGGCACCGCGTCCTGCAGCCGGCCCTGGGGACCTGCCGCCCCCCTGCAGCCCTGCGCCGTGGCAGGTGCCCCGGTAAACACCCATTTCCCCCGTTCACCGCCGCCGCTTCTCTCTCTCTCTTTCTCTCTCCATAAATAAAACAGAGATAAGAAGCACGTGGGCTCCTGCCAAAACGGGGCTCCACTTCCTTGTTCATAAATTAAAGCCCGTGCAAGCGTGGTGCGTGCCCGGCCACGCAGAGCGCGGGGCTGAGCGCTGCGCCTGCGGAGTGAGGAGGGAGCAGACCCCGCACCTGGGCCAGGATGCGCCAGGATCGGGACTGGAGCTGACTCCGTGTCCCGACCCCTCGAGGCCGCTGCCCAGTGTGGGGCTCTACCTGCGCTCTACCAAATAACATGGAATAACTGGGGCCGCCACCATCACTTCTGCTGCTTCCCCGGTTAAATAGCAACAGGTCTGGGCAGGTTAGGCGGAGAGTGAGAGAGGCAGCGATTGTTATAAAAGAAAGAAAGGGGAAAAAAAAAAAAAAAAAAAGTTACTTACCCGATCTTGATGTACACAATCCCCAGGCTCAGGAAGATGTGCAGGATCCAGCGCCTTGCCTTCCTGTTCATATTCCCCGCTCGCCGTGCCTCACACCAGCATGGAAAGGATGCCCGGGGGCGGGCGGGCGGGCTGGGGGCGGCGGGGGCGCCCGCTCACCATAGCCCCTGCGCGCCGCTCCGCGCCCGCGCTGCCGCCCCGGCGCGCTCAGCGCTGCCCGCGGCGCATGGGCGGCGGCGCCCGCTCCGCAGGTGCGGTGGCTGCTCGCTGCCTCTTCCCTTTCCCCCCTTTCCTTCCCTGCCCGCCTCGCCTCTCCACACGCCGGGGCGTGTTCTCCGCGCGAGGGAGCCGCGCGGCCCGGGGGGAGGCAGAAAGGCGGGCGCGAGCAGGCGCCGCGGGCGGATCACCTGGCGGCCCGCGCGCGGCCCGCGCTCCTGCCCGCTGCGCGCCGCGCACCCGGCGCGCCCCGACGGGGCGGCGCTGCCCGCGGGGAGCCCTGCTCGCCCCGCGGCGCCGGGCGGCATCAGGGCCCGCGGCCGCCTCGCCCGCCCTGCCGGCACCGCGCGCGGCTCTGCCCCGGCTCGTCGCCCTCTTCGCCGGGGCCGCCCCGCACCTCGGGCTGGTTTTATGCGTTTGCACCGGCCCCGACGCTCCTCCCCTCTCTCTCTGCCTCCCCGCATCTAACGCGCTATTTTTTTTTCTTTTTTTTTTCGCTCCCTCGCGGTTTCCAAGTGGCGATTCACACTCGGAATCGGAGTGCTCGCTGCTGCCTCCGCGCAGCGCAGCATCCGAGCGCGACCGGTGCGGAGCGGAGCGGGGCGCGCTCTGCTCGGGCCCGCCGACCGCCTCCTCGGCTCGGGACGGTCCCGCCGGCATCTGCCGGCATCAGGGCGGGCGGGTCCGCCCGGGAGCCGCGGGGGCAAAAAAACCCGTTGTCGCCCGGCTGCTCTGCGGGCCGGGGTCGTCCTCCTCGCTGCTCTGGGCACTGATGCTCTCAGGGACACGGACGGGGCGGGCAGCGGCTCTCCCGGCGCGGCCGGGTGCCCTGTGGGGCTGTCGGCGGGGGGCTCGGGCTCTAATCAGGTGCGTTTGGGACTTGGCCGCGCTGCTTTTCCTCGGCACTTCCACTCGAGGAAAAGGCAAAGGCAGAGTCGGGGAAGCCACTGCCCCCGGCCCGGTCCGCGGGAGCCCCACGCCCCTGGCTGCGCCGACCCGTGCGGATACGGTGACTATTTTATTATCCACTTGAAATATTTCAAACAGGGAGGCTGCCGAAGTGATAACAGGGGTGTGGTGCTGGAATTGTTCTGCTGATAGCGTTTTTTTGAAAATAAAACAAAACAAATCAAAAAAAATAAAAAAAGAAAGAAAGAAACCCCCCTCCATAGCGGTACCCGCGCTACAGAGCCGGCCCGGGCACCGCGCAGGGAGCGCAGAGGTCCGGCCCTGCCGGGGGTCCCGCCGGGGCCGAGGAGCGGCGCTGCCTCCCCCGCTGCCCCTTTCTCCTTTTCCCCCGTTTACTCCCCTCCTCCGCCTTTCTCCGCGCTCCGCTGCACGGGGGCATCTCCCTGTCCCCGCCGCCGCCTCCCGCCGCGGCCCTGCGCGGAAAACGAGGTCAGATTCGGCGCGGAGCGGGGCCGAGGGCTCGGGGTAGCGCGCGCGCAGCACCGCTCAGAGCAGAGGCGCGCAGCGGCGCGGGCAGGTGCGCGGCCGCCCAAGCTCTTGGCCACGGCGCCACCTGGCGGGCGCGGCGCGGGGCGCGGAGGTGGGCGCGGGGGAGCGCGACCCTGCGCCCCCTCAGCTCCCCCCTCCGCCTTGGACAAAGCGGCCTGTGTTAAGGAGGGAACATCCAAGGTTTAGGGAATATCCTCTTGCGGGGGGGGGCAAAAATGTATATAAGTATATATATAAATATGTATATATTTTATATGCATACGTGTGTGTGTATATATATAAAGTGCCGTTACGAGCTGTGCAGAAAGGGGCTAGGTTCTTTCAAGCTGTGTTCATCTTTCATCCCCCTGGATTGGCGAGGAACACACGGTGTTGACGCCGCGCGCCGGAGATCGTGCCGGGACAGGCACTGGCGCTGTGCTCCGGCGTGGGCCCCGCCGCGGCGCCGCGCGTGGGGAGGCGCTGGGAGCAGCCCCGGCCCCTCGCGGGACGTGGTGTCCCGCACACACGCACACAGCGCGGTGATCAGCAGGGCTTGGGCAGTGGGCTCCGGGCTGGGAGGGTGGCCTGGGGGTTTGCAACGCGCGCACGTTGCTGCGCTCTGCCCCTGCGCATCAGGCAGCGCTTCGCCAGCGGTCAGAGCTTCCCCAGCCCGCGCTGGCCTCAGCCAGCAGCTCCTGGGCCACCATGGGGGCTCCTGGCACTAGCACAGTGCAGGGAACAGGCAGACACGGCAGGTAGCGCCTGAGGAGCCGCTGAGGAGGAGCCCGCGGCAGCCGCTGGAGGTGGAGTCAGCTCCGCTTCTTGCTTCTCCCAGCGCAGCCGGCTGCGCCACTGTTCAGCTGTCCCTGCACGGGAACGGGCACAAGCAGCATGCTGCTGGTCCCAGGAGCCTCATCCCGAAACAAAACTGCTTTCCAAAGAACAAACCTGCCACCAAAGTGAACCCCTGAATACTAAAGAACTGGGAAGTCATTTAAATTCTCTTTGGAGCTTCAGTCCCTATTCCGCAATTCAGTGATCTGAGAAGCTCCTAGGGTTCGTTTTTGCTTTTTCTCTGTTCCGTGTAGCTTATCTCAGCAGGCTGGCTGCCTCGCACTGCACAGCGGGAGGGGGTAGGTCAAGGCTAAGCAAACTGCTGTCCTATGGGTCTACGAGACCAGAAAAGGTAAAAGCTCCTCAGAAAGTGAAGACGCTTTACTGGACTAACCAGTGACTTGACCTTACTCTGTTCCCAAAATATTTGTGCCTTAGATACACATGTGTGTGTGCATGCACATGTAAGTCACCTATACAATAATGCTGTGCAGATTACAGAAGGGTAGTTTGTCTTGTTCCACAAAGTTTCTAAAACATGAAAATGCTTGAGAAGTTGTGGTCCTTCTTGCCCTGTGGTTCCTCCAGCTGTCTTTAGTGTTTTGTCTCTACCTACTGTCTGTTTTCCAGTGCATATAAATTCAGCTTTTCTTTTTGCACCACATCCTTATATTACTTCATAATTACTGTATAGCAAAATCAATATAAGGCATTGTGAAAGATTACTCCTCTTACCAGAGCAGGGCAATAAGTTACAACAAGTTACAGGCGACACCTGGAAAATTAACCTGGATCAACTGGCAAACCCAATAGGAGTAAGGAAATTGCCCATGTCAATAAAAGCGGGCTATAAAGCCCGTCTCACGGAGGCAGGGCTGGGGCATCGCTGCTCACCCCGCGCTGGAGCTGCTCCGTGGCTCCCGGAGCTCCCCGCTCCGTGGAAGCCGCGCCGGGGCCGAGGCGGCTCCTCTGCGGATGGGATCTGCTGGCCCTCGCCTCTGGCTGCCGCTTCTTTATTTAGCAGCAGCTTGGGACAAAGCGCAGGCCGGCTACACCCCGGGCCATCCATCACCCGCCACAATGCGCGGCCACCACTAACCCGCGGGCAGGGCGGCGCTGGCTTCGCGAGCGTGATTTAGTGCGCCAGGGAGCCGGCCCTGGAAGTCTGCTCCCGGAATAGCCCCGGTCCTGCCCGGAGCTGGAGAAGTCTGGTGGTGTCAGCGGTGTCTGGTGCTGTCCCTTTGGCCACCCCGCGGACACGAGCCGCGGTCCTGCAGCCGCCTCCCGCGAAGCGGCTCCGCAGCTCCCGGGCTCTGCGTCGGGCTCCGGCAGCGACGCCGAGTGCGGAAGTGCCCGTCCGCTCCGTGTGTGGCTCTGGCCAAGGTTATTAATGTCTCATTTTTCATAAACATAAAGAAACATAAGAAACATACTAATGTAAAACAAAAAAGAAAGATTGTCTGTCTTTTTTTTTTTTTTTTTTTGAGATGGCCTTTGATAACACAAATTCACAAGGGAGAATGTGGTTAAAAGCCCATTTTGTAACCAGATCCTGGATGCACATACCATCAATACTCCAACTCTGGCTCCCTTTTATCGGGCTAATCATAGCTGCACAGTTTTGTTGTCAAAACATCTCCTGTAACAGGCAGGCTGGAGAGCCTTCAGCAGCAGCAGCTAGGAGTGAATATACCAGCACTCCTTGTATTAAGAATCTCTAACCTCCTAAAAGGGTGCTTAAAAAATACAATAAATAAATAAGCAAGATTCACAAAGCCAGTTAATTTCCTGGGCTCTCCCTTGCCCCTCCTGCAATATATCATATCATCACCAACCACAGCAGCTTCTCAGTTTACAGACATATTCGTGGGACTGTGAAATGAGCAATAAATAGCGAGCTGCAGAGTTTTGCTCCGCGATGAGTAAATTATGTAAGAAGCTGCCGCAGGTCAGAGCTCAGGAAGGGCGAAAGCCGCCTCCCCCGTGGGGCTGCTCCCCGGGCACCGCGCCAGGCACCTTTCCAGAAGACTTGTCTGGTTTTGAATGTTTGTGGCAATCACACAGAAGTTGTGATTGACTTTGTGATGCAAAGGGGTGCCTGGCAGCCCGGGGAGGGGGGTTCGGGAAGCGCAGGGGAGATTTGCCTCCTCTGAGAGCAAAAGCACTGGTCCCGTAGCGTCTCCTGGCGATGATCCGGGTGAGACCCGGGCAAGGCTGCCAGGCAGAACCACACGGCACAGCTGAGGCCAGGCCGGCCGCAGAGCAGCTGGGACAGGCCTTGCAGCTGGGAGCAACCAGCTGCAGCTTGAGCTGCTAACTGCTGATGAGCACGGAGCAGATAAATTAGGAGAGGCCAAAGGGGCTGCCTGGCTGCTGGAGGGAGATGTGGGGGTGAAGAAAGTGTTGCTGTGATTTAGGCAGCTACTGCTGATGAAGTGACCTGGAAGGTCCTCAGGTGGGTTATGCCCAGCTGGTGGAGAGCTGTGTCCGCATGTAAGTGCCCAGGTCGGTTTTCCTCTCCTGTGTCTGCCTCCTTTGGGAGCTGAGAGCAGCCTGAGGAGTCTTTGAAAATGAGGTCTGAGTCAGGGCTTCCCTGGAATTTGACTTTGTTCAGGTGCTTGAATCCAAGCACAGCTAAAGACATACTTAAAGTGCAAATAATAGTTTGGTGAAGGTACTACTGAGGCTGCATTGCTGAACTCTGCCTGGTCCCATTTCTGATGGGCAATTGTGTGTAGGTTTTGGGTCTCAAAATGAAGATATTCCCTATGTGAGGATGTGATTGTCAATCCTACCAGGTATCAGAAAACCATACCTGAACTCATAACAGACTTACGTGCTGCTTTGAAAATGAGATGATTCTTTTCTGTGATAATAGGCACCTTAAGCACCAGGTAGCTCCCTGGCATGACATTTGTGGTGGTTCTGGATGTTCCTCTGGGTAGTGTATGCACACACCAGACCCGATGTTGGGGCTGCATTTACAGTGTCATCAGCCTTAAACTGTCAAACTCCTCAGGTGGCAGCTCTCACGGTGCCATCACGGCTGCTGGGAGCTGCACCCTGCAGCTGTTGCATGCAGTGTAGAGGAAACTGGTGATTAACATATGGGCAGCCCATTGCTTCCCAAGCAGTAATGCTCAGTATTGCTCTCAGGAATGTGCTGTTCAGAGAGCCCTCTCTTCAACAGTCATTTTAAGCTAATGATGTGAATGCCACCAGTCTGCATCTCCTGCTCTATCTCAAGCAATGTGAAAATGTCACCAGGTGCCCACTGCACTGTCATGCATTGGCTTCTAGTTTTGCAATGACTCATCTTTCTTCTTCATCTCTTAACCCTTTGCAAGTGTAAGTGTAGCTATTTGTTCACAGGCTTGCTACTCATCTAGAGTCTTTCCTTTCTTAACCTTCCCTATGATTTCTTTAGAAGATTTCTGTGATGCCACTCCATAACAACCTATTCATTATAAGCACACTGGGGAATATGTATTTGCAAAAAAATATATATTCCTTAGTTGTCACAATATGCACTTAGGCAAATACTATTTTTGTCTTAAATAAAAGTTTCCTTTACATATTTATTAATGGATGTAGAGGTGAAATGATGAACTGTCAAAGCAGATTATTTGCTGCCAAAGGAAGGTCTTGAGCATCATGAATCTGATCCAGAAAACATGACACAATCTTCCAGGCAGCATCACAGCCTGAGAGCTACAGATGCTGCTTAAAGTAGGGGAAAACTTGGCAGCTTTGGAAATGCCAAGTCTATAGTGAGATGGAGCAGCAAAAGCAGAGCGCAGGCAAAGAGAGGTGCTGTAAAACCAAGTGTCAAACAGGCATCTCGGTACCCCTTGGCCAACTGATGGTGAATATAGGCATCCTGCTGGTGTAACTTTCCATGACAAGAGTGCTGGATACTTGTGCTTTGGACTGGGGCAGCCTGGCACGGGGAGAGGAAGAGGAGGAGGAGTCGGAGCTGCGCTGGCACCGCTCGCTGCCGCGGTGGCTCCGCGTTGGCCGGGCGCGCTGTGCGCAGCAGGGCGGCTGCGCCGAGCAGGTAGCGCCCGCGGCCCGGCGCAGAGCGCGGCGCGGACAACAGGGGACAACAAGGGAGTTGTCCGTCCGTCCCCAGGGCGGAGTCTCTGAAATGTGCATGGGAAGGGGCAGCAAACAGCACGAGGAAGTCATGCGGGGAGCGGGGGAAGCGGGCGCGTGTTCGCGGCAGGAAGGAGAGAGGGTGGAGAGAGCGGAATGATGAGGAGGAAGGCACAGAAAGACACGGGTCTGCTTTGTCCTGATGGACAGTGACCTTGCTCTAACGTATTACATATTTATAAATCTGACCATGAGCAGAACAAATTTTGAGAATATCTCCACTGGCAGCCAATTTAATACTTACTATAATTATAGCTAAATAATAAACTGAATACCTGTCTCTTTTTCTCTAGTCAAAGTCTTACAAGGCTCACGTCAAGGTGCCACCGGAGGTTCAGGAGGGCACAGCCATATCGCGGTGGTGAGAGGAAGTTGTGGGCATGGCACACAAACTTTAGGGAATATTCCAGCCTTTTTTTCCGCCTTCTGTGTAACCATTGCCTAAATGGTAAGCAAAGTTATTCTTAAAATACCCCTTGGGGGGGGTGGGACGGGGGAAGGAGAAAGTTCCAAACTAGATTGTTTGAACAAACTTGGCTGAAAAACAAAACCAGCCTTTGCCGGCAAGAAAGCTTGGGGAATTCTGCAAGCCCTCAAAAGGGAATCGTACAGCAGTTAGCAGGGCCCTTATCAATAATCTCCTATCTCCTCCCAAAGCCAGGAATTTTCCCCCATCTACTTCTATGTAGATACATTTTATGTGATGATGCAAGGCCAAAGAGGCCTGTATTCAATATTTACTTTAAAATTATATAAACAGTACTAACTGATCTGTCAAAACGTGCATTCTTGGGAAATGCCTGACTAAGCTAATTCATGTTTTTGGAGATGCTGCTTGTATAGATACCTGAAGCATGTCTGTTTACCACAGACCTGCTAATCCCTCCAGAGGGATCCACACAGCCCTCCAGTTATGTTTCCAAACTGTAATTGCAAAGTAAATTAATTAAAGGCATCAAATGTGTAATTGTGAACTGTGGAGGTCTAGTGATACAGAATGCAACTAATCAAGCTCTAGCACGTACTTTGTACAGCTGAGAAGGTGGTAGCATGGAAGCAAATCAGTGCTGGGCCACCAGGGGCTCTTAGTTTTGGCCTGGGTCATTGTTGTGGGCTGTTCCAGTGCCACTGGCTCCAGGAGACCCTGCTGCCTTAAACCAGGAGAACAGGCTTGGCACCGTCAAACTCGTGTTTCTTGGTGCACCTGCGGGGCTGCACTGGCGATGCTGGTCTGCCCTCCAGCTGCATCTCCCGCACGGCTCCCGTGCGTCTCCAGGGATAGGGCTGGACAGGATCATCTCTAAAGGCCCCTTGAGGACACTCAGGAGCTTGAAGCATTGGCCCTAGAGCCTGTGTCTCAGGTCTGCTTGCGTCTCTGACTAACTTCACTTGTTGGTTCAGGATTGTCCATAGACATGGAGGGCAAGCAAGATGTTTGTTTTCTACTCTCTGAGCTGGGAGCAGCTTCCAGCCATACCCTGTAGCTTGTGGTTCAGGTTGAAATGGCTTTCTACTGGTGTTACCTCTGATCTGGCTCGAGTGCTCTTATTAGTAAAGATATTTTCTGCGCTATTCATCTACAGTGAATGCAATGGGCCTGGAAAGACACAAATTCAGTGTTTAGTAAAGTGTTCTTTGCTAGAAGAATTCTGGGAGACCTGGCCAAGGGGGATATAGGTGCACACATATGCTCTTTAGACATCTTAGAAGTCTATGCTACTGTGAAATGTTTTTAATGTAGCCCAGAGCATAAAAACTGTTTGAAAGGTGCCAGCATGGTGCTTGGACCAGCCAGTACTGAGCAGGGGTGACTGGCTGTATGGGGTGGCTTTGCACACTTGGCAAAAGAAAAAGGCCTCTGTGTGACAGCAGATTATGATAAAGGTTTCCATTTCTGCAGATTGCTGCTCTTTATAAATGAGGGCTTCTGGATATCTGTACTTATTTTTGTAGTACTGTCAGACCTATTCAACAGGTTCTCTTTCTACATGATCTACAAATGTGGAAGAAGCCCTAGAACTTTCTTCTAGTAGAAGATGAAGGATTATAAAAGAAACTATATTGGTCAGCGTCATGAGCAACCACTGTCAAGCTCTTGAGGACATCACAGCGTTAAGAAGGGCATCTGCAGCAGAGCTGGGAAGTGCAAGTTCTATTTGGGAGTTCTTCCAAGCAGGAATTTACTACCCAGGAAAGACACTTTCTTGAAGACTTAACAGTGAGTGCTAAAGACTAGTGTAGTGGTCCAGCTACAGAGCTCGTACTTATTAATGAGTAACAGGAGGGACATTGAAAGCAAAGTCAAGTGATACTTGATGCTAAAGAGAAGGTGTCAAAGGGGGTAAAAAAAGAAAAAGGAGTAAAAAAGAGGAGCGAAAGAGGAGTATGCATTAAAACACAGGTGAGGAAACTAACTCTGCAGCAGGCTGCTGGCTTGCTGTGAGCAAAGCAAGAGTGAAACTGGCACCTAACCAAGACATCAGATGGTGAGAGTTCAACCAAGAGGGAAAGGCTGTCACTTTGTGATTGTTATGCTGAAAAAAAATCAAGAGAATTGAATCTCTTTGAATTAGGGGTGTGATAAAGTGGGTGTTAGGAGAGATCTTGGAGGAAATGTGGGGTTGTGGGCATGATGTCAGTAATGAAAGAGGATGGGGATATAGGCAGCTGTGCTTAGGAAAGAGCTTTGTTCTAACCAGGAAGAACTTGAAAGTAGATCTAATTAAGAGTCTACCATAGAGAACAACACAATGCTTTTTATTTGTATCAAAGAGATATCTGGAGTAGAGCAGTAAAATTCAGGTCACCTCTGTGGAGGAATTGGGGTATTTGGATTTTTTTTTTTTTTTTTTTTTTTTTTTTTTTTTTTGCTGGAAACGAGGTGAAAGTAGAAGAGGTCCAGAACTGTGCGTGTCCAAGGGCTGGTGAGGAAGTCTTCTTGGAGAACATGCTAAAAGTGATTGGTGGGAGACGAGAGACCAGAAAACAAGATTTTTGGAAGAGGGTGGTCAGCCATGATAAAAGCAATTGAAGAGAAGGTGAAGTGTCTGACTGAAGCCTGGATAAGGAAGAGAAACTTCAGCCAGAGAAGGCTCAGCAAAATGTGAGGAACGAAGTGTTGGAGAGGAGCATCAGGATAGTATAAACAGCAGTGAGCTATGAGCAGGAGCAGAGCCCAGGAGGGCAAGAGGGGTGTCATGGACTTTTTGTTGTCCTTTAAAGGCTGGAGGTGCTAAAGGATGTTTGTGAGGGCAGAAACTGGAGAAGAGGAGATTAAATGAGAAGGGTTAAGGTAAATCAGAATAAAAACGGATGAGGGAAATTGTGAGATGGTGTCATGATGCTATTGGAAGAAGGAACAAACCAGAGCACTGCTGCAGAAATGAGGAACACCAGCCATCTCACAGGCCTTGGAAGAGGCTGCTGAAAATCCTGTGCATGGGGGAGAATGGAGGAACCAGCGGGATATAGTAGTTGAGTCAGAAATTGCATTGGGGTTGCAGATACGTTTTCTAACTCACAGCTGCTTGGAGTTGATGGGAAAGAGCAGTGGAGTGGATGGGTCTGTGGTTGTGTTATTAGTTTAGCAAACAAAATGAAATGAAGAATCACCAAGTCATTATTTGGGAAGGCCAGCTTTACTAGGCTGAAATGAAAGTTAGCAGCAAATCAGCGATTTTCTGGATGAGGTGACCAGAGAGGATTTGTGCAATGGAGAAGTGGGAGAGAAGTGCTAGATGAAAGCATACCCGTTTAGCAGTTTTGGAGGGGCTGAAAGAGTTGAACAAGGATTGCAGACTGACTGAAGTTGTGAAGATGAGGAAATACAAGTGTAAGAAACTGGCTAGGTGGTCACCAAGAGGCCACCAAGGATAGATGTGGGAGTTGGAGAGGAGAAAGGGCAGCTCAGGTGCAGAGCAGGAGGATGGGGAGAGGTTGGGCAGGTGGTAGATGAAACTAATAAGGGGAGAGAAAGGATTTGAAAGCAGCAAGGGCAGGAGGAAGCCTCAGCCCCTTCCACCATGCCTGTCCCAGAGCAGGTAGCCTGGGGAAGAAGGATGCCCCACAGGGTTAGGAAGCACCACTGAGGTGCAGGGAGCCACCGGCCATACAAGAGTGCGGGTGGCTGGGTGAGCATGGAGCCACGGAACAGCCTGGGGTGGGAGAAGTTTGGAGTGGTGGCACCAAAGGGCAGGTGGAGGCGCGGACAGCGATATGTGGGTGGAGTGTGTGGTGCCCCGGGAGGACGGGCCTCAACCCAGAGTTGCCAAAGGGAGGGACAGAGGAGCGCTATGGAAAATGATAGGTTTGGCATGGAAAATAGGAGAGGGCAAAGAAGATAACGGGGACAGATGCGGCGATGAACAAAGGGTGAGGTCAGAGTCACAACTAAGTGGCAGACAGACAAATGCATGAAAACAGAAAACGAGGCAGCTCCTGCCTGTGGTTTTTAGGCACGGTGTTTGGCTGGCTGCAGTCGCGAGTGATTGATTACGGAATTAGGCTTGTGCTATTTTGGCCCTGTGACTTCAGATGCTGTAATCCAAGCTCACTGTGTGTTTACCCTTGTCTTGCGGAGAGCTGTTTAGGCATGGGGAAGATTTTGGGGGAGATGTGTCGGAGAGCTTTTCCCCAAACTGCGTTTGTAATGCTGCCACTCCTCTCATCAATCATCAGGCTCATATAACGCTGGCAGCGTGCTTCCTGCTGGAGTGTTGTGGAGTTTCAAAGGCAAAGTGCACTATTGTTTAATAGCCAATTATTCACCGGCATTGATAAACAGGCTCTGCTCGCGATTACTGCAGCAATTACTCACTCGCCTAATTTAGACATGAGGAAAAATTAATTCAGGCTTCCAGTTGATCATTTATATCTCTGGCTGCTGTAATACACAGGGCAGAGCACTGAAAACAGCTCCACCATAGAGGAAGCTGATCTGGTCACACTGATAACAGGCTTTACTGTAGCATACTCACTGTGAGATGAGAGATCTCCTGGGGATAAAGGGGGTTTGTTTTGTGCTTTGGGGCATAACAAACATGAATATCCCTCTAGACCTTCCTTTGAATCAGCAGTTGGGAGGGCAGGGATGGTGCTGTGGCCAGAAGGGATCTCTATACACATCTAAAGCAAATGTAAGATGTTTCAGTGATTTGAGCTTGCCTTCCCCCCAGGCCACCTTCAAGAGCAGATGGACCCATCCCTGCATAGCAGGAGCCCCAGTGGGGTGACCCAAGAGGACCTGGCTGCCTGGCTCAGAAGGACATGGAGGAGGGCTGTATAAAATAGTGAACAACTTCAGCGATGGTGAGATGCAAGGATATTTACTCTTTCATGACTGGGGAGCAGTGAGGTGGAAAGGCATCTGTGCAGAACTGGGACATGTCAACTAGTGACCTAAAGGAGAGCATTTCCAATGCGGTAGCCAGGAGCACTTAGCTAAGGTGACAACATGCTGAGGAGGGAGCAAACTTGTCTTAGTCCATTAACAAAATCTTGGGTATGACACAAGTGGGAGGCAGAACAGCGCTACTGTTTGCCCTGAGCGATGCTGCGATCCCACAGGCTGTGCTGGCTCCAGTGCTTCTGGGCCGTACCATGGGGCAGCTGCCAGTGGTGGAGCAGAATGGGGACTAACCAGCCATGGGAATCACTCTGGTGTGTAGGGAACCTCTAGGGCACCTGGAGGTGCCTGCATGGGGTTCACGCCCGGTGCTGTGGCCTCTCTGCCCGCTGAGCGTTACCTCACAGCGAGGCTACCAGAGCGAGCTGCTCTTTGAGAGCTCATCTTATCTGAGACTGTCACACACGTCCAGGAACTGTGTAATTCAGCGTCCCTGCTCAGCCAAAAGCTAAATAGTTTCTAAAGTTTATTTCCTGTCTTTAGAGCAGCTGTCTCTCTATATATTTTCCCTGCAAGCTAAAAATAAGCCTGGGGGCCACTGGTGTTGTGGGTGGCAACGCACGTGCTCCTTGCCCACAGTTGGTGCTGCGGCCCTTTCCGCGACGCGTGGCTGTCCCGCACCATTACCGCCTCTGAGGGCTGTTATCATGGTTAGCCGCCCTCCAAGGCTCTTCCTCAGGATAATCCCCATTTTGGTGATTCATCTTGCGGACCCTGCCCTTCCTTATTCGCACAAAATACCCCGCTCCAGGCAGCGCTCCCGGGTCAGGCTCGTGCCACACACGTGACTTCCCCTTGGGCGTGCGGGCGGCGGGGGACGCGGAGGTCAGCGGTGTCGGGCGGGCGCTGCGGGGCGCGAGCGGCGGCGCGGCCGGTCCCGCTCCGCGCGGGGGAGCGCCGCCGCCACCGCTGTTGTTGTGCTGGAAAATGTCCCTGCCTCTGTCTTCAGTGGAAAACGTTATCACCGGCACATCCTGGCGTGCGGCCTGCTTCATTATTATTGTCCCGTGCTGGCTTCGCGCTTAGGGTATGTTTCTGAGGTACCTGAAGAGGGTTGTGGCTTTTCAGGGAAATAAGTCATGTTTTCTTTCTTTTCTTTTCTTTTCTTTTTTTTTTTTTTGGTTTTTGTTTCTTTTTGGGAGGGCAATCCTGAAAGTTTTGGGCAGAAATGGAATCAAAAATAGAGTATCACCACTCAGCCTACTCAGTCATCCCTGTGCCCAGGCTGGAGTGCTCTGGAGGAGACAGCAGTCTTCAGAAAAGGGACAGCAAAAACGAGAGAGAAAACAGCAAGCTTCAAACTTGACATTGTTCCATTACATTTTAAGGCTCCATTTGACTCTAACTTTTATTCCTTTTCCCTCTGTTTTAATTCTTGGTGAGTCCTTGTGTTATTCATTTGTTTTCAAGCTGGCAATGTATGTTTGCACTCGTGCTGTAGCACACCTTTGCTGTGACCCTTTCCCATGCAGTTGGAGCTGTCCTCGACCTGGGGTGCAGAGCCCTAGGTACTGAGAAAATCCTGCAGAGAACAGTTCCCAGCAGAAGCAAGTACCTTTTCCAGCAAGCACAGTACTGACAGCAGCTACTTTAGGGTACCTGGCAGTTAAAACGTGGCCATCCACACTGTGTGGGTATGACGAGCTTGTCTGAAGCTAATATATCACGGCCAGGACTGGGCACTGCTATTTGGCAGCAGGCAATTGCACATGTTGCTGGCTGGTGCCAGCCCTGCTCCGGTCTCCCCCATGCCACCAGTGTCCTCAAACCACTTCAGCGTGACATGTATGAGCAGGCTGGGCTTTATCAGCACTCGCTGGTGCATGTGATGACAAAAACCATAATCTTCTTTTGGCTCCCACAGATATTAATGAGTGATTTAGATTTCTGTCTTGTCATACCTGAGTACAGTGATTTTTTTTCTGTCACGGGGCAGACTTTCTTTTGAACTCAAGTCATACCTTGGACCCTACTTGAATGAACAAGTTCCTGCTTTTGTCTGTGATTTCAACCAAGTGTTTTGAATATTTCAGTCAAAATATTAAATCCATACAGCTAGCTGTGCCTTCCAAATTTACTGTGTTGAATTACTGTTTTTTATCCACTCCTACATGTATGGCAATAATCATCTTTATTTTCCATAGGAGAATGTGTAATGGTTGACCCTTTTGTGGCATCTCCAACTGGATTTCAGGAAGGCAAACACTATATTGCTCCCTCTACTCCCAGTAGTGTGCCAAGGAATGATATCAGGCTGGCTCTCAGCACTTCCCATGTATGCCACTGAGAGGGCATAATGTAAGAAAAACCCTGTTTTCTTTGGTTACTTGTCTTGCGGTAACAGCATTCGGAGTGCTTAGCTGGAATGAATCGATTCTGGAGGAAGTTCACACAGATGAATATTCAGAGAATCTACAGATTAGTTTTATGGGTCAGGTATTAGATAAAGCACTTCAAAAGCCTTTGCATGCAACTGTTGCATGAATTTAGAGTGAAAATCCATATCTGGGTCTCTTTAAAAGCTATGCTGGCCATAAGCAAAAATGTGGACACTAAGTGAATCATTGTTAGAAAAAAAATGGCTTTTGTGTTACGTTCTCAGAAGATTAAAAATAGAGCTCTGCCTGGATGTTTTTAAGTGCCCACCTTTGATACTCCCTTACCGGCCCTAAAAATATTTGCATAAATGATGGTGACACAAAACCAATTGTGTATCTGCTCATCTATACTAGCTAAGTAATGGCATCATTTGGGAAAACTTCTTGCCTTATCTTTGCTGACCATAAGCCAGACTTGTGAAAACATTTAAGTGCTTATGTGCTCACTAACCATGTCACTCACTCACAAATATTGCAAGTGTTTTTCTTGTATTTACAGTAAAATCAAAGTTGTTCAACTTCCATTATATAATACTCTAAGATGGGAACTATTTTACCCAGGCAATCATTTAATAATACTTAAGAACATGCGTTCTAAATGGCACGTTATTTTTCTGGATGCACTGCGCTCCACATTCTTAAACATTTTGCTGAATAGGGAGTTCTGGCCTGTGGAGAATCAAACCCTTGAATTCTATTTATGTTTTTTTAACTTTTATTGTAGGAAGAAGTGTGCACAGCAGACAGCCGCATACAAAGGCCATGCTTGGTACCGGACAGTGAGGGTCTGTTGCTGGCACTGCGCCTGGCGATGGCAGTGCCTCCAGAACAGCTTTGTGTACTTCACTGCTTTTTACACCAGTATTACAAAGCGGTATAGGCCAGTTGCCCAAGAAACACTTGGGATGGTTATTACCTACCTCAACCTCAAAAACCACTCTGGACCTCTTGTAAAATAACTATGAGGGAAAGTCTTGACAAGAGCTGCGCTCTTTTGGCATAAAATGCTCCTTAGTTCTATAAGCCTGGCTCTAGCAGTGTCAGCCACAGTGCATATTTTTAAATCTTGAATACTAGCTGTTTGTACACACTTCTCATTTTAAGAGCTGAAGCTCAAAGTACACTTGTCTTGCTCTTCCCCCTCCCCAAATCCTTCCACACACCCCATCTCATTTTAGGCAGCTACTGAAGGAGGAACCATTTATATACAATTTCCAGAGCTGACTTGGGTTTCACATGTAAGAACATTTCAGGATACTTCCATTAATTTGTTATTCTTTTCACCTGGCAATTTATGGCTAGTTGCTGGGAACACTCAGAACACACATTACCTATAGAGATGCACCTATGCTACGCAGAACTGGGAATCTGAATTGCATGATTTGGCCTTTCTCCTTGCTGTTTTTATTGTACTAGTTTAATCATCACTTAAAACATAATTTATTTGGAAAAGCTTGAATGTCAATAGAGAACTTTTCAGTATCATTCTTCTATCTTAGAAAAGACACTTCCAGTCACCAAAAATACAATTTCTAGTATCATTATATGACTTGAACTGTTTGATTTGGTATCACTGTATGACTTTTAAGTTTGATTTTGACGTTATTTTAGTGTAACAGGATGAGAACAATGTTTTACTTTTCAATGCATAAAAACCCTTTTCACTCTAGTGCTTTTAAGTGTCTGAAACTTTTATATTTTTAGACTATATAGGCAATAAGAATAAATGGCACTTCTGATTTTTTGTGGGTGTTGCAACAAAACCTCTATTGATACCTGCCATGATTCTTTATCTTTACATAACCATTTCATAAAATTCAATATTAAGCTTTAGCAGAAATCTGCTTTTCTTAAACTAAACCTAACCACTGGGCTCCTTAAAGATGGGCAGGGGTCTAGAAGCAACACCATGCATTGAGGGATGTTACTGTTTGTGTGTTTCTGAAGTCATTAATGTTCAGTTGAACCTCACACTTTTGGTCAGACTTCTTTTCTCCCCTCTGTGTATTCAATATTTTATGCAGATTTATGGTTAATCCAGAAGATGAACCACCTGCATGCATTCCTCTACCTACTACCGAGTGCAGCACAGCCTGGTTAGCAAACAAGACAGCAAGAACAGCTGTTTGGCACAAGAACGATGTGCATTCCTGACGGACATCAAGTATTAGATCAAGTAGTCAGAATTTCATTTTATATTTGGATTCTTAAGCAGGCATTTGCTGACTACTCTCTCGACATGTGGACAGTTAAGGAGTCACTTTTTCACACCTGCTTTCACAGGCTGGATATAAAAACCCATAGAAGAGCCAATGATGAGACTATATTATGAGTTAGGATAAAATTCTAGCGTAGATACCCATGGCTGCAGCTGTTCTCTGTGAGCTCTGGTATCTGCTGCATAGTGCAAACTATATAAACGAAAGCTTACTTTAGTAAGAAACTTACTGTGGGAATTCCTTTTTATCAGCTATAGTCCCAGATCCCAAAGCAAGGTAGCACAGGTGACAAGTCCCCAGTTTAGTTCATATGCTGCAGATTTTTTGGCACAAAATGCTAGCAATACTGTTCTGGGGCATGGTATTTAGAAGCACTTTTTTCTTATGGAAAACTTCAAGATGTCTCCAATTTCAAACTATCAGGAAAATTTTAGAGCACAACTTCTCCCAGAGAGGGATACAGAACAGAAATAATTCTCATGGGATACTGATCAGAGCTGAAGCTGTGTTCTATTTTTGGAATTCTCTTGGAACATTTCCAAGACCACCACGAAACAATTACTTCAATATGGGTGGTAAGTATGTCTCTGCTGTTAGTGCAAACTCTTCTGCACTGGTTGATGTATGTACTTTAACCACTGCTTCTCTGCTTGGAAGGCTTCATTCTGTGTTGTCACCTCATCCTTGGACCTCCAACTACACACATGGAAAAATCCTTGCTTTGAGCAGATGCCATTTGCTTGTGGACCCTACAGATGGTCAAGGTAAGAAATAATCTGATTATTACATGGATGATTAAACCCTAACAAGCTTCCTTTCTAGTTCAAGCCTTATCATTTCAAGTTGCTTCCAGTTACAAGATGGCAAACACCTGCACAAAACACAGGTAAGAGCATCAGTAACGATCAGATGGAGGTCAACTACAACTAGCACCCTTAGTAAAAGAACTAAACTATTGAAGAGTGTTACTGTTGTCCTTTATGAAGACATGATCAAGACCACTTGTGGTATCATGTAATAGGGTCTATATTTGATGTGGTGCAACAGATGCAGTAGCTCTCCACACTGAAAGTATATGGAAGTATTAATCTCACTAGATTCAAAATTTTAGGTGCTTTTGTCTAAGCAGCACTTAAGACTCTGAAAAGGAGTCTGGCTCTGAGCCGTGTTTATATGTATACAGCTTCAGTCAATCTACTGAAGTTGAATCTACTGCATGCAGCTAACGTTACAGTAACAGAAGAGCAATAATCTGCCTATCAATGCCTTGCACATTACACCAAACTTAATGTATAACTTTAAAAAGTTAACATTAATAGCTATGTAAAACTATTTATTTTAACTTGGTATCCAAATTCTATTTATACATGTCTCAAACAGGCTTTGCAAAAGTGGCATGTGACAATAGGATCATCACAGCTATGGTGGCTGGCACTGATTATTTCTTTTACAAGCATAATCCTTCAACATATAAAATGCTAGGTATATTAAAGCTTATAAGGAGTTTCATATGCTAAAGATCAAAATATTGATGTCTGTTTCTTTTCCCAAATGTTAATGTTTTAATCAGCAGATCATGCATTTATGCAGAAACCAACCTATAGTAAGACTGGACAGCTCATCCTTTCAAAAATATTTATGTAGCAGCTAAAACTTAAGTTCATAAACTAGCTCTGGGGTAAGAGAGCTCCTGACACTCAGCAGTGACCTTGTACACAGGATTTCCCCTCTGCCACCCATGAAGTCTTGTATGTAGCAAAATTCTATCACTAGTTTTTTTTATTATTATTATTATTCCTTTATAACATATTCTCGATTATTTTCAATAATGTGGGTATTTTCTTGTGAAATTCAGATCTATTTTGGAGAAAACAAAGTCCATTCACCATAATAGTTGCATAAAACACTACAGTTTATTAAGTCAGTGACTGAGTCAAATGTACAACTAAATTTATGAAACAGGTTCAAGAAAAGCATACTCAATGTTTTCATATTAGGGAAGGATTGTGTCTTATTGTCAAAGTGTTGGCTAGCTTAGACATAAGATTTCAATGCTGTAACAGGCTAAGCCATTAAAATAAGTCTCCATATCCCATTGTATAAGGTATCAAGATGAAGCCCTAGAACAACTAATTATGGACTACTTAACCTACAAGCCCATGGGAGATGGTACTAAGCAGTCACTCATTTAATCAATGACTGAGAGCTGCTTTTTGCTAGGAGTGCCTATATGTTAAGAAACTACCAGCTTACAGACGAATTGTCAAGCTGATCCTTTTGGGAAAAATAGAACTAGTTTTTCTGTTTGAAATGCAAAGCCAAAAGCAGTATGTGTTTTAGTTACCTGTCTGTAGGTACATTGTATTCACGTCTCAACTGAACTTTTAGGTATGCATACGCAATTTTAGGGAACTTAACTCCTTTAAGACTAAGACTTACATTCCAAGCATAGCTCTCTCCTGCAGGGTATCATACTAATGTCACCAAAATGGCGACGACACCCTCAAATGCAGCACTTCACCATGCTGAACTTCAGCTAGTATTACTAAACTCAAGTTTAGCACCAAGTCTTCTTGTATACCAGTTTCAATAAGCCTCAATATGCTTAGAAATAGTTCGTCATTTCTCTTCATGTCAAAGCTGCTGAAGTTAAGATAGAGTCAATGGTCCTGTTGTTATAATAAAGCCCTAAGAAAGGCAGCAGGTTGTATAGTTACCTCCTTGTGAGCAAAATCCCTGCCCTAAAACTATGCAACCTACTACCTCTTCCTAGGAGCCCAATGTTTCCTTTTTGCAGTTCTTCTTATTGAGCAGCTGCTCTCTGCAGTCAGTTTAGCTTACCAGCTGCTTTCCATCTTCTGCATGTTAGGCCTGGGTACATTCTGCAACTTTATGCTGTTGTCACTATTTGTATGTGGTTAAGCAGTTCAACATTCCTGGCCTGAATGGCTCCATTTTTATTCTTACTATGCTCAATTTCCAGTCATGAAAAGCCCTTTCATGCTCAGCTTTGTCACTACAGCAAGGAGCTATCTGTGCATCTACTCTAGAAGTAGTTAGACTGAATACACTCTAGGGCTTAAGAGGAAAAAAGTACACAGTAAGATTCAATTGTATTTTTATAAACACACTAACCACCTCAGAAAAACTGGAGTTCGCAGTCTTGGGTACTCAAGTTGTATAGCTTTACACGTGCACTCCAGAAGCATTTTGCTTTAAAAGGTGGATTTGGCTGTTCAAGTCAACATTTTAATGCTGTATTACACTGCTTAATTCTCATGTGCTGGAACAACTAGGGGGAAAAAAAAAAAAGGTGGGGCAGACACTAAGAAAGCACAATTGAAACGTTTTCCTTAAACTGTTTTGAAACCTCAGGTTCTTTAAGGTATTACAACACCACAACCCCAACTGGTTAGTAAAAGTTGAAGACATAATGCACAATCTCAAGCCACCTGTGTATTTACATTCAAAATCAATTTTTTTCTAGAAGACTTCCCATTCTACTGCAGCAAATCTGCATCTAGTAACATCTCCACTTGAGATATCCAGTCCGCACTGTGCCACTCACCTTGGAAGAAAAGTCATAGCAGTCACATGTATTTGGCGGGGGGAGGTGTCGCACCACTGACACTAATAGTTCATTCTGAAAATTGTCATTGATTAATTTAATATTCTATAACTCCAAATTTATCTGACAGATCTATTTTTATTCAATGTAGACATGAATGACTGCAAAGCACCGCAGTGTTTTTTACTCCTCAGGGAAGGCAATAGATTGTATAGTTATCTCCTGAACAGGGTAAAATAACTACCCTACAACTATACAATCTACTACCTCACTCTGACAGAGAAGCATAGATTTAAGCTTCTTTCGTGAAGTACCTAACTACAGTCTCGTTCTGAGCAACACTTACATCTGATATTTCACTTATCAGTAGTAAGCAACACACTCGATTAGAACATCAGTCACTTGTATTTGATTGGCCCACCATACACATATGAAATTTAGACTATTTTTTCTTTAGAGGAGAGAAATTAATGCAGAATGGTAACATGGCTTTTTCAAAAATGTGAAGAATCTAAATGCAATTACAAGAGTTTTCTTCTGAAATACCTTATCTATAAACATTCCAAGTACAGGAGCTCAGTAGAATCTGACTTCAACTTAAACCGAAATGTTTCCGCTGTTGACTTTCTGCTGCTTTAGGAAAGACAGTAGATTGTATAGTTATCTCCCAGTTGTGGGTATGACCCTAAAACTATACAACCTACTACCTCATCCCACAGTGCAGGCATCTTCAGAGATGATGTAGGAAGAGTGTGACTTTAAAAAAGTCAAGGTAAGCTAGCTGTAAGACACCATTTACAGTATAAAATACAAGCAAGAAAAAGAATCAAAGAAAATAAAATCACTTCCCTCAAATATGCATTCATATTTACTTTAAGAGTAAGATTAATTTCAAAATTCTACCAATTGCTTAGGTCTTACCATATTCCATCTTTTGACAGTTAGCAAGTTGTAGCAGTCATAGCAACTATAATCATTAACTTTTCTTTAAAAGTACTATTCCTGTTCCACAAATGTAAACTCATCTGAAAACAGAAGAAAAAGTATTGGAAGCATTATATACAAAGCTGAATTTCTTCCTCTATAATTACAAGTAACAACAAAATCTAAGATCCTAACAGTGTAAACTACTTAAATGGATCATAATGATGCCCTGATGTTTATAATTCCAATCAAATATATATTTGTAATATACCATTTTCAGCTACCATAAATATTTTAATAGTTCAAAGAAAGAGATGTTTTGTATCTTCCTATTAGTCTGAAATTACATCAAGTTCTGAGCACAAGGATTGTTTTATTGCAGACAAAAGTTAAGGTTAGGTCCTACTCTCCATTTCATCTGTTATACCTGCTTTGTCAAAAAGCCACTTAGGGCATACATTGCTTTTAGATCAGAAACAAACAGGCTTTTCCAATTGATCTTGAAAATAATCTTAAAAACAGCTTTTGCATAAACATAGTTTAACACAAGTTTAAAAAAACAAAAACAACAACTTTGAAATCTAAATACTTGCCAGACAGACGTGATTAACAGTCCCCTTCTTAACAAAGACATCTTAAATACAGCTGGAGAGGAAAACTGATTATTTTGTCAATTCAATTTATGAGATTGAAAGTGTTTACAAAAATGCAGTTTTTTACATGTTAAATACATGTTTTACTAATACTTCATTCAAATTCTAAATTGAGATTTTCAGCCCAGTCTTCAAATAAAGTCTTGACAGAACAGCTCCTAATGCATGTTAATATTGTTGCCAAAAAACACCATGTATTAACATATTATGCATTAATATAGAAAGGAATGACATTATTCCTTGATAAGCATAAAAAAAGTACTTTACAACCCTCAACATTTTACTGTAGAATTCTTTGCACAATATTGATGACAGATTTTGTTGAACCACTCCTCAATCTTGCTTGTTACTTCTATAAATCCCATTATTTGCTTTTGTATGCCTCTCTGAGCATGTATTTTAGCATGCACAGATAGACACAAGCAGTTGCTGCTAATGCCCAAAACAGAAATAAATTGGAACAGGAGCCCTGGGAGAAAGTCACATCCTTATGAAACACTGCTACACATCTCATCCTTTATATTAGCTTGGGGGATGTCCTGCTGCCAGGCGTATTGCGTTCCCTGTTCGTGCACCCAGACCTCCCCAGGTTGAGAAGCAGAACTGGAGAGTGCTCAGGTAGAGCTCCCATCTCTAACTGGCAGAGGTAGCTCGCAAAGGCCTCTGTCCAGCGAGTCTAGCTGGAGACAGAGCCAGGTTGGTACCTTCAGTTTGTCACTTCGTTAACTTCATGGAGTAACTGTCTTACGTTAAAGATCTGTAATTTCAGAAGGAACTTCACGATGAAGCTGCTGACCCTCTGATGTACTGAAGAGAGTGTAAGTGCCTCAGAAACAAATAGCTAGTGTTGCACAATGCAAGAGGGCATGACAAAAAAAAAAGGCATAAAATTCTTAAAGATAATACTTCCAAATTTGCTCTTTTACACAACAGCAGGAATACTAGATTTGTAAGACTAGAAATCAGTGTTTCACACTTCAGCACATCTAGGTAAGTCACTTTAAAAAAAAAAAAAACACTTGAGAAGATGTATTAGACTTTATTATTTTTATTGACAGTAAGTCTTCCCTGGGAAATTCTGAAACTTATATTAAGATTTCAAATCACTTTCTAGCACCATAACTTGATTTTCCTGTCAAGTGTTTGCTATTTCTCAATTGATAACAATCTGTCTGCTTTCAGCTTCTCCAAACAAGTGCCTCTTATCTGATGTAGCTGTGCATACATTATTTATTATTTAAGATCAAAAATGTCCTTGAAGAAAGTATTATGAATTACCTACAATTGTTCTCTTAGGATTATGTACACTTATCTGCTCTGAGATCATAAAAGTGCTTTAGTCCATTAGGAAATTCTTACTCTGTAAATAATAATACACTGATCTTCTGCAAGGTATATCCCATCTTCTGGCTACTGGAGAAAAAGTTTTATCAGCATGGTACAGCTACCAGGTAGGTACCTGGTATCAATTTCTGGCCATTTTTAATAGAATTCTAATATTGCTAATTCTGTCTGCTCTCTTCTATTATTTAATCTTCTTCATATTAACTTTTAAACAGCCTTTTCTTGAATAGGTGGTTAAATTAATCTTCTGCTTTGTAATCTTTTTATAGTTTAGGACTTTTTCTAAGATATGTACTGGTGGGTTATTAGATTTTTCTAAAATCTGTATAATCAAGTCACAATGTCCTTTCAAAGAACGAGATCTCTCAGGCTTCCTTGGAGGTCTACCTGTATGCTGCTTCCCTGATATTGTGTGTTAAGCCTTTTTGGCACACAGCAAAGCACAGAAACTTTGTAACTTACGCTCCTGGCACAGCCTTTACTGATTTGGTATCTGCTAGCCACCCAAGTGAGTCTGCTCTTGCATCCATCCCTTAACTTACATCTGCCATCAGATCACAATAAGGCACACGGCTTTGTGCCACCTGCCTGCACTCGGGCTACTTCAGCAATAAACACTTGGACAATTATGAGATTTTAAACTTTTAAGTGAGATGTTTTTAATGGGGTTTCCTATTAACAGCTATGCTCAAAACATTTTTTTTTTTCCTCTGGACACCCATAGGTCTGTGCTTTATAAACCCCACGGCAGTGAAAGTGAAGGAATTGTGCAGCTGCAGGAATCTGCCACGGGGCTGAGACCAGAGGAATGACTTTGCTGCCAAACGTGCTCGCTGGAAGCTGCAGACTGCAGCCAAGGGCTGAGGCTCCAGCCTGTGCACGACGCTGACCACACGATGGAGCTCTGGGGTGCAGATTAGCAGCAGCTCCCCACTGTTTCATCCTTTAAATTCACTAAGGTCATCTCCAAGGGCATGGGGCTGCCAGACTCCCACAGTCTTTCAGGGAATGCCTTTCAACCGCCTTCTCCAGTGATACCTGGAGCATCTACACAGGAGTGTCAAAAGTGACACGCACAGACTGACACACTCAGGTTTGCTCAGGTGGTGGGTTTGGCTTGATGGGTAAGGGTTTGGGTTTTTGGGGGGGAGCGGGCAGGGTCTGTAAGGAAAACGGTATCATTAATGAAGACTTTTAGTCACCCTTCATATCAGTTTCCATCACTTCTCCCAGCTGTCCTATATCTTTCAACATGAACTATGCACATACTTCCTGACCTCTTTTCCAATATTTAGTAAGATTACTTCTATAGTTAACTGACACAAAAACTTTCATTAGGTTGACTGAAAAAAATCTTCCCATTCTGTATTGTTTTGAACTGTACCTTCCTTTTTACCCATAGCATTGATCTCAGTAGAGCCTTGCTTCTAATTTTTGTCCAGTAGAAGTGACTTAGAAGAATCTAAGTTACCTCTAGCTTTCTGAAGTGTTTTTCCATGCTTTTCTTCTGAAAACATGCTTTCTGAAACTGCCCTGAATTCTATAGAAAAAAAATGCAGAAGGCATTTTTTAGTGGCACATATTATAACTCAAGCACTTTTAGTCTGCCCTCCAATCAAACAGGGGAGAAAATAGCTCAAATGATGGTAACAATTCTTATTTACTACTCTGCTGAGGGAACAAAATGCAATTTTCTGGAAATATAACAAAGGTTCTGTTTCATCTTGGTAAGATCCCCAAAAAAGACAAACACTTATTCCCCCTGTTAATACTTTCCACTTTGAAGCACAGGAGAAGGCAACTGAAGCTGCAGGTGTTTGCTGAGGCAGTAACTTCTGTGTTGTCTAACTGTTTTAGGTATGTTTTGAGCTATGTTATACTGTCATACATCCTTTAGTTAAAAAAGAAAAAAAAAAACACTATGGCATTGTAAATTTGTAAACATGTTATTAGAAAAGACTTAAATACTTAAAATCAACTTTTAAAAATGCATGAATTTAAAGTGTAATAAAGTCAAAGACGAAAGTCATTAAACAATATATGAAGATTAAACAGATCTGAGATCTGGTACTTCATCTCCCAGCTAAATGCTAGGAGAGAACACACCTGCACTGAAAAGATGCATGGACCAAGAAGACAGAGGTTCTTTATAATGTAAGGCTTGCAGTTCGAAGTGCAGGGGACTTTTTAAAAAGTGCCCCTGCCAATATGTAAAAACTTGAGATTTAGTGCATCTGTATGGAGAAGGCAGTCCATTTAACTGGAATACACTGGAGTTCGTTTGAACTGGCATTTATTTACTGAGAGGAAGAAAAAGAGTACGAGCTCCTTTCAGCCCATGATGCTCTATAAATTTATAGAACTACTTCAACTCCAAGCATGAACAGCACCCAAGTGCATCCACATGGGTGATGATGTGTCCACTCCAGTGCTTTCAACCTCTTAGTATTTTTCACACAACAATAGACAATTAATACTTTTGTCACAAATAAAACAGCTTTAGTACAAAGCATTCTGATTCCAAGGAATCATAGTATAAATATTACCATTTTGTTGCATTTGCAATGAGTATGTTTGATTTTGATTCATTTTTTGATGGTATCAGAATGAACTTAAGTATCCAGAAACCATGGCTTGAAGGAAGTCACCACTCATGCACTGGCTCATGCACATCTCCTGCAGAAAAGCTAAGTAGTGACCATAATTAATCATTTTAATGTGAAGAAAACACCAAAGCAAGGTGAATCCTACCATGTTCCTGAATGTGTACTTGAATTTATAACCTTAGTATTAAGCCATCTGCCTATAATCAATGCATTATCATTGATTACTTCTGGAAAGGGGACTTCAGATGAGTTACGCATATTTTTATTTAATCCTTCCTATGCTGTTCTGAAGTATTTCAGTAGTTTATAGGTTAGAGATTGAGTCTTACTATATCTATTATGAGCAAAACATTTTTCCAATGATATGCACACTGTTTTTAGAAATAATTTAATACTTGATATAGACAGAAAACCGATCTGTGTTAGTGTCCAAATTAGAGCCTAATCATGGTGTTTTGAGAACAGAAACCAGGACATCTGTTAGATCCCACTGCATCACTACAGAACAGCAATGCACCTATGTAATTTTATTTGACAAAGTAGATTTTGTTTTAAATACTCTCTGGATGTTTTTAACCTTTAATAAATACCTGAAGTGTGTATACCCACATACACGAAAAGGACTTTGAGGGTACAGACTGTTGAACTTAGTTAGTGTTCAACATTTAAACCCAAGCTTAACTCCTGCAGACATGTTAATTCTAAAGCCTGTTAATTAAGATATAACAGAAAGAGATGAGTTTATTTCAGATTTAGCGTATAGTATCAGTGTTGGCAAAAAAAGAGCATTAGATTCAATTTTTATAATTTTGGTCACGTCTGCTTCAAGTGTACATTGACTCCCTAGATCTGTGTCTCTGAGGACATGCTACCAGCATGTGGGCTATGCTCATTGATTCCTACTCTAGTTGTTGAGTATTTCAGAATATAGATAATGAAGAAAACTGGAAAAACATGAGTTTTTTTTTTTTTTTGAATATGAAAACTTACTGAGAACACTTAATTTAACCTAAACATTTGCCAACATAAGTGTTCTTCTACAGAACAGCAGCTGATTAGGAAAGCTGCCCTGCCTATAAAGACAGCATGCTATGTTGACAACTTTTATGCATGATACTTGTGTATCTGTATAACTAATGGTTTGCTGAATTTATGTAAATAATAAATTGCTGTTCATAAAAAAATTACAAGAGTGCTGTTATTAAACTTCTATTGCCTGTAATAAATACTGGAAGCATTTTAATATTTTGCAAATTAAATATTTCCTTCAGTAACATGGTGAAAACATGGGCAGGTCCTCTTCTTTTCACTTTGGATAAGGGTATTGCTTTCTAAGTGGTAGAAAGAGCTTGGTCAACGCCTCCTCTTGCCAATACACAAAATAACTGATATAAGTTAATGTTGCATTTTTAATTTAGAGTATCACCCATCAAAAATACTCCTCCCAACAAGTTTAAGAAATAGAAAATACAATATGGGTATTAAATCCCTCTTCAAGAAGATGAACAATTATTCTTGAATTTATTACTATTAAAAGTTGGTTTCACTAACAAGACTGCATCAAGTTGTAAAACTAAATAATTTCTTGAGAAATTAGCCAGATCTACTTATTGAAATACTGTTTATGCTGCTTATATTATTTTAAATCAATCCTACTACCTTGGAAAGGGGAGATTCTCAGCCCTGCCTTAACCTTGCCCCTGTACCACAGCCCTGCGCGCGGGCCCGGGGCAGCGCACCCCCGCGGCCGCGCGCTGCCCGAGGACACAACGCGCGCGGAGGCGGAGGCGGCGGCGGGGCGGGCGCTCCCCGGCCTCGGGCGGGGGGCTCCGCGCTCCCTCCCCGCGGCAGCCCCCGGGCCCCGACCAAGGCCGGTCCGCAGGGACGGGCCCCCCGAGACCCCCCCGGGCTCCGCCCCGTTACGGCCCCCCCGGGGGGGGGTCGCAGCTCCCTCCACCCCCACCCCGCGGCCAAGGTCTCCCCGGCCCACACACTTGCTAGCGGAAGTAACGTACCAGGGCGCTGACGGCATCCGCGGCCAATGGGCGGCGAGCGGCGAGGACGAGGGGCCACTCAGGAGGGCCCGGGGGCGGGACTTCCGGGCCTTCAAGTTCGTCTGGAGAAAAGAAGGGGGAAGATGGGGGGGGGGACGTTAAAAAAAATAAAAAAAGGCCGAAAAGCCGCGAAAACGGGACGGCCCCGGCGCAGCCCCAGGGGATGGCGCCTCCCGCGGCCGCCCGCGCCCCGCCGTGGCCTCAGCCCGTGCTCGCGGTGCAGCGGCAGCGGGCGGGGCCGCGGCGCCCCGGGGCTCGCCCAGCGCCCCGCCCCCCCGCGCCCGGGCCGCCGCGGCCCGCAGGGCCCCACGGGGCGGCGATGGCGGCGCCGCGGCCGCCCCGTTACCTGCCGCGGGGTGACCCGCAGCCGCGCGGGACCCGGATGGAGTCGCGGCAGCTCCTGCCGCCGCGGGCCGCGCGGCACCATGGGAAGGGACGACGCGCCCCGCAGCGCGCGCCTCATTGGCGGAGCGGCGCCCCGCCCCGCGCGCCCGTGCCGCTGGGCGGGACTCCAGCTGTCATTCACGCGGCGCCGCCACCGCCCATTGGTCCGCGTCAACGAGGCACCGCCTCCACCCAGCATTCTCGCCTCTGACTGGGTGGCGGCAAAACGGCCCCGCCCCCTCCGCCATTTATTCAAGCGTCGCTGCAGGGTATCCCGAAATGGCGCCCCCCGGCGGCGGCCGCGGAGCCTCTCGTCGTGCCGAGCGTCGAGCGGGGCCGCGTGCGCCCGGCCCCGCCTCTGCCAGGCCGAGGCCTCCGCTTCCCCGCGCCGGTGCCTGGTAGCGCGGAGGGGCGGGGGTTCCGCGCCGAGCCTGTCCGCTAGCGGGCTGGCGCGGGCGCGTCAGAGCTCTCCGTTTGCGGTAAACGCAGCGCGTGCGTGTGGCTCCTCCCAGGAGCTCCCGTTTTCCTCTTGCCTCCAGCTCCGCCAGGCTGAAGGCTCCTCGCCTTCAGGGCTTTGACCCTTCTGCATTCATCGTGTTCTGCAGTAGTGTGTTTAAAAAGATGATTCACTTGGTAGCGGAGCTGGAGCCTCATTCACTTTGCTGATAGCTTTCTTTCGCAGGTTGGACTCCTGTGAGTTGGGAAGCGCCAGTGGCAGCACTGTGTGCTCATCCGTTCCCCTCCTACGTCTTCATCCTTCCCTACCCTCCGGTGAAGGCTCTTGCCGGGACCTGGGGCTCGCTACCAGCCCCCTCTTGTAGGTGATCCTTCCGTTAATGTTGCTGGCCTGTGTGGGTGGATGTGGTGACCTTAGCGTGTCGGTGACACTCCGGGGTATTGTCATCATCTTGTCAGTGTTGTGTACGTTTCTCTCTAGGGCTGAATTGTTTATTTGTATCAAATTGTATTTGAATTTTATCTAGTTCTGCCTCAGAAGCAGTTGACTTAAGACTGTTATGCAGGTTTGTTGGTAGCTTAATCAAACTACCTTTTTTTGGTTATATTCCTGATGGATTCCTCATTGTGTTGGTGTTACTCAGAGAGTGCACGTGGAAGTCTTTCAGAGCAGGAGTGGGTCTTTCAGCTTGTTCAATATGTTTTCAATATCAGAACCTTCTTGAGTAGTAATAGGTCAGGGAGGGAAACTGTGTGTTTAAAACCACTTCAAACATGTCTCTTTTCTGTGTCCCTTAATTTTCTTAAGGTCATTAGGATGGAGCAAGCCTGTCCTTATTCCATCCTGAATGCCCAGAGAAGTCTGCTTAGGTTATTAAGTAAGGGTTTTCTGTTTTCTTCTTTTGGGGGAGAAAAAATAAAATTAGAAACTTTTTTTTTTTAGTTCTTAATCTCTGTGAAGTTTACCATCTGTATTCCTTTTGCGTGTGGTGAGCTGCCTCATTTCATGCAGAGCGAAGCAGTACCACGGCTGTTAGGAGGGAGCGTGTTTTGTCCTCAGCGAGGCGCACGCAGAGCAGATGCATCAGCCAGGGTCTCTCGGGCAGCCTTTCTGCACGTGGAGCAAATGCAGCAGCGATGCCGCAACAGCCAAAGCCGACCCCACATCCCACACAGTAAGGCTGAAACACTGCCAGCTGCTCCATCACTTTTTAGCCCTAACGTGTAGGTATTATCTGACAAATCCTGTCATGGATGCAGAGCTTACAGCTCGTGTCAGTAACAGAAACTTTGATCAGGTCACGTCTGTGACGCCTGGCACGTCTAAGGGTAGCTGCTGCAGTTCCCCTGCAGGTCACAAGATGGGGTGCGAATACCCAAGAAAGAGACAGTCCAAGGAAATGTTCTGCAACAAAGTACCGTCTTACCAGGCATTTTGCGTGGGCACAGTAGTAATTCTTGCTGGCACAGGGATAAACTTTGTCAGAAGCAGTAGTTATGGTGTGTTGTTTTTCACGAGTCGCATGCGTGCCCTGAGAGGCGTTTGTGGCTCCCGGGTCACACTTGCAGCATTTGGGTGTTACAGGGGCTAGAGCGGGTGTTGCTGCAGAGCGACGCAGCGCCTGGATGTGCTGATGGAGCGAGGTGCTGTAATAAGAAAGCTGATTCCAGCTATCAGATACGTGAGTAGGGGTACACAGGCATTCCTCAAAAATGAGGCATTCTATAGATGACACATTTATTTGTAAAGCAGGAAATACTTGCACAGTGACGCTGCTCTTCCAGGCTGCCACTTTGCCAGATGCGCCCTGATTCACTGGCGGCCGTTGCTCATTTTATACCCATAATTGGAAAACGTTACTGTTTTTGGCTGAGAGAACAATTCCACGTTCTGCCTAATCAGACACCAGACAGTTACTGAAGTGTCAATTTTTCTTCCCAAAATGAATTGTTTTATCACTTTTTGATTAGCTGAAGTGTTTTATTAAGAAAGGCTAGTCCATCTGTATTACTGGAATGTATACAGTGCTGGACTGGAAGGGCCATTTTCAATAGTACTAACTATTTTAAAAGCAGATTGAAGGACACTGAATCTGTGTGTCTTGAAAAGTGATTTCCTAGGAAGAGCCTGTCAAAGTGTGAAGTAGTGCCAAGCACTACTTCTCTCTTTAGTCTTTATTTCTTTATGACAGGTAGGAATTGGAGAGCCTAATTCTCCTCAGTTAAGAGTGGATCATAAAACAGAAAAGGTAAAGCAAACACTAGGCAAATGCAGTTGGTGCAAGCTCAGAAGAAGAGAGTTCAGATGTATAAACCACCTTCTGTGGTTAATCTATCAAATTAAATTCTCTTGGAAACTGATAATGTAGAAGGTCTGAGTTCTGACTGTAACTGGTAAACAGATGCGAGTTGGTACCTTGCCATTAGCTGCTGAAAACTTCTGCATAACTTGAGCTTCAGTTACATCAAAAGAAAAAAAAATAGAAATGACAGCAAAGCAGTGCCGAGTAGTTGATGATTACAAGTTGCAGCAGATAATTACAAGTTGTAACTTTAGTCTTCTGAAACTCTGCTTACTTTTTGAAAACAAATTTCTTTACAGTTAAAAAGCATCTCAAAGTGTCTTATGGTAGCACCTTAACAAGCCATAAGAAAGAAGCACTTAATAAAAAGGGCGACAGTGTTTGTGGTTGGTCCCAGTTGTATTCATTCTGCATGACTGACATGCAGGCGAAAAATGCCAGTGCACATGTGTCTGCTAGTTGTACAAAGCTAGAAGGCAACCAAAATGCTGAAGAGAAATACATCAGAAGAGCTGACAACATAGCTGACAGGCCCCTCAGCCTGTGAGTATGGAAGTGTTTGATCCCAAAGCACTGGAGATAGTGAAACCTGTTGTTTTCTGTTTTCTTTTTTCTTGTGTTGTGTTTTTTTTTTTTTTTTTGCCTGTTACCTAGTAATGTGCAAGTTACAGTTGATGCTTTTTTTTTTTTCCCCACGCACAGTTAGGTCATTTGTGTATCTTGTGATCCTTTAAAAAATAAATAAAACCCTTACGCTTCTCCCTGTTCACAGTGAGCGCTTGGAGAAGATCATCGTGAAGCTTGTAGGAACTTGACACTCTTTACAGTTGGCATCTTTCAAATAAACTGCATTGGAATCGGTAAAGTTTGCAAGGAATTAGATGAAGATGGATGGACATATAGCTTAGAAACCAGACTGAATGCATCAGCTGGAGTTTGGTGCAAGATCTGTGTCTTCATTAAGCACATGCAGTATAACAGATACCAAGAACTAATTCTTTGGTGCATGTGAAGTCAAAATTGTCATATGTAACTTCCTGAAATGTGAAGGAATAGTCAGATGGCATTTTTGGTGAATGAATGTCTGCTTGTGAATTAAAGTAGGTAAACAAAGGACAAGTGAGTAAATTCTGTAATGTATTTTTTTCTAAAATTAAAATGTGCAGTGTGAACAGACATTGCTCTGAGGAGCAGATAAGTCTTTGTATTAATCAATTTAAAAATTAGAGAACTTCTTTAAAGAAAAGATGGTAATTAGGCTCTGTACCTGTCAAATTTAAAAGATGAATTTCCTTTTGCCCAGGTTCCTATAAAACCTTAGTGATCTGTATTACAGTGCCTTAGGCTGTTCTCCTGCTGCCTTCCAAACAAATGCTGATTTGTGCAATAAAGTATGCAACAAAGCATGCAAGTTAAATAAATCTCATTCTATTTACTCTTAAAGGTGGTCTTTATTTGTTTTATGGACTATGTAGGCAGCACATATGACTGGGGATTAAAGCTAAACTTCAGGAGATGATAGTACTTCAATTCACCTTTCAGCAAACATTTAAAAATAATTTTTCAATGCCAGTGCTTCCGTTAGTGCTGCGGTGTGGTGGGGGTCGTGTTCTCAAGCGGATCTTGGTTCGCGTCGTTTGACTTCTGGAATAGTCGTAGCACTTGTGTGCAGAAGAACTGGTCGGGGCTCTGCCCCGCGAACACGAAGGCCGGGCACTCGGACCTGCAGAGCTCGCTGGGCTCGGCGGGGCTCGCCAGCGTCTCCTCGCACGTGATGGACAGGTAGTCCTGGATGTTGATGCCTTTGATCAGCTCTTCAAAATACTGTCTCACTGAAATCTGGTACTTTGGCGGGTCCTGACACACGGCTTTTCCTTCTAGCATTTTTTCTATCTTTTCCCTGAGCTTTTTGTCCTCTTGTAGAAATTGGGCAGAATTTAAGTGCTGTTCCAGGAGATTCTTCATTTGCAGATAAAGCTGTCCAGGAGCTTCGGTTTCATTTGAGAGTACTTGCAGTTTCTCCAGTTTTGTAGAATAGTCGTTGTGTAGCTTGGATTGCAGGTCTGCCATTCTGTACCTTATCCCTTTCAGCAAACTGCTTCCAACTGTGTCGATCATTATTTTGGTGTCTGTAGCGTCTGCTGTTAGTTCATGAATCAGCTTTTCGGTTTCCTGTGTGAAATTGATGGTAAGTTAAGTAGTGCATCATAGTGGCCATGAATGTGTTCAGAATAATTAAGTGCATGAGATATTTACCTTTCAAAGAAACATTGTACCTAGGTATATAGGGCAAGATCTGGGCTCCTGAAGCTTTTCAGGTTGGGAGCGATTAGTGTTCAAAACCAAATTAAAATATAAGTAAATACATTTTGAAAACTTTTGGTATTTTGGTGCTAGGTTGGAAAGAGAATTGAACTGCAGGCCCTTTTTCCAAAATTGTTCTCTTGAATCATCTTTCCTTGGGAATATGATTTGTTTTCTTTAGGAAGATCTGAAAACAACTAAAATTAAAATGGGCTGAAAGCTCCTTTGCAAAGTAGCACTGAGGAGAGCCGAGGAGGGGGCTCTGCAATCAGTGCACTGAGAGAAGCTATTTTACTGTTGGCTTTGCATATCTTTTTCTAGGAAAGCAGCCTATTTGCCCATCCTGGGATGCAAATGAAAACCCAGTGCCTTTTCAGTGACGTTGTCTTTATGGAGTTGGGAACTGTGGTCAGCTGCATCGCATCTCTGCCAAGGTCAGTACAGCAGGGAAGTCATATGGCAAGCAGCAAAGCTTTGGAGATGCTGCCAATGAGCAAGATGGGAGCAGAGCATATCAGGAATTTATCTCAGCAGGTCATAATTGATCTTAGCAGGTTTCATCATCTATTTAGTGAACATTAATTAATTGTGCAAATATTATAGGCTATATCTAGGTGAACAAAAGACAAAGAGTACGTGGTTTGGCCAGGACTACAATACAATCTAAATTAGGGTTGGGATGCTTTCTTTTTCTTTCTGCTAAGCCATTTTAATCACATACAACCCAACCCTCTTTTGACAATCTACAAATTGAGTATCTAATATTAGAATTAAGATGCATCTCTAAATCTCTAATCTTCTGTCAAACATCCATTTAATTTTGTTAGTATAATCTCAAATGAGTGTTTTCTAGTATACCTTCCTAGCGTCTTCAGATTTCTTATGCACTAAGTGTAAATTTTTTATAAATGATTTCTTTCTGGTATTGTAAACTTCTGATACTTTCTCAACATTGTGATGCTTGTGTTTTCCAAAGAGTTTGCAGATGGCACATATTGGCTCATCATCAGTCACACACATCTGAGAAGAAAAAAAAAATACATAGGGGGTTAGTATCTGTATTTAAGGCATGTTGCCCAAGTAGCCTGTTGTTCTGTCTGCTGTTAGATACTGTTAGAACTGCCAAAACTGAGTTTTGCTGGTAAAGCTGAAGTGCTTGTCTTCTCTTTTTATTCATTTTAGTGTGATGCCTAAAAAGGGCATCTTGTGATGCTTGTCTTGTACAACTTGGTCATGATTTTTAGGAATAGTGTCAGTATTGTATTCAGTGTTGTAACTACAATTCAGAATTGTAGCTATTCTGTCTACAAGACTATATCTGAGTTATAGATATAGCTGTTATAACTGATAACAGTTTTACAAAGGCTTTTTTGAAGTTTCTGAAGCTGCCTGCTGGGATTGTAGAAGATTCCCAGTTAGTGGGTTGGATAAAATTAACCTGGGTAAGAAATTACTCAATCTGTTATTCACTCTTTTTTGTTGTTTTGTTGCAACTTTGGAATAAATTGTTATAGTTTAATTTTGTACAATTTCTTATTATAAGAACTTCCTTATATATAAGGACATTAAGTATTGACCTTTCTCTAGATTTTCTAGCACATGCATTTTGTACTCAGTGTGTACTTAACGTTTACATGAGAGAGAGAAAATTACTAAAAAGAACAAGGATAAATAGCAATTCATACCAAATTCAAGCTTTCACCATGTTCTTCACACATTTGCGACAACTGTGTTTTCTCCTGATTGTGGATTTTTTCAAGCTCATCTTTAAATTTCTCTATTATACTTTCAACCAGACTATTTCTTGGCAATCCGACTAATCCTCTGCCTCTTAGGTAAATGACCTGTAAGTGAGAGGAATAGTGAAATAGTTTGAGGAATGTAGGAGTGCTTTGTTTTCATGACAATTAGTATAATGTAGAAAAAAAAATAGGCATCATTCTAGTTGGTATTTACATTGTTGTGATTATATTTGAGATGAAATATTGTAGGTGGCTCATCTAGGGAGTGGTTTCATTCAAAAGTGTGTTTTGTAACTCTAAGGCTCCTAAGTATCAGGTGGTCGTACATTAACTTTGTGTGTGAAGTGCCTACCCCAAACTAGTGGGAACTGAATTGTTTATTCTGAAATACAGAATTCAGGAAATTAAGTAGAAACAACCTCAATAGTTTTTGTTAACAGGTAAAAACTGTATTTTTAAAACTTTCATATTCAGAGATATATCCTAAAGGCTTTATGAGAATCCATTCCTTGACATTCTATTGAAGTCAGTAGATTTACTTGCATCATAGGGTAAGGAATATAGGTGTTTTCAATTCTTACTGGATTCGAATTGTGCCTCCAAAAGGACTGAGAAGACTTTGAACGCTGTGTATTAATGGTTGCAGAATTTATCCCTAAGAAAAGCTTTCATAGTGGGTCTCAGTGAAGTCTATAAAATGTGGTTATTAAACCAAGTATGTTTCAAATTAAGTCATGCTGATTCTGAACTGGAAAGAAGGGTAACTAAATACATCATTTAGTCAGAATCCAGGGAAATGTTTAAACAAGATAGTATAGAGTATTTGCACATCTTCCTTGTGTAGGAGTTTAAGAATTGCGAGGCCAGGTTCCTGTGTTCAGAGACCGATAATGTGGATCCTGTGCTTGTAGGTGCAATTGCAAACAACTTGTTGCATTCTTGTCAATACACTGTGGTGTTGAATTCCCTGCAGGAATGTGGTCCTCCAGTGGAAAGCTGGGGCAGATTAAAACAGAAGTTTTCTAACTACAAAGTGTCACATCTGCTCACCTCTACATGCAAAGAATATGGGATAATTTCTACTTACCTTTCTGCACAGAGGGCAATGGAAATGCCCATTGACATGGTTGCAGTTTTGGTGGATCAGGATCTTTTCCAAGCATGGCTTGCAGAAGTTGTGTGCACACGACAGGACCAGGATTGGTGGCGTGAACAGGTCTAAGCACACGGGGCATGAGAGCACCTCTCTTAGAGTCTCCATCGTGCAGCTTCAGCGCATGAGGAAGACCCTTTCCTGGCCGCTGTCGGGAACAGTCCCTCTTTGCCGGCAGCCATCAGCTCCAGAGCTCTGGAACACGTCGCCTGGGCTCTGCAGGAACATCTCCATGGCAGCAGCATCAACAGATCCCTTCTGAGATGCTGACAGGATCTCCTGCATCCCTGATCACACTGAGCACATGCACAAAATCACCAGAAAGTTCTTCTCTTGGAACACCTGGGTCTTGATTTAAGCACTTTTTGGGGTGTTTAACACTTGTTCAATCAATGTCTATTGCTGTAATTAGAAAGGGTTTGCATGTCAATTAAAAAGCTCCTTATGGTGGTAAATTATTACCTATAATTTTTTGTTGTTCTTATTGTTCTTAGTCTTATTAAAGTATAAGCTTTTTAATTGTCAGCTGACAGTGGGTAGCTCTTATGAGGGTTCAGGAGTCAAATCACCTGGTAAATGAGCAGACACAGCCATGTGTTCTGCCCGTTTCCAGAGCTAACTCCGATGGTTATTGTGGCGTTCGAATGAAGTCCTTGGTGGTTACGTAAATCTGGCCCAGGCGCCAGGCCGAGCACGCGCTGACCGTCGGCGCGGAACGGGAAGAGCCGTGGCAGGCGGCAGCAACCTCCAGTGTGAGTCAAGTATCAGATGGGATATTAACATTTCGGTACAGCTGTACAAAACAGTCTTGAGTAACAGCTCATAATCCGCCTTAATGGCTCTATAAAAGTATAAAAGGTAATTTGTGTTGAAATTTAAAACCACAGAGAAAAAACAGCTTAGTTCTACCATGCCGTGACAAAATGTTCACTGAGATGCCTTCTAGATTCTTCAAGATCTTTTGGGTAGTGCTCTCTATTTTATGTTTTGTCGTGTACAGGGTATAACAACAATTTATTTGACGTCAGTAAATTAATATGTGCTGGCCTGAGGTTGAAGGAGTGGTTTTATTTGGCTTAGGTAATCTGAGGATATGCAGATATGCAAGATCTATATTCTTTTTTTTTTTTTTTTTTTTTTTTACAAAACAGTGGTGATTTTATTGCAGTAGGAAAGTGGCCTAGTGATTATTTTGCTGAGAAATGTGTCATCTCATTGTCCACTTTTGTAGATAAAATTGGGATATTTAAGATTACTCCAGTAATTCCAGTGATGTTCCCCACCTTCCCTACTCCCCTTCCTGTTGTTGTTTTGAGCCAGATTAAAGAGCAGGTGAACCTTGTCCACCTGCATTTTCTAAGTCTGACTTCCTGGAGGTGAATGAATCTTCTGCAAATCAAATACAGATACTGAATTTCTCTCTTTTATATATCTATCTATATATAATTTGATTCAATATGAAATTAGCTATTGCTAAAAACATAGCTGTAAAGCAGCTAAATAGGTGTAGGCACTTAAGAGGATTAGTCCAAAGCCTTAGGCTGCAATTTGTAACTTCACAGTGTGCTGCAGCTGGCTCGTGTCCCTAACCAGCAGAGGGAGCAGAGAAATTGTGGCCTCAATTAAGGTAAGAAAAAAGTGAAACATACGGATTGTTCGGTTGCCTCCGGTGACGTTATCTATTGCTAGTTCTGTTTGCAATAGCTCAGCCCCTGTTTATTTCCTTCTAGAACAGGGTTAGCCCCTTCCTGCAAGGGTCAGTGGTCCAGACTGGTCCCAGCGCTGCCTGGAAATCCCACCCTGCAGATGCTCTGCCAGCGGCAGCAGCTGTACGAGCCAAAGGAAAAGCTTTTATGCAGCTGCTAGTGAGTGAAGCATGAGTAGGACTGCAGATCCCAGCCTTGGAGAGCAGGAGAGGAAATAGGGGAGAGCTGCTCTCCTCTCCTCCTTTGCAGGAGAGCACACGGAAGCGTTTGTGTGTGTAACTCTCCTCTTTAGGACCTCGGAGCGGTGGCAGTGCAGGCAGAGGCTGGGTGGTAAGTGCTAGGGACCTTCCAGCACTGTCATGAAGATGGACTCACAATCACAAACTTGGGATTCAGCTTTAATCCATGAGGAAATGGTGTGGTAAAAATTTAGTGGTTAAGTGTTTATACCTCCCAGGTGGGAAATCAATTAACAGCCTGCTGCTCGTTTGTGGGCTTCATTCATCATCTAGATGGACTGTTTTTGTTTGTTTCTTGTTATGTGTTCAGTCAGAAGTGGTAGCTAGTTTGGAGGTGACTGTGGCCACATCAGTCGGTGAACTAAAAAAACAAACAAACAAACAAACAAAAAAAAACCCAGTTCTCTAATATGCTAGTTTACAACCTCCATCTCCGTGGAAAGCCTGTGGGTAATTTTTCAAATACCAATCTGACATGAACTACTGTAGGATTGTTCTAGCTAGACTTAATGGCGTGTCAAAGACCTTGTTAGTTAATGTAATTTAAACGATTCTGAGTTGGTTTCTAAACTCCTGTAATATCAGGAATTGGTGCTAGCTATTCTGAATTAACTGAAGTAGGCTGAAATGATTTCTTATGAACCTGAGACATCTGTGAATGCACCTTGGCATTCCCAGGTGTGGCTGCTCAGCCGTGCTGCTTGTGCTGCACGTGGCGGCCTCGGCTCCTCACAGCCGCCTTTCGTGTGACTCCTGCACAGCAGTTTACGTTCCAGGGTGCTTGTTCAAGGCTCACTCTACTAAAGTACTTGTTTGGCTCAGAATTGGATGTAATCATTGAACAGTGGAAGCATGTCTAACTTATACACTGCTCTTTCTTTTTATTCTGAGTATTAGTCATTTATACAGCAAAACAAAACAGAAAAATGGACAGATTTTCATTTAACTGCTTAAGTATATCAAACTGGATCAATGGTATATCCTGAAAACTAGCATACTACTATCCATTTGAAGCCCATACTCAAAAATTGCATTTATATATTCCAGTTGTTTCTATTTCATTAGATACATATATTTATATGAAGTATATTGTAGATAAGATTTTCATTAATTATTTTTGAGTATTATTCTATTACACTTAAATATTTTTTTCTCAATGTAATTAAAGAGAATAATACCATCGCTAAGGTTTGATAATTATTTTTTTTTTCATTTAAATTAAGATAGGAGTTTAACTAGTAAGGTAAAATTTTTCTTTTATTCAAAGCAAAGCATTTAAGATGACCTAACCAATTTTGCATTAAAAACAATACATTAGAAGCATTTTTTTTCTGAAATTTCTAAGGTAAAACTTTGCTAATTTATTCAATTTATTTCTGTATTGTAGCATCCTTTACAAACACATCAGTGACTATGATTAAAATATCTATGGGAAATTATCGTCTGCTGTTAATAACAAATCTCACAGTTCTTTCATTATTACACTTTATTTTAAATTTTCTAAAAGAAAAAGGAGCTTAAGTACAATGAATATTTATTTTCTGCAAAGTAAAATCATATAACTTTAATGTAAACATACTCAATGTTAATATATAAATACAAACTCAACCCATTGTGTACTGTGGCACTGAACTTATGGCAGCCATATAACTTGAAAATAATGTAGCATGCTAATAACAGAGATTCCTAAATCAATAAATACCTTTAAAAGCAAGAGAACAGTTTCACAATATAAAAGCAAAGAACTTGAAACCAGGTACTATAGTACAGTCACACAGGAGCTGTTCTGTACAACTGTGTAGGTAAAACAGTTGTCACTAAAGCTCCTTTTAAAAAAATAAAATGTTTGTTAATAATTCTTGTTATCTAAAGTTAGGTAAATCATGCCAAATAGCACAAAATACAGTAGCTGGAAAGTGAAAAATAATTTGGTACGACCATTTAATTCTTCAGTATAGCTGTGTAGAAATCAAGAAGCATTTTCTGTTCCTTCTTTGAGCTTTCTTCTTTTTACTTCCAGAGTTTGTTTAAATACTTCTTTAAGGGTATTGTAAACATACGGTCCGTTTTCAGAATCAAAGCTTGTCTAATAAAAGGAAGAATATAAAATTCAATTATTAAATGCCATATAACAAATTGCAAAGTAGATGAGTAACATTGTTAAAAATAATAATTTTTAGTTTTCAAGCGTATCATGGAAAGTATGCATTTAATGCTTGTTTTCAATTTTATGCTAAATAGTAAAACTGGCAGAAGGAGAAATGCTGTGTTTGTTTTAACAGGTTGCAAATCTGTAGATTTACAAGAGTTTGTGAAGCAATATGATGAACTTTATTTTGTTTTCCGAATAATTTCACCTGCTGTATCTGAGAAGAAAGCAACTGTGAGCTGAGCGGCTCACAGCTTAGCTTTTCTTTACTAGATAACTCCAAAAGCAGAGGTACCTGTTATTTATATATAACCTGTATTCCAGGTCCCCAAAATAACTTAATTACAACATAATTGCAGAAAATGGTTTAATTTCTTGGAAAGAAGCCAAGTAGGAGGAAAGCTACCGAAGCCCTTGGTAAATTCTCCAATGGCTAATTATTCTCACCATTCTTTCCCCAGATTGAAATAGTTCATGAATTGGAAGTCATCTAGATGTACACAAACAATACTAAAGGATTAAGATGGCAGAACTGAATTTTGTTGGGAATATTTCCAATCTTTTATGTAGGCTGATAATTGTAAAATATAAACTTTGAAGTAAATAAACATCAGTATAATAACTGTGAAGGAACTGCTGTACTTTTAAACACAGAATACTGCTCCTTCACAATTTATAAAGAATAAATACAAAGTCATGGACAAGTGGGTACTCGCCTTAGTGAAAGCTTTAATAGCACGAGCAAGTAAGGCCTCCTCCACATCAGCTGGCAGCATTTGCAAGTTCACCACACAATTCAAAATACAGAGGATAGTCTGACACTGTTCCTGGTGGATAAATGGAACAGCAGCTCATTAGAGGAAATATTTTCAATTAAAAACATCTAACTTGCGATTTTTGTTAATTGCTGTTTAAATATCAGACTGTGCCTTCTTGTATTGAAACTTTCAGGTGTAGGTGTTGGGGAGAGGATATTCAGAAGCCTTAAGAGCTGCTACATGTGTGGAGTTTTTTGTTGTTGTTTTTGTTTTTTCAGTCATGATGGGAGAAAGTCTTCTCTCGCAGAGCATCCCACAGGTTGCTCTGGAAATTTCCAGGAGGCCGGGCATTCACCTGGAGACTCGACTTGGACACACGCTTCCTCCGCACAGTAGCGCTCATGTGAAGTTGCACAGTAAAGGTGAGATCAGCCCTCATCAGCCCAGAGCACTATGCATGCTTAAAAATTTTATCCCCAACTAAAGTGGTCTGATCTGCCTCTCCTGGCAGGTCTCCTTCACCATGAAAGGAAGTTTCCAGAAGTTCAGTTAGTTAAAAGAACAAGTAACTACCTCAGGGACTTCTGGGAAGCTAAATAGGAAAGGATAAGATAATGTGAGATAAAAACAGTAATTATTAAAAAAAAAAAACTTTCCCACACATTTATAACAGCTGTCAAGTACTTGACAAAAATGTAAAGATAAAACCATGAAACCATGATAAGATGGAAGAATTTTGTGTCTTCAGGAAGAAACGTGTTATTTTGAGATGAAATTGAGAATTCTGAATGTGGTGAAAATGGCAGGAGCGCAGAGGGTTCTGTCCACTTATTGAGTGGAAGAAGTACTAGGGCCATAGGAGGCTGTTAAAAGGGGCTCTATTTTCTCCATATTTCAGAAGCAAAGAATGCCCAAAGAATTAGGAGGTGAACTTGTATAGTTCAGAGATCTAGAATAATTTTTTTTTATGTATCCTACAACTAGCCCTTTGGAGAAAACACAATTCAATAGTTTTGGATCAGAAGGACCTGTTTTGCATAGAGATCTCAGAAAACACATGGCCAGAGTTTTGAGTTATGTAATGGAACTTGGCTTGGCTTCTGATTCTTTGAATTGGCAAATTCTTCCCACTTGTTGTTCCAACTCTGCCAAAGCTGATGGATTAAGATGTTTGCACAGCAAATATGACAACTGTTAGCACACCTGCCAGATTTGACATTAACAAAAGCCATCCATGGAGTTCATCCATGGAGAAAGCTTCTTGCCTTTGCCTCAGCTGCAGAATTTGCAGGTAAATATGCTGCTCTTAAGCTTCCAAGGAACAGAGCTCAAAGGTAAGATCTGCAGTTTTTCTTAGAATGTTCATCATCCTGGCACTGACTACGACTCCTACAAAAATAATCGTAATTTTGATTTTTAAAAATTGAAATTGCCTTCTAAAAGTGCAATTTCCTTGCCTAAAGGCTATAAGCAAATAGTTTAAAATACATTAACGAAATATATTTGGCAGTAAAATAGCGATTTGACGTATATAATGCCTACCTTTTTCAGTAAGTTAAGTGCTTCTTGTGATTCTGTGCAATTTTTTGCCAACATGTCAATATCTTCCTTGGATATAATGGGTTCTTTCAGTTGCTCTATCCAGGACCACATCAAGCTACAGAGGATAAAAGGATCTCTCTCAGTACAGATTTTATCCCAAGCTCCATCTCGAGAATTCAGTTCTTTCTAAAAATAAATAGATAAAAAGCATCATTTATTTACTTTTGCTAACATTCTCTTTTAACTGTAGCACACTTGGCTGCTTATGCTCCAACATAAAAAGAAGTCTTAGCAGTTATATGTATGTATTTCTATTTTTTTTCTAAAGTATCAACATTAATCAGCAGTAATACAAGTGATTATTTAAAACAGAAGGATAACTTAAATAGTACAGCCCAAAACCTCTAATTATCTACTAGAATACATAAAACAGCTTTGGATTCCTGCTTCAAAGCCAATGTTAGTAAGAGAATTTGGTTCTTAGGATAAGCAGTTACATTTCTACAAAACTTTTATTTTTACACATAGAATTCTCTGATTAGCTGTGAGAAAGCAGCTAATTAAAAACTTAGTTTTTTAAACAACTTAAAAACAACATAAGTTTAACTTAAAAATTTGCAGTACTTCTACACTAGCAACAGCCAAGTTAAAATCACAGATAATAGCATCAATATTCATTAGTTAGGAAAGTGAATGAGCATGACCAGAAACAATGTTCTGACCTCCTGTTACAGACCAAAATGCATATATTCACTTTGCTTACTTTTGAAAGAACCAGCCATAGCTGACAAGTGCAATCATTTACTTAATCAGAACATAAATCTGTGTCCTTGTATGTCATTTCAAAGGTCTCCAAGATTCCTTTCACTACCTACTGGTGGCATTTTTGCCATTCCAGGGATTAACCTAGGTGAAATATGCAGAACATGTAACATTGAGTCAAGTTAAAAATTACCTGCCACATTTCTACCTTCTGCTTCACTTCATCCTCTCCCAGAAATTCATTTATATTTGCAAGTGCTTTAGCTGCCAAAACTCGTCGAGCTTCCAAACTTAATTCTGATTGCAAAACAATGTGTGGAATTGACTCTGACAGATCTTTGCTAGTCTGGCTTTCACATCCCACATAAAAGCTTGTTTTAGAAGAAGAAGAAGAATCGGAGTCCTGGGAGGCATAGGCTCTTCTCTTATACATATTACTCTCACATTCTGTTCTATGACCAGTTTCTTTGCCAAATTTATGCCTTGATGTTCCAGGTTCCCTGGAATTCTGGAGAGATGCCAGACCTGAAGAAAAGGTTCTGCTGCGTTGTACTTCTTTGGTAGATTTTCTTCTGTGGTAAAGCGAGGATCCATCTTGTCGTCCGTCCAAATTAAATTTCCCCTGACTCCAGAATGTACAAGTATTACGCACTAAGACTTCTTTGTTTAAATCCAGCATAGGCTTTTCTCCACCTGCAGCGGAGCACTCGTCACCGCTGTCCTGCTGAAGTTTGCTGTGCAGTAATATCTGAGTAGGTACCGTCCACACAGTTTCCCTTTGGTCTAGGAGAAACTCAGTTGTCCTTAAATCTGACTCGCTGTAGCTTAGACGCCTTTTCATGTGCGTGAGCGGCTGAAGGCTCTCAGCATTCCTCCTCTTCCACAGGGGATCGTGTCCATGTGCCAGGGAGAAAAGAGCATTCCGAGTCTCAAAAGTAGCTGAGTGGGTTTGGGAGAACGACTCGGAGGTATCGCTGTCCTGTCTTTCTAGCTCTTTATCTAGATGTGTAGAAACCAGCTGAGAAACCGTCTGCTCAATTTCAGCCGAGAGATCTGCTATATCTAACAGTTCTGCCTCTATCACTTGTCTGTTTTCGGCTAAGTCTAGCAGCAGTTTGCAAACTAGGTGAATAAGTTTTGGCACGTGTTTGAGATGCCTGCTCTCATAGCCATGGAGCAGATGTCTCTGCCGGGTCAGGTACTGAGCCAGTGTCACCGTGTGTGCCCTGGGCTCACAGCAAGCAAATACATTTCTCAAGGGAATTAAAAACTGCGTGAATTCTCTGATGCATAAGAGCTGCCCTCTAGTCTGAATAGAATTGGGCCTTTTTGCTCTAACAAAAAGAATTGCCTGATCAGCAGTCATTCTTGTGGCAAAAACTAGATAGCAAGCTATTAGAACACCTGGAAAATACAAAGGCAAGTATTAGCTGAAGAACTGTGAGATTAAAGTGAGTGTTCAGTAAAGATGTACAAGCTAAAAAGGAATATAGACAAAGATACAAGTTTTATGTCCTTTGTTATGTGATGCTGTTAAGTTAATATCGTTGCATTTGTTGGACTGTGAGCTGCTAAAGCCATTCTCACCACACTTTTAACAATCTGTAGCATTTGCAGCTGTTTTGCTGCACAAAATCAGAAGCAGTGCTGGCTTCTGCAGGAAGGACTCAGGCAGCAAGACAGCTCTTAAAAGGGCCAGGAATAATTTAAATTTCAGATGCTCCAAAAAAAGACCTCCTTTATCTAACAATCAGTGAAAGATTTGTAAGGGTTACCATATAATAAATATATTCAAAAATGAATATTTACTGAGCTTTTCCCATCAAAAAGAAGCTATCCCATTTCAAAAAAACAGGGAATTATTATATAGATTTAAAGATTTTCTAATCTTAATGACTGATTTTTTTGTGCCTGCAACAGGTTTTCACATATAAATGTTTTTTAACCACTTTATAGATGTACATCTGGTAATGATATACGAATTATAATATACAACCAGAGACTCTTTTGCATCTTTAAAGATACAGTTCTGTTGATTTTTGGAGTAGAGGACACATACCTGTCCGCCCAAGCCCTGCGTGACAATGAACAGCCACCCTCCCTTCCTGTAAGGCGAAAGCCATGACTTTGACCATATCCAGTATAGTAGTGAGAGATGCCACGCCATAATCCTTCCATCCAAAATTATAAAAATAAACTGCAATAAAAAGGAGAGAATTATTTTCAGTTGTACGGAATGTGCAATTTTTAATAGTGCATGTGGGGGAGAGATGACCAATAATAAATGGTAATACTAAAATGGCATAAAGGATCTTAGAATAATCTGTGTACATAATGTTTGAAAGAGTATTCTTGCTAAGAACACTCGATAAATGCATGAAGCTAGTAAAGACTTGTCAAACTAAAGTTCAGCTGCAATGTAAACGATATAACAAAATCGAGTGATTCATACTAAAATTAGAGAGCTATATATAGGTAGAACATTTTTTTTTGTAGGAAATAAAAGCACTTCTTCAGTTCAAAACTGTTTCTTATACAGAGGTAATTCTTCTCATTTTACCATAATACAAAAATCCAAAATTATTGTCAATACAAATATTCTCAAATCAAAGGAATGACCATATCTTAGTCTATGTAAGAAAATATGTATTGCACCAGAATTGGTGGTTTTACATATTTAGGAACTAGGAAAATTAAAAAAAAAATCCTTCTTTATTCCTTTCATTTTTATATCCTTTTTTTTTTTTTGTGCAGTATTTCTTGTATAGCTGCTTTTAGCATACAAGAATTCAAATCAAAATACTGCCAAGTGCCAGATCAATAATGAATGAGGAAGCGCAGCAGGAGCCTAACTTACTTCCAGCCTCCATGAACGTTTCAGGAAGGTAGGTGAAGCCACTCTCCTGTTCCAGTGGATTCCCACAGCTCGCGTGCTCCCCAGGACGCTGAAGGTTAATTATGGTTTTTATGCTGCATCTTAAGCAAGGAATGGATGAGTCAAAGTATTATACGCAGCCAAAACCTCATTAATACCTATTTTCTGAAACACACATTTATTCTTAGAGGAGAATAAATCTTTACCTGTATACTGTTAAAATGAAAGGATCTTTACCAACAATCCAAATCTATGTTGAAAGAGAAAATGGATCAGGAATTACATGAGTAATACTTGCAATAAGTAGTGACTAAATTTTTTACCTTTCAAATTGTTCAATAATGTTGTACTTTTCAATTAATTCTGTGGAGGGTCGAGCTGTAGCCAGTATGTTATCTGTTATCCTAAAAAATTAAAAAGGTAGTTAATGATGTCATTATCATAATTTTTTGGGTATGAGTCTACCAAAATAAGAACACCATTTCATTTTCAGGAAAGGGAATCCTCTTGCTGCTTACGTAGAAACTTTATTTTCAAAAAATTCCACTGTCATATATAGTGTGAGTGATAAATGCTGTTCAGCTGATACAGATATTATATATCAAAAGACCATTATTGAAAATGATCGATGTCAAGGTGATTAACGTATTAGAAATCTCCTCTGAAATCTGGACTCTGATCTATGTTTGGCCCTTTAAGATTTGTTTGCTTCTGAATAGCAGCCAGTTACCAAAAATCAATAAAACTTTAAAGATGATCAATGCTACCAGTTATGAATATGCTTTTTTGAATACATATATACGTTATATTATTTCACCTTCAGTAATGTTTTTACTTGGGAGTTCTGAGATGAACACATTTTAATTCATTTGTATTTGAAGCCTTAGGAAGAACTGTCTGTAACCCAGAATAGCCCAGAAGGATTGTGTGTGCATTTGTTTGTTTCGTAGTTTATCATAGGTATTTCTTCTCTTGAATATGAACCAAGCTCACTGAAATAAATATAGTCTTTCAGTGACTTTACAGGGCTATGTACAGTGCCCATTATAGTTTACTGCTAAGTGGTAATTTTGAATCAACTTATCATTCTGTTTTATACTTCACCTAGCAATATTGCAGGTTAAAAAAGCAGGAGCTTATTTTAACAGAATTCTCTTTCAACAAACCCAGAGGATGCAGTTAGATGCAGTGGCAGCGCGTGCTGCGTATTACCAGGAGGAGTAGAGCCCCTTGATGGCCTGCTCCTGGTCGCTCCAGCGCGCGGGGTTCTCGTACTTGCAGGCGCGGCCGCCGCACGCCATCGAGCACTGCATGTGGCCGGGAATGACGTGGCGCAGGCGCTCGCCCACTTTGGTGTATTTTGCTGTTGGACGCCTCGAACTCCCTAGAACGCAGGCAAACACCGATTTAGGAAGGAAGCTTACAAATTCATCCCTGCCTTAAAAGTCATCAGTACAGTCATCCTAAATTGATGAAGTTACAAACATCATAAATATATATTTAAGATTCATTTTTCAATGCAGTCTCTTTGGCTTTTCTCACAGTAACTTTGCTTTTTTTGATGAATTTACAGGTGTGTGATAACCTTTGCAACAAAACAAATGTCATGATCTGAAAACAAAAACAGTTAGAACACCTTCACACATTCACTACTGGCTTTTATTATCTGTTCTCTGTATATGAGCTGTTAGAATGAAAAGCATATATTAAACCCTGAACAACAACAACAAAATCAATGAAGACAATTTAATGTAAGATACAGCAAAAAGCATTCAAAAATCTGTATTTTATGCAAATATATACATATAGTTGACAGAACAAAAGTTTAATAATTTCACACACACAGAAAAACAGAACTGCCTACAGTCTTAATGAAAAGTACGTTACTTTTTTTTTCAGGAAAAGTTGCATTCAGCTCCTCAGGGCTCAGAGATGATATGGCCACCATGACCCGGTGAGTTGATGATGACAGTACCTCTACAGCTGAGCTCCGGCGCCTCTGGATTAGGCGGAGAAGGGGATCAGAGGAAGAATGCCTCCGACCCTGGAAAAAGTTGCTAAAAATACTGGCTGCCGACCACCTCCGAGGTGAGCCCTGCATGGCTGCCCAGCGCCCGCTGCGGCTCCCAGGGCGCCCAGGATGCTCTGACGCCAGGTCCAAGTTGCTCAGGGCTGAAGTTGCACCGAGCTGAGCATCCTTCTGTGTGAGCTGGCAGCTCCTCGGGATAGGCTGAGCTGTCTCCATAGAGACACACAATGAACCACTGATGCCAGCTATGCTTGTGGCAGCTCAATTCTATATGAATTGATTCTGTTTGGGACAAACTGCTCCACTGCTCATGAAAATGGTTGCATTTCAAATAGATAATTTTGAAGTTGGACAGGGAACAACCAAAACATTTTCCGTAAACAATGTGAATATGTAAATAATATGCATTCTGACTTTGCTAAGACACAAATACTATATTCAGAAGAACAATCAAAATGTAGTTGGACACTGCTTTCTGAGAAATCCTAAGTAGGAACATTATACTCGCCCACCTTCTGGTTTAACATTCCACAACCACCTCTCTTCCTCCACTTAGTTGTTCCAAAATGCATCATTAGCTCTGTAATAATTGGGATTAGTGTGTTCCTACTGAAATGGTTCAGTACATGATGAATTGTAGACTGTTCACTCTGGGCCATTCATGTCTTGCAACAAAACACAATTTGTTATTCAAAACAAAAGGCTTATTTTTTGCAGGGCCCAGTTTTTTTATTAACCAAAGCTGTTAGCCTTACAGAGTGAGATAAAGCAGATTATGGGGAGGCGAAGACGTATCAGTTGAGTGCTTTAAGCTTTTGAAGGCAGATATTAGGTGGCAATTTTCCTCCCACTTTGATTCCAGTGTGCTAAGAAGGAGAATGAGCTGGCCGGAAAGATTGCAAGGTTCTCAAAAGCACAGAATTCTCATGCTGGCAATTATATGGAGAACAGACTACAGCAATTTTCAAACAAACATCTAGAAACATCTATGAACGTCTATGCTATAACACCCTTGTATGTTAGACTGTGTGTTAAAGACTCTGAGATGGGGAGAAAAGAAAAAAGCTGTAACTTTGTTCAGTAAGCAAATTAATCCTGTTGCATTTTCTTAAGCCTATCTACTACCCTGACCCTGAATTTACATTTCTTCTTGTCCTATGAAAGCAGTCCTGTAAGAGAAATTTGCATCGTAATGCAAAGCTCTCTCCCAATTAAAAAAAAAAAAAAAAGCCAAAATCTACTGTTTCTTCTAGGCACTGAACAGGAATTAAGTGAATGAATTTTGAATACTGCACCCCTGCTATTAAGAAGACATAGTAAGGTCTTCTGTAGATACTAGGCCTGAATTATCATGGAAATATTAAAGCTGATTGTTATCTGTTGTCTCAAAATTCAGACTGTTCTCATTGAACACTAACAGTAATATCACGAGCTGAGGGAGTATTTAAATGGTGGAAGAGGAATAAAGATTAAAAAGGGTGTTTCAAGAGCTTCCTTTATGCAGTGAACATGCAGATTGTTTTGAATTAATCATATTGCTCTCAGATTTCTTTCTTTCTCTTCCCGGAGTTTTCTTCAGTGTACACCAAACGATCGTGGAGACAGAAATGAGCAAGATAAAATGCTGCACACCGTTATCTTCCCCTTGAATCTTGTAGAATTTGCAAATACTCACCCAAAAGTGAGTCATAATTATATCCCATAAGAATTCAAATATTTTCTTTGATTTTTGTTGTTTTTTATAGTTGTTGAAGATTTGTTTGTACCTTCAGAGAGCTAGGCAGTTTCTGAACATGAAAATGACACCGTTCTTTTCCTTAAGAGGTTTTATCTGACAATGAAGAACTCAACATTATAACACATTGTGGTGATGATTAAGTAATGCTGTTTGTTTTTGTTACACTTTGTGCTTATAATTTGAAAATAAGATACCGATTTTTAATTATGCATAGAAATTTATTCACAATTTTTCTAAGCACTATGAATAGCATATTAGAGAAAATGATTACCTGAATTCATATTTGCAAGATACACACTGCTTTCTAGCAATGAAGAATATGGCAGTTCATTTTGCAGCAGAACTCCTGCAGCCATTGCAGTACCTGTTGAAACAGCAATATGTTTACTGTAAAACTAGAGCAGAAGTTCAAAACACAAAATAAGATGAGTGCCTGGCACTGACTGTAGAACGTTAGAACAGTCCAGAGCTGTTTCAGGGTCAGACACGAACTGTAATTTTTTTATTTTTTTATTTTTGCTGTGTAGTCATACAGTCATCTTAAAATGCTGGTAGTCTGTCTCAGCACAATACAAGTTTAGCAGATTGTGTATTGGCTGACCATGTACTTTATAATTTGTGCTTTATATGGACAGGAGTCACTCAGTTTATTTAAGGTAATGTCACCTTCATTTTCTCAAATTCAAGGTAAACATGACTGGAAACTTTTAACGGAAATCCTGTAAAGAGCAGTTTTGATGATACTTACAATATCATTATGGCAGCACTGTTTCTAGATCAGACCATTTATAGTTCTAGTTCATATTTCCTGAGCAGACCACCATCCCCAAGCTATACGCCTTCTCTGTTCTCCTTTCTCCACTCCTTTAGTATGTGGGTCAGTTTGAAAGCACCTGTATGAAGATTCATCAGAGCCAAGTAAAATGCTATGATTTGGGACAGGAAGCTCTTTCAGTGTTGATGTTACTGGAGATGAGTATTATGTTTCCATGCAGATCAAAATAGTATTAAAGCAAGTGCTTGAGTAAAAGAAATAGCTTTTTCCTATTTCTTCTATGTACAGTATATTTTTAATTTTTAAAAGATATTTTTCTGCAATTTGTCACAGAAACAATTGATACTCTCAGATGTTTCAGAAAGAAGCCAGAATCCTGGAATGTTATTAGGTTGTGTTCCTTATTAGCTCTCTGAGGGAACTGAGTCACATACCTTGCAGCACTCCTCTCACCTTAATCAGATCCACGGTGTTATCTGACATGCATTCCTATTGCCATGACAGCAAAGAGACTGGGCTTTTAATCCTGGTTTCACAATATAAAAAATGGAACGGTATCTTAGATGATGTTCTGCCTATGTATTTTTTTCCACAGGAAGCAATGTCATTAAGGATCTCATGGAATCGTGACATCAAGCACTAAGGGAATATTTCAAGGTTTATTTATATTAGCAAGAGGTTATTTCCCCACTGCAGTGTGTGCTTTTTGTATTAATTTTATTGTTCCCCTGCAGTATTTTTGAGACTTTTTTTTTCTCATCCGAGCAAACCAATTCCTAACAGAACGCACACGTTGGTTTTGTTGCCCACCATTGATTCATGCGTTGCATTTGATAACCGATGAGTAGTTGTCAGATCCTACTCACTGCTTCCCTAAGTGCAGAAAGGTGCATTTTTTGCAGAGGACCAAGGTAGTCACGCTGTGAAGTCATGGGGGAGATTCGGTTTGTGCATCTCTTTTCTTTACAGGAGGGTAACAGCCTCTGGTCCATGTCATAATTTCTGCTGGAATAAAAGTGCTTCTGCTTGCACAGACACAGGAGGAACAGTAAAATGCCATGTGGTGAGTCGGCCAGTTGGGGTGTCCGTGCTGCGCACTGAAATGGGCTCTGTGAGTAACTGCCGGCGGGTTTCCGGAGGGGCATCCCCGAGGGCCCTGCTCCTGCTTCGCGTGGTTCAGGCTGCAGCGTGGGCTGGGCAAAGCAGCAGTGGGATGGGATTAGGTGCTGGCAGTGCCTTTCCTCTACTGCCTGGTTAAGAGAAGGGACGAAGGACCACAGCAGAAACCACTGCGTACTCCAGAACTTGCTTAGGCATCACACTGACTTCAGGGGGAAAGAAAAAAAAAAAAAAAATGTCTTTTTGTAGCTCAGGATCTGGAAAGTCCTCCTGGCTTCCGGTCACTGGCAGGACCTTGCTCCTGAGAGCAAGGAGTAAAATCAAAGATTTTTAGAAGCTAGAGAAAGAACTATATAGGCAAAAAGTAATGCAATAACAAGGTGTTGTTATTGCAATGACAATACAGTCAAGCCCTGCTTGACTGCAGCAATTAATGTGGCTATTTAATATATATAACTATTATCTTTTACTCAGAGCACGTTTTCGAAACAGTAGAATTTGTGTTCTAGACTGGGATGATTCCAACTGTGCCAGTTCAGCTGCCAGCACAGCAGTAATCCTCTCAGGAGGCTTCTCACCGCATTTCTGAGGCACTGCTCACTAACAGTGAGGTCCCATTTTCCAGATCTGTGTGTGTTTGGGTAATTTGGAACAAAAGACCAGAGCTATATATATATATATATATATATATGTATATATATATATATATATATATATATATAAAAGCTATATTACTTTTCAAGTGTATTCATACAATATAGGTAAATGCTGATGACTGATTTACACCCATCACATAAAATATGGAGTTTATTTTACTATTTTCTTGCTTTTTAAGACATTTATTCTCTTTCCTAATGCATTCATGCACAAATACATTTTTATCTATAGAAATATATAAAATGTTCCATGGCCAAATTTTTAAAGAACATAGTTGACTGCAGATGTAAACAGGATCCAAGTTAGCTTAGTGTCGATCACTCAGCTAGCTGCAAGTACATTGAAGTTTAGTCCCCAGCCCAATTCTACAATAATTATCCTTATGAAAAGATTTGCTTTTGTGAGTGGTCCCACAGATGTCCAGAGGGTATTTATCTAAACAAGAAATGATGAGACAATGTTTAATTGCCAAAAGTAAACTTCTGGAAACGGCAGTACTGAGGATTTTATTTAATTATTTTACATTGTTGCTGTTAAATTTATGTAGTTAGATAACTAAGGCTAAGCAAAAATATGTCAGGGTAAAGCAGATTGGTTGTATTTTAATGAAATGGTTAAAAGTCATGGTTATTTTTAAAAGGATATTAAAATATAAAAATACAAAATATACAAAAATGGTTATTAAATTATAACTTGCTTTCTAAATTCAGGTATTAAATCTCTTAAGATTTCAGGCAGAAAATGAAAGTTTTTGATAACAAAAAAAGTTAAGAAGTGTTTAGGACAACAAAAGACTATCTAATTCTAGCATTACCAAAGATAATAATGCATTTACTTGTAACATTTTCAAAAACGGTAGCTTATTATTTTTCTATAAACTTAATTAATATGAATAATGAAACAAAATAGTGTTTTAAAGGATATTACAGTAAAAAGATTCACTGATATAAGCTATTTCATAAATACGTAAGATACAATTAGCAAAAGACTATTAGGCAGTACTTAATATTGAGCAAACACATTCCAATAGGCACACATCTCAATTCCCTGGACTCATTTGAAACTCGAAATGTTTAATACCTATGAGCTAACACCAAAAAAAAATGGAAAAAGAAAATGACACATATAGTGCAGAGAGACCATAAGGTACAGATAGTTTAGTTACAATGTACTTTACACAGAGGGGCAATCCTAGAGCTGTTGTAAAACTCCAGTGATGTCACTGGGAACACAACTAGAACTATTAAGTTATTTCCATACATGTTTTTTTTTCCCTTTGAAGAAAAGTACTTACCATCTGTTTTAATAAAAGATGAATGTCATTTTATCATTAAGCATGATATTTACAGAGGACTGAGGCTGCTTACACATTCCAAAGAGACAAAATCTAATTCATTAGAATATTATGTAGGTGTTGGCCTGGTAATGCAGTATTTGCTATGAATACATTTTTGACATAAATTGTAAGAAATTGCAACCTAAATTGATGGACAGGCCTATCAACTGACTTTGTTCATACTGCTTAAGTCACGTCAGCTTCCTGTGGTAGTGTCAGTGCAATAGTTAACAGAAGCTATTTTAAACTACCTAGAACAGGCTGGCAACTAGTAATTACTATTAAGGATTATAAAGGAGATGGCATAAAAATGAATATATTCACTGTTCTACAAGCAAAACTGGTGACTCAGATATTCTGGATCATGACTACCATGTTTACTAAGGTAGCCTATCTGATTTGTAAGACTGACTACATACGGGAGAACAAGATGTTGTCAGTAATGAATTTTAATAACATTCAGAAGTGGAAAAGTTTTTAAATTGAAGTTCTGCAAGTCAGAGGAATTAATCAAATAGTCAAAACTATAGTGAGTAAATTTGCATGCATTTTAGCAGAGATTTTGAGTAGTTTCAATTTAACCCCTTACCTGTTGCCCAGCAAAAAGAATGAGTGACCGTTGATCCCTTCATTATTGCAGTACCAAGCACAAGAAGTATGTAGGGAAATTCACGTTTACAGAAGAGAAGCTGAATGATGTTGCCCCACTATTTCCTGTAGTTAATTGGATTCATCATGGTAATCTGGGAGGAGCCAGTAACTGTCTTGTCTTTATCTTAAGACTGTACGTGGAGTACGGACTGTGCAGATAATCATCCCATAAACTGCTTTCCATAGCTGCCTAGATTTTAAAGGGATTGAGGCAAACAGGCCACACCAATCTGATGTTTTAATAGCTGAATCCTCCATCTCTTCTTTCTGTTCACCTCATTTTCCTAATATTAACCACAAGTAAATACCTATACATGTCTAGATATGTCAGACAACTAATCTCCTAGTTACAAAAATGATTTTGTGAAGGTATATTAGCAGAGTGATGCTAATAAGTGAACTTTGAAACTCCACAAAATCATTGATAAATATTTTGTTATTCATATCTGTATAAACATAGTATTTACATGTAGCATGAATTAACTAGATTAAAACATAAGATCTCAAAATACCAAAAATAAATATTTCTAAATCTATCAGATCATCATTAAAAATTCCTCCCATTAAAAAAAAAAAATACAAGCTTCTATGGGTGGGATAGGTGTCCTATTTAAACACGCAAGGAGCTGCAGGAGACAACTCTCTCGAGGCTGATGCCCACAATCTAATTTATTCCAAAGACACTGTCTCAGCTAAACACCTGCCTTCGTGCGGCCAGCAGAGAGATGGAGCACACAGCAGCCCTGAGTTGTTTGGCCAGCTCTCAGAAACACTAATAGTCAGATTGCACTGGGTTTGTACTGTGTACTGCTAATAAAATTCAGACTGAAGAAAAATCCATGTATTCCTTTATACAAAAATTAATTTACCGAGAACAGAGACAAATTTACAAAAGTAGTCCTTAAAATTACATGTCTAGGTTGTTAATAATCTTGGCTGTGCATGAACTAAACTGCATTCCAGTCATTTTGCCAGCAGTATGCCTCATATACATGCATGAATTGACTTTTTTTGGGGAGGGGAAAAAGTATTATATACAAATTAGGTTTCAAAATAACTGCACAATTCTGAAACAAACATATTAAGGTACTTTAAAATCATGATTATTCTCAAATTTACTCATCCACAAATAGCTGTTTTACTTTGGATCCACTCTTTGCCACGTGCCATGGTAAATATATCTTCTTACAAAGCTCGTAATCGGTTATGGGTGAGTGTAAGGTGAGATAAAATCCACACACAGAAGATCTTTCTGGGAAAAATAAGCTGTTTTCAAGTGATCTCAATATTAACAAAATGAAAGTCTACTTACACACTTTTGTGTGCTAATTATGAAGACAGGAAATAAATATTTTCCTTCCCTGATTACTTGTGTGTTTCATGAAGAAAACAGGAATTTCTATGCTAAGTACATGTTTATTTTTCAAACATGTTCACCATTCTACATGATTACTGTGTAATTTCTAAATGGATGTATTTGAAAGGCAGTCAATGACATACTTAATGATTGCTTTCATATGGATAATGTAACACTAGGTAACACTGTTTGATTCCAGAGGAAGTTTAATTTTTGGATGGTTTTGAAACCTGGTGTAAGAGCCTTCTGTTTCGCTATATCTGTATGTGGTTATTAGGTATTTGGTGGGTTGCCCCTTATTATCTGTTCCTAGATCAGAACTCTTCAGTATTAATGGCAGTTTGTTTGGCTGAGAACTATTTTTTTCTAGTCATCAGCCAAGTTTAGCAAGCTCCAGGAAGTGGAGCCAACTGTGTGTGTTCAAACAGGCCCTGTCATCCTATTATCATCAAGACAAGGCTTTGTGCTAAGGGAGTGTGACTTTTTGGGGGAGTTAACCATTAGGTTAAAATAATCTGCCATTTTCAAAGAATACACAGAGTAGGTGGGATGCTAGTGACTAAACTAATAGTCTTTTTATCTGTAGGCTTGGCATTTTCCTATTGAAGTAAAATGAAGAATCCTTAGACCTCTGGAAAATTCTACTGAACTACCATTGCCAATCAAAGATGTTAACAAGCCTTTTAGGTAAGTAGAACAGCATCTCCCTAGAACTGTATGGGCTGTTTCATGGCTACCTTGCACTGGTCTTAGCAAATTCACCTGTCCCACTGCCCTAGGTACTAATTATCAAATTAGGCAGGTAGAAAGCTACATCTCATAATGAGCTGGATGCAATCAACATGTTGGCCCAGTGCTAAGACTGCAGTGTTTCCTTGCTGCATAGCCAGAATTGGAAGTTACAGTACAAGTTAAAATTTACCAAAACATAATTTACTTTAAGGATAATGCTAATTTAGTACAGACTATGTATTTAGATTCCTTGCTGGCTTTGAACAAGTCTAACTTCACCTTTTGCTTTCTGCGTTTCTTGTAGCTTGGATAATGAAATTCTTCATTGCTCTATATTGAGGTCTCTAATTAAAACACTGCCGGCAGTATATAGTTTTATGTGAATTTAAAACTGTGTGAAGACTTTGGGATTTTGCTTCTAGATTCATTTTTTTGCTTTCCAGTCCCTTAACTCTAATGCAGTATCACACAGGGAGTCAATCATAAAAGCAGGGTTAAAGCCCAGCTTGGCTTCCCAGTCCTGGCTACATAGGACAGCAGTGCCCTGCCCACATGGCTGCAAACGCCTTATCCAGTCATGCTCTGCTCTGGGCTAAAAGCACTGCCTTGGAAGTAGCCAGAAAATGTCAGGTTTTTGAAAATGGAAAAATTAAGAAAAAAATCCTTCTTTCCTAAATTTTGTAACTTCTGAAGAGCTACCATGAGTTAAGCCAGTTTGCGATGAACTTTGCAAATGAACTGTTTAATATATGTACAATTTCTAGGAAGCAGTGGACCTCCCAGGCTTATGCAGAATGTGTTGTTTATGCACAATAAAAGTTAGTTGTTCAAAAAGTGGCAGACGAGGTAAAGAGGAAATATAAAAAAGCAAAGTGGATGTAAGATAACCCAGTCCTTTTAACATTTTTATCATTAGGCTTTTGGCAAGGAACAACAGAGCCAGGCTGGGTATCACGGGGACTGCTTGACTGAGGAGCCAGAGGAAGTTGTTAAAGCGGCCAAGAGCAAGAGGTGCAGGTAGCTGGTCCTTCACTGAACATCTCCTGGCTGCCAAGAGTGGATTACAACCAGGTATGTTTTAAAGTGGTGGGTTTTTTTGTTTTGTTTTGTTTTTTTTTTCTAATTTATAACAGTAATAAGCTGTTTAAAGTCAAGGGTAAATACATTGAGCAGTTTTTCCATGTTATTGCAAAGATAACTGCAGAATACAAGATGGGAAGCTGTCTGTTTTTTGTTGTAAGACTGCTTAAGCCTGAAGGCTGTTTTTGAGAGGCTTGAAAGAGCCCAAAGGTTGTTTTCACAAAGGTGTACCCAGGTTGTCGTCAGGAACGGGCAGGGAACCACCGCTGCCCTGCGTGGAGCAGGGAAGGCTACGGGCGCCCATGTGCACAAGACGAAAGAGGCAGGTTCTGTTCTGAAATGGGGTGTTTTAAGCACTGACAGGGGAGCCGGCCGAACACCTGGGCGCTGCCTGCACAGCTTCTTCTCTGGGCCTGTGCAGCAGCCCTGGGCTGGGCATTCCATAATTCTATTTACTCATTTATTTTAAAAGAATTAAAGGGTTTTTGTGCTCTGTGTCTTGTTTTAATTTTACCAATGTTTTAATTTAATGCTTTCCATATACGTTGTTCAAAGTGTCTCTGAATTCACCTGTGTTGGTAAGCAAAATATTTTTTTTAAAAAAAGCTCCCCGTTTTAGTGACAATTGATATCAGCTGTGTTTTTCAAAAATTGGATAAAAATGGATCTGAAATTAGAGTTTTTTTTTTTAAAAAAAAAGTAGGTCTATTCTTAAACTCTGAATGGTATACAGTAGCATTAAAATTCCAGCATTAAAACTTAAAGTAGATTTGCAAACTATACTCGTTCTTTAGAAAATATGTTGCTGTCTATAATGTAATCCTGTATCTTACCTGAGCACATCTAATGCATTTAGTTTTGTCACGTTTTGATGTGTTAGGATAACGTTTGACAGCATTAGGATAAGCATCGCGTTCTAGTTAAGTTTCAGCCATGACTTCGCTTGTGACCCCTGTCACCTGCAGGCCTAGCAGGGACCACGGCGACTATTTTTGTGGTTTTAATAGCGTCTCCGTGAGGCCGAGCACTCGCTCCGGCCCGGGCTAAGCCCTTCCGAGAGCCGTGGCCCAGCTGGGGGTGGCGATTACCTCGCTAACTATAGCTGTGCCGTGACACACTTGCGCACCTGCCCTCCCCGCCGCGTGACACGGGTGGCACGGCGAGGAGCTCCCTTTATTCCACGCGTGTGTCGCTGTGGTTCGGTTACCGGCACTCGCGGCGCGCGGCGCTGCGGGACGGAGCCTCGCGGCCGTTACCGAGCAGCGTCGCGGCGGGAGGCCCCCCTCGGCCCCGGGCTCCCCGCGGCGGGGCCGCTCCGCGCGCGGCCGTTACCCGCCTCCCCCCACCCCACCCCGCGCGGCGCGTCGCCATAGCGACGGGGGGGCAGGGCCGGGGCGCCGCACCCACCTGGCTCCCGCCGCCGCCGCCCGCGCCGCCGCCCGCGCTGCGCGTGCGCATGGGGGGGGGGAGGGGAGAGCCGCGCGCATGCGCTGTGCGCGACTGCGTCGTGAGGGGCGGTGGGGAGCGGGCGGGGACGTGGGGAGCGGGCTGAGCGCCGCTCGAAACGCCGAAAGAAACCGCCTTTTACCGCTTTTGTTAACGTCCTGCTGACGTCGTTTTAGCGTTTTCGGCGCCCTCAGGAGCTGCTGGTTCACACTAACGGCTGCGTCCCGGGGGCCTCACTGACAGCTGTTGCCAGTGCCCTTCACGCGGGTAGATGAGACCTGCAGCCTGTGGATGTTTTTCACGTTAACACGCCCGAAGCTGCTCTGCTAGGTCTATGCTGGTATACTTTATTCACGTGAAGGCTCCTGAAGCTAGCAGTGACACGAGGCCCAGCAGGCATGGGTTAGGGCTCCACAAAGCTTAGTTAAAAGTCTTTTTAGCATCTGTAACAGCCACAGAGGTATTTTGGTGTTGGGTATAAGAGCACAACATGTATATAATAGCTTAATACTGGAACTGATAGGCAGTTGCTATTTAAAGGAATAATAAGAGCAGTTGGCTTTTACTGCACAGAAATGTGTTGGGCTGATACCGCTATATGTAGGAAGGACTGGCCCTAAAAATCGTGTGCAAAGTTAAGTTGTATCAAGATATTTTTAAGGTACGTTTCTGATAGTATTGTGTATCTCATTAGCTGGTATTAAAATAATAACATTAGCTAATAGTGTCTGTGTAAAATGCGCCATGCAGCTCTTCCCTCTCACAAAGAGCGCAAAGCCTCCAGGCCGCCTCTCTGAGATCTGCTAGACACAAACTGCTGTTGAAATGTACAAATTTCACTTTTAAAATTAGCTACAGAGCCCGCATTTAGCACTGGATGCTGCTGAGTGCAATTTTTGCCTTTGCCATCAATTACAGTGCTCAGGGTTAGAATTCTACTGGCTCGGGGCTGGAAAGCAGCGTCTGGCCATGAGTGTGCTGTGTGATAGCTGCGCTAAAATTTGTTTATCACTACAGAATTACTTCAATAAACGAACCTTCCAAAGGCCGCAAAAATTTATATAGTTCATAAAATTCATAAAGCATAAAATGTACCTTGTAAAGGCATAACCACGGGCACATGTCCCATTTTTTTGGAAATAAATGCTCTGATGTTTGTTCTGTGTCTGAAATAGGGGAAGAGATGAGTTTTTCACCGTTTCGCGTCCTCGATCCGGCGCGTTGGGCCCGCACCTTGGGCCGGAGCAGGGAGCCTGGGGAGGGCAGTGGCGGAGGGGGGCAGCCCGCTCCCTTCCCCGCTCATTTCAGCGAGCAGAGCCGAGAGGAGCCCCCACGGGATGTTCCACAGGGAAAACGTGTTGCAGGGATACTCGCAGATAGCAGATCCTGAAAGATCCGTTGCTCAGCAGAGAATGTACCAAAGCCCCCAGGAAGCTCTCATTCTCGCCAAGAAATAGGCTTTCTGATACAGCTAGGAAAGGTATAATATTCATCTGGTGTGAGCAAATGTATAGTTGATATGAAACAACAGGGAAGAGAAAACTTTTCCATGAAAAACATGTGAATTCTAGTTGGTGGTATTCCTGGATACCTAATGAGATCCTCAGAAACTGTAGGCCGAGTTCTAGTGTGATGCAAAAGGCTGTACTGCAACTCCTTTGAAGAGAAGCTGCTTACTGCAGGTGTGAGTTTTGCTATTTAGATCTTATCTCACCTGAGTGGAGCTCGTTTTAGATCAGCACATGCCACCTTGTGGCAAATTAACAAGGTGCATCCATTTTTCCCAGCTATATAAAGACTTATTCATTATCAAAATTCCTTCTATCTTTCAGACAGTTGTGGGGCAAAGGTGGGTTTCGTTTTAGGTTTCTTGCCTGTCATCTCAGTAGTTCCATAGTTGCTTGGAAATCCCCCTTAATCAATTTTGTGATTCTTTTGCATTTGGGTCACATTTTTTCAACATCAAGCATGCTTTTCAGTAGGGCATTCTGAGTGCTTTGCAAATCAAAACTAGTAGTTAGCTGATGAATGACTGTGTTTGCTTAATCTGAGGAGTGAGTAAAGCACTATAAAGAATATTGAACATTCACCTTTAACCTTTTGTGTTCATTTCTGCATCTGGATTGTTAACACTCCTTTCTCGCATGAGTTCTGGATTTAAATTCTTTACTCCTGTTTTCATTTTCTTGCTTTCCCTTTGCTCACTGAGGATGGCAATGTTCTTTCCCAGCATAAACACAGCCCTTACAAAGATGATTTAGCTTTTTCGCTGCAAGCCTTTCGTTTGCACTGTTTATGCAGCCACATCACACATTGTACAATATCTGCCTTGTTTGAAATGAACATCAGCGTAATGGGAAGAGAACAAAAGAATAGGAGGGATAATCAGCAGATGTAATGAAACGATGCCAATAGCAAGAAAAAATAACTCGAGATGCTGCTTCTGAGGTCAGAAATGTCCTCTGTGGAACGTGGTGTTGCAGATGCCATGAGACTGGAGAGCAGATCCTCAGTACGAGCAGCTCTGTGCAGATGCAGTGGGGCCATTTGAGCTTCTGTGTAGTGCCCAAGTATCTTGTGGGAATTCATTCATCTTCTGCTTTCCACCTTTTCCTGGAAATGACGAGTGTTGCCTCCTAGCAAAGGTCTTCCATAATGTTTTTCCTCATTCCTCTCTTCCTCTGATACTCAACACTATGGTGATGGAGGTGATGGAAACTTCCCTCTTTCAAATGGGGGCTTGTTTGAAGGCAGGACAAGTGCTATAAATACAACTCTACTTTCTATCAGGCCAATTTTGTGCCCTTATACTTGTTTTCTTGTTTTCTTACAGTTCCTTTTAGAAAAGGTGCAACTGTGTCTCTGTCATGTTATCAGTCCATTTCCTGTTCTGTAGAGGTTTCTGATTTTCACAGCTTTATTTATTTACTGTTCTGTGGAGCTGTGTATTGAATATCCTTCTTCTCATCTATCACTTTTTATATGCTTTACAATTCTTAGTTCCAACAACTTACAGCTTTGCCATGGCCTATACAATCATGATTAATAAATGAAAAATTGTTCAAAGTAGATGTGTTGTCACAAAGGTTTAGATTTCTGTAGTTTCGCTTACCAAAACTTTCCGTTACAGGGATTTTTAAAATAATAACTGTACTTCAACAGGTAGCTAATAATACCCCCGTTTTACAACAGAAGAGGAAAACTAACGGGGAAAGATTTGGGTATCTTAGGATTTTGCATGACTATACTTTAAAATAACAACTAATAAATTTCTTAGCCAGAGTCTACAGCTAAGACTTAGCTAAGTAAGCTTTGACTATAGTAAAATCTTTGCTAGGTCAGGATACAAATATAGGAACTTCGGGACCCTCTTCTCTCTTCTATGTTCAGTGTGTTCTCCCCCCTGAAGATGTTAAAGAAATGGTGTTGCAGTAGGTAAAAGTACTACTACATTTTCTTCAGTTGTGTTTGCATCATTCATCTTATATGTAACCTCTTACTTTCTAAAAAAAGAAAAAAAAATCAAAAGCATGTGTATTTTTCATTTTAGAAAGCCTGTAGTGCTTGAATTCACCTGCAACCCCAAGGCAGCAAATTAGTATGAACCAAAATGAAGGAAAATACATTTTAATATGATAACATAGCAGCTGTAGGTTTGCAGGAGCTAATTTAAACCATTCATTCCTACCTGTCTGTCTTGAGCATTGGTGAGAAAGAAATATCTTAAGTGAAATGTAGTTCATTCTGGAAGTAGTTCTAGTGGCAAATTTTCTGTTGCCAAAGCTTATAATTCTACAATTTTTATTTGCATTATATGCCTTCAGCTGGAAGGGATTTTCAATGACTTCTGCATTTGGTTGTATTGATGTTTCTAAGCAGGCTGGTTAGCTGTGACAGCACAGGTACCTCACGTGCTGAATATTCCAGGAGTTTATTTGTCTTAGTAAAAGAAATAGAATGCTTTAGAATTATATAAAAAGCATTTGATTCAGAGATATCATGCAAGCGGTAGAAAGAGGTTTAAAAAATCAGCAGTTTTCTGAAGATTATTTGCTCTGCTCCTACTCTTAATATTGTTTTGGTTGCCAGACTGTGATCAAAAACATTTGGCAGGCAAGACTTACTCGGGGAAGTGAGCCAGTGAAGTTGAGCTGTCATCTTAGTACGTACAGAAAAACTGTTCTCTTGGCTTAGAAAACAGACTGTTTACAGAAATAATAAACATGCCCTCTAAAATTATGTTCCTTCTCTCTAAAATCACGGAAGGTCACAAGACTTTGACCCTACAGAAGGAGCATAACACTTTATGAGACTTGTGTCAAAGCACATGATAAAAAATAAATAGACTGTAATAAAGAAGTGTCAGCCTGATGGCTCAAATGTGCCTTCCTAACGTATTCTGTGTCCTGTCTTTCAGACGTGGTATGCGTGCTGCCACGCAAAGGAAGCCCATCTGGAGGGGATATCAAATCAATCCATTTCCTTGACATATCAGTTGATGTAATTAACTTTTGTTTCATCTCCCAAGTAAACCTTGTAAACAATGGAATGTGTCAAAGTGGAATATAACTTATTGAAAAGGGGAATTTGCAGAAGCCGTTATGGTGATTCAGCAGCTGGATAGAGCCCCAGATGCTGCCTGTCCGTTAGGAAGAAGGGGCTGGTCTGGCCAACGCTGGGGATTTTGGCAGCGATAAGGCGAGCGCGCTCCAGCGAAGGGAGGGTGGTTTGGCCACCTCGGCACCGCAGAGCCCTGCGCTCACAGCAGCGTGGCCGCGGGCAGCCCTCTCACCTGCTCCTAGCTGCTCAGGCCCTTCACTTTTGTTCTTTATTTTGGTTCCTTCTTCTTTCCCTGTAAAGTTCTGTTTGTTTAAATTCTTGTTTAAATGCTGTGTAAACTCGAGGCGTGGGAGTGAGAAATCTCACTCACTCTCGAGCGCCCAAGTAAAACAGTCTTGTTTGCCAGCATCTTCGCTGGGGACCCCCACTCAGCTGTAGCTGACACCCTGTTGCAAAGCAGGGGCTGACAGGAAGGGTCTGATTATGCTAACCATGAACTAAAACAGTTCAGGATATTTCCAAGAGTTTGCCTGCTATGGTCAATCACTGCACAGTATTTACATTCGAGCAATGAGATGAAGGAACCACATCTCGGCCTTATATGTTGGATTAATATTAATCTTCAGCTAAGTACTACCCGCAGGTTAAATCCGGAGTGTTTAAACGTAATTGTACTGCTGCATCTCTGAGCGGGTCCTGCCTGTCACAACGGGAGGTAGGTGGCACAGCCATCGCGTGGGGCGGTTGATCTGGGCCGCAGGCTGCGCAGCGAGGAGTCTCTGCCTCCTTTCGCTGCAGCCGGAGCCAAGGGAAATTAGCTTTAGTAGGCTAATCTTACTTAATAGAGCTTTTCTGTCCTCACCTAATTACTTGCATAGCTGTTTCGTTACCCTGCTCGAGGCTGCCCTCACTGGGCTCACGCGCGGAGCTAACGGCCTTGCGAGCCCGGGTGCCGCAGCAGAACCTGCCGCTTTGCCTGGCCTCAGCAGGCCGGTGTGTGCTGTAAACCCTGCGCAGAAGCAGGATGGGGTTAAACAGGCCTGTGCGGAGCTCGGGCCACCGCAAAAATGCCACTAACGGTCTGGGAAGTACAACAGCAGCCCAAGAACGTGCAGCTCTGTGTTCAACAGCAGGGCGGACTGGAGCCCGCGCCGCGAGGACGTGTGTGCGGTGTGCGGAGCTGCCTGCCCGCGCCGCGGGTGTCGCACAAGCAGCGGCGCTCCCCGCAGCCGTCTAGCCGGGGATCCGCGCCGCCTTTCCCGGGGCTTCCTCTCGGGAAGCACAGGCACATCACCCCTGTTTCACAACCCGCTGACACAGGTTATACATGTGTTGGACATTAACGATCTTCAAATCTATACTGCTTGAGCTATCAATTTGCTGAGTGTCAGTATGCACGTTTTTGGCTGGGTTTTTCTGTACGTACAGAGCAGGTTTGCTTTAATCCGGGGGGGGGGGGGGGGGAAGGAAAGAATCTTCTATTAGTTCTATTAGCTGCTAGTTTAGGTTCTGTCCAGTCATAACTCACAACTTCAAAACATAAGAATTAAGTTTTATAGTTCATAAATTATGCACCACACAGCACATACTGTTGTAATCTGTACTGCTCTCAGTCCCTGCGAAGCATTAACGCCGCTGTCTAAACAAAAGGCCGAGTCACAGCGGGCAATCTCAGACCCAGGCTTTGCAGTTTTTCTGCACTATTTTGGCAGTGATTCCTCCCACCCCTCTACCCTCAGATGGTATCGATTCGCGCACGTCAGATGTTGCACGTGCGCGAGAACCAGAAGGGATTTCCTCAAACAACAAACCCGGAGGACGAGGAGGCCGGTGTTTATAAAAACGCCAAATCCAAGGGCTCTTCCATGTGCCGTTGGAGAGTCGCTGTCATTTAAAACCCACTGCGGGGACACACGGCGGCGTGACGTCACGCGCGCGCTGTGACGCGCGCGGCCGCGGCCGGACGGCAGAGGGCGCCGCGCCGCTCGCGGTGACGTCACGGCGCGCGGGGGCGGGGCCGTTCGGGAGCGCTCGGGTTCCCGTTGGGAACGTTGGAGCGTTTCCGCGCGCTGCGCTCCGCTCCGCTGCCCGGGGCGGGCAGGGGCTCTGGCCTGGATCGCGTTGCAGGAGCGTTTTGACGTAGCCGCGCGCGTGTTTTGCAGCGAGGCGCCCCACTGCGTCCAAAGCTGCTTAACAAATCAGCTAACAGAGAGGAGCCTGCTGTCGTTTAACTGTTTTGTACTGATTGCCATTTAAAGAAAGCTGTTTCGTGTGCCTGGCTCGCTAACTTAGGGTTTTGAACTAGCTGCACGATGCTTAGGAGGGACTGCGAAGCCAGCGTTTATATAACTTTAATATGTATAAAACAACTTGTTATTTTTAAAGTAAAATGTTTCAATTAGCCATTATTGTGTTAAATGACTTAAACATCTCTCCCTGCTGATCTATAAACCCAGCCCATCCAGATCAGATGTCGCGCTTGAGATGTAGAAACCCAAAGTGACTGGAGGCTAACTGTAAAACCAAGGAGCACACGGCTTTCATTCTGCTGCTTCTCTCGCTGTTAAAATCCGAAGGCCCCAGCTCTGCACAGATGTAGTCATTAACTTAATTTTATGAACTATAAACAGTCCTATTCCAGTCAGTCAACTGTATACACAGTGAAAACCCAAGCACGCACTTAAGTGTTTACAGCACAGGGGCTAATGTGATATCATTAAAGGAATCTTTAATTTTGCAGCAGATGTACTTGTTTCTTGATTTAATCTAATTGAAGAGTGGTAAGGGCAAAGCCAATGTTTTCTGTATGAAACTGCTTTAGCATCTAGAAATGGTTACAACAGCCATCATTACAGATTAAGATTTAGTGTATTTATTTACTCAACTAATGCACCCATTTTTTTAACATGCCCCAGTTACGCGTATCCCAATTACGGCTTGCAAAGCCCACGTGTGCGCTCAGCTGTGCGCGCTCGGCGCTGCCCCGGCTCCTGCCCCGGCTCCTGCCCCGGTCCCGGCTCCTGCCCCGGCTCCTGCCCCGGCTCCCGCCCCGGCTCCCTTCGGCCGCGGCGCCCAGCACCGCTGCCCCTCTGAGCCTGCACGGAGGGATCTGCGCCGCCCGGCGCCGCCGCTTGGCCCGGCCGCAGGATGTGAAGCTTTTGTGTCGTCAGCGCCCGCGCAGGCCCCGGCACAAGGCCGTGGCCAGCGAAGGGTCTTGCGGGAGACTCAGGGAACCGGTGTAGGTTGCTCCGCTGCGGGGCTGGCAGCGGCTCTGGAGAGCTGGCCGCAAACCATCGGCGAGGGGCTGCGTGACTGCGATTGCCTGGCGGCTCCGACAGCGCTTCTGGGGGCTGCAGCCGCGGTGCTGCGGTTGCTGTTGAGGCCTCTGAAGCCCCCTGGCTCCTTACAAGCTTTTGCTACAAGTCAGCTCACAGGGGAGAGAGACATGAGGAAAAACTGCCTGAAGTTCTAATCCTGTTTGTGCTTCGCCACTGAGGTGCGTTTCCAAGCCTAAAAACAAGAAATTAAACCAAAAGTGGCCATCTTTCGCAGAATGCCTCTTGAGCATGGTTCCTCGTTTCTGGCATGCTGGAAAATGGAGGGGTGCAAGGAAGAGGAGATGAAAATTGCTGTCCTCAGCAGGCAGGTGATCACCCCAGGGAGGCGGGCGCGTTACAAGCCCCTGCGAGGGTGGATGGTACCACCGGGACAGACGTTGGGCCCGGTGCTGGCCTCATACCAGAGCGTCCGGGCACATGGGCTCTGCCCTGGGGCACCTCCGGGCAGGGGGCCGCTTCGTGCCGCCTCGCACAGACCTCGCTTCATGGCCCACGTGTGACTCTCCAATATAATTAAATAGCCAAGCTGTCTGCCGAGGCCAGGTGTTCGCAGAAAATCATTTTTAGGGGGATACGTGTTTAAATGCTGATGAAACTTTACTCAGCCATTAAACATAATGCATTACTCAGGGCCGAGCTATTCCCCCGGCCCTAATGCTGCTTCGCAATTAGCGCCTGATGTCACATTTTCCACTCCGCTCGTACCGCTTGGTGGATTTCCTGAACGTTAAGTGCCACGAGAAGGGAGCGACGTGGAGGTTTCTGTGCTGGTCGCTGCGCAGCGGCCGTGGGAAGGCCCCAGTTGCCCCGGCCGGCGGCAGGGCCGGCTCTGGCCCTGCGACACCCGCGGGGAGCACCGGGAGCGCTTCCCATCGGCGCCTGGGCACAGCGGCGGGAAGGGCCACGTGCCTGGGCTCGGCGCGCCGGGAGCGCCAAGAGCGAAACGCGGCCGCGGAGGTTTCTGCCTCCACGAGCCTTGTGACCGGGTCTCCCCTTCCCATGAAAGTGTTGTGTTTCCACGCGGATCCAGGGGCTCTGAGTTTGTCATCTTCCTCCTCCCTGCTGTCAGAGGGACGTTGCTACCTAGCCAAAGGACTTGCTGTGTGGGAAGTTCAGAAAAAAAGCATCTTCCACCCAAATGCCAGTTAATCAGCGAGGTAAAAGCAGTCCTACCACAAGGAAGGATTTTAAATTGCTGGGTGAACTGCTTTCCTTCTTGATAGCAACATCTTCGCTGTCTTAGCTATTGCCATTTTCTGAGTGCCCCAGCCAAAATCGAAGCATATATCAAGTCATTTAAAGTGTAAAAGTAAGCAAAGGGCGCCTTTAAAAATGTTTTCCACTTTTGCAGAAATTGAAGATGAGGAGGGCTGCTGAATGGGCTAGATATATCAATATTTTCTGAAAGTAGTTATATATATTTGCACAAAGCAATTAAAAATTAAATACCTGTTTAGAAATAGTCTGTATTTCTAAAAGTTCTACAAACTCTTTTCCTGATTTAAGCAAAATAAGTACTCCTTAAATGCAGATAGTTTTGCAGAAAGGGTAATTCCTTTCAGCTAAATTCTAGGGGAAAGGCAAAGTGCAGAGAAGTTAGGGCCTGCAGCTTCTCCTCTCACCCCATTCCTCCCCGAGGCCGGCTGTTCTGCTGCGCTGGCGTTAACAGCGATGCTGCCAGGAAGGGGCGCTTGGGGCGGCACTGCTTGTATTTGCCATTTTAGGGTTGTATTTGTCAGTTTTAGGGCTGCATTTCCCAGTCCTAAGGGCAGGTAAATGGTGCACAATGAGATAGCCGAGAGTTTCGGCAGTCCGTCGCTCCCGGGGACGATTCCCCAGCGCTTCGCTGGGCTCCTTGCGGGGAGCCGCCGCGTTGGCTTCCCGGCCGCCTGCGCTACCGCCTCTCATCACGCTGCCCTCGCCCCGTGCATGGGCCGCAGGCAGCAGCGCCCGGCCCGGCCCGGCCCGGCGAGGCCGCCGCGGGGCCTCGTGTCCCGGCTCGCGCCGCGGCCCCTTCTGCCACCCCCGTCACCGAAGCCCCTTCCCCTCCGGCCTGCCCGGCCGCCGCGCCGAAACCCCCGGGTTTCGGCGAACACCAAACAGGGCGATCGGCTCCCCCGCCGCGGGGCGAGCCCAGCCTGGAGCCGCCGCCGGGAGGATCGATCCCTCCTTCCTGCCGTGTCTCCTTCCTCGGGATTTTGTGGGTTTTAGTTGTTTCCCTGGGAAAAGGCACGGCCGCCAACACGCGTTTCCTCGGGCGACGGGACCGAGGTCCGGCTCCTGGACCCGAGCGCGGCCCCGGCGGCTCCTTGGGTCGGGGTTGGGCCGAGGCGCGGCGGGGAGCGGAGCGGCCCCCACATGCGACTCGCCCGGCGCAGCGGGGCCGGGGGCCGCGCTCCGCAGGTGCCTCCCGGGGCGGCGCGAGGGCCCCTTGGCTTTGTGGGGCGCGGGATCAAAGGCGCTAACCCCGGCCCGCAGGTACGGGCCGCGCCGGCCCCTTCCGTCCTGTCCCGTCCTGTCCCGTCCCGTCCCGTCCCGGCGGGGCCCCTCCCGCGCCCTCCCCCGCCGCTCGGCCCCGCGGCCCCGGCGCTATAATAGGCTGCGGCCGCCGCGCCGGGGCGGAGAGAGCGCGGTGCCCTCCCCGCCTGCACGCGGGGCTGACCCGTCCCCATCCCCATCCGCATCCCCATCCCGAGCCGCATCCCGAGCCGCATCCCGAGCCGTGCCCGGCGGCGCGGCGCGGAGCCCGCGGGCGCTGCGGGGCCGCCATGGGCAGAGGCGGCGCGGGCCGGGGGGCGGCGCGGGCGCGGGCCGGGGGGCTGCGCTAGGGGCGGCGCGGGGCCCCGCGGGCAGGATGCAGCAGCCGCCGGAGCTGGGCGCGCGCTACCTGCCCGCCGAGGCCTTCGCGGAGCCGCGCGCGCACCGCTACCGCTCCTTCATGATCGAGGAGATCCTCACGGAGCGCCCGGCCGCCAAGGGCGCCGCGCCGCACGGCGACCTGCTCAAGTTCGGCGTGCAGGCGCTGCTGGCCGCGCGGCCCTACCACAGCCACCTCGGTACGTGAGCGCGCGGGGCTCCTGCCGCCGCGGGGCTCCGCGGCCCTCGGCAGCGCGGGGTTCGGCGCGGCCTCTGCGCCAGGCGCGCTGCGGGTCTCAGCGCGGCCTGCGGTTGAGAGCGGCGCTTTAGGGGTCGTTTGCGGAAACTCCCGCTGAGCTGTAAAGGGTTTTGTTGTTGTAGTTGTTGTTAGCAGTTTTTGAGCTTATATATTAAATTTAAATACATTATATATATAACATATATTTAAATTACCGGATGCTTTGCAGCCGTATACACGACTGCCGTAAGCAATATTGCTCTTCGCGTGCGTGGGTTTAGCTAGGCGCTCGTGCATCGTTAGATGCATTTATTTAAAAATGAGGTTCCCCGCGCAGGGTATTTCTGGTCTTCTGCAGCCTCCAGAGCGATGCAGCCTGTTGGAAGTGTCCTTAGTTATTTCAGCGCTGGCCTTTTTAAAATGTGAAGTTACTTAATTTCGTGACTGTGGAAGGTTTCGTTTCCAAAGCCGTTTTAGTCTTCGGAATCTTCGTGCTTTGTCCGTAGAAAGGAACGAAATTGAGAAATCGCAATTTGCCATTTCTCGTTTAAAAGAAAAAAAAAGAAAAAAGAAAGAAAAGGATCGAGTCTCGTAGAATGGCGGCAGCATATATTGGAATACCTGGAAATGAATGTGGAAAGAGTGATTTTAGCGACTGACGGAGCTGTCTGAAGTGCGGGACGCACCCAGTGTTGGTCACGTCGTGGCCCGGCTACCGCCGAGCTCGGGGAGGAGGACGGGGCTGCCCCGCTGCTGCTTCGTCCCCGCGATCCCCGCCGGGCCGGCAAGGAGCGGCCGCGGAGCCTCCTAAGTCCTCCCGAACGCGGAATTCCCGATTACCTCGCGGGTCGGAGGCGGCTCAGCCCGCGGGGCCTCGGCCATCCCAGAGGCGCTGCCTCTCTCGGCCGGGACATCCTAAGGGAATCCCGCTGCCCGGCGGGACGTCGCGGAGCTTTCAGCGGTTTCACCGCGGCGCCGGGCGCTCACGGCCGCTCTCTCCCTTCCTCCGCAGCGGTGCTGAAGGCGGAGCCCGCGGCCGTGTTCAAGCTGCCGCTGGCGCCGCTCGGCTGCCCGCCGCTGGGCTCGGCGCTGCTGGGCGCGGGCCCCGCGCTGCCCGCCGCGCCGCACGCGCTGCCGCTCGAGCTGCAGCTCCGCGGGAAGCTCGAGGCGGCCGCGGCCGAGCCGGCCGCGCGGGCCAAGAAGGGGCGCCGCAGCCGCACCGTCTTCACCGAGCTGCAGCTCATGGGGCTCGAGAAGCGCTTCGAGAAGCAGAAGTACCTCTCCACGCCCGACAGGTACGAAGGATGGGGGCCTGTACACCACGTTTTGTTCTTGTTGTCGTTGTTGCTGTTGTTGTTTTATCGGTGTGAAAGGGCAGCGCGGGGCTGCGCGCGGGGCGGGCGGGCAGTGGCCTCACGCCTCTCTCTCGCCCGCAGAATAGACCTGGCCGAGTCGCTGGGGCTGAGCCAGCTGCAGGTGAAAACCTGGTACCAGAACAGGCGCATGAAGTGGAAGAAAATAGTAAGTTGCGCGTGGCCAGCCCTGGGCGTGCCGCGTCCCGCAGCGGAGGCACCTGACAGTGCCCACGGCGGGCCCCGCTTTGCAGGGGACGGAGGCTCCCCCGGGCGCTCCGCGGAGCCCCGCGCGGCTCCGCGCGGCTTCGCAGCCTCCCGTGCCCTCCTCCTGGCCCGCAGGTGCTGCAGGGGGGCGGCCTGGAGTCCCCCACGAAGCCCAAGGGCCGCCCCAAGAAGAACTCCATCCCCAGCAGCGAGCAGCTGTCGGAGCAGGAGCGAGCGCGGGACGCCGAGAAGCCGCCCGAGAGCCTCGGCTCGCCCTGTGAGGTCGTCCAGGAGGAGTGACCGGCACCGGCACCGACCAGCGGCCGCCCCGACGCCGCGGTGGCGGCTCCCGCCGCGACGCCCGGCCCGTGGACAGGATGCGGCCCCCGGACGGCAGCTCCGTGCCCCGCGCAGGGGACGCGCGGGGACGGGACGGTCAGTGGACTCTTCTCGCCTTCGCTTTGCGCTGCTCTGCGCGCCGGCGGAGGGTGTTGTGCGCCGGCCCGCACGGGCCAGGAGGACACTGGATCCCACCTCGCACATCTGCTCGCTCTCTAAATCCCTGTGGTGCCCCTAGTTATCCAAAAACTGCATTTTATGATCAGTTTTATTAATGCGAAGATATTTACTTTATTTCAATAAAGTATTTTATGAACTATTACTCTGGGTAATTGTAATACTTTTTGAATATTTTTTTTTCTTCGCGGAACTAGGTTAATCGATCAGGGATCCAAATACAAGCTCAGAGGCAGACGGAGGGCACTAGAATAACGCGCAGCCCTGTCCCAGGCGCGTCCCCAGGGCTGTTTTTTCACCATATGGGGATACAGCAGTCCCTGCCAGTCTGGGGCAAATTTTGCTGGGGCAAATTTGGAAAGGAGGAAGCCGATACTTTTGCGGATTTATTTCTAACATAATTCATGAGAAATACTTAAATAATTTAGCTGTGGCATTGCACACACTAAAACGTGTTTTTTTTTATCACGTTTGAGGCAGAGATCTGCCTGATCCGATACTGTCTGGAAGGGAGCAGGCTTCGCTGCCGAGGAGAATCGAGCAAAGGAGGATCCGCTGCCTGCGTGGCTCCGCTCTCGTGTCTTGTGTTGTAACTGCTGTAGCTGCTGCGGGAAGCAAGAAGCCGTCGTGGCTTTTTATATATATATATATTTTTATTTTTTTTAGTCCGTACTATACTTTTTCCACCGAAATACCAAATTACAGAGCATCCGCGGAGACATGCGATTATCATCATCCTGAAAAAAAAAAAACAAAAAGAAAGAAAGAAAAAAAAAACGAAAACCGAAAACGCCGGAGGAAGCGGAGAGCGAGGGAAGGGAGCTGCGCTGCCCGCAACACCGCTGCCCCGCGCCCCTCCGCCGCGGAACCCCCACGGCTGCGCTGAGCACCTGGTGCTAATTGGCCTCCTAATTAAAAGGAGTCATTAGCAGCCGCCTCGGGCCGGTTCTGTCCCGCTCTCCCCAAGGGCTCGCGCCGCTGGTCAGAGCGGGGCGGCCCTGGGGAAGCGCAGCCCGCGTAGAGGCCGCTCGGGCCCTGCCGCGGCTTTTCCTGGTCATTCCTCCCCACGCGGCCGCCTCAGGCGCTCTGCTCGTTTCGTGGAACTCGGAATAACCCGGGTGAGTCGCCGGTGCCCGGGGCGGCACCGCGGGCGGCGGCAGCAGCGGTGCCCGGGCCGCGTCCTGCGGCGGAGCCGGAGCCGATCCCAGGTGGGAGCGGGGATACGGGATACGGCCCTCGCTGAGTAAACAGGAAGCGAGCTCTGGCTCTTACCCTAAAATGACTAATATCTATTTAAACAAACAACAATCGGATTAAAATCTTTCGTTTAACCTGCGATAGAGGTTGCGGTTTGGCTGCGGTTCCAGCGCGCTGTCGGGCGCGGGATCTGCGCTGCCGCGGCTGCGGGTCCCTTTGCCCCGCGGATGTTCCCGGCCTTGTCGCTTCTTTAGCCCAGCCTGAAGTCACTGTTTCTCGTTGGGTTACAGGCTACAGACTGATCTGTCTCGATGCCCTTAGAAACTGCAGCCCTTTATAGTTAAAGCACGGATTCGGCGGGACACTGACCTAAATTACCAATAGACGGGCAAGCTGCGCCCGACACGCATGTCTAGGGGGTCGTTGGAAAAAATTAACTTCAGTTATTCCTATCGCGCTCGCGATATGATGTTTATATTTTCCTTTCACCGTGCGAGTGAGGCGGACAAGCGGTTGCTTCTCGCACACCTGGAAGGCGCTGCGGGGACAGGCGGGGCCGTCTGATGCAGCCCGGGTCCCTGCCTGGCCCTACGTGTCCCGCGGCAGCGGCTCCGCCGGGGCGCTGCGCGGCGCGAGGAGCCAGAGCCGCGGAGGGTCGTTTCTAGATCAGCGGCTTCTGTGTTTGGACCTGCTTGACCAGAAAGTGGTGGTTTTTTTTTTTTTTTTTTTTTTTTTAGTAGTAACAACCTTAATTGTAAACTTCAATTTCAGAAAGAGCCGTTTCCAGCGTGGAGTTGGTGTGCGCTGGACTAAGCGCTTCTCTGAGCGTTTTCACCGTTGCTAATAAATACCAAGTTCTTAATCACATTAAAAATGTGCTAGAAGAAATTGCTGATATTCTTAACAAGTTTTGCTTTTTTCTTCTCTCGTAAGAATATTTTTAGTACAAATTGTTTTCCCTCGGATTGGCTTATACATGTGTTTTCTGTTAAACTTTAATTCCACGTGCGACAGAAGAGCCTGTTCACTGCGCTGGCCGCTCCAGTGTTCCCCTTGGGTGACCCCAGCACGCAGCCGAAGGGGACCCCGCAGGCTGTCGTCATCTATGTGACCGGAGAAAAAAAATCAAGGCAAGTGCCACCAGCAATTAGTAAAATGTTCCTTGTGGGTGCGCAGCGAGATGTGGTGCAGTCGCGAGCAGGACTTCGGGGCTTTCCCTCGTCACCTTCAATAACTCTCGCGGGCAGGTGAGTGAGCAGGAGGGGCTGCCACAGGTCCGGTCCCCACGCGGCTCCCGGGGAGGTTTGTGCCTGTCGACACCGTTCACGGCCGTAGCGGGGCCGGTGCGGCGACCCCGGGACGCTGCGGATGAGCCCGCTCGGGAGCAGCGGGGCTGCCCCGTGCTCGCCGGGTACCCTTGGCCAATACCCCGGGACTCGTTGCCTTTGCGTGTAACGAGCTGCGCGGCGCAGCGCGCCCGCCCGGGCACACGGCAGCAGCGCTTGGCACCGCCGGCCCAGGTGAGACGGCTCCTGCTGGCCCTGCGGCCGTTCCCTAAGCAGAAACCCCTGGGTGCGCTGCGGGACCCAACGCCCGGAGCCGCCTCGGGAGGCGACGAGGTAAAAGCGGGCCCCGGAACCCGCTCCCGCGGCTCGTGCGCGGCCCTGCGCACGTGGCGGCCTCGCGCGCGCCCGCCCAGGGGAGGCGACGCGCAGGGCGGTGTCACCCCGCGGCCGAGGGGCGCGCGGAGCGGCGCGAGGCTCCGCGGCCGTTGGGGTGGGGCGGGGCAGCCGTTGGGCGCGCGGGGCTTCGCGCGGCCGCTGAGGAGAGTGGCCGCTCGTCGCGCTGGGCTGGGGGCCGAGGGACAACGAGCGGCACCTGGGGACAGCGAGCGACACCCGGGCAGCGCCCACGAACAGCGGCGTCCTAGAAGAGAACGTCCTTTTTTTCTTTCTTTTTTTTTTTTTTTCCTCCTCTTCCCCCCCGCCAAAATGCAACTCGTAGCACGAAGGGTGTGGGCTCGATCGAGGCTTTAACACCGTTAGGCGTTTCTGGGCTTGTGGGAGAAAGGCGTTAACATCTCTCTGGAATTTATTTTCTCTCAAATTTGGATAAAAAATACATCACGCAGATTAGTGTTATCTGTTAGAGCGACTTCAATCAAAATCTCTGAAAACGATTGAGCCGCGTGTGAAGCGCTCTTGTCGAGGGCTGCCTTAGCGAGGCGGTTGTTTGAGCCCGTGTTTATGAGCGATCGAGTCCAACGCGGCCTCGCGCCGTAATCGCGCGCGGGAAGCGCGGCCACATCCGCGCCGCGCGCTGCCGTCCCCGCGTGGCTGCGCTTGTCCGCGGAGTGCATAGGAAATCCGTCAGAACCAGAGCCATGGAAGTCAGCTTTAACGAAACGAATGACGGCTGCTGTCCCCGTAAGCAGCGTTTTTTGGTTTTGTTTTCCCTTTTTTTTTTTTCTTAATTTTTCTTTTCTTTTTTCTTTTGTGTGTGTGGATATCTAAAAATACGCGAAGCCTAGTGGCTAACCGCGCAATTTTGTGTTGATGGAAAAAGGCAAAGTCCCAGCCTTGTATGGTTTCATCAGTTTACAAACACAGTCCATTAAAACATGATTATGTATAAAATGGGCTCTCTTTGTGAAGATCTGAAAATCCATTGTTTATGTTGTACCTATATTAACAAACCACAAAATAAGCTTGTAACATTTCTAAAGCTTTTTTCCTTCCTTTTTTTTTCCGGGATGTGTGTGTATGTTTTTTTCGTTTTTGTTTTCCCCCAGAGTGAAATGGCATATAATTTGAATGAATAAAAGAAGATTTATTTTGTCTAAAGTTTAAGTAATAGTTGCGATGGGAATACCTTTTTTTTCACCTTTTTTGGATGTAGTTAACATTAGGCTGTGTAAATTTACTTTCTGAATAGGTACGGAATTCGGTACATTACACCTAAATGGAGGGTACTATTAACGGGGGAAGAAGAAAGAGAGAGAGAGGAAAAAAAGAAAGCTTGCGTCTGTGTTACAGACTGTTCGCTGATTCAAGAACAGATATAGTTGAAGCGTTATGTATTTTTTTTATTCACAGCCAGAAAGTATTCAGCAGCCATGGTTTGCCGTGAAAAGCTGTGGGTGCTGTGCAAAAGAAAAAAAAAAGACATCTGAGAGCTCTTTCCATCTTTGTGACTATTTGATGGAAGATAACTGCCAAACCTGCCCTGCAGTGTCCTGGAGCTCACAGGCGTTCCCGGAGGAGAACCGGAGCTGGGCAGGGCAGGCGGGTAGTGGCTGTCGCGTGTCCCCGGGGCTCCCGAGGTCTCTCTGGAGACGCAGTATTTGGCAGGTGGCAGGAGGAAAGGAGCTCCCTTCTGTGGGCGATCTCTTATATAAATCTGATATAAACGATGGCACAGCAGTTCCTGGGTCTGAGCGCCTCCACCTGACCCAGGCTGCTGAGCCTACTTTGGAGGCATTTGCTAAAGATTAAACATAAGCGCTTAAGCTGTTAACTTAAACACCAAATAACTCAAAATCGCATCATGTCTTATTTGTATCACTTGCTGCAATGTGGAAGTAAATAACATCTTGTGTTAATTCAAATAGCTTTTAGGAAGGAATTATTTGCATATCTCATCTCTTCCTTCCTGTAAATTCATTATGGAAGAATCAGGTTGCTAAATACTTCCACTGGTTAATCAAATATTCTCCCAGGGACTCTGCTGCCATTGCAAAATTCTGGATTTTATGCCAGTCTGTAAAAATGGTCGGAGTCTCCTGGTGTAATCTCATTTTACCTCTGTGGTGCTTATTGCTGCCATGGATTAAGTTAAAAGGGAATTACAAGGTTTTTGAGTTCCACAGTGTGCTGTGAAACTTCCACATTAATAGGTATGGAAATATTTTCTGTTCAAATTTTGTGCCATTAATTATGTAAGTCACACAGTAGTACTTCACCTGGTACAAGAGTGCTGCTAAGTTCCGAACGGATGATATTTCTGCTTAGATAACTGTTAGTGTATGGACTCTGTATTTTGTAATCAAGTTTACCACATCAAACTTTGTGGTTATTTGAAGTTAAAATTCTTTATTCACTAGTATTTGTGCTAGTAAAGTACAAGTGCTCAAATATTTGCAGAAAGCAAATATGAAGCAGCTGTAAATATGTCTGAATCTGCTTCTGAATTTTAATGCATATTTGCAGATTTTTGGCTGAGCTTTAATGGGTCTGTATGGGATAGAAGACTTGTAAATTCCAGTGCTTTACACTTACCAGTGTGTAAACTGCAGCTAAGCCCAGTGGATTTTATTATTATATCCTTAGTTTAAATGGAAAAGTACAGAGCAGTTTGAAGAAGAGAAAACAAACAAAAACAATAACAACAACAAAACCCCAATCCCTTCAAAAATGCCCAGAATATCAGAAGTTTTAGATGAATATATAAATTAGTGCTCTGTAGCCTTCACTGACATGTGGGTAGCAACTAAGTCGTGCGTTTCCACTAAGCACAAGCAATACCTAAAGACTGACAAAGACTTGTATTGCCTGTTATCCACAGCTTAATGACAAGTTCCCTAAATCAAGATATTTCCCCAGGTTTCCAGAGAACTACTTTTCTGGGTGAAAGTTGTCTAACAGTTTGACTAACATGTCTAATGGTTTGTAAAAGTTTCTTAGCCAAATTTCCTATTTTCTATAGGAAAACAGGCTGTCTGAGAGAATTATGATTTGAAGTGGGAAAGGAGGAACCGACAGGCTTAACAGACAGCAAGTGCATTCCTTCCAAATCTGTTAGATCATGCCGTTTTGTTTTACTTATTTATTTTGTGGACTGCTTAATTGTAGTGTTGCTAAACTAGGGGGTGGGTACAGTGTTGTGGTAATAGTGCTGAATTTCAAGAGGAAAATGCACCATTTATTTGTCCCATTTGACTTTTTTCTTTTCCAGCAGAGTAAGATGAGTTCAGAGTGGATGGAGAACTGCATATCTAACTGGCAGAAGAAAGTTAGTTGGGTTCTGAAGAGGTAGGTGTGAGGGAGCAGAGCTCCATGAAGAATATTTGGTTTCAAATGGATATAGTTAGCCAAGACTTGTAAGGCCCAGTAACACGAGTTCTTTTGGGCAGATTACCCTGTAGCTGTGGTTTTCTCTTATCCTTGTGAAACAGGAGCTATCTGGATGATAAAAGTTTCACACATTTCCATGAGGGTTTGTGTTTCTTTTCCAAATGTTCAAAGTTAAAGTAAGAGTTGCTCCTATATTCCTGCATTGGATTTCCAGAACTGACCTGTGCTCTTGCCATTTTTGCAGTAAGCAGATAGCCTAAGGCATCCAGGTGGTGGGCTCACTGCCTGTGCATTTTAGAAGTAGTTCTACATGCTCCTCTGGGTGTCTGTCCAGAAATTCTGGACAAATAGGCAAAAATGCTGTACATGAAATGCAAGAGTGATAGTCTGCTGCCAGAGCAGTAGCACTGCTGTGTTTTGTGGCATGCATGCAGTCAGAAAGTCGTAGCAACTGTCTGCTCTGCAGATTGACACACTTCATGATTTTTTTTCTTCCCTAAAGCAATGATATTTTCTGTTTTCCAGGGTTCTAAACACACAAAAGCATTTACTTATTTCCATGATTTTGCATGATTTTGAATGTGGAGTTCTATATAAATACTTTTTAAATATTTTTAAGTGGTGTGTGTTCCTATTTCCCATTGATTTTCTTACAGGAGAGCCATTTTTACTACATTCTTTGATATTTTCTTTAGGTTTTGAAACTACTTTGAGTTACAGTTTTAGGAAAACAAACAAAACTTTCCCCTGAATGAAAAGCAGATTCTCCTGAAGGCAAAGAGAAGATCTTGGGGTCTGCTCTGAGCCCCTTGTAGCCTTCGGTTTCTAAAACCATGTCACCTGATGATCCTGTTCAACAGACATGCGGAAAACACTCTGCACGCAGAAATGCTGCCCAGAAACATCTCCCCACTATGCCTTTTTAAGCAGAACTAAAGCAATTCTATGTAATATTAGGATATGTTTATATTAATATTTTAGTTGACCCAGTCAGAGACCATTATTCACTCTTCTGGGTGTAGCAATAACATTAGATGCCTACTGTCATCCTGTTGTGTGTTTCTCCCTGTGTTTTTTCTCCCCTTGCTATTTTTCTTAATTTTGTTTTAATGAAAAGATCTATAAAAGCAACAGACTTTGACCACTGTGTGATATAGTTGGATCAGAAAAAAAGTTGGATGATGGGGACCACAAAAAAAGTTGAGGAGAAATGGTATTTATTTGTAACTATTTTTTTTTTTTGGTTCTGTGCAGTTACCCTTTCTTAGTTATTGTCTATCAGATGGGATGAACTCCAGTGAAGCTGTTATCCCAGTTTGAATTTAGAATAGTTATCTTTGGGTTGGATAAGAAAATACCAAAATTATTACTGGAGAGCTCATAATCTGAGCTACCCAAAATTGGGCCAAATACTTTGGCACATATCTATACTTTCTGCCCTTTTAAAATTAAGAAAAAAAACCCCACTGTTTTCTTAGGCTTGAGTGTATGCACTTTGCAAGAATTCGCTTCTTTGACTTTACGTTTACAGACGTCACATTTTCCAGGTGCGTTTTCCCTGATATTTTTCCTAGTGTGTTCATGGTAAATGTGTCCTCGAGTGTCCTGCGGACTGTGTGCAATATACATTCTGTTCCACTGCACGCATGGAAGGTCCAGAGCACAGTGCAACTTCCAGTGTCAAAGAACCTCTAGGCAGAGCTGCTGTCCCCAGGAGACCCATCTGGGGGATGGAGGTTCTCCTCACAGCAAGGAACTGTAGGTTTAATTCCAGATGTTACAAGGGACTGATTTTATAAAGACACTCAGGTAGTGTGTATAGGGTGAGAAAGAATGATTGCTCTAGAATGACATGGACATAGCTGCAGTGCTGCTCAGTTTCACTCAATTTTCACTCAGTTTTACTCAATTGCCTCTACTTTCTGCTAGGGACTATACCCTTAGGAGTTGATGTTTGACAGAGAAAAATTAGAAGGTGAGTAATGAGAACTTCAGGGAATTTACACTCCAGGTTTTATTCTCCCTCCACTACTTGGATATGCAAAGATGTCAATGTGTCCTGAAGCATCCAAGCTTTGCTCACACCGACTCCCAGTCCCTCCTCCTGCAATAGGGACACAAAGTGGGAAGGCTGCATTTCCTAGGAATGTGCAGACTGCCATCTGGTGCAGGTTTAACCCAGTGCCTGCCTGTGCTGGCAGTCAGTAGTGAATGCCTAGAGAGAGTATAAAAGGTAATAAAATAGTGATACTCTTCAACTGGTGGTCATTTGTGGCTCAAGGATTTCCTGATCCAAAATTAGATGTGAGCCTTTAGTAGATATTTCTTCCATTTATTTATTTATTTATTTTAACCAAATAGGCTTTGGTATATGTCAGATCCTCTGACAGCAAGTTCTGTATCTATGCAATATGTGACTAACTGCTTCCTCTTGTTTGCTTTTTAACTTGCCACTTGATAATTTTATTTGCTATACTTAGGTCTTATGCCTTAAGGAAGGTAACAGCCTCTTTTCTTCTCCATGCAACTTTCTTTTTTCTTTCTTTCTTTTTTTTTTTTTTTTTTTAACCTCTCTCTCCCCTGTAATGGATCTCTGACATATTTCCCCTCAGCCTTTTCCTGCCTTCCCTGCATCTCAGTCGTACCAGTTAGGTAGTACTGAGTTTTATTGCTGTCTTTGGCCTATGATGTAGTAATTTTCATTTCTAACTAAAGGATATCAATGACCATGTAAGAGCAGGGTGCAATTCTTAAGGTAATAACCATTGCTAGCACAGAAAGTTTTTGGCTTGTGTGTGCGTGTTGTGTGTGTGCAAATATATCATTATTTTAGAGTTCCGGCTGTAAGTTTATGTGTCTGTGGTATTTTCAATCTCCCGTGTCAGTGTCACTGGAGTGACACTGGAGTCCTCGTGTCAGAATTATCTGTGCTCATTTATTCTGTAGCCAGGTTGCCCTCTATTGGCTGGCTCTGATTTAGAAAGTGCTTTAGAGAGCAGCTTGCTGATTACTAGAGGAGCTTTTACGAGTTCCTGTGGAAGACATCTAAATGAAAATTGTATCCTGCAAGGCTACTTCATGTGCTGGTCAGGTGCTGTGCCTATATCTCACAGAGGAGAGGTGAAGCTTTGTATGTTATAGTTGCAGCCTTTTTTGTTTTTGCTTTCCTTGTACATTGTGGAAGTTGAAATTCATTGATGACAAGATCAGTTATTAAAAAGCTTGTATTGATATAGATATTCTTAAATTGCACTGAAAGAAGATACAAGGTGAACTTGTATTTGTTTCTGATGTTTCTTTCCCTATAGGTTCCCCATGAAGTAACACAAATGTTCTGCAAGGTCGGGTGGTACTAAAAAGACAAAATAAAGAAAAGAAGGAAAAAAAGAAAATATTAATGTTTCTTGCATAGTTGAATTTGGCAAACTCCCCCTCTAAATGCTGTAAAGATGCTTTTATTTTAAACCTCATGAAAATGACAAATTAAAATGTTGGTGAGGATGGGAAGGAAGGTTTTTGAAAAGCAGAATATTTATGTTGACTGCTTAGTCTTGAACTGCTTTGAGTGGTAAGAAATGTCCAGAATCTGGCAGTGTCTTGTGTTCTCCACAAGTATATTTCCTCTGCATCCAGGGAATATGTCCTGGTTGATTTTTCTCGGAAAAGGTAATTGAGGACCAGAGTTTAGAAGGTTGTGTTAGAGCCATGAAGAGAGTTCCCATCTGCTGAAGGGCTGTTCAGTGCGTCAGTGACTTGTGTAAAAGTTCATTCAAATGTTTACATCTAAATAGACTATGGATGTGATGAATGTTTATTCCCTTTCACTTATGAAGTGTGAGATCTGTGGTTGGCGGGGGGGGAAAAAGAAAAGGAAAAAAAAAAAAAACACTGAGGTGTAAATCATTGTTATTAACAGTAATGAGTTTAAGATGGCTTAGTAAGTCAGAAAGATCCCTCCATCTTTCCTGGGGAGCACTAGGGATTAGATACTAAATATACACCAAGTGACTTATCTGTTCAGTTGATACTGATATTTCATATGATGACTTGTTCAAAGGTGGTGTTTGTTTTGTTTCAGGAATGCGATTTAGTAATGTAGAGACAGTTTCCATTTCAGATTTTTAACATATAAGGATTATGCAGTCAAGAGTCTTCCTGTCCCTTTGGACTTCTCCTTTAACTGGTTGCCCATAGACTTCATGTGCAAAACTCTGTAAATGAAACAAGACATGAACCTATATAGAAGAAAATAAGAATATTCTGAAACTGTTGTAGCAAAACCTTAATTAAAAAACATTTAGATTTACAAGGCAAAGAAGATATAGTCTCCTATTCCATTGTTTATTAAATCTGAGTACTAACAGATAATCACCCATAAAGTTGTATGGCATATAACTTTGTATCAGGTAGTATACCAGCATTCTTGGAGTTACTTTTAGCTTTGTCATGAAGTTCAAGGAAGCAAAGATTTTACCTGCCAAATACTAATACAGAAATTCCAGCTCCAATCCAAAACAGGTATGTTTTCAAAGTATGAAGATGAGCAAAAGTATTTGGAATAATAAACAATATATATGGACAGTTTTACCTTTCCTTGCTTGTATAGCATTATGCACACTTTTCCTATTAATTCTCCCTGCCTCCATATGCACACGCAATGATATTGCTGAAGCAGCAGGAATAATGTAATAACAGCAACTGAGTACACTGAAAACTAATTCTTAAATTATCTTAAATTCTTAAAAATATTTAACAGTATTTATCAGGAGAATTCATATCCAGGTAGTTGCTTCAGTGTTCTGAGGCAAAGTAAGGGTATAACATGTGCATGTTTGTTTATATTTGCTAAGAACATTTTTATTTATGTTTATATGGAGTGTGAGATTTTCAGAATTACACTTTATATATCTTTACATATTTATACATTATTTGACATGTCTTATTCTCTTGGTAGAACTTTATTTGCCAGATATGAAGCTGTTCAGAGACTATTTCTGATAGTTGAGGCGCTGTCTGTTTGAGCAAACGTACCTCCTGTCCCTGGTAAACCACACGACATCAGCTGATATTTGGAAAAGTCAGAGCTCCATATTAGAAAGAGGAAAGACATCTGGTTTTCTGTTGCTCTTCATATGTCTCTCTGTTTTTATTAATACCTCATACAAAAGTGGCCAAAAACTGAAAATGAAACTTATTAGATTTATGCAGATGCTAAATGCAAAATAGTTCCTGTGTTGCCTCTGAAGATCTCAATTTGGGGTTACCTTCAGCTGGGGGTACAGCTACATTCTGCTCACAGATTCGTGAACTGCACAGTAACTTAGGGTGTAGCCTGAAGTAGGCACCATGTGTATTAAAATTGCAGAGAGTTTTTGATAGCCTGACCTGGAAGCTAGAACATAGGACAGCCAAGTAATCCCAATACAGAAAGTGGCGAAGAGGGGCTTTTTCTTTAGTCCATCCTCAGAATACACATGAAAACCTCACATGGAGCAAACTCAGATGCAGAGAGTTGCTCCACGTCTTTCCCAGAGCACAGCCAGATGCTGGACTTAGGAGACGTGGTGTGGCACTGAGACTGTGTGTCAGGTTGCCCTGGAGCGCTGCGGCGGTCGCTGGACAGCTCTTCACAACTGCTGGGTAGGTGGAAGCACAGGGGGAGTTCTCCTAATGTCCTGTGTTCCCGGGGACAGGCACAAAGACCAAAACGTTGAATGGAAACTTGGATCATCTCAAGTGCTGAGATCCTTCGTTTATTTGTGGTTTTCTGTCCTTGTCTAGAAAGCTAATATTGTTGTCTCAAGCTGGTAAGCATAACAAAAACCGACAACCTGAATGTTGCTTGGAGGATGAAAGGGGTGGAAGGCAGGAGTGAAGATGGGAGTGTGACGCCTGCCTTTATTCAGTGGATTGCATAAATTTTTAATTCCTTTTAACCTCATTCAGGCTTTTCAATGTAAGGACACCCAAAGGGATGCTCAGTATTAGCATATTAAAAAAAGGGAATGGAGCATAGAAAATAATTGCTCCCAAAGAATTTAAAGTGGCAATTTTGATTTGGGCTTTTTTGTTGTTGTTCTGTAAGCTTAGAGCACTCTGATCCACCTGAAGGATCAAAAGTGTCCTCAAGCCCATAAATAGATGACTCGGAAATACTTGAAATGTGTTTCATTTTATGGTAAGTTTAATGTTTCTAATCTCAGTGCAATTTACAATTACAATAAATATCACAAAAAAAATTAATGTGGCCACTTCAAATACAAAGGAATGACAAAGTGTAATCTGAGAAAATTTTATCAACATGCAATTTCCTTAACAAAAACAGCAATGTATCATTTCAGCATGCTGAGAAATATTTATCTTTTGGGACAGCAAAATCATTTGCAGAACGTTTTAACTGCTAAATAAATATTTTACTGGCAACTTCTGAGGCATCATAAATGCAGTCAATATAAACAAAGCAATGTGGAAACCAGCTTCAGTCTCAGTTCAAATGACTTGGCTAGATCGTGGCAACACAGGACTCTGGGATGCACTTGGCTGAGTCTCAGCATTTGGAAATATCTCATTTCTTCCTGCTATTATAAGCAAGTTTACTTAGTTTATTTTAAAATTCTGGCAATTAAACCTCCAGCAAGCTTTTAGTTCTAGTGATGCAACTAGCTGGCATTTAAATGTAGCCTGTTTTTTAATAGTTTTTTTTTTTTAATTGGATCCAGTGCTTATGAAAAGTACTGTTTTTTCTGCCTTGGAGGCAGAGCCTGTCTGCTTGGCTATGGAATAGGAACATCATGGCCATGGTAGTCTGAACTTCCCCCCGGGCTGCTCCCTGTGTGCTTCATCTCTGACCTGTAACTACATTATTTTTCATTGTCTATTTTACCCATGGTCTCTAACCTTCCAGCTGAAATGACATTTTTAAGGATGGTTTTAGAAAGTGTGCATCTGTCCACTTGAAATAGAGGAGAATTATTTCACAAAAGTAGTAGAGTAGCATTGGAAATCTGTTCCTTCCCGGGACTGTCATTGCAGAACGTATTCCGAAGGACTATTAGTCACACTTCTTAACTGTCAGATCTGAGACTGAGATTTCTTTATTGTCTGGTTATTACTTAGCACTTGCCATCTTTAAAGTGGCAATCCTCACCTGACTCAAGTGGAGGGTAATTGTTTATATGCCAGTGGAGCTGGTCATTTTGATGTGTGTGCTATTTGTGCCCAGTCATACCGTCCTTTCTGCAGTATTCTTGATTTGGATCCAATTAAGTGTTTTGAGGAAGTAAAGCTAATAGTCATAAAGCTTCACATGCTTGGAAGCTTGTTCTGCATATGCTTCCCCCAAAATAATGCAGTAAGAGCATGCCTGTCACTTTCTGACAAATTTGAGAGTTTTGTGTATAGGTTATTCTCAATCCAAGGATATGAAACTTCCCCGGATTATCTGTCTGCTCTGTGTTACATTGCAGAATTCGCTGTGTAATCTAGCTTTAAGGAAGCTGCAACCTTTTCTGCTAAGGAGAGGAGATTGAGAAGAATTAATAAACTCTTTCTTGAAGAATGAGAACCCCAGCTAACAAAAGACAAGGATTTTTGTGCTGTCTAGCTGACAAATGTAAAACAAAACACCTGAAGGAGAGATGTGCCACTGCTGAGCCATCTGCAGCCCACCTGCTAATTGCATTATTTGAGAGGGGTTCCGGAAAAACAAAATCATCCGGAGTGAGCTAAGGTCCAGGAGGTTTGGGGGTAAAAACTCAGATAAAGTTACCTAACTGAGTAATCATCCAAAAGAAATCAATGAATTTAACAACTTTGAATGTATTTCTTTGTAAATATAGAAGCATCTTCTTTCTCATTCCAGCTGAACCAAATATGAAATCAGAAGGAAGAAGCTGGTGATAGCTAGAGATATCTTGCTCTTGGCTGGGGTGATCTGCCAAAACACATGTCAAATTTGACATTGCAAATGATCAGCAAAGCAGGCAAAGGGACAGACACATTTTGGTGCTGACTGCACTTTGTGTCTTTGTATGCATAGATATACTGTATAGTAATAGATAATTTTTTCTACAGCTTGAGCAAATACACTTTTTGAGAACTCTGAGCAAGTTGAGGTAAATTTATCTTGTGTGGGACATAACTCAGTCTAATACATGAGGCATTAAATGTCTACCATAGACTTTTATGATTTAGATTTTAGTAGTCTATTCAAAGATTTAAACAAACAAAACCTCTTTTTTTAGCATTGCATTTACTTTATGAATAGTTTCCCTCAGCATTTGAAGCATGGTTAAAGACATCATACAAATGCTGTATCATACAGGGAAAGGTGAACACACATATCACTTATAATGCTTCTTTCAGATGTGACTGGGAAATACATTCTTGTGTTCCTAATTGGGTATAAAAACATTCAGAGACAAAAGTTTATTCAATCAAAAAATCCATATAAATAGGCTATGTTACTAAGGTTTCTTGGTAGTAACTGCAATTTAATCCTTGTTTAAAAGGATTTTTTTGATTAATTGAATGTACAGGAAGAAGCCAATAATATTATTCTTCACAAAAGAAACAGCTATTTTTAGGCATTTGCTTAAATTTTAGGTTGCTTTGTTCCTGTTAAATCTCAGTCTTTACTTTGGCAAAAATCCCATTTTAAAAACATGTTCCAAAGAGCTGTGACTTTAGCCGGGCTAAGAATTATGCATATGCTTAAGGACTTTGCTGAATAAGTTTTAAGAATGGATTTTACAGAATTTGGGCCATCAGTGGATTGTAGAAAGTGATCAAGATTATTACACAAATAGTAGTTAGGATAAGATTAAGAGTTAGCTCTATTAAAAAGCATTTGGGGAACATGAATGACTAGGTTTAGCGAAAACTACACATAGATTCTGATAGCTGTGCCTAATTGAATACAGTTCTGATTTTCAGACAATTTGATTGTTAATGTTTATTGTAAGTACTTAAAGATATGTTTATTTTTTACTGGTATTTGCATGACTTAACAGCTTGAGTCTTAATTGTTTCTTTTCATTTCATACTGTCTTTATTCTGCAAGAATATAAAATAGGAACAGAAAATGAGATATACATGTGTGCACAGGCTGGCTGATATATTAACATCACATCTGACTGGCTTCTGGGAATTAGACTGACAGAAGGCCACATTTTTCTCTTAAAACAGATTATTTGCAGAGCTGGAGAGAATGGTGAATAATTTGCCTCATTTAAAAATGATGGGCCTGTCTGCTACCTAAATGCAGGAAGCTTAAATAGAATTGATGGGCGTAAATATTGTGGTGATCTTTTGATATGCTAGGTATTTTTTTTGTTTGCTTGTTTTGTTTTTCTTTCATTTGGTCTTTGGTAATGTGTAGGTTGATACCTGTTGACCTCAGCTCCTCACAAATACAGTTATTTTTAAGGAAAGTGTCCTTTTTTATGTAGCAGGAAAAAAAGCAGTGTTGCCATCATTTAGGGATGTGTAATTATGTATAAATGTGACTTAGATAAGTTTTAGTTAGAACCGTGGTTCATCACCAGCGTAGACTGAACTGTAATGTGGAATTTTGGGATGTAGTTTGTTTCACAGTAGTTACTTGTCTGGCTCCCAGAGCTACTAACTTAAGAAGTAACGTAGTAAACACTAAACAGTGTCAAATTCTGCCTCTGAGGTTGATTTACTTCTGGTAGCCAAGGTGTCTTCACTGTCTTATTTTTTTGTCTAATAAATTCATTAAGGATGATTATGTAAATTCATTTCTGTGTTTAAATTGTAGAGACTTATTAAAATGTCATTTTAATGATGAAATCTTTCTGTTATCAAGAGGAAAATTTCTACAATGACATAGAGGAATAATGAGACTGATAAAATCCACAGGTTTGCATGCACTGAGAATGTATGATCATTCCCAGATGATGAGTGTTGTTGTACAGGGGTTGTTCCATGTGCCTTAAAAGCAGCGCTAAAGCAGCCTCCAAATCACAGAAATCCAGCAGAGAACCTTAGCCCATCTTGCTTCCTGATACAAACAGGACGAGAAAAAGGATTGTTGCTGCTTCAGCCCCTATTTAATTTGCTTTGTCCCTGATGGCCTGCCAAACTGAGAGGAGGCAAGAGAGCTACTTTAGAAATGTGCAGGTTACTTTCATTTGAGTGGCACTGCAAAGAGAAGAGACAACTCTAACTGCTTTCACGGAAGGTTTGTGCTCAACCTCAAGTGTGTTCCATGTCTGAGGTTCATATTAGCCTACCCTCTCCTCTGGCTACTACCCAAAAAGAAAGGTAATGTTCAATTGAAGTCTGCATTATCCTTCCTTTGCTATTGCAGACATAGGAAATGGCTTTTACATGTTTAAAATCATCTTCTCTGAATCATCCAGATTAAACTTTGACCTAAGGACTGAAATTTAGATATAATTTAAATTTCTTCTCTCTTTATGTTAATTATTTTGGGACAGGAAGGTTGTGTTGGAGATTAGGTGGAGGGGAAAATAAGTAGGTGGTTCTGAGAATGGGGTGATGAACTGCTGGTTGTGACTTGTGTAGCATATGTAGTTTTGCCAGGGACCTGGATACAGCAAAAATACCTATTTTTGTTTATCCAGTCCTGTTACTGAGATGAAAAGGGCACAGCATTTGGACATCTCCTTCAAGTCCCTTGTTTATGCAGAAGAAAAGAGTCTTTGTCTCCTTAATGAAGTTTTGCATTGCCATTGAGATTTTAAGGGCAGCCACTAAGAAAAAGAATGGAGGGAAAGTGTGGGGCACCTATCTGTGAGAGTAGTATTTAACTTGATTTGCCAAAAATTTGAGTTTCTTCCAAAATCCCTCTCTTCTGGCAGGAAAATTGCTGTCTTTGTCCACACCATCCTATAGAGATTGGACTTTGCACCTGTCTTAACTCTGCCCTTAAGTGCATTTGTATGTTCAGCTCCCCTTAAAATAGCCAATATGTGTGTAACATTAGGGGTACTGAATATGATTCCTTTGACAATACTTAAAAACATGATTAGATGGAAGATAAAACGATTCCTAAATTGGTCAGGGTTATATGACTAAGGTGTAAGAACTCATTAGTAGTTTGCTGTGCCCAGGTAGAGTTCCTGATAGAGAGAAGTTCTTCACAGAATCCAGCAACTGCAGAACTGCTGCCCATGTGCCTGAATCCTTGAATTAACACGTGTACTAAACTCCTCTCCTGGAAGAGAGTAGAGTACATTTTTTAGTGCTGTATATCCTGATAGGGAGAGGAATACAGCATCCAGGGGTTCATGGAGAAGTAGGATAATTATGGACACTTGTGATTTTTTTCAGCCTGTTTTCTAAGAAACAAGACTTATGTGATCATATTGCCCTTCAGTCCTCCTGCTGCATAAGAGGTCCAGTACCTTTGCAGAAACTGTTATCTGTTCTCAGCAAGACTGGACAATAGCATGGAGATCTGAGATGCTGGTAAGCTTTAACATCCGTGAAAATGGGACAGAAGAGATTGGGAGACCTTCTCCACGATAAGGACACCGTGTGCTTAAGGACCATCTATTTTGTTGCCTGATTTCTGGTTAGGCAATGGGTGTGTATTTAGTGTATACTTGGCTTGGAAATGAGTGTGCTGCTTCCCTCTAGTCCGCTTATAAGAGGGAGCTGAGGTTACCTGCTGGGAAGTAATGTTATATGGAAACAGAGGCATAGGTTAGAGGTACAGGAAAACAAAAATCATAAACCCACAGGGAAGCAGACTTCATTAGCCTTCAACCAACTCGATTTTTTTTTTCTTTATTGTCTGTTTCTTTGTTTTGTGTGAAGGTAGAATAGGAAGGAAGAGAATATGTTTCCCTCCAGCTTTCTCAGACCCTGAATTTCTCTATTTCTAGCAGATATCAAGTTCAAGAAAACATCTCTGTGTTTCTGGTATTGAATTTCTGGACTGAGAGACTTAGTGCATGTCACCTCTTTGTGTTTTCTGTTGGTTATAAAATTTTCAATGTCAATGCTCAAAATCAGGAATCAAGCCCTCAGAATTGTGAAAGTGGCTTAAAAAGCCTTGCAGGTTTAAAGAATTTAGGACATTCTTTTTACAGTTTTGCTCTCTGCCAATGAAGGTTAGAAACATAAAGTCTTAACTATATTAAAAGAAAAGCAATAATACTCTCTACTATAAGATTCAAGATAAATGATAACAGGAAATAATGATTATCAGGTTTAAAGCACCTTCCTAGTTTATCTGTGACAATATAGGAAGGAAAAGACAAAGTATATTTAATTAGCTTTCCTTAGTTATGTAGGATGATAGGAAAAATAACTGGAATTCCCTTTTAAAATATGTTAGTTAATACTCCAGTGTTATATTGAATTCTTGACTTTCAATTTCCTGGTTCAAATAAGCCTGCAGTTTTAGTGGATAGCTGTTCTCCTAGGGAAGTGTAATGAATTGCACTGAGATGGAGCTTTGGAGAATTCTTTTGTGTCTAAGTTCATGAATTTCCTCAAATCTGTATGGTCCCACCTGACTTGTGGGAGTGCTATGGTGCTTTCTGTCATTAACATTTGTAAAATGCTCTGGGGTTTATTGGTAGGAGATGTGTTAAATGTTTGTGGCGTTTTGTAAGCAGTACTCGTTACTGGATTTGCATGTGGTGTGAAAAGTGTAGCTTCCCTGGCTGCTTCTGAAATTCTCATCAAAAATTGTCCAGAAAATTACTCTTAAATATGAGGTATAAATCTAGCACAGCTCCCTTCTGTCTAAGTGTAGCATATGGTATGTTTTGCTGCAGAAATATTGTTTTACTGTTAAAGAGAGAGTTATGTGCACTTGTATTCTGCTACTAAAAACATGGGAGGGAATTGGATGATGAGGCAGTTGGAGAAACCAACAGACCAATAATGCTAATATTTCGTTGAAAGTTTTGTGCAAATGTTAACTTAAAGGGCTTTTGTGTGTCTTGACAGGCTAGTTAACACATAGCGTTTTCTGGATGATTTACTCCGAACCTTACACTTTATACATTGTATTTATCAACCCTTTATTAAATATACCAAACAAGACCGCACTCGCCAAAGTCTGTCACAACCCATTTTGTTGTCACAGTGCGTTTTGGTATATGCTGAGGAATGAGAGTCCAAGCCGCAAAGTCGACTCGTTTCAGCCTCAATGGTTTTTTAAAAAGCCTGCAGTTTAAAATAATACGTTATTAAGGTATTCTGACTTGTCAAAATTAATAATTAATATCACATTTATGTTTCCCATGCATACACAGAGTCTTTCATTCACTTCAGTTGCTACACTGAGGCAAAACTTTCTATTACAGCCAAGTGGCTATGAATTGTAACCTGTTCGCATACCAGAAGTGCATCAGGGAGTTTCAACTGGCAGCTTGGGACTGATGTCTTTTGATTCTCTGGTGTGCGTATGCATGTTTCTGTATAGAAGTTTGTCTCATTATTTTCTTGCTACTTGTTGCCTGAGTTTGTACACAGTCTGTCCTAATATTAAAAAAATGAAAATTTTAAGAGGAAGGACAAAATATGTTTATTTTTAAAATCCCAGAGATACTTGCATCTTGGGACTAAGGAGCAATTTAACAGGTGATTATAAATGTTCTTAAGACTCATTTCTAAGGATGAACAGTGATCTGACAAAATACCATATCAGGTAGCATAGCAAAATTTATCCTCTGCTGAGAATAGAGATTACTTTCCTACTTAGAGAACCAGATTCCTGCAGTCAGTGCTCAGAGAGGGTACAGCATGGAATGATGAACTTGTGTAGTTTTTTTATCATGCTCCTTTGTACAGTTCAGACTAAAATAATTACTTCCTTCCTGCATTGGGTTGAGAGAAATCACAGCAAAAATGAAGATAATTTCAGAGTGAGGTTTACTCAAAGACGGTAGAAGAATTGGCTTAGATCCTATTTCTAAGTGTGAGTAGCTTCTTTAAAAAAAAAAAAAAAAAAAGTGGAGGAGCTGAATTCTTAGTAATTAACAACAAACTGTTGGGATTAACAATTGATAGCATATTCACATTACATACCTTTAATTTTCAGGATCATGCATTTCCAGTTTATTACAGGATTTACTATTTTAGATTTAAATATTTTTATATAAATAAAAACACAGTTATTAATGTAGTTATCAATTAAGGTACCAGGAACATATGTTCATCAAAAAAAAAAAAAAAAAAAAAAAACAGTCTTGGGGTTGCCCCTGGGAATATTAGGAAAAATACTAGGAAAATTGCAAAGGGATAAGAGTCAGACTTGTTCCTTTCTGTGGTCAGTAACCTCTTGTAAGGATTCTTCAGCTACCTTAGGCAAGGGATGGTACGTGGGCTGCCACAGGGACCTGTGTGTCCAGGAATACCTGCTTTTGGGAAAGACTGCCTTGGAGTTCAAGGCGATTATTTGGAAATGTTGTATCCAGCAATAAAGGAGAATTCTCATGCATTTCAAGCTTAGCTATTATACTTCACACTTTGTTTAGAGATGTAGGGCTGAACAGTGGAAAAAATGGAAAGACATTTGGGTAAAAACAGCACCAGATCAGATTCCTGTGTCATAGTGAATGTAGTTTGTCTAGAGAAAAATATAATCTCTTCCAATCCCTTCTGCATTTTTTTTCCCTAAAATAAATCCATTATTAAAAGGATTATATGTAGTACTACTGAGATCCTATTTTAATGCTAGGAACTTATGAAATATAGTAAAATTTCTGAACAAAAATCTGGATTTGACTTCAGGTTTTCTCAAGTAATCACTTGTTGGAGGTTAGAATATGTATCTACATATGCAAAGAACAAAGAAAGGTGGGAGGAAGCCCTGTAGCGCTGGAGTAGTGTCTCCTTAGCACACCGTGCAGTATTTTCTGGAAGAGAGTACAGGAACTTTCATGTCCTCAGGCATATCTGGTCATCACCTGATACTAATGGCCATATGTTTGGTTATGTTCCAAGCATTTAACAGCCCTAGAGAAATATTAATGCCTCTGGCAGCTATTTAAAAGATTAGACTATGCGAGAACTAGGCTTTTATGATGATACAGTTCCTGAAATGATGAAAATTACAAGGCCATCGTTTTGCCTCTAGGACAAGTCTGTTGTTCTACAATAGAAACTCATGAGAAACTGGACATAATAAAAAATGTTTTGTGTGTGTGATTCCTTAAAGTCCATGCTGGACCAACAACACTTGGGGAGCAGGCAGGAGCAGAACTCTCCAGGTGCTTGGATGCATTCCACAAAGAAAAGGAGAGAGAAGATGGTTTATTTGTTGTGATGAATTACATCTAGTGCATTCAGGACCTACTAACACAAAGCTGACATTTTCTGTATACAACAGATCATATGTGCATACTGTGAATTATACTAAAACCAAAAATTGTATATGATGGTGATGAAGTATTGATGTTATTTTCCTGAGCATGACACAAGCAATGCTATGGGGGTAAATCTAATGCTGTGATTTTGGAAGGAATTTTCAATTCATTAGTGTTGATTTGAAAGGTCTAAAAGCAGGGGATTTGCTGGCTCTCCCCAGAAATCTTTCTTAGCTCCAAATCTTTGTACTGGTGTGTCTAACTGAGCTTATAAGCCTTCCTGCCTTCCTAGCAATTGCTGTGGTCTGCCAGTCATAGTGGTGGTGTTTTGCATTGTTTGTTTGTTTTGTTTCTCATGTTATATATGCGTACATATATATAAACACACCCTGCCTGTGCTGAATAATCAGTGAAGTGTCTGCAAATTGTGAATTAAGTTTTCCAAACCTCCTTTCCCTAGAGTTATGAAGCATTCTTGTGGAAGTTCTCTGAGTTCTTGTAAACAGTATTTCAGAAATATTTCCCTTGAACCAGAATACAAATTGCTTTGATTTGGCACTTCTATTTCAAAATGAGTTGAAAGAGTTGTGTTTTGAAATAGTGTAAAATTAGAGTAACTGCTCAACATACAAACTCTGAAAGTATAAGCCTTATGCAAAATGCGAAAACAGAGTAAAACTGTTTGTCTATGTCTTACATTGGTGCCACTCTTTTAACTTTGTGTGAATAAAAATGGTGTTTGATTTGGCAGAGGTCAGGTAAAGTGAAATAAGCTGGCATAGCAAACAAATCTAGCCGTGTATGTGCTGGGATTGAGACCTGGAGAAAGCGAGGAGCCACCCGGCGATTCGCAGAGGGTCTCAGCAGCTGGAGTAGGAAAGAGAATGCTATAGGCATCAATAACAAAATCACAGATAAGCACAGTGCATACACATATATGCTTAACCTTAATTGGTTTGTGGCATGAAGATACAGTACTGGTAAACCTCAGCTGAACTGGGGCTGTTTAAATAAATATATATATGTGTGTTTATATATATGTATGCATGTACATATAAGAAATGCTCCAGCCATGGAGCATGGGTGAAGGAAAGTGCACCTCTCTCCAAACCAGAATGTGCTCCTCAAAGCCACACGGTGATTTATTTAGAATCTGAGTTTGATAGCAAGGAAGATAAGGGAGGTGCAAACTGCCTTTCCTTCCCAAACTGCCTGCCTAGGCAGGTGGTATCAGTGTGCTGTTACTTTAATCAGTTTTGACCCCAAAGGTGATTTGAAAAACCACATTTTTCTTTAACATCTGTTGGCATTTGAGAACTTCCATTTCCTCTTAAAATAGTGAACATATCATAGTTAAGCCTACACACATCCATTTGCAGAACCAGAACCTTAAATAATAGATGATGCTTTATAGTAGTTACAACTTGTAGGTACTGTGTTGTGTTTTATTCCTTTGGACGTATTTGTAAACAGAATCTATGTGTGTGTTTTAAGATCAGTTTTTCTTTCCTTTTTATGTCCTGACTTTTTGCTTGCTTTTCGATGTCTAAGCAGTTATGAGAATTGTGCACCACTGCAGTGCTGATAAACTCCAGTGAAGGAAGCAGAGACAGAGCAGGTGCTTGTTCTGGGTGCAGCTGCAATAGACTGGGAGATCATGACCACGAAGGTTTGTCTGTAGCACCTGCTACCCCCAGCAAAACGTGTGTGTTCTGCAGGCCATGCATAAATCCCAAAACAACATACAAGCTTAACACAAAAGGTTAACTGGTGGTTAAGAAGATTGGATAGAAAAAGTCAAGATGAGTGTTCCTAGTCCTCTGACTTCTCCAGAAAACTGTCTGGTAGTTTGCACTAAGGGAAGATGTTTGCCTTTTTCTCTCTGTTTATAATGGTTACTATTATGAAGGTGGTTTCACTGTAAATTCTCCCCAAATAACCTGGTCAAGGGTCAAGCTAACTCCAGTGAACATTGGTTTGGGCCCAGAGTAATGCAAAGTGCTTATAAAGAGGCTTTTTGGCAAAATTCCTCCAGTCTGGAGGCTATAGAACACAAATGTTTGGGGTGCAATATAAGAAGTATGTGCCTTTTTAAAAGTCTTTTAAAAACAGATTGTATTTCCTAGGTGGTGACATACTCTTACAGGAAAAGACAGTTTTAATTTGGTCTACTTTTGGATTTAAAATTTATACAGTAGAGGTTTGCTTTGAGAATCTGTAGATATTATGTCAGAAAATTAAAAATTGTGGTGGTGGTTGAGCATAAACAAAAACAATAGGCATTTTAACTGGTGTAAATTTATGGCTGGAACAATTTACTTTGAGAATAAACAGTTTAATGGATAGTTGGAAGGATTAAAGGATGTTCAATCCATCAGATTAATCATGTCATTCTTGCTGGTGAATGGTGCCATTATCTCACAAGAGATTTGGAAACTAGCATTCTTTCAGGAGACATTTTTACTAGTTTGCAGCTATTGATGAAGTCTTAGTTCTCTGAATGATAGCTTGGGTATGCTGAAATCGGTGGCAAGAATTTCATTGACTTCAGTGGGTTACCCTTTAGCTTTTTGGTCTATTAAATGTTAAGAAAACTCTAACGAGCACAGCTGTCTGTAGCTAGTTTTGCTTTGAATCTGAATGACGAGCTTTGAAATACAACTCTGAATTTTGAGGGTGTGCTGTTACACCGTGGAGATTTACATTATCATTTTTGCTAAGTGTTACTAAAAGAAACAGTAAGATAACTAATGCTGACATACACTCTATTTTACCATAAATTAGTGAAATTATATACTTTTCTTATTAGAATTAGATACGCAGATAAAGATTTTTAAAAAAGCAATAATACATGGGGGGACATGAACAGGTTTCCTATGGATTGGATCTGGAATGTATCTGGAGAGATGGCTCTTGGTTTCCTGCTGTTTTCCATTTCCCTTATTCATTTTTTTTTAAAAAAGATAGTTTATTTTACCTTTTCTCATTAGCCAATGCAATGCAAGAATACTTTTTTTTTCTTACATAAGAAATAATGTATGGAGAGAGTTTTGCTATTTACAAAGGACGTTTCTTAAAGCTGGGAAAGTGTCTTATGGTTACAGTAGACTTTAATAAAAGGAAAGGGCAATGTCATGCTACAATGATTTTGTGGAACACATGAGGTGTGCAAAGCTCTTAAAGAGAATACAGAAATATTTAGTGTGTATATGTATATGCACATTTGACAGTCATAATGTCAGCTTACTCCTCTAGAAGACTTCCAGATAGTTATAAACTAAGTATCTATTCTTAGCTAGATATGTCTGCTCTCTTCCCAGGTTTTTTCATAGAGCCTGATCTTCACTAAGCATCAAGCTGGAGTGAGTTCTGGGGCTTGGAGGCTCTTTTATTAGTGGTTAAAACCCTGCCTGATCCAAGGTGTCACCTCAAAATTGAATTCAGCGTCTGCTAAACACAAACATCTCTCATTCTGGCTCTAGGAAAAACAAAAACCCCAAAATACCCCACTATTTTATCATTGTTGCACAGAGGCTTCAGGGTTACAGCCTGCAATGCAATTACTGTCACTGAGTGAAATAATGTTTCAGATGATCTGTGATAACAATCAGTCTGTGCATTCTTGTCCCATAGCAGAACATCATGCAATTGAAATAACTTTTCAAGTCAGATTTTGCAATTAGTTGCAAATTACCTTGTATTTCCTGAAAGCAACGAGACCTTGTACCAGACAGGCACCATCAACTGGGTGACAAGAGATAACTTACTAAGTTGAAGTCATTTGGTTTTCGCTTGAGTCCTGACTTTGTTTCAGAATTTTCCGAATAAATGAAGGTATATGCTAATCGATCACCCCTGTGTGCTATTACTAGTCAGCAATTACTCAGGACAAATCTCTGCTGTTGAAACTGTATTTGAGTGTACAAAATGCCCTCTATTTTCTGGGTTACCTGGGAATCTGTTGCTCTTGTCTCTGTTCTCTGCCATCCTTAAGGGATTTCTTTACATTCTCATTTCTTTCATGTTTCTTTGAGGAAACAATTTGAGGAAACTAACTGCCTGGAAAAGCAGACTTGCTTGTTATTTCCAGCTGGAGGCTCCTGCCATCAAGAAAAGAATTGAGAGAACACTAAAACCTCGTGCTTTTTCCTCAGAATATCTTTCCTTCTAAGTAAGGAGCACAAAAGCTTATGGTAGTTGGTTCACAGCCTGTTGTCCACTGAAAAGCAGGGATACCTTCAGATGTTTAGTGCATTTTTTATTATAGGAACCTCATTAATGAGTAGGATAAAGCTAAAATAGAAATTCTGCTTCAGATGGAAGCAGAAAAATTTCTTAATAATTTGGAGGTAAAGAACAATAGTTTGTGGAATCTAGCTGTGTTCATAAAGTCCAAAAATTCATTCATAGGCTTTATTGCTGGTGAGTAGCTGAGAGTGTCTGGTGGTGATAGCAGTGTCCTTTTGTTTTTGTTTTCTTGCAACAATATTATCTGCCTGAGAGAGCAGTCTGAAGAAGTCTGTTTTAACTGGAAACCTCATGATAAAAAGAGAGCCTTAATTCGCCTTTCCCTAGGCTACAGGACCTTTGCAGAAGTTTTCCATGTTTTCTATTCGTAAGAAATATTTTATTTGAATTGCAAATATGTTGATTTTATTTTTTGGAAGCTGTGGGAGAATGACTAGGATAAGAGATGAGTTCTTATGCATCTCATGGTGCTCACAAACATTTAATTTTGCTACATTTCTTTTAAAACAATGTATTGGTATTAAAAATATAAAATATTAGAAAATTGGTGTGATATTGGAAATGTAAGAATATATATACTATTTGTGGATTTCAAAGTCATTTTAACCAAAAAATTGATTGTTAAATCTGAAGGTATTTTTTCAATTCATTATATCACATTTTATTGAAATGCGTGGTAAGCCTGACAAGGGCCAAGTAATACTTGAGCTGAATGTTTGTGCGATACTCCTGAAAATGAAGTTACGTAAGGACCTGAAAGCAAATACTCAAAGCAGGCAGTAGAAGCCAGTTCCTCGTGTTTCTTTTACTTCCCCTACAGTATGAGGCTCTTGGTTCCAAATAAAGCAGCTTCCCTCTTTAGCAGTAACTTCAGAATTCCAGTGCACTGTTAAGATAGGATCTTCCTTCCTGCCCAGAATGTCTTGTGGTGCTAAAGGAGAGAACTAATGGGTTGAAATGAAAAAAAATAAGAGGCAGAATCATTGCTTGCCTGATGAGTATCTGAAAGAAAAGGTACAGACAAAATATCCAAATGGGCTTTATTGGAGCTGAAGGGCCCTAGTTTTCATTCTTTTTCCTTGGGGAAGGAGCTTGCAGCTGCCAGTTTCCCGGTTGAGAAAATGCAGAATTTCAATTTCCCCCTCAGAAGCAGAACTTGCCTTTAATAAACCCAACTTGAGAGGAGAAAGAAAACAATTTTCCATTTCTGTGGACAATGAATAAAAATATACACTTTGTCACATTTGAAAAATACATTAAGTTGATGAGGAGATAGCATTTGGAATAGCCTTATATGAAGTGCAGAGAGGAAAGTGGATAATAATGTGTAAAGAGAGAGGGTAAATTCTGCTAAGGGAGAAGTGTAGGAGTAAAGAGACCCAGGGTGCGTAAGGCAGGCTGGAGCTGGTTGATATAAAGTTGTAGAAGCAGAGAGTGGTGTCTAAAGCTGGAAATGTTATAATGGAAAGTCTAGCAGCCAGCGCTACGATGAATTATGGACGTCGGTGCAATGCGTGTGAGGTTTCATGGATGTGGTATGTTTGAGTAAAGAGGGTTCCTTCCCTCAATCTTTCTTCTTTTCTTTTTAAAAGTTTTCACATTATGCTATGGTAGGTTTTTCTTCGTTACTTCAAAATTCTTATAAAGTAATTCTGGAGTAGTAATTTTATCTTTTGTGGGTGTGATACTGTTGAACAGCTTAAATATGAAATAGAACACTAGGGACAAAAGCTCATTTAGAATCTGCAGGTGCAGAAATTTGTAGAAATATTTAATTACTGTAAAAGGTTTGTCCATTATGACAAATCTGAACTTGGTTTTACAATTCTATAGATGCATTGTGAGTATTACAGTTTTAAGTATATCAACAATATAATAAAATGAATGAGTGATATGAATGTTAGTGTGGTATTTTTTTCAGTAAGAAGTAGTAAGCTAATTTTGGTTACCAAAAAACAGTTTGCCAGACTCTTGGAACAAAATAGTGGATTCTATTGAAGTCATGGTGCATTCTTCTGTTTTGTTCAGCAGGAGCAGGATTTCCTCTACCTATCTGTGGCATTTCATTGTCTGCTTTGCTATTTCATTACCCTCTCAGCAGAGGGATGAAAATCCAATAGATCACTGGCATATCATTAGTTACTCACTGTCCCCATTAAATCTTAATTTGAACACAAGAAACACTTTTGTCTACTTCTTCCTCTTTCTGGACTCAGATAGCTGCAACAGTATGATAAGAGTAGATTAAATGGGAGTTAATGCAGTAATCTCAAATTTTGTACTGTGGCTATTAGATCATCTTCCCTGGTTTTCATCTGTTGTGTACAAGACAAGCTTGAGTGAGGGATACATCCAACAGAAATGGTAATCAGTAGAAATAGTCACTTCTTTGGAATCTGCACATTTTTATTTCCATGTGAGATGCAATTTATTCATTAAGGGGATTTTTTTAGCTCCAGTGTAGCATGCCTTCGTAGGAGGAAGTTGACCCCAATTTTGTAAGCGGGTGTTTATGAAGTCAAAGGTGCACTCTTAAACAGACTTAGATGCTGGGCCAGCAGCAGAATGCTCAATCTGGCACACACAGGAGAAATTATCCACGATTAAAGAGTTTCTGATTAATATGGATCATGTGCCAAAACTGCACATGCAGCGTATGATCTCAATTAGAGTGAAACCTAATTCTTCAAGGCTAAGCTCCAGATTCATTCTGTAATTTCTTCTTTGTTTAACTTGGACTTTTTTGACAACAGAATCTAAAAGAAATGAGGGGGGAAGGGGTAGAATCCCCCTTGCCACCCCTTGCTATTATAAATTGCAGTTTTGTAGAAAATATCTTTCTTGTGGTACTGTTCTCAATACCTTGGCTATATAACTGCTAGTCAGGTGGTTGTGCATTCCTCTAAAGCACTGCCATTTGGAGTTGCTAATAGAGCTGTAACAGTTTTTGGGAAAGAATGAATACTCGTGTGCAGGTTTTCTGCTTAAAACGTAACTCTTGCCAAAGAAAACTGCTTGAAGGTGGAAAGGAATAAGTATATAATCACGCCACTGTCATTACCTCTGATATTAAGAAAGTAGGAAATGTCAAAGGCCTGTAAGAAAAATAAGTCCGGGTTTAATGAGTCTGCTGGAGAGGAATTATCAGCATTAATCATTTAGCTAGTAGACTAACATAGCTGGCATCAATAGAATAACTTTTTCCATCCCTATTTAATATACAGCCATTGCTTTAGCTTGTTTCTGAAACTTTTTTCTCTCCCGCTAATCCCAAAGCATTCTGGAAAGACAAATTCTAATGAACTAGTATCATTGAATTTTAAGTACTCTTCCAAACAAATTCCCAGTTACTAGGAATCTAGCAATTTATGAAGTAATAAATTTATAAATTTTTAGTATAAAAGTACCAGGAGAGAATAATAGTATAAAACGGACACATGGAATATGTATCTTTTTGACATTTCTATTTTTTAAAAATAGATTAGTGTTTTAATAGGAGATGTTTGCAATATAGTGAGGCAAATTCTAAAGTACAGTCTGGCAGAAGTCATAGCTTAAGTACAGAAAAATTGTTTTAGGGGTCTGTACCTTTTCATTTATTTTTTTGAGGGGAGTATTAGCTGATATGCATATACCTATTACACACATTACAACATTTTATAGCTTCCCTATTCCTGCTTTATGTTTACATAAATAAAGAAACAGCTAAATTAAAAAAAAAAAAAAAGCCCTAAAAAGAGAATTTAAGAAATTTACTTCTGAGAAAGTAGCTGCCACTTCAAGATAGTTTTGTCTTGAAACGACTCCTCTCCTTTTGAGGTGCAGTGGCTTCAGCAGACAGCTTTTGGTTGACATCAGAGGACAACTATTTACACAGGCTTCCTCTGCTGTAGCATTGTACAATCCAGATGCATTTAGGTTCTGTGGTAACAGAATAACTGTTGTGGCTTCTGCATGGCTCTAGCTCTAGATACTTTCAGTGAAATGGAATCCATATGCTGGGGTGACCCTTAATGAAACCCTTTCTCTAATTGCTATATTAAGCTCACTATTTCCTTGTCATTGTTTACACTTTTAAATCTATAATATATTCCAAATTAAGCATGTTTGAATGATAGCATTCTGATTTAATTATGGACATTATCATTGATTAGGGCAGACAATCTAAACAGTGCATAAACTCTGCTGGAATAACTTTATGAACAAAACCAGGCAACTAAGAGGTTCTTATTCTGATAAAGCAAAGCTAGATGCAAGTGCTGTGTTAGAGGAGTTCGGACTGTAACATTGCAAAATAGTAGCAGTGTTCTCTAGATCACGTCCAGCTACCTAATTTTCTGCCTAGTTAATAGCTATTTGTTCATAAAATATTTGAGTCTTTATACGACATAATTTTTCTTATCCTTTCTTTATTTTTTGCTTCTAGTCACTCGGCATGCTCATAATAAAAAATAATACAATTAACATTACTAAGTTTATAATACTGAAGTTATACTTAGCTTCATTTAAAAATAAAGCAGAGGTTTTGTCAGTATGCAGTTTCAAATTTAACATATTTAAGAACGAAGTGATTAGGGGATTACAGGAGAGGGGACCTAGAAATGGGAATCAGAGAGAGTGAATGCATGAAGTGTAAAGTTGATGTTGAAAGTTGAGGAAAGGTGATCCAGATATAGAAGTGATCCAGATAGACAATTGTTCATGAAAGGCTCAGAATCGTAAAAACTGAGACAAAACAAAAGGACTAGAAGAAAAGTGAGTTGTAGAGGGAATGTGAATGGAGAAACTGGGCAAACATGAGCGCCCTAACCTGGACCAGAACAAATTTTAAAGATTATACAAGACTCTGAATAAGTAGGCGGGAGAGGTAGGGAGGGGAATCAGCAGCCTGTGGTTATGCATGAAGATATTTTTCGATAAGGGATCTTCAGCTGGAGAGAAGGTGAGGTAGATGTTTGAGAGGTGAGAAAAGAGGAGGCTGCAATGACGTGGAGGCAGCGTGCCAATAAACATTTGGAAATGATGACAGGGAAGGAAAGTTGGGTTTTGGAGATGCTGAAAAAGAGCTGACTGCCATGACAAGCTGAATGAAAATTGTGAAAGGGAGCTGAGCAAATTACATCTGCTGGGGATTTGCAGGGTGGAGAGAAGTAGTAGAGGAGTAAAAAGAGTGCAGAAAGAAAAAAACAGTTTATTTGTCTCCTTGTTGATGTTGAACTGGAAGCAAAACAAGGATAAGAGGTGGGGGAGAGCCTGTGTTCTTTTCAGAACAATAGTGACAGTGGTGAGACTGTTGGATGAGAAGATAATTTAAAAATGCTGGCAGATGAGCACATCCAATTAAAAAGCAAAATGGAAATGTGGAATGAAGTGGTTTTGGTATGTTGCTACAAGAAAGACATGAAATAAGAGTTAAGTGGATCAGAAAATTATAAAGTTCAGAACTCCAAGAAAGAACTCAGGAGCTCAAGTACTATGGGCAGTTTAAACAACACAATATGAAGAGGAGGGCTGTGGCTTGGCTACTTGTATGACTGCCTGACTTTCAGTGGGAAAGGGTTGGGACTGGATTGTTCAAGATCAGGAAGGAGTTTCAGCTGGCTAGCAGAATATGTCACTGCTAAATTCCAGGTTAGTGGAGACAGAAGGAAGTTGGAGCAGCAACAGAGTGGAAAAGGCCAAGAGAAGAATGTATGCAACACTGAATTCAGTGAAAACAGTAAAGAAAATACAGGGGAGGCAAGGGCAGATAGCATGGACACTAGGGGTTGTGTGCAGAATTGGGTGAGTGTTTCAGAAATGTTTCCATAGAAAAGATCATTTATAGTGTTTGTTTTTCCATGTCTGAACCTTTTGGTTTATTTTATAATGTAGTAGCAAGTTCAACTATATATGCAACAATGAGTTGCAAAGGACTGACTTGGCATCCTGCAGTATCAGTCTCCTACAGATTTAGAGTTTACATCTATGACTTCAGGTCAGCTCTGAGTTCTGCTTTGTGATGCTTCCCTAAAGAGCTTGTGGTGCTATAGCAGAATCATTAGATTAGTGTATGTGGCACATGATTTATTTATGATGATTCAGTGGCCACATTGGGCAGTTCAAGTTGACAAGAATCCTGCTACTAGCTTCCAGCCTTGCCAAATGAGAGCTTCCTGTTACAGTATGAACCTTATTTATTGTATGGGACAGGAGGAAGAATAGCTGGAATAACTGGAATTCTTACCATAGCACTTTAAAGTTAATTACCAGAGACTTGGACATGGCTTTTGAATTTCTCTGTGCTCTTGCAGATTCGAGGTGATTGCCCCGGAGCTGAAGTGCTGAGCTGCACGGTGAGGTGTCTGCCACTTGTGGAGGACGGCAGTAGTGGCTGGTGCTGCTACCGCACGCTCCGTTCTGCAGCAGCTGCAACTTCTAGAGCAGCCCCGTGCAAGATGTCACCTTATTTTATAAGTCAGATATTGCCATGCTCTCACTTAATGCTCTATGCAGCAATTACAGCACAGTTTAATTTATAAACCATTATAGTGTTTGGCTATTACAAATATGTGGTAGTTATTGCTGTGCAATTGAAGCCAAATTATCATGCCATCTGAAACTCCAGGCATCAGGTAACACTTTATTTTATAAGGCAAAAATAACCATTTATTTAAATTGTAAAATCTGTGTATTTACAGAGTGACTCTTTTTCCTCTTCAAGTTTCATAGCAATTACATTGGTAGTTTTTCTGAAAAAGTGGAGTCCTATTTCTGAAAAAATAAGTTATTAGCAATTGCTTCCTGTGCTCGAATAACTGCTTGAATAATTGTACTTGAAAAAGAAACAAAGCAAATTATCCTTTAATGCTGCCTAATAATTTTGGTGGTTAATCCACAAAGACCACAGAGATTGTAAAAGCTGTGGAATTCAGAAATTAAAGCTGTAAACTAAAGCATGTTTTTTGTGGTCGATCTGATATGTGTTTATAAGTAAGTCAGTGAGACAAAAATGGATTTCTGGTTTGTGCTTTTAAGTTTAAAAAAAAAAAAGGGGGGGGGAGGAAAAAAAAAGCTCATCAAGGACATAAGCAGAGTAGTTAAGCAGCGTAAGTTTGAAGAGCTTTTTCTGCAGATAAAGTCTTTTAGTACTGCCATTTAAGTACTTATCTTTTGCGCCAGTTTTGTATTTGAGTGTTGCATGTGGTTTTCCTGTTGAAGTTGTTGTTTTTGTTGTCATTTCTTATTTGCAGACTCTCAGTTCTGAATACCTGCAGTATGTTTGCCAGATATACTGCCATCTCCTTTTGACCTCAAACTTCTATCATCAAAGACTGGAGAGTTAAAGCTACAGACAAATAGTAAAGTTGTTTTCTTTCTGTATCTAGTATTGAAAGTAGCTCTGCTGCTTTCTAAGGTAGGTAACTCAATGCAGAAGCTATTTGAAAGTTGCTAAACACTTTCCATGAGTAGCTCTTGGAGATTTTTAATGACCTGGCCTATTCTGTCTTTGTATTTCCTTTTGTACATTTCTTTGGAATTGTTATAGGCATAAGGTGAAATGTATTTTTGCATGATCTGATGGCTTGAGAGTGATAAAAATTTTGAAGAATGGAACATATACATATAAAAGCAATGGATTCTAGATAGAATGAGTTGTCATGACAAAATGACATTATTGGGAGAGTAACACCTTACTCTGGCAAGTAGGTTTCAGATAGACCTGCCAGAACTTATCTCTTAAATAATTTTATCTTTAATACTGTCTGCAAGCTTAATATTACACATTTTATAACATAAAAGACATTTTCTACATGATATAGTTTACTTTTTAGGTTCTTAAATAGCTAGTAAGAAAAGATAAATCTTCCTGGCATTTAAGCCTGGATTATTAACATGAGTGGTGTTCTTGGAAAGAAGATTTTCTGAATATCCCTTTTTTTTTTTTTTTCCAATAGCAATAGTTTATTCTTCTGAGCTCAGTGTATAAACATCTAGGGCTACAGTAGTAGCTATGATTTTTACTTCTACATGTAATTTCTACCTTGTTGATTATTTTTGTAGCTAGCATGTGCACTTAGTGCAGTCTGTGCACAGCCTTGGGCTCCAGAAACTAACAAAATTTAAATTTGTTTGGAACAAAGTTTTGATCAGAGAAACTCAATTTTGTCTGATTCCTGTATGTGGACTTTTTGACTTCCTGAGTTCAAACCCTTTTGCCTCAAGAACAGAACTCGTACCGAAAGGCTTGGCATGCATGGGATGGCAGGTCCAAAGGAAAGCTGCAGTGTGAAAGCTGCAGGTGAAGTGCAGTGAGCATGTTCACCTACTCGTGTGCCCGGCCCAGGGAACTGAGCCGCATGATACTCCTGTCGGGATATTTTCTAATTGCAATTTTGAGTATTAGGTTTCTTCTACAGGTAGAAGAAGATGAGAAAGATTATATTTACTGTCTATTAATTGTAGAGATACAATAGCTCATGCTGTCTTGGATTGTAGTTCTGTCCACCAGCAGATGGAGACCCAGATCATGACACATAGTTCTACAGGCCTATCTAGTAGTTAACACACAATAACTGGTTGCCAGGTAATTTCAGGGAAATTTAGGTGTTCAACTACCTTTGAGTTTTGGTTCCAAATCTATGCAATTCTGGAGGTGTCTAATCCCCTCCTAATGTTTGGCTAAAAGGTTTGGAAATGAAGGCAAAGAAAAGGTAGATAGACACTTGCGTCTAATAAGCAGGACCAGGCAATCTAACATTCCAGTACCTCTGTTTTGAACTTTAATAAAATATATCATTTTATTAGCTTGGTATGGCATGGTTCTTGCAGGAAGAAGAAAAATAATAATAATAAAACTATGTAGGAAATGTGTTCCTTCAGGATTTGATTTATACCATCCCAGGTGCTTTCTCAAAGCAGCTACAATACTTTCCTATGGGACCGCTTGATGTCTGCAGGACACCTCTGCCAAAGGCTGAGTCTGCAGAGCTTGAGCATTTATCCATCCTGCCTGGCAAAGCTGAAGGCTGCGACAGGGATTGCTGCTTCGCAGACGTGTTGTAGAAATGCTTTCCCTCCTTTTGTTCATGCAGTTTCTCGTTTTTGGCAAAGGGAGTCGCAAAGGCTTGCGGTACTTCTTTCCCTGCTATAGCATAACCCTTTTGAGCCTGCTTAAACTCTACTTGCTGTACGTGAAGTCTTCAGCACTGTCCTGATATTCTTGCTTATTTCAGATTCTTGGGGTTGGGACAGAATGTGAGTAGTGTTCCCAGATTAATAAAAACACACCCCACCCCCCAATCTACTACTACTTTGTGTTAATTTTCCCTGACTTTGGGGAACGTCATAGATTTTCTTGCAAGAATTGGCTGAGTCTCCTGCCATCTTCTAAGTGAAGATATGCTGCTGTATGCAGCATTGCTCTTACTGGTGGAAACCAAAGCTTATCCTCTGGAGAGGTGAAATGAAGGGGCCTGAAAGTACCAGCAGCCAGGATCAGTTCCCGTGGGGGATTTGGAGAGTGCCCACTAGCTTCAGTTGCTTCTTTGCGCTTGAACTTGAAACTGGTGTCAGCCCTCTTGGGCTTAAATCCAGACCATGCTAACAAGGTTGCTGAGAAGCTCCTGTTCCTGATCTTGAGTGCTAGTGGAGGATGAAACTTCGTGGCACTCAGCATGGCAAAATCCAGGTAGTTAAAGGTGTTCAGAAATTCTTATCCTTTCAAAGACTTTCCCTTAGGCATTCTGAAGTAGAATTGTGATACTGCCCCCTCCTTGAAGGAAGGAGGCTTAATGATACTAAAAGGAGTTGAACAGGGTAGTGGTAGGTGGGTGGTCATGTTCTCCAAAAGAACAGTCATACTTTAAAACAAGTTTAAATTCAATTGCAACTTATCTTTCCATATGCACTTTACTTGAGCACAAGCTCTTTATAAGCACAAGTATGCCAAAAAGCATAAACATTTTGTTTTAAATGCTTAAATACAATATTTTGAAAAAAATGTTTTAAAGTCTGTTAAACATCTGGTCTTGTGTATATATAACAGTGATAAAAATGAGAGCTGGATGTATTAGTAGTTATGAGTAAAGGTAATCTAACTGAATGTTAATATTGAATATTTTCAGCAATTGAATATTAATGATGTAGCATGAGCATCTGTAAAATAAGAATACTCTATGCTAATTTCAAATAGCAAAATATATTTGAGAATTAAGCTGTTTGTTTTGGCCCTGTATGATATGAACAGATGAAAAAGGACATGAGAAAATATTCTCTCATATCTTCTGAAAATGACAGAGCTTTTTTGACATACATTACATTTGATAATTAAAGATTCCCTTACTTTAAATAGAAAATATGTATTGTTGTAAGAATTAAATTACAAATATATTGGAAGAGACCAGGTATTACCTCTATTTCTTAAGGCACAATTTTAACCTTCTCACAATCCCCAACTTGTTAGCATCATCTGCAAAGTCAAATGAAGAGCTAGATTTCTGAAGGGGCTGTTAAGGAAAGATTTCTGAGAAGAGTTTCTTGCAACATTTAATGACTTTTTTTTTTCTCCAAATGTTGAGACCCTGTTGCAATGAAGTTGTGGTGCCTGTACTCCCTTTTTCCATCACTTGTAGAGCCACGCTCCTTCCAGCTCCTCCTCCTCCTCCCGTAGCAGCCTTGGCAAAGGTTCCTGGAATTCAGGGGTAGGTGGTGTGTTCTGGCCAGTCTTGCAAACAGCCTCCAAAGCACTAACTGTTGACAAAACTCCTAGTGCTGTTAAAAGTGCAAAAGCTGAACAGTTTGCTAAAGGATGGAGCTGACATCTATGAAATTCTTTTCTTTCTTGATCATTATGTCTCACTTTCCATTCATTTCTTTAGCAAATAGTTTAAACTTGTAAGGCGGGTTTTGTTCTGATTTTGATTGACCAAACTGCAGGACCGCTTACACGGCACCTGTATTTACAGACTGTCCACAGCACAAGTTTCCGAGCTGATCCTATAAGATTTATATATTTGGATAATTCTGAATTTCCTGATTTCTGGTTTATAAGAGAAGAGAGAGGGTAGTGATATAGGGTCCAGAAGCCAAATGTAAAGCCTGTGTAAGACAGCATCATTTTCTTAGGCTAGCAAATAGAGGACATGTTGATGGCAGTATTGGTTTTCAAACTGTTTGGATTCCTGGGACACTTTTGTCTTTTCTAGTTTCTTGTGATAAGCCATTCACATTATCCTGGATACTTATTTGAAAATATAAAGAAAATATATTCTCTGACATGATTTTGTCATTAAGCTGCGAGCCAGTTAGTGCAGCCTTGCAAATCTTTGGGTTTTTGGAGAGAATCACATGATTGGAGAGTAGGTTAGAAAAAGGACAGATCTTATCTTTCAATCCCTGGAATCAGCAGGATTCCTACACGTGTAGTGAGTGGTGGGTCAGAACCCAAAAGCTTCGTATATATAAAGTGTACTGGTGATCTTTGGGGTAAAGGCTACAAAAGATTGTCAGTTAAAATGCTGTTACTTTTTGTTCTCTACCTCCCACCAAAAGTGTCACTAACTCCAAAGTTAGTATCCCTAGAACAGTGAAAAATTGTTTAGCAAATTAAGTCCTCGTGGTTTCAACCAAGGAGTAAATTTTTTTCAGACAATTAAAAGTAATTTATACTTACAGTGTTTACAATATTCAATACGCTAAACAGTTCTTTTTCCCCTGTGATTCTGCATAAAATAATTGTCAGCAATAGCAGCTGTTACTCTCCTTTTGCTCTGTGTGCAGACACATGGATGTCAGTGCAACCAAAATCTGACTGCAAGTTCTGTGTCTGGGGCAGAAACTAGCTGTGTAGTGAGAAAAGTCATAAACTGAGTGCCAGCAGCCAGTGCATTCCACCTAGTTAGTGTGTAACTTCATACTTGTGTACATGTAAGACCTGACAAAAACAAAATTCTGTTTTGGTATGTGTAGAAAATGTTCCCTGTAAGGGGAAATGAAAATTATTTAGATTAAAGTCAAAACAACAATTTAACATCCCTTTGTGTACACAAACACTCTTCTGAAAGTCACAAATCATAGATGCTTGATGTTCAGAGTCATTTTAAATGCTACTTACCTAAAGCCAGGAGATGAGAAACATGTGGCAGACCTTTTCTTCAAAAGTTCAGGCAGGCGAGGGGGAAGCAAGAGGATGTTTGCATCTGCAGGAGGAGGGCCTAAAAATACTCTAAAAGCCGACAGTTCACTTAAATCATTAATCCTGCACTGAAGACATTTCCACATTTTAATGGACTGCAATTAAACCCAATATTTCTTAATACGAGTGTCAGGTGTTTTCAGCAGTGATGCAAATGACTGCTTAGTGCTATAATTCTGAAGGGGAAGGCATTTAGACCAGGCTCATTTGAACAGCCAAATATAAACAAGCGCACATAATTCCATCTGCTTTTTGGCAATTTGTTGTTCCTTTTAGGTTCTCTTTCCCCGTTTGTCTTGTGGACACAGTTTGCAGGAAATGTCAGCCCGTGTGATTGATAGCATGAGATTGGATGTACTGACTTCATGCTTTCATAAAGCAAGACAGCTGTTGGGAGAAACTTTCCTTCAGGAGCTGGAAAGGTTTAAATTTTCCATCTCTTTGACTATTTGGCCTGATGAAGGATTAGGTTTTACCAGACAAGTAAATAAAAAGATGGCTAAGATGTACTAGAAGGTCACTCAAATGATCTTTAAATAGCAATTACTGGAGGGGGGTGGAGGGAAAGTACTCTACATTCTGAATCTACTTAAGTGAGCCCTAAGAATTTATGCTTGTGTTCTCTCAAAGACTTTTTTTAACTGCTCTTTAAAAAAGACAATGTCTAATAATGGGATCCTACAATGGAACCTTATCATAAGCCAGTAGACAGTGAAAATGTTTAATTTCTGTAGTTGTCAGCTGAGTCTCTGTGGTTCTGAGACTTTGGCTCAGTTCCAAAGTTTTCTGTATTGTAGCACACCAATTTGCAGCTCTTCATCTTGCCAAAATTAGATATGGTGGTTTAAATTTAATTACTTACATTTTTAGATAAGTTAATTGTTTCAAAGTAAATGTGCTTTTCTTTTAGGGCAGAAAGGAAAAAACATGGATCATTTATTTTTGAATTATACCTTGACTTGAGAGTTATTATTTTATTTTTGAGAGTGTGTATTTTGCAGGTGTTACAAGCATACTCTTGAAGGGTTTTTTTTTTCTTTTTTTTTTGGCTAACCTGAAGGACTTATGGTGACATTTCTGTCTACACTCATTCTGAAAGTCTTAGACCTACAATTCAGCTGGAATTAGGCCAGGCACTGTTTAGTGAAATGAACAGGCTCAGGAAGTAAAACTCACTTGCCCCCAAACTTTGGTGAGGACTAGATCTACGTGGTGGTTTTACAGTTGAGCGGCACTTCAAATTCCTGTTCAATTACATTTTTTTTATTGCCAGGCTCATCACTGTGATATGACACCAATGCTACTCAAGAGACAGTTTTTCAAGCTAGATTATGTCTAACTGTATTTTAGACTTTTTTTGAGCTCTGTTGTCTATAGTAAAGTGTCATAAGTCAGTAGAAAATATCACGGTATGTTTTTTTAAAGATAAAAAAAAGACCAATTGCCAAAGAAACTTGAAACTTGCACCTTCCTAGAAAGAAGCTTGTTGCAAGGATGCTGACCAATCCTGCTGGTGTACTGTGCAGTATTTTCAAAAGTAAGTCTTGTCACACAGAACATCTTCAAGATAGGCTGTAGACTTCCACAGAGGGAAGTAGAACGCTAGACGAGATTGGGACTGTATCCCCAACCCTGATACAAGCAGTAGAGACAGAACTGGAGAGTCCCCAACATTTCTGTGCCCATCCACAGTTCACTAGTGCTGTTGCCTAGTGTGGGCTATTCTATATCCTTTGCCTTGTTCTTCTCTGAAGTCATAAGTTCAAGGCAAAACACTTAGGGAAGAAAAAATGTGTTTATAAAAAGTCATGATTGCAAGAAAATTTGATATTGCAGCAAATCCTAAAAAACCTCAAATAACTTTTGAAATGCTTTAGGAACCAAGCTGAAATAGAAGCAGTTACTTTGGGCAAACAAAGGGTGACATTAGCTGCTGTGTGGATACATTTTGCAATACTCTGAGGTAAGAGGATACCAAGGAACTCTGTGGGTCACTTCATTTAGATCCAGTAAACATTTCAGTAATCAGTAATCATCTGCAGAATTTCTTAACTCTGTATGGATCTTAGCAACAATCTAATCACTTACAAAAATATACAGTTTCAACACCACTAATTAGGATTCTATAGAAGTGGAAAAAACAGTATATATTCAACTTATACAGCCATTTTATTGTTAAACATTGAAACCAGCCATTTGTTCATACCTAACTCTTTTCTTTCTTTGTATGCTTGCAAATTGATCCTGAGTACCTTTATGTACAGGGTGCTGTATTCATTCTTCTGGTAACCCCATTTAAATAGGTAGTGTTTCATCAGAGAGGAATTTAATGCTTTACATTGCTTTGGCAGATTGTGGCTGAACTATGATAGATAAGCTTCTGGCAGGTTGCTACTTACATTTGAACCATTGCTCCACTAAATTTTCAGAATTCAGTGCGATCAAAGAACTGCTTTACTGTTCTTAGTAATACATTTATAGCATTAATGCCTCAAGGTCCCAGCTGAGACGAGGCCCTATACTACTAGACATTGTACAGATGCAGAAGAAGAGACAATCCATGCCCCAAGAAATTCATAATGGAACTAGCAAGAGTAGACAGAAGTATGACATGCAAAAAGGAATGACTAAATACTAATGGCAGAGTTGCCGAGCTATTTTTTTTATATTCTTTGCCCTAAATGCTGGAATGTGCTGCCTCTGCTGAATTTAGTTCTATTTGTTTTTCTGCCTCACAGATTTTTTTTTAAGTGAATAATTTTATACATTTAACATTAGAAAGCAAAGTACCATAAGTTAAAAAAGAGATAGAAAACAGTGCTTGTAATTGTGGTGTGTTTTCCCTAATGATCATTCTGTGTCCAACTCTAGTACAATTTATCTGAGAAATCTGTGGAAATTAAAATTATCTACTATAACTAGCATTTATACTGCTTTTCTATGCTGCTGCATGCTTGCAAGGCACAGATACTCAGGTATTTAGAGCAGTCATCAGTGAAAATAAAGTCCTGGCCAATATGTCTTTGTGAACAAAAATATTTGTTTGTCAGAGTGACGCTGCAGTGCTCACATCACAGAAGTTGTCCTTGGAAAAGGATGCTCAGAGTTCTCAATACCTCTGACTCTCTTCTTCTGTTCCCTTTCAAAAGTAGTTACCTGCCTGTACAGTGAGTAGGAAAGCCTCGGTGGTAGTTCTCCTGCCATAGCTGCCTTATAGCAGAAAAACAATAATTTTTATATACCCAGTAAGGTTTCCTTCTCTCTGTTGATAGGTTCTGCTTGAAACTTATAAGGAGGTGGCATTAAACTATTGTATGAAATATGTTTTGTTGTCATTGCTCTATACCTTCATTCTGCAAAAATATCCTGAAATCTTAGTCAAGGTTCTAGGCCTCTGAATTAAGAGGAGAAGGTACTGATGTAAAATTATCTGATCTCAGTTATTGATGCAGTATGTAGCAAGCAGCTGCAGTTGTGTGTTAAGGATGTGGTTGTGCTAGGAAGTGTGTAAGTACAGACTAGAGGTATCCTATATTTTGGATTTGCTCAGAACTCACTGACTGCTGATCTCTTATTACCCCAATGTAAACAAATCCAGAGTAAAATCAGAATGGTTGGCTGATGAATATTTTGTCAGAGCAGAGAATATGAGAGAGGCTTTGGTTTTATTATGTATGCACTTGTGGTAATTCTTAGCTACTTTCCATAGCAGAAATTTTGGAAAAGCCTGACGTTTATAGATGATTAAATGATGTATTTTCTTCTTCAAAGTAATTAGGAGTCTTTAATCATGATGTCCTTTACAGAATGTTTGGAGAGGAAGATCACACCCAGAAATCAGCAGGGATGTTACTTTTATTACTGTAGAGCAGTTTTTAGTGAAATGTGCAGTCACAGAAAGTGTCTGCTTTTATGAAAGAAAATATTTTCTTGGATCGTTTTATCATCCTTAATAGCATTGTTCTTTTCCCAGATGATCCTATTCTTGGTGTCTAGACACGAAGGACTAGTGTGGCTGTTCAAAAATGCTGGGATTTCCAGCAGAAGCAGCATAACATTTGGAAAAATCTTCACTAAGCCTTGACCCTCAGAAGGCTAGGGAGTATATTTTGAATTGTTAGTATATTTAAGTTGATGGTGAGCTCCGATCTTGTTTTCTGTCACTGCATTGAAAAAGTACTACATGCTCAAACTCTTCATATTAGTTAATGCTATTGCAACAATCTGAAAGTTGCTGTTCACGCAGAAGGCTTTGCCTCCTGTCACTACCAAAATATTTAGGCAGTTATGTAACGAAATATATGACTTAACAGAAAACTCTGCCCCACTAGTGTTTGGGGGAATCCATGTGTCTTAAAGTGTTTGGTTTATTTGGATTTAATGAAAATACATTTCCCTCCCTTTATTCTCCCACCCCAGTGAACACACGCTTAAGCACCATTTGCCCAAAACTGTTGACTTCCTTAATCAAAGCTTCTGCTGATGTCAATCAGAACTTGCCTAAGCAAGTTGTACCTGATCAATTAAGTCCTATTTGATTCCACTTCTTACTAAGTAGCACCTTTTCCTATTCTGTGCATTAAGGAGACCTAGTTTCTCAGGTTGTGCCTCCAATATAAATTTGACTAGAGTTCCCTGTTACTTACATTACATGGAAAAATGTATTTTTGAACAAAATAACCACGTACAACAGGCTGCTTGGCATAATCGAATACTCTTATGTCTAGGGCGATTTATCAAGAGGGGGAATCAAATTGTTCATGAACTCCTGTTTTATTAAAATTTCACTGAATGAATTACAAGGGCTGTGACTGCAACTGTGTGATTGATCTTATTTATGATCCTCAAGTCTTTTTAAGTGTCTTACTGTTGTAGAAGCATGTTGTAGGAAGCATTTTTTTAGGACTCTAAATTTTTCTGATGTAGACATCTTGATACTAATTACTAGAAAACAATCGGGACCTAAAAATTATACCGAGGGCATCTGAAATTAATTCAAGATGTCTGTAATTGTTGTGACCAAACCTAATTTGTGTCAGAGTAGCATAATGTACTTTTCTTCATTTGCATGAAATAAGTAACAAAACATTTATGCAAATGTGATTGTTAATGGGCAAATAATTGAAAGGAATGTGGTATAGCAGGCATAATCAACAGGAATTGTGAGTTTTTTATCCAAAAATGAGACATAAATGTGCTAAAATGGTACCTAAGAAAGAAATGATTTGATTCGTTGTGGTAGCGTTGCTTTCGCATCAGGATTTTTGGAAGTATTCAGGCATTTTCCCAGGAAATTATTGTAAGTAAACAAAATAGAAACGGAAGAAACCAATGGCTTGACTGAGCACAGTCATGAAAAACCTGCAGACTCTACAATCTGAGCAAGTTTCGCATTGGTAGGACAGTGAGGCCAGTCCTGTCTTTCTCTTACTTGACTCCTTATGAATCTGTGAAGCTTCTGCAAGGAGTAAAAGAAGTAACATTTGTCTGTTTTCTTGTGTATTTGTGGAGTGCTTGCTACAGGTTCCAGTGCTGATCAGTATCTTTTAACTGTTACTGTACTGTAACTAGTAGTACTGATCGCAATTCCATTCGGTTAGCAGAAGGATGAGAGAAATATAGGTTGTGCTATTTTGCAGCCTTTTTATGAGAACCAAAACATTTGCAGGATACTTGAAGATTTTGAAAACTTGCTAGTGTTCGTTCATTGTTTTTAGGCAGTAAGACAAATGGGACTCAACATCTTGCTGAAACTTTATTAAAAACCTTAGCAACTTCTGTTAACAACAACAGAATCCATAAATCCCATATTCATACAGGCTTGGCCATATAGAATGATTAGTTAACTTTGCTGCATTCTGTATTGTATAAAAATAAACAGGCTGGATAGAAGCTTAACCAGGACCATGCTTACAAATGCAGCCCCTCTGTTTTTTGGAGGGCTAGATAATATCTTGCATTCTTTACAGTGTTTGCATCCATTACTTTTTGTCTATGGCATGGTGTAACACTTGAGCAGAGGTGAGCTGGAAGAAAAGCAATCAGTTCAGCTATGCTGTGCCTTTATTGTGTAATTAAGCAAGAAGTTGAAAGCTCAGTGTCATAGCAGAGATTTGGTGTGTTTTTTCTTTTTTTTTTTTTTCCTCAACAAGTTATACTGCAAAAATCTCATTCATTTTCAGTAGTGCTGTACTAATTCTTTCTCTGAAGTGTCACACATGCCATTTTTATCTGTAAAGTTATTTCCTGTGGTAACAAGAAATATTTTAGAATATTTGGTCACATGATATTTAAAGCAAAACCTTTTATAAAGTACTACAGGGCTTCTGGGATTAGGCTATGTGAAGGGTACCTTGCAGAAATTGGATTCTGCAGCTTTTCACATGGCCATATGAAGGAATAAGAGAGTGTGAGTGCTCCTGGATGCTCAGTTCTGTCTTGCCTGCCTGAAGTATGGAAAATTATATATTATTAGAAAATTATATATCACAAACATTTTATCTTTTTTACCTTTTCAGGCCAGTGTGCAACATTTATTGTAGACTTAAATCAGTATAAACTGATAGCTATCCCCGTAATTCTGATGTATATTTTAATGTATGAATCAAGACAAAAAATATAGAACATGGAATTAAAATATTACACCCCCATTTAGAGCCTTAAAATACTGATGTTTTAAAGAAGGGGCTTAGTGTTTTTCTCAGATAGAATACACAATAATGTTAAAGGATTAACATAGCCAGCAGCATTTTTCATTAGTTTGTCATTATTTAATTAGAAAAGTTCATAGAAATGGAGGAGAAATTTACCCATCAGAATTGGTCAAGGAGTAAAAATGGATCAAATATTGTATATATAGTTGAGAGCTTCATTTGGCAATTACGTAAAATTGAAAATTTTATAATGGCACTGTTCCTAAATTGACAACATGCACAAGTGACAGAATATCAAATCTTTAAAGCAGAAAACATAAAGAGAGTAAAATATATTTTTAGACTTAGAGTTGATTGTATTTGGTTTTTGGTTTGCTTTTATCTAGAGCCAAACGGTATAAATAAAAACTGAGTGCTGTGGAATATCAAAAGAGGTTTTCCAAGAGAAAAGCAAGCATGTGCATGTTCCCTCTGAAGGACAGTTTCAGACCAAAGGCGGATTTGGCTCTGGATCAATTTGTGTAGCTTCAGGTCAGACAGAAAAGATATGAGAAGGTCCTATTTTGAGGTTTACAAGACAGTGATACACAGTATTTTCTCCAGCTGTTTTAGACCCAGGTCCTACTTCTCTTTGCTCTCTGTGGTTTCAACTACCCTGGCTTCTCTCAGTTTTCTGGCTTTGGTAGGCCTTATCGCTTTGGTAGGGAAATCATTATTTCCTGTCAGGTTTTCTTTCCCTTTCCAGTCGCGTCCCTCAGGGTTTGCATGTCTGAGAGGGGCACCCTTTCTTTTACAAGAGCATCAGTGTAGGCTTTGGGAGGGCTCTGCATGCAAATATTGCAATGTACTGTGGGTGTAATTGAAACAGAACAGGTTGTTATAACAATGTTTTATCATTAATAAATCCTGAATATTCAAGTAAGGGACAGAGCGAGGCATGTAGTTTGCTGTTTGGGGGTGATTTAAATTTCCTAAAGTGTTTTAGATGTTCAATTTCACTAGCTTAATTGTTAGGGTCTCTGAGTAGATCCACCAGCTTTCAGGTATTTTTTTAAATAATTCTCTGAAGTTAAGCATAAGAAGACATTTAATCTGCCAAAACATACTTTCTTTCTTTTAACTTTTCAGCAGGGACGTTTCCTGCAGCCAGACCCTTTGCTGTGTGTCTTCTGTGACACTGCTGTAGAATGGATTCTGCAAACTACTTGACTTGATAAGGCAAATTCATATGTTAACCTGTTTTTCTTAAGCACAGCAAACTTTGTCCCACAGGTACAATGCAGTGATGCGAACAGATGATGATGTAGTAGTCTTGGTTTACAGAACTAGATACGTAGAAGTTGGTCCCAGCAGAAAGTGATTGTCATTGTCCTTCACTTTCGTCCAGTTCAGCTGGCCAAGGAAGATGCCATTTTTCACAGCTTAAGATTGATGTTCAGAAGAATATGTTGACTCCAACTGCAGGTTTGTTAAAAATGTGTACATTGAAAATGATTTTGAAACTCAGAAAGAGGAAGACGTTCCCTCTGAAACCATTGTAAATTAGCTTTGGATACAGATCCAGATGAATAAAGTTTTGTCAAATAAATATGCAAGGTGCTATGTGGGAGGGAAAGCTCTGATCTGATCACTGATGCTACAACTAATTGCTCCTGTTTCCTGATTCCCTTTGAAACACCGTCTCCAAGACGGCAGCAATGGTGCTAGTGCAGAGCTCATGGTGGAATTGCTCTGAAACTGTTTCTACACGTTTTGCTAGCTTGAAACCAGAATCATTGATTGGTCGGAGGATGGTATTGCATGTGGCGATAGCTGTCAGATCTCTCAAATGTTGACAGTCTTCTAACTGTTGAAATGGAACTCAAAAGTATTTTGTTTCCTTGCATATGGCTCTGTATTCCTTAACTGTCAAATGGTTGTCGTTGTGACCAGTGCACAACCTGAAGAGATCCTCTTGCCAAATCTTGCTTTCTCTGTTAGCTCGTTCACTTAGTCATACTGAAAAATACCAAAACTCCAAAATACCAACATTGAAATCAAAAATATATTACTTGTTGAAAAACTTACCTCAATAGCTTGATTGCCATAATGAAACAGAACCTTGTGGAAGGTTGAATGGTCTTGCCAAGCAGCTCTGTGTCTGTAGAAGGAGGCATCAATTCTTGACAGTAAATATGCAATATGGGAAGTTTGAGAGTGCCAAATACTTAAGAATAAGTTAGCAAGTTATTTTCATTGTATTTTAGAACTCCATGGTTATCAGAGGTCTGCATTTTTTGATGTAATATAGAACCCTGCAAATACGAATTTCTCTCTGCCCTAGTTTTATTTAGCATTTGAGGAAAAAAAAATATTTTCCGGAATACCTTGTTACATATGTCTTACAGCCAAAGCTAGCTAATTTTCCTTTGAAAATATCCCCTTTCGGACAAAATTATAATTTCTTTCTCAATATTTAAAAGTGTTTGGAAAAAAATCTAGGTGGAACGTAAGAGAACGTAAAATTACTAAATAAAAAAAAGGATAATGTTCACTTCACGAAAAATAAACTTGTGAAGTTTACAAAGTAATGCTATCACCACAGCCGCCGTGAGTGAAGAGAGAATTTGTAATGTATGGTGTATGGGCTGTGTTTTATCACAGATTTTTCTGTTTTGCCCGCCTTTTCCTCCCCTTCTCAAGATACCAATGTTAAAACAACTTTTAAAAAAGAATCTTTTTTTTAAAAAAAAAAAAAAAAAAGATAATTGGAATGTTGTTTTGTGAACATGTGTATATTTACCATTATGGCATGCAGTCTGGAAGGGCATAGAGTGTGTAGCTGTAGGGACATACGTCTTGCTTCCGCTAAGTGTAATGCCTTTATTGTTGGTGCATCAAGATTATAAAGACTTCTTGTTCATATAATGGGTACAGCTGGTTGGGTGAGGGGTAGGGGGCTCTTAGGATAAAAAGGCATTTGATTGCTGCTGGGATTCTTGTCAGCAAAATACTCAAAGATGGTTAATTGGACATTAATGTGTCAGATTTTCAACAAAATAACAAGAAATTTGCCAAAAATAAAACCCGAAGGAAACACGCCTCCAAATTTTACAACAAAGCTTTGTTTAAAATAGAAGTTAAAGCAGCTAAGATTTATGACATGTTGACATAACTGATGGTAAAGGAGTTGGCTGAAGCTACGGGTGTGAAGGTCCAAATGAGAACATCTGCATTAAGAAGCTAATTCTCTTAAACATACTGATCAAAATATTAATGCTACATGTAAACACAAGTGCTTTATCTGACAGTGATTTACTTTTGGAACGACCTAATCCAACTATGCACTGCATCTTTATTCATTACCAGCAGCCTTTACTTAACACTTCATGCCCGCTTGCACAGGTGGACAATCTACTCAGAGTGACTATTGTGTTTATGTTATTTTTTCATAAGCAGGGTTTGAAATTTGTCAAACTGCATCATTGTTTAACTATGTGCCAGTCACAGGGAAATTGCCAGATGGAGCAGCTTTCCCCTAACCTTGCTCCAGGCAATGAAATTACACATAGGCCACAGTCTTATGTCAAGTCTTTTTTTTTTAAAAAAAAAAAAAAAGAAAAAAAAAAGCCAAGCCATGAATAGGTATGACTATGTGCATTCACAAAACCTGGCTTTCTTATACCCCTAATTTTATATGAAGGCTCATGCCAATGGTAAATAAAACTTCATGTCCGTCATGTCACTCATTAACTAGGTGCTCATAATTTATGTATTTAAGGCTTGCTTGTCCGCCAAGCAATCAAACAGTAAACCATGTTTTATAGGTGTTAGTGTTTATAGAAACTGTAAATAAATGTCAAACACAAAAAAAATCAGGTTTCAGAAAAATGATCAGGGTTAAGTCATTTATCATTGTTCCAACTGGAAAAATCTGAGAACCTGCCAGTGCCAAAGCAAATGTTTCACTGGCTTTTTCTAACTTGCAGCTTAAACTACCAAATTTTAGAATTTCTATTAGCAGGATTTGATGAAACGGAAAATTTGCAGATCATATGTTTTAGCCGAACTTCTCCCTCAAAGAATGGGGCAAGCTGATTCTTTAAGATGGCTGCCTTTTATTGTAATGATTTGCTCTTTCTGTTTATTTTAAAGACAAGTAATAGTTGAGATGGTGCAGGCAGATGTTAGGCTGCTTCAGAAATGTGGGCAGAGATGGTCTTTGCAAGTGAAGGCAAAAGGAAATCTGCCACCACAACATAGCTGCAGTGGGAATATTCATGTCCGTCTGTCCCCTCGAAACCACGTAAAAGACAGTGAGGACGTGCGGCTCCCTACAAGGACGTGTGGGTCCCTACAAGGGCATGTGGGTCCCTATCGTGCAGCACCTGGAGTTGCCACTGCCTCAGGAGGGCAGAGCCAAGCTCCGTGTTTCTGCCGTGGGCAGGTACTTGCTCGCTTTGGGCCTGTGTTCAAGCACTGCCAGGTGCCAGTATATTCCAGCTGCTTGTGTCCGTGTGTCTAACCTTGCATACGATGCTTGCTAATGATACGTGGTTGGTCTGCTAGGTTTGAAACCCTCTGTGCAATCAGTTGTTATTGCTGAATGGCAGGTTCTGTAGTAGGAGGCAGTCTGCTAGTCGCAGAGTGAAGTACAGAATCTGCTTTGCCAACAGAGAAGAATGCTTGTGCTTCTCAGTGCCGTTTACATGGGTTAAATGCTTTAAAACAAACATACACAATTTAATTTCAGTGTCTGTCGGGCTGGCTTGTCTCTAGCCTTTGCCCTTAAACAAAGCTCCTGGATTGATTAGAAGTTCCCGGAGAGCAACCTGATCAGAGACTTCTGTGTTGCTCTATTTTTGAGAGTTTCTGGAACATGGCGCAGTTCATATTCCTTTACATCATGTTCCCACAGACATAACATGCCGCTGTTTTATAACTTAGAAAGGTTTATCAAATATTTTTGTAATGTGCAGTCTGTACGTTTTCAATAGCTAATGAATTATCATAATTCAACATTATTCTTGGGTCAGATCCTCACGGGATGTAAAGCATCTTAACTGTATTTGCCTTGGTGGGACAGGATGCCTTGATGAAACCTGAGAGTACTGAGGAGCTTTTTGACATATTAAGGGCCAAGAATTTTGCTATGAGATGGTGATTGTTGCAAGTATAAATAATCTGTGATTGTAGAACTGTAGTTGAGGTTTGCTATGTTTATTTTGTGAAATTAAACTAGATTTTTAGCATTGTATTTAGTTTGCTCTGTACTCAAGCTCAAACTTAGTCCTAGGTGTATATTATTAGTAACATAAAAGAGCATAATTCATAAAGTACTACTAATTTTTGTTTTATCCCTGTATAGTAAATCCCTGCAATTCTGGCCTAAATTCATTTTAATATGGTCCTTTTATTTATTTTTATAAACTTGAAATAATCACAGAGAAAATGTGCTTTAGCTCTGTGCCTGTGTGTAGTGCAGGCCTCTCAGATGTATTTATGAGTTCTATTTCCATAGCTACAGTGTTTCAATATTTCCTTCATGCTGTTGTGCTCACCGTATATTACTTTAGTTCTGAGTTATTTGAAAACTTATCCAAATTAAACAAATAGATAGAGTCTAAAGTTCTAAAGTATGGTAATGTGTGGTATCCAGTTTCATAGTATTTCTAGTGAATTTTTAAAGTGATGTTATTTCCACTTACCCAGCCAACTCCCGAGGCCCTCATTGAGGCCTCAGCCTTGAGAACCGTTTCTGAGCGGTGCTGTGCACCTGTGTTAGAGACAAGCCTAAGGATTGTATTTATTTCTTACTCAGCAAAAGTCCCATCTCAAATTTGTGGGGCTCATTAAAGTCCACAGAAAACCTTCAACAACTCTTGGGAAGTCCTATCCACTAAACAGTTAATACCCAGTGTATAGTTATGACAATTTATATACTATATTGTTCTTCAAATTGATTTACTAACTTATAAGGGCCACTTTAATATATATAACCAATACGTTTATTCCATATTTTCTTGTTTCTAAAGGTAGTCTTTGATTCTGTGGGTTATTAAAAAATACACGGAATAAATACCTTCAAATAGCTAAGAACATAATTCAAGCCTTGTAACGCATGTTTTAAAAATCAAGACTTTTTCTGGCTCATTACCCAGCCTGTAGACCCAATCTTTTTAATTAATGTAAGAACACCTTCTTTATGGCATGTTCATGTTTACTCAAAAGTCACATCATTTTTCAAATTATACAAGGTGTCAGTACTAAGTGTAATGAACTTTACTGCTAGAATTCCAAAATGAGCACTACATTTTTTTCTTCCCTAAATCATTCTAGAAAAAAGAAGAACCTAAAATGTTTTCCACTGGTAGCACTCTATGTGCAGTGTGCCTTATAGATAAAATTCTCACAGAGAAGTAATAAGATTTAGTTTTATATGGGTTGTTATAATAGCTAAGCAATATCAATGAATGCACAGCAAATTTCTGCATGTTGCTGTCCAGAGTGGCGCACTGTCCTCATGTGGAGCAAAGTTTATGCTCCTGATGGCAGCTCATGCTGGATCAGCAGGATTTTTCTTCGGTCGTAGTGAAGCACCCATCGTGGACTAAGGACAGTCCTAAGCAGCCACAGTTGCTGCTGCTCTCCTGGGTCTGTGAACCTGATTGTCTCCAGTATGTGGTTCTGGCTTTCGTTTTATTAGGCCAGATGGCGGAAAGTGGTGTACAGAACTAGGTCAGGATTTGGCCTCTTAATTTCTATTCATGATTACAAGCAACTGTGTAGTCCCAACAATTTTAGGGAAGTTAGAAGTGTTTGGTGGCCCTTCATTTTCTCCCCCTACCTAACGTAGACCTGGATATATGGAGAGAGTCTTTATTAAAATGCTCCAAATACGTTTCTGCATCTGTTAATTACCTGATTTAGGATGCGTTTCATCCATGATGCATAAACACAAATACAAGCTTACAAGGAGGAAAATACAACTACTTTGCAGCAAGGTTCATTCTGTTTATTTTCCAAGTGTGAAACCTTTTAGATTTAGAAATCTTGTTCAGCATTTTTATATCTTAACCTCTATTAAAGTTCATAAATTTATTTTTTGTGGTTCTGTTTATGTAATATTGTTGCTATAAGTAAGACTAAAAATGAGGGCTGCTGCTTGCTAGATACATAGTTTCCCAAATCAGAAAGTTTCTCCTTTTCATATATAAGAGGGTAAGGAAGCTCGGCAGCGTTCTGCCGGTCCCGGCACTGCTTGCTTAAGTGTGTCTTTGATGTCAGTATTTGCACAGTGCATCTTAACAGTCCTCACTATCAGGAACATGTATGTTTGTTGTTGTAACCAACCTGTGGTGGTTTTTTTTTTCTCCAGCTATGTTGTTATAAATCCCAATTTTTGTTTGTTCCTTTGGGTGATGTAATTAAAACGTGAAAAGTATCTCTTTTTTTAGCCAAAATAATCTATCCTACCCCATGCTTTTTGTGTTTTGAGAATTGGTGAATAATCGTGCCCTATTCATCTTGTCCGTGTCATGTGTGATCTGGTAGATCTGTCAGTAGTAGTTTTTGGTATTGTGGTGAATAGAGTACCCCAGAAAACTCCAATTTGAACTCTGTTGTGATTCTATTTTAAACCTCCCCTCTTTCTAGTTGCTGGGAACTTTATTCCTTATGATGGAGCATTCCTATGCTTATCTTTTGGTGACTTTTGCTGTTGTGATTTTGTATTCTCATTAGATATTTTGACATGTTCTTTGGGGTGTGATGCTTATACTACTTCAAAAGATTGGAAGACCAGTAGCGCTTATTTAAAAAACAAAAGCAAAAAACATGATTAAAATCTTTGTTTTTGTAGAGTCCTGCATATGATGTTCTGCTTAAATGAATCAATGTTGAACTTCAATTTAAGAACTTGATTGATTCTCTGCAAAAAGATTATAGCAAAATGTCTCCTGTTTCCTCCTGTACATGTCTTGTTTTCTCTTGCACAAAAAGTCTATTTTAAAAAAAATGGAATGTGCAAGTTATGAAATATTTTTCAGATTAAACTTTTTGGTTATTAAAAATATAATATACAGCAAGAGCTGTAAATAAGCATCTCATAACTGAGTTGATAACTACCTAGATTTTTCTCAAATCCTCAACTTAAACTAAAACCAGACTTTTTGATCAGCTTAGTTGCAGTCACTGAGTTTAATGAAAATTTATAGCTAATTCTCACAAGCAATGATAGAATTTCTAGTTGCATTTTCAGTATCACTTGAAGACATTCCCTTAAGCTTCCTTCCTTAAGCTATTTGACTCTTGCATTGTTTAAAACTCAAAAGAAAATCTTCTATGAGATCATAAAGATTATTTTCTAAAAATAAATATTTTGAAGATGCAGCACAAAAACATGGATTAGATTTCCTATTCCATAAACCAAATCTACAAGTAATACAATAAGTGTGAATTCTATTTTAAATTAGAAAATATTATAATCTCAATGATATTATTGAAATGAACATAGCTTTTTCAAGTTAAATCCAAATCAGAAGACTTTTATCTACTTTCATTTTCTGCAGTAATGTTTATGTTTATTGTTACACTCAAGAATTTTCTAGAGCAACTCTATTTAAAGAGGTTTCTGTTGTAAGTTCGCTTGTTTCATGTTCCTTAAAGCTGTATATACACTCCATATCTGACATTAGTTAGGCTGCATAGTTAAGGTTGTATAGCATTAGTTTGTATTCACTTTTTTTTTTTTTTTTCCTCCAGATTATCTAGCTAAATTGAAAGTGAGTTGAATTGTCGTTTTGTCAGGTACAATTTTGATGAATTTTAGGTCATCGTATTTAAGTTCCTTCTAGTGCTTGCATAATATAACTTGTCAAAATACCAATACCAGGCTACTTCACAGCCAGACAAAACGCTCCTGTGGACAGGTCTTTTGTTTTTCATAATGGAAAATGAAACTGTTAATGTGGGAATAAACTACTTGAAGGGGAGCTGATGTTTTGCATTATTTCACAAGGGTTAATGTAGTTCTTCTAAGTGCAACTGAGAGCATGTGAGATCAGTTGATAGTGCATTTAGTGTTGATAGTGTTGTCATGATGGATGTGGTAGTAATGTCTTGTCAAAAGTGTCTTTTGACATATGGAATTAAATTTATTAAGAAACAAGCCTTATTTTAGTATTCTTCTCTCTCCAGAGAGCACTGTGAAGGATTATTAAATGACATTAAACAGTTAAAACATTGGGTTTTTTTCCTGGAGCTTAGAGTTGCCTTTGGAATATCACAGATACCAGCTAAAAGCCAAATATTAATGTCTTTTTTTAATTGTACAAAGACATCTAAACATTAGCGTGAACTTGAGCCATTCAGAGCTTAAATCGGATTTTTAAATGGCAGCCTTTTAGAGCTGTTGACCCAGAGAACATTCTGTTGCTTCAGTGGAGCCCGTATGATTTTTCTCCTCACACATAATGAGCCGTGAACTCCTTGCCTGTTGTCTGCTCCCTCTGCGGGGAGACGACCGCAGCCAACAAGCCCAGTGCTGCTTTCTGCGATGCAAGCAGTGATGCATTGCAGGTGCTTTGCTCGTCTCCTCACACCTCTCAGAAACATTAGAGGGGATTTTCAACTTCCTATTCAACTTTTACATGGAAAGTCAGGCCAGTGTCTGGATTAGAAAACCAATAAATCTTCTGACTTATTGTGCAAGCATCCAGTTCATATCTGCTGTTACTGTGGCTTGCAGTATGTGGCTTGCCATATTGACCTCTCTTGAAGCTGTTTGAACAACAGCTCAATGAATATATCTAAAGACCCATCACATGATGCAAGCAGAGAAAATGTTACTTTTCTGATGTTTGTGAATAAAAATTGGGCCTTAATTTGCTTTCTCTCTTAATCATCCTTTGTTTGGGTTACCCTGTAGGTGGCCATCCACAAAGATAGGAGCTTCAGGGCCATAAATACAGTCCAGCAGGATGCAAGGTGCTGAAAAGTGTGACTTCACTCTGCTGTTCCACTGCTGCACTGAAACAAATGATTGTTGATTTGTATTTAATGCTCAATTTCCTCTCCATTACTACAAACCGTGCAAGACAGACCTTGTTGCAGGCTATTCATATGAAAGCTCAATCTATCCGGTTTCACATCTGCTAAAAGCCCCAATGTCATAGTAATTACAGTCTTCCCTTGGAAAGAATTTGGATTTTAAGACTAAAGAAAGATCTACTTATTCATAGCTAATGTTCTGACTTACACAGTTTGCTGTTTGCACGTTAGAGTGGTACTTTTGCATTTATAAATATATTTAAAACATATCAAAAGTACAGGAAATAAGTGTAATGGTTGTGCATTTTCTAGGTATTTTACATCTACAAATGTCTTCAAATTACAATATCTCTGCTTTAATTTCTATGCCGTAGCAATTACTTATCCATGGTCCTTGGCCTATACGCCACAGCTAAGCATAAGGTTATATTGTACTCTTGCTAAGTCAAAGGAGATAAAAGGTGAGTCTCTGACAAGACAAATTCATGTCATAAGAGGAATGATTCTAGGACCTTGTTTGCTCTTGTCTCACCTCCTGTTATGTCCATCTCTTTTGCTGCCCTTTCCTGCCACTCTTTTAGCACTAAATCTTCAGACTTCGATTTGTAGAAACTAATCCCATAATTTCCCTGGTGTTTGTTCTGCCCTCTTTTATTTTGTTGGATCACTGTCTTTTTCTTTTTTTTTCTAGTTTTTTGTTGCTAGTGTGTGTCTTAGATTCCTCTATCATCCTGTTTCAGAATGAAACAAAACAAAACTAACTGGATTCCTCCTTCTGGAACTTTACTTACTGCGGTTCCAGTTGGGATCAAGGCTCCATGAGCAATGTGAGACTTGAAAGGGTCTTCTGCCTTGCTGAGCCCAATCCAGTGCTGTTACAGGAAGCTGTCATTGACATTGTGTGTCAAAGGTAAATAATGTCTCCATCAAATAATCTCCCTCAAACTTTAAAAATGATGATTGGTTCCTCAGTTTCTGTTGAAAGCTTACTCACTGTTTCAGATGCATCTTTATCTTGCTAATTTAGAAATTTTCTCAACAAGATTTTCCTGATACACTCTATGTAGGTGACTAGTAGTTAAATACATAATGAGCATTAAAAAGTTCCATGCCTTCTCCTTATCCAGAACACTGAGGTCTTCAACTGTTTTATGATGTCTATACAATGTCCAGTTTCAGCACATTTACTAGAAGATCAGGTTCCTCCAGTTTATTAATTGGATTCTTTGTGTCACAAAGCAAATCTCTCAGTTGTTTCCAATGCTTTTTGAAAGCTCAAGAGCCATTCAGGATAAGTATACAGTTTTTAGTGTTATAAATGACATCTTTCCTCCTCAGTGTGGGTAATGTTCTGCAATGTGATGATGATTTTCTTTTTTGCAAAACTGAAAAATGAAAATGAAATAATCTGTCTTTTAAAGCAACAGGATGCAGTCAAGAATTTGCTCCTTCAGGTTTTATTCTCACAGTTAGATCTTATTATGCAAGTAGCGTTGGTGAAGTGTTTCCACTGAGTGCCTGTCTTAAGTATCTGTATAAGATTACTCTGACAGCTACTCAACAAGCATATCTGCCTTTATTAGTACATATGGATATTGTGAATGGTAATTATTGTATTAATTAGAGTCTAAAGATTGAGTGAAATTTTCAGATTATCTAACTTTTCATTTGACTTTATTTTTCAAGTGTTCATTTGCTCAATGTAGTTAGTCATTTAACCATTTGGAGTGGATTTTTCTTTCAGATGGATTAAAAAAAAAAAAAAAAAAGGAATATGCTATCTTTACACCCAGAAATGAGTCAAGGAATTTCAGGGGCAGATATATATATATATATATGTATTTTAAAGTTCATTCCATTTTAGAAAAATGTTTTCCATACACTGAATCTCATACAGCAAATATAAGATTTTTCTATTGCAGATAAAACAGTCTGTCTGGAATTTGGGGACTTAAAATATATATATATATATATATATATATATATATATATACTGCAGGTGTTTTGGGCCAGCTCTTAAGTACCCAAAAGAATCCAATTTTAAATTTCTTACAACATTATGTGATGCATCATTTCCTTGTGCATGCTTCAACTACAGCAAATTATTCAATTTATAAAAGACATTTTATTTATTTTTTACGCCCACATGGTCATTTGCCTGTGAAATGCACATTACATTTAGTGCTTGTTTATATTACAGTGAAGTGATCCCTGTAGATGGCCCAAGTGAACGGCTTCATACTGCTGGAGAAGGAAAAGTTTAACCCCTTCGCAAGCTTGGTGGATTAGTTGTGACCTGTGAAGGAAAGCTCGTGGCAAGGAGAGAAAAAGCAACAACAGAAAATGCAAAGCGGAACCTAACTAGAAACTAACAGAAATTTAATCTTTTAGATGTAATAAATTGCTTTGTGTGCCTGACTGTTGTTGTCATTTCAGTTATGTAGTCATATAGGTTTTATGTTTCTGATGGGGATCGTCCTTTATACTGTTTAGAGTTACCCAAAGTATGTCTGTAGCGTCATGTGCATTGCAGATGTGTATGATGATGTATCTACACCTTTCAGATGAACTATGACTAACCATTTTTTTTATTATTATTTTTAACAGAAAATCAGAATCTAGTCTGTAAAATACTACAGATTTATTCAAATCATGCAGTGATGATGGGACACAATAATCTGAAGCGATCCAAGGAATTTCAGTGTAAGTTGTTAAAGCTGGTTTGCTTTGTTTTTACTTTTTGGGAAATGTGGAACACTGTTGACAGAGAATTTATGCTTCAACTTAAAAAGATTCCCCCCCCCAAAAAAAAATCTGTAAGATACTATAATCAGACACATGCTGCAAACTAGGAATTTTGTTGCTCATGTGCAGACATGAAGAAAAACAAGTGTACAGATTTTAAATTGAAGACTTTGTACGTGCAACAGCATTGGCAGTTCAGTATCATTCAAATTCAGTGTTTAAAAAAATTAATTTCGAAGCTAAAGAGAACCTGTCAGTCCTAACTTAAGTTCATGTTCAGGTGTCTTGGTTGCATCACTGATTTCCTTTTATACAAGAATCATACTTTCTATGTCCAACACATTGAATCTCTCTGTAAAGAAAGAAAAAAAATTTATAGAGATACAAACACATCATAAATCATGTAATTTACAATTTCTTGGTACTAAGTGTTTATAGTTTATGAGACACAGCTGTTGAAAAGCTTATGATGAAAAAATGGTACTTAGATATGTCTGAAGAAGTATGAACTTCTGTTTATAATAATTTTATAAAATACGGCAAAGTTTTCATCCAGGAATTAATTTTGTCAATTCATTTAAAAAAAGTCATCAGGTAAATATATGCACAAATTAATACCAATTCTTCTAAATACTCTTTCTGTATATTGCATTTTACTTGCTCTGAACAGTGACATCCAGGGCTTTGGATTTGGATTTGTTGTTCAAGGCCATTACCTTGTTTTTAGCTTGCTTCTGCTTTCTGAAATAGAATATTCTAACTTTTTCCTTGTTGCAGTGCTGAGTATAATGTTTTGTCGTTTCACTGCAGTACCATCAGACCTTGTGGAACATGTCTTATGTGCAAAAAAAATTTAGGTCGGATGGGACTGTAATGATCAAGACTGAAAATGACTTGTGCGAGGAGCTTATGAGAGTTTCATGCAAAACTGGGTTGGTGTGCGTTATAGTTGCTCACGTCTGAGTAGCAAAACAATAGAATAGTCTGCTGACCGTGTGGTTCATTTCTAGTGTTAAAAGAGCAAGAAGGTTTTAGAAGTTCCCTGAAGATCCCTCTCTGCTGCTCCTTGTCTCCTGAAAAGTAATGGCTGATTGTGGAAGGACTGTTCTGTGTGGAGAGCGTTTTCTCCTGTTTATTAACTTGGGGACAGCAGAAGCATAATGAGTTTGTTTTATATGTTGTGTTAAGCTGACCAGCTCTCCTGTTTTTTGTAATAACTGAGTGAAATTGAGATACTTGTGCTGCTGAGGCTGTGGGATCTGTCGCAGACCAAGGGCAGTAGCAACCCTCACCTAGAGCAGAGCTGGGTAAAGAGCAGTGCAGTGCAAGAGGAAATCTGCCTCCTACCATTAGCCCGCATACACCGAGAGTCCAAATCCCGATTTGAGCTTGCTTGAGTGTCTAAAATTTTGTTTGTTTATTTATTTCTCTTCTGATGATCCCTGCAGTGATCTCATATGTGGTGAGATTGCAATTTGGAGACTGTGGAGTAGCACAGAAATACAATTCAGTGGAGAGATTTGGTGGGGACTTAATGCTGAAGACCTATTGAGTTATGAGAATGCCATTTTTTATTCTTCTCAATTATTTCTCCTTTGTTTCTGTTTTGTTTTGAAATATAGATCAAACCTTGTTTGTACCAAGCTCTGAAAAAACAGAATTAAATGAAAAGAATGTTTAAGTTTTGCTTCACAACATGAGTGAATGCTAGAGTTGCACAGCACAGCTATACTTCATCCTAGACCAAAAGGAAACAGGATCCTCACAACCATGGTCGTAGCTTGACAAAGTCTCTTGGTTAGACGTTTCTATAGAAGGAAATGATTTGTTGTATTTCTTTATTTACTATCCCATGTGATCCTGAGTTTCAGTGAACTGTCAGCTTGCTGTGGTTTATTCCTTTTCATTGCAGACAAAAGAAAAGAAACGTTGAAATTGGAAACAGTCTTGTTGCATGCATCTCCCATTTTCAGTGGAGCCAATGGGCATTATAATGTATGGGTGTCGCTTTACAAAAATCTCTCCAGTTGACTTAGGCATTTAAATGTTTTAGCTTTCCACAAGATTTTGAATCAAACACACTGAGACAAAGCTTCCTTTGGGAAATGCTGGCTTTATGTGGGAGACTATGCTGTATATGTATGTGCATGTATGTATATCGTGAATGCGACGCAGGCCCAGGCGTTATGTTTAAAGGATGCATGTTAGTATGTGTTCTTGTTGCGTTTATCTCATTATTCTCTTACATCAACAAAGTAGTGCACGGCCTTTAAAAACCACTGTCTGAACTGATTTTTGCAACATTGTCCTGTGTAAGTAATTCTGCATGTTCCCCTGACCCATGAGACTCTGTGTGGAGGAATGCACCAGACATCACTTGTCTCCAAATGCAACAAGCAGCAGCACAGAGCTGCTGCTTCTGCAGGTCATCTTTCCTGACTTCCCCAGGTAAAGCCACAAAATACAGTTCATTGCCTTTGGTAAAAATGAAGTAAAATAACCTCTGCTAACTTCTCCTGCAAACAATATAGATTCAGGCTGTCCTAGAAAACTAAGCACTGTTGTGTCCTGTGAGAAAGATTGGAATCAACCAAAGCAGTGGGAGAGATGCACAAATTTGCCACCTGCTTGCTTTCAGATAGCAAATAATTAAAATATATATTTTACACAGTGCCATTATTGGCATTAATTTATACTGGAAACAGAAAACAGGCTATTTTAGACTAAATAAATTGTTTGATCTAGCTAGTAATGAGAATAAATGCGGTAATAAGAATAATTTATGCCTTATGGTTTCAGTCTAGTTCTTGGCAGCACCTAGCCTCTTTATCTCTTGATGGCTAACAGGAGAGCCAACGAGTGGAGGAGTTTTTCAATGTTGGTACCTCTGTGACAAACGAATGAAGAAACAGGCTGTGTAACTGCCAGCAATTTGCTGTTACCATTCTGTGAACTTGTCATCAGGGCTCTCGATGTTTTCCACAAGGGATAAATTTGATTACAAGCTCCTTAACACATTTACTTCTCTTAAACTGAGCCTAAACATCAACTTGTTTGTGCCTATGAAGCTGACTAAACAAAAACTACCTGACACGCAGTCTCAGTTGATCCTGAGCTCTCTCACTTGGGCGCTCTGTGCACTTCTACCCAATCAGTTTGGTTTCTAGGCCGTGTCTAAATGTCATATTGGGCCATCCAGCCTCAGCAATGAGCATGTCTTGAGAAACCATCTGTGAACTTAGGGATCAAATAGTCCTTGTTATAGAAAGTAGGGGCAACAAACAGTGCTGAGACACACAATTATTGAATTCCCATGTTTGTTCCAGTGCAAGAGGCTTTCCTATTGCCTCCTCATGGCTCCAGACTCTATAAAACAGATACTGTTGGTAGAGATTATGAATTCCTGTACTCTTTACTGTGTATATACACTTTTCTATCTGTATATGTTGCAATAAAACAACATACATAAGGTTATAAAAACAGCCTGAAAGTGACTGACATGTGAATAATGCTCAGTCAAGGCAATAATGCTCATGTAACAAGCTTCTGAGAAAATAATGTATTTGGTCAATAATAGACTTTCAAAAAATGAACTGCTTGTTTTTAATTAACCTCATATTTAGCTATTTAGTCATGCCATGTCCATCAACTCCACTAATAAAAAAGAAAAAAAAAAAGAAAAAAGTGCTGCCTTGAAACACAGTGTTGTTGCCTTAAACTTTCATCTCTTCCTTCTTGGCTTTCTCCTCTGCATTCCACCTTGGCGTGTTTTAGAAGATCGAGGCAAATCATGGCTTGTCATGTTACTTGAAATTCCGTGCTCATCTTTTGTAAGAACAGTGTTAGGTGATTCATTTGTGACAGAGCATCCCATTATGGTGTGACAGATTGTCAAGGAGAACCTGCTCTAAGTACTTAGCAACAATATAGTGCTTCTAATGTGTCACTTGGCACTTTTCAGTTTCTCTTCTCCCCCTCGCCCTCCTCCTGGAGTGGGGCTACAGGTTGACAGATTTTAATCCTCTAAGAGTTCCGAAAAAGCGATAGGTGGAACTGTATAATACTCAGTAAAACTGAGAAGGACAGGCAGTGCCCACAGATTCCTGACAGAGAGGAAATAGGTCCTGTGGTCTTAAGGTCCTTGTGACATGATGTTTAGTAGTATATTGTGGAGTTTGGTTTGTTTTTTCTTAATATTTCTTAAAGGAAAAAACATACACTAAAAGAAGAAAAAATTAAAAAGAACATGGATTCATAGCCCAGTTATGGAGCAGATCTGAAATAAATTATAACGTCCACATATGTAATTCTTTGTGCTGTTCTGTTTTTGTGCTTACATAGATAGAGTCCCTGTCTCACCAAATCCCGGTAATCCAACACTGAGAAGAGGGTTTAGGGGGTTCTTTCTCTGCCTTGTCTTTGTTAGCATTTTCTGTTTGACCGAATGGCATATCAACATTGGCACTTTTTTACACCTTTGCAAGTTATCCCTTGCAGAACATGGTTTCAAAAGAAAGTCTGTCCCCAGACAGATGAAACAGAACTGGCAGATTGGCTGGAGAGCTGGTTCCTGTCCTGCCCGTGCACCCCACGCTCCTGGCACGCTAACTGCGCTTTGGTGCGCGCAAATGACCTCTCTCTGCAGCGCTTCCCTTAGAAATAAGGTGTCCTAATTATGTGCCTAGATGTGATGTTACGAGCCTATTATTTTGTCCACTATTTTGACAGCTGTTGCATGCCCATGTTTGATGAGACCAGTATGTTGCTATTAGCCTGAGTTTTTTTCTAGAAAGAACGGTAGAAGAATAATTTATCATGTTAACAAGTAGGGCATCGCTCTAAATTAAGTGAAAGAAAATAATTTCTAGAAAACAATATTCTCTGGTGTCTATTCTACTGTGAAAGTAAGAAATTCACACTACTTTCTCCTCTTCCTATATAATGTATTTGCTTATTGATCTATGTGTCCTTGCTTCTGAATTCTTTTCAAGTTTTCTCAACTATTTCTTTAATTTGAGGAAGAGACTTTGTTGACATTGAAAAATATGAGATATTTCTATCATTTCAAGGTAAAAGGGTTTTCTTGCTAAAATAGTGAATAAAGTATTAGTGAAGAGAATCCAGCTTTATAAAAAGAAGGATTTTCATATGCTCTGTTTCTTGCCTATATATCCATAAGCACAGTGTTAAGTGGAAGTGTCATTCTGTCAGAAATCTAAGGAGCACATTGGTGATTGCTTGATTTGTGTTATCCTTTTTTTGATTCCAGAAGAATGTCTTTGTTATCTGGCTTTGGCAGAAAAAGTGGAATTATTGTGGTATTTTAATCTTCCATCACTAACTGTTGCTTGTAGGTTTAATATAATCCTTTTTTGTCTGACACCTTCTTGATGTTTTTAATTGCTTCAGTAGTTTATAAATATGAATACTACTTCTTCCATGCAAAATGTAAGCACCGCTTGTATGTAATAACTTTTCCAGGATTAGAACCGCTTCTAGCTCAGGTTGCAGTAGCGTTCGCTGGGCTGGATTTCCATCTTAAACTGCAAAGTGATCACAAATTACTTGTGGCTGGGCATCTCACTCGTGGACTAGCGCAGTTCTGCTAAAGCCAGGCCTTGACTACCCGGAGGCTCTGACAGCCAGGAACTCAAATTGCATTGTTTGTGAGACCTGTCTGGGGCAAAACTTTCCTAATCCAGATCATAGGTGAATTCCAGAAAAGAGATGTCATTTACCCTGATTATTCTGCGTAGTTTGAGCCTGGCTTTTGGAACAGGGTGGTTACTGGGCAGGAATATCTAAAATAAGTGATATCATTTAGCAATATGGTACTCCTCTTATGTCCTTTTCCTAAAGACAAAAAATACTGCTAGAAAAAACAGTTCTCATATTTGATTTAAACTCTGCCTCTTTATAGCAGAACTTTGCAGTCCTAAGCCCTAATTTCCTTTTCCTTATACTTAAAACGAATGGATTTGTCACGTGAAAAGGGAAAAGAAAAAAGCATCCTCCGCCTCCCCTCCACAACAACCCCCTCCCAAAAAAGAAAAAGAAGAAAAATGATGATACAGAGAAAATACCTTAAAGAAATGCAGAGCAACTGCAGTTATGATTGACCTGAAGTCAAATAAAACCAGCAAAAGACTGGAAGTGTATTTCACATTTTTTCCCTCTTCAATGTGCAGTGGCTTTCCATGTTGAAAAAAATGTAATAATAATAAAAAGAAAAGCAGGCCTAGTATCAAACTCTCCCTCTAAGCAGGAGTTGACAATGAACTATAAGCACTGCGAGGTGGTAGCATCTGCTTTTCTGTATCCAATTCATGGAAGGCTTCAGAAGACCAACTGACCTATGCTGACTTCTACCACATAAGGATCTGACCTCAAATGTCCTTAATTTCTAAGTAGATTAGAACAAGTTGTTTCTCTAGGTACTGCATCCTGGCAGGTTGTCTCCCAGGAAAGAACACTGCTCTGCGTGCCGGGGCTCCGTGTGAAATCCAGCCCTGCTCGTTGCCGACAGGCGCTGCGCAAGGCCGGGCCGCCGCTCGTGAGGGCTGTGCCCTCCCCGCCATGCAGCACGCGCGAGCCGCAGCTCCGCTCCTTCCCAACCCTTGTTTTCTGCGAGACTCTTTTCCTTTTCCTTTTTTTTGTGGGGGAGGTGACTGTTTAGATTTTTGCCTGCAAATGCAAGAAACTTGCATTTCTTTGAAAAATGAGATGCAGAGAGAAAGACTGAAGTTTGACAAGCTTATACTAGGGATAGGCCTAACATGAGTTCCACAAACAAATTAATTGTGACACTTGTGTAAATTCAGAAAAGCTCCTGCTATTGATATTTTAGTAAACTCAATTTAACTGTTGTTCTTTTTTTGATTTTGCTTCCTGTCACTGTTGATTAGTCAAGTTTTTGTGCTTAAACTTGAGCTTCCTCATTGATTTGCTCCTCTTTCCAAATTATTCATTTTTGTATATAATGTAAAAGAGCACTCCATGGTATCTAGTCCCTGGTATCAGCTCTAGACTAAAATTTCACTTTTACGTAATGGGTCTCCTGTTGAAGTCAGTGGAAAACTTACTAGAATTGACTTAAGCAGAAGCAGCAGGCTAGTTATAAAGTGGGAAGCACAGTTCTAGGAAAAGATATACAGCAGAAGCACGGGGCAGGCATTTGGAGAGGTTGCTACAATATAGATTTTTACATGATGGAAAGGCAGTTTTACCAAGCCATGAATAAATCATTTTACTGCATGGTAATGATTTTAGATTATTTAATTTTGAATATTATGCTTTTATGTTAACACTGAAGAAGTATGTATTTCTTATATGCATCTGTGAGATCTAAGGGATCTTTTTTTTCTTCCTGAAAATCAATTACTTGGAATATAATGCCTTAGATAAATTACAAAAAATATTTTTGTTTATCTCCGGACTGTGTGTGTTTGAAATAGCAGCATGGGAGTTGTCGTACTTATCCACAACCTTTGTCATTAATAAAAGGCTTTCTTTAAGTTTGGTGGGTTTGGATCAGAATCTCTGGAGGCCTAATGGGTGTCAGTGGGCCTGACCTCTGGGTCTCATCCCTCTTTTTCCTCTTTAATAGGCCTGAGTGTTTATGTTCATCTCATTTCTTAACTACACACAGGACCAAGGAAAGCCCGTAACAGTGCAGGAGGATGATCTCCTGCAATGTGGAATCTAGAGCCTTGGAACCGTTCAAACCACAGACATTTTGATTAATTTTGACTATCACAGTAAGTAACTGAGAACTCCCCTCATGGTGAAATACTTTTATTTTGTAAACCAGATAACCTGAAACCATCTCGACAGCTTTTATGGGAGAAGCTATTGCCACAAGAGATGTTAATGCGTAGAATTAGGATTTCAACCTACTTTGCTAACGAAGTACCGAGGCAGTGCTGCTGCCTTTTTTGAGTGGGATGCATGGCATGCGTGTCCTACCGGTGTCATCAAGGAGGATGCGATGCTACTTTACTGTCAAATTAGTTCAGTATTTGGTAAAGGCTGCATTCTTTTTGATACTGTAAACACCCTGGAGTGCTTTTTGCGCTCCCCCATGATAGATCTTGGTATATTTATCCTTAGCAGTTTTATGACTGTATCATAGCAAGATACCTCTGCATTTTCCAAAAAGTGGATGCATGCTCAAGGTTTGAGGGAGTGTTTTTCTACAGATATCAAGTTTTGAATGTTCTAAAATAAAATGTTAATTTAGAAAGAAAGTCTTCAATTTTGCCTCTGTGTATACACAAGAAATCTGCATATAACCAGTTCATGATGGGGATTTAATCCCTAGGTTTAAACTTTTTATGTCCTCTAGAGGAGCCTTTTACTAAAATGCTTTAATCTTAGATAGAATGCCAAGCAGCAAAAGGAATGAACTTGAAATAAAACTTTCTTAAGCTGTGAGAAGAAAAACCTGAAAATGTGGAATTTTCCTTTATTTTATTTTATTTTATTTTATTTGATGGCTGGTGATGTACTTTTTTGGCTCATCTTTGAATTGCTCATAATCCAGTTTTACAGCTAGCTCCTTTTTAAATGGAACTTTCCTCACTTGGATTTCCTCTAAGAATTCTCTTCTTGTACTGCTGCCATATATTACCAGAAATGGTATTCAGAGAACTGCTTCATTTGTCTCTTTCTTGAAGGAGTTTGATGATTAATAAGTTTACTAAACATCCTACAAAAGTATCTTAATTTCTCACTAAAGGTAAGTTTTCTGTGAAAAGGAGAGCCAAATGAATATTTTGGATGTCTTTAGAACAGAGAACAAAGCATAATAATGTAATTCAGATCATTGAGATCATGTTAGTTAGGTGTAGTGTATAGACACAGGCTGAATATTGAGCGCCATAGCTTGAAAGGTGGGAGTAATTCAAGACTCACGGACCTTTTTCTAGAGGCTAGACTGGAGTGACATGCAGTGGAGCTCTGATGGTGTCTTTTAGTAGATGAAATGACATTCTGGGGTGGGAAAGAATCAACTAGTTTTTGGGAACACAAGCTTCATTTTAGGTCTGCTTGAGCAGAAGAAAACCTCAGGCTGAACACTCATTTAACTGCACATCCAGCTCTGTTCAGGAGCGTTCAGTTCTTACTCTCTGGTGCCCTTACAGCAGAAATGAACATTTTAACTAAATCATTTTGAACCTACAGCTGGTGTCTCATGTCTGGGCTTTAAGGCTTTTGAGATAATTCAGTAAGTTATTTTTATAAGCACTTAAATGATATTACTACAGAAAATGTATGTAGCTTTTGGGGAAGCTATTCTCAGAGAAGAGCTATTAATTTATTGCCACAGTGAGAAGGTATACACTGTGCGCCAAGTTGTTTTGTTCATCAGAATATTATTTAAATGTGAAAGAGATTTGAACAAAAACACTGGAGATCTATGACTGTGTTGGAGGAGAGGCTTAGAATTTCTGATGATTTTGACAAATAGAATTTTCCTTTTTTCTGACAGTCAATATCAGGGGCATCACAGCAATCATCTGACTGAGCAGCAGTCTTTTTTTGTTGTTGTTGTTGTTTGTTTGTTTTAGAAAAAGGAATTGGGAGTTACTGTGAGCTGTAAAGTAGCAACATCACATTGTTATGAAAATACAAACATTGTGGTAAAATGTGTAAGCAGAATGAGAGTCATATATGATACATCTTTCATCATCGCATATCCTTCCTCTCTTCTTGACAGTTAAAAAACTTTAGCTGGAATATCATGTCCAGTTTTGGATACCAAACTTCAAGAAAGACGTTGAATCCAAAAGGGATCTGTGGAAATGGTTAGCAGTCTCGAAACTTGAAGTACAGGGAAAGAGCACAAGTTGTTCAGGGAAAACAATAGTTGACAGGAAATGATAACATGAAATATATAAAAGCTTGTTCTTCCAAGGAAGATCATAACTTTTTTTCTTGGTCTTTGATGGATATGATGAACTAGAAATCTTAAATTGCTGCAGCGAAGATTCCCAAAACAGTGCAGTAACTGAAATGTTTGGGAGGGAGGGGACTGGGAAATCTCTGCCGTTTTAGGTCATTAACAGCAGGCCAGACAGGACTCTGTTAGGACTGATGTCAGCAGAGCCGATCCTCCTTTTAAGACCAATGATAGACAGACTAAGCAGTCTCTTGGTGTACCTTTTCAGTCATATAGTTCAGTGATTTTAAACTAGTAAAACAATTGACGATCTTTTAAAATTAAATTAATACTTTCAATCCTGCAAATTAATTTTGCTGGGCAGGGTTGCATTTGGTGTACTGAATTCATTACTATAAAAATTGTCACTGAACAATGTTCTGCAAAAAACATTATGTACAGAACACATAACAGTTGCTGTTTTTGCCTTCCGTCTTATGAAGCAAAACTTAGGTCTTTGTGTGTATATGTCCCTTGTTCCTTTCAGCAAGTGCTAAAGAGAGGTGGGGGAGAGCATGCAAGTACCCTGGCTGAATAAAGTGCTGTAACGTGAGTGCACTGCTTGTTTAGCACCCAAGAACCCAACTGGAAAGAGTACATGTACAGACATTAGTTCAGTGCTTGTGAAACCAATGTCTGTTTACTTTAGAAATGTTTAATATGGATGACAGAGTCCTTTATCGTGGCAAAATATGAGCATTATCAAGGAATGTGTTTATTGTTTTTGTCTCACAAGTAATAGGCATAGTCTTCATCATCGGTTTTAATGAAGTCAAGCCTGAAATCTTTTAGAAAATAGAAAATACATAAGTATGCATTAAGTGTCCTTGATCTTTTTAACCTTTATTTTGGAAAGCACACTAGGTATGATATGTGAATCACTTGATTATAATGATCCTGCTCAGCCATTCACCCATAGCATTTCTTGAGTGCTCAGTTAGGAACTCCTTAGGACTTTCACATCATTGTTATTTAATGTATGGATAGGTAAGGATGTGGTCTGAACTGTCATGAGAAAGTTTTCACTTGGATTCCAGTTCAGTGAAATGAATGCACCTCAGATGGAATTAAACATATAATCTATGTTTGCATCGTCAGTCAGCTGTATAAGCTATCAGTTATTATAAGCATTCCTATTATAAGCATGCCTATGACTGTAAGTTTTGAAAGCCCTAATGAGTGTGAATGGTATGTAAACACTGATTCCATTCTGTAGATAGGGAGACCAAGGAAGGCCAGATGGGGCTACATGACCTATCTATGTCCAGCAGAATGAGGAACCCAAATCTACTCTTTAACCAGAAAGAGATATAGATACCCATGCCCTCAACTATTCTAGGAATAAAATATGTTTCTGTGTAAAGCTTAAAAAACAAAAATATTTCACACAGGGACCTGGTGAGAAGTAGAGTCCAACACCACTCTCCTATACTTTTGAGATATCTCTGCTTCCCAATGCCATGAGTGTCATAGCCATAATTGTCACCTGACACAGTTTTGAAGAATGCCAGGAGGGTGATGGCTGCACATGGGAGCTAGTCACACTGCTGTGTGTCTTTGGCCGTTCGAAATCTTCTGAATCGTAGACTGGAAGATGCACAATTGCCCTGATTCTTCTGTTGGGGACAATTTCAGCCAGCTGCCACTTGATCCATTTTCAGGCTTTCTTGAAGGTAACTCTTCGTGATACTTTTCTGCAGCAATGTATGAGTAAGGCTCTTCCTCCTGGCTTGTTGCAGCCTGGCAAAAGAATAAATATGATGTTCCCAGGGCTCATGGCCATATGCACGCTATATCTTCCTTCATGAAATTAGTGTTGCTCACTAGGTAGTGCCTTTCTAGCCCCACTGTAGAAAAGGAAATGAGTCTCAATTGCCTCCTACTGGAAACAAAGCTGCCTTGCATTTAGAGGGCTGGGGCATCTTGGGTGTTCAAAATTACATGTGTTTGAAATTCCTGTATGCATTTTCAATTATGACAGCTCTTTTGCTGACAGCACAGAACACTTACGGGATGAAGCACAGAGAGTGCCCTGTAAAACATGAAGACAACTGCTTTCAAACTTATGGTCTGGGTTATCGTGTTTTGGAAGCGGATTGATGTTACCAGATAATGGGTATGAAGAACTTGTCGGGTTTGGATGACAGATCTGTGCTGATCATCCTAATTATTGCTGCCCATGGCCAAGCTTCAGCCAATGGCTTGCTGAATTGTCTGGCACGCTTACACCTTTGCAGTCCAAGGGGCCAGTGTGTGGCACGCTCTGTGTGTAAATATTTTGCATGTGCATGTTCACCTCTGGTTTCTCAAATTTACTATCTTTCTTTTGATTTGACTAGAATCCCACTTTTGCTTGTAGTCACATATTAACATAAAAGGGAAATTTCAAAAGGTAAGAACTGCAATTTAAAATATATATGTTAAAATACATAAGGGATAGGATTACTAAGTGTCAATCTATCTCTCTATAGATGGCATAATTGGTATGTCAGATGTGCACCGGGAATGCTTACATCACTACTTTTATTTGATGTGTTAATTACACACCAAATATTTTAACTCAGCTCTAACTTCCACTTGCAACAGATTCTACAAATATTTTGAGGTTATACTTGTGCAGTCAGGACAAGGTTTTAAGTCCCTGAAAACTCCTATTTTTATATGACTGTTCTGTATTTTTCTAAGATCTCTTTTTACAGGTGCAGGTTAGAGTGAGTTGCATAGCGCACACAGATTAAGTTTGTACCAACTTGAGGAAGGTGTGGTAAAACTTGTACTCAAACCAGTGACCCATTCCATCTGAATAAGTGACTGGAAAGCAGTCTCCATGCTTGCTGACAGCGTTGCCATGTTTTTGGGTGAGCTCACCATCCTTTGTTCCAAAGTAAATATTCTTTCTGTATGACAAGATGAGGCTCCCTGAAGTGACGTTTCTTTTGGCTCCCCAAAGAGGTGTGTACTTGAACAGCAAGTATGTGGCTGGTGCAGATACAAAGCTGGCTGGTTAGTCTCAGTTTTGCTCTGCCTTGACAATTTCTCCAGCAGTGTTTTTCTATTCTTACCCTCACAAAAAGAGAGGAAAAAACCCTAAGTTTATCATGCTATTCAGTAGTCTCAGGGTTAGTCCATTTTTTAGGTGAGTCAATAGTGGACTGAGGTTGTCTCAGAATGTGCAGAAGAAATGTCTAATATCATTTGCTTGTTTGATTTTGCTATGGGAACCCCTTCCAACTGTATTTGCTTTCTAAGAATATCTTAGCCAATGAGATTTTGTTGGGTTCAGCAAAACAGGAGACTTTATTTCAACTTCTTGTTTCTGTGAAAATTTTGAGTTTATTGTTTTTAGTGTGATACAAGAAAGCAGATTCCAAGAACTGTGCACATCTGACTAACATATTTTGAATGCAAAGGCTTTCAAGAAACTGCTCCAAAAGTTATTTGGCAGAAGTGTATATGTGGTATTCATAGACAGATTTGAAAGGAAGGGAGTCTTAAACAGATGAAATAGATTATTCATTAGCTGTTCCTCACCTAGTTCTATTAGGTAACTGTTGGTCCTTCCCCATTAAGCCTTGGATTTTTTAGTCAGGTCTGGCAAACTTTCTTGATATAGGTGGTAACTGAAGCTAATTGAATTACTGGTTCTCTCGTTTGTTTTCTGGAGTGCATAAATACTTGGGTTTTAGAGGCAATATTGAGGTAAACATTTATGCTGCTGTTAAATACCATTGTGGCAGTAAAAAAATACTTCATGCTTTAGCACTGGCCACCTGTGGACTTGAGGATTTCCTTTTTATTTGTTTTTATTTTTTGGTTGATTACGCTTTAGAGTACAAACTGTCCAAGTGATAATTCTTAAAATAAGTACATCTCCATACATGTAACTCTGCCTTTTTTGGTTTTTGGCCTGGAAGCTAAAGGATTGAGGGAAGGAGGGCTTGCAGGGGGTAGGACAAAAGCCAGTATGATTCCTACCAGCTGCTGCAGTCAATGTAGAGTACTGCTGCCCTGTGAGCCCGTGCAAATGAGGCATTTGGAGTAAAAGAGAGGGAGGAAGATAAAAACAGCAGATATCTGTAGACAAACGTTTCCACAGTGACTTTTTTTGGCTAGAGAGACCTACTCTTGTAGTGGAAAAAGGCTACTGAGTAGTGTAGAATAATCATCAACAGCAGTTGACTTGTAAGGATGATAATGCCACTCTCTGGTCAGCCTACAGCTGGAAAACCAGTGCTTCGGCAAGCAGCTGTCTCCGTTCTTAGCAGCTATCTGAAATTAGCCAGTTTGGGATTGGCAGATTAATATTCAGGCATTTGTTGCAGTCTTTCAGCGATAGCTCTCCATAAGGTTTAGAGATTAAGTCACAAAGTTTCGTGAAGCAGACTAATCACATTTGGCAGTTCTTAAACGGTGCTGACACTCTTTTTGGATTTTTGGGATCATAAACAGAGACATAACTTCCATCTGGTTCATCATTGTGCATTCAACTGTATTGACTCAGAAAAATATGGTTGTTTTATGGTACTTAAAAATTACTATTTTCTTAAATGGACCTTGGACTTTCATGATTATGCTCTTTGTTACAGTGCAGTTCCTGCTGATGTTTTAGGTAACCCATTTTATCTTCTGCTTTTTTGTCTTACTACACTAGACTGGACTCCTGGATTTGGAGCATGGACCTGTTTAACTCAGTGAAACAGCTGTTCAGTAACAGTCATGTGCATGTCGACCTATAAAGGCTGGTAGATTTTTCATGACTGGAAAGTGCAGGGCAATCTAATATTTTCCTAGGTGGGGAAAGTTCCTTATCCATCGATGATGACTGAGAATGGAGATAGAAGAACAGAGCCTTGTGGCAGCCAGAAAAAACCTGCTCTGCAGACTGTAGCAAAATGTACTGGCCAAAGTATCAGTAAACTATAGGCTCATTGCTTGAGCTATAAGCTGCAGCGGTGAAAAGAAATTATACTCTTCATTTTATCTATGTTTGGATTTCATCTGCTGGCTTTTTGAAAGAACATTTTACAGTATTTATGAAGCAAATGTAATTTTAAAGAAATTATGTTTCTTCTGGCAAAAATGTTAGTGAATGTCCTTGAATGGAAGACAAATGCTTGGATCACTGCAAGTGTTTGTACACAGAATTTACTGTTTTAATTTTTCCCTTGGAAATTCACAATGGTAAGAGGAGGGAAAAAACCATTTGTTAGAATTCTAAACCTAAATTCTGAAGGTGTGTTCAGTCTGAGTCAAGGGTCCTTAAATTCCAGCAGATCTGCCTCTGAATACTTGCAGAGGCTCATCTTCTCTTACTGGAGCACTGGTCTATAGACTTGCTGGTCTATTATTATTAGAGAAGAAAAAAAAGTGTGAAGGTTTTTTTGTTTTTTTTTTTTTGTTTTTTTTTTTTTTTTCCAGGCATCACAGGAGCAGTCTCCAGCCAGCAGAGTCTGAATAGAGGGTTCATAAATAAATAGGTGATTCAGCCTGATGAGAAGCATCCCAGTTCGAGACAACAAAGAGAAGCTTTCCAGAGAAAGCAAATTAATGTGATGATGTGACACATCCATATGAAGTTTTCTCTGCTATGTCAAGAAGCTTAATCTACCTTGAAAAAAAAATATCTACTGTGGAAAAAGAGAACAGTGCATGAGCTTGAAAGAAGAATGCTTTGTCATTAATTTCTAAACATTTCTACTTTTCTAATTTCAAAATATCAAGAGTGTTTTAAGATAGAGAAAAACTTAATCCTTTTAACACTTGAGTATAATCGCATTTTACAAACTAGCTGAGGAATTTTGTGTCTTATCCACGGTTACAGAGCATGGCAGTTTTCACAGGCTTTCCTAAGAGACCGAGGTTGCCATATGCTTAATAAAAATGTTGGATGTTCCCAGGAGCTCTGTGGATAACCTTCTCCATTCTGTGGCTGTGGAAAATTTGTGCTAAATTCACTGCATTGACTGCGTTTCTTCTCTATCGGGGTTTAGTATATACTCTTTTTGTGATGAAGATTAATACGATTCTGAATCAAAATAAGGGCTCCTCTTTCCTAACCAGTTTAAGTAACCTGAATGAATAGCACAGTAGCTGTAAAATTGAGAGCAGCCAAGAAGAGCTGAATACCAGAAGGTGATGAGTGTCCTCAAGTTCCACTAAAATTGTTCCATGACTTCATCTGACTATAAAGTCATGTTTACTCATTAACATTAAAAGCAAAAATTCCCACTGTATTTCTAGTTAACGGGACTTTTTTTCTTTTTTTTTTTCACTAATAAGCTCCACACAGACCTCTCATTAAGGTGTCAAAAAGGTCTGTAATGGCTGTACCTTGACTAAAACTTCTCTTCTGGCATGGTTAATGGCACAAGCCTATGGGGTTTATTACTGACTGTGAATCCTGTTTGCTTTTTCCTATGGAAATCCAAGTTTATACAAGGGCCATCAGATGGAACCTGCACGCCTTTATTATTACTAATAGCAGTTAGGACTGCAGTTCCAAATGATGCATAACATTTTTTTAAAAGTAAACCATAAGCCAAGTTAAATGAACTTTAAAAGTGAACATGATTCATAACAGATACGCTTTTAAAACTGACCAGACACAGCAAATGTAAATTCTGTCCTTTTAACTGTAAAATGTTTAAGCTTATTTGCAAAAGAGTTTGAAAAATTAAAACCATACCTTCTCTATGTTTCTCTAGCCATGAAGAAACATCATAGTTTGCATTTGAAAGGATAGCAATAGAAACTGTATAGACAGACTAGATGTCTACTTGAATTATCTTGCTTCTTGAGGGGAAGTCTTAAACTGATGATCACATATAATCTGTAATGCATTAAAAGCATATTCTTTATTGGAGTCCCCATATTACATTTCAAATACATTTCCATGGAATGTTTCAAAGTGTCATCTAAAATTATGACTTTTTTCATTGAAATGACATGTGTCCCCTCAGCACTCATCTAGAACTTTATTATTATGATTCTTTGGACAGTTTAAAGACATGAGATCACTTTTTGTGGTTTTGAGTGCCTCATGCTACCTCTGTTCCTTCTTCAGTGCTAGTGCCAGCTTCACATTCCCGTTAACAGTTTAGCTCTAGCTTCTTGGCCTATGTAGGTTTCCTTTCAGTTGATCAGAGGTTTGGCTAACTTAAATATTTAGGCAATGTATAATAACTGTATCTCAAACAAACACTTATAATGATCACTTGCAATGATTGCTGTCGTTAAGAAACAGTGTTCCGGCTTCCATTCTAGCCCCCCTCCCTTTTTTTTTTCAGTTGCTTGTTTTTCATATACACAGTTATTTGTCACCTGCAGTGCAATTTTGCTATGAGATTATTTTGAAGAATTTGTGTTAAACTTTGTGAAAAGCTAGACCTCAAGGATATATTCAGAATATGTGAGAAGAACTGTATGAGAACACTGAATATATATAGAATTATGCTGAGTGTTTACGGACTAATTGCAGAAATGTGCAGTTAGTTGGAGCTATATATACACCAGCGATGGTCCATGAGAGAAGCTTAGGGTAGTTCCAGTACTTAAGATAGACCAGCCATCTGCTTCCTGAAGTCAGTGGGATCATGCAATGTCATTAAAGCTCTTAAAATCCGAAGGCTCTGTGCTGAATTAGAGACTTCAAGAGAGTATCGCTTCAGCTGTTTAAATCACTTTGTATTGTTAAACCCTTGAGCTATCTTAAGCCTGACTTTGGTTGCTTAAATGTATTTTGTCTAATGAAAGCTTAGGGCATGTTTCCGCTGTCTTAACAGAGGCAAGGCAAGTTGTGTTCTTAAAGTGTGTGCTTCAGGACCAGGTGATGGTTAGCTGTGCTTATTTTCCTCCTCTTTCACCTAGGAAGGTGGAATTTAGTAGAATACTCCCCATGTTAAATAAACAAAAAGGAAGGTGGAGATGTATTTTACAGCTGTAATCATTAATAGATTTAAAATAATGTTCTCTTTTAAGTGATAACCTTTCCTTTGTTCTCCAGAAGACTGAATTGATGAATGGATTTAAATCCAACTCTGCCAAATTAGTATAATTCAATGTGTAACTGCTGTAGCAGACTGTGGAGGTGTGTTTGTGTACGTATTTTTTATTTTGTTCGTTGGCTTAGGCAGGCTCCTACGGCTACCTTTTCATAGCTAATAGATCCTCAATTTCTTCTTTCTAAAGTGGCAAAGCCTCCACTGTTGAATAGCACATCAAAACAATGAATTTTCTGGTGCAAAAAGTGATAAAAGGAGCAACAGGCATATGGATCTTTTATTTCTGTTTACTGGCTCCTAAAAATATCTTTAACTTAAGACTTCAGTTGTTTGTGTGTCCTAAACCACTTCGTTTCAATCTGTGAAATAAGAATTCCTTATCCTTCATTAGAAATTTCCATCCAAAAATGAAACACTGTTCCTGTTAGTAATACCAAACTTGTGGTGTTGCAATTATTGTTTTTTTGTGCTGCTTTATTAAAGAGAGAGAGAGAGATAATATTTTCAGGTGTTACTTGTATCTCATCTTCCAGTAATGCAACATCCATCCAAGATGACAAAGCTTGGAAACGCTTCAGATTTTCAGAAACCAGCATATATTTAAAATGGTCAATACATGTATGGCTTATAGGGCCCAGCACTTTTCATTGGGTTACTTGGTGTGCTGAAATATAAGAAATGCATCTCAGGTGGGTTTTTTTTTTTTTTTCCCTTTTTTCCTTTCTCAGAAACGTTTGTTCTAGATCATCCGAGTGTTTCAGGAGCACTTGAACAAGAAGAAAAACATGACAGCCAATTAAAAAACAATTTTTTTCCTTTGGTATCATTAATCAAATGCACAAGCAGACCAAGCACTGACACCTGGCAGGGTTAATGTTTAAGACCCATGGCAATTATAGCTCCCCTGAAAATCACTTGGCCAGCAAGTCACATAAAAGCCTGTGATTATGAAGGAAATGAGAATTAGCAGAAAAATTTAGGGAAACCAATTGAAATGCATTGGTAGCAAAGAAGGCAGAGAAAAATCGGACTGATTGGTGCTCCCCTGGGGAGAAGAAACAGGGTCTAGGGGTCATTTCTTTACTAAATTAGTAGTGTCTGTCATTTGAAACCAAAATAAAGCAGAAACAGAAGTAAAAGATTTTCTGTTGAGAAACGGAACTCTGTTCTCTTGCACCTACCTCTCAGGGAGGCCAAATGCAATTAGTGAGCTGGATTTGTACTGATGCTGATTTGGTTTAAATCTTCTCCCTCAAATACATTTCTAAAAAATATTTCTAAAGCACACAAGGTCTAGAAAATTTTTCAAAGTTTGTAAATGAGCAATTCAAAAATTATACGTGACATTATTTCCATTAGTTTCCATTAGAGTATGTCTGCCTCATCCTCTGTTTTGCATCTTTACACTCCTCAAAAGTTAGTCAACTAGAGTAAACACAGCTTTAATGAAAACTAAGCCCGCTGTGGTTCGAGCACACCATGGTGCATATGCTTTCCCTCTTTGAAGAATGTCAGCTGAATGCTCTTTGTGCCAGACACAATCATACCCAAAGAAAAAATCTGATAAGTAAACAGTAGCTTAAAGAAGGAATGATGACTACTTGGAGCCAATTTCTGAATATTAACAGCTTTTAAAAAAGCACTAGCTGGAACTACTGAAGAATCTCTTAATACCAAACATGGTGTCATAACTATGGGCTTAGGAGCTGCATCAGTCCTAGCAAAACACAGGGAGAGGGTGAAGGGCCCTGCTTCCTTCTTGGCAACGCTGCGGTTCACCTGGAGGGGCTGCTCTGCTGTGGCGACGTGTTCACCGCGTCCGTGAGACGGGCAATCTGTCATGGGCTCCCTTAGAAACACTCTCAGCTACATCACACAAGTGGAAAGTATAACTGGCCTCTGAGTTAATTTTAAATTACTTTGAATTGTGACATAGTCCAAAGAGCAAGTAATAGATTTCAAATTGTTAGGCTAATTCAGTAGTGATTAAGAAAAATAATTGATGAAAATGACAAGCTCTGCCAGGCCATGGGACATGAAACCCCGAAAGAGCTCTGTAGCAGGGTGAAATTACTGTGAAAATCCTGGATTTTAATAATACCACTATTTCCTGATTAACTGCCCCAACTTACTGCTTCAGTACTTAGGGTTGTAAGGTAACTTAGAGCAGCACCAATTTCAATAGTTCAGAACTATCACCCCCCGAATCAAAGGCATTCCAGATATTTGGATATAGTATTGATCATCATCTAGCATTTATGAAGCAACAAAGTAAATTATAAAGTCATTTTGGGCTTTTTTTTCCCCCCCTCTTGTTCTATAGCTCTTTTTTCTCCATCATTTCTTCATGTTTCATGAACATTAACTGACTTATGATTTAAATTGAGTTTTATTGTAAAAATGCCAGTATGGAAGGTTGTGTATCTGTCACTTACTTCTAGTGAAATTTTTTTGTCTTACAAGAAAGAATTAATTCTAGTCAACCCCTCCATTGTTAGTATTTATGACTTATAAAAGGTAATGATTACTTTCTTGTTAAGACACCTACAAATTCATTTTATAGTGTACAGCAAGTTAATAATAATATTATTTTGTTAACTTTCTGTAATATCCATCAATATGCATTTTTTTCTGTGGAACAGCACATGTGGGTGTTTCTGCTAGTTATTGTTCCTTAGTTGTTAAAAATTCTTAGTTATACCACCTATAAGATGACTTTAGTTTTTATTATTATTATTATTATTATTATTATTAATGCCATGTCTACACCAAAGTGTGGAATCTATTCTGGTATTTTTCCATCACTGTTAATTCATATTTTAGCTCTGCATTTTCTTGATGCTTGTTCTGTTGGCTAAAATTGAATGTTTTCAGTGTGCTAGTTGCTGTTAATGAGTAATACTGATCATAATTTTAATAGCAAATTTTAGATTTTTAAAAAATAGAATTTTAGTGGCAAAACTGTTCAGTAAGAGGTCACTATTTACTTTAGCATTTTTTAGTATAGAACTCTATTCTACTCCTGAAATATCAGTGATTATGGAAGAATTGCTTCGCCTACCAATATTACACTTAACAAAAATTAGAATAGAAAGCAATAGAAAGCAAGAATAGAAAGTGTGTTTTCACATAATAAAGCAGAGCCAATAGAAGAAACTACTCTATGATATTAGACATTTCTATGAAATAAATATTGCTTTAAAAACAAGGAATAATAGATAGAAATGAAAAGTAAGGTTTGTATGTTTATTTGTGACAAGCTTTGCAGGATCCAGACAATATTCAGATGCTCACAAGAAAAGGATCTGTCCCCGTGAGGTGAGGAACTGGATACGGAATGAGCAAAGCAGGACCTGAAGAAATCAAGAAAAGAAAAAGTGAAGTTATTGAAAAATTTCCTGTATCTGAGGAAACTACAGTGATGTAAGGGGCTTTCTGGCTTTTTAAAAATAATTAATATATTTAAAATAGTGCTATGAACAAAGTACTGGTATTGCAATTGGTAGTAAAATTCCAGTGTTCCAACTGCAGAAATATATTAATGTTTATATATGAATAAAATATATTGTACAGTGCATTATGAAAAGTATGAATCAATGTATAAAAGACATCTAAATTGTCCCCAAATTGAGTATTATTGTATATATTTAAAACATCTGGTATAGAGCTATGATATATTGTGCATTTTGTTTATCTTTGTGGACTGTTTTTCACATTTCAGTTGAATGTCATTCCAATATGCACAGTTCATTCTGGAAAGGGGGAGTTTTTCATTTTTCCTATTTACACTAATGCTAAAATTATGTGGGGAACTTAGATAATAGGTAAAAATACAGTAAAAGTAAGCTACCTTAAAAACTCTCTCATTCTTAATCTTTCATGTTTAAATAGATATTTTTAGTACCACTGTTTCAATTGAATTCACATGTTAGGTGATGAATGATTACACAAGGTATATAAAGCAAACTAATGATCAAATAAACTTAAATCCTTTATATTAAGTGAATGGAGCACTCCCAGTTACAGTACATAGAAGTGTTGCTTCCACTGTTTAATTTCTGTGATATTTTTACTGGAATCTTTGTTTGCTTTACAAATGCATTGTTGAGCTTTATGTTGATATCTATTCCAGATGTTTTCAAATTCTGCTAATTTTTTTTCCATATGATACCCACTTACAGAAACATTTCATATGTAGTTATAGCAATTGTATCTGCTAGCAGCTTTCCTGTTCAAATGTAATTTTTTTTTTTCCATTCGGATAGGTTTCCCTGCTCCTTCTGCAATTTATTTGTGTATTTCCATAGGGGTGTCCAGGTGCATTTAAAGTTTACTGGCTGAGATTGGGAACTTGTGAGCAGGTTGGTACTTTGGTCCATAGGAGTAGCTAATGAATTAAAAATGGTATTAGTGAACTAAATCCAACTTAGAGCTCAGTTTTAGAAAGGGGATAATGGAAGACTCAAGTCTTTTGGTTCTAGTACTTATGCCTAATCTCAAGCATATTGCAATGAGGGATTTACATATTATTTTAAATTCTGTGCAGTTAGTTGGATTTAAACATACACTTACAGACTTTGCTGTACTGGACCTAAGTACTATATGTGGTTATACGAAATAACTGACTCTTTCCTGATACAGTATGAAAATGAGAAGAATTTTCTTGCTTTCCAAGTCTCTCTCTATCTGCAGTTTCTGTTTTACTTTTTGTACTTGATTTTGCTCTGAATTTCATTTTTCTTCTCTCCGTATGCTGCTTCATTATCAGAATTTAAATTTCTAGGAATGCAAGTAAAGGACCAGTTTGGTCCGATCACTCCTTGGTATTCTGGCATCCCACAAAGTATGTTTTAAGTGAAAAGGTCTACACTAGTCAGCTGAGTTGCTTGATGCTTCAAAGCACAGAGTATTTACAGCTCTGAAAACTGGACAATGAAAGCTTGAACTAAACTTATATTTCTAGAATGTGTAAGATTTTTCCAAAGAGGGGAGCTAAAATCAGTGTCTCTACCTGAAAAAAAATATTGATTTTAGATGTGATAATTGCAGGATTTGCTGTCCTAGGGCTCAGTGCTTAGTTCTTGCAATGCTGCTTTTACTTGCTGAAGCACTTAGCACGGGATTTACAGTGCACAGTAGGAGTAATTGGTTTAACAGAAAGCGAGGTATTGTAAGAGGAGAAACTCTAAGCATTACTAATTATCTATTGATAAAGTGGGAAGTGGTTTGCTAATTCTGTTAATTCCTAATGTGCAAACTTATGTTGATTAGAGAAATAACAGGTACATTTTGAAGATTTGGTTCTTTATTTACTTAATTAGTGCTCTTCTAGTTTAAAAGCGGACGTTCCTAGGCTCTGCTCGTGCATCTCTCCTCAGCTTGCTTTTGTTTTGTTCCAGGTTTGATGAGTGCTTCGAGGCAGCCTGTGGGATTTCTTTGTCAAAAAAATAGCGCCCTGTCATCTCAACTTCTTCTTAAAAATTGTCAGCTAATGGAATTTGAGAGCTATATATGGCACGCAGATAATTTCTTGTTTTGCATTCATAAGGATTAATACATTTTTAAATAATACCTAGTATTGTCCTTTAGAGAAAACCTTTTTTTAGTTGTAATTTTCTCGGTAGGAGTAGCTTAATCGCTTCCGTGCTTGCTCTAAGCAGAGCTGCTGCTCTGTGTGGAGATCGTTGCAGTTGATGGTCAAGGTTAGAGGGATTACAGTGATAGACGTAGGGCATTGCTTTCTCTAATGCTACCACAGGTCCGTAAGTACCTTTTTTTTTTTTTAAATGATACCATTTTAATATTTTTCCTTTGTTTTCATTTATTTAAAATGACAGATTAAGGTTTTGTTTGTTTGTTTGTTTTGAGTCAATGCTACATAATGTGTGGAAGATTTTCTGAGTTATATTTGGAATGTGACAGCTTGGATGTTCCTGCTAATATTCAGAACTTTCAACAGCAGGAATGTTCTCCATTGTGAAAATTAGGAAAGGAGGTCCCCAAAATCCAGTCTTTTCTTTGCAGAGTTGTTTTTTTTCTTAGTCACACGGCCAGAAGAAAAAATGGCAGTGTTTCTGATTTCCAGTGGTAGAGGTGCAAAAAGAAGGTATCAAGTTAAACAAAAATGAAAAAACCTGTGAAATCTGAGGCATAGAGAGGGTAGTGAGGAGTAGGAATGGAGAGGAATTCATTCACTGGCCTTATAAAAGGCCTTGGTTTGTGATTTTTTGAGATTATTATTATTATGTTAGAATTTGGCATAAATGCCACATGTGAGCCATGCAAATAAATAGCAGTTGATAAATGTTTTTAAGTTGATGTTGGATTTGGTAGTAAATTGTTTGATCCCACTGAGTTTTGAGTCCTTGACAGTTCTGAGGAACCAGACCAGTTTATGTTTTTATGAAAATGTTATGTTTGTGTGTCTGGGTTTTGTTAGAGGTTTTGCTGGGAGAGTCTCATTTTTCCTTGCATACTTGTACTTTTTTTAAATGTATAGATGAAAATTAATGCAAAGAGAGATTTTTCAGGGTTCTTTTGGGCGCGGAGTTTTTATTTCATGTAAACAGCCAGTTATATCATGCAAAGAATCACCTTTTTATGTCAAGTTTTCCTGGAATTTTTGATATATATCAAAATAGCAAGCACTTTAGGCTATCTATGACTCTGTTAAAAGCACAGGTCCTGAACAGGTACTCTGCAGAGTAGCAATTATTTAGCCAAAGTCAACAAATAGAATGAAGCTGGTTGGGTTTTTTTGCTGTTTTTTTTTTTTTTATCTTCTCTCCACTGGGGATATTACCATCAACTAAGAAATGAAAAATACACTTGTACAGTCTGCCAGTAGTGGGTCTCCTAATGCCAATATCAAACTCAAAGTGCTGATAATTCTGTAAATAGCCTGCTGAGTCTCTGGTATATCACATCCAAATCATCCAGGTTTTTGTGAGGGGGACCTACAGGGTCAGTAATGCCAACTTCAGGATGTCAGGACTTCTACAGCTTCTTCTTTCCCCTCTGTCAGTCACATTTTACTCTCTTATGTGCTTAGATCGTGCACTAGGACGATGCTGCAGATGGTGTATGAGAAAAGGCTAAGTTACTAATGTGCAAATTGGTCTTGAAGACAAAATTCTATCTGAGAAACACATTTAGTAATTAACTGGACCAGGCAGCAATTTTCTTGGCAAAGCTCAATGTGGTTTCTGCTTGCTGTGGTCTATGCGAAAGAAAACTTTTCTGTAATTACAGGTTAAGCCAGTATGCAATGTAAATAACACAAATAAAGCTACCTCTTTTTATAACTTTCAACCCTGTTAGGCTCTGCTATCTGGTACACAAACTTAATCCTTAACCTATTGAAATTCTTCAGGAAATCAGTATAATTAAGTAATACAAATATATATATATTTAAGCTTACAGTGGTCTTTAACAGCAGAGTGTTAATGTTTAGCTGAGTATACATCTTTAATGACATTTGGTATGGGTTCCTAAAATTGTATATGAAAGAAACCAAATAATTACCCCCCTGCAAAAAAAAATACAGAAATGAATCCCTAGTGGAGATATGATATTTAATTTAAATTGATCTAATTTCCTCCTCAATGGTAATACTTTAGGAAGTTTTTCAGAACTAAGCTCTTTGTTTCCTGGATTTTTTAAGCTTAGTGCTTTGTGTCATTGTTCTGAACTCTACCTGTATGTTAGAAAAGTTTATTTGAAGAAAAAAATATTTTGAAGAACTATTGTGTCCTATTCTGTAGCATTACCTCTCCTTCCACAATATTCTTAATATTCCCCCTTTGAATAAGCTGTTGCAATTGCTGGGTTACTCTACACAGCGTGTTCTTATTACAGAATATACAATACAACTGGCAGAGGTGAACTGCTGCACCTGTCCAGATCTTCAGGGGCATCAATGAGGCTTTATACCAGGAAAAGTATCAACCCAGCCAACGTTAGCTCAGAACTAGGTCCAAAAATATTTTTTTGATATAGTAAGTGCATGATAATCTGGCATGATGTGTTGAAAATGCTCATGTAATTGGTCTTCAAATGTAACTCTTTGTAGCTCTTTGATATTTATCTTATTTTAATGATCTTTAATGTTTGGTACTTGTGAGCTTTGGAATACTTGTATATGCCAAAAATCTTGAAATCACTTTGCTTATATGACTATACTACAAGTAGATAGTTGTGCTTGCCTGTTTTGACATGTGTGTTGGAGCACCAGGTAGTAGAAGGCGTACTGAAAAGGCTCAGTATTAGTGGGAGGTTTTGTTGGATTTGCCGAGTTTAGAAAAGCAGAGGAAAAAATGTTTTAAACTTGGTGGCTGGCTTGAAAATTATCTGGCTTTGAATAAAATTAATCCCATTATCCAGCAAAGATGTACACATCTTTATATTTCATTTTTCGGACCATCAAAGATGAACAAGAATATTCACACATCCAGAATTAAATTTGTGTAGAAGTGCTTTCTTCATATATCCATTTCCTAAATTTTTGAAAGAATGGAGCAAAATCAGGTGGTATTTTTTTTTTCAAGTGGGAAAAAATGGGCATTAACAGTAAGGGCAAGCTGGTATTTCATTATGAAAATATTTTGTATATTTCAGATTTTTTTTCCATTCATATAGTGATATTTTTGATATGTAAATATTTGTACAGTACTTGGAGATCAAACAAGATACCCAGTACTGACCATTTGTGGAAGAAAACATTTCATTTCAGGGACTGCAAACTTTCATAAATGGGCTGGACATAATCACAAATTGCTTTTCAGTTGTGATCAGCCTTTCCTAATGAACTTGGATTTCCTAAAGCTTCTCAGATTGAATTTGTATGCATAATGTTTCTATGAACTTTTCAGATGTTCACAAATAATTGCACTTGGCAATAAATCCTTTGAAAAAGGATTGTATTACCTTTGGAAAAACTTTGCTTAAAAATGTAAACTTATTGGTGAAATAAGTTACAGTCCTACAGATGATTATGTTACTTAAGAATTTTGGCCTTTTCATGTTCAAATTTATAATGAACTTTTCATTTAGTGTACCTTGCTGCAGCTAACGCTTGTGGAATTAATGGTATTGCTTTATTTTAGAGAAGTTTAAAAAGCACAGAAAATGTTTTTGTCACTAAATGGAAAATTGTAAAAATGAGGCAGTATCAGTCTTGTTTTAAAGGCTGTGTTGCTACTTACCTTACTGCTTTCAATGTAGCATCTTTGCATGCTGTGACACTTCAGATTCCTGCACTCCGAGTCTCTCTTTGTAACTCACTGTGCAAATAAAACCAAAGGGAGCAAAATAACAGAATGGAATAAATGTAGTGCCTGTTACTGCACCATCCTTTAGGAGAGTGGCACCAGGATCCCGGTGTGAAGCTAGGAGGGTCAAGAGGCCACTCTAAGTTGTCTTTCTTCTATCTCTTATTCTATATAGCTTTCTTTCTAATACCATACAGCAACAAAAGTGAAACATATTTCTTCCCTACCATTGGTCTTGAAGCTGCATTTCTTAATACGATGCAACTTGAATCTCTACTGCTAGCAGTTTGGGGTATCTTTTCTATGCTTAGTTGCATCATCACACGTTGTGTGCAAGCAAGAACACTCAGAAAAGCAGCAGCAGTTTTCTGAACTAAATTGGGATAGCCTGCACTAATGAAGAAGCATGGATTTCCCTCCCTCTTCTTTTCTCCTTTCTAGTGTAACTAAATTCAAATTCATGCTCTCAAATTACTATCTTGGCCTATCTTGCATCATGGATAAATCTCATATTTCATTCAGTGCTGTGATCTGATATACATTGCCACATGCATGTGCTACATATTATGAATAAAGCTTTAAAAAGCCTTCTTTTATAGCTGTTTATGTTATGTGATTGAGTTCTCACAGAGAGAGAATTTGCCAGGACTAAAGGTTATTATTGGCTGTTCTGTAACTAATATTGCCCAGAACTAAAGCAATTAGGCTTGACAAAATATGAGCTGCTTAAAAAAATGTGCTTTTGGAAGTTAGGCTGTGATGGAGCTTGATTTAATACACGCTACTGACATGAAAATTTTAATTAAGAGAGAAAAATAGCAGCACTATTAAAATGGGAAGTGAAGGAAGATTGCTTTGTGGGTGACCAGAGCAGATCTCTTTTTGTAGAGAAAAGCAATATAAAACCTCTAAGGGGATGGATGAGAGGGCAGATGTGTTCTGATTTGTAGAGCAATGATTAACATAAAACTGTGGAAAAAGCTTGTAAGTGTTTCATCTTTTGGTATTTTTCTCTTAGGACCCAGAAAGGATGGGTACTCTGATATTGTTTAATGAATTGCCTCTACTATGTATAGCAAATGCTAGAGGTTTTGGTCATGCATGAGGAAGTACTAATTTCCATGCTTTATTATATGGTTGTCAAAAGGAAGGTGGTGAAAAAAATGTTATAAAATTCTCCTAAAGATTCTAATTCCTTCTTCTGCCAGTGAACCCTCTCTTAGACCTCTTAGCTTACAGCAGTAAACTATGATGAATTCTTTATACATTTTACTTCTCTGGACAAGAGCCAGACATTCGGAGCTTAGTGAATAATTCTGTGTCACTATAAAATGAAAACTATTTAGCCTCAAAAAAAAGGGGGGGGGAGAGAAAAAGAAAAGAAAAAAAAAGCTCTTTAAAAAATTTCCTCAAAACCCAATCAAAATGCTTAGCTCAAAAAAAAAGGATTATTTTTGCAGTTTTAATTTTAAATTAAGTAAGCTTGTGTCTTGAAATGGTCTTTGAACAAACAAAGAAAAAAACGATTTAGGTATGGCTTACCGCTGGCTTGGCTCTTGGAAGAGAAAGTATTGATTGGAAGTGTTTCCAGGTACCTGAGCAGGTACTGCTCCCCCGTGAATCTCTGCCCTATTAGTCCTAGCATTTTTTCTTAGTTGTATTTTACTAATGCTGTTGTCTCATTTGATTTTCCCAGACTCCTGGCATTTAATTTTTATCAATTGCTGGTAAACTGAGGTGAATATTGTAATTCTCTAATGTTTTCTATATTGTGAAAAAACAATGTTGTCTTAGAAATAAATGTTATACTTAGTACCTTGGCTGCTACACTCCTCATTAGTTGGTAATTTAGGATAATTTCAAACAGCTAGTGAGTACAATTTTAATATAGTTGTACCTCATGCACAGTGTTTTAAAACAAATGCTGTTGTCTAAGAAAGACTGAAAATTAAACCTCACTTCGCTAAGCAAAATGCAATAAGCTGCTTCATCAGAGCTGGCGAGTGTGTGTGTCCTGCAGCCTAAGTCCCCAGCCAGCCTCATTCCAGGTGTTATGACAACTGTTGTCGTGTGATCTCCCCGGGTTTTCCATGAGTGTCCATAAGCAGGACTTGGTGGGATGCTGTGGGCAGCCAGCCCCACGCCGGTGAGGCCGGAGCTTGGCCCAGCCGGGGATTTGGGCTGAGCGTTTCGTGTCACCCCGGGTCGTGCTGCGGGTTCCCCTCCTGAGGGGCTGAGCTCTGCCTGCGTCCCCTGGAAGGGAGCCGGTCCCTGGCCTTGCCACGGCGGCTCCTTGACACCTGTGTAGGAGAAGGGAGCAGGACGCATCTGCAGCGCGTGCGACCAAAGCTGCACGTGATACCGAGGAAAACTGAGGCAGAGTGACAGGAGCTTTAGAGTAAGACAGCCAAGAGAAACTGCATCATCTCAAAGGGATTCTTTTAGAAGGTTTTTAGAATTTCCTGTTGTGATATATTTTGTTATTTTTGTTTTTCAAGGGTTTTTGAGCCATTGAGCATAAAAAAACATATATATGCTGTTAAGTAATATTGCTGTGAGATATATCTAGGAAAAGCAATATTTACAGTATCTGTCACAGGTGCCAGATTGCCCATATAGTGAACCAAAAATCTAGTCTACCTGGGTGCATTTTAAAATGTTTTGACAATTATAAGTTAGAAAATAATGTTAATTTCTTTATATGTAGAAGGCTGTGAAAACCTTCTAGCTTTTTCAATTTAGAATCCTTGTGAACCATAAAGGCAGTATAATTATTTTGCCCTGTTTTCTAAACTGCATAATACAGTCGTTCTTCTGGATCTTAAAGTTGTCATTTTACAGTACAGTTCAGGACTTCAGTGGTAACATATTTTCCAAAGGTCAGTTTTCCAATTATAATCCAAAATTTGACGTTAATATTTTTTCTTATAGCCATGTTGTAACCGCATTCTGTTAATTTCATAAAGATACCATTTAGCTGAGGTAGGTGGTATTCTGGGCATACGAACAGTCACCTAATGTCAACAGTAAGCAGTAACTGTAACTACTGACTTCCCATCATTTGCAAAAAAATATTTTCCCAAAAATTATAGCATGTTGGACTAGACAGCATCCAAGTCTCTCAGTGGGAAATTACAGAGATTTTCTTATTGCTTTATGAAGGCTAGGTTACTTTTAAGTCTCATTAGATGTTGCTGGCTACACCATAAGCTCTTCGGTTAATATCCGAGATACGCTTGTTTTCAAAGTGCCAAAATTGTAGCTAATAACACCTGCAATAACAACACGCCTTTAGTAACTTTCAGATAGGACTTGAAATGTTACTAATGTAACTACTAGAATTGAAATAAAAGACAGTACTGCTTACTGCTGGTTTTCAGATTCCTATATTTCGTTGTTCACAATAAACTCATTATTTATACACTTAGGCATATTTAATATAAGCTTCCATGCTAAAAGTTCAAAATTACTGAGCTGTAACCTCAGGGTAAGAGCTGTCATAGAAATTCTGTAATTTGCTTTGGCCACAGATTTCCAAATTTATTCTCTTCACCTTCTCTTATAATTGCTCTTACAGTGTGTGCTGCTCTTCCATATTCTCCTAAAGCCAGTTTGCATAAACTGCACACAGCTGAGAAGAGTTTTGTTCCATGATAAAGCAAGGAAAGGCAGCTGACATCTCCATAGTCTATGCCTTTTACCCATTTTCATAACTGTTAAATGGAAAAAAAAAATACTGCCTTCTTAAAAATGTGCAACTGGCTTCAGCTTAGCACAATTTGAACTTTAATGAATTCAGCAGTGGTTTTCTAACCCATGTAAGTAATCTAACTTTTTGCAGTCAGCATCTCAGTGTTATGTCACAGAACTTCTGCTCAATCAGCGCCTCTGTTCTACATAGAGCTGGTGAGCGAGATGTGGGCTCCCTCAAACGGGTAATTACCTGAGGGCAAAGGCACCGCTTCATGGGCAGGTCCAGCAAGCAGTTTAGGTATATCCTATGGCTGAAAGGACCAAAATTCCCTCCAGTAAACGGTAAAAGGCTACCGCTCTTCCTATTCTGAAGTATGGATACAAGTTATTCCATCCACACTGGCTTTTTATGTTAACGAAATGCATGGCACGCTTCAGTCACTGTGAACAGGTAGTTTCTAATGCAGTTGTTCAAACACACGCTAGGTGAAAATTGTGAATTAATGAGAAACTCTTGCGGATTTTGCCCTTTTGGTCATTTGCCTGTGCATATTCTAAATATCCCACCTGGGATCTGAAAATCTCTTACTGGAAGAGCTCAGGAAAATTCATTCTGCAAGCAAAACAAACATCTCTCTAACACTTTCATGTTCTGTGTCCAAAAGGCGAATGTTCAGAAACAAAATATTTAAAACAAATTAAATGTTGGCCTCTTCCTTGATCTTTGTCATTTCTTTCAATAATATGTACAAATTACTGAATGTTGGATGGAGCATTTACTTTCTGGTAATTTCATTTGATATTTCAGATATAACCTAGTGTGTGATGTAAGAACTAAAATCTTAAATTTCGACTAGTTATTCAATGTTTAAATTATTTTATATATTTTCTATAGATATGACATTTGTGATGTCATATGTGATATTTTCTATTATTATTTAAGAATTACTGTCACACTTAGACGAAAAATTAATGGTTCCCTATTTCTGCAGGGAAAATGTGGTGAAATTAAATGACTATAATGAAATTCCAGGATTATTGAAATTAATGAGAAAACTTGGAATGAAATCAGTGGAGTCATAGCTTCACCTTTCGCCTTTTCTAAGTACTTCACAAAATTTATCTGAATAACTTCAAATTTCAGCTACTGGAATATTTCTCATAAGTCTTTTGAAATCAAACAATCTTACAAAAAAAACCCCAAAGAAAAACAAAAAGAAACACAAAATTTCTTCTGTATTACCTGTTCAGGCATAAAGGGATGCTGTCTTTTGCTGGTAATCTTTAACTCAGAGGTTCACTGTGAACTGGATGATACGCATGAGGCTGGTACCTCCACAAGATGAAGCCACGAGGCCGGCAAGCAGCAGTGTTTTCCCACGTCGGCAGACCGCAAAGCCAACCTGCAGCATTCCAGCTACTCCAGCTCGGCTCTTCTGAGCAAAAACATTCAATGGGGCAGATGTGTGCCAAATTATGTGGTGGGTTGGTAGCATGTTGACAAATGTGTTTTGCTTTGAGACCACCAAACTCATTTTCACTTGGTACTTGAACTAAATTTGAACCCCGGACTCCATAAAGAAGGGACTAATATATTAACCCTCTCAGCTTCCGCTACACTTGATGTCAAAGACTGTGCAACCATAAACACACAATTATCATACACGTCTGTCACGAGTTATAGTGTATTCCAGGTAATGTTTTTACATAAATACCTATGTAAAGTTATCTTATTATAATGCATGTAATCTGGCATTTTATAACTTTATTATTTGTTTTACTTAATTTGTTTCATTTCTCATTTTAAACCTGTATGTATATTTTTCAAGTAATATTTGGAGAAACAGTTATACATGAATATGCTTAATCCTTGCTTTTAATATGTACCAACAGAGCTGCTCTTAAGTGTTAACACTTTCTGCATTGCATTTGGGAAATAAATACCTGATTCAGCAGGCCAAATTCTATTTTTGACCATCTTCTGCATTTTCATTTATGATTGTAACAAGTAACTACAGGAAAATGATTGTAACAAGTAACTACACTGAAATAGTAATTACTGGAATCAAGTATATCTGGTTGCAGGGAAGCAGTGTGGGATTCTTCTGCTTTTGCAGTGCATGATTAATCACCCACATAAACACAGAAATTGTGGAAAAATAAATGGCGTGTTTTAAGAAAGGCACAGTGCATTTCATAGTGGAATTTTGAATATTATGTCTAAAAGGCTTCCCGAAAAATAAATCTTAGATAATTTTTAAAGGTACTGTAGCTTTCTTAAAAAAAAAAAAAAAAAAAAAAAAGAGTCAGTCCTTCCTAACTTCACCCAGTCATGTCATAAAATACAATGTTCATTTAATTCCTGCTGGATATCCAGCTGTGGCTTCCACAAACTGTTAAAGTTTTTCACAAAATAAATTACCAAGTGCTTTCTGCATCATTGATACTCAGTCTTCCATGGCTGTTAAATGCAGTCCTGGGTAAGCAAAGTTTAAGTAAAGGAGACCTTTCTTAAGGACCTGATTTTATATTTTTATTTCCACAACCTTAGAATTTTCTTCCGAATCAGAGTTGAAAAAATCGACACTGTGTTTTAGTTTTTGGTCATATGGTTATTTCTGAGTGGTTGTACTACCTGAGATAATGAAACATTTTAGAGTTACAATTTCTAATACCCCTTGCTATTGCAAGAATTATTTAATGTGCGATTTCGGTAATTCAGTATTCATTGCATGTAGGAATTACCTTTCTATTCACTAAGATGTGTCTCTGGCTGGAAAAGCTGTGACGTGGAGAAGGTAATTACTGTTGTTTCTACATAGTGGGCTCAATGGCTTAAAGCTAAAAAGAGACCTACATCTTCCCTGTAAATGAGGGAAGGAGGCGGGGAACAAAAATGTGCTGGAAATTTTTACAGAATGCTTGCAAGCTAGCTGGGTTAATTTTTATTTTTATTTTATTTTAGATCTTTAGATCTCTCTTTAGATTATGTCCAAATAACCTTGCATCTAACATACCTGTGCAGATAGATTCTTCAAGAGGATTTAATAGGATCGTTCTCCTACTATTAGTAAGTAGCACAATTCTGGAAATGCAGAATGTTGAGAAATGTTGGGATGTTCTGCTAGGTATGAACATCTGGAGCTGTGTGAAAGGTGCATCTATGAGCTGGTTAGCTGAGGGAAGAAAAACCTGATCTGAAATTTGTCTGTTGTTTCGGATTAGAAATTCAGTCAAATCTGAAGTGTTTTTGGACTAAGTGCACATTCTTTAATTTGCTGATTAGTAAGGCAAATCTGGCAACATTAAGAGGGCCGCAATTGTTCCCTTCACTGTTATCCTTGTTTATGTGGAACTGGCAAAAGTTCTCCCTCTTTAGCAAGTGAGGATGATGGAAGGAGCACAGGAAGGGGATCAATTCTCCCTGGCTGCTCTGGGCTCATGGATCTACCCAGCCTCAGGAATATTTCTGCCTGCTCCCCTCTGCCAGTCCTTCTCCACCGAGCAGGCTTGCTGTCCACCTCTGATATTTGGAAAGCGGTGATCAACGCTATTCAAATCTTTCACAAAACTGATTCTAAAAAAGTACTGTCATTTCACTGGAAAACACTGGTGTATTTACAGTCCTCGGCATAAGATATTGCATTGTATAACTATACAGTTTGGATCAAAATTGTCTGACTGTAACTACTGTACAAAATGCAGTATTTTTTCACATCAAAATTGTGAAATTTGAAAATTTGTTGACAGCTCAAAAAAAAGGGGGGAAGCACAGTATTCAATCACTCGAATGCCCCAAACCCTAGAACATTCTTTATTGGGTGATGAGCAGCAGTAGTGCCACCTAATGTTGATGCCACTTAATAATTGGCTATAATCCTGCTTACCCAGTTTGTGCAATGCAAGAAGGTAGGAATAACTCACAACTCATCTGTATGTGTTTAGCCACAAAGTTCAAACATAGCTTCTGTCTTGCCCATTTGCCTATTGCTAATTAATAAAGTGTGTATAGGTTTATTTCACAGCTTATTGCTGTCAATCAGGTTTATGTGCATAGCACATGCATCACAACTAAAATACACTCTCCAAGACCCTAAAGCAACAGTGGTTATTTGTTGCTCTTGTCTTGTTTGTTAATACTGCTTTATTGTACATTGCATCACTTGTTTCGAGTTAATTTAGTTAGCACATTTATATGCGCTTACGGGTTTTTATCTGTAAGTTGCCCCCAAATAAAATATTCCTAAATATATATGTTATTTTTGAGAAATGCAATGAATGTATATAGAGAAATGTTCTCTACATGTGTTTTCAGATAATTTGAAAATCACATAAACTGTATTTTAGGCAAAAGATATTTTTAATATACTTAATTATGGGAATTAGAACTAAAACAGTTGGGGAATTGAAATTCTGAACAGCATGTTTCATATTCGCACATGTGAAAATAACCAATGGGTTTAACATTATATAAAAAAAAACCAAATCAGTTACTAAGTTCATCTCTAGTATTTTCATTTGATTATTTCACTATGCATTGTGTTTTAGGAAGCTGCCTGCTACTCTGCAAAGCTAAAGAAACAGAGTTTCTAAGAAGAATCCTTGTAAAGGTAAAAGCATGCATTGGTATTAGTGGGAGGGAAGAAATGACCACACTGTGTTGAAAGATGGCTAGACTGCTAATTTCTTCCTAGCAGAGTGATTTTTGGCAAGGCCAAAGGACAGTGCACCAAAAGCAACTGAGCTTTGGCTTACTTTGTTGTTCTGACAGAGTTTATGTTAATTGCTTTTGAAGATATAGTAACACCTATTAAAGGATGAATGCGTTTGTCATAGATCTGTTAACAAATAGGAATTCATGAGCAAACACAGGTGTAAACTCCTAAATAGATTTCTTTGGCTTATTTCTTTCATAAGGACCATTATCCTTACAAAAGTCAAAGTATGTACATTCCTTCTACCTCAGCTACTAATAAAGAATTCTTTGGATATTCTAGGGTATATTGTGCACAGTCTGAAATAAGAGCTTTTTCCTAGCAATAGTTCAGGAGTGCAAATATCTGTGCAAATATTAATAGAGTTAAATTTTCTGTATTGGTTAACAGTCCTGCAGAGCATATTGGCAGTTTTTGTACAGATTTATAACTTTGTAACTGAATGTTCTCCAAGTATTACAGTAGAGAAACACAAAGGCAGGCAGCAGGGATCACATACATTTACAGTTTTTGTGAATTACCATATGGCTATACTGATACAGATGATGCAGAAATATCACGTGTTGCTGAAATGTAGTGAATAAATGACATTGCCAAATCCAGCAGAGAATTATAAGCCTATCCTTTTAGTAGGTGAAGGAAAAATGCTTTTTTCTGCACTGAAACAAGTGTACAGAAAAACTGTTTTTGTTCCACAAGCTGTGAATTAATGTTCACAATTTAGTAAATTCAGATTAAGAAATAAAAGCCTTTGGAACAGCAGCAGAATAAGCAACAGTACCGCCTATGTACTGCATCAGTGTATCTTTACCTTTTCTTATTTTGCAGTTTTGCATATCCTGTGTGTGAGTGTTAATGTACCAGTCAGGCAGATTTCTAAATGACCAAATGTTGCTTGTATATTACAGTCTTTCCTTGATGTGTTTCTGGGAGAAGTCTGGGTTTGTGTCGGTTAAGTTTCTGTACCATTTCCAAAGAATGGCTAAGTAAAGTCTTGCTGCAGCTTTCTTTATAGGAAAACGACATAACAAGGTTTTGAAAGGTCCTTTACAATACACTGTCTTTATGCATTGGTTTAATGATAGTAGAAGGAAGAATGTCTGTAACTAATAACTCTCTCATTTGAAAATTCATCAGATTCCACAGACATAAATTTGTGCCCATGGTCAACAACTAATTTGTTTGGATTTCCTTCATGACTGAAAATGAGGCCTTGATTACTGTTCTGGAAGAAACCTCGGAAGTAAAGGCTGCTTTAGCCATTTATTGAAATAATCAATTGCAGTAATAGCCTAATAGTAGTCTGCTGGTCATGTTTCACCAAGTTCTGTGGAAGTTGTGTCCACTCCAAGGTTGTTTTTCCCTGACAGTTGAGTTCCAAGAGCATATCACTAAGTTACAAAACAGAGAAGCAAGCTCTGAATTTGCAGATATCACCAACTTTGTATGAACAGGATTATCTTTTTCTTTTCCCATACCTTCAAGATATTCAATTAATTATTTTTATCAAGGACTATTATAAAAGCATGCCATGAGAATAATTTTCTGTTACTGCTGGCTGCTGATAGATTTGATCTTGTGACTTAAATCTAAAAAACTCAGTATGTAATTGCACATTGAGTCATTCAAAGTCTCAGGGATTTTTTTCTTAAATTGGGAGAGCTATACTAATATTTAGTTGTGCTAGCATTTGAAGACATTTTTAAAAAGTCAGGAATATTTTTTGATTGATTTAGTGGTAGTCATTGCATTCATCTATAAGATTGATGTATATTAACGGGCACACCATGCAAAACATTGTGGTAATGGTCTTGAATAAACCTTCTGCCTAATCTACTTCCAGTAAAAATATTTTTAATTTATGGAAGTAAAACTTTTGTTTGAAGTTACAAAGTTCAGCAAGACTGATAATAGCTTGACTCAACATCTTGAATTAAAAAAAAAAAGTCTCCAGAAATCTCCAAGGGAGAGCTAATTCCTGCTGAGCATGTGCTGTAATAATATAAGCAATGGGGTGGAATGGGTGGAGAGGTAAACAGTTGGTTTTCATGACTGAAAAAGAAAATAACGATGCAGCCAAATTCTGCAGAGTCTGACCACTAGTGAAGACCAAGAGCAGCCCAGAAAGCTTAACCGGAGCACCAGAAGAGCTCCTATGATTCTGTATTAGAGTATGAGACCTAATTCCAGATCTAAAATATGAAGCAGTATTTCCACACTTAAAAGGCAAAAACCGCATATGAAAGTAGAGATTTTTTGAGACAGAGAAAGAAATTGTCCCTCTGTTTGTCTTTCTTAACATCACTCCAAAATGATGATCTGCAGCTGCAGATTTTTTAATAGTCTCCTCCAAAGCTAGTTGCAGTTCTCCCTGAGAATACCCTCTCATGTGGGATGAATCACTGAAATGCTGTCTAACCAGTACGGTTCACATTAGCTGAGAGCTGGTCCACAAAAAATCTGTGAATGAATTCTGCATTTCTACTGGGAAATAGGAGAAGAGACCCTTTACAGTAGCATGCCATTAAACATTGTAGTTGCCTTTTCTACTCATTTCACAGGAAAAATACCTGTTAAAACTATTCAATTGTGTTATTTAGCAATTTAGCAATTTAGCGCTTAAGAATCTTGGCTGTGTGCCATGAACCTACTGTAGAGTGATATGAAAACAAAAGAAAAACGTCTTTATTGTTATCTCTTGTTTAAAAAACAAAAATAGCGAACACATAAATCAGACATTTGTTTTATTGAGATGTAAAGCTGGGTCTGAGCTAGCTGAAAGAATGCACACGTAATGTAATTTCAATGCACACATTTCAGTAAGTTTTAGAAATCTCTGCATAATGTCTCTCCCCTTTGTCTGCAGACAAATAGGATTTTGTGCTTTGATGGGTTAAAAAAGGGGAACATACAAGGGAGGGGCACAGGGTGAGGATGGCTCATCCAGGCGATGCCTCTTTTGCGTGCAGAAGCCCCAAAACAGCTCCCCACAGTAGAGAGGAAAGGCACAGGTTGGTGTGAAAGTGCTGCTTAAAAAACATGTTGCAGAGGACCCTGTAGCTGCTCTATGTGCTGACAAGTGCCACTTTTACAGAAGACTGATCTGGGGGTAGTTTCTCCCTCCTCATCTCAGCCTCATTAGTCTCATAAAAAGAAGTCAACTGTCTTAAACGTAGAGCGTTCCTTGTCCTCCGTGTGAAAATAATGCAAGTATAGGACAAATTGTCCCTGTTTCCAATAGATTCGTTGTAAAGTCATGCTTTGTACCTTGTTTATTAGCTTGGAATGATAATGTCAGGATTAGAACTTTTGTAAACTGTGCTTTAATTCATGGACGTAATATATCTGAAGTTACCACAATATCAGTATTCAGAGTTAATGCCATGTGTGCTATATAGCATCAAAACTGCTTTGGTAACGCCAGTGTGAACACTTGCATTTCATTAAAAAAAAAAAAAAAAAAAGTTATGTGAGCTATAGCTTTCTGTTTGCTTTTTCTTAAAATAAATAAAAAGCCCTTCATCACCCATGCAACACTGAAAACAAATTGAGGATTGCCTGATTGGCTTTTAGTCACCGCCATATGCTTTTTTCCTTAGCAGGGGCCAGTAGGAAATTATTGCATTACACAAGTGGAATTTAAAATGTTGCTGATGTATTTAAGGATGCTCTTTCCTGAGAAGAATCATTATGTATGACCATGCTCTTTAAAAATGTGATTACAACAGTTCAGCAGATGGTAGACACTTGGGGTCAGCTCTAAGGAGATCTGTATTTACAGTGTATTAATAATGGTTTAAACTTTCTCATAAATAGATGTTGATTAATTTTAAATCCATTTGTAGAAACCTAGCATTGCCAGACTATTTCCTGAAACCACAATACAAAGTATGATAAACACCATCCATTAATCCAGACTAATGTACTCCACACGTTAAAAAAATTCACTAAAAGGATTAAAGTAATTTTTCAAACATGAAAAAAAGCAGATTGTATATTTCATATGTACTTTGTGTGTTGAATTTCTGACAGTCAGCTCTTTTTGTTGATAGAATTATGTGTTTTTATCCTTTGCCGTAACATACTTTCAAATAATTTATATTTAATTTTATATTCTGTTTAGGATTTCTTTTTCACTTTGTCTCACAGCTATTTCATACCATTGAGTGGAAAATAGATTAATCCAATCAGGTGAAACAGCAGGAGAAAAATTTAGGAAAAGCCTGTTTTAAAGGCAGTCTGGCGTAATTTTTATGGAAATAAATAGCATTAAACAGTAATTCTTAACCTTTGGCCTATTTTGACCCTGTATTCTGGTTTTGGACCAAGTAATATAATATAGGAAGTATCTGCAATCTTGACACATGTTTGGAAGCCCCAGATTGAAAATCATTTGGTCAAGATATTGAAAACTCTCGTCAGTTGTCAGTTTTGTCATGCTTAAATGAGTGAAAAATTCAACCCTGAGATGCAGTATTCAGCAAAACCTAAAACAGCTACCTACCTGCAGACATATGTAGATGCATAGTTTTTAGAATATAGCATATAAACATACAGACACATGCATATATATGTTTGTATGCATGCTTATGCACAGACATAGTAAGTGTGCAAGCAAACAAATGCAAGGCACATGCTCAAACACTTGGAAATAACTTTCCTGTAATTTAAAAGCAGATTCAAGGTTTAATCAGTAACTGATACCACATCATAATTGACAAAAATATTTATATATATATATATAATATATATTATATATATATATATATATATAAGATTTACAGCACTTTGTTTCTGTTCTTTTTCCTGAAAGTTTAGTTAAGAGACTTTTTTTTATCTTAGTTTTAAGCTGTGGGGAATTTATAGGCCAAAAAAGAGAAAAAAAATAAATCAGTGGATTTTACTCAATTTGACTCAGTGCATTCCTGAGAGTGTATGAGGTTGATGACATGCCTTAATATTGGAGTTAGGTGGTGAAGAACTGATGTTGAGCTTTTGGCTTAACTTGCACTTAGACACTTCTGTGCATTTGATTTCTGAAATGTAATCTTGCAGTAACTTTTTATTCATAGAGTTCCTTTATTTTTCATTGTTTCTCTTTTTCAGAAAGAAAAAGGCATAAGCTGCCACAAAGCAATAGCTTAGGAGCTCAAAATTTTGACAACAGCTCTAGAGTCCAGGCATCCTTACCAGGATCTTAGGCAACCAGAAAAATTTTCTCTTTAATCTTTGATTGGCATCTTGTTGATTGTGGATTTAATGCTCTAGGCTTGGTTTAGAAGCTCTATAAAGTTGTATGATCCTCCTGTATTCACCCTGCATCTTAGCAAGATGTTTTCACTTATGTCTTTGCACCACTAACAACACTTCCATGTCTTCCTCACGGGTGTATTGCAAGCCTGGAAGCACATTCACAGTGCGACTGCTCACTGCCCAGTCGTTCTTTCTCAATTTTTCTTTCGCTCATCGTTGCTGAAAACTCCCTTCTGGTTTCTGGCTGTTGCTCTGTTCTATTTTCTATGTCTGTAATTGAGAATCTTCCAGCCAACCAGCTCCTGAAGCCATGACTCCATGGCAAAAACGGACTTCTCCTGTCTCATAAGCTTTCCAGGAGAGACAAGCAGGCACAGGCAGTACCTTGAGTACTGACTGTATTTGGGATTTTGCAAATACCTTTTATACTGGGTAAATCTAAGTTTTTCTGTCTCCCTTCTCTTCATCATCAGACTTTCTTAGTCTTTTAAAATAATTTCTCCAAATTGGAAGCTAGAATTGTGAAGCAATTGTACATCTGACAGATGCCTTTCCCATTACTAGTTTTATATTCAGATATATGCATGTGTCTATATGTGTGAATATATATATATATATATCATATAAATATATATGTGAGTTATTTGAAATTTATGCAAGAGGTTTGGTTTCATTCCCAGGCATGTCATATGTAAATAGTGAAAGCTCCTATTTACCCAAATATGCTATTTCCTAGTAGTCCTAACATCATATTTTTCCCTGGACCTGTGCTTACTTAACAGTGTGAATTTTCATTTATTAAACTGTTGCTTACCTTATACATAGGACTCACTAGTCTAATTGTTTTAGGTTAAATTAAAGTAGATAAGATGATAGACATTTTTTCTGTCTTTTAAAAACCTAAATGAATTTTACATTTTATGAGAATACTTATGTCCTTTCAAATATTTTCTGAAATACTTAGAACAGCAATTGCAATAATATTTCTTGAAACTTCTTGTTTTGAACGCTTTTTTCTTAAGTGATTGCATTTCTTTTTTTAACCAGTTACTAAGCACCAGGCTGGCCTTTCTGTTTGGTTTATCAACTGACATGCTAAAATACATTTCAATACTTTCATTTCCACAGAACATTTTGCTGTTCTGTAGAGTATCTTCATTGCTCCTTGATATTGCTTAGTTCATTACTGCATAAACCAACTATGTTAAAACAATATGAATTTATTTTTAGAAGCAAAGAAAAAGGGCATCAAGTATGGTAGTGAAATATTTCATAATGACTTGTGTTATAATTTTTCTGGATCCATTAAATCTGTTTGTGCATAGTAAGAGCCATAATCATAGAGCAACAGGCAGCTCATGGTAGCCCAGAATATTTTTGATGCTAAAGAAACTCATTTGCAGGTGTCCTTGAACCTTGACTGTTTATTGCCAGTGGGGCTAAACAGCCCTTGACTGAAGTGGCCCTTTGCTGTTGGTGTGCAGAACATTTGAGCTGGGCTTGGGAGCACTTATTGTTTGCCGTGTTAATGCGAGGTGGTAGCGAGAGCGTGAGAAGTTTCAGCCGTCTGCATCTGCTGCAGCAAAAAGGAAATGTTTGACTCTCTGCCCAGCATTGCTAAATACGGAAACTTGGAAAAAAAGGAATGTAAAAATACCCTTTCCCTTGAAAATGCTATGTGATGCTGTTTCCCAGGAAATGTGGGTTGGTTTTCTTTTTCTTTTTTTTTTTTAATAACATAAAGATGGGATTTTTTGGTACTAAAATATATGTTATCGAACTGATTATTTAATTTAACCAGATGTAAATTGTAACAAGGACGTGCCATGGTTTGGGTAATTTCCAGGAGATCTAGCGATTAGACCATTCTGTGACATAACGGTACTTGGATCTTAGCTTGTGTTCCTTACTTTCCTACCACACAATAAATGCACCGGCATTTCTTGCTAGAGCTTTAAAAGCTGAGTGTTATGGAAATCCTATGTATTATCTTAGGCTGTTTAATTTGATAATGAAAAATTGAGTATGATATTGCCAGTGGATACTGATTTAGGCCTCAGCTGAGTGAAGCAGTTGAGTTCTTACTTTAGTGAATTTGCACAATTAAACCCTGATTATGTCAAATAAAGAGTAAGGGGAATTTTCAAGGAATGCCCAGTGATTTAATTGCCTGTGTAAATCATTTCTGCATTTCAGCTGGTAATAAACGTATCTAAATAGTTTAGCTAATTTTAAACATTTGTAAGTAACGCTGTAATCGCAAGTCATAAAGCTGGGGAAGGGTATGGACTGGAAGAGCAGTAATGCTGCAGGCCTCGAAAGCCCACGGGCTGCAAGCAGCACCTCTCCCTGGCTAATGTCTGGCTGGGTTTGCTGCTGCCTTTGTTTTTTATAGCAAATAACCTCTGGCAGAATAAAGTTGGTGGTTACGAGGTAGTATATAGACATACTATACATAGCACAGTTCTTTTAGTTGCTCATTAGTAATTTCCTGCATGATGGACGCAGCATTATGCAAAGAATCATAAATCTGAGGCACTCTGCTCCTTCGCTTTAGGAAAGGAAAAAAACACAGTACGCTGCAGCAGAAATTCAGCCTAACGCAAGGAGCAGCTGAAAGTGCCTGAAACTCCGCGGCGATTTGGCTTTCAGAACAGTTTGGGGGGGATCAGAGTGCTGCGCAGTGTGAAGGCACAGACAGAGCACATGAGTGGCTTCATTGTTGGCCCGGATGGCATGACTTAATTAAATAAAATATCTGTGCTGCTTATGTGTTGATGTCTGACGTTAGCCCTGGGCCAGGCTTGCAAATAACTGTGGTTTGCTAACGTGTGGCTTTTCAAACAAAATCTGTATTAGCACTCGTGAACCGTGAGAGTAGTAGTGTGGTGTGAGCTGGAGGCACAAGCCAGCTACAGAGATGAACAGAGCAAGGCCTGAAGAAGGAATTTGGCAACGTTTAAGAAATGGTCCGTTTGTGGGGACATGTACTTACCACGAAATCCTAGCAATTGGTCTGATGAAAAAATTGAACGCCTGCAGTAATCATTTCTAATTTCTTTTAGCTATAGGAAGACCTTGTTTGTCAGCTAATTTCAGGGAGATACCTGGGGAAAGGGTAGCCCAGCCTGAAGCCCCTAGCTGCAGGAAGGCAGATGGGCAGGAGCACAGGCACCTTCCACCTCCAGGCTCCACATTTGCTTCCAACCCCCTCTGAGTTTCTTCCCAACAAGAGCTGCCTTCCTGGTGTCAGGGAGAGGTGTGGATGGGATTAACTGGGAAATTTCTCTGCTCCACAGCAAAAAGATGCTGTCTCCCTGCAGCCGCATCCTTCCCTGGTAGATCTGCCACCTCTGTGGCCCCTATTCACCACCCGAATCTGGGTCGGGGATACCTCGGGAGACAGCCTTGGGACTGCCAAATTGGTGGTGTTTTTTTCCTCCATTTCCTCAGTGGTAAATATCAAGGTTCCACTTTCAGCTATAATGTGTGAAGTTACTGTGAAAAGATGCTGTCTGAGAAGCAAAACAGACAGTGTATTCATGTCTAGACTAAAGCATGTGCAAGTTTCCAGTTTGGAAAAAAGGTCCAAAGAAAAGTGCTGAAAGAAGACTAAGTAAAAGTTACCCTTGCCACCTGTAGCTGATCGAGAATGTGAATAACTCAGCTAAAAGAGGGAAAGTACTCAGGACAGGGAAGGGAGCAGTGGGAAGAAGTCTGTGGAGAGCAGGAAGGGCAGGTGAAGTGAGTTGCCGTAGGCAGTTCCCAGGATTCAGCCGTGGTTCTTGGAGGGGGTTGTTTTTCTACAGAATTGGCGTATCCTTTTTGTTAGAGCAAGTAATTTTAGATAGTACATTTGTGATTGTATCTTCAGTTAGTGGAGCTACATTTTCATTAATGTAACAGGGTGCACCTTGAACTACCTCGTGGCTTTGCAGATGAATCCTGTGCCAGGCATACCTGGACATCTTTACAAACAGAAGTTTGTAGAACAAGTCCTCTGTGCCTTTTTGTGTGTGTTTTGTTTTGAACATTTTACTTTTCTTCCAGTAATGTCCAAGACAGGCTTATTTTTCAAGTCTTAAGATCCAGTCTGTGGAACTGAAACAGCCTATCAGTATTTGTAGATGCATCCTTGCAAACTGCAGGCACAAACGTACTTGTGAGTCAGAAGGGATTCTCCTCTTGGCAGATCTGACCTAAATACTTCTACTATTTTTCCAGACTTCTCATGGAATGTGAGTAAGCAGGTATCAGGCTGATTCAACCTGAGTTTAAAGTGTAAAAACACCCTTTTATTGAAAATAATCTAATATAAAGTGCTGGTGCATACTAGCTAACTGTTAAAGGAATGTCTCCAAAATTTAATTTCTGCTTTAAAATAGTATGTATCTTGAATGAAGCAGAGGTGATTGCCAGCATGCTGACTGGAAACTGAGACATTCTGCTTTGGTATTTCATATCATTTGTAAAGAATATTGAAAAATATAGAGAACATTTCATCCTACAGTGCATTTTAGCTACCATTGCCCTTTTATTTAGCCAAGGAAATCAGTATCTGGCCATATTTTGTATTTGGTAATAGATAAAGCCAAACAAACAAACACAAAAACAAATGTCTTCGGCTGGGAAGGAGAGCAGCATTTGTGACGGACATGCACTCTTTCCAGCTTCCCCCAGTGTAACTGAGGGTGACTTGGTTTATGATCTCTGATTCAGTAAAGCATGGAAACAAATGCATAGCTTAACATACTTGCCTAAGTTGCATTTACTCCAATATAATTTAACATAGACTTAAGGGATCAATACAATTCCTTTTAACAATATAATTCTAACCTTAGAATCAAGTAGAGAAGAAATGGGTTATGCTTCAGTGCGCAAACTCTGTGGATTAAAATCAGATTCTGACATAGAGGAAAACATGCCAGTGAAGGCTACCCAGGGGCTTCCTTAATTTAAAAGCTGACACGCAAATGCATACTTTCTTGCTTACTAATTCACATTTTTTTTTCCAACAAAAAGGTGAACTGATCATGGCAACTCCCTCATCACACCGCACACATGGATAATCCTGTAAATGCAATAATATATGCCTTTGCCTCCTGCACTTTTTATCAGGCCTGATTCATGAAAAATGGATAAGCGAAGTAGTTTACTGCAGTGCCTATCTCCTCATCATGGCTTTAAAATGAAGTTTAGTTTAGCAATATAGAAGAGGTAGCACAACTATCTTGTAATGATGTGTACTGTGTTAAAGAACATTCTATACTGAAGATGTCATAGTAGCATATACAGAATGTACTCTCTAATAATTTCAAAATTACCTGTGTGACCAAAATATTACCCATTTTTTTCCGTTTTAGCTGGTTTACTCTCCTCCCCACAAATTCTGTCACTGCCCTTTTCTAACTTTCACAACTGTAGCATTCACTACCTATTTCTTTCTGTTCCCAGTAGTATTAAAGGTTGGTGGAAGGATAAAAACAAGATACACATAGATTGTTAGTCACTTATTCTTCCTTTTGAATGTGTTGATAATATTCCTCTGATCATTTCAATAACTGAAAAGGCTAAGTGGTTTGTTAGCAGATAAAAAACCCTTGCACTTTACATTTTATATTATTGAATTTGTAACATAATATTGTGTAATTCAGCCACAGCAGAACAGTACCTCATTTCTGCTATGAAGCTTGGACTGTAATTACAATACTGTTATAACTCTTCTTGTCTTTCTGTGTAGAAATAAGCAAGCTCCAGAGAGCTGTGACACCGTCCTGGGCTGTTTTGGCAGAGCAGGAAACTGCCAGTGTCAGATGCAGAGGGTTAGGCCCCAATGAGACTGCTTTTTTTTTAATTTATTTTCCCCCAAGATACCCTGTAAATTCCTTGTGGTTGCTTATATGCTGGAGATTGGCATCTTGCCCAGCAGGTTCATACATGGTGCTCCCCAGAATTTGTCTGAAAAAAAAAAAAAAAAAAAGGTAGATTTCCTCATGCTCCTCACATTGCTGCCTGGTGTCCCCAGCACTAAGATACAGACATCTGTGGATGTTCGGTACGTGGGAATAGGTGCCACATGGTATGGAATGGGTAGCAAAATGGTCTGGTCAGGCTTGGGAAGTGCTGATTTGTATTTGGCTGGTAAGCTTTGATATTTAATAGGGAATACTGAAAAGAGGGGACACCTTAACTGAAAGATGACAGTAGAAGAATTGTAAAGAACAAGCAGGAGCAGCTTCATGGAGGGAAATATTAGAAGAGAAGAAATAGAAAAACTGAACCCAAAGCAAGTTTTCTTCTTTTAGACTAAAACAGTAACTAATGAAAATACTGGCAGTTTGGAAAATGGGCTAACTGCTCAGATCTAGCTCTGCTTTGAGGCTGCAGTTTCAGTGCGCGTAGCTAGACAGGTCCCCTGTGCCACGTCCCAGAGCAAAGGCCGCGCGCAGGCTGCACCAACCCAGCCAGGCCTAGGAGAGAGGAAGCTGCATTTGTCGCCCTTGCACAATTTGTTTCCGTGTGGATGTGGCCATGGAAACCGGTCAGGCTGCTTTCTGCAGCCAATTCTGAGATGACTTTTCAGTTTGGAGCCTGCTTGTGAGAATCTTTTTTTTTTTCTTTTTTTGACTTTACAAGCAACTTTATTGACTTTAGTGGAACTGTTTGCCCCCTTTAGAGTATATAAGGCCATCTCAGATCCATATGGACAGAAATTATTAAAGTGCTTCTAAAGCTCTAACAGGGCTGGTGGGGACTTTCCTGTTTTCTTTCTCAGCTTGCCAGTTCAGCCCTGGCAATGGCATTTTAATCACACGTACCCACCAACGCCACCACCTTGTTTAGCCAGACCAAGAGGCTACAGCGCTGGTCATTATATTCACAATAAAACAGTTGTGCTCGAGCTGTCAGTAAATGTTTCTATTTAACTAGTGATTTAGTGTCCTGGATTATGCTGAAAATACTTTGAACTGATGGTTTTCTTATAAGGCCAAACCGCTTCTTATATTGCATCCAGTATTACTTTGAATACACTGGGAAGACTTATCCAGCACTGAATGTTTCTGCAGACTTTGAATATGTTGGGAACAAAATCAGAGTGTGAAAAATGGCTTTGGAGGTTCTCAAAGTTTTCACATTTGATTGAAGATACTGTTACTATTTTTCCTTAGAATTAACGGTGCTTTTAATATCTCTAGATTCCCATATGTAAAAGCAAGAAGAGTATGTCCCAGCTACCAGGGGTATATTTTTGGGGTGATTTGTGGAGTTTTCAGAGTGCGCTTTCCATTAATCTCTGAATGAGTGCTATGCAAATCCCTAGTCAGCACTTAGTATAGAATAGAATTATTAGAAAAAAAAAATGTTTTGTGATGAACTGTTGTCCTTAGTATGCTATTGCTGGAAGGAAGGTTTTCTGAATGTGAAGGTGGTGTTAGAAGAAAAATCCTAGTAAGGTTTAAATGTGCAAGAAAACACAAGTTTTAGATGCATTAGAGAACAAGTCTTAACTATCTAAAGATGCAGGTTGGTGCCTGGTGGGATATTTGGAGTGACTGGATTTCAAAAATTCAGTTAAATGATGAAGGTACTTGTTCATTTCATAAAAATCCCCCTGTGCCTCAGTCTTGAGGTGTGGATGCAATATTTAGGCCTCAATACTCTTGAATCCCCTATACCCGAGACCTTGTTTTTTTGTATTTTTTAAAAAATAAATCAGTGCATGTGGTGAAGACAAGTTTGATATGCTGCAGGTGATTGGAAAGAAAATCTAATTAAATCAGCAAAGTAGCTGATTATAGTTTCTGGGTATGTGTGCTTAATAAGAGGCCTACCCTAAAGGCTGTTGAGAAGGGTAGGTTTTTCTGTTGAGTTTGCTATATTTTAGATAGCTTTCTCTCTCCATGGACACACATGTTAACAAAAATGCTGTGACAGTCCTAAAAATAAAGCCCTAAAGTTGTTTTTGACAATTATGTAGTAGCTTAGGATTTGATCCGAAAACTGAAGATATGTGCCCCAGAGGCAAATTGTATACTGTAAGGGCAAAGAACCCCCTCAGCAAGAGATTCCTGCACTAAAAACGCAGAAATAATAGATGGTAATCTGTTATATTTGAAATATCTTTTATAAAAACTACACTTTTAGAAACAGTTAGTTAATGTAACCTATTTTTTTTCTTTCAAATGCTTTTAGAAACGTTGGTTTTGTACCATTAGAAGATGCTACTTGTGACATATTCGCACATACAGCTGTAATTCTAAGCTAGTTTTTAGCAGAAGTAAAATGGAAATAAGTTGAGTTCTAGCTGTAAAATTAAAAAAAAAATCATGTCTTGTATAACAGCTGTGTATTTATTGGTATATAGCTTCATATGCAGATCTGTTGGTTGTTCATGGTGTAACTTACAGGAATAAAAACGAACAGCTCTGAAGCAGAGGAGCTGTCACTTACATCCTGCTCTGCAGTCTGGAGATGATAATTTGGCTTCTAATAATAATAAGGAACTACGCAGAAATCAAAGAATGAATTATTCTAAACTTAGCATGCAAACCACCGAGTAGCCAGCCTTCTGCTGTATTTTACTGCTCCTTCTCCCCAGTTGCTTACACTTAAGAAATGTATACAGTTCCTAAACTGTTATAAGTGTATCATGAAATACTATTCATTACTCCTTCTGAAAAGTGAATGCAGTATGGTAGGAAGAAACAGCACAGTTTTTGTAATCGCTTCAAGGATCTCTTCACCAAAAAGGTCTCTGAACCGCGGGATGTTGTTCCTTTTTCACCATGCATTGCCATCTAGTGGTACCTAGTGCTGTCCCACCTCCTGTTCCACCAGCTCCCTCTCCTCCAAGCAACCCTGTAGCTGTCCTGCTCTGCAGAGATTAAAGGTCCTGTTGCAAGGGTCTGATAATTGCACTGGCTGTCGCGTGCGCACGCGCTGACGTTTCCTTTGACATTATTTTGAATGAAGATTCACGAGGGACAGAGGGTGTCAGGAATAGCTGGGCTGGGGTATGAGCAGAGCTGTTTGTTTTCACTTGCCATATGGTAACCCAGTCAGCTCAATCAATCTTGCTAAAGAGGGAGAAATAATTGATGCCAGGTTGGAATATTGGTGTGATTTGTTCCCAAATGCAGTAAAAGATGATCAAGAATTGGATGCTAACTGGTCAAGATTCTTCCTACCCAAAACTCAGATGACATCATGATCTAGTCGTTATTAGTTCTCATTCCATAGCCCTGCAAGATGAGGAGCCGTGGTGACCGTTTTTCCCTGGAGTTAGTTTGTCTTAACATGGACCAAATCCTGCTTCTTTGCGCTGACAAAAAGTGGCAGTCATTTATAAAGAAGTCATTATGCCAAATTGTTGCTCACAAAGCTGCTTTTGGACTTATGATTGCATTTAATTATAACCCATATCTTTGAGAAAGAAGAAGCCACTGAACTGGATTTTTCTTAAGTTCAGTAAATATCATTGCTACAAAGGTTGTTCTGAATAGTTCTGAATCAGATTTCTTCAAAAGAGGAACCACACACAGCATTCTTATCTTCCTACCATTACAGAAGTTTTTTTTTTTTTTTTTGAGAGAGAAGAAACTAAGCAAATGTTTAAATGTTTGTTGTCTTATTATATTGAAATAATAGTGTGGAAATCCTCTTTATGTTTTCTATCATAATAGGACATGTTTTCCTATATTGCCTTGTATGCTTCATACCTTGCCAGTTGGTTCTTGAGGAAGAAGTGCTAATGCTGTTTCTCTCAGTAGTGTTTCCTGTGTCTCCAGGAGCATTTTGCTGTAAGATATCAGTGTGGGTGGGATGAGAGAAAAAGAAAATGCAACTTTAAAAGCCTAAAACAGCAAATTCTGGTCAGTTTTAGAGCTGCACATTGTATTGATTTGTGGTAATGAGGTGTGTGTATGTATGGAATGTCAGTGAGGATCAGCACAAGAAGAGCTTTAGATGAGATTTATTTTCTAGTTACCTGAAGAACTCCTTTGGAATGAGTATTCTGCAGGTTTTGTGTTGACATCAGAAGCAAATGTTGAGCACTTTTGACTAATGGAGAAAAATCTAACTGTTGAAGATCAGTAATGGAGATCTCATTAATAAATCTAACTGCTATATCTTAAGCATAGTTTAAGAATAGGTATTATATATCAGCTCATAAGCTGCAGTTGCTGTGGGCCTCATATTTTAAATTCTTATTTCCAGAAATGTTATAAAGAGTATAATTGATAACTTTCTGCTTGCTTAAATGTGGACTATGTGTTATCAGCAAAGTCAGAAATTTGAGCATTCAGGATTGAGGTAGGTTTTGAAGATATAAAATTGCAAAGCTGTTCAAAGCATCTGTCACTTAAAAATGTTTTAAAGAATTTTGGAACTGCTTCTATATTGGAATTGGATCTTATATGGAAAATCTCAGTGTAACTAGTGAAATTACTACTTTAAAGTAGTAGTATCTAGTAAACTTTCTACTTAAAAACAATTGGTTGGTGAATTCTGATTTCTTTAAAATTTAACTATCTGCTTATTTGTTTCATCATACAAACTAAACCATTACTTTATCATTTATATATATGAATTTTGGGTGTTGCATGAGTGAAGTAAATGCGTATTTGTATTAGTATTGGCTTGTAAAAACAGTTGGCATGTTTAAATAGATGATGTGGTAGATTGCTGTTTGCACAACAGGATGTAAACTGGGCTAATCTTGTTGAAAGTTCAAAATGTTTTGTTATTTTTGTCTTACTCTTTCAGCACTGTTCACATAAGTAAAAATTGCAGCTCTTGGAGAATAACCTTGATCTTACTCTGCACCTGCTTACACTTAAGAAAAGAAACATTTGTCACTCTTACTTAGGTAATTGCTTAAATTGCATTTTAATTTTAGCAGCTTAACTATGTTAGTGGAGAAAAAGGTTTTCTGAATGAAAACTTGATCGAAAGCTCAGGGAGCCAGTGCAAGCCTTTCCATTAACTGGAGAGATGTTTCAGGCTTTTATTTAAACAATACTCCTGTGAACTATAACTAAGTGAAATTGGATTTTTTAAAAAGACATCTGAACAAAAAATTCAAATAGTAATATTTAATGATAATTTTGAGGAAAGTTACTGAAAATAAAATCTTTATGAAAAACATAAAATGGAAAATTTTAAATGTACAGAAACTTGCATTTATATTTTTTAAAAATAATATATCCGAGTATTACAATACTCAATTTCTTCTTGCTAAAATGGAAATTGGATTATATTCTGCTGGAGTAAACTCAGCAATTGCTTAACTTCTTTTGTGTAATTCTTCATTCCCATTAATAGGAATAACATGATACCTATAGTCAGCAATTCCCATCACTGTGGGCTTTTAAATAAACATTAGGAAATATTATTCTCAAAGTTAAAGACTCCATTTAGCACATTGCCCTGCTATGCATTTTATATTTGCAAATAGGAATGGCAGCCCAGGTTTTTTGACCACTCATTACACTAATGCTCGCAGGCTTTCCTGGCCAGCCCCTTCACAGAGTCGAGCAGGTTCAAAATGTATCAGCAGCCCTTATCACTCAAAGTAAACATTCGCAGCATATTTCCCCTTTGCTGAAAGATTTACATTAGTTCCCTGTTAGACAGCATATCAATTACTGCGCTGCGTTTCCTACATTTCATAGGTATGAACTTCCCCTTTTCTGTCACCTCAACTGAAGTTTAATGTACAGATGGTATAAAAGCAGGATCTGGCTGTATTTATTTAATGGTCGTCTTTCAAACCATTTAGGTGAAATCTTGAAGGCATTAGGGCATGTTTCCCTCGTCGGAGGCAGGCTGCGATGCTGCTAGTTGTGCCAAGCAGCGCAACACGCTGCAAACTTCCCAAGGCTTCATCGGGGCTACTGTGTAAACAGTACTTAGGTCATCTGATAACGCCTATCTGCTTCGCCTGTCCCCCAGATACATGATCCCCAGCTAATTTGAGTAGTAATTCAGGCAATATGTTTACCGATGAGCAAGTGAGGAGGAAAGTTATGTTTTAGATATTTGGCTCTTCAAAGAGTCAGATTCAGCAGCAATTTCCCCGCCGCACGTAGCAGGGGGAATCGCAGCCCAGCGCTCGGGACGTAACCGCGGAGTCCCGTAAGCACCGTGCCACGGGGGCCAGCGGCTCGGGAATGCCCCGGGAGGCTGGAACGGGAAGCGGGAATTGGGACAAACCTGCTTTAATCCCTGCAGATCCAGCACAGTTGCTCCCCTTTAGGTGGGCAGTAGTCCCATATTGTTGCAACTTAACGTTTCTTTCTCAAGCGCGTTCCAGGTAAATTCACATCACCGAGCAAACGCACAAAGGTAATAGGTGCTTTCTAGTAATATAAAATTAGAATTCTGGGGGCATCAGACATTTCGGGTTAGTTTTACAGGTAAAAAAAGCACTAAAAATATAGCAACTAAAACTACAACTAACACAAAAGAGTTAATGGTAACAAAAAGTTGCTTGCGTTCCATACTTTCTAGGAAAGATTTCCTTTTTACAAAATCTTTATATGAATCATGATTTTCATATTTTTATTTAGCTAAATTGTATCAGGATCTAGATTAGCTTAGACATCATGTAAAATTAGACACATTTAGGAAAGGGAAGTCAAAGTAGGCTGAAAATAAGTTGCTGGGGACCATGTACATTCAATTGTCCTCAGGAAAGGAAAATTGTATTTTATTTAGTAAAGGGCTCAGTTCCATTCCCTTTTTCAAAAATTGCTTTTTGTTCTAAAGTGAAATATTCCTTCCCTGCATATGATCTCATTATTTGAAATTTTGGCAAGAAATCTGTATGCTTTTCTTGTAGCTATGTTACAATAAAAAAAGATTGTTTTGGAGATAGTTAAGGTGCTAACTGGAGTTCTGTCTGAGAAGTAATTTTGCAGCAAGTCAAACGAGGCTACTGCAATAGTCCTTTCTTTGTGTCTGTGACTCTATTAAAGTTTAGTTTTCTTTTTGTAATTTGCTTCAGGGATCCTAAAATAAATACATTTTTTTTAATTGATAGATTCAATGAAATGGGACTTAATCATATACAAACATTTAAATTTACAAAAGTCCTAGTTCAAATTGCTGCTTGTTATATATTTTACAGAGATGAAAATAAAGGACGACACAGTTTACACCTAAAGGTATAAAGCCAGTACGAGCAGGTCATGTGAACCTCTTCTAGTGGAAATGAACAGGGAATAATATATGTTTGAATCTAAAAATACATTTAAGATCAGAATTATGAACTAAGAACTCGAACTGTTTAGTAGATGGAGAGTTTCTGTATTCAGTGCTTTAGAAGTTTTGGGGAGTTACACCTTTTTATATTCTCATTTTTCATAGTGAAGCATTAGCAGTTGTCTGATGCTTCTGTTCAAAACCATGTACGTGTTGGTTAGCTGTCTGGCCGATGAATTCCTCTGGTTTTTGCGCTGGAGCAGTGTAATGGTGAATCTGTCCACCAGCCCTTCATTTTCGTTTCATAAGTGTGAAATTGGAAAGCTAAGCAAAAGCCTGTCCAACAGCTGTTGTTTAGAAGTTCAGTTGACTTTTGATGTGATATTTTTGCTGTGAAATTCCGCAATGTAACTACTTTTTGCACTTTACCAAGCAAATGCTCAGTGGACACTTTAAACCTAAGCAATCTCATCTACCTTAATGAAAGGTCTAATCTGTCCAGCACCTCGACCAAAGCTTCAGCCAGCTATACTGATATATAACTGCACATAGCTCCAATATGTAATGCTGTGTCAGCCCAGGATCCTCAGGGAAACACAAAACCAGCACATCTAGTCCATATTTCAGTACTACTGGTTTCACTGAGGCTCTGCAGTCCAGGGGTGGAACAGCAGAATTTGCTAAAAGCTGAGGAGTGGCCGAACGCAGAACTTCACTTGTACAAAAAGGAATGGTAAAATACTTCCCAGTGAAGCTTTCATTATGGGAGGAAATATGTCCAGTTCTCACTCTCATGGTGGGTATTCAGAAGGACCTCTAAGAAGGGGTTTTGCACATTTATTAAGCTTAGAGATAGCCGAGAAGCAGAATAATAAGAAAGGGTAAAACAAGATAGCGGTATGATTACACAGCAAGCAACACATGAAGCATTCACTCACCGCAGAAAACCCTGTGAAGCTAGATGCTAGATACACGCCAAAATTTATTTTCCTTTTTGTAAGTTAATTCTCGAATATTGCTCTTTTATTAAATGCATATAATATTGTAAAAGAATCCAGTGTATTATTTTTATTGTTTAAATGAGAACAAATGCTTCTATATGAGATTCTAGAATAAATGAGTTTTAATCTGATATTTCCACGTTTATCAAATGAATGATGTGGCAGTGTCTGTAACAGTGATAAGAGAGCTATCAATTGAATGTTCATGGAATCAGTCCTAATTTGGGACTGGCCTTGTCTTTTGCATAGATATTTGTCATCTGAAATATTTTTGTTGTAATAATTTGTCATGAGCAGAATGTGAGTTAATAAAGCTTGGCGTGTATGGTTACAGGAATAACTGTCAAAATGAAGAGCTCGAGATGTCAGAACCCTGAACTTAGCAACAAATTTTTAAATTGATTTTAAAAGGAGCAGGACCCAAACATTACAAATGTGCTTACCCTTTCAGCAAGCACAGTTTGGGTCATATCCTCTTCATGCTGCTTTTATCTGTAGTTTTTGTGAAGTTTTTAGGGTTGGAGGGCTGTTTGGTCTGGTGTCTCAGAAAACACAGCAAAAACTGCAAGTGGAGGCAGTTTATATTAAAATTTCATAGCAGGTAGCATCGGATTCATCTATTGCAATTATTTTTTAATTGCTGGTTATGGTAAAATTAAATTGTGTGTCACTATTACAGATGTTCTTTTTTATTGGAACTAATATCTGCAATTGTTCTCTATAGCTCTTTGTACTTGCCTTTTGGTTTACAGCAGTAGCGATCTTTAGGTTGCAGCTGACAGGGCAGATTTTTTACAAGAATAACATAATTACTGTTCAGACCATATATGAGTACTTGTATCAGGTGGCACAGAGTTAAAATTCCATTTGCAAAAGCCATATTATGTTGTATTTTTGGTTTCTATACTGAAAACATTCTGCTTTTTTGCAGGCAATGAGAGATTGAATATGTTGCCTGCTTTTGCTGGATGTAACTGTGAATTAAGGTCTTCAGATCTTTTCTGAGCAGTAGTTTCATCAGCATTGCTTAGAAAGGTGGTATATAGAACTGGTATAGAGCTGGTATATAAAAAGAATCTGACAGTTTTCGGGTTCCTGATAGTGTAGCAAAAAAAAATGTGCACTTTTAAAGTAAAAGCTAACCTTTAAAAAAAGATAGCATGAGAGATATTTTACATGTATAAGACAGAATTCCTTCAAGATACAGTTTGCCCATTTTGTTAAATGTAGATAGTAGAGTAGGCTATTTTAGAAACTGTTCTTGTAGATTTTGTTCCTTTTTTCACTTTGGAGGAACATGAAACAGTGGTTCTCCAAAAGAGATATGGAAAAATGTTATTTAATATTGTGTTCATTGAAAAATATATATATATATGTTATTTGAGACAGGAAGCGTAAATATATATGGCTCAAAGAATCAATCTGCAAAAAAACAGTTATATTTCTTAGAGGTTCGAATGTTTGTGTAGATGCTTGTATTTTGCCAGGTAATAGACCACTCTATTTTCAACTCGGTGGCATTGTCCTTAGTGTAGTTATGTGCAGCATGTGTTTGCAAAATAAGAATTCTTGTCCAAAAAGAAAAAAAAAAAAAGGCAAAATTGCTTATGCATTTCAAGAGACTGAAGACTTTTCCTATTACCAGCAAAAAAGAAGAGGGCTGATAGTTGTTTTCCAGTGCATGCTGGGATAGTACTTCAAAATATAAATTTAGATTAAACAATCAAACTTGCTTATGTTTTCTGTCATAGAATAAAGCCAAATATATCAGTGCTTTAACAGCGTTGAATATGAATGCTTAGAATCAGGGATATATTTGGTTGAGTGACTGCATAAATGAAAAATCACGGATATGCAAGCTTTTCCTTTAATTCCTCATGTGAACCTTTCCTAAACTTTTTATAGTACATGTCAGCCAATAAAGAAGTAATGTGATACATTAGAGCAGAAGAATCTAGGCAGTGTTTTGCGCTGGGGCTGCGCTGTGTTAGGTTTCACAGGCTTTGGTGAAGCTCGCGTTCTCACTATTGAAGGGTTTGCACTTGATAAGCCAAATTCTGCTTGCCCTAATCAGCGAATCATTCCACTGATTTCAGTTAGTCAGCTGCCCTGATAAAGCCTAGCAAGATTTGGGCACATTGAGGATTTTTCTGCTTATCAAAAGCAGCAGCCTTAATATGACACAGCATTGGATTCCAGTTCCTAAAGGACAGGAAGAAGTGGACAGGATAATATTTGGTTTTCTCAGCAGTGCTATTAATAAGTGTTTTAAGATGTGAAAGTGGGAACTTGGAAACCACGCCGCCACCTACTCAAATACAGACGTGGATTTAATACAGCTCATTTATAACTGGTGATTGCTTGGAGGCACAGTGGACAAAATCCTTAATGTAAGAGGAAAAAGTGTAGGCTGTCACTTTCCGTTCCAGACTTTAATTTCAATTGTATGAGCAGGAGCAGCTGCATGTAGCTATCAGGCGTATGAAGTTTTTAGTGCTAAAAAGGCAGCTGGACTGGAAATACCCCAGAAGTACATATCCATTTGTCTGGTTAACTTCAGCACTTAAGCGATCAATCAGGTCAGCCTAAAGAAAAATGAATGACATCAGTCAAAACAATAGGATATCTCTGTGCAGTGATTAGCTCCGTGTAGTACAAAAACTTAAATAATTTGTTCTTTGAAAATGTGATGATTGATTGGCTTCCATTAGGCTTGGATTTTAAAACATTCCATGAACTCTCAGATAAAATGGCACTAAAATGTTATTGCAATAACCAAATAAATCATATCAGACTATAGTGTATATAAGTACTTTAAAACATTATAGATACTAGAATTCTGTGTATAATAAAAAGGTGAAGAATGTAATCCTCTTTTTCTCTTTTTTTAATACTCCCAGTTCACATCAGCATTCTCCTGGGCTGTTGTCTAGCATAGTGTTCTTAAGGCTATGTTTTTTAAAATTATTATTTTTATACTTTATATATGTACAAGTTATGTAGTTCTGGGTAAGTGTGGCCAAAGGGAGGTAGTTTGAAGCTATTGCTGTGTGGAATTTATCTGTGCTTTTGATACTGATAGTTTACCACTTACAGAACTGAAGGCCTTAGACTGCATCTGATCAGATCTGACAGTTTTAATTTGATCTCAGCCTTGCAATCAGCTTCAAGCTGAGAAATACAAGTTGCTCTTTTAAACATTGTGCTTTTTTCAGTTTCAGAGGTTTGTGGTTATTTTCAGAGTCTTGTAGTTCTGGCCAAAGAATCTCTGAAAATCTCTGAATAATGTTTTGCTTTGAATATTGTGTAGAAGAATAAAAACAAAATATTGCCCTGATGTGTAGGCTGGCAGCATGATTAGCACTTGTAATTTATGATTGTTCCCCCAATATTTCACACTTGTCTACCGATCCACTTTGTGCAGGAAAATAATTTGTAGAGAATCATCTTTCTAAAGAGAGCTCTAGTCCAAATGTGTACATGAACAGCCGAAGTATTGTGACTCCTAGGGATGGGATCGTAAATCAGAAGTCAGTGAAAATAATCCAGTCAAAAACATTTCATTATTTTAGGATTTTACTTATGAATTATGAGCAAACAATTGGTGGCATTGTAAATTTTCAGAGAATCAAAGGCAAACCTGTCTTTCAGCAACATGCACGTGATTGTCTTTAGAGTCAGTCAGAAGGGCATGGCCTCTGTACTGCTTGCCAGTGGTATCTCATAAGTTGTCTTCCAGTGAGAGAGAAAAATGAGCATCCTGAGAAGGTCCAGGTACCTCCCAAATCATGTTTGAAGAGTTGTATGCGTCGACATTGACAGTTGTCCTCTAAATAGTACCTGTGATCCTAGGTTATTACTTCATAGCAGAACTGCTAATAACAAATTATCACATTTCTGCAGTGAATGGCAGACTTTAGTGAAAGTATCTTAAAGAAAAATCTTTGTTAATAGTCATGTACACAGAAAAATCTTTTACATTTCTAAATGTCAGTCAGATCAAACCTAGTCCTGTGTTGCGTTGAATTTCCTGATCATATCTGCTGGTAGTATCTACTGCTGGTTGCGTACCTTTTGATTTTTATATATTTTGGTATTTCATATTGGGATTAGATGCCTTGAAGGGAAACAACTGATTTGTCTATGCATCGTTCCTCCCTCAGCAGGGATCCTCTCTCACTGCCTTGCAGAGTGCTGACTGCTGCCTGGTACTCGGTTATCCTTGTTGCCTCTTGTTAGGCAAAAAGTAAAGTTTGGTTCCTGACCAAAATTACGTAGTGCAGCTACTTCTGGTGTCTTGTCTCCTACGTTTCACAACAAATTCTCAACTCCTCCTACTTTATAGCAAATTTTCACTCTATATGTATTACAGCAGCACTTAAGAGTATCTAGTAAAAACCTTGAGGATATTTACACTTTAAATATATTAACAAGTGAAGATGGAATGTCTGCTAGGAATATGCATGGACAGAAGTGCACTGGGCATGGGTATTGAGCTGGCCAGTCACTCTCAGAGGACCTATAGTGTTTCTCATTCTTTCTTGCTTCTTCTCTGTTATTAGGCTATATTTGCACATTCTTAATCTGTTCCAGTGCAAAATAATTAGTCTTGTGTTGAATACCTTCCATGCTGATTTTCTGGTAAACTATTTTATTCTGAAAACACGGAGGCAACTGAAGAATCCACTCGCACTCAGTTGGTAGCTTTGCTTTCTACAAGCCATGTGATAAATGACCTTTCAATATAAGGTAAAGCATGCTTTGCCTCATATTGCAATGGAGGAGGGTTGCCTATCTTAGCTTTACTGTATATCAGCACAGAGGAAACAGCAAACAGCTGAAAGTCAAAAATAGCCTGAGTCTAAGCTCTTTTTGTAGCTGGAGTTGATTCTGAAGAAGGCTTGTCAGTAGAATTGCTGCTTCAGGATGTAGTGGCGTGACTGCAGATAGATAAACCTGGCTTGGCCTGGGACTATGTGTGTGATGAAATTCCAGGCCAATTTGGGCAGACCAACAGCAGCTCAGGTAGCAACACAGACCAGTCCTCTGCTTCTTCAGTCAAGGCTGGAAAGTGGCCTAGCAGGACACAAAAGTTGACAGGCGGTAGATTTCTCAAACTGGAGCGAGGGACTCCTTTGTCATGACAGGTGATTTTGCTATTGAAAATATAACAATTTGAACATAATGTAAAGGGATAATACAATAAGAGAAAACAGTTTTCAGGGAGGAGAAGATGAAAGAAGCAAACAGTTGTTGATGTCTTCAGAAGTTTAGGTGACAAGAAAGGTAGATTCACTGTCCTTGGTTCCCTAGATGAACTTTAACTCCAAGGAATTTTGCACAACCTGATGGGATCAATCACTCCCGTGGGACAGAGCAGAGCCACCTGGAGCAGTCTGGAGTAGGCCAGAGACTACAAGGCAAGTGAGGATTTCTTCCAATTTTGCTAATAGTTCGGGAGTACCTTCAAATGGCTGTGCTTACCATTTTCTGAAGGCAACCACATGGGTTTTTATTCAGAGTGGATAGGATGCGAGGCTTAGATATTTGAAATGTATGTGAGACTGATCTTAACAAATTTTAATCCTCAAGTGAGAAAACCTGTGAAGATTTTGAGCAGTATGCAAGAAAAAAAAAAGTAGAAAATTGATTCTATTAATACATATTTCATGTGCCAGAAGCACTGAAAATGTTAAAATAGTGTTTTAAAACATACATTATGTTGTGGTTTTGTAAAGCTTTAGTCATAAATGTCTTGCCGATGATTTCTCCTGTTGTAATTCAGTGCATTCCCAAATGCTGAGACATCCTTTTGTGCTGGTCAGGAAAATATTATTGCTTGTCCAGAAGAGATTTTGGTTATGCATCTCTTGTGCAGGAAGTAAATCTCATTGGAGATGCATTACTAAATTCTAAAGTAACTCAGAATTTATTTTCTCCCTGCACGGAATTTTTTTTTTTGCTATGAAGACTATATTTCCTTATAATTGAGAATCAAATGTTCAGATTCTTTTGCTGCCTATCCTGTTTTCCTCAAGAATCACTCTATATAATTGTAATTAGCCAAATGGCTAAAGAGGGAAGAGTATATTTAGATTTTTACCATTATCTTACATTTTCTCAAGCTTCCTCTTTCTTCAAATGCACAAGTTCTTTGAGATGAAAACTTTCATGCTTGTTTTCAACACAATGTTTGTGAGAGAGGCTGAAGGGTAGGGTGTTTGTTCCAGTAGCCCTCAAATATGAGGGGCTCTTAAAATAGACCTTTTTTTTTTCCTTTATCACAATGCTTTGCTTTGTCTAAAATCTTTTTCTGAATTAAATGGATTTATATAATTTATTCCTTTACTTCATGGCCTTTAAAATTATTTTAATATGCTCCTTCCACAATTATGTGAATATGCAGTCTGCTAAAATCTCTAAAGTAGTAAATTTTGTTTTAGCACTCATTTTAACTGCTCATTTCTATCCTAAGTTTGTGACTGGAAACATACCTTTTCCTCTGTTCCTTTTCTGGTCATTCTGTTCACTTTCATTTCCCCCCAAGAGAGGGAAAATCAGTTGTACCAGCTGATTTTGGATTGGACAGAAATATGGCTCCATATCTTTTTTATAATCAGTCATCTTATCCCCAAAAACTACACTAATGCCCCGCGTGTTTGGTCAAAAGGTTTGTAGCAAATTACAATGCTCAATGCATTTTCTCGTTGTCGTTTCCAGTGCTGATTTCATGTTTTGCAGAAAGCAGGTGCTGTCTTCTGAACCAAATCTGGTATTTCTTGTGAACGCGGTGTCTTCTTTCCTCCCTCAGCTGTCCCCATGAGGACGTCAGTCAGTTGTCTGCCTCGAGTGTTGCTTTGTAGCGTAACCGTCTTTGCTCTTCAAAGACGTGTGAGAGCTGAAAGTCCTCCCGCCCTTCTGGTGACGGAAAATACAAAACAAACTGTATTTCTGTTTCAGACTTGTGAGTTCACTACAGTTCTTTGTTTGGGCTTTTGGGTTTGTTCTTAGTTATTCCATTGATCTCAACAGCTCTGGAAGTCAGCCATGCAGTAGCTAATCCCTTGACATCAAGGATCATCTTTTAGAGAGTTACTGCATGGTCACCCCTTGCGATGCTCTTTCCAACACGTGGTTCGACCTCAACAGTAGGATTTCCATGTGCGAGTGGCACCTGCAGGGCACAGCAGCATCCTGAGAGGTGCCTCCGTTCAGTACACACGTAGCTATTTGTCTTTCCAGCTTGCATTTGAAGTGTCGCCTTTGTTGCTTGGTCTGGATCCTGCTAATTCAGACCAGTGAATATTGGCCAAAATGTGACAGCAGCGCATAGAAATGAGTAATTTTACTGAGGTAAAATATGATTGTCATCAGTAACACAAGGAACTTGCATGTTGGCCTAACATAGCAAATCAGAGCTGCTCTCTTTGCATTTACGGGACGTTATTTTTTGCTGTGTGCTGCTTGGCTTCCTGGGAGGTGTTACAACTTCTTACAACTTTTAACTGGCTTTAATACAGATTGTTTGACCCCTCTGGATATCTGAAACCACTCTACCTTAAAGCATTACCCCAGCTTCTTGCTTCAACAGCAAAAATGTTTTGGGGTGTATAGTGTGGCTTTCCTCACCAGATTAATATCTTCTAGATACTGTGTTACGCACAAAGAAAAATTTTGGTCTGTGACTTGTATACCTAACCATCCTGGTGTAGAGTCCAAAATCACCAAAGTTTTCTACTCATTTTTGGAACCTGTATCTGGGAAAATAGATATCTAATATAACTCAAAATAGAATCTGTTTAGTTGCCTACCCAGTAGATGATTTGAGCTCCTGCAGAAATATTAAAAACTGTTGATAAATGCAAAGTTGCAGCCAGGAGAGAGAGGCCCTTGCTATTTGCAGGTGACCTACTTCGGCGTGAGAGAGAGTGACCTACTGAAGTAAAAATAAATAAATACGAATTCTGTTGCTAGCTTACTCAGTGGCCTGCAGAATGCTTTGGGGAAAATTGCTTTCGCTCTCTTTGTTTTCTTGCTGCAATGATAAATGATACTGCCCTGAAATGGCTTTGCATGTGTGTGGGACAAGAACACACGGAAGACCTGTGGAAGACCTACGTATTGTTGCACGATGAAAGTGAAGGTTCAAGACCAGTATTTTCTTCAGAAACTTCAGAATCCTTTTACTCGTCTAGTGACAAAGAAGCAAATCTGAAACAAACTTCAAATTCTTACTGAAGGGAAAACATTTCCCAGAAAGTTGCAGGAGGATAAGGGAACACTAGGAAACACAGGGAATTTCTTGCCTTTTAGACTGGCTTATTGTCTATGTGGCTGATTCCAGGTCTTATGCTCAGAATTTCAGCATAAAACTTTGAGATTTGTCAGTAATTAATATTTTAGAAAAAAAAAGTTTTTTTTTTTTTTTTAAGCTAAGGAAGCCTACTGCCCTTCAAGGCCTAGTGTTTTATCTTCTGTTGATACCAACCACAGGCATTCCACGCTTTCTTATGTAATCTTCTTTATGAAAGCACAGTAACGCAACCCAGTGAGTTTACTTGTCCTGACCTGCTTAATCCAAGCAGGGAACCATACGTAAGCGTAATAATGGCTTTCCACCTCTGGTTTCCTTAAGTTATGTAGCAGGGGAATCTAACTAATTCCAAGCTAAAGCTGGAACTTGTTAGTAGCAACTTTGCTCAGGAAATAGGAGCTCTTTTATAGAACAGACAGAGAAAAATGGTACCGGTGCTTACATATATCCTCAAAACATCACATTCTGATACAGATTTACTTAAGTAGAAAAATTTCAGGAGAAGATCTTGTTAATATTTTGATTGGGACAAATCAGGCCTGTCTACACAAATTATATAAGATAATTGCAGATTGTACTGATATTAATTTTAAGAGCAAAGAAAGAAAAATGCTAGCCAAGCTGCTGGGAAGGCAGAAATCAAGAAACAAGGCAGACTTGGGCAAGCCCCTGTGTATGCCTTCACATAAAAAATTCACTGGCATCATCCACTGACATTGATCTCTTCTACAGTTATTCCTTTGAGCTCTTTTCTTCCACTGAATGCAGCTTCACCAAACATAGCACCTTGGCCTTGCTGTGAGCCCTTTCCTGTTGGAGAGGGGAAGATGCAGATATTATACTGAATAGAAGAAGTTTTATTGGGATACCTCATCATAATTTGGGGAAAAGTGTTAGACTATCATATTACTAAGGGGTATGTAGCAGAGAAAGTACATGGTCCATGGTAAACAATATAAGACAGATAAATAATGATGTATAGCACATTATTACTTGAAAGCGAGCACCCTTTGTAGAAATACTAGTACAGCATTGCCTTTTAGTACTTCATGTGTTTCTTTACAAGATCTGATTCTGCTTTAAATCATATATAAATACCCTCTCCGTTACTGTATATCTATCGGAGACTGCATCTTAAAACTATATAATAAACGACTTCTGCTTGGAATTAGCCAAATCTGTTCATAACAGATTATTATCAATAGCTTTTATAGAGGTCATTATCAGTTCCAATTGTCTGCCAAGCAGCATTAGGTTTAGTGTTTCCATCCGCCTAGTCATTTAACACATGTCAAACTCAAAGTAACTGGTAATTTCTGCAATTAAGGCCACCATTATTGTTTCCTTTACTTAAACACGGAGTCCAAATTACATGGTTAAATGTAACCACCAGTTGTCTCCTACCACCATTCCGCACACTTAACAGTCTGTGCTGCAGTTCAGTGTTAACCCTATGAGAATATACAATTAGTAAAATAACTGTAGATTAAGTTTGCTACTGTGAGCTCAAGCCTTAAAAGACAATATCCTTTTGAAGGCATCTAATTGGAGGAAAATCTCAGTGAATGGTGAGAGGCGTGACCTTCAATCTTAAAAACAAATAAATGAAAGCTTAAAACTGCTGCTTGAAGTTATGTGTATGCTCAACCATATACAAATAGGACAAAATAGTTGTAAACAATTAGAGCAAAATCTTTCTTTTGCTGTTAATATGAATAGTTCTGTTTCTTATTTGAAAGGATGAAGAAATCCTTAACATGCTCAGTGGGTAACAAGAAAAGCTGAGGGAAAGCAGTACAGGAAATTGATGAATAGGAAAAATAGACAAATATTATCTGAGAATTTCATGCTCAGTTCTTACAAGACCTGATCCAAAGTCCATTCACAGTCACTAAGAGGAGTTCCTACTGACTGCTCCAGAAGGTTGGTTCTTAGTTAGGAGCTGATGTTAGAATGGGGATTGAGAGCAAGGTAACGGATACTGCATTTCACACTGAGTATCAGTAATTAGAATTGAAATTTATATTTGCAGGTACTAGTTTATTTTAGAGTGTAATAGCTTTGTAATGACTTCTAAAGTAATATTTTGCTTTATTTCACATATTCAGGATGGAAGTCTAACACAACAAACAATCACCTGGTGCTAAGAACCAGGTGCTATCAATGCAAAGCTGCAAAGAGTCCCAGGGGAAAGCAAGTAAGTAATTTCTGCTAAACAGTGGTGCCCTTCTCTTTATAAAATAAGGCTAAGGAGGAAGGTGGTGTCACTCTCTCACTGCAACCTTTTTCTCCTTGTTGGTTTAAGCCAAACTGTACCGTTATTTAAATGTTGGTTTCTGTATTTGATTGAATGTGCCTTTATTGAGAGAAGCAATGCTCTTATATGAATGTGACACATTTTTTTTTTTCTCCAAGGGAAAACAAACCTATTTAAGTCACTTAAAGAAATCTGTAAAAGCTACAGTGAATTTAATTTAATCTGACTGTATGTTTAATCATGTTTAAGACACTTAAGGGATTTTGTTGATTTATATATTTATTAACAGGGGTTCTTTTATATCCTGATTCACAAATGTATAGCTCATTCAAATTAAGAGTAATGTTACATGCCTATCTTCTTCTCTTTTGGCCAAATTTAGTAATTCCCGGAATGGGCAATGAAGTGCACGTAAACTGCTGAGAGGCCCATGGCCTGCAGGGCCAGCAAACCATGGGGTAGCTAAAACTGGGACAGTGAAAGAGGTGAACTGCTTTTACTCAGCTGAAACAAAGCTGCCTAGGGCTGAGCCTTGTATTCCATTTGGCCCTTGGATTAGCAAGAAATCTGTCTTAGAGGCAAGGGTCTGTCGGAGACATTAAGATGTGCCATCAGTCAACCGTAAGCAGCAGCTTCGTGCTCAGTTGCAGAGGGACCAGAGGAAACACTCCCTTCCCTACCGCAACAGCCATATAATTTCTCCCTTAAAACACTGTCACAGCTCTTTATCTTGGGGATAAATACTGATAAAGCTGCTCTGCCAGGCAGGTTCTGTAAGCGGGCGGCGTGGGAGGGGGCCACGGTGCAGCCATGCAGGCCATGACGAAGTGCAGGCCCAGCAGCCCACTCAGGCACTTGTTACAAGCACATAAACACTTGCTGTTTCGAGATACGAGAGAAGGGCAGCAGCTGAAAACAAGCTAAATCAGAGGGACTGGGCCGCTCTGCTATTTATCAACTCCTAATTAACTGTTAATTTGCTGGTCTTTAGGTTCAAGCACAGCCCTAATTCATCACAGGCAGCAATGGCAGTGTCAAAGCTGGGGGAAGGTACTCCACGCAGCACTTTAGCACTCTTTTCATTAACAAAAAAACATTATGTGAAGCAATTCATATTGCTGTCTGAGTCAGAGATAAGACTGCAAGCAAAATGCAAGAGTATTTCAATGCAGCCCACACTGGGCTGCGATGTGGATGAGCTGCTGCCTTCCCCGTGGCCGCCTGTCCAGCAGGAGCTCATCTGAAGGAGCGTTCCCTTTCCATCAGACGAGTAGGTATCTGTCTGCAAAGTCTCCTAGTGACTTTATTTCCTGGTTGTACCAGGAATTAGCAACTAAAATAGTCCATAGGAATTGTTATAAAATATTTGTCCCTAGCAGAATAATTGTTCTTTTTTATTCTTTACTTATGCATAGAAAATGCTGTGGTCAATTTACTATAGCTTCGTTTTAAGATCGGTTTGTGTTCAGCTTGTGTATATACCCAAACAATCTCATCACATCATGTTTTAACACACCATTGCTTCAGCTATGCCCTTTCCAAAAATGTTTCTTCTGAGAGCTCACATAATCTAGTATCTCTGGTTTGTGAGGGCTTGCTCCTTCAATACCTGCATAATAAAGTATTTAGGACTATGAATATCTCCATTTGGGTGATTAGTTCGATAATGGTGCTAGATTAGGCTCACAGATTCCAGCCATGCACCCATTAGTTCATATGACCAGTCCCATGGATTTACCAAGTACATAAAGTTAAGAACGTACATAAACATGAGGCTGTAAATGCTCATAGTAGGAAGCACAGCTTATATTGCAACATCTGTGGCACTCTCTGAACAGCTTTTAATAGGAATACATTTGATTTTGTTATCTGACTATGTAGTCTCTGTTTCTCTCCAGTGCTGTGATCTATACTGACATCCCACAAACCAGCCATCACTAAAATTATCATTTCACTCTTGTTATCAAAATATTTGAAAAACAGCAGGAGAAGAAGGAAAGCATTTCACTGAGAGAGGCCAAGATGAGGAAGACTTTTAATATAGAAGTCTTATAGAGAGCTCATGACATTTACACGCTTTGTGCCACTTCATATCCCCTTGTTGTAACACCTAGTTAATGTTTTCCCTTTACGGTCTTTCAGGCCTGGAACACCTTATTAATGTCAAGCATCTTGCTCTCCTTGGCTAAGGTTGGTGTTGCATATTTAAGTGAGCCCTCCCTTCCAGGGGATAATGATTTTGGTGGGTGCCTTGAATTAAAGGGGAAAGTTATGCTAGCTACAGAGCTTTTTGTGCTCTGATGCCAGAAAATGCTCTATTGTTTACACTGAAGTTTGGCAGGATACTGGTGTATTTACTACAATCTTGGGAGTTGGGGTGTTTCTTAGCGAAACTGGCTGGTTTATTAGCACTTGAAAATCACCTACTGCACAACAGTAGCTTTTCACTGTGATTTCATTTAACTCATCTGCATTGAGAGGTGACCTGTAAATCCAACACCTCCCTTTTCTCTTTACAGACTCTTGGATTTGGAAAGAATGGTTGAGTTCAAACCTGGTAGCCCAAGTTGATATTTGCTATTGGACTGTTTGAGCCCAAGTCTAAATGACCTGATCAAAAAGAGTGTTTTTAAGTTTTTAATTTATTAATTTTCTTAAGCTTCTGTTGAATTACTGTTTTCTATGCCATCTTATTTTCTACATTAGGGTAATCTGTTAGGCCTAATAGGTTGCATTCACTTTACAGTCCAAAACGCAAAATGGTTCTCATAAATGTGACTACATTTGGGAGCTGTTGGCAGGTCTGAAGCCTGCCAACCATGGTCTAAAGCTCCTCGATATTTCTGCAGCTCTCCACAGAGTCTAGATTGTCCTGCCAAACTGTCGTGAGCGCTGTGAAAGATGAGGTGGCTTCAGAAGAGCACAGGACTCTTTTTGCTGCTTAGTGCACACAAAATTAAAGGTAATAGACTGGCAAGGACTGTTGGACTACAACTTATAGAGAAAAATCCTGTCTTTTTGCTTTCTGTTTTCATGCAGTGTTGCAGTTGAGCTAACCTCAATGTTAGTGACAAGCAGTTAAACTGTGCCAAGAGCTGGACTAACATAGTAATAAGAAGCAGGAGGGCAGTGATGGCTTATTTTTGTGAGAGCATTTGAGATGCTGCAGTTCAAGCCACTGTTATAGCATAGTCTTTAAATTTCTGCTCAAAACATCAGTGTGATGGATGTGAATTTTCCCACATCCTATACAGAGAATTTCCATACTGGGCATTTGTATTTTCAGCACACAACCTGTTGTATTGAGAAAACCATGTGGGTATTTGGTACTCATGTGAAAATAATGAATGGCTTTGCACCTTCAGAGGTGGAGAATGCATTGCCTTTGAGGAGCCACCAATGCCAACTGCCAATGAGATGTGAAAGTGAATACTAGTCCCTTGAGCCTGCAGACAGGACGTAGGCAGCCATTCCTTGCCAGTGCTGGGTGCTAGGATGTTTACTCTGGTATAGTCAGTAAGACTCTGCATTTTTTGGGCAAAGAAGCCTGGAAACCTAGTCACCAAATATGGACTTTCCTCTTTTATCCTCACCCCTCTTACTAGTAAAAAGTATGCTGTACTTTTTTTTTCCTGCTGCATTCCAAAACACTCATTATTCAAACTTTCAAAATAGGTTTAAAATATACATTAGTTTCTGCTCAGTGAGTACTTTTCACTTGATCTCTGTAATCTTGCACTTGGGCATCTAGAGGCCAGATGTGAATTAGCTCTGATGTCTGTATCGGGATGGCAAAAAGAACATTTCCTTGGCGGTTCCCTTTCTCCCAGCCCAGCGTAGGAGGCAGGTAGGTGTAAGGTGCAACAACAGCAGGTGGAAAGAGAGCTAGGTCCCATGCAGCATGTCCTGATCCCTGCTGGTCCCTTGAAGGAATCCTAAGCAGGCACACTTGTAGTCACTGCTGTGTATCTCTCCTCCCGCCGGTCCCCAAAACAGCAGCAAAGTTTTCTTGTGCTTGTAGGCACCACTGAGAGTGTTTTGCCAGTGAGCCCCAGGATACGGGTGCTTGTCCAGGCTTAACTGTAAAGGAGCTCACAGCAGAGAAACCTGTGGAATTGGAGAGGTTTGAAGGAGACTGACACCTGGTTTATTTCTGCTTTTTCTTCCTCCAAAGCTGGTGTAAGAAGAATCAGCTCAGTGTTATTTTAATATACTGATATTATGCAACAGTATGTTAGTATGTTGTATGGTATCATATTTTGCTTTAGTACTACCCTGTATCAGAAGTGATTCTAGATGAAGATTCACTTCTTTGTTTTTAAGTTGAGTTTAAAATGAAGACATATTTTTGCACGTCAGTATTACCCACCAATTACGTGACTTAGGAGATGTGGATTTGACACAGACATTGGTTTTGCTTTTCAAATAATCTTTAGTTCAGCTATAGGATGGTGATAACTGTTCTTTTAGCAGCAGAAGATACTGAAAAGCAAGAAAAAAAGCCTCTTTGGATGACTTCTTTTAAAAAAAAAAACACTATGAAGGGAAAAAAATAATCTATATACTTTGTGTTCTTCCCAGATACTACTACTTTGCCAGCTTACTTTTCATAAGGCTGCCAGGCAGACAATGAATTACCAGCAGAATATAGAATCTAGCTATAGTCAGATAAGCCCCTAATTCATTTTGATGACAGCTTAGATCCCTGTAATGGGTGCAGCCCACTTAAATGCAGCTGTTGACAGCCAACTATTATGAGAAGTGTACGAACAACATGATTTCTGTCTTCTCATTTTCTATGAGATAAATGCTTCATTCACCCTTTCCACTCACAGTCTTTATGTCTGTGCAAATACTCCCTGAAATAGGTATCTGCATTAAAACAAACAAACAAAAAGCTAATGATTTCCTAGCTAAAAAGTTTCCAGGGAACCATTACAAGTATTTTTCTATACAGTAGTACCTCAACAATGCTTTTGAGACGTATTGACTTTGCTGTATTTGGGGAGAAGAGCTGTCTGCTACAAGAGCAAGCAGTAAATCTCATTCTTGGGACTACCTGCTGTCCTGCTCTCAGGCTTGCATGTAGGGAACCCACACACTGCTTCCCAGAAACCACAAATGTACCTGTTTAGTGTGCACCACTCAATCTATGTGCATAGTTTCACTGAAAACTGCTATTAACAGTCTCATGTAGTATATTACATGTCCAGGACCTCTGGATGTCTCCAGCTGTCAGATCTGGAAATACTAGATGTTTGGAAGGCCTGGAAGAGTCTATGCAGGCATCAAAATTTTCCTGGACTGAACTTCTGTTAGCAGAAGAGGAGGGTAACCCTATGTTTTGCAGATTCCAGGTAGGATAACCCTATGTTTTGCAGGTTCCAGGTAGGATAACCCTATGCTTTGCAGATCCCAGTGGTCCAGGAGGTGAGTGTAAAAATACTTCCAAAGTTTGGCTGAGTTGTGCTCTGTGGCAGGAAGTTTACTAATGGGTGTTTTTTTTTTCTTTTTTCTTACCCCCCCGCCTTTGATGTCTTTTCTTAAACATTGCCTGTGTTTCCCTCCCTCTTTTCAATGCCACTTCCCTGGACTCATTTCTGTGGAATTTTACACAGGCAGCAAAAAGAGAACTCCCTCAACCCCGGAGTGCTGTTCTGCCTGTGCAAAATGAAATACCGTACTTTTTATGAGACTCTCCCATGAGAGAAACGAAATACTAAAAGTAGATACATTACTTAAATTGATTAAACAAAAGCTATTTCACTTAAATGAACAATATGAGAAAGGTCCTTCAAAAAGTGACGACCATTTTGTCGTGAAAAAACTACATACCCAATCTACTACTTACATCCTTATATTTGCCTGATTATTTTGGCTGATAACATTGTTTTCTCTCTACATCTCTAGATATTCTTTCCAAGTGGCAGTTATATACATCAAAATGATTTAAGACCTACTTCATCATCACATTATCCCTTCTCTTTGACCAGTGCTGGAGCCTTCACTGTTAATTCATTTGTCTGCTACAGGAGAAGAAGAGTCCCCTTAAGCTTCCTTATCTTTCCTTTCAAGTTGTCCTGAGACTAATCTAGACTTCCCAAAGGCCCTCTTTGTAAATATGTACTCTATCAAGCCCCGTGATGTACATGGCTTGTGAGGTGCTGAATGCTGTAATTAGAAGACTCAATTAACAGTGACTTGAAGATGTTCGCCATCTTACAGGATTATCACTAATGCTGGGAACAAAAAGGTGTCTTCTCCTAAATCAAGAGATGTCTGTTTCCTTTAACCTAAGACAAATTCAGGTATTTTCATCTGTATTTTGAATAGCAAGTACTTTAATCTTCAAGAGAAGATGTTAGATATGACATGAGGTATACTTAGTCCCATGGCCTAAACTAGATAGCTCTGGTTCCCTATTCCTTTTCATGTCTGATTTCCTTCTTGGGCTAGGTTAGAAGTCTTTGCTTTTTTTTTTTTTTTTTTTTTTTTTTTTTTTTTTTTTTGTCAAACTGTATTATGTATTTCCAACAGGCAAGAAAATCCACCTGATTTGACCCCATCTCATTAGGCTAGAATCTGAGCCTGGATATGTGTGAGCCTGGAAACCATCATGTCCTAAATCTAAACAACATTTGTGCCCACTGGACTCTCAAGAACTGCAGAACAAATGTTGGTATGCTTGGAGCATGGTAGACACCTCATTTATTTGCTAGCTTTCTTGAGAGATCAAAAGAACCAAAGCTGTATGGAAATTGTAAGAGGGTCTTAATCAGCAGCTACCCAAGTAAACGGATGATTGAGGTAGGTTTCTGCTACCTAAAGGTAGGTTTTTTCTGTCATTTCTAGCGCCAACCGTAACCCTTCAGGTGCTGCCCCCAAGGCTCCTGCAGGCTGTGTCACATCTGTCAGCCCTGGGGGCTGGTGACAACTGCCACACTGCTGCCACAGACAGGTCTCCCTGGCTGCGGGGGTACTTGGTCCGACTGATGTGACTACACAAAGTCCAGATCAGAGAGGAAAGAGGAAGATAGGCTAGTTACATCCCATCTCACCCGCCCAAAAGTCTGCTTAAACGTCTCTCTTCTGTGGATATTGGAAATCTGGAGGAGGAAACAGAATTTTCAGGTGGCCTCTCCAAAATCCTTCAAAGCAAAGGAGAAATTTGGTGTGAAAACTGTTTTCTCACCTATGTACTATGATGAGTGTTAGCTTGGGATTCTGTGCTGCACAGCCCTGAATTTGAATAAGGGCAACGTATCTGAATATGTGAAATAAGTTTTGAAATGATCGTTAGTACGTTTAGATTAGCAGTAATTTAATTTTAATGGGGATGTTAGTACTTGTAGATGTTTTAGCATAAATAACTACATATCTGCCTTTAATTAATTCTCTTGATAAATCAACTTCTCAACCTACATCAAGTTGCCTTAATGAGGAAAAATTCTTGTTTATATCAACAGCATTTAGCCAAATGTGAAATGTTTATAGCAATAATTCAACAGCCTCCTTGAAGGAGCACAAACAACAGTGATGAATGTCCAGGTTGTGCAGCTCTTTCTCTTCCTTCCCATCAGATAAATAATATGTTTGGTTTAAAAATAAATGACGATGTTTTGGATAAGCAGTAGCGTTGCTGGAGGGGAAATGGGCTAAATTGTAGCACTGAGTTATTTGCTTGGGTAGGTGAAGGTCCCACCTAGTTTGAATCACACTGCACAGACCCTTGATAAAACACACTCACCCTGAGGTCTGGCTTTATTTTAGCAACAATTTGGTTAATTTGTTACTTCATCAATAAAGTAAACTTCAGGTTAAGCTTGCAGTAAAGGCTTGGTTGGTTTGAGGAGGCCTTTCTCTCCCAGCACGACACAGCTGATCTGTTTCTGCCCTTGATCTTTATTTGATACACCTGCTGGTGTGAATTCCAGCTATTTTTTCTCATGAAAGATTTTGTCTGCTATGTGGGACCTCACAGCTCGTTACAGCCTCCAGAGGGATTCAGAAATGTCTGGAAGATCCATCCTTGATTTCTAGCCTGCACCACAGCCTTGGCCTCCGCGTCCTTGGCGCTGTTGCCCTTCCCAGGGGTCTGTTCATAAGCAGAGATTTTGTTAAATTCAGGTTAAGGTCGGAGGAGAAAGAGGAAGGTGACTATAAAGAAGACATGAAGAACTCGGTGTGGAAGAGAGGCTTCCTCTGCTTCTTTTTTTTTTTTCCTGAGGAAAACCCAATCCTTCCTGACAGTGTAAGTCTGAGACAACAGGTAAACCCTTGTGGAAGTTTCATCTGATTTTCCTTGGTCTCTATATTCTTCTTTTTAATTAGAGCAGGGAAGCTATCCATGGATTTGTTCATGATTAGGGCCAAGCAAGACGTTCTTAGCTTTCTCTCTGAATTCTTGAATTCTCCCTTTGTAACATATTTGTTGTTTGCAATCTTGCTTTAACTTCTTTCCATTTTTAATTTGTGAATAAGCTTTATAAACCACTGACAGTACTTATTTTAAATGTTATTCAAACATTCTGGATTTATACCAAAGTCATGTAATATTTCTATTCCTTGAGTGAGCAAGTTCCTTGCTTGTTTGAGTTAGCATCTTGCTGAAAAGGTTGCCTGAGAATTTGTGAATTCATTATTTTATTTCTGCAAATATTTTTCCAGGATTTATTTTCAAGCAAGTTCCTGTCCATCCTGGGATTAAAAACAACATTTTCTGAAGAAGATTGATATAAAAAGATTGCAAGCACAGATTAGATGATTGGTTTTAAAGTATTGAATAGATGTACCATCTTCCATCCACCCTTGTTGGTTATTTTGATTAACACTGATTGCCAGTGAAAAGGGTGCATTTTTGGCCTCTGCATGCCTTTAGTTGATTTGCACAGTTTGCCTTGTCTTTGCATATATTTCTGTGTTGATTTGAATAACAGCTAATATTAATCCAAGTGAAACATAGGTATTTCATAGCAAAAAACTCCATCAGAATCTTCTACGCTATTGTGTAGTTTTGTATGCTCTTGTATGATATTATATATGGTAGCAGGGAAAAAATGCTCTTGTTTCACCAACAGCACTCTCCACCTGTGATAATTATCTTTTTTCTTTTATTTGTTTGCTGTCCCTTTCACTTTCCAGAGCAACTCAAATGATTCCTGGAGGAAAACGGGGAAAAAAAGGATTTTTTTTTTTATTTAATAAATCAAAATCACATATAAATAATACTTTGCAATTATGAGTGTTTAAATTCAAAATTTTTTAGGCTAATCACTTTCAGAAACAAACAAGAGATTGAATTTATATCGCCTGCAGTTGTTATTGGAAAGGTATACCTAGAGATTGCTAAATGCAGTCAGTCCCAGTGCAATTATGATCACTCAAGCATGCTTTCAACGTATCGTGCCAAATTAGGTAGATTTGAGCAATTTGACTTCCTGTAACAAATCTCCAGGGCACTTTTGAGAAAGTACAGACTGTTTACAAACACTCTCGGGTTTCATGAGGACCTCGGTGCAGCAGCAGTCCTAGCAGTGCACAGGCACACACCTGTCAAGCCGTGACAGCACGGACCTCTCATGCCACATGTGCCGGAGAAAGACCTCGCTCTCTAGGTTTTGTTACCCTTTATTTGCAATTTAAAAACTGAAAGGCCACCAAAGTTTTAATTACCTTGGGCTCAGTCTTTTGAAAACCAAAATGCTACAATCTGTTAAATGTAAATATTGTTGGCTTTCTGCATTATGTTTCTTCCTTGAATTATTTTTTTGTTGCCAGGGTGTTGGGTTTTTCTTTTTTTCCTTTTTTATTTTTTTATTTTTTTTCCCTTGTGCTAGATGGAAAGGGAAAAAAAAAAAAAAGAGAGAGAGAGAGTGTATATCTGGACTATATATGATAGAGGTATAACAGTTTAGCTAATACTTTTAAAGAACTGCTATTGCCCTATATCTGATCCAATTTAGATGGTCAGTATTTATGAAACCACAGGTTTCAGCAACTCCTTTGCTGACCGTAGAGGTCCTAAAATAATCTTACAATTCCAATATATATGTTTTCCCTGGAAACAAGCCAAATTTCCTAAGAAGATAAAATCAAATTTTACAGAATGTACTAAATTTTCTCCTATGTCCTCAGTACCAGATTTGTAGAGTACTACCGTTCTCACTGGGACGGAGATTGGGTTGCTATAATGCGGTGATGAACAGAAGTGAACAGCACTTTTTTTTTTCCTAGTCAATGTACCACAGTGACACCATTTCTGGGCCAGAGCATAGGGCACTATCCTGCACCTATATCCCAGCTGCCTGCTTAGTACAGTAGTATGTGCTGTATGCTGAGGGCCTGAAGGCCTGAGCATGTAGGATTACTTGCCAGATAGGCTGGTGTTTAAGTGTTTTCCTGGGTCGTGGCCAACACGCTCAGCACCTTGAAGAATTGAGCTGTAATGAGGTGTTAAAGTGCTTATTCTTCCACAAGCATTTTAGTTTTAAAACTAAGTCTTTTTACTAATTCTGTTGTACAGCACAGCACGACCACACTGAGCTTCTGTTACTGTCCTGTTCGTCACTGAATTGCAGTAAAATTCCTTAGGTGCTGGATTTGTATAAATATAGTAAAAAATGCGCTGCTTTGAAAAGTGCGTCTTTTGGGGGAGGTGAAAGGAGGAGGGTGGGTGGATGGTGTTAAGAGCAGCCAAATGGAGTGAAATGTTTTTAAGCTCTTCCAAACAGCTACACACACTCTCACTCACAAAGATCCTTGGTGAAAGCAGAATCCAATTAGGTTTTAGGACTCGGCAATAGCCAAGTTTTCTGCAGGTCACTGTAAAAATAAAGATCAGTCCTGTGTGTAATATTAAAGATTAGAAGTGGCACCACTGTGCAGTCTGTTGATATTTTAGTACAACACAAAATCTTCTTGTTATCTTGCTGTCTTCTGCACCTCTCATGCCCTTTGCATGATGTATGTGGAGAAAAGGGTTGGTATGCGCAAAATATTCCACTGTGGAAATTAGTAGCTCATCAACTTATACTTCTCACCTGTATAAATGAGGACTAAAAATTCACTGAAATGCTCTGGCAGCTGTTTTCTTACTCAGTTCTGTTAGGCTGCTGGAATGGCCTGACCGATTGGAGAAGATGGGTTCTCCCCTCTTATGTTTCGGTACTTGCTGCATTGCCCTCTTGGCCTCTCTTGGGTTGCTCCTTTCCTGCTTTTGCACTTCTGCGTCTGTTGATGCCGAGTCTTGCGTGTTTTAGCCGTGCCTGGGCTGCTTTTGGCATACAGAGCTCCTGCCCTGCAATCCCCTGGCCACGTGGGTGCTCGCGGGGGCACAGGCCGCCGTGCAGAGGGGCTGCTCCCAGCACCCCTTCCTGCTCTGCGCAGCGAGGAGCCCACCCGAGGAAGGACCCTGCCCGTGTGCCAGGCCGGCCCCCCGCTCGCGTGGCCACCAAGGCGTGTTTTAAAGATTTGGCTAGTTTAAAACAGTTGTTTCTGTTGTTTCTGTTTTAACTCTGAGGCTGTAGCGCAACCACCTTGTTCCCCTCCTGCAAAGCATGAAAAGAGCGTGCCGAGTCCTCACCTCGTGGCCATGCAGAAATAGTCTCTGGTCAGGCTCCTGCATTAATGAAGTTTGCTGTGCCTGAGGAGTGTGTGGTCCTGAGCACACTGTGCTAGAGACTTGGCACTTAAGAGTTTATTGACCAATTAAAAGCACTGTATAGCTAATTATACAATTAAAGACATTTCATTCTGTAAGATATGAGGCTGGCTTAATAAATGATGTTTTAGAGCCTTGGACTAAGGTGAAGTACTTAGAGCTGCTTTTGAGGAGGGGTGATTCTGTATGGCAGGGGTAAAAAAAAAAAAAAAAAAAAAAAAAAAAAAAAAAAAAAGGGCACATTTCCTACTCCATCCAGCAAGACTAAACTTAAAATAGCTGCGTGCAGGTGCGTGCGCGTAGTCAGGGCCACGCTCCCTGTGGGTGCAGCAGCAGCCACGTCACCTTGAGGGGTGGCAAATAGGCAACTCTTTGTGCAGAGCATGACCTGGGTTAATTAATGTTTGGTGATAACTTTGGTGCAGTGGACTGCACCAAACTAATGTTTGGAGATAATCTTGGTGCAGTGGGCTGGGGTTTTGATACCTACTGCGTAAACATTTAATTAACAGTGTCATCACTCGCTTGCACTGTTTGTATTACTGACTGCTGAAACATAATGTTTCATTATGGGGATATCATCTGAAAGCAATTTTTTTTCTCCCCAGCTTTTTGCTTTGGCAATCCACACCTTGTTTTACCTTCTGTTTATTTTTGAATATCAGTAATAAATAAGAGAAAATACTGATTCTATTTTTTCGTGAAATAAATGATTCACGTCTTTTTTAACAACTATCTTAGCAGAGCTTTTGCTGTGTTTATGCAGTACTAGTCTACTTAATTTTAAGAAAACTATGTGAAAAATATTTGGAAATAAATAGATAGTATTTATTTTAAAGCAAAAGTTGGTTGGCTGCAAGTCTTCTGTGTTTAGCACTCAGCTGACCTGACTGCACAAGTGTTAAACCCAATCACGGCCAGGGCCAGTCCCATCACTCAGCAGCAGCATTTTTAAGCCCATGGTCTTCCCTGGAGGCTCTTACTTGAGCAGGTGTCAGTGAGGGTGCCATCAGGGCCAGGTGTGGGCAATGGCTTTTGATGCAGCTCTTTGGTACCTCGTTGTGCTTCTTTAGAGCTGTACAAAATGAGGAAGGTCCTGACTGAGAAGAGCTTTTAAATGCGCATCCTTGAGTTCAGCAAGATTGTTTAGGTTCTAAAAATTTGACATATGCTTAAAGACTGTATGGGATCACAACTGTGGCTTGGAGTTGCAATTAATGTTGTGTGCATGGGAGCAGAGAGGGGAGTCATAGCAATGTGGATGTCCCATTAGCAGTTAACTTCATTAAGAATATGGGCTACAGCTGACCTGTAGAAGTGAGAGTTTTGGATGGTTGTGGAGGGCTGAGCTGCTGGTGGTCTAAATGTGCTCAAGGGTGAATCTGTCACCAGACTAGAGGTGCTGTTGTGGCATGCTGCAAACTTCTCTTCAAGCTAATGCCCACCACTGTCCTGTGCTCCTATACAAGGTCTCTGCCTGGGCTCAAAATCTGCCTGGTTTGTGGTGTTTTTTTTGTTTGTTTGTTTTTGTTTGTTTGTTTGTTTCCTTTTATACCACCTGAAGAATAGCCTGACTAAGGAACTGCCTCACTTGGAATTGGGAATAGGAGTAGGTTGTGACTTGAAGGGGGATCATCAATGATGAAGGGGACCTCTTAGAGTATGAGAGACAAGGAGGGAAGCAGAGAAATGCCCTTTGTGAATAAGGGACAAAGAACAACACAGCTATGGTCTATAATCCTGATGGCACCTACAGGGACTAATGCTCTAGCTCAGCAATTCACAGATTTGGGTGTCTATGGTGAAATGTTCTTGTAGGGTTATGGGAGAGAATAGTGGGAAACGAGCACAGAGAGCTTTCTTGTTAGGGGAGAAGGTTGTCTGCGTCTCATATTTCCTACTGGTGGTGGACAAAAATTGCCCTTGCTTTAGGAGAGTGAAATTCTTACTGATTCGCCATAAATGCAGGATATGAATCCTGAAAGTGTGTTTGTCAGGTTAGATTTTAAAGTGTTTATGAAAGGGTATGTCTTAATCTGCTTTACAGCAGTAAGATGTGTTAAAGCTCCTGTTTACAGCTAGAGTACTAACCATGACCGCAGCCCGAATTATACTTAATAACATTCACAGCCCAACCGTGATACTATTTCCTACTGCTGATTTCCAGTTTTGCCCCTCACGTTACCCCCTAACATCTCATATCCCTCTGGAGGCTCCTAAGCCTCAGCTTGAGTTTAGCATACTGTGTATGGTAAATAACCACTAACAGGCAACATCTAGAGTTATTTCCAACTTTGAACATTTTTCCAAGAAATAGAAAGGTCAAGTGGAGTGAAGTTTTAAAAAAAATAAATAAGCCAAAAAAGAAAAGAATTAATTGCAGGTTTGAAATAACATAATGACATCGAAAAATAGCAAAACGGGATTTGTAGCTTGAAATCTTATTTCAAATGATTTATATTCATCATATTTCTGCTTGTAAACAGAGATTAGAGAATAAACTTAATAAATCTCCCACTAAGGCATAGAAAGGCACATGTGCATTGTTAATGTTTTAAAAGTTCCAGTAAAAGCTTTAGATTTCACTAACAGGCAGACACATTTTCTGTAATGAAAGACGAGTAGAAAATACTTTCCTGTGAATTAATGAGCTAATTTTTGGATTACGTTCACAGCTGTTACTACATAGGCTGGCTTTGGTCATTATAATATGTTCTGATAGTCCCCCTAGTAACAAGCAAAGCAGTCTCTCCAGCTCTGAATAGTTCAAAGCTTTTGATTGCATACAGGTCCTTGAAGCTTCCAGTCAACCACTTTCTATTATGCACACTCTGGTTCTGAAAGAGCATCCAAATGGCAGAAGCTTGCACAACAACATGCTGGAGCAATGCTTTCAAGATGTTGGTAATCAGCTAACAGCAGACATTAAGAGCACCTATTACGGCCTTTGCCATGCAGGTTTGGGGATTTCTGTGTTCCTTCAGGAATGATCAAACTTAATCTCAATAATTTAGAGCACAGGCCCTCCAAAAGAGATCCAGGCTTGTCATATGTCACATTGTTTTCTCAGTGTGTTTCTTCCTTCAACTTCTAAGTTTCGTCTGCTGTAACCCTTGAAATATAACATGTGCACTGAACGGCTGTGCTGGTAAACCCAACCTCCCTGTCTCTACTCAGGCAAGGCTTTAAATGGGAATTCTCTCTGAGAAATGCCTGAAACACTGACCTGTAGTTGCATTAACTTTGTGAATGGTTTAGGGTTTGCCTTTCCGTTCCAAACTTTACTTCTATGAGCCCTCAGGTCCCCTTCATGCTTTGTGCATTATACACTTTCCATTAACAGATGCCACATGTTAACAGCTTTGATAGAACTTATTAGGTTTAATGGGATGGTGGTAGGGAAGTGGTAAGTAGAATGATGGATAGTTACAATTCATCCATTAAGAAAGCTTACTTTAAAAGTCTTTGTCGGTGTTTTACCTGTGTTTAAAGCATCTCTAAAGTGATCAATTAGCCAAGAACTTTTAAACAAAATTTAAACCTCAGAGCTGACTGGCAGCCTAACAGAAAGGATGAAAGATAGATGACTTTTGTAGCACCTCAGCATTTAAAGTAATGCATGTATGGAGGGTAATTGCATCATTTTATGGGCTTTCATTTACGTAAAAATGAAATAAGTGGTTGACATATAACAAAGTTATATGAGAAATAACCACAATTTACTGTACCCTGCACTAATAAAATTCTATTTGTTTAAAATGGTTTGTTCATGAGATGCTTGTTTGCACAAATGATAATATAAGCAAATGAAAATGTTTTACAATTCTGTTTTATTTCCTTGTTCATTACAAATGCTGTGCATGCTGCAGTAAATTTTATAGTGAAATATTTTTAGCCTATACATTTTGTAAATAAAATCAAAATAAAAAAGCTAGTAATCTACCATGCAACCAACTTTCTCTGCTGTGAATTTAAAGGAAAAATGATCTTGTTGCTCTGTTAGAATGTAAAGTACCTTATTAAACTGATCTTTGTATTTCATGCTTTAAAATGACTTTTTAAAAACATTTGCACATGTTTTCTCTGGTGTTACTCTGAGATATTGCTGGAGATGTGTATATGTGCAATAATTCAGCTGCCTGGTGAACTTGAATAATCATGTTAGTCTAATAACAAGCTGTAGCCCACAGAGAAAGAAAAACATTCTCGCTGCTGCCGTTTCTGTATTAGCAAGACAATGTCCTGATGCTGGTTGACAGGTTCGGTAATAAAATGCTGGGTCTGTGCAGCCTGACCCATGTTCCATTTTATGACTTTCAAATAAGTTGTTAATTATTTGGGGCAAGTATTTATATCCATGTTTCTATACCCTTCATGTTTGTGCTCTGCGCCCTGTGCCCTGTGATTTGGGCACCTTGAGGGAAGGGGGCCTGCAAGTAACGCATCAAAAGCAGGATGGCCTTAGCCTGCCTTGTGCTCATCCAGCTCTGGGCACTGCTCAGAGCGGGGTGAGCAGTGCCATTCCTGTGCCGCTGTCTCAGAAAAGGGAGAGCAAAAGCTCTGTTCTCCTTGCATTGGAGATTAAGACTAATTCTTCAGATTTCTCTTGAAAATATTTGTTTCTGTTATTTTTCTGAAAGGTGCAGTTGTTATTCTGGGTGAGAATGAGTCTATATTTAAATTACAGAATATGAGTAAGAGTTTATTTATATCCAGTCAGTTCCTTAAATGGGAAACAATGCACTAGTGTTTGTTCTAATGCATTATTAATTTCAGTCTGCTGGATTTCTTTTCTTCTAGAGTATGAACCTATTGTCGAGAAACAGCAGAATTTTGTGTATATTTAAGTATATACAGATTCCCGAAGTTTGAAATGGTATGATTTGTGTGCTTCACAATATATTTATGCAGAAGGTTTGGCTCGGAGCGTCTGGTTCTCAATGTGTTCCTACTTTTTAGCTCGGTTTTGATTTTGACATTAGAAGACCAAGGGTAGAAGGTCACACATTGAGCCTCTGACTCAGCTGGAATTAAGAACTGAGGTATCTTCTCTGTCTGTGTCTCTTGCTTGAAGTGCTGCAACCTGGGCAACCACGGATGAGCAGTTGCTTGTAGCTCCTCTGAAATCAGGCGGGCTGCTTGCTCTTACAAGAGGTCATCAGAGATCAGCGTTGCAGCCCAAGGTGCCTTTCAGGATGGAAAGTACTGAAAACTTTGCTGGCATGCTGCAACATTTTCTGTTCTTATGTCTTCAGGTTTTAACCCAGATCTGCTCCAGTCTTGGGAGGATGTGAGCAAGACATTCATTTCCTTTTGCTTTATGGGAAGTAGCAGGATGCTGGTGACTCCTAACTAGGCAACAACAGAGGAGTATGTGATGTGTGTGATGTAGATGCAATGGTCTTTGTAACTTTTTTAGAAAAGGCCACAGATTACTGGTTAGAAAAAGCTTTGGGAACCTCTAGTGGTTCTGTAGAGGGAATTTTCATGGATCTGTCTGTGTGTGTATGGGAGTGGAGGAAGAGGGAAGACTTGGTCTACTGGTCTTGTCTATAGAGTAGATTTGAAGAGTTGTCCATGTGAGTATAAGAAAATCTGAGTCTAGACAATTGAACTGAGTGCAGTAATTGTTTTGTTGTTGTTGTTGCTGGGTTGTGGTGTTCTTTTGTTTTATTTTCCCCCCGCCTCCAGCTTAAGTGGAGAGACCAGCGTACTAGGACAACTCTTGAGCTCTGTATGTGCAGCTTCCCTTTATATGAATGTATAAGTACAGATTTAGACAAGTCTGGACTTGTTTAAACAAGTCTGGAGCATTTATATTTTTGCTGCATTTCATCTATAAAACTATACAGTAAAATCATACTACTTTCTCAAAAAAGGGCAGTACTTTTAGGCTGTATCTGCAAACAATTAGTCAAAAATGGTACTTATTTGAACTGTAATCTTCTTAATCTTCTATGCTAGAAAATTCCCAAACTTTGAGCCAATATTGTGACAGTTAGTTTATTATTTGATAACATAGGCATTCTGTATAACAACATTGCTCTGGATGTGGAGTGTCCTTTAATCAAGTGCAGGGCTGGAAACAAATCACGGATGTGTCAATCTCATAAGTGATAGGAAGTCATCAACACTGATTTGCTCTGCAGAAAGCACAGAGTCAACATAAACTGTCTTTTTTTTTTCCCCTCCCTCTAGAAACTACCTGGACTGCCCATGCCACTACCCAGAGAAGCCTATCCTCTTGGTTCCTTTCTTCTCTGTCTGAATGGAGGCATGTTTCCAGAGAGCCTGATTAAGGTAAGTTTACGTTTGCTTCTAGAATTACTGGAAACAGAGATGGTCCTTTATGAAATGTACATGTGGAGGTGATGGCTATGTATTAATTTTTGGTACAGACCACAGAGCATAAATATTGGACCAATTAGCTTCTCCTCCACTGTTTTGTCTTTCCTCAAATTTATTCTAACCTCCAAGCTGCTGAAGATTTCTTGATAGGTGCGCTTTCTTGATTATGGTACTGGTGATGCTCATTTCTTGGCCAACAATGGCAATTCTCTGTCTAAAAGGGTTAAATCTTTCAAGACTGATGCCATGTTCTCCTGTAGAAAATGGAAGACTTGCATACCTCTAGAAAGGAGACCATTCTAGCTTTGGAAATAAAAAGACTGAATACATAAAAATACTGTTTTAGATAAAGTTTCAAGATTTATATTTCTTCACGTAAGCTTCAGGCTTTACAGATAAGGGGACATGAAACACAGTTTCCTTCTAAAGTTGGTGGATTCTTGGACTATATCCCTAGAGCCAGCCACAAGGAAGAAGGTGCAGAAAGTGCCCAGGGGAGAAACCCCACTGAGCTGTGAATGCACCGGGCAGTTACCAGCAAGGCCTGTCCTGCCTTTTACCCAGCAGGTAGATATGCTAACATTTGCTATTCGATATCTTTTGACAGTTAAAAAGAGAATGACTGCGGCAAATACGGTTATCATTGCCATTTTGTACAGCAGACAAAACCAATTCAGTAGCACTGTCACAGTGCAGTCCCGTAGAAACAATGTCTTCATTCATTTGTGTCCATTTCTTTTTCCCTGAGACTGGCCATCAGCATTGGCAAGTGGGAGTCCTTCAGTGTGAGGGAGGTCCAGGCTTTACAGTCACTAACAGCTTTGTTTATAAGCTGGTTGAAATTGTATGTTGTTTTTCCTTTAAAAGCCAAGTTAAGAATCTCAAGTTGATGGAGCAGCACAGAGCATCTTAGGAGCCCTGATCTATGTGTCTTAGTAGACGCTGGAGGCTCCCAGCAAGGTTTATTGACACTGGGTCAGCACTGAGCTAATCACAGTGATGTGGCTCATGGTTTGGAACTACCTTGTGCTTGTCTCAGAGCTTTCATAAAAGATCACAAATTGCTGCAGAAATCTCTCTGGATTGTGCTATAGGAACAGCGGCTAAGGTGCTGGAAATACTATTCCCCCAACTTCTTGTATCTAAAATGTTCTTGAACTTTGCCAGAAATTGGCACCCTGATCCAGCAAAGATCTCTCATATGTGAGAGGGCCTCTAAGTACGTGAGCTGTCCTATATGGCTTCCATGGACCTATTCAGGGTAAAATGGAACATTTGCTGAATTTCTTGTCAGACCAAGGCCACAGGGCTAAAACAATTTAGCAAAACAAATGCTGAGAAAAGAATCACAAAGACATTTTTAACTGCTCTTTTTTGAAACCTTCATGAATCAAATCATGATACAGTGACCAGGCATGCCAGGTTGGAAATCCTTAAATGTCAGAAATAAGTGCTGAAATCCAAACAAGCATCGTTGACGTGAATGTTCTCAGCCTTTGGGATGTGCACAATTCTCTGAATCCTGTAACCCAAAGTTGCTCCACTTCTGCAAATACTGACCCTCATTAGTGTGGAGAAGGTGAGATCTGCACCTTTGTGTCTCAGGGGGGGAAGTGCTGTACTGACATGGAAGTATAGTCATTTTCTGCTTCTTTTTAAGGCCATGGAAATTCCAGTGATGAATTTTAGGGAATGGCTAAGCGTTTTTAAAGCTATTGCCACAGACACATTCTGTAATAACTGACACACAGTAATTTATACTAATTCTGAACCTAATATTCTGCAGCTTTCACAGCAATGTCTGAAAAAAATTACTCTTTGCCAAGATCCCTCATAAATTTCCATAGCACATTTATGTTTCGAATCTGCATTTAATTTAGATTTAATAAGACATTTATAGTACAGCATATTCAATAAATACTAAGTGATTAATAAAACCTGTGGAGGATTAACAACTTTGTAATTCATACTGGAGATGCCTACCTAAGCTATTAACCTGACTGTAGATATACCCCCGCTTTGGATTGAGCTGAGGCCCTTAAACTAACCCATTCCCAGTGGATGAAGGAGAGGACTGGGGAACTGTTCCCTACACCATGCAATTAATTTGCCCTTCTCTTGGACCTGTAGAAGATGGGAAGCCTGAGCTCCAGTGAAATCAGAGTAATGAACTGTGGCAAGATGAGATTTCATAGACCAATTTCTCTCATTTTTCAAGACATGTTGTGAGATTTATTTTTAATGGAAGCAGCAAGCAGATCTCAGTAGCCCGAAAGAGTACTATTGTACTGACAAGCTTGTGAGTGATACTTAAGAGACATGTTCTTAAAACAAGTGCGTGTACATCTGTAACTCAGTAAATAAGTAGGGATTGTCACCTAGGAGAATCCCTTTGAGGAAGTAGGAAAGGGAGTGACAGTGACTCTGACAAAGGGTGCATAGTCTGAAGGAGAGCCAGAAACTCAGGAGCACTCTAAAGATTTGCAGCAAAGATGAAGCAATGGAAAAAGCAGAAACCACATGAGTTTGAGCTCACAAAATGCCGCCTCGTAGACAAGGGGCAGATAGAGATATCGGATACTCTTGGGAGAGCAGATATTCAACCCAGTGATTGAAAATATAGAACATTCTCCAAGAACATCTGTCACTTTTTCTCTTGCTCCGTAACCAAGTAACAAACTTGTTTTGTTTCACCAAAGGGTGCTCCAAGGTCTACAATTTCTACTTACGTAGTAAGTTAAACAAAAGTATTATAGAAAATATATGTGAAACTGTCGTGTAAGGTGTGTGTTCAGGGACTTGTGTTCATGTGAGCAAACAGGAAGGTAGTCGGTATCTTCTGGCCTTCTGCAGGGAAGGATGGGCCCAAGGCTGGAGGACTATTGGGCAGCCATGCTGCCCGGCCAGGAGATAGCCCAGCCTCCTTTGGAGGCCAAGGTGGGATTTCTGTCTCACAACAGGAAGATGAACATGGCCTGGACGCTGCCCAACACAGTGCGGCCTCAGTAATTTCTTTAGATCTTAACTGAAATGTTTATGATGTAGCGTGGCTGAGTTAATACTCTGTGCAGGGAGGATGTGGGATGAGCAGGTTGGCAGTGGAAGAGCTTGCCCTGGAGCTGGGGGCTGCTGCTTTCAGCACGGCCACGGGTGCCTCGGTAGGATAAACCCTTCCACTTTTCAACGGGCAAGTGGTGCACAGCCTGCTCCACTTGATTCCTCCTTTAAGCAATCTTGAATACAATAGACAAAACATTAGAAATATTAGACAAAATAACAGAGGAAAAAGTTAATTTTCCCTGTCAAAATATATGTTTTCATTGTTTATGCAAACCTGACAGCTTCTTTTAGTTTGTGGCATGAAAAACGAAGATTATTTCTTTCAGCAGTGAAAGCAGGATACCTTGCTTCGGTAAATCAGATCAGTCCGGACATGCAGAACTCTGCCCCATAGTCTGATAACATCAGGCCATTTAATCTTGCAAAATACCTGCTAACAAGTCAGCAACAGGAAGCTGTTGAAATGTGGAAGAAAGAGTGATAGCATCACCTCGCACTATTCATAAAATAACAATATATTTTTTCATGTGACCTAGGTACTAAGAAGCATTTTACTAGCCAAATTGTAAGAGAAGCCTTTGTTTAAAAATTGGGGAAAAGTACTTAAATCTCTCGTAAAATACTATCCAGGTTTGACAAGTTTATCTAGCAGTACCGTTGAGATCCTCAACAATGTTTCTGCAGTGAAAAAAAAAAAAGCATTTTATTTGAGGGTGGGTATATAATTATTTAAAACAGTAATAACAGTTCAACTCGATCCTCTCAGACTGCCTATTCTGAACTTTTAACCGCTTGTGTGTATTGACTAAGTTAGTAAAACCTCGGCCCTGCCTGGGAGCGCAGGTTGCTCCGCAGGAGCCGCGTCTCTTCACAAGGTGGCGGTTCGGCCCGCAGGAACATGGCGGCGCCCCGGGAGGCCTGCGGCCTAGTGAGCAGCCACGCAGAGCCCAGCTCCGCCACGGCTTCCCTTGGGGAATCTAGCTGCTTGATTAATCTGTCCTATGCTGCACATCTGTAACACTGCACTGCCCTTGAGGGGAGTATTTGGACCCCAAAATAAACAGAACAAAGCAAAGCTGGACACTGCTGGAGGGACAGGTCGGCACGTCCGTGTGCAGGACATCCTGCCATGTGGCATTTGGTCCAGCCCAGTGCAATTGTGCTCTCCTCAAATGCGTTGTTTAAACGATTAAAGGGTTTTCAGATTCCCTTTCTGCTCCGTAGTTGTCTCGACAACCAAGATACAGATTTTTGTCTTCCATAAATTGTGGTTCAAAGTTGCAGGCATAAAAAGATTGTATGTTTTCATTTCAGTCATAACTAAGTATAACGATACATTTCTAAGGTAGTAAATGCGAGTAATTCAATAGATTTATTGCATGGAGTTCAGCTGAAGAACCGATGTTAGAGAAATTCTTTTCATTATCACATTTTTCTATTTCTACTCTCTTAGGATTTATTCAGACATTCTGCTTTCATTACTGGCTATTATTGCTGAAATTCCTGGATATTTTTTTGCCACCTATTCTTGAACCACCAGACAAAGGAAAGAAGGGTGCAGTGCTGGTATCTCTTAATCTGTTTTATTTTCCCCCTTAAAAAAAAAAGCAACCGTCCCATTATGTAATATGCCAGAATCAGGAAGTCTCTAGTTTTGGAACAAACCGCTTTGGCCAGTTAACAACAGATTTCTTTCATTGCTTTGGCATGTGAGTGATTACTGCAGCGCCGAGCTCTGGCAGAGCCGGACCAAGGGCAGCGCAGCCGCTGGCGGCGGCGGCCTCCAACGTGGCCCCAATTCATTAGGCCGTGCGAGGGCAGAGGCCAGGAGCAGAACCTCCCGACTGGGCACCTTGCGCAAAGTGCCTGTCCTGGGAGGAGCCGCTGACATCCTTGATTTTTCCCACACGCAAACTGTTGGTACAAGATGTAATCTGGGGAGGAAAGGGCGGACAGGATGATTGGGGACAGCTGCTCCCCAGAGGCTCTGCCGCACTAAGTACTCTCTGCTTCCCATGGCCTCGGGACAGGAGAGGTGTCGGGCTACAAAGAGGCACAGATGGAAGTGAACAGGATTAAGCAACACTGATTAAGTATAAGTATTTTTTTTTTCAGTAATGTAATGGCACTTAATAAATAAATAAGGAGGAGGTGGGGATGGAAGAAGGGGATTGTGCCCTCCTGAACTCAGTTCAGCGGTGAGGGGTGGCCAGGACCACGGTGCTCTCCTGAGGCTGCCTCTGCTCCCAGGAATCACAGAGTCGCGGAATGGCTGTGGTTGGAAGGGACCTCCCGAGATCATGTACCCTGCTCTGCAGCACCTGCTCCTTGCCCTGCCTCTGCCTCCTAAGGGCTCAGAAGATGTGGGCTTCGATTCTGGGCCTTATATGAATATCAGATCCAATCCTGAGTCCATAAGAGTTATCAGCAATGACTGCAGTGGACTTTGCATCAAGTCGGTGCAATGCAAGAGCTTCTGCATTCTCTTTACTACTGTGAACTACCCTTTTATTTTTTTCTTTCAAAAGTAGAATTAATTGTAGCAGGTGTTCCATGACTCCCTAATGCTGCTTCTTCAGTGCTAAAAGCTGTGAAAAGGAATGGATAAATCCTGCTGCTCTCTAAGTAGGAAGTTTTTGGTTACCTCACTTTTTTCTTTTTTTTCAAATTTAATTTTTTTATCAGATATAATAGAGATAGATGAAAAACAATATTTTCTTGATTCCTCTTTGATGCAAAATATTTTTTTAATCACTTTGACACTAAAATAACAGCTCTTCATTAAAAAAAACCATCTATAATAGTGTGGTCAGAGACGCATAGAAGAGACTACCTGCTATGCAAAATAACTGAGCTGGTTTATGATGTTTTGATTAGTCTGTGTCACAGGCCAACAGTTAATTGTAACTAATACAGAATGCACATTTTTTATTGGCAAGCCTATGTTATTTTTCTCTTCTTTCATCAACTTTGTCAGTGCTAGTGAGGTTCAGCAGTGCCCCAGCTGTCTGGGCTGTCAGGAGAATCTAGTATTGAAGTGGTGATGCAATATTAATTTCTATTGTTCATGCTGATTTCCCCCATCCCTTTAAATCATCAGTTAAATCAGAATCAGCCAAAAAGTGTTTTAATTTTCTTCTCCATTTACAAAGGCAACAGTAGTGGGAGGTCCTGTGCTCCTGGCCCATAACAACTGAAAGCAGTTAGCACCTCCTGGACCAGGGCCTGCGCTGTAGTTGTCAGAGACCCACATTTCCACATCACTCGTATGTTACCAAATTTCTTCTGCTTCCATTGAAACCTTCATTACACTTTATACATAAATGTTACATGGAGAAGGCTGAGCTAATCCAAAAGAGGAGAAATTTCCGAATCCGTAAATTTTACTGCAGTCCAGGAAGACTCTCTCCACATTGTTTGTGTGTAAATTGCTCTTCCAAATGGCAGGAGCAGACTGGCAAAATTGCCTGTATAGTTACTGCCAACCCTATACAAACTCACCTGTAGTCCTCATTTTTCAGCCCTTACTCTTTCTAATCATATGATAAAAAGGAACCAGAATGGTCATGTTAATAAGATACTTAAGCTTCTATTGTTCGCAAAAAATGGGTTGAATTTAGCCAGGGATTTTGCTCTAATTTCTCATATTAGTGTAAAAATGTTAGACTGTTAGTCTGTGTTGGTGAAGCTCTGTTTAGCTGTAGGATACCTGTAGATTGTCCGAAAGGAAGAGAAGCCTCTGTGAACACAGCTGCTGCTGCGCTCGTGGTCCAATTCCTGTATTATGTATGAAGCTGAAGAAGTGTGTGGAGCACTGCTTAAGCATTCACCATGGATCTGTTCAGTTATCACAGTTTTATTTTTTTTCTTCCAACACTCATTTTGCTTAGATGATAGGAAGCAATAGTCTGCTATAATACTGAAAAACAAACATTCTTGTAACAGAAAATGTCAGATGGCAGAATGATCATCGAAGTCCTGGGCATCTGGCTTTGCTGCGTTCCAGTTGGAGGGTAGCAGAAATTGGGAGGTTTGTTTGAAATGCATGTCCTGGATGTAGTATGAGGGGAACGTGCCCAAACAGCAGCTCAGAGCAAACAACTTGCACACACATCTGTGCAGAGAGCCTGGGCGGTAGCTTCATATTTAAAATGGGCAGCTTTGATCCATTCTCAAATAAACACGACAAATCAAAGCATCAAGATTACAGACCAAAAACTATCGCAAGCAGGGGGGCAGTTACTTTTAAAACACTAGAAATTTAGAGGCAGGACTTCAGTTCATCTACACAGGACTTCCAAATCGTTGTGGTATCAAAAACAGAGGCAAAATGCAAGATCTTCATTGAAAATTGGAACTAAAGTAAATTGCCTGTTGCATAACGTAGCAGTCTCCAATTTTTAGTTAAGCTAGGATGAATTCATATTTTGATACTCTTATACATTGATACATTTAGTCAGCTCAGAATCCCCAAGTTGCGGTCCTATTGCCCTGGAATTAGCAGCCACTCCAATTAGAAAGAAAGAAATTTAGTTGGATTATGTGATGAGATTTCCATCTGGAATCATGATTGTTTCTTTTCATAATAGGTCCAAAGTTATTTTCCCTTACTTTAGAAGAGAAAAAGACCAGCAATTTCCATAGCTCTAACTCTTTAAGTGTCTTTCACTTTACCTCTTTATTGGAAGTGATACTGTCTTGGACCAGATGATGACTTCAATGTAGGCTGGATTTTAAAACAGCACAATCCAATCATTGAATCTATGCATGGTCTTCTAGGGGCCAGACCAAGTAGGTAGGTAGAGTAATTTAGTATGATGTGGCATGATTATTTTTGTATGTTAGTATATAATGCTTATTAATTTGTTTATAGCCAGACTAAGATAATAAAGTCATGTTTAATACAAAATATTCTACTTGAACTATACAAAAATACATCTTTTATATAGCCATATGTGGTGCACACACAATGTATTTTACTCTAGAGGAAGGAAACATCCTACTGCATCTTAATTTGCTGTAAACATTCTACTGTTTATTAACAGGTTTAACTTTATGGTTTAGGAAAAAAACCTTCTTAATAAGACAGGCAAGGAGCTTTTTAGAACATAAAATTACCACAGTCGCACTTAGTTCCTATGTGGATACTCTAAGATTTGTGGTTAAAAAGACATATCTATGTTAAGTGTAACTAAAACTGTGCAATCAAACAGTTCAACCATTGGAAAACCATGGCTAGCTGTGGAGTTTAGTGAATATCAGATCTTGTATCTACATGAGCTTTCCAAATTTTGGCTTCTATTTCCTGAGCGAGGACTGTGGCCAGAACTCTCTATCATGGAGGCAAAACTGGCAAAAATAGGTCCAAGATGTGACAGGTTCAGAAGTTTGAGGACTTTTCTCTACTGTCTCCAAGCCTTCTAAAGTTAAAAGCTTTTGTTGCCCAAATATCTTTATAACATATCAACAACCATAAAAGTAGCAATCAACATGAAGGTCCTTTTTCATAACAATGTAATTCTGGTGAATCATTACTTGGAAGGAATTTTTAGATGAAGCTGGATAAAAATGGTCTCCGTCAGCTTTTTGGTGATGGATGTCAGTGGTATTACACCTGCATCAGATTTCTGTTAGAAATCTGCCATGGTTATTAATCTTTTGCTAATTCTTATGAGATCTTCAGATGCTAGTTCAAAATGTTGCCCTTGTGCCCAGGGCACATCCTGTCCCTGATGCTATCTACTTTGCTGTGTCTTTGTGTGCCTCCAGTACAAGAGGGGTGCTTTAAAGGCATTCAGAAGTGGCATGAAGCAGAGTATTCCCATTCCTGTCCTTTGGGATTATGTTAGTAAGAAACAAGGAGGTTTGATTTAGCTATTTCGGTAGCCTTAACCTTGATCTGCAAATGAACGGGGTGACTTGTTTGGGGACAAGTGTTTGTTTATTAAGAGGCATCTGAGCAATGTGTGTGCCCAGAATACCCTCAGCCTGGATAATCACTGTTCAGTGGTTTCCAATGCCCAGATGAAGCCAAGAACTTGGGTGACTCTTCCCGTTCTGTCGTGGAGGTGCAAGCAGTGCCTCTCCTCAGGGGCGACTTTGGTGGCGGTCGCAGTACTGCAGTTAGTGAAACAGAAGCTGAACGCTCATTTCAGCTAAACATCCAACTGCTGCTCTAACAAAAGTAGTCTTATATCCCAGTGTAACCAATAATGAATGTAATAGAGAAAAGTTTACTACCGTTTTTTTGGCAGACATAATCTTTTTCCCCTGCTAGCAGTTTGCTCTGTGCTCTTCATGGATTCATGAATTTGTGGCCAACATAGACATAAAAATGGCATTTATATCAGGCCATAAACTAGCAGAAAAGTTAATAGAGAAAACTTTCAAATATAATGTAATTCAGCATGCTAAATAGAGTAGATGATCAGGGAAGAACAGATAGCATCTCTTAAATCACCACCATCTAACAAGGCATCTATAGAGCCCAACTTGGGACCAAAGAAATAAAATACGAGTTAAAAAAGTTTCCTAAAGGTGAATTGTAGCACATCAACGATTAGGAATTTGGCATTATTTCTCAAAAAGGGCTTTTACTTTGCAGGTGGGTCCCAGGCATTTCTCTGCAGGTCACGACGGAGGTTATGTTTCAGGTCAGCAGCCTAATGAGGAGCTGCCCTGCCAAGCAAAGGAATTCCATATGGCCTTTCTTCCCTACTTAACACATTATGAAAGCTAAAAGAAACATCATTTGCAACAGTCTTGGGCTGTTGAGAATTCATGGGATAAACAGGAATAAATATGCAATGTAGTTTGTGAACAAATACTAACAAAATTAGTTTTGTACCAAGCAACATTGTTTTCCTGCTATTTTAACAGATTCTGACAGTTATTGTTTAGCATGTCTTGGCAGCATTTAAAAAGATTTGTTCTGTAAACAAGACCCCACTTAATTGTTTACCAGCATCCTTTCCATTTAATGTAAGTACAGGCAGCTTCCACATTTCTTCTGCCAAGCAAGAAGCCATGGAAATAAAGATGATGGGTTTTTTGACCTCTCAGATATTTCCAGGGAAATCAGACTCAAACACACACACACACACACACACACACACACACACACTGGAAGTTAGTTGTCCTCTACATACAGTGTGAGCAAAGGGCTATGAATCTGGTGCACAGGTGCTGCACGTTGAGAGCATGGGAAGAACCACCTAAATGTTGAAAGTGAGAAGAAACCACACAAAAGAATCATGGATATATTTTTGAGACTGCCTTGAGTTTAATTAGCAAATGTTTGGCAAAAACAGTAATGTCTAGAAACCTCCTGGCATAAAAATGTAGAAAGAAGTCTGTTAAAGCATTTTTGGGTTCGTCCTGTGTGTCTATGAGTCGGTTTCTCTCACTTTCTGTTTTTGAGCAGAGGTTGAGAGGTTGTGGAAGGGATAGACTCCAGATGTCAGTAAAAAGAAGAAAAAAAATCAGAGCTGATCCCACCAGAGAATGTTCTGAATCAATGGACTCTGTATCCCCCGAGCCTGTGAACCTCAGCTCCCTCTCACAAAGGCATTATCTGTGCCAGGAGCGATTCTGCTTTCTGACTGTATTTGTATTACAACCTTATTCATATTCAGAGGAAGTGCCCTAGGTCGGTGAATGTTCAGCGAGGTAACCCCAAGGTCAGGTTTAATTGCTCTAAAAGGTGGCACATGGCAATGAATGAGCTCTAATGATTTAGATAGTATCTATTTCACATCAAGAAGTTTCCACTCCGAGGAGACCTAATCGAAAGTAATCTGAAAATTAGGGAAAATAAAAACCATGCCCACAATGACCTAAATACCTATTTCCTTGAATTTTATGCCCTAAATAACCTCGTTCCTGAGAAGTTTAATTTTTCCCTTCTGTTAAATATGCAACTGCCTGGAAGAAATGATTGGTCATAATCATGCTTTATACAGCTGCAACTGTTAAAATATTATTGTTCTACCTAAGAATCTTGGAGAGAAAAGTGTCCAGTATAGAGGAAGGGAGTGAATCACCCCACACCATTAGAACAATGAGTGGTCCATGGGAATTCTACTCTTGCAAAATTGCATTCAAATTAATTGTATATAGCCACATGCATCTAAATATATATACGTATATAAAAAATACACATATTGCACTCACACACTACAAAAATATGAGACATCTAATAAGCTTTGTTTCACCTCCTTCCACTTTCACAAATAAGTAAGGATTTACATTTACACAGAAGAGTGTTATTCTTCCTCAGCCTCATTCAATTGGGAAGAGTGGAAAAAAATAAGAAGCTGAAGTGGCTTTGGAGTTATCAGAATTGGCATGGACTATCCTTAAGAAGCAAAATGCTTAAGTCCATTTCTCATCACTCCATCCACATCTTACATTTGTGTTTTATGGTCTCTCTCCTATCTCCCTATCTTCATTTTTTTAGGCAAAAAAAAAGCCCAGTTTGTACGAACTGTGTGATTGGGAAAGGGCTATCGAATGTCCAAAGCCAGATGGGAAATATTTTCTGAAGGGATGCTAAAGACTTTACAGATGTGTTCAGGTAATCCTGACAAGTTTAGGTATCTTTGACTCAGGCAAGTGGCAGCAGGGTCACAAGAGCTGCATTTTTGCCCGGTGCGTTATTGCACGTGCTGCAAATAAGCCCCTCGGTCTGCAGCGTTGCCACGCGCTGTGCGTTTGCCCAGACGTTGGCATGTGCCCAGCACGGCCGGGCCACAGCCGTGCACGCGGGCTGGCCCTGCGGGGAGGCCCTGGGCCCGCCGTGCTCTCGTAGCCGCGGTGCCCGCCTTGGTCGGGAAGTGCCCGGCAGACACACGCTAACCCTCCAGGCAAGATCCTGCAAACCTACATCCCTCACCGAAGAGGCTGCGGCGTTTGGTTTGCAAGCAATTAACATATTGAAGTATTTGTTTTGAAAAGCTAGTGATTTCTTTATGACCTTGAGCCATCAAAGACTAAGTATGCAATTAGTTTTAGCTGCAGTGAGGCATTTGAAGTCAAGCATGTGTTTTAGTGCTTTGATAAATCAAGGCATGGCAGAAACAAATTTGAAAACAAAAAATATACATGGAATTGCAGGGAAAAGTGTTTCAGCTTTGCAATCATGGCATTTTTACAGCATACTCGTATTACACAGCCCCTTTTCTTGGCGATAACGTGGTGTACTGCAGAGATGTGCTTGCCTGTGTGCGTATAAAGCTAAATAATCTGCCATACAGCAACAGTTGCAGAGTCAAAGTTCCACTAATCCCATGCTGTGCTCAGCCCAAAAGGAGAGCAATGTAATTCAACACAGAGAAAGCTGAACATCCTTGAAGAAGCAGATACCAAATCCATGCTATTTTGTGTTATTAAATGAATTGTATATCTATTTTAAATTTTAATATCAATTTTAGTACATGAAAAATGAGATCTGATTGCCATTACTAAACACCTTTATGCAAGTCTGAGCTAAACAGACCCCAGACCTGGATGTGCTGTATTTGCTCACATTTGTGAGCACTAGGATTCGCTGGTGCCAAACACCATGGTGGTCACTCTTGTTCTTTGGCTACAAGCACATCAGCTTTTTGCAGAGTGTCGGTGCTGCTGATGGGATAAACGCAAGTAAACACAGTGCATGCAGGTCTGACACAGGGCAGGAGAGTCTAACTGCCTGTCCGTATGCGCCAAGGAGATTGGTACCCCCATGTTTGTTGACTGGAGAGCTGCTGCTTGCAGCTCGCGTTTCCTGGAATATCACAAGCAAAATGGCACATTTTCCCTCCAGCATTAAGCACTGTGTTATGTCCTTAGAGATACAAATAGCACCCTGGTATTTCCTAAAGGGACTTCATAGCTATTCGTCTACAAATAAATAGGATTTGGATGCAAGTTAGCCAGAAGGTGACAATGGCTTAGGTGACAAGTTAAAAAGACCTTTAAAGTCTTCCCAGAGAAACTGAAGATAAAGAAATGGAAAAGATACGTACCATTTTGTGTACCTTCTGAGAGGAAAGAAAAGTAAAACCCACAATAATGGGTTATCTCCACACAAAACAATATATTCCCAACTGGAAGGCAAGATGAAGGCAATATATTCCCTAACTGGAAGGCGTTTCCTTAGTAGTAAGTAATCACCTTCTTACAGTCTCCTGTCATGCGGCACTTTTACATTAGCAGCTCTTTCTTGTCACAAGTGGCCTAGCTAGGGGAGGAACACCCTGGTACTGGTGCTGGTTTCTCCACGGTGCCCCCGGAGCGAAGCCCGAGCCGTCTCCCGGGCTGGCGCCCGCGGTGCCACAGGGACGGCTGCGGCACCGGTGGCTGCCACTGCCTCAGGCCGCGCCACGGGGGAGAAAACGCAGGCAACCTCCGCGTGGGAAGAAGTGCTCTTTTCCTAACCAAAATCATTATGGAGATTTCAGGGAGGCATCCTTGCTGTCTGTGCAAAATTGCCCCTCTGTGGCTGGATGTTCTTTGGTCTGCGGACCCGTCCCCGGGCGCAGGGGACTGTGGCTGATGTGGGGGTAAAAACCCAGGGTGCAAGTGAGCAGAGGATGGAGCCACCTAATTGCCTGTCTATTTTAAAATGCTTCTTTCTTCCTTTTCTTTCTCTTTTATCATCTAGGCTTCTTGTTGCAAAACATGGATACTTTAAACTATAATTTGCCTTTGTTGAGCTATTGATCCTGATTGTGCCTGCGATTTGGGAGTTTACCAAATACAATAAGTGTGTTTACATGCAGTAGTCAGAGAGGAAATTGCATGTGAAAGCACTCAATAAGGAGATGGTATTTTGTTGCAATTATACATAAGTCTTGTGTTTACATGGGGTTTTTAAGGAGAATTCAAAGCATATCTCCTTTTTGTGATGCATCAACAAGCATATCAAATGATTGTTCAAAAAGCTTGCGTTTTTTGCAAAAATAGAAACCAAATGGCTGGGTAATTTCCAGCACAAAAAAATTGCTATAGCAATTCCATGGTCTATTTAAAACTCCTTTATAAAACCTTTTAAATAATAAAACTCTGCACTCCCAATTAAAAAACCTACTGGCTCTGCTGGGTTCATATTTCTAAACATTATACATTGTAGGGCCATTATATGAAATGCATATTTTTTTTCCTCCAAAGATCATATGTTCCACCCCTCTTTTTTCTGCAGTTATTCATACGATCTGTTCATTTCACTTAGGTTGTTATGGTCCCACAGAGCAATCTACACCTTTTTTTGCAGGCCCACATCTTTGACCCTGTTTTCAAAGTGCTTTTCTTGCTTCGGAAGCAATTTGCTTTCACAGCGCTGGAGACTGGGCATGCTGAGGACGCTGGGGTGTGCGAGCCAGCCCCCAGCCCTCGTCCTGGTGGCCACTTCCCATGGAGCTTCCCACCCGGCATCGGCTTCTGGCACAGAAGGAGCAGTTGCTGAAGACCCTTCCTGTCACCTGCTTGCACTGTGTGACACGAGATCTCACTGCATAGAGCTGCCCAGGGTGTAAGCGATGGGGAGAAAAAGGGAGAAAAAAGATGGTAATACTTCAGGTGTGCAGGAAGGTTTACCCGGCAGGCTTTGGGAAATGTTGACTATGAAATAGAGGCCAATGCTAAAGTCACTGAGGGAAAATCTTGCTTTCTGTGTGTTTTTTTTTTTTTTTTTTTTCTTCTTGGAGAAATACAAGATTCAGCAGCCCTGGGGTCCTGCAGCACTGTGGCAGTTTACCTTGATTGTATCCTTTGGAAATGTCATCTGGCCAGCATGAAATTGAAGCTTGTATATACAGCCCAAGCCAAAGGCCCGGAGTGCAGTTGTTTCCTGTCACACACGTGCGGAGAGCGCGGTGCACGGGCTTGCATTTGGGAGTGATGTCATGAACAAATATCTTTTAATTAAAATCTCCTTTGTAATGTTAACTGGTTTTTGGCGGCCACTACAAATTCTCTTTCAAGTGTCACTCTTGTACCTAGGCTAGTCATGGGGTATGTTTAAAGACATGTCTAACTTTGGGGTTCATGTTACAGAGGCCCCTTAAAAAACGATTCTCTTTTTTTCCCCTAACAGAAAGGTCTTGTAATTTAGCCTCAAAACAAACAAGTTAAACACATTACAAACTAAACCCATGATCTTTGCACTCCCATTACAGCAGCAGGCCAGCTAACATCATGCATAAACACACAGATTGGCTAATTCTCCTCTCCTGTAAACAGGATGCATTGCATTGCCGAACGCATGGCACCTCTGCCTCGGAACGAGCACGGCGGGGCGGGAGGGAGCGTGTGCGCTCCCTGAGAGCAAGCAGATGGGATTAGACACCGCTTAATCACTTACGTGGGGTTGACTTGATTGCCAGATTTGTAGCAGTGCCTGCGCAAGCTGGGATTGGAAAACAGCTGCATGAGCAGCAGTTGATTTTGCCCATGCTCCCTATGGCATTGGTGCAGCTCTACTAAACTCCGGAATGGTCGCTATGTGCTTTGGCCTAACCAGCACCCAGGTTGCTGTATTGCATGGACTATTCTGCATATTGCTGGAATAACTCTTAGTTATATGTTTCTTCTTTGGGAAACAAAGAAAGGGATTCCAATACACTTGCAAAATGAACTACTCTATAAATATGAATCTGAACCTTTCTGAAATGAGATCCTAGTAGCAAAGGAACGATGACGGAAAGGAAGCGCGGATACGGTCTCCACTTCTTCCAGCCTGATGCGGTGCTTGTCCCGCTCGTGGGCTCCTCACAGTCACCAGTGGGCAGCGAGCCGGGAATCGGCGCGTGTCTGTGCTGGCGGCTCGGGCCTGCCCGGGGGTTGTGGCGCTTTGCCCTGGCGCTGTCTCCGTGGGGAGGAGGTGGCGGTCGCCTCCGTGGGCAGCTGTGACGATCCACGGGGCTCGCAGCACGCGCTGGCACCTCTGTTCTGACCTGGGCTTTCACCTGGAGGCATCAGTGTTCCACACTATCAAGTGGAGCAAGGTACCATGCTATATACCTTGTGTTATTCCGTCGTGGTAGGGTACCAGAGGAAACCTTTGTGATTTAAATCTTCTGGCATGTGTTTCCCTGCTAGAATGCTGTTTAATAAAAGCTGCCTTTCTTATGTGCATGTATATACACACATATTTAGCCATATTTTTCCAATTACTATCACACAGCAGATCACATTTATACAGGACTCTGAGACTGGACCAATGGTAGCTAAAAACACATGGACTTTTTGCACGCACTTGCAATTTGCTAAAATCCTTCGTTATTAATAATGCCATGTTGTTGATAATTTTCTTTTGCAAGGGATGATTTAGACGCCTGAGTGTTTAGATAAAAGAGGAACTCCCATATAGTACTAGACTCAATGCCATAATATTCCCTTTGTGGATATAAGGACTGATTTCTCCTAGTAGCCTGCGTCAGTGTCATGTCTTATATGCTAATGTTGCTCTTACGTGCCTGAGATGCGGTGGAAGCAGAGCTCTGAAGGCCACTTTCCAGATGAGCCAGGTTAGACACAGTGCCACCACCTGCCTCCTTTGGAACTCACCCCAAGTGCAGATCACTGCACAGTCTGGTCCCTGGACAAAACCTGCAATGGTCACATCCAGCCATACCCACTTGTGAAAGGCATCAAGCAGTGTCTCCAGTCAGCAGTGGGGAAGGTGAAGGGATGTGCTTTTCCAGATCTGAAATATATTATTTTCTTCTCCCCTTCATTCCCCTCTTGAGCTGTGGCTTGAGTCATGCTGGCCTGTAGGCCTCAATAAAGGAGCCAAATACTCTTCTCTTATGATCTGCCTAACAGGATTTGGTTGTAATCCCCTTTTTGCAGAGGATTTTCTCCAATCACAAAATTTACCTCCTTGTGGAGAAGGCAAGCGTGTGTCTCTGGCCCTGTTGCCCACTACTCTGTACCTCATGTCAGTGCAAGTTGCCTTCTGTGTATTTGATTCTGCTTTTTAATGTGCTTCTCTAGAAGCATTCATTCAAAGTAAATGGGAGATGGAGCACACCGGAGGTGAACCGGGATCCGACGGACAACACTGCCAGCCTATCCCAGCCTGCTCCCCAAGCTGCCTTCGAACGGTGGGTGCCTCCTTTCCTTGGAACCTGGCATGCGCAGAAATGGGAATGTGGTCAAACAGCCATGGTTTTGCGAAAGGAGAAAGATTTTTCTGATTAACTTCATGTTCAAGTTCTGAATTAAATCAAAGAAAGCATTTTTGTTTCTTAAAAAAAAAAACAGACTTTTCTGATGATCCTCTTCCTCCAGTCATGGTCACTTCCAAGTCACCAGGAGCGTGCTGGCTAGTGCTGTTGCTTGAAGAATATTTGGCAATGAGGTCTCAAGAGGAACCTCATGCAATAACTTACGGTTTAAATTTTTACTCCTTCAAAGGGTACCTTTTCTGGCAGGCTTTTGAACTGGACTGGCTACCCCAGGTCCTGACACTCCCTGGTGCTGGGTGGGCCATGCAGTGGGATGGGGATGGAGCTCCTGCTCCATAAAGCCCATCTGAGCCGTGGATTGGTGCCAGCCGGGCTGCACGGATCCACAGAGGCAGCGGGCAGGCTGTGCCCTGGGGAATCTGCTCGGTGTCCTCCGAAAGCCCCACGCACGGGCACTGTCTAGGCAACAGCGTCTTTCCATGCGATGAGAAGGCTCAAGGATTCCTCCCTTTGGCAGATGATTTCTGCTTGCCCTCAAGTTAAAAAAAAAATGACTGGTGTGGTTTGCTGTATAGCAAATGCAAGGAGTGCTGCTTTCTGCTGCAGTTTTCATATCTGCAAAGTGTCTAAGACACTTTTGTTTTTTCGTATTTTGACAGATGAGAAGTGGTCTTCTGACCAGGCTTGGGCACCTGAACTCCCAGATGAGGTTGGGCAGGCCAAGGCGCCAGCACTGTCAGCATGAGACCAGGCTACCTACATGGGCAGTGACAGCGCGTGGCTGTGCCTGGGACCTGCCAGCTGGGATCAGTCTGTGAGGCTCGGAAAAGCTTCTTCTGAACCTCCATCCCCAAAACGAACCACAAAAACAGGAGGCAAAGCAATGCTAGGTATAAACTTCACTCCAGCCTTTCATATCCACCAAAATTCCTTAAAAAAAAAAAATCCAGCTGTGCCACATGCCACGTGCAATGCTCAGGTAAGTACCACAATTTTCCATAATGTTAAAGCTTTGGGACTGTCATAAGGCTGGTCAAAGCAAGCTGCTCAAGCTATGCCATGTTTGCCTGCAAGGAAATGGGATGTTTATGTTTGTTCAAATTGATACTGATGGATTACACTTTTGTTCCATTTAGCAGCTGTTTGGACCATTTTACACCACAAAGGGAGATTAAGATCCAAAGTACTGTAGGGCTGTGTTATGAATAACAGCCGTTTAATAGCAATAACAATGAATACCAGTGTGAAGTATGGCTTTTAGCTATTGTTGTGTCTAAGGTTAGTTTGTTTCTCATATATATAAATGCATATATATGTGTGTGTGTATCTATCTATCTATCTATATATATATATATATTGAGGGATATACTCAACAGCAAAGTGATGTCTTTCCCAGTAAAAAGAAAAAGGAAAAAAAAAAAAAACTTTTCTAGATTTCTCATCCTCATTACTCATTGCTGAAAATAAAGTTAAAGATGCAGTGTAATACAACTTGTCAATCTGTAAGAAGACCTGAACTCCAGGCTGCCTGGGGCTCCCACCTTAGAGCTGTGCAGCAGGGCTGCATCAGTAGCCAACTTACATATAGGTCCATCCGGCTGCAATTGCACTGACTAAAAGCAAAATTAAACACTTTTAATGTTTACACCAAAAGAAATGTCTTTTAAATAGTGTCTTGCCAGTCTGCCTTCAGTACACAGACATGGTTGCCTGTTCAGCAAATGCTGACAGCAGTGGCACTTGTGAAATAGCAAACCTTGTACTAGCAACAGCAACGACGCTTCTCTGGCAGCACAATTGGTGGTATCAGTGCAAAGCAAAGGTTTCCATCTCTGCTCTCATTCCTAGAGAGGAATAATGTGCAGACAGCACTGCGAACTCCCATCCTGGCTGGCAAATAAGAAGAAAAGAAGCTGTGAGCTACCCGCTCTGCCTTTGCCTGTGATGCTGCTGCACTGCTACGTGTAAATCACAGGCTTGGAAAAAGGACCTGATTTATCTCATCAGGCAGAACGAGGCATGCATTTGAGCAGTTCAGGCTCTCAGAAGTCTATTTATTTGCAAATCCTATTTGAAGTCTATTATCTATGCAAGTTCATTGCATGCATAGCTGACGAGATTAATGTAAATTCCAGGAGACAGATGTGCATGTATGAAGTGCCTCACCTGGCTAAGTGGTTACTGATGATATAGGGCCAAAGAGAAGACAGTTTGGAGGAAAAAAATCTCCCCTACCTGACTTCTGCACATAAATTGCTGCTGGCAAGAAGTAACTATAACTGGGTCTGCTCTCTTGTCATTACTGGCCAGAGAAAATAAGTTGATTGCAGCTGAAAAATGAAGCTTTAAATGGGAGGCATTTTTTTGGTAGAAATATCCTAAAATTAGACCATATAGAGAATACTAAAACATATGACTATTATGCTTTTAATGAATGGTTAAATCCAAAGGGGAGGGAAAAAAAAAAAGAGTTCTTATCCTGTCTGACAGGTGGCTTACTTCTGATTCCAACTCTTAGTATTAGAGGTCATGGTTTCTTTCAAAACCCTGATATCCTGTTACAAAAGGAAACTGGGTTGTGTAGTGCATAGAGCATACTGCTGGCAAATAACATATATATGAAAAAAAGGAAGAAATTCACTGTCAACTTCTTGACCTTTTGGCAACATTCCATGATATACCCATTTTAGGAGTTTTGTCAGAGATTTGTGTGGTTTTGGCTGGAGTTTTTATTTGCCTTGATAAAAATACTGGAGAGAGAGAGAGCGATAGATGGATGGATGGACAAGGCCTTCTACAGACAGCTGGAAGTGTCGCAGTCACAGGCCGAATCACCAGGACAAAAACCCTGCCAAGACCAGCTGGAAGCCGATGATCTTTGGCTCATAATCTGTCCACCAAAGGCCAAGGATGTTCACCTTCAGAGACAGGAGTTACACTAATGCTGCCCTTGGTAAATGTTCACAAGCCTTTTTTGTCTAGTGCGAGGTAAGCATGTATCAAAAACCACTTGCACAATTTGTACAGGTTTATTTCTCCCCATGCTCCTCATTTAGCAAACCAAGATTGTTAAAACCCAGGAAAACATGTTATGAGGCTCTTGCTGGGTAATGACTGGGTTGTCATTGTGCTTTAATAAAAATGATGGATGAGGGAAGTCATAAATGGTGTAGGAAGGGTAGAGCTGTTTTGACATCTAGCTGTGTGATACCGGTTATCCAGCCCTGCCAAAGGGTGTTAAATGCAGTCTTTGTCAATAGTCATCTGGCTCTGGGCTACAGTCCCTTAATGTATTGCTGAGAGAATAGCCTGTGGTTTTGGAGCTAGTTCTGCACAGAACCACACCGTCAATAGCACTATGCAAACACTTGAGTTTTTGACAGCAAACCTGAAACCGGTAGAAGCGAAGAATCTGGTCTGGTACCACAATAATGAGGGCTTTTGGTTTACTTGCTTGTTTTATTACAGGCAATTGCTGATATTCTTCATAACACGGAATGCGTCCAGAGGAATGTGTCATATTTTCATATATGCAAGGATATGTTGTATAGAGGTCATCCTTCAAAAAGTCTTGCTGGTCTCTAGTCTCAGCAGCTCTGGTCTGCCAGGAGGGTGAGTGAACTTCACCAGCTCGTGCAGGATGACATGGTCCCCAAGTCACTGTAATTTCAGCAGATGTAACAGGTTAATTTACTTATAATGACTCAAAACACTATGACTTGCCCTGTGTCTTCAGTCTTACTCCATATCCTAACAGCTTCTCATAGCTTGTAATCCAATTCTGTTTGCCTCTCCCAAAACAACCTTTGCTTTTATTCCTGCAAGTTCTCCCCTGCTCTGTACATGTAATAGTATTTGCATGACAGTCATAGGGTGGCTGTGTCCCTCTCCAAAAGCTGCCTGACACTGGCATGTTACCGGCCATTTCATAACAGAAAGGGCAGGAAAGACTTTTGTGGGCTCTTTGTACACTATGTTAAAGCAGCCAGTACTTCATGTATTACACATAACCTTTATCAATGATGTGAGGTGTTTTTTTTTATTATTTTAGGCATTTTTTTAATCTCTCCTCTCTCCGTTTTTGTAGAGTAGAAGGTTAACTGCATGGGGTGATGGCACTATCCCCTTACAATGAGTGCGGGTGGTCTCTACAGCGGCGTGAGTGTTACTGGGAGGACTGCAATTAATAACAGGAACATTTATGTTGGAAAGATGAATTAATGTGAATTCAGTGTGAATTCACTATAGGGCACACTAACACATAGGAAAACTTCCTAGTATCTGGCAGAAGCTGGATAGGAGCTTCCCCCTGTGCTGTGGGGAGAGTTCTTGCTACGAACAGAATTGACCTCTCCATGGGGCTCATCACATGGGGCTTCCCTGGCCCAAAGTCCTGCAGGGACTGCAGGCTGCAGTCCTGCTGGGCTGCCATGCAGGGAAGGGGCAGGGGGTTCTGCAGGGGCAGAGACGTGTCTCTGAGCGTCTGCAGAACTTCTTACAGAAAAATCTCACCTGATCCTCAGAACCGTGTCCTTGGCGATGTGTCACTCATCTGCAGGGCGTGAAGGGCGGTTCTGAGAGTGGAGCTGCTGCTCTCATTTTCATGGATTTAGAGAGTCAGGGAGGACGTAGCCCTCACCAGCCATCCACAGGAGCCATCCTCAGCAATGTACACTGCAACTGCAGCACCAGCACCTGCATTCTACTACTTGTTTTTAACATCACGTCCTATAAAAAGCCAGTTTTGGGCCTCGGCAATCTGCAGGTACAATAATTGTACTTCACTCCTTCCCATCTAAAGTCAGGCCAGAAAGTGAGGCACTTTCATCAAGAAGAAAAATGCTAAATACAGAGCTAGAAAAAAACTCTGGAACATGAAGGGTGCTAGTGCTGTGCTAGGACATTCATGGAGCTTTTTCACACTGAAAATAATATACTTGGACAGTGCACTTGGTCAGAAGAAGCCTTCAGGACACTGTCTGGGCTAGTACAAGTACAAAGGGTGCTTGCTCAGCATGACAAAAGCAGAATATGCATGTTGGCCCATAACAACAGATGTAAACACATGATCATACTTCCTGCATGGTCTAGCTACATAAGTGGTTGAAATCTGTGGAAATCCAGTTGAACAGACGGCTTGAAAAACACACGGCAGGGCTCTGGAAGCGATGAAAGTGCGAGCTGATAACTGGAAGTTAAAGCAAGTGACTGCAATTTTCAGAAATAGGATTTGGCGGGGAAAGGGAAGACGTCTTTTTTGAGAAGCATCAGACATTGGGACTGAGTCATTTTTTGTGGGGTAAACCACCACATAAACAAGACACATCTGACGTTGTTTCTTATTCATAGGCTACAGAATCCAGCTAACACATGCTGAAACAAATAGTAGAGTTTCTTAATTGCATTTAGTTGCTTTGCCTGGATTTTATTTGCTGGTGCATTTTAAGCATTAGATGAAAAAACTCTAGAGTTAACCTCCTTTTTTCTTCTCATAGCAAATGGCCCTTTCTTTTCCTATAATCTTACTTGTGATGCTGCACACAGCAGACGATCAAAACGTTCATAGAGATTTACAGTTTTTTTTTTTTTTCCTATTGGACATAACTGAGAAGCTTATAAAAAAGCCGTGCTTCATAAGGTCACTATGAATATCCATAGCAAATCAGGAACTGGGGTTATTTTCTGGATTTTGGCAGTAGTCCACAGTGCTCTTCATATAGCTGGGCTCATGTCCTTGTGCAAGGGAAAAGCTCGATGAACCCCAAGACCTTACAGTCTTCAGCATGTGATAGTAGACCAGAAGAAGTGCCAGGGCCTCTCCAACTACCAGAAAGTAAAACTGGGTGTTAAATACGTGACTAGTTCAGACTTTCACCAGAGCTGGCACTGGGGGGGCCTAAGCAGCAAGCAGAACTTTCCTGAAACAGCCCAGGATGAACTGGCAGAAAGTTGTAGCCAGAGATTAGGAAGAAGTATTAATAGATATCATGGATTAGATTTCTTTGAGTGTTAGGGGGGGGAAAAACATTTACAGTGGTGTTTAAGTGACTCTGTGATAGACAAGCCATGATGAAAGAAGCTGGCAATAAAGCAGGGTCTTGGAGAAACCGAGGTGTTTAGCTGGAGGAAAAGAAAAGTTCCCTTTGTCTCAAGAGCAGAAAAGTCACCTCACGTGCTGAAGGTTTAATCCCTGCAGATGGGCTGAAGGTACAGCAGCATTATTCCCTTCTCACTAGTATCTGTCGAAAGGTTGTCATTGCTGCTTATGCCAAATGTAGGACAGGGAACAATTTGTGTAAAACCTCCTCAGGATAACAAGCTTGTTAATAGCTTATATTCTCTGTAAGCAGCCAAGGTACATTTAGTTGTGACAGTTTTCTTTCAGTGGGCTGGGGAGTTATTATCAGACGTGACAGGGCAGAATGGGTGGAATGTCATGAACAAAAGCCCCACACAAAGGAAGCATTTTAGGTCTGGAACGTGCCTGGGTTCCTCTGGCTTCCTGGAGGCCACACAGTGACGAAACACACGGTGAGCTGCTTTAATTAATATTTCATTCCCAGAGCACGTTTCAAGTGATCCCTTGAGAGAAGTTAAAGGTTTGCACATTTTGAGGAAAAGTAATGAGGCTGGCGAGCTTGTATTAAAGGAGTATGTTGAAAGGAGCTGTTACAGCCTTTAACCTTGGGCAAGGGACATGTAAACCATGCAGTATTAGTGCTTTTTTTTTTTCCCCCCTCTTAATTGTATAACTTGTTCTATGTCCTATTTTATGGTCTGCTCCAATAAATTTATCCATAAATGCTGCTAGGAAGCATTCACCCCTTCTTCCCTTTCTACCTCTGCTGGGCTGCACTGTCTGATATTTCATATTCTGTGAAGGTGTTTGTTTTCCAAACCAACCCACCAAATATATTTTATGGCGGTAATAAAATAAAGTGACTCTGTGGTTGGAACTGCTGAGCTCAGCAAAGAAGGTGTAAAAAAGGCCTCTAGAAGAGCATTTCTGCTGCCAGCAAGTGCGATGAGTCTAGGTAAAGCAGGTTGACGGGTCATCAGGCCTTCATGGTGAAGCGCTGGAGAGCTGTGGAGAGGAGTTTCTCCTCAGAGCTGAGAAAGAAGCTGGCAGTGCAAGCTTAGGTTGCAGGCTTAGCTTGAAGCTAGCACAAGATTACAACACTGTATAAGATGAGCTGCTCGATCCTGTCCTTTCTAGTTCTCTGTGCCATAGGATATTGCTAAGCAGCCGCCTCCTCTTAATCCAGCTGTAGTTCCTCAGGGTACAGCTTGCTCCAGAGAGGGAGGGAGCAGTAATTAGTGTGCTCAGCTTTGCAAATTGGAGGTACAGTAAGACAAATGATGCTGGTATGTGTTGAGTGGTTTCCCTATAAGCTTATCACATGCAATTTAAATAAAGCTCTCCGTGGCTGGGCAGAGAGAGGCAAAAGAAAGCGATGATAGGTACTTAATCCATCTAATGGCTCCTGTGACCCTGAGACACCATGGTTTTCATGGCCGTGTTAAGATCTCTTGAGCATTCTGCTCATGCATCACTGCCTTACATTAACCCAGCATGTTCCAGCCACTGTAACACCTAGGTTAGAAGGGATATTGTGGTATCCCAGGGAAAGTAGCTAAACAGACAGTGTAGAGTGACCAAAGCAAAGCCCTGATCCTGTAGGAATTTCCTTGTGTGGGGGGGCACTGCTCACATCACCTGCCCAGCACAGGGCAGCACTGCTCCTGGCCTCGGTGTGCTGAGCAACACCGTGCCTGCAGCTCGGAGAAACAGCCCTGCACAGCAGCAGCCTGTCTGCTCGGCCTGCCGGTAGCTGAGGGGACTCATCCCTGGACGGAGTCTATTTCTGTACCCTGGGGACTGTCACCTTAGCCCTGCTGGCCAGAGATTGATCTGTGCTTAATTCAAGCTCTAGCAATACATCTGCTGCAGCCAGGGCCCCAGGGTTGGCGAAAGCAGCAAGAGGCTGTAGACGAACGGAGGTATTCTGTGCTGGCTGCTAGTGCTTGCCCTTCTCTGCCCATGTCGTGCGGCCCTCACTGCGGTCCCTGGCACAAGAGCAGAGTCATGACAGCAGGACTGGGGGGACCATGGAGCCATGTCTGCACAGAAGCTGTCGCAGGAGGGGGGGTGGGTCTGGCCTGTGGTGCCAACTGCCTTCTCAACTAATGGCTGGACATGAGTGATGATAGCGCGAGCGTGTGGACCTGGAGGTGTGGGGACTGAACCCAAGATGCCCTAGTGACCTCATGACAAAAAAAAAAAAAAAAAAAAAAAAAAAAAAAAAAAAGTGCATCATGTTTTCCTTGGGCTGCCAAGGCAAGCTTTTTAAACGGTAAATGAAGGGATAGTGTAAACACAAAGCCTTTTAAGCTGTATCTCCTTGTCATGTAAGTGAGTGCTAATTATTAATTTGTTGGAGTTTAAGGTGAGAGGAAGATTGCAGGGACTTCTATTTAGGAGCAGATCTCCTTTACATATGGTCTGGAAATGCACAGCACAGCGTGCTAATGGACCAGGCAAGGAAATGTTAGTCGAGCAGTGGTTGGCAGTTAGACATTTGTTACATGCCTTTCTCAGAGCAGTGTGCCATGCAGCTACATGTTTAGTAAATACAGTTAGCTGGGGAAAGAAGTATGTAGTGTTTGCTCAAACAGTGACCATAGGCCAGGCCTCAAAATGTGTCTCTGCAGTATACTGAAAACAGAAGGAAATCTAATTAATTATAATTATTACACTTTTAAGAGAAGAGGAGAAGCAGACTTTCTTTCATAACATACAGCGAACAACTTCAAAACTGTTTACACAAATGCTGTGAATTCTGCTGGGTGGGTTCTACAAATCCATGTCAGATGTTAATGGAAAGAACAGCATTTGTATTGCAAGATGGCAACGTGCCACTATTTTAAGTAACAAACATGCTTTCTGTAGTGCAGTCAGACTCTGCCATGATCAGAGATGAATGCAGGGGGCCACAAGATTAATGTGCAGCTGTGCCAAGTGCCATTTTCTTCACTGGCTCTTGTAAGTTTAAAGGCAGAAGGAGCAGCAACTCAAAAGTTGCTAGTAATCATTTATCAGGAGCAGCCGTTAGCCTCCCTGTCTATAGCAATACAAAAAGTACCTTCTTGGTAATAATGTGCTTTATATTGCATGCAGTCGATGTAGGAATTTCCTACTGCCAGTTGGTAGTCACTATAAAAGTGAAGTTCACTTACTGTCCTTCCTGCAGGCAGTGCCACACATGGGCAAAACAGAAAAGGAAAAAAAATATATATATATATATAGAAAGTATTTTGCAGGAGTCTGCGAAAGCACCAGTGAACAGCAGCCATTAAAGGTAGTGAGCCTGTGCTAGGGTGTTTGTTAGAGGTGTGAAGCCAATTGAGTCACTGGCCTCAACCATGGTCTCAGTAGTCACACAGCCTATGGAGAGGGGTGGTGGGCATTGGCCACAGGCGCCTTTCCCCATAAGCATAAATGGGGGCTCACAGGAGTACACTGTGACCTACAATGTGTGCAGTGAACTGAAAACATGAATACTCTTACTGTCTGTAGAGGTGACATGATGGAAGGGAGTAGGAGCTCTACACATTTGGTCTTGGAGCGTAGGTTTGCGGCAGCATTTGCCAAGCATCGTGAGAAAGGCATTGGAAATGGGACAGGATGCTGGAGGTACCACGTGCAGGCAGCAGTTTCACAGGCTGTATTTTGGACAGGAATGAAATGTAAGGATAAAAACATGTGATCTGGCTCAATGGCACCCAAAGAGCGTCTACTTGTGCTTTCCCAAAGACCCGCCACAGAGTCCTGAGTCGTGGGAGAGCGATGGGCCCTCTGCCAGGTGCCCTTTGGCTCCATCGTCAGCGTCAGGCTGCTGTCTGGAGGGACAAGCATCATGCCAACCAGAGGGAGCCGTGGGCTGGCCCTCCTTTGCAGTGCGTGCTGCAGCGCTCCTATTGCATTCGTCTGTGTAGGAGAACGTGTTGAACGCAGGCCCCCCCCCCCGCCGCCGCCACTGGAGCCTGTCCAAGTGCAGCAACAGCAGCACATACAAAGCCTCTAGGACACCTTTACCAAGACAGTCGTGGTGACTGCCAGGACTGTGTGACACATCAGTTGGTGTGTAAGATTTCAGCTGCAGGAAAATGACTATCTATCTGAGGTCATTAGATGAAGGGAAGGGATTGTGCAGGCACAGGAAATGATAATGATTGATTAAAGAAATAGGCAACAGATTTGAAATGATTGGCCAATGAAGGAATCATCCACTGGAAAGAGAAGAGATGAGTAATGCTTTGTAACGAGTCTTTATGTGCTTCTCTTTTAGACAGACGACTCAAAAAGCAGATTAAACCAGGTCAAGATGGCAAGAAGAAGTCCCTCGTATCCCAGCAAGGCAGTCCATTCTGAAAAGGCCGTCATGGAATTACCTGAGAAGCAGCAAGGATATTTTCAGTGCTCAAGCCTTTCTACTGCCTATGGACAAGGAAGGGTAAGAAATGCTTTGGAAAGTGTAAAGCTATTGTTCAGATGTTCACTTCTGATTGATAGTCACGTTGTGCATAATGTGTAAGTACTTTGTCCAACATGACATCTGCCCATATGGCTGCCGTTTGTAGGTGTGCCCATCACACCAGACTAGGAGGCCGAGCCGGAGGCAAGAGTATATCTAACCTTTGCTGCCTTTGACTAGCTATGTACTTCCCCACTGGAAAAACCACTGTGCTTGTAAATGATGCTCATTTAAGCTCTTGGTGAAAAGTGTTCGGGCTTTCCTGCTCATGCTTTCTAATAGTGAAGTGAAAGCAAGGCTCCTCCGAGCCAGAGCTCGGGACGTGGGCAGCGATGTCTTGCACTTCACTGCCAGTACCAGGCCTGTGTTTGTGACACGGGAGACTGGAATGGCAACTGGTGTGCTTTGGTCCTGGAAGAGATGTGCAGACCTGGACTGCAGTATGCGCAGGCCAGTGCATGGTCTCCATTGGGCTGAGCAGTAGGCGCCGTCATTGCTCATTTCTGCACGTTTTCTCTGCAGGAATGGATCAGAGCATGGCAGGTCACAGGGCATCCTCAATGGCACTGCAATACAGCACGTAAACAGAGGCTGTGATGTGCCACCAAACGTGAACAGTGCTAGGCGTTTTATTACAACAGGTCCCATTTTGTAGGTTTTGTGACTGTTTCTGAACTGTGAACGCCCCCAGCTGGCGAACAGCTGCTATTACCATGAGGACATATTACAAGATGGACATCCCCAAAAAACCCATCAGGGCACTCGGTCAGCCCAAATCGCGAGGTCAAGGGGAAAGCTCACATCTGCAGGAGACTGTGCTAATGGAGCCCACCAAAGGGAGCAGTGCATTAGTTCTGTCCTGTCTGTCCTTTGTGAAGGGAGAACAAGCAGCAGGTGTCTTGTCTTAATGGGGTTTGTCTTGTTTCATGATGTCCAAGCACTGTGTGGCATTTGGAGGAGAGCACAGGAAAAGCTGAGCCCCCGCCTCACTCCCGCAGCCCCAAGCAGAGTTGCATCTCCAGCCATGTTCTCCCTTGAAGGGATTTCTGAGAACATAGGCACAAAACTTGGCCTATGTCACACATTTCAGGTCACAGACAGCAAATGCTGTTTAACCTCCATTTTAATAGGGCTTTTGACATTGTCTTCTGTTATATCCTACTAGACGAGCCAGGTAAGTGGACTTCCTGGCACCCAGCCACAAGTTATGCTCATCGGCTGGAACAAATTTATCACCCTTCCTTCAGATCACTCAATACAAGAGAGGTCTCAGAGCCTTGTCAGGAAATGCTGTCTTCGTCCCCACCTTGTTTGTCATCGCTGGTTGCCTGGTTTGAAAAGTGACACATCTAAAAAGGGATGATTCTGCAATGTCTTCAACTGCAGGCAGTATCAGGTAACCACCGCTCCTGTACATGCATGGCCTTTACTTTTCCCTGTTGTGTGTCACTGTGGTCTGGGACAGACCTGAAGTGTATTTCAGAGGTGAAACCTCCCCAGGACAAACGTTCAGCAGTAGGTCTGGCCTGCTGTCCTCCTTCTTAAGGAATTACATTTGATAAAGCTTAATGAAAAGGCACCCATTTGAAGAGATAGTGGTCAGTGAAATGGTTCCTGCTATGGCACCTGATCGTCACCATCTATTACTTCAGTAGTACATGCACATACAACATGATGGGGGCATCTTGATTACTTCGAGGTAGAGGACTCTGCAGTGCTAAACCTGAGCCTGTCAGGGCTGTCAAAAGCAGTAACAGACAAGCCTCACTGTTTTTGTTACTCGTGTGCAAACTAGGTCAACTGTCTCTGCTTGTTGGTGCCCACACAATATTGCCAATATTACATAGCAGCCTAGATGTAGGAGATGTGAACACCCTTGTGCTAGGAAAGAGGACTGCGGGAGAAGCAGCAGCTACACAGATCTGTGGGTTTCCTGCTCAGTTTCTCCTGTGAAAATGAAGAAATGTCTGGAAACATCTCAAGGATAAGAGGGTCAATGTGGAGAAATAGCACAAAAGAGCTGGTGACTTAGGTGAAGTTTCAGTGAGTGCAAAGGGGAAGCCTGCAGCATTCCAGAGCCTCCAAGGAGCAGGGAAGAAGTGCGGGAAACACATGTGCATGCTTGTCCTCCGGAGGGTGAGGGACGAGAGCGCTCCTGGGCAGACACATGTGTGTGAGGAGTGGGTACATGACCCATACACGAACTTCGGACCAGCCTTCCTAGAGTGCGTAGTAAGGCAGGGAAGCCAAGGCCATGTCAGAAAAGCCAGAGCTTCTTTTGCGATTATGGCAAGCAGAGAGAAGTGGCAGAGGGGGGGGTGTCCTGGATGGAGGGCTGCCTCAGCACCCTGCAGCACGCCCAGGGAAGAGCCCCCATCTCCTCTGCTCCTCCTGCCCAAACAGGACACCCAGGGGGGCACAGGGCACTTTGGCTCCCACCCGCACCCTGCCCATCCCAGCCCAACAAAAACACCAGGCCCAAGCGGTTGTATACAAAACCTGAAATAGTTTACTTTGCTTTCTTTTTTTTTTTCTTTTTTTTTTTTAAACTTTGCTCTAGGCGTACTTAGATTTTTGTGAACTCGATACAAGAGCATTTGATATGAATCGGTAAATAAAACACCGTCATAGATAGATAGCCACGATAAACTTTGTTAGAAATGTACATGTCGCGAAAAAATAATAATACTAATAATAATAATCATAATAAAAAAAGCCAGCGCGACGCCCAGGCCGGTGCGGCCCTCGCGGCCCTTGCCCGTCCCGGCCGCGGCTGCGGGTGGCTCTGGTTCCCCGCAGGCGCCGCGCCCCGGTAATGTGTGTATATAAACAAAGCCCATAAGAAATGTACAAATATAAAAAGCTACAAACATTAATAAATTACATCGTCACAAAACACGGAAACACTCCACAAGGTGCTAGTAAAATAACTGTCTCCCTCCTCGTACAAGAAGTTACACAAAGAGCTGGTATCGGCCGCGGCAGCGCCCGTACGAACAGAGCTCCGAAGAGACTTTCCCCTTATAAAAAACGGGTGGTGGTTATTCCAAAAGCTATGTACAGGCTACATTCTAGGAAAAGGGAGCCGCGGGAAACGCGTCTACACGGGGTTGCCTGAGAAACGCGCAGACCGCCACAGCGCTGCCTCACAGCCCAACGCCCGTGGCCGCCCGCACGCCCCAACGGCCACCGGGGCCGGGCCCCAATGGCAGCACCCCAATGGCCGCGCCCCAACGGCCACCGGGGCCACGCCCAAATGGCTGCACCCAACAGCCACACCCCAACAGCCACCAGGGCCACGCCCCAACGGCCACACCCCAACGGCCACTGGGGCCACACCCCAACAGCCACACCCCAATGGCTGTGCCCCAACGGCCGCTGAGGCTACGCCCCAACGGCCACACAGCAATGGCCGTGCCCCAGCGGCCACCCCTCCTTACTTGGCCACTGAGCAGAAAGAGGCAGCGGCCACTCCTGGGCGCTTATGGCCGGGGGCCAAGTCAGGGTGCTCCTCCGTGGCCCGGATTAGCATTAACTTTTTGCGGACTAGTCACTCTCAGCACTCTGAGAAAGGACATCTATATTAAAAAATATTTATAGCAGGATTCTGTACACTCCGACCGCTGAAAGTTAAGGGATTATTATTGTGGTGGCAGAAAGAGAACGGGCAGTGTCCCCAGGGCGGCTGGCTCCCCTGGCCACAGCCACACAGCACCCGCAGCTAGAGGAGCAGCTTCCCATTCCGGTGGATCTTCAGGATCTTCCCGAGCCGCTGCTTGGCCGTGGCCATCCCCTTTTTCGTGCGTTTCCCTGGAAGGAGACCAGAGGTGCTGGTGAAGGGCTCAGCATGGCCCTCAAGGCACGGCTGGGCAGAGGGACAGCACTGCGGCTCCCACCCACACAGCCCCACAAACATCTATCCAGCCCCCCTTCCAGTCTCATGCTGCTGCCCAGGTTCCTGGCTACCTCCCAGGCAACCCTGTGACAATCCCCACACCACAGGCTGCCACCATGACCCCCTCAGGCAGGCACCCATCGCCACGCTGCTTCATGTCACGCATTGGAGGGCCCAGCCTCTGCCAAACCACCACCAAACCAACCAACACCCTCCAGGATGTCCCAGCATGAGACACAACAGATCATCACTGGGACTTCTCCTATCACTTACCTGTCTAGCATGGACACAAGCCTTTCGATACACCATGTTCACGGTGGAGATGCAACTCATTCCTCTCCTCTGCCAAGCACCTACAGACTTCTACCTAGAGGCCCCTGCACTGCACCCTCACCCTGTGACGCACACACCTTGGCTCATTAAACGTCAGGCCTTGCTCATGGGCGACCTGCCTCCTCACAGAGTGACAGTCCAGCCTCCATGTTCCAAAGCTACCTTATACCTGCATCCAGTCTAGTCAGAAGGCCCCTGAAAAGGCATGCACACACACTCGCAAACATGCAAGCACATACTTACTCCCTACATAGTCAAGCCAGCACAAGGACGTTACCTAGCACTTGGAGTAGGAAACCTTCCCTATCCCCACATGCATGAAAGGAAAACTCCACCAGGATCCCAAACTTGTGCTCGCGTGCTCTGCAGTACAGGAAGGTCTGTGTTCGCTACATACTTGTCTTCTCCATTACTTGTAAAGTATCAGGGCTGATATCTGGCCCTCTCTCACCGGCTGCCACGTAACTTACAGCCAGAAACTCCACTGGTCTCCAAGGTGCCGAAGACTAACACAAGCACAAGCAGGTATTGGTGTGCTCATGTGCAATGCCTGCAGGGTTGGTTCCTCTTCACTTTTCCCATCTGCATGAAGGATCTCAGCTTTAAAAGGCCATGACAGTGTACGTGACACTTCCTATCAGACCAAATGGCAGGCTGTGAGGCTCCCCATGTGCTTCGACAACCACAAAGAGCACCGCAGTACATTAGGAAAAATCACAGCTTCCTCATTTCTTATTGTCTTACCTCACTCTTCAAGACCAAGTCCTCTGCATTCCCTGATGACAAAAAGTGGCCTCAGAGATCTAACTCTGCTTCATCCCACCATCTCCTTCCACATTCCCTTCAACCCTAGTGATGCCCAATCTTGTAGTCCCGAGGCCCAGAACTTTCCTGAGCAGAGAGATGCTTTGAAGTGCCCTCTGCACCCCTAGCTGTCCCTAGGCCCAGCACAGAGGAGGTCCTGAAAGTGCTGAGAGGTCAGCCACTCACTTTCTTGGCACATGGTTCCTTTGGGGACTCAGCTATCATGGGCATGGACAAGGTGCGATCCACGTGCCTGTTCAGGTTGCCTTCACAATGCCCTGACTGGGCTGCCTCATTCACCGGCCGGGACTCTGGAGTTTGGCTCCATTCAGCACTCGTCTTCCCATCACATCTTCCACTTGCTTGAAGCTGTTTTACTAATGCCACCATTTCACCACACAGTTCCACAGACAGACCCAGTTCCAGGCAAATATTTGCTTTTCAGTCTGGTTCTGCAGGTAGGCACAGTCACAGCCAGCTCCTAGAGTGCCCCTATTTCCCACTGGCTGTACATGTCCTCTTGTTCACACCACTTCACGTCCCATCCAATTGCCCGTATGTTTTACTGCTTGGCACTTTTCAGAGAGGTCTGCAGGACATCTTGCATCGCCTCTGACTTGCTCCACTCAAATACAGAGGAAACATCTGTCACATCACCTCGCTTTTTATATCAAGACCTCTCCAAGCAGTTTCGCACAATCAATTTTCACAGTATTCAGTGCACTGGACTGACTTTTTCTGCCTGTCCTACACACCTGCCTTTATTATGTCTTTTTTTTTTTTTTTTTTTTTTTTTTTTTTTTTTTGCAGTGTTCAAGCAGAGAATAGGAGGACCTAGCCCAGACTTCAAGATCGCCTCAGCTGTGCAATGTTTTCCCTGTAGCAGACAAGCGACCTCTTCCTCTCTCTTGGATTTGGTTGAGTGCTGTGTTACTCTTGAGGTTTGACATTCCTCCACTCCCTTGAGGCAGCTATCAAGATGGATTTTCAGATTCACACTGCTCTACACTCACTGGTAGGAACTCCTCATTCTCACACGGTCATATGTATTGGTATAAAAACACTACACAACCACGACAGCTCCTGGCCTTGTCATGGGCAAGACAAGTATTGCAGACTCATCTCAAGGCTTCATCAGACAGGCTGGACTGTGATGTGACCAATTCCTTAAGAACAGGGCCTATCTACTCTATTTACCAGATGTGCTTGGGAATATCTCCTAGTATAGCATGCCTCATGCCCTGCAGCAAAGTGCATGTTTGGGCACAAAGCGCCAGAACAATGAAGGCCATGGGCCTGATCTCCAACAGCTTTGATCTGCCAAAACACTTTTACAGACCCATGGCAGACAACATGTAGGGGCCCTGCAAAGCGCATGGATTACATGACTGAATCACCCTTCCCCGTTCCTGTACCATAACCCCAGGCGTTTCCTGGTACCTTTGGCGGAGGCGTTGTTCTGTGAGGATGAAGAAGGTCGCCTCTGTGTGAGGAAAACACCAGGCGCCATCGGCTGCGATCCCCTGTTAGGCTGGGCGACCCCAAAGGTGCTGGCCCCTGCGGTGTACTCGTGATCTGTGAGGCTGCTGGCATGTGACTCCAGCTTTGGCTCTGGAGAGCTGCCTTCCTGAGCCGGTTTGTTCACGTTGTTGGTTGACAGCTTCTTTTTGGTATTTTTTTTCTTCTTGCCTTTTTGTTCCTCCTTTAAAATGACAAACATGAAGCTTGTATTAATCCCCAGAAGACCTTTAGCTATGGCAAGGGCCAGCAGCGTTGTTTAGGGTCCTGACACAATGAAAAAGCAACGAAGTTTGCCATGTAAAACTTGCTGAGGGCCTGTTCCGATACCATCTCGCTCACAGCTCTCTCTGCTGCACGCACACGCTGCCTTTCTTGCATCTATGTATACACTTTGTGCAGAACCTCCTTCTTTCTTTACTTTGTGTACACTGCAGTGAGTGGGAGCTGGCCAGGACCAAAGTCACCCTGCCTCAGGAGACCAGCATTATTTTTTTTCATGTACAAACCTTATGATGCTCCACATAAATTGGCACCTCCTATCTTCAGGTATCTTCATACCCTTTTGCAATACCATGGAGGATATTAAACATCCCTTAGACGGACCCTTAACGTTATCTCTTCACCTGTAACTGTGCTTTCACTTGCACACTGAGAGAAAAGTTGTTTTGTCACCATCCTCTTTCCCTTGTATACTTTTAGCCCACTACTCAATGAAAACCTGCTACCACACTCTTGGATATCACACTTTACTGCTATCACACTCTACTCACAGGAGCCATCACAAAAGCCCTACACCACCAAAGGCTGCGTCTCCATCAACTCCCCAAGGCATCTTGCCAACCTGTTCCAGCAGACCTTGTCACCTGAACACCTTTTATCTACTTGCATGAAGCACTTACCATCTATTTGACCTATTCAAAATCTGAAGCATACTTAACACCCAGGAATGTCTCAATATCTTCACTGAACTGACCCACAAATGCTCACAGTTCACCAAAACTCTACAGGAGTTAATCCTTAGACTGCTAGCAGCTGATTTTCACAGACAAAGCAGTCACGCCAGTCAGACATTCACATTCACATCAATCTATGGTTCATTCATACTCCTTTCAGGGCACCTCCTTTTGATTTTCACTAGATCTTTTGGCCTGAAATATGTTCTCTCTCATATTTTTGCACCCTCTTGACACATTGCCTGCTCTGTGCTGGGGCATTGTAAGATATGCTGCAACATTTGAACCTCCATCCCATTTATTGCCCTTGTGACTGCTGGGTCTTCTGAGCACTGCTATTTGGGCATGACTCTTGCTGGGGTATAGAAGGGCTTTCATTTACTGCCAGCTACTTCTTAAGCAACCTCACCTGCTGTGACAACTTTGCAGCAGCAGCAGCAAGTCCAGTTTCAATGGAGGCGACTCTTGTGCCCTCTCGCACCGGCCTATCTTGTCGAGGCACCGAGGGACCGACTCTTGCTACAATGAAAGAAGATGGAGGTGAGACATGCAGAATATGCAGAACGTGTGAGTATCTTAACCATGTACAGAGCAGCACAGCTCTGCCCTCCTGAGCAGGGAGGGCCAGGGATGCAGTAGCCTTCCTGTTCTTCCTTCCTCAGGATGTATGTAAAGGCAAGAGGTGCTGACAAACTCCACCCAGTTACAGACTTTTGGGGAGAAATTGCCAATAAAGATGTAACACGGTCAAATAACTTCCTGTCAACGTAAGCCTGCAGCCACCTGACTTTAGCATTGATTGGCCTGCTCACAAATTGTTCCCACTCCGTCAGCCAGAGCCATGGGAGACCCCTGCCCACAATGAGGACATCAGAGTCTCTATATCACTACAAAGTTGGCCACCAGTCATTCCTTCACCAATAGCATGCAGAAAAGTAAACCAATAACCCAACCAAGAATGACTTTCCACTGCTAACCGACAGAGGAAGGCTGACACTGCTGAGTCTCAGCACTTGAAATCAAATCCCATTGCACTGGAAAAGACTCATTCTTTACATTATAGAAAGGAATTGCTGGTCGTGGTCTTAGAGATACCACATTGCTTGAAAAATAGCTGCTTCCTTAGTGGCCTGCATGGCTTAACTTGAGTCTGGAGAGCAGAGACTGTGTGGACTTACCTGTCGGGCTGTATGGGGCATCATCTGAACTCTTCCTTTTCTTTGATCGGGATTTGAATACTGGATTATCTTCATCTGATTCGAGAGAAGGGTAAACTACAACAAGAAACAAAGACAGTAGTTTCAGTACAAGAAATGAACCTGCACTTGTTTATTCAGATCTGGGGACTACAGGCATGAGAGCTGAAACAGTGAAATCTCCCAGAGGTACCACCGAATGGCAACGCAACTCCCACAGATGACATTCTCTTGTTCTCATCCACAGACTGCATTTAGGAGCTGCCCCCTTAATTTTGCAATGCAAACCTCTTACTATTTGCACTCTTCCTTGCCAAAATACCCAGTTGATTTCATTGTCACTAACCACAAAAAAAAAAAAAAGAAAAATGTCTCCTGAGAACCATGGGAGGAGGGGAGGATTTGCAAACACACAAAATATGTATAGGCATAGCCAGGCACGCACACACAGACTGCTTTCTCTGTGCTTACCATAATCAGAGTCTTTAAAACAGGCATCTAAGTGGTCCTGATCTTCATCGTAATCTTCAATGTCAACATTGTTTTTCGTGCTTTTCTTTAGTAACCGCTTGCCTGCATTTTTGTTGCTACCACCGCCTGTTTTCTTGGAGTTCTGGGTGGAGATGGAGTTATTCTTTGCTTGATTTGTACCCCATGATGTCTGGAGGCAGGAGTCTGATGACTGGAGGTTTGCCATTGATAGCATTCCCTGGATCGCTTCTTGTGTGCTGGGCGAAGCGGGTGGCTGGCTGCAGGAAAACATTGAGAAATACAAGCGCTGTTAGCAATCCCAGGAAACACAAACATCTCACAAACAGTTGACTCTCTTCACTGCCCAGTTAGAACAGATTTCCTGAATACTGCTCTTTGAACAGCTGGGCATGCCTCCTGTGACATCAGATATTTTTTATGTTAACATCATCTTCACACACAGCACATTATTTTCAGGTTAATGCTTCAGAAGTCAGCAAGCTGCCTGTCACCTGACTCTGCATGTAATGCACTGCTCCTTGAAGGTTGTGTCACTGTATATATGAGAACTCTTTTCAGGGCAACCCTTCCAAAAATCCACAACAGTGTTCTCTGCAATGCAGTTTCTACTACTCATCTATGAAGGTCTCTCTCCTACTCCCTCATGCAAATCCCCCAAATCCCTCATCATACAGCTAGTGAAAACTGGATCACTTTCCAGATTTCTCCATCCTTTCTTTTAAATGAAACCACACATGAAATCAAAGCCTGAAGAGATGCAGAGAATGGTGGCTTGAGGGAACCAGTCACAGGTGACCACAGTGCCCCTTGAGAAAGTGATGCAAGTAGGGGGCCCTGCTCAAGTGCCTATCCAATAATGCAAGCAGCATGGAAAAGAAACGTGAGAATGAGAAGTCTGGTTGTAGCTGCAGAGCACTGATGTCACTGTGATTACACATATGCTCACACAGCTCACACAGCTGGGGTGCTCTAATGAGTGGGTACAGACCAGAGGAAAGGAGGTTGGCCCTGTGCAAGTAAATGGCTTCCGTGCATTGAGTTTTGCCATGAAACACAACAAGCAAGTCCTTATGGGCCAGCACTGGAGGCAACATTGTGGTGGGCTTTTGCTATGCAGTGCCAAGCAAGTAGAGGAAGTACTTAACAACTGGAAGAAACCTCATGATCACAAGCCATAGTTCTCCCTGGAGACCTGAGATCCGCTGGAAGGGCAACTTGATGGGGCACAAGCAGTTCATGAGATTTCTTCCATACATTGATGTGAATGCTGGATGGGCGGATTAGAGATTATGCTTGGCCGGATCTGCTACTCACAGATAAGGAAAAACTGATCACGGATGTGACGGGTGATGGCCACCTTGGGTTCAGGGACCTTGAGATGGCGAAGTTTAAGATCCTGAGGGAGGCAAGGAGAGCAATTAGCAGGATAACAGCCCTGGACTTCAAGAGAGTGAACATCAGCTTGTTCAGGACACTGATAGGTAGGATCCCATGGGAGGCTGCTTTGAAGGGGAGACAAGCCCAGGGAACTTGCCGATCATCAAGAGCAACCTGCTGAGAGGACCAGAACACACGACCTTCATCTGTGGGAGGCTGAGCAGAAATAGCAAAAAGTCTACTAGTCCGGAACAAGAAACTCTTGATGGAGCTCAAAAGCAAAAACAACACTTATGAGCAGTGGAAGAGGGAAAAAAAAAATGACCTGAGAGAAAAACAGAGCACCACTTGGACATTAGGAAAGCCACAGCTGGAGCTGAAGATGGATGTGAAAAGCAACAAGAAAGGCTTCATATCAGCAGCAAGAGGAAGACCCAGGACAATATATTCTTCCAGAGTAGACAGAGGTCAAAGGACGTGCAAACGCTGACTGGCATATACACTTAGTGAGGGGGGAACACAGACCTCCCACACTAGAGAAGAATGATGATGTCTTCACAGAATACCAAACAGTAACCTGGTGATAATGATTTTTTTTTAAATGGTTATGCAAGAGAGACTGCTAACATACAGGATTTCCAAGTAAATTAGCAGTATCACATCACTTTCTCTGATTTGATCTTAGTTTAATCCCCTTTAAACCATTACAGGATTCTGGATAGAGTAATGCACAAGACATAAAGGAGGTGCACTAATTGCATTTATAAATAATCCTGAAAATGAGTTAAACTGGTGTTAGCAGCTAACAACTCGAAGAATAAAAGACCATCAAAATACTTATTTAGTGAAGAGACATTTTAATCCCCTCATTATCATGTCTTAGCCATCTCCTTCTCAAACGCAAGAGCATATTTTGCACCATCTATAAGAAATTAACATATTTTCTTCCCCTTTTCTTTCCTAATAGTTTTCACAAATGCTGGACTCTCAAAACAGTGCAAACAGACCATCAAAAACTGACCACTAAACGAGGAATCAGAGAGGAACTGCCTTAAGCAACACAAGCTTTAACAAATAAATTGTGGAATATGATCAAAACCAATAGTTCCATGAGTCAAACCACAACCTGAACGTGTGGGTAAAACGTCTTGAGGAGACAGAGCTGCACATGGGGTAAAGTGTTTCTCATTAGGGAACGTGCTCTTGGCCCCTTCCATAAGGATTTGAGCTCTGCCGCCTAAGCTAAAGGAAAGTTCAAGAAGAAACAGGAAACAATTTTTAAGCTCTGGAAGGCCATATCCTCTTTCTGTAGCATTAGTGATTAAAAAGATCTGCAAGTTCCATAATGATTTTAAAAGCTTTTAAAATGGGAGCAGGAGTAAAGGAGCTGGCATGCTGTGCTCCCACACTCCTTTCAGAGCAGCAAGCTTAAAACACACCCCAAGATGGAATTTGGTAATAGCAACTGCTGTAATAGCCCTGCCACTGAATGCATCTTGGCAGTCTTACTTTCTTTTCCTCAAGCTAAAAAATAATTTGGTGTAAGAATGGAGAAAAGGACACTGTTAAACTGACTGGTACCACTTTGTGCCTTTTGCAGAGAGGTCCACTTCAGCACTGTACATGGCTTTCTTTTGGGAGATCTTATTTTTTTCCTTTCACTCTTGAAAATAAGCAGCAGGAAGCATTGGGGTGTCCCCTAAGAGGCACCTTAGGGGAATTCATTTATTGCAATATGCCTAGAAAGGAGGCATATTAAAATCTGATTTTCAGACGCTTATAGCTCAGGAACAGAAAGATCCATGCTGAAAACTACTGGCTTTATCTTTAGAACATAGTGCAATTTGGCAAACCTTGTTGCACAAGCTCCAAAGGCCAAAGAAATCTTTGGATGGCCAAAAGGGCATTAACAAAGCAGCAAGCTTCAGCGCTCCGGAGCGCTGCGTTCCTGAGGGCCAAGCTCTGCCGGGCCCCGTTCCCACGCGGAGCTCCAGCGCAGGCCAGAGGGCCTTGCCCGGAGCACGAGCATCCCGAGCCCGCGAGCCTGCTCACGGCCTGCAGCAGCACCACCAGCACCTGCCTTTCTGCTGCTGCTCCTGAGAGCTGCAAGCAGCAGGGCACTTCCACATTATTAACTAAGAGAAGGACCATAACAGAAGGGAAAATTTCCTGTTAAAACTCGCCCAAAGTAACATCTCCCGTAGGGGCAATGAGTCTACAGCTGTCCAGTCCGGAAGTGTGATAGGGAACATAGAAGACAACTCATCTCGGTGGGAACCCAAGGAAGAGCACACTGACCTACCTAGGCCACCTTTGTGCCATTCACATGGTGCTTTTTGCAATTATTTGCTTATGCTGGGCCCAACCTTGAGGTCCTCAGAGTGCCAGAGCAGCCTGGCATGGCCAGCAGCTTCTTCTTCAGGAAGGAGCACACAGAGCACCCTTTCAGCTTAGGTTTGGGGGCCCACATTACTCCTAGCCTCAACAGGAGCATCCTTTCCCTGACAGCATGTCCCACAGCAGGAGGCAATATTCAAGCAGATGAGATGCTAGCAAGAATTCATACAATTCACATTGTACATCCTTAGCTGAGGCTGGACCCTGCACACTGCCTGGACCCAGGAACTATACCGAAATCTGAACACTAGAAGAAGATACAACACAGGGAGCCAGTGCTTCTCTTTTCACAACCAACTCTACTGCCGCCAGCTGCCTTGACAGCGCAGCATTACTTTGCTTAGGAAAGAAAGGAGATGATCTGCCCATACTGAACCTTTCACCTAATTTTCATGTTTAGAAATCTAATCCATTAATTCCAGCAGTGTATAATTCACTGAGGGCTGTCCTCCTCTGCATTTGCCATGCTGCCCACACAGCGGCCAGTGGTTCTGAAGAGCAAAGGCGAGGTGAGGGTAAACGTGCTAATGGTTGGTCTTGCCTCTCCATAACAATCACCCGAACTCATGCTAAAGTTAGGAAAAAAATGACAAGGGCAAAGGAAAGTCACAGGAGTTACCTAACATTTTCTAAATGGAAATAAGTACTAACTTGAAATAAGAACTGCCTTGTGAGGGTTACAGAGAAGACTGAGCCAGCCCCTTCTTGGAGATGCACACTAAAAAGATGAGAAGCAATGGTCACAAGCTGCAGCAGAGGAAATTACAGCTAGACACAAGAAATCAAAGGTCCATAATGAGGGTGGCCAAACCCTGGAACAACTCAGCCAGAGAGGCTGCAGAATCACCATCCCTAGATATATTTAAAATTCAGTTGGACAATGTCCTGATCAAAGAGACTTTGTAGCTGGCTCCCTTCCAATTGCAGTTATTCTAGATTCTGCAAACAAGAACCATAGAAAAGTGCTGGTGCATGTGAGGGGAAAGCAATAAATCACCCTTCCTTCTACTTGATAATATATCCCTCTTTTCTCCCTAACCCACCTGAGGCAACAAGTAAATCAATCACATAGAAGAAATGGAGCAGAGACAAAATGACTTGCTAATATTTTAGAGAAGCGATGAATGTATAAAGCTGTAGAACTAAAATAATTTCAAATTGAAAAATATTTCCTTCCATTCTTGAATCACCCCACAAAAAAAACAGGAAATGATTATGCTTAGTTGGAGATCCTGTGCCCACTAGTCCCCTCAGCCTTTTTTTTTTTTTTTTTCCTCCATATACCATTTTTGATTGTTTCAGCATGCCTGCACCCTTACAGCACCCTTTCTGCAGGACCTTTCTCTTTTCCACTTCCCAGGGCTATCGTCAACACAAGCCCTGGAACGTGATTCTCAGAGCAATCTAGGAAATTTCATCTGCAGATTCATTCCAGGAAGTGGCGACTGACAAGCTGATGTTTTATGGAATAAAGTTCCAGCCCGTTCAGATGAGATGGTTGACACAAGAAGCCCTGACCTGTGTGACGTGGCTACATGCCCCCCACCTCAGAGCTGGCTCTCAGCTGCACAGAGCAGCAAATGAGCAGGAACATCCATGGAGGCTGACTAGCACTACTGCTACACTGACTATCCAGGATATACAAACACACCTATGTAAATATGTATCTCTAGCCACTCTTTATCTGCCTTATGAATACAAAGCAAGGTAGAAGAGATGGAAATTGTTAATAGACAGCGGGAGAGTCAGGCAGGATCCCATCAGCATTACATTGCGACATAACATGTTGCATATCATGTTTCTGCCTTTTTTTTTTTTCTCTTAAAAAGAATGCTATTACCATTTAAAAAGCCTAGCATAATTATGAAATGAAACACAATAATTTCATTTATTGGGAGCTTTTTTCAATCAAGCTGCAATGCACACTGCCAAAACCTAATTGTTTATACAAGAGCCAAAATTGATATGACACATTCCCACTAAACTGCCACACACAGTGCAGTAATTCAGGCAGACTTTAGTTATGTGACTGCATTTACAGCTTTGATTTCAAAAACCACAGAGTCTACCAATAGGTTGGATACAAAGCCCAGGCTGAAGGGAGGTAAAATGAAAGGGCTGAATCCTGCCCTGTTACTGAAAGGCAGTTTTAACCCATTGCAGGCAGTGAAAGCCACCACACAGGCTAGAAAGATAATCCCTCAGAACCTTTTCTTTAACCTGTTAATCTCTGTATTTCTGCACATCACAAGCAGCCAACCCATTTTACATCAAACGTTTAGTAGCGTAAACATGGCTGAAGCAGATTTCTTCAGTTCTTAAAATGCTGGATTTTCTTCTTTTGTTCTGTGCTTCATGCAGAGGAGTTGTATTAGACTGACTTTATTTGCACTGTTAGATGCTTCCAGCTAGTTGCTGAAATGGCTACCGACCTACTGAAATTTAGGTGTAAACTTGGCATAAACACTGATTCCCTTGTGCATCATTACGTGGTACGGAGGAGGAATTCACATGAACGGTCAGATAGATAACAAAGAGCAATGCACTATTTCTGTGTTTTCTGAAAGGCAGAGGCAGATGTGGCCAGTTCTCAGGAGATCAGGAAAATCTAGAACTACAGCTCTATTTGGGCCCAGGCACTCAAAAATACCAGGTATTTCCGGGAAGCTGCAGACAGCGGGTACCTGTCTCCATACCCTCAGCAATAGAGAGGAGGAGACTGTTTTGAGGAACCACTTGCTAGAGTGCGCGCAGTAGCGGAGGAAAATAGCACTAAACCAAGATTAACTCTCTTCCATGGAAATACCAGCCTTGGTAATGTCAGCATAAGTCTTCTAAGTTCACATAGTTACTATGCTACTTGATTTAAAATCACTGGCACGTGTGATATGCCACTGAGAGGCGTGCAACAAGAGTACATTAAGAATGGACAGGGATGGAGGAACAGACTCGTACAGGAGCCTTGGAAAATACAACTCCATTCAGCACAGAGATGAGGTTCCCCATTGCATGTGCTGCTGTAAAAAGTAACAAACTCCTAATGCTGATGTGCAAAGGCCAGCTTGACTTCCACAGAGCTGCCTGGTACTTCATAGCTGATGTACCCTGCATTAACACAGTCCTTATGATCCTTTAACCTCCTGCAGCTATCTAAATCGTGAAAGACACAACTGCCAGATAAAGCGGGGAAGGTTGAAACATCTTCTGATTCGACAACACTCCCTCCTTTAGATTTCCGTGTGGCTCTGTCACAACACGGCAGCCTTGAACAAATTCCATCTTCTCTTGCAACATAACCCCTGACTTTTTTTTTTTTCTTTAAATCTGTTACAATTTGCTTCTATGGTTTCCCTTGATAACTTATTCCATATGCTCCCTTTTGACCACGTGGCATATCTTTTGGAATTCTCAGTTACAGCTTTTAACTTCCAGTCTTTCCTGGGTTTAGACAACATCTCCCTCTGTGATTCTCCAGAGGGAACTGCTCATTCCACAGGTCCTTCCAAATCCGCAAGCTGCACTTTTCCTGGGTCATGCAGACCACAACACCTAGCTAGGGTGTAGCATGGGTGAAAAGGATAGCGCTTTGATTATGGGTACTTCCATACCTAGAAGAGAGATGGGTTTTTCAAGCCATATGTTTTGATGGGGGAAAGAATGATAAACATGGATGTGAGGGAAAGTTGCTGGTTTCCTATTTTCTTCTTTCACAGAAGACGGTCAATAATTGGGAAACTATACGTAACCTTGCAACACCTTATGGAGGGAATGCTACTCATTTGTGTGTGTTAATTCGTGTCCTCAAGCTCCATTCACTGAGCTACCTCTTCCTTTTGAATGGTTCATCTATGACAGTATTACTGCTAAAACGGATGTTCAATATTTACAGATAGGAAAGGTACTTATTAAACTCTCCCCACCACCACCTTTCCCTCCAGATCACAGGACAAATGAAGAATCTGCTCAGTGGAGAAAGAGCAGTTACTGAGCTGCAAAATTCACTCTGCCTCACACTCACACAGTGCATATGCATCCTTTCTCCCTTTCCCCATGAAAGGGCAAATGTTCTTTACAGGTAAGAGGAAAAAACATGCCTTTGTGCATACCTGTTGGTGTTATACTCTAAACCCCCAACTTCCTTGCTTGCCTGCAAAAGATCTAGAATTCCTGCTGAACTTCCACTCTCTTTCTTTACTTTCGAGTTACGCCCTGGCTTTGCCTCTGTGTCAATGTGAAGCAAATCTTCATCGGATGAATCATCACTCTGCAAAACCAAGAAAAGGGTCAGAAAAGAAAAACTTAGTTATCCAGAGGGACACAATAGTTTTTGCAGCCTACTGATCTCCTATAGACACAGAGACAGCCTCCCTAATTTGTTCTGCTTAAAAAAAGAAAAGGGACAGGGGACAGGGGAAAGGGCAGGAAAGACACATTATGGCTTAGACTGCCAGTTATTACTCAGTGCAGGAACTGGTCCCCTTCCTCAAACATCTGTCCAGGGGTATATGAGTATGTTCTCCATTGCTCCCTGTGTGCTGTTCTCCAGACTATCTACTGACTGAGACAGGTATAGCTCTGCATGTGCTCTTGAATATCCCCAAATCCCCGAGCCAAACCAGGAGGACACAGATTCCTTAGCTCTTAGGGCCAAACATTATAGGCACCTGCAGTTCTGTGTTCGTCTATTTTACTTTTTATGACTGACTCAGATACTATAACATGGAATTATAATCACCATAGCTGGGCAACACATTTTAGTATGCTGTTTAATTTTCAGCATTAAGCTTCAGAGCTAATGCAAATAAGAGCTAAAAGCAAAATTAAGCCTGTGTTTTTAAGCTTCTTAGAGGCAAGCTATCAGCAGGCACAGTAATGCTGCAAAGACTCTTCTGGTGCTTTAAGGGACGCATGTAAGTATTATACTGAATGAAGGACTTTCTAGATGTGAGCCCATAACAGGCAGAGGAGTCTGCTAAGTGCTAGAAAATAAAGCCTTTAATTAATACCTAACAGATATTAAGGGTTTCCAGTAACATGAAACACCAGTGATGTGACTTCAGTTTAACAAAAGCCTGTACAGAGTCTTTGCTACAGGCATTTACAGTACTGTCCTCTCACCTTTCTTGGGCAGGATGTGGACATGTCTGGTTTGCGATTTAAATTCAGTGGGGACTCTCCCGGGTCACACTGCACATCTACCATTAAGCAAGTCTTAGCAGATTTGGGACAGCATCTGCCAGGCACTTTTCAGTTAAGGCCCCATATATTATTAGAGACTTAGAATGGATGCTGGCTTATGAGAGTTAAAGAATAACCATACCTTGTATGATACCGACTCCACCTTTGGCTTCTTAACAGGAGTATGCTGCAGAGTATCTTTTTTATCTGATAAAACTGGGAAATAAATAAAATAAAATAAAATAAAATAATGGAAGGACTCCCCTTTCTCTTCAAAAAACAGCTCTCAAGCTGCACCTTCAGAAACAACCTAAATACATTTATATTCCACTTACAAACATTACTTAGTTGTATAGGAAAAATAGAAAACATTCTTACAGGGCAGTTCTCTTTTTGTAGTGTTTTTCTTTCTTCTGATTGGAAATTCATCAATTTTTAGTTCACCATCATCTGACACATATTCATACTCATCTCGTACAGGTTTTGCTTTATCTTCTTTAAAATTCTGCAGGGATCCAAACACACTAGTATTCAGCTGGGTTTTGACTCCCTTGGAACTGGAAAAAAAGTTACAAATCAGAAATAATACTCTTTCTGAGTGAAAAACATAGCTTTCTTTACACAAAAATCTCAGTCAACTTGAATACTTTCAGAAATGTCACAGCAATTCAAATCATTTTATAAACACACTTCTGTACCTACCATTTTTACCTTGAAGTATGATGCAATCTAAAATAGTTCTACTGGCTGCAAATAAGATCTTGTTTAAAGCTGTCTCAAAGTATAATACCATATGTGTAATGCACACCAAACATGGAATTCTGGCACACACAGGTTATTTGACAGTTTCTTTAATTTTTTTTCTGAATATTATCTGAACAAGAATATATATACACACACACAGGAAAACTCAAACTAATAAGAACCCAAACTGCCAAAAATTAGATGCAGCCTGTATTTTGAAGGCATTATTTTCAAGCAAACTCCTAGCTTTCAAGATAAATCTTTGCTGTTATGGCCAGAAAAGTTAGATTCTAGATAAAATCAATTCCAGAGGCAAGAACTTTCTGGATAAGTACTTTGACAACAAATAATCACAAAACTTTTTTCCTCTGTTTTTTTAGCTGATTGCATTGCCATATTTTTACTTACCCAAGCAGCTTCTTATTAGCGAAAGAGAATGTAAATTTATTGTCCTTATGTCCTGACAAAGGTGTCTTTTCCAATTTGTGTTCCTCTTCCATTTTTAGTAATGAATCAGGTTTACTGTTCTGAAAAGCAAAAAATACTCGGTAGAATACAATAAAACTAGGCAAACCAATTGTCAGGATTTCAGATTCCTATGTGACTTCAGGCACTTACTGAGTGGCCCAGAGAGAATCTACTCTTCCACAACATGCGGGTAAGTAATTGGGGTAGAGTTTTATTGTGCCCATTCAAGGAGTGCTTCAGCACCAGCTTAACTTTAAGCATTACCTGATGCGAAATTTAAGTGCTCCTCTCTTAAGTTGGTGCAGACTTTGGTAAAATACTAAGCAAGCATTGGAGTGAGTGAGAGCACAGGGCAAGTACCGTGCTGAGCAGCACGGCGCCGCGCAGCTCGGGACAGCATCCAGCCCTCTGCACTGCACTTCCACAGCCAGTCCTGCTTGCTGCTTCCGCACTTTCTGAAGAGCTTGAGTTATAAATTTAATATCAAAGTCTTTCAGTGCAAAGGACGTATTTGATTACTTTTTAAGAATTGTCCTAATACTTTTCTAAGCTGTATTGGCTGGGCAATTAATTGGTGTATTGTCAATCTGATCACATTGACTGTGACTGGTTTTATCACAAAAAAATTAGACCTCTCTGTTGAGGAGAGGAAGTCGGGATCCTAATTAGCTTTTCCCACAAAAGCGGTTTATGCTTTTGTTTTCTTTTAGATAATTTATTTTCAAATATAGGCAAACTCTAGGCAGCAGCTATTTCTGTGAGAAAGATAAATGTCCCCTCGCTGTAAATGGAGCTTGGGAGAAAACTGTTCTTTTGCAGGGATGAATTTTACTAAACTTCCATCAGTTCTCCCGGGAGGGAAGCTTTAAGTTCATATGGCATGATTCAGATTTCATTAACTCTGTATTTACACTGTAATTACTTATTGATTTCTCTGGAACTTCTCCAGATTTAAACTAGTGGAACTAGGTAAGAATAAGGACTACAAACCAGTTCACCACTGAAATATCTTGTTCCTAACTCTGTTCGCAATGGTTTCACCAAGAATAAGGATGGACAATTCTGGACTTGCTTTGAAAAAACAACAAAAAAAATAGTCACACCTCCTTTATCAACAAATATTTGATTATTTTCTGCTCTTTTTTTTTTTTTTTTTTTTTGCTTTAAGAGATGAAAATCAATGGACTGTCCTCTATGTTTAGCTAGCGCCATGACCATTTCCTCATCCTTAATATATCTCTATATTGCAAAATTAGCAGAACTTTACAGGAGACTTTACCTTATATTTCCATTTGGCTTCTGTTTTGCTTTTATTCTGCTCTCGAATTTCAAGCTTCTCCGCCTCATTCTGCTTACTCACAGCTTCCTTACTGGGAACACTTAAAACATTCTTTGTGGCCTGGGGAAAAAAAATAATAATCATGGACTGTTAATGAGGAAGGAGCTCTGTCATATTACCATCATTTTACAGAAATGCATCTGTTTTATCCAGAATATAGCATGAAAATTTTGAAAACTACTCTTCTGACTCATTGTTTTTGACCCAAAATATGAGGTTCAATCAAATATTGGTATTTCAGAAATGCAGAAAATGCATTTTTCCTTATCACAACCTACAAAGTTACTATAAAAAAGTGCTCATCTCCCTGTCCATTGCTCCCTGATGGGTTTCACAAATTGCATACAAACCCCTAGGAAATTCAGGTGCTTTTAGAAAAGTCACATGAATACTTTCTTAGCAAACTGCATACATTAGATTACTGTCAATATATCAGTGAAATTCTGGCCCTGTTGAAGGCAGCAGCAAAATTCACACTGAATTTTGTCAAAAATGACACAAGTCCTACATGAAAAAAAAACAAAAACAAACTATTATTTTACCTTCATTCAGCCTTCCAGAGCAGAATCACACTGAAAAAAGATGCCTCAGAAATGAATTCCTCTGATAACTGATTATGGAAATGCACACCAGAGTGCTAACAACACTTGAACTAGGAAAACAATAGTCCAAGAATAACAAAATGCAATTTCAAGAATTTTTCTTTTAATTTTCACCTCACCTTGTTTTGCAGGGGAACGTGGCAGCGGTTTTCCAGACTGAGCTTGAATCAATGGGTTTCTTGGAGGCCCCATATTAAAGGAATAACTATGCAAGAATCAAAGCAAACCAAACCCAAATGACAAGCTGGTATCTACAAGGCTCTCCTTTGTTTCAGAGGAGCCAAAATTGCACACTTTGCTGATTCCTTTTTTATTTCCACAGGATCTAAAGAGAGATTTGGTCCCCACTGAGGGTGAAACGTGACCCACCTTGCCCTTCTTTGGTGTCTCGATCTTGGTCAGCGCCTCCTTCGTGTGTGCCTCCAGCAGGTCGAGGTTGGGGATGGCTGGTGGCGGACTCTCCTTCACCTTCTTGCCTTTCTTCTTTCCTTCTCCCTTGACTTTTGGTGTTTTGGGAGGCTTAGGGGGTTTTGGTGGCTTGGGGGGTTTGGGGGGCTTGGATGGCTTCAGTTGTTTAGGGGTTTTCACAGTTTTTGGAGTCTTTTTTTTGGGGACTTTCTCTACAGGTGGGGGAGGAGATGGAGGTGTCACTTGGACAGGTGATGGAGCCTCCTCCTTCTCCACAGGACAGATCTCCTCAGCATTTGTGTTGGCACTCGTGTCTGCTTTGCCGGCTTTCGAAGCATTCTGTAATGCAACAGAAGAGGAGAACACATTTAGAGTCCTCCTCTAAAGACACTAACCCAGCACAGATCCCACTTCCAAGCTGCTTTTATTGCTCTTGGAGACCAATGGATGCTAAAGGGTTGCAAGAACAGCTTGGAACTGAAATTAGACAAGACACATCCTTTTAACAGTGATTTTTTAACCCCTGGAATGAGACTTGTGTGATTAACATTGGAAATTTTAAAGCCAAGATAGGATGTTTCCGTAAAAGGTACACTCAGCTGCAAAAAGTAACTAAGTCTGCCAAGTCCTAGGGGTGGTGATATGCAGGAAGTTGAACAAAATGATCATAACTGTGTATCCTGGCACTAAAAATAACTTGTAATTATGGAAACATTCGGCAAGAGAAAGGGTCGCTTAATTAAAAGGTCTCTAAAAAAAATACAAAAAAGAAACTGGTACCCCAGAAACTTACCCAGTGCTATTTACCTGAATAGAAACACTTAGTGCTGTTATTTGTATATTAAAAGGTACTTTATTTTCCTAAAATATTATATTTGCAATACAACACTTGTCCAGGTGGGAGGCAACAACCAGTCAAACAATCAGCTGTGCTGCATGCACAGAGAAGTCATGTTGCATCCAGACACAACCATTAAACAAGCGATGTAAAGAGCTCGTATTGTGTACCGGGCTCTAGATTTTTGTTCCTCGAGACATCGCATACAAACGTATGTATAAAAACAATGGTCTTCTGCTTAAAATACTAATCAGTTTGGACTTGAGCCGTTTTAAGTTGATTCAGCTGTGATAAATGCAGTAGAACCATGTTTAATGCCTCCAGGTAAAATAAGCAGTAAAATAGCTGCTCAATTAAAATTAACACTGGCTAATTAAAAAGAAATTATTTTCACAGAATCACATTTTCTGTTTAACTTGCCATTCTGACCATCAGAAAATGTACAGTTTACACCAAAGAGGATAAAAGGATGAGAGAGATTTCAGTTACCAAGTCCTAGGATGGCGTTAGGAAAGGGTTGCACTGCAGCACTATGTCTTCCCCAAACCCAGCTGAGTTATTGCCATCTTTCACTGTCACACACAGGCACCAAGTGCAATGCAGCACTTACTGGGTGATATCCCCATGTAACCCCTTTATTTATAATTAGTATCACGCTTGCTATAACAAATTTACCTAGAAACCAGCCAAGAATGAGACCCTGCACAGGATAGACTGAATAAGCAGCGTCATGGACAGGACTGGTGAACAGCAGCCACCAGACCGTGACCACGACCTGCACAGTGGCAATAGCAGTCTTTGAAGTCTACTCTATTTCTGGGTTGGGATAGGCTAAAGAGAAACCCAAAGCCTGAAGGAAGCAGGGAATGTGGCCAGTCCAACTACAAAAAATGTGTGAGAAGGAGTTAGGGCAGGAAGAGGGCAAACAGGAGCCCAGAACATGTGGTCTGTCAACCACGGACAGGTCCTGAGCAGTAACTCTACTGCTAAATCTTACAGCAGTTCTGTTATGAACAGAGTGGGGAAAAAAGAAGATTAATTTATTTCAAGTCTTCCATTTTATAGCCTAGTATATTAAAAATGCATGTGTCAGTTAATATTATGAAAAGAGCACAAACCTCACTTAATCTTATTTCTTTGGCAAGATCCTTGATAAGCTGTGCTGGTTTGAAGTTTTCTGGTAGTTCATCTTCATGCTCTGCTAAAGCCTAAAACAGAACAAAGCCAAGGTGTTGTTTCTGTGCACACCTTTTGCAAATATACAAAACAACTCATTAAGTGACACATCAGTATTTCTCTTATGGAAGAATAAGGAAAAAATAAGGAAAAAATGCACTTTTCCTCTCATCAGTGTGTTTTGCTGCTCCCTCAAGACAACTACTTACAAAGTCAGTAGCCTTTTTCAGATATTATCAACCACATTTTTGCAACTGTAACATCACTCTGCTTATCCCCTCATATGAGATTCTGAGGAATTTATTCTCTACCCCTGCAAGGAGGGTTTGTCTTGGGATGGAGTCTCCAGTGAATATAACAGGCATAAACCTAATCAGCAGAGCAGTTTGAGAGAGTTCTCTGGCAGGACTAGCAACATTTGCATTCACATGACATGTTATAATATTCAAAGTTTAAGGTTATCCAACTGCCAACACGGTCTGACTTCCTTTGGCTTAGTATTTAACATCTGCTTAGCAGGTGGAAAAATAAACAGGGTGACATGGAGAAAGAGGCTTCCATGTCATTTATTTTTTTTCAGTGACGCAACAGTCGGATGGTGCTAACTGCTATAGGAAACGAGGGAATGGCTCTGAGTTCAGGCTCAAACACTACCCTTTTACTGTAGGCAGCAGCCAAGTCCCTAACTATATTTAAATCTGGGAGAGCCACCCAACAGGCCTAAACAGTGAATGGGACATTGAACTCAGTGCCTTTTCTCTCCTCAAACATCTGAAAATCTTAAAGCTGCACAGATCTTACGTTGAAAATTTGGGATTCTTCAGCTATGCTGTGATGTGCCTGAAAATTCAACAGCTCTGCTTAAGGAAGGGAGCAAGCAAACTGGCAAGCAAATTAATCTCATACGTGCAGTTATGAAATGGTCACATCCAGCAGTCATTACTCGGCAGTCCATAAAAGCATGCTGAATGATGAGTATTTTACCGCATTTCTATTGTAAGCTATGCTTATAATGGGAATAGGGATGTCTTTAGCTTTCAGTTGACTGCAGGAAAAATTATATTTCAGAAATCTCTGCTGGTGGGAAAAGTCTCCCTGACAAGATCATTTTGCAAGAGCTGTTTGAAAAGGATTTTATCTTTCAGCATGAATTTCATATTCATTACCAATCCATCACATACCCTTCAGCTGACTGCACTGGCTTGTTTAGTGTAGGAGGAAACACTACGGCATGTTTCTTTTTTTTTTCCAGATGAAATAAATCAAGGAATTACCAATGAACTGAAAAATGCTGCTCTGATTTACACTGGTTGATGTTAAAAATTGTCAAAATCACTTTAACATTTACACTTCTGGGGAGAACTCCTATAGTGGATGTTAAAAAGAATAGATAAACACAAATCATAAATGGAGCAAAACCAGGTATGGTAAAAGAAAGAAGCAGCCGAGGAAAACACAACGATATAGAGCATGTACAACTGTAAGATTGGTGCTGCTCACGATGTTCCTCATGATGCGTCTTCCCCTCTGCATCACAGTGTAAATTTATAGCAGGTCAGTAGTTAATCAAAGCTTTCTTAAAACTCTAGTAGTACCCTTTTTTTCTGCTGAGTCCTCATGTAGCACTATGAGTTCCCAACTGTCTTCCTCCTTTCCTTCTCCTTTCTCCCGGTCTCTACTCTTTGGGATTCTAGAACTACCTGTTTTGCTATGGAGACACTATTTGTTCTAGTGTTTGTTCTCTGTTCCAGTGACTGACAAACCCATCAAATCCAGTCTTTTCCTACCTGTTTTTTAGTCCATGACCTGAAAGCACCGTTGAGAATTTTTGCTCCTTGGAGTAAATGAGCAGGAGGCTGTTGCCCAGCTTTGTGCAAACCTAAGGAGAGGAAAAAACAGTGCTATTCAACCATTGGGAACTACAGTTGTTTTACATAAATTCCTTAATTTGAAGAAGATCACTACAAAGGTGTCTCTGTTATAATTTGATGACAATAAGGTGTGTATTTCCTGGGTCATAAATCCAACTCAGCCTTTCTATGTTGTGTTCCTATGAGTATGTCTACATTGGAAATCATTCAAGTTCCTATAACGGTCATATACTCAAACTAGCTTCCATGTTCACACATCCTAGACTGAGAAATAAAAAGTCACTGCCAAAGGTTTGTTCTTTCTGTCTAGAAAAAAAGAAAAGAAAAGAAAAGAAAAGAAAAGAAAAGAAAAGAAAAGAAAAGAAAAGAAAAGAAAAGAAAAGAAAAGAAAAGAAAAGAAAAGAAAAGAAAAGAAAAGAAAAGAAAAGAAAAGAAAAGAAAAGAAAAGAAAAGAAAAGGAGCAAGTATCAATATGTGGGAACAAAGGCTATACTGAGCAACATATTCTACTCTTTTGTGAGTGCAAGATTATCTAAACTTTCCTTTTTTAAAAATGTTTTTGTTCAGAGTTGGTCACAAGGGGGCCCCCTTCTAGGATACACTCAGAGGAGTTGGTTAACTTATGAACTAATTACAAACGAATCTGGGAAGTTTCTGTAGACAAATTCTGTAAAGAGAAACAAAGACAAAAGCAAAGGCAGCCTCCATCTTTAACACACACACATATGTGGATGTTTGGATGAACTCTGATCCAAATAACAACAAAAAAGCCCAAACTCTGAACCTGATTTAGAAGATAGTGAGTTTCATAGAGAACTTCGCTTTAATTCTTCATGCTCCAGCCACATCACTGATGGTAATATGAACTCATGTATATGTGACTGGCCCATGTATTTCCACCAAATCAGAAAAAAGTATGACAAAAGGAGATACTACTCAATATTCTTTGTGCTGACACATTGTTGACAACATTAGGTTGAAAATAGGAATCCAAATCTGATAGGCAACTAAAGACTTTCACTATCAAACATAAATAGTTGATTACAACATTATTTGCTTCTGAGGCAATTTAAATGCATTTTATGACAATGACAAAACCTTCGCTTGGGCATAGATAAGAAGGACAGGCAAGGTCCTTACCAGAGTAAGGCGGCAGACCAGTCTGGCAAGTCCTGTCATATCATAGCACTAGGGCAGGCAAGCTCTATTTCATGAGACACTTTTAAACTTCCCAGCTATATTTCTCCTGACTGATGTTAAAGTAAAATCTTCAAATACTAACAAGAATGATTTTGGCCTTCATCCACAGAAATTAAGAGCAATGCTTTTCACATCCTCAAAGTTAAGCAAACAAGGCAAGCAAAATAAAACGCCATTTTACCTTTGAATGTCTCTAGTAGATGCTTTCCCATATACCAACATGCAGTCTCAAAGTTTGGAAACTGGGTCAGACTGACAATTTTCAATCGTCTTTCTACTTCATATGCCCTGCAATACAAAGCAAAATGAACATAGCGCATAGCAGGTCACAAGCACACAGCACAGTGAAAAGCTCTGCTAATGAACATTTTGCACTGCTTCATTTCCTTGCGCTTTTTTCTGATTATTCTGGCATTAGACTAAAAGGGTGAAATAAAACAATCCTAGTAAAAAACTGTAAGAAGTAGATATAAGATTTATTGCACTCTTTGCCTAGCAGCAGTAAAGGACAACTTCTACTGCCTAATACCAGGAAAAGAGGCCAACAGGGCAGGTTAGGACTTATTCAGAAGATGAATAGCAAGTTCTAAGCTAGACCTCCTTGATGGTTTTTAACTGCCTTCCTTTGGGATTTGGCCACATCCGTGGCCACCTCCCACGTCCTTCCATGCTCTACGTGCTAAGTGTAAGGACTCCCTAAGGATACCTCAGCGCGACAGAGCACAGTCGAAGGGGGGAAAACATCGGTACTCTTTCCAAAACCATCCAGCAGGGTTACACCAAAAACTTGACTGCAAATGTCAGCTAATTATTAGGCAAGAGAATGGGTAATTTATTAAAAACTGAAGCTCAATCTAAATTCAAGTTTTAGAGACAGATTACCTCATCTGCATTTCAACACTTAGACTATGTAGAAAATGTCCTGCAAAGGCTAGGCAGTCTATGGGCGTCAGAGTTGCATAAATCCACCCTGAAAGAGAAAGAAAAGAGTCTTGAGAATAAAAACTGGATTCATAATAATTTTTTTTTCTTCTCATAACAAGATATTTGCATCTCACTTAGTTACTAACTTCATAGATACCAATGGGGCTCCTCTGTCCAATTCAGCACTAGAACTTCACAGGTTTAAAACAAACAAGAGAAAAAATTCAACCTTATTTTGCACAATACAAAAAGTAGTCCAGGAAGTTGCGAAGTCCCAGGACTACCTTCAAGTGTGGCAAGATAAAATAGACAGAAAGGAAGGTGACATATTGCTCAGAGTGCCATCGCCGTACCCAGCAACCCAATGAATCTGGGACAGGCTCATCTTCGGCCTCATGGGGAACGATAATGTACAGCCAGCCTGGCACCTCTAGCCCCTTAGGGTCATTGGGAACCAACGGCTGTGAAAAGGGTTTTGTGGGGCAGGTCACAACAAGCAAGTGATTCAACATGAGTTCTCTGTGGGATACTGTGGCAAAACATGCCAGTGTCATTCTTGGACACAGAAAGACAGGACTCTTGAGTTACTTCAACTCGACTCGAAGAAGAGTGAAACGCCCTATTGACTGTATTTTGTAAACATTGATGATATATTGAAAGAAAACAGAAAAACATCTGATTTTTTTTGTAAGCATATGAAATGAAACTTCTGAGAATTGGACTTCAGTCTAATTCTAGACTGGATTCAGTCTAGTCAGAGAAAGGGCACGTGTTCATATCACATTCTTTCAATAGTTTCGAGATGCCATTTCAGTATTTCTAAAGCAAATGGAAAACGTCACCTTTAACAGCCTACTCACCTGATGGAATGAAGAGTGTCTGTCCTTGTTTAACTGTGCATTTGTAACATTTATCTACTTGGTCTGCAAAAAACATTTCACTGTGGTTTGCTGCTGATTGCCAGCGTTCATAAAGAGAAATATTTGCAGAAGCTGGTTTGATAAGGTAAAATATTTTTTCTCCCTGAATTAGAAAAGAGGCAATTAGCAAAGAGGAGTCAAAACGAAGCAACACCGCACTGATATGGACACAAAATTACTCGCATATATAAAAATAAATATTATATATGTAATAGTTTTAATTATACATACATATATAGTAATATTTAAATAAAATTTGCTAGTCAGTTTTGTACAGAACCATTGAAATAATGAATTGACTAGCTGATCACACTTGTTCAGATTCCTGTGACAGCTGTCAATGGCATTAAATTCTGTTACCCTGAATTGCAGGATTAATATGTGCCAGATTTTAGAAAGACATGCATGTGTGGAAGTTACTGAAGAAATACTCATATTCTACTATAGTGAGAATACACAGGCAACTTTGCATGACAAGATGCTTCTTTGCTCTGCAGAATCTAACAGGATTGAGCCTATACCCACCTACAGCACTTGAGACTCTACACATTTCTCCTGGCTACAATTGGATCTTGGGAAAAAACATGGAGAGGACATGAATCCTAAGGAGAATTTTAGGAAGGTCTCAGGATATAACATTTAGTATGTTACCAGATATTCCACGAAAAAAAAAGAATCCTCACCTTCAGGACATGGTACCAAGCAGATGCTCCCCCAGAATCTATGTGGAAATCTGTGTAGCTGTCCTTCACACAGATCAGGCAGTACTTGGTGGCTTTTGGTTTAGCCAGAAGAGCATCATCAGGCCAATAGTTTTCCACCCATGACAACTTCTTAACTATATCTGGAGGCTCCACAAAACTGGACATCCTTTACAGAGAGAATTAAAAACGAATAGTCAGCTTTTTTAAAAAAATGAATGCAATAAGTCTGATACAATGAAAAGTTGAGTCTGATTCTCATATCTGTATGACAGTCTGAACTCCATAAGTATTAGTTGGAGTTCCCTGCTCTTCATTTAGACTGCAGCAATTCAGAAAATCTGTGAGTCAAATAGAAATGAAATCTTCTCTTAAGCATAATGTTTTGGCAAGGATTCATTGATTTGCCACAGTAGCAGTATGATAAGGTATTTGCGGTTTGTATTTTTCTAGGTCCTACCTACTGCTATGTCAGCTCAGTTGCCAATACACTGCATCATCCCCACTTCTCAAAGTACCTTCAGAAGAACAACTGAAAAGGAGGCATTCTTGTAAAAATGGTCTGTTAAATCTTAAATATTAATATTTAACTTGCACATTTTAAGACTTCTAAGCTTTTTTCTGATGGTGACAATCATAGTGATCTTTTTTTTAGACTGATTACACTTCATGAAAAACTCTAAAGCAAGAAAAAGTGTAATTTGGGTTGATCATTTGAATCTATTCAAATCATGGCAAGGACAATATACTGGCAAAATGAAAAGGTAATAAAGGTAATGTAAGTATTTCATCTCAAATAAGATGCAATAAACTTTATATTTTAGTGGTATGAAATTTGGACCAATACAGACAATACACAGAAGGGATGAAGATGTACTGCTAGAAAATTTTAAATCTACTTCAGTGAGAGTATCTGCACTTCAGCTTAAAATTAAGTGCTCCCACCAGTCATTTAGGCTCACTGTCAAATACTGATAACAATAGCACTATTTAAAAAGGCACGGAAAGATGAAGCACTGTATTCAATTAAAATGTTACTGTCTATGTTAAGAAATAAAATATTTGCTAGTTAATGTCTAAATCAGCAGCATATGAGTGACAGCTCCAGCAGTCCTTAAGAACAAAAGATCCTCATTTATTCTGCAATAGTAGCAGAAAGCTAAAAAATCTCTACTGAAAATTTTGGTAATATTTCAAGCTTCTGATCACTATAGATGCTTTCTGCAGAAATGGGTATAAACTACTAAAATGCTAACTACAAGGCTAAAAGTTATGACTTTAAAAATAAATGATCATTCTAATTCCTCACCATCAAACATCAAAGGTTTTTTAGATTAATGTAAGCCTTCTTGCTAGAAGAGAATGCTTCCCCTCCAAAAAAAACACTCTTTATTTCTTTTTCTCCATTGTCCACTCTTATTTTTTTTAATTTCTTTCATTTTTTTTGTGTAGCATTTGTATAAAGAACTTTGCTCCATAGTATGCTTTGTTTCTAGAAGCACTAGTTACCCAGAAGGACTAGAAGGACTGTAAAAAGGATTACATTATTTACGCATCTGCCTTGTTCAAGTGATAAAAAAAAAGCTATATAAAGCACACGGCAAAAAGTAATCATTTTTATTCTTAGTCATTTTGCTAATTAATTGTCTTATTAAAAGAATGCAGTATAAAACTTGAGGAGAAGAGTAGATTTCCTATTGTGGAGGAGAGGTAAAATTCGCACAGTCGTTACCACTACATCTAGCTCACTGCGTCACTGAAGTACCTTAGCTTCAAATTCAGAGTTATTGTGCATATAGTTTACACACACACAACAACTTTCTGTTGTGCTGTTAGCACCATTTTCATTCTGGATTACAGTCATACAAATTGCAGGTTAATTTTTAAAAGCACTTAAATTAGAACATTTATAGTTAGCATACAATTACAAATTACAATTATTCTGCAGTTATTTTCATTAAAAGAGGCCCAGAGAAATGTTATGCCACACCTAAAACCATACCTTGTCCACTTACGTGGTCTCCATAACGCTAAATGGAAATGGATTTCTAAAGGCTATATATGATACAATCAAAATTACCATTACTCATTACCACTGTTCTAGAAATAGCATGCTCTGCTCACTGCTGCACAACACAAAGAAAAATGCTCTGAGGACATCACTGTGTTAAAAGATCACTGAAAGCTGGGGAAAGGCTTATGTTACTCTACATGCATCAAAATTCCCATCTCATCCCATCACTGAAAAGATAAGATAAACCTGAGAGGTACCAAAATGTTCTATTGTGGTGTATGAACGCTGGTGATATGCTGCCCACTACATACCAATCTCCTATAGTTAGTAGAACTTTCACTTCCACATTTTGTATAGACAATGCAGAGAAGAGTTTGAGCAACAAGAAAGCAGCATTCCAAGCTTAAGACAGTATTTCCTAAAGAGAGAATGCCAATGGAGAAGGAAGAGGCTGTTCAAACTCCATCAGCGAGACCTGGTGAAGTATCCAGCCATCTCACCATGCAGTGAGCTGGACAACTTACCTAGTGTCTGAGAACTCCAGGTTAGTCACATTGAGGACTCTTTTCCTGTTTGTACTGTAGTAGTAATCAACAAATTCCTTTAGCTTCATCTTGCAGTCTTTCTGTTTGGTGACATCAGTGACATCAACACTTCTCTCTGGTCCTAAAAATTAATTCAATAAAAAAAGAGATTAAAGGGCAGCCTTATTTGGCCCATTTTATATCTTATGGGTAAGTTAATATTGCAATTCAATCTTTTTATTTTCTGATCATATTTTTGTGTGTGAGTGTATACATATATAGATACATACACATTTTTTTGCCCCATGGTATTGATTTCTATAGTTTTTATATGAAAATTACTAATGTTACTTTGAATCTATTCACTTCATCACAGAATTCATGCTCAGTGACAACTATATGCAAATACTTAGAATTCCACAAAGTGAGTCCTACCTCCACCCTGCTGTAAAACTCCTGTGATCATAGTGCAATACCATAGAGCATACCTTGTCAAACTCATTTTTCAAAAACATTGATTCCATTATTCTCTAGTCAAGATTTTATTTATGAAATCTATAAATGAGGAGAAAATTTTTCATTTAAAAATGATATTATTTCAGGTGCCCCATGAAAGCATTGACCTTTTGTTGTTTTACTTAACATTACATCAAACCAAAATCCACCCGCTCTGTATTTGAATCCAAGGAATAAGCTGCTAGTACTTGCACATTTTCCCTGACAACTTGTCAACAACAGCTTGGATACAAATCTCCGGAGTTAATACTAATGGTATTAATCAATTAGATCAGTAGAGTTTTATCCAGGGGAAACCAGAGGAGACATGGAGAAAGTCAGAGCCTTAGGAAGAGTGACTGTGTCTAAGCACCTTCTCTTATCCCTTTCTGCAAGGAAAGCATCCGTCCAGACTTTCCTCTCTTCAGTTTTAATTGGCCTTACTTTCCCTCTTCCAGAGTTTCATTCATCACTTTCTTACATTAGGAGAGAGAGGAAATAATTTTTTGTTGCTGCTGTTGTCAATTCTCTTTTTTCCAGAACAGAATGCCAGCACAGTAATGAGGTACTTGGCAGCCTCATCTTCTCCGTTCTGTCCTCTGCCACTTACTTGAGATTGTCTCTAAAAGACACTCTAGAACAAATGTAACAAACTACAAAACACTAAAGCAGTTCTTGCCTGGGAAATCTCACTGAAGGCAACTAACCACAGGGAGGTTACACCAGAGCAGATTTGTTCCACTCACTTTAAAGTCTGGTGCCAACTTTAGAATAATCTGTGTTCTTCTCTTTGGCTTTTCACTAACTTTATGTTTGTTTGTTTGTTTTGTTTTGCAGGGGCATATTATTTCAGCTAGAGGCTGAGAAAAAGCCAGCAGATGCCTGAGGAACACCTCTGTCAAACAACAAAATCTGCTACATATAGCAGATGGGCAAGGAAAATACATTTCCTGGAAAGAAAATGGGAGAGACAACAATAAAATTAGGTCTTGAATTCTCTGTTATTCGTAGTTATCTCACTGCACCCAATCACTGCAAAAAGGAATGGAGATGGACAGGAGCACCCGTGGCTGCTGGTAGTCCCCATCAGTTTGGGGACATGGCCAATGGCCTGGGAAGGCCGATATGGAAAGGTCACAGACTTTGCAAGGGAAACACAGACGTATATGTTAGAGCAGCAGTCATGGCTCTGAGGGGATGATAAGTTGCCAGAATACTGGGAGGAGAGAAAGTCTGACAAAGTGACACAGGAGAGGAGTGAGAAAGAGCAACAGACAAGATCACATAGCAGACAAGTGATCTCATAGCAGTTACATGGCTCCTGGCCAACGTCTTCCGAGGGATGGGATGACATGATAAGCAGAGAGAAGAATGCATGCAATGCCCTGCCCAGGCTGCACACAGGAGCACATCCCAAATGATTAGTAGCAATCAAAAAGCCTCTTTCTATGGACTGGCACCAGGTGTCAAAATGGTCTGCCTTTGCAGAACGGGAATCTCAGTCTAATAAATCTTTCAACGCAAAGCAAGATGGCAGTAATCAATTAAGACCTGGCCTGAAGAAACAATTTTTGGATACTACAATGACTGTTTATCTTAATGGCATTCTCTGGAGTACAATTCGGGCTGGCTTAGGCCCACTGTAAGATAAGCACGTTGGTACAAAAGTGAATTAATTGCTAATTGCAATTTACCATTACAAAATGAAGCTTGAAATCCTCATAGCTCAAGAGGTGATGACAATATTTTACAGTAATATAACCTCCTTCCTAATTTGGCCATAAAATACACATACACTGCCCTTCTTTCCCCTCATGAATGCTCTCTGCAAATTCTTGTGAATAAAGTGCTACCACTTCTACTGTGAAAGGTGACATCCAGCCATGGCAAGCACCACAGTTTCACAGAAAATGTTCCAATATAGTTAGGCTCAGATACCTGACAACCTTCATTAAATTATCCAAAATATTTTTGTTATTTAACATCTAGTTGTCCCTCTACTCTGCAGCTGGCCTGCACTGGAATGTCACCGTTTGATCGCTGAAGAGCCAGGGTTCGCCAAATCCAGTCTTCCCTGGAAGCACCAGAAGATGAGGAATGAGAGCTCTGCCAGCCCAAAGCTGAACAGAGCAAGTGGCTAAAGAGTTCTGCTCCCAAGCACTTGTCAAGGGCCTCATTAAAACAAGTATCAACCAAAACAAACAAACACCAAATTGCTCCCGAGTTGTCTTCCTTCTGTACAGAGGGAATCAAACCGATTTTTACAGAAAGGACAGTTCCAAGATCCCTCCCATTTCTCTCCTTCACTCCTTTCTCCTTTATTCCTCCATTCCCAAGGTGAATTTGAAGTCAAGCTCAAGCAGTTGGCTGGGCATGGCCCTAGAAATGAGTTGAGCACTACTCCGGACAGGGGTGCAAGTTTCCCAACACAGACATAAGTTGAAAAGCAGCAACTGAGCTCCAAACAGCACAAACACTCTTGCTTGCCGGGTACACACCGACGTAGTTTTCAACATCACTGACGTAGAAGGTGGGCGCAGGCACGGACAAACCCAGGCCATCCTTCTTCGGAACGAGGATTGGTTCTGTGAAGCCATTTTCTTCCAAATACTCTGTTGTTAGTTGGCTGCCTGGCAGTTTTGCTACTATATCTTCAGCACTAAAAAATAAACAGTATTTCAATGACAAAGTATTTTCATGCTCAGCTGGCATATTCTACATTTCACTACTGAAAGGGAAAAGTTATGAATAAGCAAGAGTAAGCTGATGTCAGCTATGAGAAGTCACTACTTGCTGATACTGCGTGTGGTTTTGCTCCACTTTTTTGAAGCATCTAGGATATGCTTAGACCTCTATTCTCTTATTTGAAAGTTAAAAGCTTTAATTTTTAGGGGAAAAAAAAAGACCAATTTTTTGAAGTGCAATGGATTCTGGACATCTAGTTCTTAACGTCTTTATAAATGCCATCTATGCTACAATTTTGGTGTATTGCTATAAGTGGCTGTACTAAATACAGGTAAGTACTAAATACTCATGAACTCTGTACTCTGATAACTTGGATCCCCTCCTGGCTAACATCTCATTTCATATATATAGAAACAATATACATTTATTCAAAGTCTACCAATAGCATTTTCAAAATAGCCATTTTCCAATACAGAGATACATGTAATGCCAGCAACTGTAGCCAAAGCATCTATTGGTCACTGAGTGTACAAATTCATGATAGCAACATTTTTTTTGTCATTTTTGGCAGTCCTCAAATAAACAAATTTCCAACAAAATATTTAAAAATTCTTAAGTCTTGGAAAATTCAGAGCTCTTGGAATTAGCTCTTGGAAAAACAGAGCTAAAGATCAGTAGTTGCCTTGTATTATTAGGCTACATGGTGTTTTCTGCTCTCATTCAGACCTGCTCAGCTCAGGTGTCAAACAACATTTTAGTAGCACTTTGTGCTCTTTTTTTTTTTTTTTTTTTTTTTTTTTAACAGGCTTGAGCAGCTACACGGGATACAAAGCTGTGGCGAATGGGCTCTCTTTGTGCTAGATGACTAACTGTTTTGTTATGAACTGTGCTAAGGATCAGTATTAAATGAAAAAAAAAATCATTTATTTGCAAAGTAGATGCAGAAGACAAGAGCCATAAAATAATTCATTACCAAGTACTTCAAGTGTACTGGAATCAATTCGCTCAATTCAAACGCGCCAACTACTGGAAACTTCTAAAATTACAAACTATAGTGAAAGACTTTCTCATGCAAAAGAAACTGTCAAGTTATCAGTGACCAATGACAAAGAATTTAGCATTAGATATTCCAGTTTAAAGAAGAAAATATTGTAGACATTACATAATTTCAAACAAATTGCTTGGGAAATATTCTGCAAATACTTTTCAGGTGGTGGAGAGGGCTTTAAAGCAACTAGTAGAAGAGCAGGTTTATCAAATTATCATCTATTTAAACCAATAATTTTCAACAGAATTTCAAGTAGAATTTCTAGATCCTTTTCAATAGTAAAATGTTTTAAAATTCAAAGTGAAAAATAACTACACACTAGATGATTACCTGTCCTAAAAGCGCTTCAGTGAAGAAGTTGTTTGTTGCTTCTCTCCCTTTAAACTGACTTTGGTAGCCAAGTAAACACTTGGATTTGTGAAAACTATTTTAGGCCTTGAGCGTTCAGGTGGAGAGACGTCTGCGTCCTCCTGCCTGGCACCCAGGAGCCCGGCATGGGCAGGCAGGGTCACGCGTTTGCTGGAACCAGGGAAAATGCCCAAGCTGGGAAGGTTGGCCCCCAAAGCATCCACGCCAGGTCCCTTCATGGCTAATACGTGGCTGCCCTCTTCTGCGTTAGCGCTGAATTACAGCTTGTGTCTCCGGCCGCTCGCCAAAACCAGGAGGCCGGCAGGAAAGGTGACAAGGCTGGAGGCTTTTCCCAGCTCAGACCAGCACTGCCTGCTCAGCACTTGCAGCCCATTAAAGCATGAACAAACCCAGCCTCCCACACGCTTTACTGAGGGAGCTTCTCCTTTGGCCAGGGCAGGAGCCCCCCGGTTCTGTTTCTGCTCAGGTAGCTCACGTAAACACCCCTGCAAGCTCTGCCGTCCCCTGCCTTCCCAGCACTCGTGACCTGCAGCAAAGATGTGCGATTCAGGCTAGAATACGTGAGAAGTATATTAAATACATTATTTTAAATGCATTCTTTAACTAGATAGCCATGCAGCAGAGCTTCCCAGGGGGAACAAGACGGCTGGACCCAAAAAAGGGATGAAATCTAGACGAGAGTTTTGGGTCATCTGAGATGCTTCAAGGCAACCACAAAACTATCTTCACAGATTGCTGTCAAAGGTGAGCAAAGGCAGCCAGAGAGTCAGACAGGCTGGCAGCAGCATAAAACACAGAGAATTAGAGGGATACCCCCGATGTTCATGGTGCTGATCCTGGTGTCCGGCAGGTGGTTCTGAGCCATGGCAGGACCATAGTGTTCTCCATTTATCTAAGCACCAGTACTGCACACCAACAGCATGCAAGGCTGTAAATTTTGAAGAATAAGCAGCAAACTAGGGGAAAAAAATCTCAGAAGAAAACAACATTCTGGAGAATCAAGTCCTTGACATGTGCTCCTAGGGCTCAACACTTCTTCACTGTGCCATAGTCTCTATACTAGTTTACGGAGGGTTTCCTGCCCTAGAGAACAAGGATAGCTCTTGACAAAGCAGATCCTAATGAACTGAAGCTAAACTCCTCTTCAGCTCCTGACACTCTTGTAAAGTAATAAAGAGGAGGGGAGCATGCCACTTGGGAACAGGGAGCATGGATTAGAACTGCATATAGTGACGGAGGAGAACGTGAGACTGAATGACTCCAATTCCTCTGCCTGATGGAAAGCTCTAGAGCACAATCATGAATTTCAGGCACCTCATCAGTCTAAAATGGCACTTGACAGGTTATTAGAGATATGTCTAACATATCTTGACACTGATCTTTATTTGGAGAAGCATAGAAAATGCTCTAAGCTAAGATAGCAAAAGGCAGGGGATCAAGCAGCAACTCATAGGAAGCTGCAGTTAAAAAAAGTGTTGGCGGTTTTATTTTATCCCTTGTGTAGATCCTACTTCTGTCTCTTCTCCTGCTACATCTTCCTCTGCTATCCCGGTGAATACGTTCTATTCAGTCTAGTCTTGCAATGAATTCTCAACTTGTGCAATATCGATTTGCCACTAAACTTCTGCACTTATTTTACAGTGGCGGTACACACCTCATGTAGAAGGAAATCAGATTTGAATAAGTATGTGGCGCAGAAGTCTGCCGTGACAAGTCTGACACCTACACTGAAGCACCTGAATAAACAATCTAATTTTATTATTCCTCCTCCTCCTCTAATGTTGTTTTGGTATTTTAAAAAATGGAAATCAAATTCCATGTTAAACAATGTCACATATTCTACTGAACTCTGTTGGAAAAAGATGCCTTTTGTTATTCTTTTCTCCAAATACTTAATTGAATGTTAAATAGGTGCCAAATGTTTTCACCCACCACTTGCTAATCTTTGCTAGCCCTATATCCTATCTGTTCAACTCTGAAGCTTTTCAGAAATTACTATCTCCTCACATGGTAGTTAAGTCTTGATATTTTCGAAGAGACTACTTTTAAAAATATTACTTTAACTGTTTTCCAGTTGCTGTTTTCTTGTTTGTTCATATATCAAACAGAAGACATTAAAAAAGATAAATATTTAATAACAAAGCATAAAAATGATAGAATTAAGTGACTTAAGGTATGAAACATGAAAACATGTTCATAAAACATGCTCTCTTCACTGTTCCTTTCAATCTGAGTTACAAATTACTACTGTGTTCTGTGAATTGATAATGAGCTTTCTGTCTTCAAAGCAAGATCCCTTTTTGGGTTCATCAGATTCTGACTGTCGAGTTGGGTTTTGGTCTGTGAACATCTGCAGATTTAATTTGTTTTCACTTAAAAGAGAAAATTTCTCAAAAGGACTTGGCTTTACTAATGCCATAAAAGTAGAGGCCTGAGGTCTGACTGTTGCACGGACTCCCTTCCCCACCAAAACGTCTTTCTCAGGAGCTTCACACTGGCAGTAGGGATTTTCCTGTACGTGTATGTAAGTGGGAAGGAAACGAGATAAATGAAGGTTCATAATTTTCCAAACCTGGGGGTGACTCAGAGATACTGGTTATGTGAGTCCAATAAGATGCAACCCTTCAGACATTCAAGTACAATACATATACATATATGTGAGATTCTGGGGTTTTTTTTGTTTTGTTTTTTAATTAGAAAGAGAATGAATTCTTCTTTCTTGCATATGTTTCACTAAGGTGCTGGAATCATCAGCTGAGGACACTGGATGGCCTGGGGAAGACAATCCCTAAAAACAACTGCAATCTTTTTGGAAATAAATTTGTCAGTTTAAATGGGACCACTTGATTTTAAGCCACATTGCTGGTTTGGACTTGGTGCAAAAGCTTAGGGTTTGGGGTTCAGAAGCCCTTAAAATCTGCAATTGAGGAGGTCATCCTAAATTACTAAAACCATTCTGTCTTTATCCTCTTTCATTAAATTAGCTTTACAACCTGTAAAGTTGCTCTGTATACAAAAAGCAAAAGAGGATTAAAAAAGAGAAGGCAGAGAAGAAGAGTGGGAAGAAATAAAAAAGTCTAAGTCAAAAAACTAAACAGACCCAAAGGCTGTAATTAAGCGAATAAAAACACTAGGTCCTGAATTTTAAGTGAAGTATGTATGTAAATGCTGCAAACACTCTGTGGCAGTTTATTTTCAGCCTCAGACCAGCAGAACAACATCTAAAATTAAAAGCGCAATTTAAGTCTCCATTAAAATAAAGAAGTTCTGTGTTTACCAAGAACAAGCTTCCAAGAATTCTTTAAAAATAATTAGTCACTAATAATTAAGGATTTATTTGGCTTAGACCTACATTAAAGAGCCAGAGGAAAATCATTCCTCTTAGAAATGGCTGTGAAGCAGCCTAATAAAGCGTGGAAGATGTCACCTAACAATCAGCACTATTCATTACACCCGAGAAGGGGGCCTTTGTCCCTGCGGTGACTGAGGATGTCACTGTTCTCTACTGTGCGGGACGGAGACAGAGCTCGGAAACACCCTGGGCATTTTGGAGAACTGGACAGTTCTTTGCCATAATTTATTAGCTTCTTATTCAAACACGTTGTGGAGGCCAAATACATTCTTGTGTTCCTAACATTCTCTTCTACATTTCTTCTATTCGATAAACAGCAGACTTCAATATGGTTGCACAAATACAAAAAAAAAAAAAAAAAAAAAAAGCTGGAGACATTAGCAACAGAACAGTGTTTACCTAAACTCCACCTCCCTGTGGTGCAGAAGGTTTCAGCGAGGACCATGACCAGCTTCCTCTGAAACCAACCACACGCATCACAACAGCAGCACCGCTCAGTTACGTGGCTGAATAACCTACCTTGGAAAAGTACGACTTCGGAGTTCCTTTATAAAGACTTGACTCCCGTTCTGTACAGGTTTGACCTCTGTAGTCTGTCCAGTATCGTGTTTGTGCCAATTTCTTTTCTTTTTCACTGAAAAAGAATGAATTGGACAGCACCATATGCTAAGTAGACAGTAATTAAGACATTTGATGGAAGGACAGATCTTCACAGCACTTCTTATGCAAGCAGAGAAGAAGGAACCCCTGCTATGCTGCATTGCAAATTTTAATATTGCTCTTGATTCTCCATTAGACAATTCTCCTGTAGCCTGAAGATCTATTATATACTGAACGAGGTTCCTTTTGAAACATAAGGGCAACCAGACAGATAATTACCAAGCCGCACAGCTACCACGGGCTTTGTGCAAACACGGGCTCTGGACATCTTGCCTTTGCCAGACTACACACTAGTTCTTTATCATAAAACTCTTAGAAAGCCACTATTCTGCTTTTTCAACATGTACTATAAATCTTTATGAACATATTTATCCTGAATTACCTTAATCTAAATGTTTGTTCAAAAGTAAGCAGCAGATATAACATCAGTCTTGATGGACTTTGAATTATGTGCACATAAAAAGAAAGAAAAAAATATGCAAGGACACAGTTTTTAGAACTCCTCCTACTCCTGGGTTTCCAGCAGCCCAGCCTAGGCCGTGTTGACGAGACCGAGAAGGCGGCCCCTGAACAACGTGCCCAGTGGGTGGCAGAGTACGGGCAAGTCCATCATGGAAAAAGCTGGAGCAGCTGGAACGAGCACAAATAAGCCACATGTCAGTGTAACTCTGCCTTGCCTTTTTGAGAGGCTGATAACACAGAGCAAGAAAACATGACCAAGTTTTTCTTTAAGCTGGTCTCTCAGTTATTCCTACTTTCAGATTCTGTTTCGACTTTTTTATTATTATTATTATTGGAAATTGCAGAATCTTCATATGTCACAACTTTCTTTAATTTTTTTTAACCCTTCTTTTACACTGTGAAACTCAAAGTTTTGTTTCAGCCAAGATGCCTTAAACTCCTCTTGCTGCTCAAGACAAGAGGGGAAGGACGCAGGCTCTCTGGAACCACGCATGGGCAGCACGCTTTCTCCAGGCTTTGCAATGCACACCCACATATCCACATGCTTTTTCATTAAGAAACAAACGTGGAAGCCACAGCTAATAACACACAAGGTCCGGAAAATGTTAACTTTGTTTTCTTGACCACAACCCTGGAATAACTTGAGTAAAGACACCTCCAAGCGAATCCATCCCAGGTTTTGCACAAAGCATGTTGGTTTTATTACTTCCATGCAGCTCTCCAGCCTAGCTGGATATATTCATTAAAACGGCTGGTTCTTTATCTTAATGACTCTCAGGCTTAGCGTATTAATTCAGAGCTGCTGGTAACAAAGGGAAGGAGCCCTCCACGAACACCAGCGCTTCCTCCCGCTCCGCAGGTCGGCTCCAGCACCGGGCTGGCAGCACGAGGCCTGGAGAAGCAGGTGTGCTGCTTGCCAGAGCAAAGAGCGAAGCCGTGGCCATGTAAGCATAGGGAGTTTTATATTCTTAACGTAGCATGGAACGACAAGGGGAAAAAGGAGGAAAAAAAGGCAGAGAACTGGCCAGCTTGTGCTTTAGGTCCTGTCTTTACCACAAGCACCACAGCTAGGACCAACAGCCACTCACACATGTGAGAAATACTAGCTCTGGACAATGAGAAGGAGCATTTTTTTCTTAAATGATTTCAGATTTCTTGTTACTTTCTGCAGAATTTTGTGATCAAAATTTGAGCTTTCAAAAGTAAACCCCTGTTCTCCAACAGATGCTCCTCAGGAAGAAAAAAGGAAACAAGTTTTTACAAAAATGAAACCTCAAAATGCATAATTCTAGACTTCAAATATACACACACATTTTTTAAACTGTATTTACAAAGACTAGAAACCTAGAAGCACCCTGTTAATTCTTTGTTTTTATTGATTTATTTAATACAGTTTCAGCCTGATTTAGTTCACTCACATCTATATAACTTAACTGATTCCAAGGGAATTTCTCCCGATTTTCTCTGCTCTAAACGAGAGCAATCAAATCAAACATTTCAGATTGTGTTATGTAAATGACTGGAGTCTGCCTGAACAGAGCACTTCCATTTCTTTTAAATGACGTCAGAAAAATCTTTGTGAATGCGGATAATTTTTCCCAAAGAGAAGTCCCTACAAATTTCATTAAGCTGAAATGGCTCCGAAGGCCACGTGACAGGAAGCAATCTTCTGAAATAGTAGCCACCAAGCCACATTGGTAAAGTGGAAAAATGTAAGAGGAGGGAAATGATTTTTTAAACTTGACATCTGGAAAACATACACTGTGGAATGCGTGCTCCAAAAAGACACATGCATTTTTAAATCCAGACAAGTTGCATAACAGACAATTGGTGCCTGTGCTTTCCCTTGCTAATCTTGCAATAATTAAATCCTGCCAGCGAATTACTGGCTCTCGAACAACACTTACTCGTTTCTTACAAAACTGATACTGCTAGATAACTAGGTTGAACATATACTGCAACAGTTAATAAGCAACTGAAACGGATTATCCTGGAGAAGCCCCAGGAGGGGCTAAGAGCAGCGTGCACAGAACGCGCTGCAGGCAAAGCTTGACGGGACGAGCACATTAAGTCAAACTCTTCCTCCCTTCATTTAACTGGTCTTTTAAGTTTTCCAGCCTTTTGCACTCCGCAAGGAGGGGCTGCAGGATAGCAGCCTAATTTTTCAGCAGGATCTATGATTCTGTTTGTTAATGGTAAAAGCTGCTATACATCTTGAGAACTTCTCATCTTGCAGCTCACCAAGATTCAAGGTAAGATAATCCAGATCTAATGCTTAAATATTCCTGCAAATTTTTATACTCAACTGCTTTAATGATTGGTCTTGCACATAACTAAATATTTTCTTTACTGTGTTTGTAAGAAAAAAAGAATCATATTGTTAAACTGAAAAATGATATAATGGTCTGCATTTCTACCACACTGATAGCCTTATGTATTGACAAGACTATAATAGTGACAGCATTCCAATACAGCACATTCTACAATGCTGTGCAATTCAGATTATTAAGTACATACTGCCAAAATGAGATCTTATTTGGAATAAAAACAGGTGGAGAGCCAAATACATTTAAAAGTTAGCTGAGGTTCAGCTCTCCCTGTCATGGTTTGTACATTAAGCTTACCATCTTCTTATCAAAACAACCACTGCTGGGATTCTAACATTATGCACCACTGTTTCTATAGGATTTGTATTTAATTCTTGATTATAGGCTCTTGTTAGATCTGTCTGAATTCCCCTCCACCCCATCACACTGAAAAGTAGGTGCCTATCGTCATTAATAATTTAAAGGAAAGTAGAAGAAATCAAAGCATCAGATACATATCAATGTTATACAAGACTCTCAGAGGCTAGAAACCCTCTGCTTTTCTCCATACTGGGCCAATAACAGCCTCAAAGTGTTTGCAGTCATACTTCCTTCCTCAACACGAGCCATCCTACTGGCAAATTGTTCATTTTAAGATGATTTGTGGTTATTTGTTTGACCCATTTCCACTTCGTTTGTCAGAAAATTTCCTACAAAACGTTAGAAAGACTGATTCATTTAAATCAAAACATTTTGCGGGGACACATTGATTTCGTTAAGTCTTTTGTGACAAACCTCTCAAGAGGTTTTTTTTGCCAGCTCGGCCAGATTTGTGGGTGCCTTGGTTTCCACCAAAGCTGTTAGCACACAACCACCTAGGAGAGAGGAACAACTGCTCTAAGTAAGATTTCATTTCGATAAAGTTCATATGGAAAAGTGATTCTATTTTTGGCCCCCAAATGACCTTCTTAGAATTCTCCCCTTTCCTGACAGAGATTTTTTAAAATTTCATTTTCAATGCAGCTTGTTTTTAAAATTACAGATTTTTAATGCTACAGAAATCTGTTTCTAGCCATCCCTTATTTCTCATTGAAAATTAAACATTCTGATTCTTTCAAATACTGGCACAGATCAGCACAATAACCTTTCTCTGTAAGTTGCCATAATGTAGAAAAACAGTTAAAAAAAAAAAAAACACACACACACACACATAATTCCTGCTTATTTGCAATAAACAGCTCTCAAGAAAAGCTTTTAAAAAAAAAGTGATTGATTTTTTTTCCTCCATTATATGTTAAAAAGAATTTGTGAATTACTCTGACCTCAGCAAACACATCCTACATTTTTTTCCCAGACAAAACTCCCACCAAGATGAACTGTCACTTTTACTTAGGAGAACTTTTGCCTGTGAAAGAGCTGCAATACTTGGCAGTCTCAGTGCATCTTACAATTTTGACTGCCACTGAAATTGCTACAGTTTTCTATCTAGGCCAAGCATAACATACTGTTTCTTATTCTTCTTATCAGAAGATAAATACATTATATAGTTTCTAAAAAAAAAATAACTGTATTAGAAGTAGCCTGTATTAGTAGTAGAATTCAGCTCTCCAGATGTTTTTATCCCCCCACCTCCAATACTATTTTTACTTTGGGCTTGAATTCCAATTTTTATGACATAAGCTATTTAAGTGTGTCTATTTATTAAAAACAGAAAACACAAAAAGTTGAAAAAAAAAAAAAGGAAAAAAGATTTATTTTGCTTAAACATAAGGAATCTATTATCAATATAAGCATACTCACAGGTAGACTTTCCGTGGGTCTTCTCACAATTAGGACAGTGATAGATGTCAATATCTGGCGCCTCTTCTTCTTCAACACCCACACAGCTGGAATAAAGACATTACATTGAGCCCGTTTCCAAATATGCCAACATTTAATTAATAACAACAATAACAAAAAAAAAGGAAAAAAAAAAAAAAAAAGAACACCCACCAAGCTGTGCATTTAGTATGCAGCTATGCTGGCTGCTGAGGGCTATACCAAAGCGAAGCTTCGACGCTTTTCCCACACACACGCACTGAATTTTTTGCAGCCCACATTCCCAAAGCACCGTTAAATGAGGTGTCATTCTGAAGCTACCAGCTTGCTGGGGATCTCCTTTAAGGTATGGTAGAATGTCTCAAAGATTCCCACCACCACCCCCAAAGCGACCATTTTGTATCTACATGGAGCTCTCCAGGCACCCTCCAGCATTAGCTAATTAACAAAGCGTCTCCTTTCCCGAGCGTGTACAGACAGCTGCAGGTCCCAGCGTAACCCTGGCAAGCCACCCCGTGTGCCAGACTGCCACAGGCCCCATCTCTGCTGCGATCGCGAGGACGAGGAGGGAAGGGGGGCTCACGGCGCGCGGCTCCGCTGGTGCCGACACGCCGGGTGTCTCGCGGCAGCTCCCTGGAACACCCACCGGGACTGTTTGGAGGGCACAGCCCTGCGAGCAGCCAGCGCGGCCCGCGGGCGCCATCCAACAGCCGGGCTCAGCGCCGGCGGGAAACAAAACTAGCAAGGGCAGTATCCGAGTTGAGAAGCTCAACGGTCACAGGACAGAGCAGCCAGACTAATAACCCAGCTGGAGAGCAGCACTGCTCCTTCACTGCTTCTCTAACCGTCTACCGACGTAAACCATCTACCTGGCTAAACAGACCTCTACGCAGGATTTTTTTATGTGTGCAGGCAAACACATTTGCATGGCTAGGAAAGGAGGAAGAAAACCGTAGAAGAAAAATACATAACTCAAAGTTTACTGTGACCCTCCGTATACAAAGATGGGTGTGAAACCACTGTTGAACTGAAGCTACCCAGTGATGTGTAACTGAGGATAAATAAAAACAAACAGCATTAACAGAACCCATAGTGAGCTGCAACCAAGCTAGAAAAAGTCAGCTTAGCTAAGGTAAAACAAACCTTTTATAAACACTATAAAAGCTTCGTCAAAAAAAAAAAAAATCTTCCAAATACTTTGTGGACCTTTTCATATTGCTGCAGCCCATAACTCACAGCGGTGAGAGTTCAGGATTCAGCCCCCTCCAGATGGGACAAGTGGAAAGAAACTTTGCAACCAAAACCAGAGGAACTAATATTTTTCTGAGTCCAAATTGCAAAGAGCTGCAGTTGTAGAACTGCTGGTAAATAGGATACTATTTTTGAATCATGTAAAAGCAACTGTAGATTTGACTGTTTTTTGCTGTTATTAAATGGTGTCTTGAGAAAACATAAAAGTATTGGATGCACCTAAACAGATGACATGAAAAACTGAAGAATAAATTTACAGATAGGAAAACCATCAAAACAACGCAGTCAAGAATGTACAGGCAGTAAAACATCTGATTAGGCTCTAGAAAATTTGAACAAACCCTGGCAGTTTAGAACAAGCAAAAAAGACTGTAGAGGATTCCTCTATCCATAAAGCTGCATCAACTGCTTATGCCACTGGATTCAGCTCATCAAGCTCAGCAAAGGTATGGATTAGGCTCTATACAAGGGCTTGAAAAGTCTATATTTAGCTAAACTGAGCAGATGAGACCCTTGGGCACCGCGAAATGGCTACAGAAGGAGGTATGAAAAGCTACTGCAATGGGAAGGGCTTCAGTGTGGTGGGAGCTATTGTTCTGAGAGCAGTAAAAATATTTAGCTAGAACAAAACGGGAAAGTAAAAATAACTGACCTCATCCTCAAACTGTCCTATAAAAGATGCAGTCAACTGTTCCAACTACAGCATGGGTTTTAAATAAGGTAGTAGCCCAAATAAGCTTTGAATAATCTGGTAGTAGCCCAAATCTGCCGCATCCTCTGTTCATTAAAATTACAGGTACTTGTGTACCTTAGCTGATCTTAAACCTAAGCGTGTCCCCTTTCCTCAGGGAATAGGGCTGACTCGCAGGGTATTTCCATCAGCAGAACTGTTTGCACGCTTGCACATGAACAAGGGCATAAAAACATGAATTTTCATAGTTAGATACACATTCATATAGCCTATTCCTAAAGAATATTCCTACCAGAGCAGGAACAAAGATTTCCTGCTGGGCTGCTGTTTCCACAGCAAATTCATGCCTGTGGATGAGAAACACATGGAGATTGCAAGTCTTTGGCGGAAGTAGCATGAAGTCCTGGAGGTGTTGCCAGGTAATTTACACACGCATCTTTTCCTCGAGGTGATTTAATTAACAGTAGAAAATAATAATAATAATAAAATCTCCAGATGAAGAAAATCATCTCCTCTCCATCAGCTGAGTACTGCCCTTTCCCTCAACCCCCTAAATTCCAGCACAAATGCTGCTTTGTATTTTGAATCTTCTTTTCTTTTGTGATAATGCTCCATTTTGGCTGCACAATTTCTTTTTTCAGTCCCATTTGCCTGAGCTAAATTGAAACATAGAAAATGCTCACGTCAAACATTTGCCTCCCTGCAATGGTCACATGGGCTGAGCGTTGGGGCAGCCTCCAGCCACGGGCCCTGCTGCAGCCACACACATTAATCTGTCAACACGACCCCTCCGTGTGTTACCATCAACAGAGAAGAGCTGGGAGAAGCTCTGACAAGCCCTTTTGTGCAGTCGTTCAGATGTGCCGAGATGAGCAGGGAAGTTCTGCAAAGGAGGGGCTGCAGCTCCAGGAAGGAAGCAGAGATTCCAAAGTGCAGCTTGAGCTGGAAACGGGCCTGGTGATGGAATCACAGCCAGCACAGCGGGGCTGGAACAGCTCGAAGGGATGTGGGAGGAGGCTCTCACTGATCACGAGATGGAGAAGACCATGGCAAGAAGCACTGATGCTCCCTAGGCCTATGGGGAAGACTTCTGAGCAACGGCAGGAGTCGATTTGATCCATTTGTGTCAGTAGTCCGAGAAGCATGAAACCTACAGGACTGCAGAGCACTGGGCTGATGTCCCAGCAGGATCCCAGGACACTGCAGGAGCCCGCAGACCAAGGAGCACGGCACGAAGCGCCAGCACAGCACGCGAGGAGCACGTGCGCGAGGTCACGCGCTGATGCCTCCAACCAGGTACTCGGGTGTGGACACAGGTGCAAACCCCATGTCCTCTCATGAAGCATCTACAGATCTCCCTGACAGTTCTCACCATCTGTCTCCAGCCACTACTTTTTACCTGTGTGACAAGAAGTTTTGCAGGGCCAAGTATATCCTTCTTGGCACAGGACATCAGGTGCCCAAAGAAAATTGGAAAGAGAAAACTTCTAATTGGTGAAGGACAAAGAGGAGAAGAAAGAAAATGCTCCCAAGATGTCCTGGAAAGGCTTTCATTCACTGCAAATCAGTATGAACACATCAGAGGCTACAGCAATAACACATCACCTGGGAATCAGGGAAACATCTGGTGCTGAAGGTCACGGTGCAAGACATGTAAGACAGCAAGAAATGCAGATGGGAGAGAGACAGAGGCTAACACGGCTAATAAATACTATTCTGCTTCTTTTGCCTAACCTGTAGAAAACTCGTTCCACATTTTCACTCAATGCTTTTAAGATGGAGTAAGAGAATAATCATTGTGCAGCCAAGAACTGCATCTTGTTGGAATTATTTAAAACAACTGAATAGCTGGTTTTAAAATGTTATTAAAATAATTTACTCAGGTTGAGACAGTGTAAAACTAATTTGACAATCAAAGTGAAACAGTACTACTGATGTATTTGAATTTTACCAAAAGTGTTACAGGCTCAAATAAATAAATAAATAAAAATAGTGAAAAGTAAAGCCTTTGATATTGTAGCTATTTATACTGATATATCACACATTTTACAGTGATTTACATATATTTTACAGTGACTTATATGAGAATTAGTGCAAAGAGAAGTATTAGCAAGCAGACAATACAAACTGCATTATTAGAAACCTTGCCATTTGTCACTTTAAAGCAAAATTGCTTATGTGTTCACAGTTAAGAGATGCTCAGGTTTCAGTATTCTAACAAAGCTGACTTTCCATAAATAGGAAAATTTGGCTCATGCAGCCAACTACCTATTTCCACAAAACACACAAATTTTTGAGATGTGGTTAGAGCTAAACCAGTGACCTGAAAAGTCATTTTGGGGATCAGAGACGCATATAAGCATCGTTTTACTCAAAAACACAACAAGTAGTAGTAGGAGAGCAAAGCATGCCAAGGCAGGCAAGGGCTGCTTGACAAAACAAGGACCTTGTTGAAGCAGGACTTTACAAGGGAGAGAATCCTAGATAGCTACCCAATAACTAGCATTTTGTTTCAGGAGGCAGAAGTGGCTCCTTTGTAGATACCTGCCTTTAGTGCCCTGGAAGCATAGATCCAGAGGGAAAGAACTCCTTCCAAAACAAAAGCACACCTGTGGAGTCCCCGGCAGGAACAGCACTAGACTTCAGCAACTCGCAACAGTAAAGGCAAGCAAAGCACAGGGAAGCCTGCAATATTCTAGGCTTCTATGCATTAATTAGAAACAAGCCAGGAGGAGGATTTCTGAGAGAGTTCGGGCTCTGCACCCCGGTGCCCTGCACTATCCGGTGCCTCCAAGCTGCGGTGACGTTGCCATCTGCTGACCTGCATTCCCGCTCCCGGCCGGAGCCAGCAGCGCTGGGTGTCAGCGGGTCCTGGTGCCACACGTGGGGACACCCGAGAGGCTGCTCCCATCACTGGGACACCAAGGGATCCCAGCAGCGCCCCATGGCAATGCGGAGACAAGGGGATGCTGCGCCATGAAAACCGGAGTGGGAGGAGGAACCAGGAGCTTGTGTTCTACATGTCGTAGGACTCTCTTTAATCCCAAATAAATTATGTAATGTCTCTGACTAAGTATAGCTAGCTAATATGTGCTCTGTGATTTGAGGATGATAATCTGCGCTGTAGTGTGTGGTAGTGCTACGCACACACGGGTCCCCTGCTTAGAGGTTAGTCTCCACTGCTCGCATGTTCTCTTGGGAGAGCTTACAAATAAGTGTTTTCCTTGGAATATTATCCTCTCCCATTTCACTAATCCACGTGCCTTCACAGGTACTAAACCAATAAAATTTACACTAGGATTTCTAAAATTGGGAGCCCCAGGCTAAGGTGCCTCTTGGACCTCAAAGTGATTAGTTTGGGATCATCCTCTATGGAGCAGGAGCTCAGTGCCGCTGCAGGGACAACCGCCAGTCCCATTGGGCAATGCCAGCAGTCCCTGTGCTGTCCAGGAGCAGCAAGCAGAGCGGCCAACCCTGGCATGGCGTATTTTTGGGAACCAAACAAAAAAATGCTCCTTTTATATCCTCTAACCTCCTGGCAATAACAACAACTTTAAACCAAAAATACAATGTATTTGGAACAAGAAGGATTACCCTCCTGCAGCTTACAAAAATCTTTAAGGGAGTTCTCTGTTCTGCAGATTTTGACAGTTCTCCCAAAACTGCCACAGGCAGGGAGGAAGCCAGGATGAGCTCCGGGCAGTAGGTCACCAGATCGCTCCTTGCTATTTCATCATGCCAAAGGGAACATAAACTATGGACCGGCAAACTTTGCGCCTCAGTGGAGAAATTTGCAAACAAAAATTGCCACCTGGGCACAAACAAGTGGATACAGCTTATCCCAGGAATACTCCTCCAACATGGGATGTCAGGGCATTCAGATAACCCCAACAGCACCCACACCTCCGACTGCTTGAACAATTTCTGGGTTTTGACAGGAACGGCAAGGCTGAAGCCATGACAGTAGGAAAGTTTTTGCCAACAGTACATGTTATAAAAGGATGTATTCCAGCAAAAAAGCCCAACATCATTGCATTTTGGTAACTCCTACTGCAGCTACAAACAGGATGGACCGTGAAATGTGTTACTGCCTCTTTGTGAGAGGGCACCGGGCACAAGCCTTGACCAGCGAGGAGCGTTATGCAGGATTAAGGTCAAGCCAGCAGGCCATAAGCAGCTTCCCACGACACCCGTATGAAGGCCCTGATGGGGAAAAGCGCAGGGACTGGACAGCCCTGTCATTGACTAACGTTCTTCCCCTTGGAATACGCTGCTGGGCTGACGTGAAAAACCTGAGCCTACTGCACCCAGCGAGAGGGAAGTGCCACCTCCGAGGCGTGGGGGTGAGACACGTACCTGGTTTTGCTTTATTTACCACTTGGGAATCCTTTGGCCATGCGGGGGGCTGTTGCCTGCTCTTTTCGACGCTCACAGTACACTGCGAGTTAATTACTTGCTTATAAAGCAGAAGTCCTTTCATTTTAGAAAGGGGAACGGACTAACCCTGTGTTACGGTCCGGTACAGAAATGCAAATCAGACTGTACTGCAGCAAAAAGCTGCCCTCGCCGCCCCTTCACCCTGTCCTGCAGCCAGTTGTACGAGTTTTGTGCCTTGGATAACTTCCCTCTTTGGCTGAGTCACATGTTTTGCAATTTTTTTTTCCAAGCTTGTTTGCAGTTGTGGTATGTGCATCAGAGAATTAGCCCTTTGGGAGAAAGACTGAAATACTTGACCTCTATAAAACTATTTGTAAAAGTGAGTGAAATCAGGACCTCCCTGAAAAACAAACTTTGCAACCAGCTAAGCTAGGTGTGTATATATTTTTTATTTGCAGATGCCTGAGTGACTGCATAGATGTCACTAGCTATGACAGGTACTCAACACATCCTGAATTGAGAGAGAAAAATCTTCTTTTTTTCTGGTGCAAATACCATCTCTGCAGTATATGGCCATTAAAGTTTACATTCTATCTGCCCCTTAATCTCCGACACATAACTGCAAAGTTCCATAGACACAAGTCTTTCCAATCCCATTGAGGTGAAACACCAAGCTGCTCTACTTGGCCCATGGAAGTTCCAAGCCACTCTGGAGAGCGAAAAATCACCATCAAATCAAAAACAAACGTTAGCATTTTTCAGAGGGAACATTCCGATTTCAATGAGAGTTAAAAGAAAAGTATGTATGGGAACAAAGGCAGACATTGAGAATTTAAATTACTTTTATAGGATTACAGATTTTATGCAATCAACAATATCCAGATTGTTCAAGCCTGAGACATAAAACAAATTTTAAAACTCTATAAACAAATTATGCTTCGCAACTGAGACTATCATTATAGAATATGTTTCTCTAAGGTATAATAGTTTCATGCCTCTCATGCAATACTATTAATGATAATCTGTTCTTTGTTGTTGTTTTTGTTAGCAGGTTACTTTTTGTAACCTGAAAACAAATTTCTGTTTTTTGAATACTAAATGCCTGAACTAATTGAATTGAATACTAATTCCCTGAACTCCCCCATGATTTCTGTTATACCAAGACATTACAAAGGAAACAGAAGTTTAAGCCATTCTGAGTAGTTACTATTTGTAAAAGGCTGGATTGCTGCTATAAATATAAATGGTTAAACTACTCCAGTGGCTTAGATGCATAAAGCCCATTTTCAGCCACTCCTAACATTCAAAATACCATAACCGAGGTTCTTAAAAATTTACGGGAGGCAGATAATCCTTGCACAGATTGCATTGCATGCTACATCACTTTTTTAAAAAATAACATATTAGAAGAAAAAAAAAATCACCCTAAAAATTTGTAAAATCAATACAGAAAAGGAATTTATTTTCCTTGAAAGCTGGCACCTGAAAGAAACTGAGATAAAGGGTACAAGTTTCAAAAACTTCTCAGAAGCCTCTTGAAAACCTATGTCTGATTTTCATTAGCAGTATTTAAACTCAGAAGTTTATAATCCATAGTGTTAGTTTTATTTACTCTTCAAATGATCACTGGTTCTCACCAAATTGCTGGTCCCTCAGCCACTGGCCAAGAAGCCCAACACTTCCCACTAACCCAACCCGCTGTGGGGAGTGTGAATACAGGGAGGATCTTTTGCTTGGTTCCAAATTCTCAAAAAAAAAAAAAAAAAAAAAAGGTTTTATAGTTTTGCGTGACACGAGCTCCGTGGCATGTGAAAAAGCAGCGCCGAAGCATCTTTCCAACATCTCCATTCCACCAGGGATGCACAATGACAGTCTCTCCAGGTATTTTATTAAAAACTTTTTAAGAGCTCAGGCCTGTTTCCACAAGCCGCTCACTTTAACACACATAGTTAGGGCTGGAGGGAAGCAGAAAGGGCCTATCCTGTCCTTACCAGGGATCTCACTCCAGGAGCTCTGCAGAGTTAACCCAGCACAGCAAAGTCCTCACCTGCTTAACCCACCTGCCTACAAAGGAAAAAAGCGCTCAGTAACAGATCCAACACAAGACTAATTTAATTTTCCTCTCATAACAAATACAAAATTCTCCCAGTTGGAGAAATCATCATCTTCACATGTTTAACATATGGAAAGAGGGCTGAAGTCCCTGTGAGCTGTTACAAAAATGACATTTTAGCTCTTTTAATATCATGCTTAACTAATGTAAATATTTAAAAGTGGTTTGCCAGCCTTTGCCAATATGTGGAGTCCTATATATTTTCCTGCAGATCTTCCTAGAGCAAAGTTAAGTCTACTGACATTAAGCTTGTTTCCCTCATATCAAAAAATCTATTAAAAAGAAATAATGACCTCAAGGTGGTCCCTGGTACAGTCTGAATTAGGAGACTGTTTTCTCAGCCCCTGGCACAAGAAGATATGAGGAAACGTTTGCAGCCTCCTGAAAGAGGGAATCTCAAGGGCAAAGCGGGTTCTCGCTGCCCGTTGGGGAGCCCCGGGGAGGCCGAGCGCGGGGGAGCGGGTGCACCGCGTCCATCGTGGCCGTGGCCACGGTCCGCGCAGGGAAGGGGGAACCGCGGCGGCTCCTGGCCCCGGCAGAGCCGCGCCGGGCCCGGCTGCAGCGCGGCGCCCGCGGCACCGACCTGGCACCGGCACTGCCAGCCGCGGCTCGGCCCGTGCAGGCCCAGACCCGCCGCTCTGCTCCCAGATAGATAGAACCTGCTCTCAGGGCGTTATTTAAGATAAACCTCCCTCAAAACGGGCTGGGGTCTGTCTTTCCCTTATCTGCTCCTGGATCAAGGAATGGGCAGTCAGATCCCTCAAGAAGGCTTCTGCCAGTGTTCCAGGCATAACGCCTGGAAGTGCCCTCCTCTCCAGTGCAGCAAGGCACTTCCATGGGTTAGTTCTGTTTATTGCTAAGCCCTCAGCTAGAAAAACAGCCTGACAGAGGCTGGTTTTGGCCTCTTTTTTTCCAAAGTTGCACTGGAGTGTGCTAGGCAGTCCAGGGTTACTCTTCTGCAACCTTCCCTGTTTAGTCCAATTGTACAGCTGCTGGAAAACTTGATAATCCAATAGCAGCTACTTACATGTAATTATTAATAAATAAGTCATTTTTCATCTGTAACAATGGTGAGACTAACCAAGATACTTTTAGTTTTGAGTACTGAATGTGCTCAACATTGTCAAAATCCACCAACTCAAGATTTTGAGCCTATTCTGGAAATGAAGGCACTTGGAGAATGTTTAGGTATCCATGAGGAAGGCTCAGCCCAACTCCCAAGGTGTTGACGGCAGCTGAGGATAGGACTCTGCTGCAAGCAGGTACCAAAAGGAGGTGAGGTTACTACAGCGTGAATGGTCACACAAACCACGGAAATCACCTTGGGTCCTGGGTGTTTACACATACCTGTAGCTTCTGGATGGGGTCTATGGCACTTACACTCATCCTTGCACGACAAGTTTAAAACAACGACTGGTGATGAACTACCCTTACACACCAGCAGGGCTGCAGTACAGATGGACTGAGGTCACCGCACAATCAGTAAAGCTCTCGTGGAGGCAGAGGTGAGTTTTGGCCTCCAAAGGTCTATTCCCTCTCCCCAGCACCCAAGAACACCATTTTTTCATGAGGAAAAAAAATAGTAGGGACAGATGTTCACCCCAATATGAGGCAGCAATTCAAACACCATGGATGCCTTTCAAGACAAACAACAGTCCTTTTCACAAGCATCTATTAAATACAGGGTCCTATATCCCATTGCAATGGTCTCCATGCTCATTTCAACCTAGTTATTTCTATAATTTTCAAAAGATCCATTTCCTTGCAAAAAAGGGCGAAGAATTGAACAAGTAAAAGATGGTGGTGGCCTTCACTTCAGTGTCCATGACAGCAAGTCGTTTCCCTGGCAGCCCATGCCCAGTCTGAGGTCCCAGCTCTGTTCTGGTACAGGCACATTTGTCAGTGAATCGGACTGATATCAGCCGGGAGTAGGAAGGGACCGAGACAGGGCTCGGCAGCTGCTCACTGCCACCACATACCTGAGCAGCTTCACAGTTTCCTGCTCCAGGAGAAGCTAAGTAGCAAATAAATACAATTCCATTGCCTTTTCTTCTCTTTTTTTTGAAGCACCAGTAAATAGGTCACGAGACAGGAGTGAGAGAGAAGATTACATCTCTGCTTGCTTTAAGCAAAACATGTAAATTTAAAAAACGAAAACAGTACCCAGGAGACAGGAAGCCCACACAGAAGGCAGAATATTAACATAAACCGTGAAACATGCTCGCCGTTCATGAGTGTTTCCTCATCTGGTAACACACAGCAAATCGCACTGGACTCCGAGATCTACCTTTCCTGTCATGCTGTTTTCTGGGGGCTGCTACCAGATTCATGGTACTGCAGAGCTATACAATTGCAATTTCCAAAAAGGAGGTAAGTCAAAAAGTAAATTTTTTACTTGAAAAAAAACACGTACACTGCCTTGGAAAATGTAAATTCAGACATAACAAAATATATATATATATTATCTGAGTCAATTTCTGCTCTTTCTATTTCTATGCATATGGGAGCTGAAATCAGATCTGCTTAAGTCTTATTAATAGAAAAAAACACAAATATGAATAATGAAATAAAAAAGGAAAAAAAAAAATCGCATGCTGAGACAAGTTAGAAGAACGATAGGCTGTTTTTAGTTATCAACAGATCTATCCCAGGTCTTCTCATAACTGGATATTTTATTCTATATAGAAATACCTTTTTCCTGAGTTTCAGAGAAAGTTCTGTCTTACATTTCCTTCTGTCAAATTAATATTCAAAACAACTTTTCCCCTGCAGCTTCTGATAAAGTTGTAGCATTTTCTCTTTTCTCTTTCAATTTCACTATAAGGCACTCTGAGATTCCAGAATAAAATACCCTAGATCTGCATTCTCTCAAGTCAGTCTACAGCAGAATTTGCCAAATTTATCACCTGGCCTTCAGGATAGGAAAAAAACACACACACAAAGAAAACAAAACCTAAAACCAAACAAAGCAACCAAACAAAACCAAACAACCAAAAGGAAGAGACCTATCGAGGCACAGACAGAGCCATGTGCATATAAGCATATGTAGGTGCATATAAGCATATGTAGACAAGCACAAGAGATTTTTATTTTAATCACAGTTTTGGCCCTGAATAGAGTTCACATAGCCCACCACAAAATTGCTCTTGAAATTACTGGGGAGATGTTTGGAGGCTGCAGTATTTGAGAACTGTGTAAAAGTCTAAAGTAATATATTTAAATGACAGACAGATTCAATTGCTTTCTGAGACTCATACAGGGCCAGCTCCAACTCCCTCCAATATTTACGGACTTGAACTGCTGACAAGACTTTGAGACAAAAGATAAAAAGTTATTTAATTAATCTCTCATTTTTAGTCAGTAACTGTAAATACTAGAAGAGCGACTACTCGTTATCACTGACGAGCTTGCAGTTAGGCCTGGGTGATACGAGAAGGCACATCTTTTCATCAGAAACAAAGATATACCAAATAAAAATGAAGAATTTTGTCGCAGAGAAGAAGAAAAAAAAAAAGACCTTAAAATATAACCTAATCCCTAAGGAGATTTGTTACTAGAAATGGAAAGTTTCCACAGTCATATCAGTAGCTGGTCTGTAAACCAAGACAGAGCAAAGCAAACAATCAAGGTCCCCATGCTCCCAGACCCTTGATGATTGAATATCTTCTTGTGTTTCTCTTCACCTGAAAGCAAACTACTACATACATGAAAAATGGGGGGGGAAGAGGAAAAAAAAAAAAAAAAAAAACACAACTCATGGTATTTTGGTTCTCCTGAGCACTTCCTGACAAAATCTAGATGATAACAGTAAGTTTTAGGAAAGCTGCCTCCAGCTTAGATTTGTCTGCTTGTGTGTTTCAGGAAGATATCATGAACATCTAGACCTATGTCTGAAAGCTGTCCCAGACACTAACTGCCTCTTGTATTAAAGGATTTGAGCTGATCCAAGCGAATGGCCCATTACATAATTTCCAGCTGGGAAGTTGTGAACAACCAGCTCTCTGGTGGTACCGAGATGGGCTTGGTAAAAGCAGAAGTTGTGACTTTCTGAGCTGATCAGGTAAATCTTGGTGTGGACATTGCATGCAGACATTCTCCATTTTGCATTTGTCACTAGCCGAAGCTCCCAATTTGTGCCCAGCGTGACAGGGACTCCTGCGCGGGGACGCTGCAGGGCTGCGAGCAACAACGTGCACCAGAAGCTGCAGGCAGCACGAATCAGCACTTTCAAACTGCCTACACTAAGGGTCCCTGAGCCACTTAGAAAAACCTATGGCGAGTGATTTGCTATTTTGCCTTGTCATAAATAATGTTACATTTTCTTTACAGATCTTTTGAATTTTTCCTTTGGGAGACTTGGGGGCTTTAAAGGCATTAGTTTCTGTTTGCCAAACTTGTCCTTATAAATGAGGATGTTCATTAAAATAATGTTAAGTGATGAGCACTATAATTAGGACACATTTAAAATGCAGTGCCTCTAAATCAAAGACTACCCAAGATGATCTCTTTTTTGTTAAGATATAATTTGAAGGAGGCTTACTGTTAAGCTTAAAAAGAATGTTATTTTCCAGCTACATCTTCCCATTAAGGCAGTGTACAGACCATAAACTGGCTCCTTCTATTTGACATTTTTTCACATGCTTTGGGCATCACGTCTCCCACTAGTTATTATATTAATTCTTCAGCAAGAACACTGAGCTTGCTGCGTAATTTGCTGCTGCTGCAAGCAATAAAGGAAGGAAAAGTCACAACTCTGTTGAGATGTTGCCCAGGTTACAGCACTTGTAGTTTATTGCACTAGAGACAAAGGCTCATTGAGGATACATTAGTCAGACACAAGCAGCTTGAGGAGATATTAACTAAGGTAAGTGTAAACACACTGGAGATATTATAACTTCAAGTCAAGGACCATCCCTATAGCATTCTCAGTGCTCTCCAGTGGAGCTCCCTCGGCAAAGCAGTTTATCATTTAAGGGCCAGGTGTTCACTTTTCATAGAATCACAGGTTAGTTGGGTTAGAGTCCTGCAGAATATGTGACCCAGCCCCCTGCAGAAAGAGGTCACCTAGGAGGTCACATTGCCCAGGATCATACCCAGGCAGGTTCTGAATATCTTCAGGAATGGAGAACACACTATCTCTTTTGGTAGCTTCTTCCAGTGTTTGACCACCCTCACAGTGAAGAAAAGTTTTCTTATGCTGACAGAATTCCCTGTGTTTCAATTTCTGCCCAGTCTTGTCCTGCCACTGAGCATCCCTGAAAAGAGTCTGGCCCTGTCCCCTCTACACTCTCCTTTCAGAAGGGTGTTTATACACATCAGTGAGATCCAGTCCTGCATCTGACATCCACTCCACTAGTGACTGGCCTCCAGGTGGACATCGTACTGCTGATCATGACCCTGCAAATCAGCTGCAGACCAGTCAAATTTTAGTCTTTGAATGTAGAAGTTGCTCAGAACAACCTGCTTGCTTCCCTCGTTACCACAACAGAGCGCTAGTAACGTAGCACTCTCCAGCTCCGAACTGTGATATCAGATGAAATGCTTGGTCATATCTAGAATAGGCATCTCAGAGCAGGAAAGAGACTACTGCACTGTGCTGTGCTCAGGAAATACCTGCTGTCATGAGAGCCAGTGCCTCACATTATTTAATGCTTCATAATCACCAGTCCGTTTATCCACACAGCATCCTGGAGAGGTAGGAGCTGCCAGTAGTCCCTTCTCCTACGCAGGACTGAGACACAAGAAGTTAAAGCAATTTGCTGTAAATTATGCAGAAAATCTGTGGCAGACTTAAGAAGCAAGTCCAGCTCTCCAAATTTCTAGTGCTAAAAGACAGTGATGTCATAAGGACAGACCAGCCACAAACAAGTTTTTGTTGAAAAGACAGTTTCTAAACAGGTTTGGAGATGGCAGGGGAAAGTCGTTTGAGAATTGGGAATTAGAGTGCCAGATGAGACTGCTTACTATTTTATACCGTATAAAAATACCATTTCATTCCATTACCATATAATTTAAAATAATTAAAGGCTTAGAAACTGACCCCAGTGTTTAGTCACTCAGTTCCAGCTGGCTGTAATGTCTGTCATCTGGCCGACATCAAAGGCAGCACCTTGTAATAGTCACCTTTGCCAAGACAACATGGAGAGAATTAGTTATGCATTTTGTTGCACAGCAGCTTATTACTACCCGTACCCAAAATTCAACACCTTCCTGTGACAATTTGATAAACAGAGTCCGATTTTGTTCTCAGTCACACCAGGCTGTGATGTAGGACCACGCTAATGGAAATCGAGGAACCTATCAGCTGCATTTAGAATTTTGACCTTATTATTTCTGTTTCTTTCCTAAATCTGTGCAGTAGTTCACAAGTCTGTCCTTGAGTTTCTTTGCTTCGTTGCTGCCCTCTCGCCCCGTCTCCTGGCAGCTCCATGTGCCACACGCGTTCCCTGCACTCGGTGCAGACATTTGTGCAGACACCTGTTAGGACGCCAAGGATTCACCGCGCAGAAAGGGGCTCTGCCAAACGCAGCCTCCTTGGCGGAGAAGCCGCTCGGCCCTGCGTGTTTGCAGCTGTTCTGGTCCTTGTTCTATGCCTTTTCCTTCCAGGAGTTTCCAAAAGCATACGGTAAATACGCCAGAAGGGGAAGAACAGAGAAATAAGCAATGGTAAAAAGCAGGAATAAACAAAACTGAAGGAAAACATGCAAAGCTAGAGTAAACTAAAAACAAACAGGCAAGAAGTTCTTCAAACAAGTAATATAAAAATAATCCATCTCTCCAAATCATCCTCGTCCTTGAGAATTTATTATTTGTGTAATTAAAAAAAAAAAAAAAAGGGCATTAGTCCACAGAAGGATCTGGCCACACGTAGTAATAAAATTCCATTTTTTATGGGCTACTTTGACATAAGGAAATTGCAGGGAGCCTACAAGTGCTCATTATGACCTGGTGGCTGTGGAGGGTTACAAACAGGCTGGTTGTCAGACAGCTCCATTATATGAGCATTCAAGAGCATTTCACTGTATCTTAGCTATGCAACAAAAGATTTTGATGAAGGCAACAAAGCTCTGTGCTGCAAGATGTAAGCTGATAGCCTGCAGGTGTGAGAGAAAAAAAAAAATGTAAGCACACATTTTTTCCTCTCTTTTTCTTTCTCACCCTGCCCCTCTTTCTCTTTATGCACTTTTTTTTCTGTTTCGTCTTCAGCTGGTTCACCAGGTGTTATCTAATGCCAACAAAACAGATACCTATCTAACCAGTGGGCTCTCTCAGCATGACAACATATATGTTATTTTGCTATGAAATACAAAGGCGATATAATACTAAAAATGAATACTTGGGCAGATCATTTGGGGCACCCTACAATTCTACAAATTTAAGGTCCTACTACGCAGCAGGAGTAGAAGACATCAGAAGCTTGATCCACTGGCTTGTGGCATTCTTAGTGCCAAGACCTTCATGGAGCTCACAGACTGTATTACTGTGACTATGGGCTCAGGAACTTCGCTTGCCTAAAAGTCTTGCTGATTTTTTTTTTTGTTGGCTGATGATTCTAGTCGCATCATCTTCCACTCATTCAGAAGTGGTCATGAAGTATAAGTTTTAATAATCAAGCTTGCATTCACAATCACTAACTCAGCTTCTAAAAGTTTAATGGAAAAAGTCCTCTTCTCCACTTCAATTCATGCCGTAGAGTCCTGCTCAAAACCCCAGAGAAAAGGGCACAAAGCACTGCCAAACTTTGGATTAAGAGCATAAGAAACTTGATTCTGATGTCTATCTCTGAAAAACGTAACAGTTTGTCCAGGTAGAAGAGCTTAACACTTGCTCATTAGCATCATGTGTAATAAAAATACTCTTCCAGCCTGGAATCTCTGAAAGCACTGAAGCTTGTTCCACCAGTCACATATCCTTATCAAGCACAAATAAATTCTTTCTAAATATTCCCAGCCTTATACATGATTACAGACACTGAACTGAGTTCTTGTATCGACACATATAAATCCAAAACATTTTGACCGTGTCCTACATAACAACCAAATGGCTCCTGTTTGTATCTGCAATGCACTTAGTCTTTAAGGAAACATGGAAAGAGGAAAAGAACACTACAGAAAAGAAAAATGGCCTCAGCATAAGGAAGTGTACAGCTACTCTGGAGATCTGCATCTGCTTTCTGCACTCATGTGCATAATTTTTTAAATAAAAATAAAATTAATGTCTTCTACTTTGGTACTATCTTCTGGGTGATATACACTGTTCAGGAAACAATCTCTACTAGTTCTCATGCAACATTTAACACAATAGACTACAACCTTAGTTGGAGACTTGATGTAAGTGATAAAAATTAAATAATATATGTATTTGTAAGGTCCCATAAAACTATTCTCACATTTCAGTACAGATTTCTCATCTCTCTCATTTACATGGTCTCAAATATAAGTAAATATCTTTGCCAATCTGTCTTCTACAGTCTTTCAGCTGTAGGGTTTATTTTAACATTTGTGACCTGTAATCACCAGAAAACATGGATCTTGGCAATGCAAGACTTTAAACTATACAGTGCTATGCAAGCTAAGACTGAGCAAAAACAACTCAGCTCCCAGGAATGTTGGGACTGAAAGGAGCACGGGAAGTCATCTGAGAAAATACTTCTCAAAGAGTAAATATGCTTGGAGTATTTTGTCCTGGAATCTGAGGAGTGTTTCTGGTCTGTAGGGAGAAAGAGAGACTTAGCCTATTTCAATGAAGGGCAATTTCATGCAGTGACAGCCATTTTAAATGGCAGGTAACCCATTTTACTTTGTCCTAAACACAGCAGCAGGTTCACATTCTTTAATCAAATATGTAGTTTTGGTCGCTGTAATCAGCCTACGCCCAGTGCAATCTTACATTCACCTTGCAAGCACAATGTCTTCAAGTCTGTGATCCTCCCAGAAAGATTTTGTTCCACATTAAAAGATGTTACCACCTCTATCTCAAGTCAAATACTCATTTGGCAGCAACTCCTTGACCTCTTCGAGCCAGCATGATTTCCCACCAACACTATGCTTGGTCTGAGCCATCAGTCCCCAACCCTAAACTAGTGCTCTCCCTTTAGGCCTACCATAGAAAGGCAGATCAATTTAAACTGGACACCAGACTGCTCTCAGCACTGATGAAAGAGCTGATTGATATCAGGAGCCTGGATACTCCTAAATGCAAGTTTCTGTTGGCACAGTAGCTCCTTGCATGGAGTTCCTAGACAGGCGAGATACAACAACAAACAGATACTAACTCGCCTCTGCAGAACTCCCACCGTAATCACCGAGAGATTTAGGTGAATAAATACTGACTGCATGCTGATACTGGTCTTTGGACTCAATCTAGATTTAAACTCCCTTTTAGTAGCTATAAAGGAAAATTCGGTTTACATATAAAATTGTCCTTCATCCTTTCCTCCTTCAGGTTCCCAATCTGCCACCAGGCCATGCAGGCAGCATCCAGATAGGTACAAATCCCCTATGCAACTGCACACACATTTCAAGACTTTTACATGAAATTAGGTGGTGGACTGAGTCAAACAAGCTACTATTTACTCGCTGCTAATCATTCAGCGCTGAAGTGCTCTTTGTAATAGATGCTGAGAGTCAAGTGCAGCAGTAATAAAAATAACAGCAATTTACTCGTTTTTATGTGCATGCTGAGGATCTTAGGCTAAGTTCTGCCTCATGCAAAATGGGACAGGAAAGGGAATTAAATTAAAATCAAGGTGCTTGAGCAAGACAGGGCCGCAGCGAGTAGCATCCATGGGTGTTCATCCGAGGGGCTGATCCCTGCGGCACCAGCGGGAGCCGCGCGCGGAGGAGCCGGCATTCCCCGGCCGTGCAAGCGAGGGGACACAGCGCGTGGCACAGGGAGCGCGGTCAGGACGGCCCCGCGCAGGACGACCTGGGCTCATGTTATTGTTAATAGCCACAGGCCCCAGCAATTCAGCCCGCTGTGTCCGCAACGGGCACGCTGGAATTGGTGTCTGGAAAAAATACATATCTGCTTTAGCATATGATCAGCAAATTACCATGGTATTAGCGTCCCAGCACTTCTCCTTGTATAAAACTAGCCCTTCTGCACAGCAGAGAACAAGACAAGTAATGCTGGGTATGCAAGTGCCCGTAATGCTGGGTGTGCTGCAAACAGAATAGAAGGAAGGTCCTTGCCCTAGAACAAGTATCACAGTGATTAGCATCTAGTTTTAAGATAAATGTATAAAAGTATGACTAAAATAACCAGCATGAGAAATCAGAGTTATATACTATGAAACACCCCTGGTTCCAGAACTAACGCCTCAAAAATTTAGGCCCTTAGAGCTTTACTCTCTTCACCTATCTTCTAACCCATATTTAACTTGTCAGCTGTGCTATTTACAATTCCTCCTTTAAAAGCTTGACAATGCAGCCCTTATGAAAAAATAATGTCAAAATATTCTTGCATTGCAACGATGACACAAAAATAGCATAAACTGCTCTTTACAAGGAAGCGCTGTGATTTAGCCCTCATTTGTTTTCATTTATATAGCACTTAAGAGTGAGTACAGGTCAAAACTACTTCAGAAAAGTGACTATTATTAGCAAGCACCTTTTGTTCCTCAGCAGAAATGAAACATTACTCTAAGTATTACATATTCTGAAAAAAAAATGAAAATCATACATAAATAAGGCTTCTGGATCACAGTAGTTAAAGTTATTTTTTAATCAAAATTTCTGCCAATAGCACACTACTGAGTGATCTGCCTAGAACAGATACACACTGGAGAAAAATATATTTCCAGAAGCCAAAAGTGAGGAACGCAGATCAAACAGTAACGCACCATTCTGCTTCTTGAAACCCCACAGATCAAAGTCACAAGCCCAGCAAACATGTTTAATACGCTCTTTCATAGTTTGTTTTCAGAAGAATTTAATCTGCCATGTGCTACTAACACGCAAAGACTTCACTCTTGGTAGACTGAAGTTCCCAGCGTTTGCTCTGAGCTGCGCACTATGATGCCGAAGCGGATGGACACATCCAGAGCCTCGGCATACCAAAAGCTGCTGACTGAGTAGACGCTAGGTCTGGACTGGGACTCTAAGACCCAACCAGCCACTGAGAGAATACAGAATTGGAAAAAAGCTTGGTTGCACATTGGACTTTATTTAGCATCCCAAGCATTCAAAGATGGAAAATAAAGAGTGTTGCAACTTCACAAATCACTGAGTAACAGCAGATGCCTAAGGAGAGAGGAGGAAGATGCTCTACTGCTGCCTTCCCTGCTTTGATTGAGGGGGAAAACAAAGCGGAGCTCCCACGGCTGGGAAGTTTTTCCAGCAAGACCGGCCTTCTCCCGAGGACTTCCAGAGGAGCAGGATGTCACGTTGAACTACATCGGGAAGGAAAACCACAAAAAGCAGGGCCTAAAAGCAAGAACTGGGGAGTGGGAGCTGCGTGCCACCCAGCTGACTGAACTGAGGATTTTTTTCCCCTTAAATGCAATACCACAACATAAAGCGATTTCAACACCACCTTTTAAAACATACTCTTTATTGAGTATGAGTGTTTCTTGCCCTCTGTAACTCCAGGGATTTTAAAAGACAAATACATTAATATCAAGAAATAAAACGTTAAGTAAAAACCCTACAAATTGATAGCAGGCTGTCCATCACACTTTAACTTTGTTTCTTCTTAAAAAAAACAAACATTACACAGGGCAAACATCACTGCAACAATTTCCTGCCACCACAGCAAAAGGACCAGGTGGAACAAGCCACAAAACATCCCTGACTTAGTGCATTCTCCATAGCATTGCCTTGTTATAAACTCCCACCTGCAGCTCGGTATATTCCTTAACAATGTTCATTTCATAGCTTGCACTCTATCAGTAGCAGCCTTCAGAGCAATCCTGTTCATGAAAACATACCCCATAGTGCTCTCCAACCACAACACTGAACCCTAGCGCAGGGCTGTTCATAAAAGCAATCACAAAAACAGTATGTAAATCAAATACCTTGGCATTATCAACAATAAGATCATCACTATGTGCAAAAGCTCTACTGCGTCCCTCCCATCTTCGCTAACGCACCTCGATGCTCTGCCAGCTCTCGGAAAACCCGGAGAAGGGCTCACCAGGAGAAGCCCAGCAGGACTGCCTGATAAAGAAATCCAGTTCACCAAAAACGTGCGTTCTTCCTCTTCTTTCCACACCGGTTTCAGCTCAAATGTCTCTGGATCGCACCTTCGACAAGTGTTAACTGGCCTAGTTGCACCGAAGCCAGCTGGAGTCATTTACATTGACTAAAAACTTGGTCCACAGCTTTTTCCTTTTACCTCGTTCTGTTTCCTACACAGTCCTCCTGCACACGCAGCCCCTGGAGCTTCCTCAGGGGCTCCGGAGTGAGCCCAGCCGCTCCGGGAGCGCGCGGAAACGCTGCTTTGGTGGGCAGCAAGGCTGGGAAACGGGCACATCTCCCACGCACAGCTCACACCGAGCACCAGCATCTCCACTCTAGCCGCATACAAGTGTCTCTGCTGAATTTTAAATACATCTCGCTCTTTCTGGGTTGTGAGCTGCAGGAAGAAGGAAAGAGAAGGGTCCTTCCTACGTGCCCATGTGCATGCGGATGCACATCCTTGCTCCATAGCACAGTTACAAAATTTCCAACAAATTTTGCTTTATGACAAACTACCATGCTTATCTGTGATTTTAACACCAGTATTTTCAGTAGCACGAAGCTTTGCCTTAGGCTTATCCTTCTCACTTTTTTTTCCTTTTGGGGATTAACTTTTAGTTTCTAGAGACAGTTTAAAAGAAAACCTCCCTGCTTTGTGAGTCCATAAGGTGAGAAGAAAGGGGATTTTTTCCCAATGCCAAAAAAGTATTTATAAAACTTTTTTGTGCACAAATAACAAAACTATTATTTTAAAAATATTTTTTAAATATTATCTATTTTTGCATTGGGGAAGGTACCCTCTAACGACACGAAAGGGTAGAATTAGAAACGCCAATCTCCAAAAATGGACAGGTTACATAAGTAGTTCAGAATAAAACTATCCATGATTATGAGAGCTGCTCTGCCCTCTCATTGAGGAAATTGTTCAAAAGCCTCAGAAAACACTTCTTCAGCGCAGAGAGCAGAGAACCGTGTCCACAAGTGTTTGTGCACAAACGTAGTATCACCGAGGGGAACGTTCCTCTTTGACGTCCATGTCACCAACTTGCTTCTTTTGAAACAACTGCTCATGTACCCGGCAGCCGTCGTGCACTGTAATATGCAGAGAGAACTGCTGCTTTAGGAATATATAATTTGCCATATGCATTCAAACCATCCAACCCCTGCATCAGGAATCCAGTTATTCTGCATATCAAATACAAGGCTATACTTAGAAAAGAGCACATTGAAGATGTGTGATATATATGTACAACTAAACTACAAATAAATGCAAATAAGCACACTACAAATAAACTAAACAACAACAAAGCCCCAGGCAACATCATTAACTTTGTTCAACAATAACCACTGTACTAAAATATACATGAATAAATTTTCTAGCACTATATATGTTTCATTTGCTTTAATTGCGAAGCCCATGTATATTGCTTATTTTTCAATCTGAGCTAACTGATAATTGTAATTTCCATAGGTGTTATTATGCTAAGATCTTACTTTAAAAATACACATCAACATTTGTTGGTTTCTAATTTCCATCTATAGTAGCCCTTTTTATTTTTATGTGTGTAAAACTTCTTGCAATTGTATAATAATTTTATATAAACATTTTATGTGTGTACATATACATAGAAAAAACACTGTAGTCTTGATAGCACATTGACATTGCTTTTTTCATGCTCTATTTTGCATGGCAAGTGGCCTGAGCCAACTGTGCTCCTCACATGAGAAACACTAACAGTGAATGAACGGTGCATGAAGGAGGGACGGAAGAAAGGAGATGATTTTCACTTTCATATTTATCAAGAACTGATCTTATTCAAACCATCAACAATACAATTTAAGAATGTCCTTTGGAATAATTAGCAGTAATCTCCAGTAATCTCCTGTACTCTTCTTGACTTTTCCTCTAGTTCAGTTGCAGTTCAACCCGCTTTTGTACCTGAACCCGATTAGCCTCCAGGACTTCAAACACTTTTTCGAAAAAGTAAAGTCCAGATTCAAATAATTTAATTTTATCATGTTTTATTCCTATTCCAGAGTGGCAAAATGGATTTGTATGTGTACACACATCCCTGTGCAGCTCTCAATATCTTTCACACGTAGTTTTCTGCACCTTTGGCAGACTCACCTCAAAAGCTGCTGATCAGAGTGGCAATATACAGTTGTTCTGCCCACATACTGCCGAAGAAGTCTGCTATGGACATGAAATCTTTTCTCCTTATATAAGGCAGATAGAATGTACACCTCAGTGTGATTGAACACATATGCAATAGAGAAAACTAAGCAAAACTACACCTTTAAAAAGAAAAGCCTGGTAGGGATGTTTGCGTTGCCTAGAGGCATGGGGCCAATAGGTTCCAGAGGATTGGGCACTTAGGCTAATCATCAAATGGGTATAAAGTGGTGTCTAATCATTTACTCCACTTAATAACTCAATGCTGAGTGCACATATTTCTTCGATTAACTTCTAGTCTCTCTCTTGGGCTGCCAAGATCTTGGTTAACTTTTAAAAGTTGCTTGAAATAGTAGGTTGATAAGGGCTTTGCAGAGACAACATAAGGCCTGGCTTGACTTGACAACGGTGAAAGCACAACGAGCTCTTTCACAACAGCTCCCTGCTCTCCAGGCAGTAAAAAGGGGGACTTTTCTCCCACTCGAGACGAGGTAACAGATGTACTCATGCCAGCAAACACGTGCCTGCAAAAAATGTCTCCCTAATGACACATCTGTTGGCAATACCCCACTGACAATAAACACAGCGTGGTAAGGTTGTCAAACCTACCTGCTTATTTAAATAATCATTACTACACCTCAGGGCTTGGCGCTGAACCCCATTTCTCCCTCCTGACTTCCACAGAACCTCTCTTTGCTGAAACAGGCCCCGAGAGCCATCGCTGAACTGAGCACTGCCCTGTGTGCCTTGTAGTATTTTGGGTTTATCACCATCTATCAGCAATTTCGGAGCACATACCAATGCCCCACATTAGCTTGCATCTAGTAAGTTAATCATTACAGCTTCCCAAATAGCCGCTCATCCAAAGACATCAGACTTTGCAGGAAAAAAGTGGCCTATTAGACACTGTAACAGTGCAAGCTCTCAGGGATTTGTTAAATGATTCTTAGAAAATTAATTTGCTATAAATTAACTTTTTTTTTTTTTTTTTTTTTTTTTTTTTTTTAACAGAACTGTTCTTTTAATGTCTATTTTGGCATAAGATCTTAAGCCTGATTCAGCAAACATACAGCGCTCCTCCTCACATGACACTGAGGTTAAGCGAAGCTTATTCGTGTGAGAAAGGCTGCTTGCCTGGAGAAGTGACTGCAACAACTGTGATTTCCATTTTCCAGGCAGGGAAAAGAGGTTCACAGTCATTTAATCTATGAGCATATGTGATGGGAGTTGCAAAAGAGTTTAGCATGCGACGGTCAAAAAATGTCAGGAGTTTCCACTTCCATAGCATTTGATAGAGAAGCAGGGCAGTGCCAAACACTTTTAAAAGGCTTGCACTCCACGCAAAGCTGAAGTGGAAACAAACATCCAAATACTCTGTAAGCTACATTTGCCAAGGGGTTAAGTTTGCCTAGGGGCTTTTGAGATCACGAGCAGGACACCTAAAAGACAGACCCCTCCTTTAATTAGACAGAAGAAAAAACCCATAAAATAAATAAGTATAAGGATTTGGTTTAACCAGGCGTTTTAAAGACAGCAACATAGCAGTCCCTTTTCTGAGAAATACATGGCAAGCTGCCTAGGATGACAAAACCAGCCCCATGGCACGAGCAGACCTGCCTATCAGCTAAGGCCACGACAGCCAGATCATCGTTTCTCCTAGCAGTTGCCACTACCAGTGATTTGCTGTTGCACTACGAACATTTCTCTTTCACAAATAAAATATAATAACATAAAATAAATTAATAACTCAGCTAAAATGGACAAACAAAATCATATCCAAATGACTGAGCAATTCTTCAAATAGAAACCTCCTATTTTTTATTCCATAGTACGCTGATTTACTCCTATATCTGCTTTTGTTTCCATCCTTTTCTTCACCAACTTTTTGACATTACTGCTAAAAACTCTGCCTTGGCCAGACAGAACAGATTTTATCTTGTGATACTTTCTGTAGTTTGAGAGAAAGAGAAAGAGAAAGAAAAAGAAAAGCTTCAGAAGTGTCTATTACATTGCATTCATTTGCCATAATAGTCTTCTTCTGGAATCAACTGGAAACATATAAGATGCTGCTATTTCTTCCTTTCGTTATCACATCTTTCATGTTATTTAAGAGTACAAAAGGTTTGTAGGTTTAAAAAGTAAAGCTGAAATGGAACTTTATCAATAAGATTCAAATTATCTATCTAAAAATGGTTCTTTTCCTCAAAAAAGTAGCTTAAGTCAAATGACTCCATTACTAGTGAATAATAATAGAAATATTAATTTATTCTTGATATGAAACACAAGCAGCAGCTGCCTGTAATTTTTATTCTACTTACATATTAATTCAAATGTGTTAGCAGTCACTAGCCTTGTATCTGTGCAACTAATTTGCTCCAAACTGATAAGGAAACTCCTAAATATTTCTTAATAATACATTAGTTTGAACTGCAGAGGAGCACAGATGAAGCAACAGGACCTAAAAAGCCCATAATATTCACTGTCATTAGTAACTGAATAATGCTCTCAGAATTGCCTGTTTTCAGGTATATTCTGTTCTGTTATGCTTTAATAAATTGATATTTGCTTCAACTGATTCAAACGTCTGCAAATTGACAAATAATGTATACAATTTAAGAAGTGGAATCCCATTTATCACAGAACTATAAAATATGTAATTGCATTACAATTTGAATCATGGATTTCATGTCTCCATAATCACACTGAAGAGATGTGATCGTTCGTACACCTGCAGTTTGGGTCTTTCAGCCTACAACACTTACCATATGTAACTTAAATTCTGATAATTTCTGCAAAGTCTTGGATGAAACATTCGGGTTTCATTCTGATATATACACCTAACCACAAGCAAGATCCTTTTCATGTTTAAAATTACACTTAAAATTAGCATTTAAAAATTATATTGCAGGTATGAAGATAGCACATTTACTTGAATTTATATACAAGAAGAGCAGGGAGATGAAAAGCATGTTACCAGGGCATTTATTTCCCAAGTTATTAGGGTTTTACATGTAAAGTAATACGCTTTCTTTTTTTCTCCAGACAGTCATTTTACAAACACAACATGAAGTGTTGATATTATTCTCCTGCCTGTGGCTTATCAATACAGAATTAGAGTTCAGCCTTCGTCTCCTTTAAAGGGAAAATCCTCACACCTGAAGAGTGGCTGTTGCAAGTGCACGCAGCCTGGTTTTCCCCTTAGATAATTCACTAGCTCATTAAATGAAACTGTTTCGGATGGTTCTTGCCGTGAGGCAGGTTTACTCTGCATGCCCATTTTACAAAAATAAAAGCATCGTACTTCAACACAAACACTCGTGCTGATCTTCATAATAAGAAGCCAGCTAGGGAGCAAACATCTCCCTCAGTAGTGGGAAAGTTACTCTGCTCTGGGGGGTTACTTACAGCAGTGATCCAAAAAGCTGCAATAAAAACAAGCTTTTAAATCAAAGCTTCTGCGGAAAACTCCAGGTTTTTGTAGTTCTGCCCTTTGCAGAACACGAGCAGATAACAGCAGATCTGGAGTAGGAAACTTTGCTTGAGTTCTCTGCTTGAGAACTTGTTCTCTTCGCTTGAGAGCTCTGTTCTTGAGCGACGCTGAGCTCTCAGTAAGCCCAAAGGGACTCAGACATCTGCACTCACTGGCCGCAGGTTTGAACCTCCTCCCTAAAGGGACTGTGGCTCGTCAGGACCCGGGGCAGATCCCGTGTCCGTGGCATCCTGCAGGGAAATGACCACAGCTTCCAAGGGAACACAAGCGGAGCTGGACCTCGCTCGCAGCGAGCGCTGCCAGTCGTGTCCTGCATTTAAAGCAAACACTTCTGCTGCGGGCAGAATGAGGGAGTTCCAAGAATGCAAAGAAAAGTAAAATTCAGAAAGAACAGCAACAAAATCAAATAAATGGGGAAGCTGGCCGCAGTTTAGACTGTGACTGTCAGTAGTCAGAGAGGCTCTGGAAAGATAACCTATTCTTGCTGAATTCAGCTTAGCACTGTCAGGAAATACATTCTTGAAGCTCACCTTTCTTTCTAACATAATTCTCCAACTTTCCCTCCCTGAAAATGCAGGAAAGGAGGAAAAGATATTCTAAACAGCATTTATACTTAGTGCTTAATATCTGTAGAAAACAAACAAACAAACAAAAACTCCAGTTACTAAAGCAACGATCACTTTTCTCGTTCTGCCTCATTTCGGTCTCCCATAAGAGTACTACCACTAGTAAACAACAACAACAACATTATCAGTCAGGCCCTTCCTCAGGGAAGCTTCCTGGATAAAAAAACAGGGTCAAACAAGTGACAACTTCAAAGCTCAGCTTGTCTTTCTGGTAACGTAGTGGGCAGAAACATCCCTTGCTGTAAGTGATATGCTTGACTGATAATTTCCTATTCTCCTTCATTTCTGAAGTAAGAGGGAAAAGCTACAATTACTGCTTGTTTCTGCCCTTTGAGAATTTTGCCAATAGTACCAAAGTAATTTAATTTCAGCAATATTGATACATTTTCGACAAGGAAAAATCCAGCAACATTATAAAAAAAAAAGACCTAAATAGGTCTTTTATAATATATATATATATATAATATATTATATATAATATATAATAAAGAAGAAGAAAAAACAAATATATATATATATATATGTATGACAAATTATATCGCCCAAGATTATGATAGCGGCATTCCAGAAACTGTAACTTGTACACAGATTTGTTGATTGAAATAGCATATATAACGAGAGCTAAATATTCTGACACACACTCGGAAAAAACACAGTGGATTGTCACTATCTGCTATGCCATATCACTGCCAAGCTGCCAAGTAGCACTGTATGTTCAAGACACACATTCTACCTTAAAGACACCAAATAGCAGAGGAAGATTCCCCTCGATGACCGGTTTGCCAGCTTCCACCAAATTAAAATATTGCAGATTTCACTGATACATACTTGCCGTGCAGTACAAGTCAATGTGCGACAGAAGGGCTAAGATGGCTCTAACAGTGACTGCATAATTCAGAATCAGAAATGATCCAGATGGTCAAGCAACCATAGGCAGAACAGCAAAAGCAGACCATGGCACTTCTCTGCAAGCCTCCCAACAAATTCCTGATTCCGTTCTTCTCGCTATGTTTTCCAGAAGAACTTTTATTCTCATTTCTTTTCCAGGTATAAGCTATTCATTTTCCTTGGGTCAACCTATATTCCAATTAAAATATTAATAAGAAGAGCAAATGATCTTTTACCCACAGAGCACAACACACTATCTCAGCTCTAACTAATCAGGACTTTCTAGAAAGAAATAGGAAAGACAAGTCAGTGTTACGACTTGTTTAATATCTGCTTATCCCTGTTATACCCTATACTGCATCCGTTAAACCAAATCATGGAGGTTACCCTATTTGACAAGAGCTCAGGAGGAATTCAAGAGCAAAGCCACTAATAAATCTTGCATCTCCTTGTTCTCTGCATTAACCTCTGTGTTTAACTAGCATGTCTAAAAATATAAATGTCTTCATACTGCTGAAGTATTTAGCACAGAGTTCTGACTATAATAATTTACACAGCCATTTTAATTCCAGGATACCTTTAAGCTCCACAGTTGTACGAAATGCAAAGAGAATGCTCAAGAACCGAGAGCAAACAGAAAAGTGTAGCTCATCCTCCCTCCACCCTCCCAAAAAACCCTCTTCTGCACCAAGCAGGACTTAATGCTACAATATTCATCTTGGCCAAATCCCCAACAGGTGCTGGAATGACCACAGGTGGTCAAGGAACACACTGGCATCCTAGAAATTCTGAGGAGCCTCCCCAGACAACACTGCTCCTTCTAGCACAACACTGCGTAATTGGTTCAATACAGACTCAAAAGGCAGCATGTTATTTACTGAATCCTCATCACTATTTTTATCAGCACTGTGGGCCTCTCATCCTCATACTGCTCAGCTTTCATTACTTAGTCTACAAGATCTTTTAAGGCCACAGCTGGAGTTACTGTGGGAAGATTACCTAAGTTTCAATGAGTTTATCGAAGTCATTAGTAATCTAGAATAACGTAGCTTTCAAAATAGAAGCATCAAGATGTGTGAATAAAACTATAGGAGACTTTGAATTAAATTACTGGGTGAAATACTACCATAGATTAAAAAAAGTTACTATTTCTGACATGGTTTGTAATGCATTAAAAACACAACTTCAGGACAGTCAGTACAGAAGGGAGTAGGCTAAATATTTTTGTACATCTGGACACACATTCTTTTCTGAATAAAGAAGATTCTAAAGAAGGGAATTACATTATTATTCCTAATTCTTTGGAAACCAAGAGAATTGCTTACAGAGGCCAGGCAGTATTTCAGGGGCACCTCACCTTCACAGTCCTGCTATGCCTCTTAGAAAAGATTATTCCCCCACACTGTTGCTGTATGCTGCAGTAGTTTGAAGTTTTATGATGAAGTTTTACTTTCTCTGAAGCATTAGGACAGTCTGTCTAGCAAATGGAAACCATTACAACTGTATCAGGAAATAAGTTTCCCCAACTACCACAATATTTTATAGCTCCAAAAGACAGACAGTTCCTGAGAGAGGGAGCAGGGCTTCAGAGTCAGGACACCTACTCAACCTGACCCAGAACTAGAAAATACTTTCCTGCAGCTGATGCTAAAATGTTCTCCACAGCTGACACTTGTTGAAAGTTGCTAGGCTGTGAATAAATACAGCATGAGCCCCTACAAGTGATTTCACTTTTCCTAAATATTTATACCCTGACATTATCAGGCCCAGTTTACTACAGTGGAGAAGGTTTTTCTTTCTACAGACTCAGAGCACTGTCTGCTATTATTAATCACAAACTATTTTAAAAGGTAGAAAAAAATCAGAACTATATTGTTTAAAAATAACCAATAAACCAATATTTGTCCCTTTTACAAGAAACATGCATATAACATTGGTTTGCTGCTTATGACTGATACATTCTGCAAATATATAGAAAGTAAAAGGGAAACATTATTCTTGAGTGAAAGATACGTGAAGACATACAGTGAAATTGGTCAAAAAAAAAAAGAAGTCTATGTATGAGAAATGGAAAATTGGGCATATATTTTTCTTGGAGTGTAGGAGGAATGTTCACCTACTTCAGCAGAACTCAGACAGTTATAGAGTCTTGCAGTTAAGGGGGGTGACTCTCCTTCACAGGAGGACACCGATATGATAGCACACACCTCTGTGAAAAAGAGGGCTCTTCCACCCAAACAATAAAATAATAAGTCCTAGTGTCTAGAAACTGAGGCTAAGTTAACTTAGACAGGAAATACATGTGATTTTTTTCAATAATAAGAACAATAAACTATTAGAACAACCCGCTAAGGCATTTCTTGATTTTTCCTTAAGACTAGATGTGCTTTAATTCAGCTGACATGTATCTTTGAATGCGAGATAAGTTGGTCAACATTCTGTATAAGAGTTCAGGCCAGAATACTGCTAAGTACTATTTTAGCATTAAAAGCTTTGATTTTTTAGGATCTTTTCATAACAAATCTCAGTTTTTCAAGTTCTCAGCTATCTAGGCAAGAATAAGGACACACTTATTTTAAAACAAAATGTCTTGTGTTCAGTTTTAAGGAAATGGCATTCTCGTCTCTTTCAGGAGATGAAACACTAACACTCTTTACCCTCCCTATGATTTTCAATAATAACCCTTAACTGAGAGGCCTGGGGTCTCCTCAATGGGAATTAGTGAAGTCTTTGGAATGATTAATCCTTAGTCACCTACTAAAGGTAGAGCACTAGCTTTCGTGTTTCGCACATAACAGGAAGGGATGAGCAAATTGAGCCTGCTGAGAGATTGCCTATGGTCTGCTTTTCTAGATACGCTACCCACAGTGGGAAGAGCAACCTTCAGTTGTCTGGTCATCTTGACATTCTTATTGTTTTTGATGGTATTTCTGTTACTTAGTTTTGCTGAAATGGCAATGGAACTACTTAATATTTGTACAGATTTACCATTCTGCTCTCATCTGGTAATCGCTCAGGTGCCCTGCAGTATTCCTCACCACTGCAGCGTTCTTTAATTCGTCCTGGATAGAAGTGTTTGATGGCAGTTTGTAAGGACACGCATGGCAGGGCCAGTGATAGTCTGTAATGACCTGGATGTTCAAACGGTCCTGCTCCTGATTAATTCAAGCTAGTAAGTGCATTTTTAGATTTAAGTGTATGTGTGTGTGTGTGTGTGTATATATATACATATATATGTATACTAGATACACTTCTAATTTTATATTCCCTAGCAACTGCTGCAATTGCACTTAAGGATGTAGTGATCTTAAAGGCAATGGATCACAAATACATCTAGCAAATAGTCCAGAATTCCCGTTCTCGGTGTTCAGATACAGTCATAGAGCAACAAAATTTTAAGTCCTTTGTTTCCCTTTCCTGCCCTGATCTAGAGACTTTGGTGAGGTGTTGAATAGAAGGATTCAGTACTGCTTAGACGCTGGCTCTGGGGGCTGTATGCTTGAATAATGATCGCTGACTGTTTCACGTAGTCCTGTGTCATTCTGCGTTCATCCAAAAACATAATGAAAAACACTTGCCCTCTTTGTTGTATCTGGCATCAGAATGCAGAAGACTTTGCAGTACCCACTGCTAGAAATTTACAATGAGACACTGTTTTACACCATATTAGTAAGAATAAAGAAGTGAGCTAAAGGGGTAAATCATAACCACATGGCTCACATTTAATGAGTGTGTTTCTGTACACATGAACAGTCACAAATGCATGCTATAATCATTTGTACTACATGTGCAAAAGCCATGAAATCCAGATACATCATCTAGTCAACTGAAATTACTATTCAGTTCACATAGAACATGGAACAATTGTGCTAGAGGAACACAGGAAGATTATTAATATTTTTAAATAATGGGTATGTGCTGACTCTCTATTTTAAAAACCATTATAATTTGGCTATATAAAATCCAGCTTTTCCAGACCAATGAATGGCAACATGAGACATAGGTACAATGTTCCTGCCAATTTTCCATCACCTTCCATTGAGATGTTAACAGTATAAAAAGGCAATATAACAGAAAATATATTTTTCCCCACTCGTTTCATCCATTCAGTCTACCAGATGAAAAGTTTCAGAAATATTGCTATCCCTGAAAGTAAATGTATTGCATTTTTTTCTAAAAGGGGAACATGCAGTGAAATCCACCAGTAAATCAAGAGAAACATAAAGACAACCATAACTGCAGGTGCTCTTACCTAATTCTACAAAATTATACTAACAATTGTGACCAGTGATATGAAATTTCAAAATTTCTATTGTTTTTATGTTGGAGGGTTTTTTTTTTGTTGTTTTTGTTTTTGTTTTTGTTTTTTTTGCTTGTTTTGACTAGGTACTAAAAGTATTTCAGTTAAAGTACCGGAGACTGCTCTGGCTGCTCTACATTAAGGCCTATGACTGTCACTGAGCAGCTTCCTGACTTCCAGCACACTGAAACTCCCTGCCCTCAAATCTGCTCCTATGTGAAGTGCATGACTAAGCCATGGCCTAATTCAGAGAACACGGGTACCGTGTTTATCAGGATCCGAGAGCAAGTGAAGAGCAGGACTCTACTTATGCCAGCTGCTGGGCATCTTTCACACATTTTCTGCCTCTTACATCAACTCTCTTGTGCGCCTGTGAGCTCAACGGGAAGGGTTTTCATTCTTGGAGGCCATGAGAAAATTACCCACTAGTGCTCTGAATATACCCCCGGGCAAGAATCCCAGCTCTGGATCATGCAAAATACCAGATTAAATGAGGAGCCGCTGCAGTGTGATCAAATGACTTCATGAGGGTGAAGATAGTGGCACCAGTGTCCCTTGGCAAATTTTGTTTCAGAAGTGACTAAACTCTCAGCCATTATTTGCAGGGTTGATAAATCACTTCCTTTGAGCAAACAGGGATGATTTCAGGCACAACAGGCCAGACAGACCTGTTGCACCTCCTGTTATTATGGCACTGCCCTCATCACTACAGGTGCAGCAACAACCATGCACGGCTGGAACGGAAACAAGACTGAGTTCGACTGTCCACATTGCACAGCACTGAGCTGTACATGATCCTAGTGTACTCTTTTAAAGCATTGTTTTCCCAAATCTGCAGCTGATGCCAGTTAATACCTACAATATTTTCCACAAATTCAGCATTTACATATTTGCAAATGAAACTATGCATAGTTTACCTGACAGTAATTAAGCAGGGTGTCCTCCAGCAGCCTCATTTCAGTGACCCTCCTCGTGGCTCCTGAGCTCCCCGTGCACTCTGCAGTGTCAGCCCTTCACTAAATGTGTCTTCTTTAGCCCCTCACGAACCTTGAGCATCTCCCTCCAGAGGTGTCTGACCCTGTCCTGCCCACCTTGCAGTCAGAAGGTGTTTGGACACAGTGGAAATCATGGCTAAATAATGTCCATTGCACACAATCTTACTGTTTTCAGACTAAAAAAAAAAAAAATAGAAAGGAACTACTGTTCATATCCAGCAATTCTAGGAATTTCTACTATAAACACATTACTGTGCTCCGTGTCACAGCTCAGTCACACAGAATGGCTACTGTGAAAAGCCCGGCTGATTTCAGAGAGATTTAGCACCCCTGCATTACAGCACAGCCCCAGTGCCCCTGCATGACAGCAGGAGCTCTAGCATTGCCACGGTGCATCTTTATATCATGCTTTTAATGTCATGCAACTGCATTTAATAAAATGTTCAGCAGAACTGCAAAATATAATAGATTTTATTGAATATGAAAATAAGTCATTATAACTGGAAAGCTGCTGCCATTCAGCTGGTGGAGTTTTTTTACCCCCCACTAGAATGATACTGTAATCAAAGGATCAGCCTAGTCGTGGGATTTTGCATTTGCTGTGCCATACAACTTGAATATGTTCCTGAAGTGCAACAAAAATTTGCTAATAAAGCTTTAAGCAAAAAGGAAATTTGCTTTTGAAAGTGAAAGCAGGTTGTGTTCGTGCGAGACAGAGGACCACAGCAGACCAAAGCTGATGGACACTGTGGCAGTGGCACAGCCTCAGGCACCAAGTTTTTACCTGGAATCCTTGGGCAGTTGTACAACCCATGCTCTAGCCTGTGTTTCTGTTATTGCAAGTTGCTATATCCAACACAGAGATACTGAGAAGTGGAGCACATGCTTCTTATACTAGCTTTCCTCACAGCACTTACCTGCTCCATGAGCGACAAGGAGTCACATCCTATTTCTTAGCCAGCTTCGTGCCTCTTTGCCAGGACTTTGAGAGCAACGTGCAGTCCCGACCCTCTTGCTCTGACTCAGAGTTTGTTACTGAATTCAGTGATCGCAGGACTCACTAAGGGTGCTTTTTGGCAAGTATATTTGTGCTGTGAGTCAAGAGAGGACTCAGACTGCCAAGCAAGACCCCAGAGCAGCCTTTACCACCCCAGCTGCAGAAAGCCACCCAGCTCCGCACGTCCCCCGTGGGACGGGCTCTGCGCTCGCTAGGAGCAGCAGCCGTGGGAACAGCAGAGCTGTGACAGCTCCATCCACACAACACAGAACCCAAACACTCAGCTGCACACGCTCACAGGTAAGCACGGATTGATCAAAAAGGGAACATAATGGGTTAACACGTTGTTAAAAATGATGCCTTTTAGAAACTCACATAAGGATCCTAGAATACTACTTGTTGGCCTTTTTTTTTTTTTTTTTTTTCTTCCATGGGCTTTGATCATTTTCTTTGGGATTTTTTAAATCTTTTTTGTTTAGTATAGAGCTGTTTAGCAATAAGGAAAAAGCATTGGGGCCTTACTAGCACCTCCTTGCATGCAGAACTGATTTTTGTCATCTGCAGAATGACTATTTTAACTTTTCTGAATAAAACCTAACACCTCCTAAGGGTGCAGGTCTGCTTTTGCTGATATTAGCAGACACCGGGTGCTTGCAGGACTGCTTACTAAATACAGTCTAGCTACTGACCTGGGCTGCTGGAGAACACTCATTAATTCATTTGCTTTTTAAAATGTTTCTCTTTAATTAAACCTGTGTAGTGCTTAATATTCATAACATTTTGTCCTTTTATCTTGTGGAATCCTTCTATACTAAAAGAATCTCTTTTCTGTGACTACCGTTTGCCAGGCAGCCTACCTGCAGGCCAGTTTTCACATTCCTGTCCACACTCAATATCACACAAGTTTGTATTTTCTAAAGCATCCATGAATTGGGGTTCCATGGCTGCGGGGCTGGCACTTCAAAACCTTAATGTTCAGAGCAGCTAAGCACTCATTTTGCCTAAACTCCTACTTGCAACAAATGGAATAATCGGTGTTTTTTAAAGCTAGATGCAAAGTGTCTCAGTTAAACACTGTGTCAAACTGGAACCTTGGGGTCTTCGAAGTAGCAGATGTCAATATAAGACACTTAGTCATTGCAAACCTAGACCTGTCTAGTGGCCATGTTGCATCCTACAGCACACAGCTGATTGAGAGTGAAAACTCTTTCTGCTTCCCGGAGACCTTTGCAGTCCTGGATGCTGCATTAACACCCCCTTCACAGCAGTCTGCTCAACGGCAGGGTTCCAGAAGGAAGGCTCGGGGATGGAAGTGCTCAGGTGCGGGTTGCTGGCCGCTCCTCGCTGCGTTGCTGCCTGTCCACGGGCTGCAGCACCAGCGCTGCGCCAAGGCCGCGGCGCGGGGACGCGGCAGCAGGACCCCTGCCCGCCCCCATCCAGGGTTAACCTCAGTATCCAAGTAAAACCAGTTTGTAGGGATAAGCATTCAGTCTTCTTACTTTACACTTAATACAAGTTTTGAACACTGTATCCTTTTTCTCTGCAAGGTAATACTGCGTGCTTGCATGTTGGAGAACCTGCTATAAGAACAAGCCTACACTCTAACAGTTGCAAAGTAATCTTGCAGTTACACTCAATATTGTAATGGTGCAGGGGATGCTGAGATCAATTGAAAGTTTCCTATGACACCCTAAACTTTAAGGTATTTTCCACTCTGAACCTAGCTTCCTTATAGAGCACAAATGGACATGAAATGTTAAAACTAGCAGTGTATTAAGCCATGCCAAGGGACCAAGATGACAACGCTGATTGGCAGCACCAAATCGACTTGCTGAACAGTCTGGCCAGGCTCCCAGTACACTGGAAGTTGGTGTCAATTATTACCGCGAGACCATACAACGATATAAGACCACAAACACAGCACCAGTCCTGGGACACGCGTGCCACATTTCCACCCCTATGCAGTGCAGGGTTGTTTTTTTTTTTTTTTTTAATAAACTAATTTAAGAAGGCAGCAAATGGATTTGAGCAGAGAAAGCGAACTCTCTGAACTGCTTTCAACTTAGAGAATAAGTAATGCTACATTGTTGAAAGAAAAACTGAACTGGCAGGAACTTCAAACCTGAGCAGAAAAACTTTGTAACAGTTTTGTTGTTGTTGCAGAACTTCCGCACCTTAGAAAGTTACAAGTCTGTTCTTTTTCAAAAAGTATCTTTTTAAGGTAATCAATTTGCACTAAAGTGTCCATAGTGATACTTCATTCCAGAACAGTTAGTGTGCTTTCATGGAACCTGGGGGTTCTATGGAATCATTCCTAAACAACCCAGCTTTTTTTTTTTTTTTTTTTTTTTTTTTTTCCCCCCTGCCCTTGGAATAAGGCATCCACAAGGAAAAGCATTCTGGAATAGGCAGTTACTTATTGTTGTAATGTGTGGCTTAATCACGATAGGTGCTCAGTATAATTAATACTCCCTCTAAAACCAAGACTGTAATGTTGAATATTTCTTCAGGATATCTTTAAATATTTATGTTTCAAAGTTATTTTGTTATCTTAAATAGCTACATTTTTTTTCCTTTCAAATTTCTCATGCTAGATGAAATCCGGTTTGTGCAATGTACAGTTAATCTTAGTAGCTCTCTCCAATGAGATAACACTAGAGCAAACAGCCTTGCATTGTTAGGATTACTCTAGCCCTAAGTTTTTAACTAGATTTTCATATTTAGGCAAAGCTGGAGACAAGATAGAAGCCCACCTAAAACACGGGACCGGGACACTGCCATGCAAAGCCAGATGCATTTAAGCAGATGCTCCACACCTCAGCATCTCTCCCATACACAACGTTCTCAGTCTTGCAGTGTAACAGACAAGGGAATTTCCTAGCCCAGCTGGAGTTCATTTGTCCATCAAGGCACCTTGACTAACAGCCACCATAATTTCATGCTGCTATGGTAACTACATGAACTACTTTTAGATAACTCAACCTTTTACACTTTTACTAAGCTATTTACGTCACCTGTGCCTGCGGCAATGAGTTCCACAGATTAAATATACATGGAGTAGTAAAATAAAATGTATTTGTTATTTTGTTTGGAAGTGGTTGCATGATCCCATCCTATGACACCAGGTGCACCTTATATCTAGTGTTAATGAAATATTCACTGTGGAGAAAACAAATAACTTCCCTTCCTGAACCTACACCTACAATAAATTATTGAGAACCAATTTCTGGTTGAACCATCTTGGGCAAAAGGGGCCCATGAATATTGGCCTCTGTAACTCCCATAATAAAGGGGCTTACTAGTTAGAGACTCACCAGTAAATATGACTATTTCCAGTGTTCAAAAGTTTACAGCCAGCAAAGCTACCCTAGGTGCTTTGAACTGCAGCAAAGGTCTGCAGGAAAAGAGCATGCCCCTGAAACAGGCAAGATCTAAAGCACATGGAGCTGCACAGACCACGACCAGCACCAGAGGAGAGGGCAGCACCGTCCAGAACGCGCGAGTGCAGACCCAGAGGCTGGGGCTAGTGAGAACCACCACAAATACAGAACACACTCGGGCTGTGAGACTTCTGGTGTGAACTAATGCCACGTTGCTTTTATTGCCACTCGTGTACCGCTCGTGTACTCCCGCACAGCTCCCTAACCATGCACAGGCCTACGGCTGGAGCGGTGCCGGCATCCGAGAAACAGAAGAAAGCCGCCGACGGATGAACTTCCATGCTGCACAAAGTCTTACCGCGAGGAATGAGTGAACACTGGGAAGTTTCGCAGGATCAAGGATTTTTACAGAAAGATCTAGCATTGGTTTACAAAATAAGTTCGCCCTGGGTGGGGGGGGGGAGAAGGAAAAAAAAAAAAAGACAATACTAAAAGTCTTAATAAGCTATGTTAAAAGTTAAGACTTAATATAAAATCTGCACTAACCAGTCATGTGGTGAAGGCTCCATCTCCCTGCTTCCAACTTCTAAGGTGAATAAATTAAGTAATTTTAATGTAAGTTAAATATTTTTCTAACTTTAATTTACCTTTGCAACTGTTGAGGCTGCCACAGATATGTTACCTATTAGATGCAAGGCAGATTGTGACTGATGTGTAAAGCCCGTGAAACACTTCTCTCTACAGATCTGGAAGTTACTGTTAGAAAGGAAGCGTGGAAACACTTGACCCACTTGTATAAAAATAAAATAGGAATGATTTTTTTTCTTCTGAAAAGTACAGTGCATATCATGTATAAAAGCCCTAAGTATGACCATAGAATCATTATGGTTGGAAAATACCTTCAAGACAATCGAGTCCAGCCGTAGTGATTACAAGGAAAAATTTGGATGAGCCTCCTTGATAGTCTCGCACATTTGTTCATATTTTCATTGCAGAAGAGTAGCTCCATAAACACTAACACCATCACAGCTTTGCATCTATAACCAAATCCTGATTTACGTTTGTTGTCGTTGAATATTTTTTAGTCCCATAATACAAAGAAATCAAATAGGGGCATATATAGGGCATTTACATCACTTAACATACTTCTCAAATACCATAATTTTCATTTTTGGTTTGATGACAAGTCTCATCCTTTTCATTTTTCTTTACTTCACAGGTCTTCTCAGTAAAATCTAAGCAAAAACTTCTCCGTAACCAAGTAGAAAGATTTTAAGATACAGTGGCAGATTCACAATTCTATGCTTCCCTTTCTTAGTACAAACTAAAATTTGTGTGGTATTGGCACCAAGATGTCCGTACAATGTGGAGATCTCTTTCCTGACCAGTTACGCCTAATCAGTTCTGACCACTTTTTAATCAAAAGTCACCACTGTATAAAAGAAGCTTAACTCCTTCCCACCCCCCACAGCTTTTTGTGAATCCACTCTACCACCATTTTGTACAAAAATCTTAATCTTTCAAATTCTGTACAATAACTGAAGCTGCTTTCAAGCCTCTAAATCAGTCCCAAGAGGACACATAAGTCCTAGTAAATACGACTAACAGTGCATCCTTTAAAACACACATCTAGAACCATTAAGTGGAGACTACGCCACTACTATTACTTTCACTGGAACTATTTATTTTAATACTTTATTTCGTTGTTTAAAATAGCTTTTATTTAAAAGTTAGATTTCTGTAGCAGCTTTGGTGCATAGAGTTAGATTTTGGAAAAATCAGTATGGGGGTGCTCTGGTACAGGCAGAGGGCAATGACAGCAGTGCCCACTCGTATGCACCTCCTCCACCATCGAGTATTTGGGGCGATTATTCAAGCTGGTTGGCAGGAAAAAAGTTACAGCTTGCGCTTGGTGAGTACCCACAGCTCTCGCCTAGGAGTTGTGCACTTGGGCTGCACCTTGTGCCCTCCTGTCCCTCACAGCACCCGGCCCTCACCGCTCACAGGTCGTGCTGCAAAGCGCAGCCGCTGCACTGGTGACACTGACACCGGTGCAAGGGAAACTTCCCCGCGCGCCCCTGACACGGGCGCACAGGGAATTCCCCTGCCCGGTGTCGCTCCCCTCCGGCCCCAGGTGATCCCTCGCTGCACGGGGCTGCGGGTTTATCAGAGCGGGGGACGCTAACCCGAGGTTATGGCACCCCGAGCCCCCGCGGCTCGCTGCTCCGGGGGACGCCTCCTCCGCCGGCCTCTCCTCCGCGCCCGGAGGCCGCGGGCGGGACCCGCGCGTCCGCGGGAGCTCCCCGGGCGGCCCGCGGGCCCCGCTCCGCGCTCCGGCCCCGCCGGCGCGGGCCGGGCCGCCCGCGGCTCCCATTGTCTGGCGCACAAAAGCGGCCGCGCTCCCGGGGCCACCGGCGGCCGCTCCCGCCCGCGGCGCTGGCGCGGGCCCCGCGCGGAGGCCGCGCTCCCGCCCGTTGTGGCGGTTGTGGCGGTTGCAAGGGCGGCGCGGCCGGGCCGCGCAGGGGCCGCCATGGCGGAGGCGCCGCCGCGCCGGGGGATCCCTGCGCGGCGCGGCCCGGGCGGAGGGGCGGGCTCAGGGCGAGCCGGGTCTTCCCCGCCGCGGGGCTCCCCGGCCCCGCCGAGCCGAACCGGGCCGGGCCGGGCCCGCGCGCCCCTCCGCCCCGCCCCGGCGCGCTGCCCCGCCGGGCCGGCCATGGCAGCGCTGTCACACGGGAGGCGGCCGGCGGCCCCCGCCCCGCCGCGGCGCCCGCAGCGAAGCGGCCCGGCCCCGGCCGAGCAGGGCCCCGGCCGCGCTGACAGGGCCGCGGAGCCGCCGCTGCCCGCGCCCCGCCGCGGCCCCGCGCACGGGGTCGGGGCACAAAACGCGCGGCCCCGGCTCCAGCGGCAGCCCCGGAGCCCCCGGAGCGCGGCGAGCAGCCGCCCGCACCCGCCGCGGGCACAATAGCCCCCAGCCCGCTGACACCGGAGCCCCGGGCGCGGGGGGGTAGCTTTGTGCCGGGAATTGAGGAGAATTTACAAAACAAAACACGAAAAAACACAACGAAGACAGAGAGCGAGCGAGAGGGAGACGGGGGCAGAGTGGCTCCTCCTCCTCCTCTCCAAAAAGGCCTGTTGGAAACTGCACGGGCAGCGGCTCCGGCAGCGCCGGGTGCCCCCCTGCCCGGCCGGGGAAGGGAGGCGAGCGGCGCCGAGCGAGCGGGGGGGACCGCGGCGAAAGGCGGGGGAAAGGCCCGATCTCTTTGTGTTACCTGCCGTGAAACCAGTCCTTGCAGGCGTCGCATTCGATCATGAAGCGGGTTACGTCGTAGGGCAGCCTACAGATGCAATAGACGGGCACCGTCGCCATGTTCGCTCCCTTCAAAACAACGCGGCGCGGCGGGCGGGCGGGCGGCGCGGGGCTCGCGGCTCCTGCCCGAGCGCGGCCAATTTGCGATGCCGAGAGACGGAGCGGGGAGGGGGGGTGGGGGGGAAAGGGAGAGGAAAAAGGAGGGGGGTTGGAAAAAAAAAATCAGATAATGCAATTACAGCTCCTCAAGGGCGAGCGAGCAATGTCAGGAAAATAATAGAGGGCTTCGCAAAGTTTGGCTGCATGGTTCCTCCGCGGGCTCCGGCCGGGCTGGGGCTTTTTTTGTTGTTGTTGTTGTTAAATGATTATTATTCAAAACGTTTGGCGAAGCGCGTTCTGTTGCGTGCCCCCTGGTGACAGTACAGTACGGAGGCTTTTCATAAACACTCCGAAATGTAGCCCGTTCCTCGTAATGTCCTTACGTCAGCTGCGGGAGCGCGCCGCTTCCGCGCCGGGGCGGGCAGCGCTGCGCGGGGCTCCGCGGCCCGCCCGCGCCCACCTACGGCCGCGGCCATGTGCCGTAAGTACGGGTTTTAAAAGTCTTTTAAAAGATACGTATCTTTTCGCTTTTTTTTTTTCTTTTTTTCGAGACTTTTTAAAGGAAGCAGCCCGCAGACACACTCAGCTCCTGCAGCCGGGTAGTGGGCGCCCCCAGCCTCTTTCCCCCCTGCAGGGCAGAGCACCCCAGCCTGGGGGCACAGCCGCAAACACCCCGTGCTCAGGTGGCCAAGGAGGGGATATGGGTGCACGAGCAAGCACAACACACGTGTCTGGATTCATACTAACATAGGGGAAGGGGGGGCAGAGGGGCAGGAAAAGGCCCAAAGGATTTATCACCTTTAAAGTTACCAAGCTCCACCTGCATCAGCCACAGAAACTACACTAAAGAGGTGCCAGTAACTGCCAGGGGCCTGCAAGGTACCAAACTAAAGCTCTGGGACGGTGGATGCACACGGCGAAGTGCAGCGCAGGAGCATAATATCCACATAGCCCAGGAGGGAAAACAGCTGCAGCCCCAGGCGCCTTCCTCCCAGGCAGAGGGATGGACAGTGGCAGCAACGCTGACCAAGGAGCCCTCGAGCCTATGCTTGAAGATGGAGGGTCCCTCTCCTGCTCAACACCATGGCACCCAAAAAGCAGGAGCGCTTTGGTGAGGGATGTGTTCCCAGTGCCTTCAATAACCTCTGGTACACTCCTGGGAGAGCTGTGCAGGAAGGTGCCATGGGAGCAGGGCTGCCAGCTCCGATGGAGAAAGTGTTCTAGATAATGTTTGTTTGAGGGGGGGAAAAAACATGTTCTGTTTGTCTTAAATAGAGAACTAAAGAGGGGCACTTCTCTCGCCTTGTTGCAGCAGTCTGCAAAAGTGATGAGGATATCTGTAGAGGACAAGAAAAGTCCAGGTGTCCGCTTAACTTTTCTACTGAGATAAGGCTGTTGTTTGTACAAGCAGAACCTGGCTGGATGGTTAGAATAGATTTCAATTATTTACAAAGCCCACCCACTGAGTTTCCTTGCCTGAGAAATGGTTTTGGTTGCTGCTACACAGAAGCACAACTGAACCCATGTCAGAAGTGCATGCTCTGGTTTGCCAGGAACCTTTATGAGAGCAAAACTCAGCTTCTAACAGGAGCCACTAAAAGCACCACAATGCAAGGTTAAGAATGTTGGCCTAGGCTTTAGGTAACATCTCAGGTGTTTTGGGTGGCATATTGAAAATGGCCCATGGACACCTATTTCCTTCAACTGATTCCACTCAGCATGATATCTGCCCTCCAAACTTAGACCTTTTTGTTTAAAGTGGTCAGTTGTGGTACTTTGACTGTTTTGAGGTCTTCGCTTTTTGCAAAAAGCAAAGAGCAAGTCTAGAGGCTGGAGCTAAGGAGGAGAAAAGGCCTAAGAAAATATCACAAGAGTTAGACACTTTTCTAAAGCCTGTTCTTCACTGCTCTGCAACACTGTGAATCTTCCAAAAAACCTCAGCACTTTGCAGGATGCATTTATGCAGAACACTCAATTGTCTCCTTACATTTTGGCATAGGACAGTCCAAACAAGCTGTCTTCTTCTCTACATATAAATGTATTTGAACACATATCTGCAACCTGGAGTGCCTTCTTCCGTATGTAGGATCAGTATTTCTGTTTTACAGGATACAGAAACATAGCAGCTCATCACACGGGTTCTGCGCCTTGAGTTCCTCAGCAAAGGCTGAGGGGGCATCTTCAGCTGCCCTGACCAACACTAATGCTACTGCACTGAAGTGAGTTACGGAAGACTCAAGTGATCTCTTCTAGTAACTTGTTTTAGTCATCATTTTGCTAGGGATTTGTAGATACAAAAAACCCTTGCTTCAACTAATTGGTCCAAGCTTTTCCCTGAGCAGCTGGGTGTAAACACCACACCAGGAGGAGATTTGACTATGCTTGATCACAGAGGAGTGATTTGGTGGAGATAAACTGAGACACCTTAATATGACATAGATTTAATCACTTTTTTTTTTTTTTTTTGGTGAAAATTGGAATTAGGGCAGGTTTCCCCACTTGCTCTATCCCAGCTATTGCCAGGCCTGTTTGTTCAGTCAAAACACACGTAGCCCATAGGTACCACACACCCAAGCCCCCAGGCCACGCAGGAGGGCTGACCCCTCAGCCTCGGAAGCAGAGGAGTTTAGTCACGCTACACCAGGGCCCTGCGGCTCTCCAGCCAGCCCTGCAGGCCAGGGAGAGGGTTTTGCTTTGCTGCTGGTGTTGGAGCTGTTGAGCAATATGGTGGCTCATTTAAGCATATATATTTATTAGCCAAAACCTCCTACAATTTAATGAATGTTGTGTACAGATTTTTTTCCAAGTGTTTTCCATCTGTATTTTACAGCAGGATGTAAAGTAGTGAAATGACTGTCACATTTTACGAGGCTCAGTGACAGAACCAAATAGCTTTTTCAGCAATAGGAATATTTCTGTTAAACATGTTCCTGAAGTTTGAAGCCTATACAGACAGAAAGCTTCGTGCTGGCTACACACCATCTTGCCAAGGAAAGTCACAGGTGAACGTTGTAATCTGAGGGAAGCAGTGCTCAGACCTTGCTGCAGGAAGCAGCTGTCCCAATTTTCCTGGTGGAGCTGTTAGGTGGCTCAGTGGAGCTCCCACTGCAAAGCTGGTAGGCCAGGTAGTGCAGACAGTTTTTAGCTGCATGACCTGAGAATTAAATGGGGAGGAGTTAGTTATGGTATTGTACAGCTAAACAACTACACTGTACATTGAAAAAGTGCTTATCTTGAGATGGGTAGCAGAGGCAAGGTAAAAGTACATAGTCTCAACTACTGGTTTATGTAACTACTAGAAAAAAAAATCTGAAGTTTGAATAATTATGACTGTCATTTTTCAAGCCAGTCGCATGCCTTACCCATATACTGGGCTCATTGCTCACATTGCACATATAACACCACATCACATATCACCTCCAGGAGGAGCATTTAAACCTCTGTGAAAGCCAGAGTGACCACACTGCACCAACCTAGAGACCAACCAATAGCAGGCAGAATGGTACCGTGGGGCCTCTTTTCTTAACTTATTTGACCTCTTGGAAACCCTTTGGTGAACACAACAAATACTTTCCATGGCATGGAGAAAAGTATCTACGGTCACATCAATGTAGGAACCCACAACCAGTCCATGACCACAACCTTCACTGCTTTCAATGCTATACCCAAAGCCCGCCTGCTGGCCTTAGCTTTCACTCCACAATTCTCATACAGGCAGACAAAAGTCACCTTCCCTCCCCTACAAGCAAGCAGGGGGACACAGGCCACCAACTGATCCAGCCATTCCCCTAGGAGAGGCAGGAAGCTCCATCAGAGACAGAGGTTGCAATGGTGGGGCCAGAGTTTCTCCCAGGCACAGGACCCCACTGCAGGATCCAGCCAGCACAGAGTGCCACACAGCAAGTGACAGCAGCGCAGCCGAGGCTGCCTGGGGCTGACCTTGCCTCTCCCCAGGCTCTGCCAGGGGCAGGACAGGGCAAGTTACCTGGAGCAGCTTGGTAGAACTTCCTGTTATCCTTCTTGCCAAGCCTTAGGACCACCACAGTACCAAACTGCCACACAGGAGGAAACTGCTGAGATCCTCATACCCCTCGGCATAGCCCACTTTTAGCTCTGGCCTGGCCTGTGTTAACCCTAATCAGCTGAATTAACTGGCCTCAGGTGGGAGGCATCCACTCATCAGCAATCACTTCTAATCACCCAAAGCAGCTGCAGCTTGGGGTATCCTTCCAGTGCAGTAGCATTAGCAAGGTAGTTTTGCTTTTACAGCGAGCTCCAGACGATAAAGATGAGTATAAACAGTTCAGGACTTGTGCTTTCTCCATAAGTATGCACGTATAATACTATTTTCATAATGCCCTCAGTGCTTGCGTTTCATATACAGCAGCAGATTCCCAGTGCTTAGGCCTTGTTCTTGGCGAGGCTGGTGAGGAACGGGAAGCATGTGGAGCCTCCTTGGCCCAGGACGTGTCCTGGGACGTGTCCTGGGATTGCTGTGCGCGGGGCCAGGCTGTGCATGGGGCCCTCTTCAGGCCCTGCGAGCAAGTGTCACCTCCGAAGCGCCAGCGTTCAGCTGGACTCGAAATGGAAACCTCCGGCTGGAAATCCCAGCGCCTCCCTCTGCTTCCCTCTTTTGGGCATTCCCGGTTGTCCCTGCTTTCGTAAGTCCCAAAGGAGCGGGGCTTCCGCCTGCTGCAGTGGCAGCCGAGGCGGGACGAGGACACGTAGCGGCTGCAAATCCAGCCCCGCGGATCCGTCGGCACCCGGAAATTACTGCAATCCGGCCAGCGCGGAGAGAGCGAGCGGCCACGGCAGTGCCGGAGCCTCCCTGCTCACCACAGGCTCACAGGGAGGATCCGAGGCTGTTTCTGTCTATCCCTGCTTGCTCTTGGGTTCTTCCAATGCCTTTTGCTGGGGAGAGAGCAGATCCCGGAGGAGGGATGTGCCCACATCCCGGCTCTCCAGGCACCGCTCCTGCACCGGGAACATCTCCCAGCGCTGACAGCTCCCCATGCCAGGCGGCAGCTCCAAAAGGGTTTTTAAAAACGATTTTGGCTACAGTTACACGAGTAATGTGGTCACAGTGGAGCCTCATGCAAAGTGTTTCTTATAAACATTTGTAAATAAGGTTTCATAACTTGGCAGCTGGACTTGGCTTTTGTTATTCTGCCGTGCCGCAGGCTCCCTCCTGTCACCGTCTGCCGCTGCGCCGAAGAGCGAGGGGAAGCGCGGGGAGCGGAGCTCCTCCTGCCTCCCGCTTTGTAGGGTTTTTCCTGTCCTCATAAAGATCTTTTCAGGCAGCCACGCAGGACAGCTCATGTAGAAAGATAAACACGAGGCCTTACCCAAAGGTTCTTAAAGACAAAAGAACCAAATAAAGCAAAAATAGTTACTTGGGAGCTGAGCTCCACTAAAATCATGATCCCTGCAACAAAGGTGAAAGTCAAGAAGGATCCCATCAGTGCAGCTCTGAATTCCAGAGCCTCCCCTCCACGGTTTACCAGGGCTTCCCGGGAGGGATGGGTCCTCGGGAAGCAAAGGAAGTCGCGCCTTGACCAAGCAGGAGAGAATTTCCCAGTATTTATGACCTCCCTGTTGCTGTTTGCTGAGGGCCTGTTACAGAGCAGTATAAATGAACGGCCGCCAACCGGAGAGGCCTCAGCGCGACGCCGCTCCACAGCGCTCCGGGGCTTTCGGGCGGGCCAAGCCCCACTCCCACCGGGGCTCCCAGCTCCCACAGGGGCTCCCAGCTCCTCGGGACGCAGCTTACACCAGCCCCCGACCTTCCCTGCCTGCCTGCGCTTAGAGACTCAGAATGGATGTGAGGAAAAAACAAACCACGCACCAAAGCGACTAGTCACTAGTCGTTACTAGTGAATTACTGCCAGCAGAGCAGGGCAGGAACCAGCTTTGGTCACTACACCCTGTGCCTGGCACAGCTTTCGGGGGATATCAGTATGGGGTCTTAAGGGATGAAGAGCCTGCGCTTTGTGCTCCAGCCCCATCCCCGAGTCCCTGCAGTTGTGCTGCAGCCGCAGAGCTTCGCGGCCTGACGCAGCACAGGGGCTCCCAGGAGCTGCCGGGACACGGCCGAGAGAGGCCCAGGGAGCTGCCGGGACACCTCCCGCTCGGCACAGACCTGCCGGGGCCTGGAGTCCGCAGCCTTGTTTAGGGACCTATACAGGACCTGTCTAGACGTGGGTACTAATTATTAAAAAATGTTAACTACTTTAATTAACACATCAAAAAAGAGTTCTCATAACGTCATGCACAGCCGAGTGCATCTGCAGACATACAAAGGAGCGTGCCAAGGGTGTTCCTCAGGAGCACCAAGTCCACCTCATTGCTGGAGGAGCACAGGGTCCAGAGAAAACTTGACTCTTCAGAAGAGGATTACATTTTAAATATGTTATTCGCTGCAGAAAGTTGATCAAGACTAGTGCATTTGTGGCAGGGAGCCCAGGAATCCCTTCCCGTGTCACTCCCTGGCCCCCACTTTGCTCATGGTGCAGGACAGCACCTGTGTGTTGCTTCCCTCCAGTGCAGACACACAGGTATCACTCGCTTCCTCCTGCCCTGCTGCGCATACGGCCCATGCTCAGGCTCTGAGCACCCCACCACTAAGTCACCTATCACTCACTCCTGGCCGACCTGCCAGCTATTCTCAGTTGCTAACCTGGTATGATTTGCACAGAGAGGAAATAAATTCTGAAAAACATAAAGGCATCATATTAGAATTGGGCAAATAATTGATTTGCTGTATGTGCAAACACATACAGGATTTGGGTGGATGGATTTTCACACCCTGATTTCACATGAGAAGCTTTGCTGGCATGGTTACCACGCTGCCAGTGAGCGCTGCACTGGTAAAACCTCCCATGTATGTCAGTTACACCCAAGATTTTGCTGCTACTTCCATGCAAAGGTCTGGTTTATGCTACAGTTGTAGAACGTTGCTGGGAAAGAGGGCAGTTGCTAACTCGCCCCTTCAGCACAAGAAGCTGGATAGTCCTTCCAGAATAAACATAGGAAGGCACAAGTGATGAGCATGGGCAGGAAGGGACACCATCACGGCAGAGCTGGACAGCAGATCGCCCCACCAAGCTGCAGCAGCATGGGTGAAACTGCTGCTCTCCAGCGTGTTCCTTCTGCAGGGAGGAAGAACGATTGCTGCAAGAGGCACAGGACACAGCAGCGCTGCCATGACCTGCATCTACGGAGAGGGCACGGAGCTGTTAACACCACTCACCCAGACAGAACACGAGACGAGACACGCTCGGCCCAAGGCGGCTTTTACCACCTTGTGTCGGGCACCAGGGAACAGCTGAGGCCGGAGCCGGAGGCAGCGGAGGGTCAGGGTGCGCCTGGACAGCGCGGCGCCCTGCGGCATCGGCACGAGCCGTGACGGAGGAGAGAGGAGGAGCTGAGGTAGCGGCAGGTTGATCGCTGCAAACACCGCTGCTGCATCACTGCAACCACCCCTGTTGGTTGTTTTTTTTTTTTTTTCTTTTCAAAACAACTGCCCTTGTTATTTTGAATATTTGCATCATATTAACCATCTGTGCCTAAAAACGGACACCTGCAGCAGCTGCACTGAAGCCCGAAGCGTTACTCGGATCACGTGTGATGCTCCCCAGCGCCGGCAGTGGGTCCGTTTCATCCTCCTTCTCCACCTCCTGGGAGAACATCATGCAGTCTGCTAACTCAATCACTTCATTTGGGCATAGGAAAACTTTTATTTACAACATGTTAATTAAAAAAATACTTGACAAAAAAGGCATACAGTATTTTATACTAAAAGAATAAAGATTTTTATTAAGCACTGTAAGTTGCATTCAATAGCCTTCAAATACACCACACCACAATCCATCTACAACCAATCAAACCCAACAGTAGTTCATTCTTGCACAATCCATGAGTTGGGGCAGAACTCCCTTCAACTTACATTAAGATACCTACTTAGCTCTTGCGGGCAGGGAATGGGGAATTACACCTCATTTCTGATCACTAATGTGTGATGAAGAGCATCAGGAGAATTATATGAAAACGAATATAAAGAAATGATTCTGATTTTGAAGTACATTAAGTTTGGAAACACTAACAAAAACATCAAAATGATACAGGTATATTTGCTTATACTAAATTCTTGATGGGAAAGTTCTCAAGAACAAGCCATTTGTTTCCTGCTACAGAAGGGGGGTACTTTTTTTTTTTGAAGATCAAAGCTTTTTTTTTTTTTTTTGTTTTTCACAGAATTTCATATTTGCTAATATGAAGGCATAAAACAGCAACAGAGAACAATAATGCATACAGCAATGAGTACACCAGGGTAACGTTGATATTCAAAACGGCTAGATAATTTTTTTTTTAAGTTTTAGAATAAATGCAACAGAGGTCAATAATCACAAAATTTTAAGGTTAGAGCAAGATCAGTCAATGACTAAACATAGTTAACATCTTTTATAGGACTATTACTGATTATTAGCTTTTTGTTTTGCAAATGGGCACAGTACTTGTAAGAATGGAAGAAAGAGGACAATAACATGCATAATATTAACTACACACTTTAAAAATTATGAACCATGCAGAAGTTTAGCTCAAATAGTAGTACTAATGGTCTACGTCTGATTCAAAACCACATAGTTCATTGATCACGGATGCATGGTATTAGTCACAAAAAGTTTCAGAACACATTGTGTTTTTTGAAAGGTCATTTGCATCTTCTATGATTTCAAGTTATCTCCATTAAACTTGCTTGTAATGTATGTATGATGTATATTTAAAATCAGCAGAACTGCAATATTACTCTATAATTTTTAGTTTCGATAGTTTGCACATTTTAACACAAAAGAACCACATCAACGGTGATGAAATTTAAGAAAGAAAAAACTGTGGTTGTGCCTTTTTCCCCCCATAATCATGAAATCAAAGCCTTAAAGAAAGCTTTATTGTGACACAGTAATGCAAAATCAAATATAATGGCATACATATGGTGCCAAGTACTAAAAATTATATTTTAAGCTATATATACTTAAAGACTGCCAAAATTTGTTTTCTTTATACTTCAAAAAACAAAACTACAAGCTTTTGTCATAACCAGTTTAAACTTTATGTATACTTCATTTTAAGTGCGGGAGTCAAATGCTCTTCATTCTCTTTCTTTTTTGTTTTATTGTAGCATTTTGACTACAACTGGTTAAAACTAAAAATGTGTTGTTTAAATCTCTGACATCAAAGAGGGATCCGAATTTCCAAAGTCCTCATTTTTCTCTTACGGAAAGGAAAAAATGTACATAACTGTAGGCTCTCTTTCTTTCCAGATATTCCTAATCCTGACCCTTCCCAACATCCTTCACCCTCTATAAAAAATAAGTTTACTCTTCTTTTTTTAAGACAGTGGCCTCAAGAGTATCATCTTTATGGCAAACACTGTCTGCATTTAGTGCATTTAAGTGAGGATTTGTATTGCACATTTTAGAGTCATTACTCAAGGCACTTTCAGACTGATTGGAAGCCCTGATGTCTCCTGTATTCCCATTCATCTGGGAAGCTGGTTTTTCCTCATTCACAACTCCATTTTCGGCCAGGGATCCATCTGAAGACACAATTGAGGATTTAGATTCCTCTGATTTTGACTTAAGTTCTTTGGCTACTTCTTCTGCTGAAGCAGCATAAGGAGGTTTGCCCTATTTTTTGAAAAAAGAAGAAAATTACTAAAGAACCACTATATATCTGCAATCTGTTAAAGTGACACTATTAATAGGCAGCATGCAGTGTGTGGAAATACCATAGGTGAACACTGTATTGGCATATAGCGCTGAAATAAGAAGTGGCAGACAAAATTAACAGCACAGGTTAGCACAGAGGTGAAAGAATTTCAGTATTCCTGAGCGCTTTCTACTCATGCTGTCTTATATTCCCTTGGTTAACTGCACTAATTTACACTCTGATACTTATTTGTGATCTAGGAGCCACATAAAAGCCTGGAAATACCAAAGCTGAGAATCAATATACAGGTTAACTGCTTCTTTGTTCATAGACAATATAATTTAATGACATTACATATTATTCAAATACAAACCAAAGCTTATTTTCAGACAAATATTAAAGAAGTGCATTAAAGAAGTGCAAAAGTATCATGCAATCCTATCTATACTGGTCTATAGTTTTGAGATTAGGAAACTGACTTCATATAGGAAGCATATAGCAGGATCTCACAAGACTGAGCATAGCAATAAAAACCAGACTTATGTAGCAATAGATCCCATATTTAGCTTTTAAGTATCTGCAGGAATGAATACTAGCAGAAACACAGCAATTTTTAAACAACAAAATACAACAAGTAGGTTGGGCTGCTAAGCAGCAACGTAGTTATCAATCACACCTTTAAAGTCAAGTACTAAGAAATGACTAAGATGTGGACATCTTACCTCAAGCAGTAGCACAGTTTTGCAATATAATAATCTAAACTTTGACATACTAGAAACAGCTTGATTAATTCTTTTCTGAATTGCTAAAGGATTTTGCAGGGAAAATACTTAAAAGGGTTGTTGTCTAATATCGGCATCACACACTTGCTTCCCAGGAAATCACAAAGCAGCATTCTGTAGCAACGCTGCAGAGACGTGTGACTGGCCTAAGAGGCCAGCACATACTTAGCACAGGAGTAAATGTGTATTTTTTTAGGCTTTCCTACAAAGTGTTATTTTTTAGGTTAAATGTAAGCCTTTCCTTACAGGATCAAGAGCAAAAGATTTTATTTTGTTAAGAAATAGGCATTTCTTTCGATTTGCTGAGTACAACCTGCTATTTGCAATCATGTATCTCCAAACTTTACTCATATCAGCTCACAGTTATAAAGTCACTGGATTCTGTGGGGAGGATCTTACTTGGTGTGAACACGCACACTGGAGTCTGGCCCCATGTAAGCACTCTCCTTAACTGCCTAGGTTTGCAGAACAGCTAAGTACACCGTTGCCAGCTAATCTTAATTAGTTATTGAAATCTACCCTTTATGCATTAAGTTTCCCCAAGTTCTCCTTTGCCATATGCATTTGAATCCACTTTTTTCCTTTTCCTGTAATAGGAATGTAAACTATAAAATGAATCAATTATTGACTGATAATGGTAAAACTTTAATGAGCTCAGAAACTAATCTACAGAAAATATCACCATTTATCCTTCTTCTCCATAGCACAGGCACAATTTTAGATAAGCAACTTCAGACCACAGGTATTTACCATCTAGATTACATATAATTAATAAAAATATGAACGTCCAAACTAGCTTTCCGTTAAGTCTGCCTAAAAGTGCTCTCTGAGCTAGGTTTACATATGCAAAACTGCAGTGAGCCCAATGTACTTGGAAGCTCTTTCTCCAGGCTTCCTTAATATCATGTGTTGGAATATTTGGTAACTCTTCTATTTTAAGTGAAAGATTTAAAACTTTAAATACATAGGTAAATTTGCAGACATCATACAAATCCGTGTATATACAAATTTAACAGTAAGAGAAATGATGTGTTTAAATTTTTATACCTGGGAGACAGTGAGTTTTAGTGGAAGATACTGGCTCCCTCGCTGCCTTCCAGAGAACACTCCTCTTACTGTCTGATGCCCGCACATATTCCCCATCTCTTATACACTAGCTATACAACAAATTGCAAAGCCATATGACATACTTATTGGGAAAGTTTCCCATTTATTTAATACCTCCTTGTCCATTCTCCTTGGGACTTGCATTGACATTCACAACAGCAGGGTAGGAGGGGGAATAAAAGCTGCCAATTTATTCAACTTTGTATTTCTCTCATTATTTTCAATTCTCTCCTATTTTCATAGCTAGCTGGCACTGTGTAGGCGCTGCCTTCATGTAAGAATATATTTTTAAGCTTCTGTTTTTGTAACAAGTAGGCTGTATCGGTGAAAGAAACACTTTTATCTTTTAAAGTTGTGCTTATCAATATTAATTGGCCTGGAAGTGCATGCTATATGTACTAGCCTGTAAACCAGAGTGTTTTGAGGTCAAGCACACGGCTTTATTACCTGAATTGCTCCCTGGCTTTTATAACCTCTCCCATAGTACCTTCCACCTCTTCCAAAAGTTCTTATCACTGGAGTGGAAATAACTCCTCTAGGACGCCTGTAAGCATTGAGGAAAAGGAAGAAAGAAAAACACATATGAACTTTGTTTAGAAGTACTTCGAATTTTTATTTTGCTTAAGTATTTTATTTAGCTTTATTGTATAGTAACTAAAATCCCCCTTACTTTAAAGAAGCAATGTAATTAATCAATTCAGAACTACAGGGTTCTACTACTTGCAAGTGTACAAATTCTAGCAAAGCTTTTGTTTTCCTAGTAATAAAATGACTATTTCCATAGCTCATTTTTAGAAGAGAAATAAATGAGCATTTTCAAATTTTGCAAAAACATCTTTATAGTATCAAATTATTTTCAGACTTTAAAAGAAGAGATCAAAATAGTTCCATCTTAAAAAGAATGCACAAGCAATTTCAACCATTTACAAGGCAATTTCTCCCATTTAATAACACTTCCCATCAACCTTCCGTGCCAGACATAGAAGAAATCAGATAAAAGGAAGGAAGGAAAATACAAAATTGCTTTGGTCTTGATGGGAGAATATGAAGTGATCTAAGCACACAAGGAAAAAAAATGGAAGCTTCAGGCACATCTGACACATGTAGCAATTTATCAAGTTTGGAACATTTTCAAATGGAGGCTTTCAACCAGGACACATCAGGTGGTGGCTTTTCCATTTGATTCAATAAAGATTGGATAAGACCAAAATAAACTTTCAACTGAAACTATTTTAATGCAAACAAGTACAGAAACTTAACTTCCTTCACTATTTTGTCAAAGACTACTTCTCATATATAAAAGTGTTTTCCTTTTCTCTCCTGGAGACACAAACAGATTGCTCCAATTTTCCTCCAAATGCGCTGCCTGACACCCTGAGGTCGCAGTGCCACCACCGACCCCTCTGAAGCTCACAGGGAACAGGGCACCAGATGGTGCTCAGGTCCAGCTCTGCATCCAGCAGCTTCCAAGCTGCGTGGGCTGCAATTGCACAGTAGGCCATTCTGGCAGCAAATGACAGCTGCAATTCCCAACCATTTCTCATTTTCCATATAACTAATGTTTCATCACTTGACAATTCCCATATGCCAGTAAGGGCCCTGGGAGCTGATTTTGCAAAAAAACAGCCGAAGTTTTTGCTTAGTGCTGCTACTTTCTGCTGCTGTTACACTGTAACAACTAAGTTAAGTTGAACTGACTCAGTGGAGAAACACTGTTCTGTGCTAGGCAAGTCTTTCCACACACACTGCAAATTCCCACATACAGCAATAAGCACTTAAATAATAGAATTTAAAAGAAAAAAAGAAGACTAAAGGGGAAAAGAAGTGTATTTTAAATTCCAATTACCCTTGCTGCATTCTTTCTAAAGTTTACAACAAGTCTTTTTTTTTGACGCAATTATTTAAGTGGTTAGAGTACACTCTCCAGGGAGCTGAATAACGGATTTGTCCAACTCAGACTCACATTGTACCAGACACACTGACGGAACACAGCTAACACAGGCATACGGTATCATTTGTATATACCAGTAAGAACCCCAACTTTAATGTTACCAAGAGACGTGAGGGAATGGTGTGGGCAAGTCTGACATGATCTTTTTGGCTGAAAGTGATAAAAAATGAAAAAGAGGTGTGCAGAATTAGAAAATAAAGTGTAGAGATAAAGAAGTGTGCACTTTCTACTAAAGTGTTCTTTAGTAGCAAACAGCATCCACAGGCAGGGAACTCTATCTTTAAAACATGTTTTAGATGGTACACATTACGTGTTTCCCTATTTCATTTTTAGTAATGATCGATACTATCACTGCCTGTGGTAGTTTTTTCCTCTTTGAGTAACCTTAGTAACTCTAAATGTTTAACTTGGTAATTTAACTCTGTAGGATGTGACAGACACGAAGGTTTGATATTCAGAATTTTTCTGTCTTTTTGACGTGGTAACTTGCATTCAAACGTAACTGCCCAAAGGTAGCACCTCCAACAGTATAAAAATGTGAGACGCTATTTTCTAACACAAAAAGTACTACTGGAGAGCTGAATTTCTGCATCATAAACGTAGTTAACATGAGCAATAACACCCTTTCAGTGATATTACTGCTCCTAGGTAAGGAGGTCTCTTAATTTAGGGCTTGCCAGGGTTATTTCCTGATGACTGGTATTTTGCACAAATTCCTGTGTTTGCTTCTTCAGAAAATGGAGAAACTGCTATTCAAATAAGCCAATGGTATGTATAAATGTAAGACATGTGGGAGCCTGAAGGTGTCTCCTGATAGCATCAGTCATGATGCTTCAGACAACACCCTTGGTGAGGTTGCCATATAAATTACCTCAACCTTTTACAGAAACACTAGCACAGACAGTGGATTCGACTTAAGAAAATAAAGCCCCACAGATTCTGCTTTTAAGTTGGACTGATGAACAGGAGAATTTATAACCACGTACAAATCTAATTCAATTGGTGAAAAATGTTATTTTGTGCACTAAAACTGAAGAGTAAGATTAAAGTACTCAAAGGAACTCAGTGCCTCATCATATATCTTAGGTTAATCCACTGATTTCTGCTGCTATTCCAGAGTAACAGAGGTGTCCTGTACAGCTCGCTCCCCTTGAATTGCTGTTTGAAGTGTCTAAAACAGCAGTAGATGTCAATGTTTTAAGAACCAAATCTCATTTCAGAGTATAAAATGTTCCTGACTAAACTCGCTCCCTTTAAAATGTCAGTTTTCTTTCATCTTATACCAAGTCTACTTCCTGCTGCTGAACTTCATTGCTGCTGTTCTTACCTCTCCCTCTCCTGGTCTCCTTGCAGGACTTTAGGTCCCACCATTTCTTCACTTGGTCCAACATGAAGGGCATTCAAACAATTAATACTGACTTTAGCCTCAAGCTTCACAGCGCACACTTGATGAAATTAAAGGTTTCAGAGAAATTCACACATGTCAGACTTACTCTTTCAGACTGCTTCCTGGCTCAGGATGATAAGAATATACCTACCGTACTCCATTCCTTTAATACAGCTAAAGGCATAATACATGAATCACAGGGCAAATTTGGGAGTTGTCTACTGTAACCTAATTAAGAATGATAGATGGTTCTGTGATGTGCAGAATAATTAAAACCATGGAAAAGAAAGAAAACCTGAATGCAAAAATAGTCAGCAGACATAATACACCTATTGCATCCCAAAGGCACTGCATGCAATTTCTAACGCCCCTTCTTTTCCAAGCTCTACTTCTTTTCCAATCATATCTTCCAAGCTGCACTTACCCTCTTGCTGGTCCTCCAACAGAAACGACCTGCAGAGGAAATGGCCCTCTACCCCCTCGTCCACGTCTGCTTCCAGCCCAATGGCCGACTACAGTGCCGGCAATTTCAAGTTTCCCTCCCTGAGAAGGAATAGGTTGGACTCCTGCACATAAAAGCAAAACCAGAACTTGATATTCACAATCATTACATAGAAGTTACTAGTAAATGGAAACATGTTCCCTCAGGTTTTTTGATATATAATTTCCCTTCTCATTTTGTGATCACTCAGAACAACTGTAATTCCAGTAGCTTTTTTTTTTTTTAAATATTGTATATAGGAATTCAGAATTGGAAAGTGATTACTTGACAAACTTCAGTTTCAATAATTAAAAATACATGTTAGATCAGCATTGAGAAGCTGAAGTAAACTTTTTGCAAGCTATCTGAAGATTTTTTTTTTTTACCGCATTCTTAATGAAGACTTTTTGATAGTTAAAAAGCACTTTTTGCCGAACTCCAAATATCAGCATGACATACAAAGATTATTATTTCTGTGAAAAACCTATTTGGCAGAACTACCTGTATTAATGATAAGCTGTTATAAAAACACAATATTTAAACTGATCTCGGTGTAAAAGATAGGTTTACTCTTTCTCAAGAAAGCAGTAAAAAATATAATCATCCAAAAGACAAATGTAACTTCTATTAAGTTGTTCATTTTTCATCTGTTTCTTGCCTTTGAAAACAACATGAGGGCCTAATAGATATTTCAAAGTATTTCAAGGTAAGCACAATCAAGCCAGATGTTACTGGTAAGACTGTCAGCACTAAAAGAGTTGCAAAACAGCATCTATGCAGCCATGATTAGTCTTCAAACGTTAATACTAGGAACTAAATTACTGATTAAATTCAGAAAGGTTCATACTGCTCTGTACTAGCCTTTCAGCTTCAAATGATATTGTTCAGAGTGGCAATGTTATTCACACGATGAAGCATTAGAGGTACGTTTGCTCTTGAAAAGCTCAGAGGCCAAAAAAAAATCTAAATACATGGAAAAAAGAGTCTACCTTAAGTGAGTAATGAGAATTAAAAGTTTTCTGCTATCTCACCGGAAAAGAGAGTCTACCTTAAGTGAGTAATGAGAATTAAAAGTTTTCTGCTATCTCACCTTATATAAGAGAAAAGCAATGAACACAAATAAATAACTCTCATGCCTCTGTCCACACTGATGCAACACCAGTGAAAAAATGGATTAGCGGTAACACAAGAGTCAAGAATTTCCATACTGTGTACTTTTTTTTTTTCTCTCCAAAAAGCTCAATTGTTCTCCAGTTTTAGAAAATAGTTAGTACATTGAGGAAAAGTTCACTTGACTACAGAGCCCACCCTAACATTTTAAAGCACAGGAGATGGAACGCCCCATTAAATTTTAAAACTATCCTGTATTTGAACAAGGATTTTCTAGGCGTGTAAGAGACAGGTTGACACTGAGACCAGTTTGCCCAAGGGACCTAGGGAAAAGACTCTAGGAGAGCAGAGCAGACAGTGAGTGGTTTTTACAGCGACCTGAGAAGGCTCGAGAAGAGCGAGAGCTGGAGACAGTTAGGGAGAAGGGGAAATGGGCAGTCAGTAGAAAGCCTCAGACCAAACCATAAAGTGAAGGAAGCTGTTGCCAGAAGCTCTAAGAAAAGGGTTTGGGGTATAATTACCGCCCTGAAACTTGCTAGTCCTGTTGCTGTCATTGCCAGAGAAGGCTCCGGAGTGTCCTGCTGCTGCTGCCACCCGGAAGGCCCGGTAAGCGCCTGTGGCTACTGTTTCCCCATAAGGGCCTCCGAAGCCATAGACTCCTGTTAGACCCAGGGTAAAGAAAGACAGGGGAGAAGCGGTGAGGGGGCCAGGCACGTGGGAGTTCCCCTAGCAGAGAAGCTGCTGCCCCCGTCCTGCCAGGGCCACGCGGAGCCCCCCGGCCGCGCGCGGCCTCCGCAGCGGCACAGCCCCACCTCGGAGAAGGCCCCGCGAGGGCTCTGCGTGACGAGGGGGCCTCCTCCACGCGGGCAAGCCTTGGGGTTGCAACAGGAGCCCTAACTTGGATGGCGGAATTAGCACTGGAACGTGCTTGTAGCAGTTTTTTTGGCTGCAAGCTTCAATGGCTACAGTTGTGGCACCCCGAGAACGCCTTGCTCTACATGCCCAATATTAATACACATATCTGAGGGTATGGTTATGAAGGAAATGAATCTAGGAACAGGCTGGAATGGTTTATTCAGTGACCTCCAGTACGTACACTCACTCAAGGTGCCAATAGTTAAGTGACTGTAGCAAAATAAAGAGGGATGGGGAGGAAGAAAGGTTGTCATCAACCCTGGCAGTTAAACTGTGCCTGTTAATTAAGGCATTTTGAATATTTATAGACATAAACTTTTAAAGTAAAGTGCAGTGCAAATAAGAGCTTTGTCATATCGTTCAGTGTTGACCCACTCCTCTTTTTACTTTTTCATACAATAGCTGTAAAACTATTTGATCTGGCACAGCTACTAAAAATCCAGATGGCAATACGCAGCAACACAACACATTCTGCATTGCTAGGCTGTCGCTAATAAAAGCTACAACAAAATGCAGTGATTGGCACACAACAGGCTAACCACTTATTTTTATGTATTTTTCCTATGAAATTAAACAAGCAGATGATTTTACAGTTTTACGGCATGAAAGACAAGATGTGTATCATGTTGCTGTCCCATCACTTACCAGCAAAGCCTCTCCCCCTGCCCTGAGGTGGTGGGACTGGCCCAAAGTGTCGAGGATACATAGAAGCTGGATAGAAAGGCATGGCAGGTGGAGGCGGGAAAGGGAGAGGATGGTTCTGCCTGGAGAAATTTAATCCTTCTAGGATGCTCTGACGCATCTTTTCAACCTTGGCTGCCTGCTCAGCCTATGAATAAAGAGAAGGTCACAAACAGATGTTAGAATTCTGATTTCAATTGCGTAAATAATATTTACACAACAGATTCAAAGAGGAAAGTTAAAGAACAAAGATGGATAGTGAGAACAACTTTCCTAAGGCTAGTTATTCATAAAACTAGTTTCCTGTTTCTATAACTAGTTATAGAACATTTATTATTACAGGGTAATAACTTTTTATTGTAACTAAGCCATATGATTTATTTGTACTTTCAAGATGGCTGTAAGAAACATGAAGAGATTTCAAACTTAAGGAACACAAAAATGACTTTGTTGTGGGTAAAGAAAGAAGTTTTCTTTCTTTGTAAAGCCATCGCAGCTTAGTCCTTTGTGACCACAATGCCATCTTGATGCAAAAAAGTGGCATTACTTGCATGAAGGAGCAGGGAGTTTTCAGCTAAGCAGCTCATTACATCGTTATTGCATTCAAGCTTCCATTTCCAGAGAGGATCAAAATGAAAGCAAAGAAAAAAATTACATCAGTTTACCTTTTATAAAATCTACTAAAATGCCATCTCAACCAGCAAGAAAGAGACTTAGAGAGCTGACAAATACCAACTATGCACCTTTCATTTCCTTTTCAAGTAGAGAGATAATACATTAAGTAAATAATGACTGATAAATCACACCTAACACTCAGGAAAATTTATGACACTTGATATTTGCTTATAACATCCTAAAAACCACACACCTGACCATCACAGAGGTCAATGAGAGGAACTTTCTCCCGGCTTGCTTTGATGAGCTTGGTCTGGAATAATTTTCCATCAAAGTACATCCACGGACAGCAGTGCTCCCATGGAATTGGCTGTCCGCAGGCATCATTTGCAAAAAGCGCCATATCGACACCGCTCATAAATAAAGCAGACAGCTGAATTCCTCGGGGATCAAGATTCTCAATCTGTTAAAAAAATATGCAAGTTTAGCAGTGTAATAATGAGAAGTCATACAAAATAATTCCAATAGGCACATTATTTTCAAAATTCATGAAAACAAAGCAAATTTAAGAAGTTTTCCAAACTTTTTATGCTTTGTTGCCTCTTCGACTAGCAGAGTGCCATATAATCTATCACATGTATAGGCAAAACTGCAACACTCAAAGATGCTGGTTCCATCCATCTGTTCTAGAGGTGAGAGAAAATTCCAAAATTCTGTTGCCTCAAATAGAAAACATATGAAATGATATCTAGTATTTAATATTTGAATTCAATTCATCATCAAGGAGCCAGTAAATTCAAAGGAAAAGAGTATACATCTTGAAACTGTGGCTTTTTTTTTTCAGTGTGTAAAACACATACGATGCATGTTTCAGCTACACTAAGATCATTCATAAACATGCAGTACATTTTTCCCATCGATGCTAAAGCATACCACAGCAACAGGAGCTTTTAAGACATTTATAGAAAAACACCTGCAGGAAAATTCATTAAAATAAGATAATTTCTTCCAAACAATCTTGCACTTCTGAGATCTTTTTAGGAAGCTTCAGGAATGAACTCAATGAGAACATTCCAGCTTTCTTCCCACATATCACATTTCCCTTCCAACTCCTTTATAACAGAATTTCAATTTGCTTTTTCAGAATTTCCAATGTTAGAATGTGGCTCCTATTAACAAAGTATTGTTTTTTTTTATCAATGCAAGAGCTTTATTTAGAATTCAGTATAGATATGCAAAGGTAGAATTATATCATGAATAAGAGCTCATGGTGGAAACAAAAAGAATTTGCTTGCAGCAAATATTTTAAACTTAGAAACAAGAAAAATAACACTAGTATTTGCCATTATGTTTTAAAAGTACCAGTCCTTTCTTGGGAACATTTTCAAGACTTCGGTATTAAATTTTAAAATTAAACTACATTACCTTCCTTATGCTTAAGAAACCTGTAAGATCCGAAAGACTATCCAGATCATTTTGCAGATATGCAGCTGGGTTCAAACTCAGCTGCTCTTTCTGTCTGACTTCAACAAAAAGAGAAGCAGCTGCTTCATATGAAGACAGTAACAACATTGCATGAAATATTGCATCTTTCAATTAACCAACAAATATTAGGGAAATGGTCCATAAAATTCTCCATGTGTGATTTAAAAATAAAACTTGGAAAACAATTTCTACTAAACAAAAATGCTTGTATCCTGTTTATCACTTGCCTCGCCTCAGCCTTTCGTTTTTTGGTTGGAATTCAAAAAAAAAATTATCTGTGAATTCCTTTCTTAGATCTCTAAATCCAGCAACTTTCACGTTGGCTTTCCTCCTCTTTTCATCAAACCTGAAGATAGAGGCAAGACTATTTACTTGATAACTCCTGTAGATACCTTCTCCAAAATCTGTACCCTTCGATGTTATTTGCTTGCTGTGTTGAGTTTTGAAAGTGGATGTTGAAGTAGCTGATGCACAGATGTTCTTTGACATATCCAGCCCTACCTATACCCATAGGTGCAATTATTCGGCTTAAAGACATCAAGGTAGATGCCTGGTACCGTTCTCTGAGACTTCTAAAGCTGCTCTCCTCCTACTCCGAGTCCAACATCCGTCACCTCAGAGAAGCATAAACGTATTTCTTCTTAGCAGGCAGGGTATCCCCCTCTCAGTTTGGTCCCTGGATAAAGGTTGGCCACGTGCTTCCCTGAAGACAAAGCACTGCTCCTCAGACAGCGCAGAAAACCACCTTGTACTTAGAGCCACCATCCCTGGGATTCTGAAAGCCCAATAAGCAGCTGGTGTTTCCATTGTGAATGTCTATGAAACATCTGCAAGGGGAGTTCAAACGTCTTGGCAATTCTCCTGATGGACTGCATTTAGGCTCCCTTCAACAGATTATCAGTAGATGAGTACACAGAGATGTTGTTCTCAGGAGTCTGATATGCCTGTAATCCACATGAACAGCAATCCAGCCTTAAGTGCTGACACAAACAAGCATCTGGCAAGAATTCATCCTGTGTTTGTTGTAGCTTTGTGTTGGGTTTCTTCCTTTTATGAATAATGAAAGGCAAGAGTAATTCCTTCCCGCTGGATTTTTTTTGAACTTCTAGTATTCATTCTTTGATGTATGGAGAGAAGAGGAGGATTTATTTTTTCTGTTAAACTCTGCCATTAAGATTCGTAAAATGTAAATTCTCTTTCCAAGTGACGAAGTCAAATAGCTTCTTAAACGGATTCAGTTATTTTCTTTCTCTTAAATTTATTAGGAAATCTGTGCCTAAGAGCTGGGATTCCACATGCAGGTTCATTTAGTTTATAAATTCAGTCCAAGAAGTCCTTGACAGAGTGCTACCTGCGAGAGTGATGCTGTCTGCCATCCACAGATGAGAAACCAGTCAGCTGCTGGTTTTGAGAATGCTCTTGTTGACTAGCTTTTAGCAGCAAACTACTCCCTAGAAAAAGCTGGTAGCTGATACCTGCACGACCTTAATTGCCACTGCTTCTGCAGAAGCACTGCTGGGATTGCTGCTTTGTCCGTGCCCCTTCTGTACTGTGTAGGTGTGAACACGAACCAAGTTGAAAAAAGGGACCTTTTTCTCCTTGCCAATTTGATTAAAGACAGCACATGTCCATGCGCTGCTGGAGCAGAATTAGTTACAAGACTTTCCTAATTTTAGCCATCCACATTATATATAAGAACCTGAAAGACCATCCGAAATGCCTTCTTCAAGACTGAGGGTAGAGGATGAAGAGGTGACCAGCATTTCCGTTCCCTTGATATGTTGATCATTGGTGCAGACAGGAGATACCATCAACACCTTACGGCTATTCACTCCTCATAAATCAACTGCCTCCCACAGTTTCCAGTTAACCACTGATCTTTGGCTATGCAGAATTTGGAATATGTGTAAAAATACATGTAAAATTATTTCCATTCAAAAAAACTGCTTCAAATGAAAGACTAAATTATACCATTCTTGATTCAGAGTACAGAACTTCATGGTAGATTTCAGAAAAAAAAAATATCTAAGGGTAAACAATGCAAAATTAAACTCAAATTTTCTGTGTATTTTAATCCAAAGATTAGAAGAGGAAATTCCCCTGTGAACATGTGAAGGCTGGTTGGCAAAATACTGCAGAGTAAGAGGATGTTGCACAGGTTGAGATGCACTCTATGCTTAACAGTAGGAAACTGCACTAAATTCTATCACCTAACTAGTTGTATTAACTTCACATAATACTACTGTATTAGAAAAAAAAATACAAAACTTAATTATTTAAATTTTCAAAATCCTCAGAACAATTAAATCTACAATTCTCTAAACATTAATAAACTGTTTCCCCTTCTCCTGCATTTTTCCATTCAAGGTTATGCAAGTCTCATTTCCTTACCTGAAACACAAACTATAATTCTTTTTAAAATGCTGAACCATGGAAAAATACCAAAGTCAGTATATAAAGAATTTTAATGGAAACATTTCTTTTAAACTTCCAAGAGACAGTTACTTAGGAAAGGAGAAGAAAAAGTGTGCAAGGAAAATATCTTAAAATTTTACCTATCGATCAAATCAGTGAAACAGAACTAATTAATGGTCTTTGCCACACTTAAAAATACACACACACACACATATACAGTGAAACAGAACTAATTAATGGTCTTTGCCACACTTAAAAATACACACACACACACATATATATATATATATATGTTTTGAAAGCATATATAAATATCTAAGGTTTTTAGTGAGACAGCGTATGCATATGACCTGGTATAGTTAACAGTGTGCATCAGTTAGGAATAGATCTTTCAGTTATGGAAGTCAGAGTTAAGAGTTACCTTGAGTTCCTGAAGCTGGTCAGGCTCATAGAGCTTTGGAGACAACGCTTGGGCAAGAAAAGCATCAAGTTCTTGGCGACGAAGTATACGAACCCCTGGCCACTGTACCATATACCTACAGAGGAAGCCAAGAATTATTTACATCCTTATTTTAACTGCTAGATTAAGTGGTATTTTATATGATCAGAAGTCACCAGGATGCAGGAGAGTACAGGCTTAATTGAAAAGCCAAACCTCTAAACAGAGTTAGAGCCTTTTTTTTTTTTTTTTTTTTTAAGATCACATAGAAGTGCTGCTGGCTGTGAATCAGTTAAATAATTCACACTAGAACAGTCCACTTCCAGTGAAGAAATGGAGGACAGCTCACCAAAACAGAATGTAAACCCAAAATGGATTATGGTACATACAAAAATAAAATAATGGTCTAATGGTCTAACTAATCTAAACTAATGGTCTAAAAACTAAAGACTAATGGAAGGACTAATGGAGCATGTTTTTCGCATCATTCAAAAATGATCTAGTCAGCGAATTTTACGCTTGTCATTCCAAGCAAGTGCTGAGTAAAACTTTACATCTTAACTATCATTAATCTGTATAAGTTACATGTCACAGGAAAGAAACCTGTTATACAAAGGAATGTGAAGTTCTGCTTTGTTTAAGACACCACTTGGTCTTTGTATACTTACTGTTCTATGAGGAAAAAGAAAACAGAGCTTTAGTGCTCACAGGGCAGGAGAAAGTAAAGTAGAACCAAAGACAAAATTTATCAGTCTTAAAATGGCTTTAATTTTTTTCTGCACCATATATTAACCTTCGCTTCTGTCAGATTTATAAGCAATAATATCAAAACTATCAGCCCTTTCCAAAAGGTAAGAAGCTCTCAATTCTTAGCCCAGTTTTCAATCTGAAAATTAAACAGGTAATTTGGCCCTTGTGGTTTCCTCGTTAGTACTATACTTCAACTGCAGTTACCATCAGGTTATCATGCAGGTTATCATCACATCAGCCACATGAGCACAAGGAATCCAACACGACAGGCAGAACATCATGCACGTAAACTCTCCATGCTGCTAAGCAGCTGTCTATGAAATACATTCTCTTTTGCTTTACAACTTCACCACCACAGCCACTGAGACACCAAATGTTGTTTTCTAGTAGGCTGCAGCCCTGAGTGTAACAAATGCAAACTAATTCAAATGCTGTAATGGCCTCTTAGCAACACCAATTTTTTTTTTCTCCTCCCTTTTCGCTCCAGAAAAAAAGCCTTGAAGCTTCTAGGACTCCCAAATTGACATTCTAAAAGAAAAATACCGCTCCATGAACAAATATAAATTAATGCTTCTTAAACTCACAGTTTAATGCAGTTAAATATGTCAGACAGATTAGGCAGGACAGCAAAACCTTTCCTTAACTCTACTTTACCTTAAGGTAACACTGACCTTAGTACACAACAGAGCACCATAAGATGAGTGGGCACATTAGTTGGATTGAGCATTGCTGGTGTATCTGATCTCATACAGGCCAAAAATGCCCTCATCCTTCGGTTCTTATCTTCGACTGCTTTTCCCAGCCACAGCTTCTTCAGATTAGGACAGGTCCATTCCCTGAATGCAAGTGCTTCCACCAGCTCAGGGGTTTGCGGAGATTTGCCTTTGTAAGCAGCCCATTCTTTAATTATCACCGGTGAAACTACAAAATGACACAGTTGAGGGGGGAAAAAAAAAATCAGTTAAAAAGTATATTTTGAAAACACTGTATGAAATCTTTGTGCTGCAAGAGCATTACAACACTCTATACGAATCATCTTTGAACCGTGATCACTTACAAAGCAGGCACATCCAAACAAGTAAGAATGTTGACATTTTCAAATGAATATACAACATAAAGGACCTACATGTAATCTTTGAAAACAAAAAAAAGCGAAATCTGAAAATGCAGTACTACTGTTCTACTGACATTTTAACATCAGCACCCTCTGGCCTGGGAATGACCCCCGGTTTGACACAGGTCTTCACTCGGCCCAGCTATGCAGTATGGAAAGACTCAAGGAGCTCTTTAAGGAAGCGGCAGGTTACAGCCGGACGGAGCAGGGGAAAGGCGCCCTCCTCCTGCTGCCAATCCCTCCACCCGGGCTGGGAAGCCCCACAGGCTGCCCACATTCCTTCTGCTGTCACACGTCAGCTCTACAGATGCTCCGCCGTTAGGGGCAGCGTGTGGCAGAGGCCAGGACCCGCACGCCCCAAACCTCCAGAACATCCCTGAGGCCTCTCAGGTGCTCTTCTGGAGTAAAAGCACTCTAGCATCACACTTATATTTAGTAAATCAAAGGAAAGCTTTACAAAGATAACACACAGCAATGAAAATAAATATTTTGATATAGTTGGTAACCTCACTACAAAATCATGTTCTATTTTGGTTGCTCCTGATTTTTTTTTTTTTAATATGCCACTGAACTGTTCAAAACAGGCTTCAGCAGCCAGGAAAGCTACTCCATTATTTGTGCAGGGCTTGTCACCCTGCTGTTCCCTTCTCCTTTAGTCCTCTGGACAGCAGTAAGCACGAATAAATGAAAGGATGCATTTTATGTGGGTTTCTAACTAGTAGATGATTTTAATTGCTTTAGGTCTTAGAAGGGAGAGATACTTTTGGACCAAAAACTTCTCACTGCTCTCAGTGAACAGCTGGGAAACACAATGGGTTCCATGTGGAACCGCTTCAACTATTCAGCAGCAAAAAAAATAAATAAATAAATAAATGAATCAAACTGTAGATAGTTAACATAAAGTAGTTATTTGTGTTTTGGATTTTTTATCTTCTTTCCTTTTGATACCAGAGGCAATATTCCTAGCTATTCTCAGCTTTTCAGTCTGGATGCCCCTCCAGAGGCGAGCAGGTAATACTCTCAGATTATATGCTTAAATACTCTCAGAAAACATTTTCTTCAACTTTTATGACTCCTACACAGCAGACAACAGCAAGAAAACAAACCCCTACAAAACACAAATGTTTTGTTAATTTTTCTATGCACAACAACCTCAAGTTTACAAAAAGGAAATATTTTATGTTTTATGTCTATGTTTTCTATCTGCAACCCTGCCTTTCAACATCCAAAATCAGTTCAAAGCTTTCAATCTCAGGATGCCAACTTCCACGACTCTGTGAGATTAAGAACACAGTAAGAACACCTCAAGTATCTTCTTTAGTAGTATGCTGCCTGTAGAGGCTACATCAAAGATGAATCCTGACTTCAAAATTCTGAAAAACCATGGTTACTACTGGAAAGGTAACCAGTTGTCTTCAAGAAGGGTTTAACATAAAGGTCACTGTGGTGGCCTGGTAAACAGTGTCCTTTCTGAAAGATGGGAAAGGGGAAGTGTAACTGTATCGATTGACAGGTAACCACAGCACTGTTCACTCAAATCTAAAATTTAATGCAACAGACCAATCTAGGACATGTCCATATCTAGCTATTTCTCCAGGGCATTTCTTGCACATTTGACAACTCTGTACTGGGACTGGTGCCAAAACTACTGCCTTCCTCAGCCTGTGAGGACAGATGTCCTTGGAGGAATGCTTTATGTTTTCCTTCCAGGACTTCCACTCAGACATAAGAAATGTCTATGACAAATATACTCTCTATGAGAGTATGTTGAGCCAAAACAGAACAAAGCTAATTTACGTTTTTTTTTTTTTTTTAAATACTAAACTCCCTCCTGCTGCTGATAGGTAGATTTTAATACTCAAAGTAGTAGCCTAAGTAACTGTGCAATGTGTTAACACGTGCTTTGAAGTCAGACCGAGCAGAAAAGGTCTGTATGAATCTGTATTAATGTGACCTGCTTGATAAGGACACCAAAGATGAGCTAGCTCGTGCAGACTGATGGAGCTGCACTTTCAACCTGGTGGTCTCTACCAACCCAAGCACGCCTGACTGTGCAAGGGGCGACTGCCCCGGAGACGGCTTCCCTCTCAGCAGGAGCAGTGTCCACTGAATAGGCGGCTCATGGAGAACGGCACAACACAGGGCGGCTCAGCTTCAAATAACAAACACTTGGATCCAACCAAGAGTTACCACAGCTTGTACGAGCGTGCACTTTCCCCAAAAGTACAAAGAGCTAATGGTTTCTTACATGCCTATGTATTTATTAGAACTTGGGAAATAACCCATTTCATGGCTTGGAAAGAATAGCAAGTCAGACATTTTAACTCCATCTTCTCACAAGCAAGGGAAGCATACCCTCTGCTTCTCAGCTGGCAGTAAAGGCACGTTAAAAACTTTGCTATTCAGCTTTTTATATCCCCAGGTAGCACACATGAGGACACATATAGCACAACCATAACTAAGCAGGCAAAAACTCACTGATTGCCTCTTCCAACTGATTTTTTTTTTTGTCTTTCCAACTACATTAAATAACAACAGGTTAACAACAACAGGTTAAACAACAACAATTTAAAAGGTGGTAAGAAATTTGTTTTATGAAAAAATCACTTTTACTGTTTTGATATTTAGCAATACTATTGACATGTAAAGTTTAATATGCACATTTCATAGCTTCTCAAAATCCTGACATACAATGTACTTGGAAATTATTCACCAGAAAATCACTACGCTGCTAGTGTTATGGTCTGTACAAAGATGATGGATTTGCTCAGGCTGTTTAAGTAAAGGCTGTTTCTCCCTTACTGCCTGCTACAGTCTCTGGCCAAAGCTCAGAGCCTTGTAGGAGAGGCGATCAAAAGCAAAGCACTCCTGCATCACAGCTCCTTCAAACTACAGGCTTGCATCTTAGCTCAGTTTATCTTTACTGCCTTTTTTAGCCTTGCAGTGAAGCAACTAACATTTGGGCAGATGTTGCACTTTTTAAGAGCATGGTCAGTCCTAAGATAGAAGTAGGTCAGGTAGCTGAATGTGTCCTGCAGCAAGATTTGCCCAAGCTTCTGTAACAATAAACCAAGGCAGCAGCAGTGTTCTTAGCCTCTGCAGAGATAAAACCACCAAAAAGCAGTATAAACAAAGAGAAAACAGAGATTACACAGGTATCTCCGGTAGTCTACAGGGAACACTCTAGGTTTACAAGATGAAAATATTCTGAAGACTGAAGCAGACCTTCAGCACGTAGCTATTTCATCCCTAAAATCCTTATAGTATACTCTTAAGGGCAAGAATCTAATGAGCATAAACTAGTATGACAAGTAACATTACTGCTTCAAACCCGAATCTTCTATCCTGAAATACTATTAGACACATGTCAGTTAAAAGGGTTATTTTTGTGCTCTAGAGCCACATTTCAAGCATGGCAAATTACACAAGAAAATACAAATATAAACAGTTTTTTCAAAACTGTTTAACAATTATATCTTCCATACAAAGATGCAAAAACAACTTCAAAATTAAAAATGAAAAGGGAGAGGAAAAGAGAATGAAAATAAAGTTTAGAACTGATGATTCATATTTTTACACTTACATGAGGGTTTGAGTGAACATTCTAAGCATCTGCCTCTTGAATACAGTCTACTGACAGCAGACTCCTGTATATAAATACTTTCCTGTTGCTGCCAACCGCTTATTACTTTAGCTTTACTTTAACCTTTAAGATGCTAGTGTAAAGTTCAACCACTTCCTTTTATGCATATTAAAAAAAAGAGAAAAGAAAACACTTTACATTTTAACTACATTTTAACTACACATCAGGTATAGCACAGAGAAAGTTAAGGACATTCAACATTTTTGAAAAAACTGTATACACAGCTGTATGTATGAACATGGAATAGATGTTTCCTATAATCAAGTTCTGCAATATACTTTGAAAATTATGACAAAAAAGTTGCTACTTTGTGCAAGCCTGACGGTAGCTTGAATATACATTTTAAAAAGCAAACTTCAGAACTTGCTTATAAACGGTACCATTTCTAGATGCTAACTACTATAGAAAATAAAATTTTGAACTAAAACATCTTTTTCTACAATCCATAGGATGACAGAACCTATAAATTATGCCAGCTTTAGCTACACTCATGAAGCCTTAATAACTACTCTCATTCAAATCATGGTACAAATTGATATACAAACGCAGCAAAGGGAAGAGAAAGAAGAATGGATTCTACGGTACATACATTCTGGTGGAAGTCTGTTCTTTCTAAAAGCAAGTCTTTCAGTTTTCTTTCTGCTTTCTGCCAAACTAAACAGGACTCCGTAAACATACTGACGAACTGGCCTATAAAGCAGAGCAGCAGGAGGCAGGTCTTTGTTGGCTTCATCTTCTATAGAAACTGCAATTTTTATTTCACCCTTTGTATGAAAGAAAGCAGAAACACATCATGTGTTACAGTGAACAGAAAATGTTTAGATATCCACACTAAAATTAATCTCATCCAGTTCAGAAAAAACATGATTCAGCAATAATGCGGATGTCAGACATGTGGAGGTAACGCTAGAGGAGGATTACCCTACGATCTACTTGCTTTCCTCCAAGAAGACTCCAGTCTCTGATCATCCCTGCCACTCTCCAACTTCTCCTCTCCACCACATGCCTCTTTTCAGCAGAATTATCTGCAGTTGAGGATTACCTTCAAATCTTGATACTTTCCAAAGTGAAAGAGTACATATGAAAACAGAGTAATGTGCTTATAGAATTAACAGACATTCAGAGTACACTTGAAGAACAAATGCTAAAAGCTGATGCAGATTTCAGATATTTAAAAAAAAAACACTCATCCTTTCTAAAAAAGGCTGCTCTAGCTTTTAAGCGTAATGATTTGAAACAGTATTGGTGGACTCAGTATAAAAATATAACATTTTGAGCAGAACTGGCAAAAACAGTAGGAGCTACCATCCTTTATTGTGAGGGAGGGAAACACATTCCTTGGACCTCTTGATTCTTCCACTCTTCTCTTCCACAAATATTGAAGGTGCAAGAAAGGAACAACAGTACAAGATACAGTGCAAAATAAACATATGGAGAACAGGGAATTCAAAGCCAAACCTTGATGCAGCAACGTTTATTTGAATACACGTCAAACCTCCTTCATGGACTTTACTGCTCTCCTTTTTGTAATGAAAGGATTTTTAGATGAATACAAGTTAACAGAAAGTGTGCACAATGCCATTTTGCTAGGTGCTGTACAAATATGTACACTGGGGGAATCAATGTATGTGAACTAAGACTAAGTGTTTTGAACAGGATTAAAATATTCTGCAGAACAGGATTAAAAATATCAAGTTCTGTTTTCACTTAGAACAGATGATGAAATAAACTTCTGTCTTTTGATGGGATGGGAGGTATCAAATTGTGAGGGAAATCAAGTGTTCTTGAACACTGAATATAGAGAAGACCTGGCAGAGACACCAAAACGCATACGCAAAAGTTATTAGATGGAAATATATTCTCTCTATATATATATACATATGTTTGTGCGTATGTATATAAATATATACACATCTACCTATATATGTATATACATGTGTACGTATATACATATACACACACACATAGGTACATAAAAATATTAAATATTCAGGAAAAAATGAGTAATTCTGTAAGTACCTCTAACAGTCCCCTCTAATTTATTGGAACAATGCATCAGACCGAAACAGTGATTAGGCAATATAGAGAAGTTAAAATCATCATCAACACTGAAAAATCACCATAATTCAAAGCAACAAAAAGGATGTAAAATCACGATAGGGTTAGCCAGAGATTGAAGTGCAATTGTCTTTACAGAATCACTGTTTTGTAGTGCATAATTTTAAATTTCGTACCTTGGTTAGGACATGAAAGATGTAGGGATACATTAACCCCTTCTTGTGCCTGTGTTCTGCAACTCGTAATACTTCAGGTGCTACAGGAGGTAATGGAGGGGTAGTAATATCCATGTGATTTCTGGTGGGCATTGACAACAGGCATGGGATTTGTGGATTACTGGCTTGATTCCCTTTGACATCAGCTGCCTGACTTCCTGAAGAAGCGCTAGAGGAACCTTCTGCCTGTAACAGAATACACAAAATAAAGTGCTTTTTCATGTGTTTGGAAACACACCAGAAGTTTAGCCAACAGAAATAAGAGATTTCCTTCTTCACTCACTGAAAGTAATAGTTGCTTCATGTTGTGTCAATATGTAAAATACATTATCCAAAGTCTTCTAAAAGATTTTTGAAAACTAATTACTTTCTGAAGACCTTTATCTTTTGTTTGCTAGCAAAAGGCGATTAGTGAAGAAAAAAATGGACAATCTGGTATGATAAAGCTTTTACTGATGAAGAGCAAGAACTATTGTTTTCTTTAACTGTATTTGCACAGTGCAGCAGGTGGAATGATGATCTCTTAATAACATGCTGAGCATGACCAAGATACACCAACTAGTTGGGTTAAGCATAAAATAGATCACAAATTCACATAGTCTTTAATTTATCTAGATTGCTATTAATACCTCTATTCTCTGCTTATATTCCTAAACATAAGGAAAGGAAATGTATTCCAGAACAGGAAAGTCTATATAGTGAATTTAAGATACAAAAACAAAACAAACAAACAAAAAACAATAGCTGAATTTGAAAGTCCTATAGGTTTCACAGTTTTTAAACTTAATCAATCTACTTTGTGAATAACTTAAAAATGGAAAATTGCCATATTTTCTGATTGCTAGATATTAACATGGAATTTAGTTTCATTTCTAGAATTTAATTCATAGACTTCCAGCCAAAATATGATGCATAAACATGTACTGTAAGCCTAAGAGTAAATAAGGCTTTTATGAGCATTGGTGTCATAAATTCATTTGGCCTCCACAGTACAAGAGGGATGTGGAGCTGCTGGAGAGAGTCCAGCACAGGGCCACGAGGATGATCAGGGCCTGGAACATCTGCCCCTATGAGGAAGAGGCTGAGGAAGCTGGGCCTGTTCAGCCTGGAGAAGAGAAGGCTGAGAGGGGATCTAATCAGTGTATATAAGTACCTCAAGGGAGGGAGTGAGGAAGATGGTGCTGGTCTCTTTTCAGTGGTGGCCACCGACAGAACTAGAGGTAATGGCCGGAAACTGAAGCACCAGAAGTTCCACAGGAACTTAAGGAAAAAATTCTTTCCTGTGAGGGTGACAGAGCACTGGAACAGGCTGCCCAGAGAGGTTGTGGAGTCTCCTTCTCTGGAGATCTTCAAAACCCGCTTGGACGCAGTCCTGTGCCACGTGCTCTAGGTGACCCTGCGTGTGCAGGGGTATATTATCATAGCAATCTTTAAATAACTATTGAGAATAACATTTATTTTGTGCTCCTCCTACTACATTATGAATTAGTATTTTCAGATTTACACAAAACTTCTCATGCTCCATGAGACATAAACAGCAAAGCTGAAACTGAAAATGGTCAGAGACATTAAATCTCGCAGAAAGCATGAGGAAAAACACAGACCCAAGCCAACTAAGCTAGGTTCATATCATACTCTTATGAAAAAGACACAAAACAAAAAACGCACATAAAAGCAAAAATGAACAATTTTCAAAAAGCCTTCAAAAAATAAAAATAATAATAAAAAAAGAGAGCTCTAACAAAATACCAAAGTACCAAGGGGGCAACACTACATTTTAAATACAGGATTGAAGAGGCCAAGAGGCCCACCAAAGGATTGTATTTTATAGCTGGCAATCCAGGAATTTTGTTGCTGTGTTAACACATATATTTCCTCAACCGACTGAAGATTTGCGACTCCACCAAGCCTAAAACAGTGACATTTGATCACAAACAAATTTACACAATTGCCTTGGACTGAAGAGAGCAGAATATCCAACTGCAGCAATATAATATCCCTGTTTGCACTACCCAGCTTCTTTTGAGCCTGTTAAAGCTGAGGAATTGCCATAGTTACAAGTAATTTTTTTAGCATTATGCATCTGCCCAAATGAGGTGAGTGTGCCTTAGTCATATCACACAGTGATCACACTGTGAGGCAACCACAGTCAAAGTTTTTTGACATCTAAATCAAAGAGAAATGAATATGAACACTGGTGCGACCTGGAGGTGAAGTTAGATTCTGACCACATAAAATGATTGTGAAATTCACATATCTCCTTCCAAAATGGAAATCTTCAGGAAATTTGTAGTAATTGATATAAAGAAAATTAAGAAAAACAGAAGTATAAACATTTCTTTTTTAATAATTTTGTTTAGAGCTCCACAGGAAATTCATCTACAAAACTGCACTCACAATTCCTCCTGCCACGCTTAACAGATACTGCTATCTTCTCCTGCCACTAAAAGCTGGAGCAGCAGTTTGCTATTAAAAAAAAAAAGCGAATAAAACTCAAAACATTTACACGTTAAATCGGATGCATTTCGGTTGAGCTGCATGCATAAAAACCATTTCAAAGTTCAGACACTGCTTATACAGCTCTAGGTGTGTCTGAACAGAGAGACGGGCAGCCCCCGGGCTGAGCCGGCCCCAGCCATCCCGCAGGGTGCACGGCCACCGGCTCCGGCTGTTCCCCCATCGCCACCCCCTTCCTCACAAGGCCATCGTGGGGGATGCACCAGGGTTCCTAAGTGTCCCCTCGCAGAGACAAGGAGCAACATAGCGGGTCGCAGCAGCGTTTTGCACGTTGTGACTAAGCCACAGGCAGATACAGTTATCGTACGGGGCGTTGCCTGCAAAAATAATAGCGCTGATGGATGAAATCATCGGCTTGATATTTTAAGCACAAAGCCAAGCGCCAAAGTTTACTGGAATTTCTGTGCCAAAGGTACAGGGAAAACATTCTTCTCTCTTCCTACAGCACAAGTAACTCACAACAGAATGGCTCTTTAATTTCATGACAGATTGAGTAGTTTGTGTACAGTTACCACAAAGATACAGAGATACAAAGTGTAAACGCTCTGAGCATTCTTGCTGAAACACTGCAGAACCACCGAACAGGAACCCTCCAGCTCTTAATTTGAAAACGATTTTTAAATTGTTTTTTACCAGAAGAAATTTAATAGGATAATGTTAAGTCTTTAGCAAGGGTTCCGTCATCCCACCCTTAGTAAAGTCCCAGTACATGCTAATTGGTACCACAGAGCTATCTTAAGATGCATTATGTGCAACTCACACCAGGCAGCTGTAACGGACATTTACTCCTTTGCTGAGCTTTAATACACACAGCTGAAAGCAGCTATCCACCCAGAACAGTCTCTGTGGCTAATTTTAAAATGTGTGTTAGAGGTGCTCTCACTCCATTGTAGGTTACAGGGGCTGGACTCTGTGCTTGTTCAATTGAGTCTACTGCACTCCTTACTAAAATCAGTAGTAAGTAGAGTAGTACAGCACTTTAAAAAGGGTAGCAATACTCAAGGATGAGATCATTGTAAAAACTAAACAAATTTATGGGTTTGTTTCTGTTATTTTGCATCTAGCATTCTCTAACACAGTCAATTTTCCTTTTCATATATATATTTTATATTTTATATATATAAAATATTTCTTCTGACTTCTTACTGTATTTTAAAGCCATTGCTTTGTAATTCACAAAAGAATTTGCAAAAAATTACTCCAAATTCTACAGATTAATTCTGAAACTTCTACTCAAAAGTTTGCCATTGAACAACGTATTACGATATTGTTGTTACTGAACAATTATTACAAAATAGTGAATTGTGCTGTTTGGAACTTAGGGAAGAAATTACCTTTGTTTGGTCACCCAGATCTCCACGTGTTTGACTTTCTGACTGGGTTCCTGTTTTTTCCCAGCCTATTTTGTTCCCACTGACATGGCTGAATGACAACATAAAGAAAAAAAAAGCATTAATGCAATGGTTAAGATACAATGCAATAGTTCCATTAACAGTGACAAAAGGTTTATCAACGAGAGACAACTTTAATTTTCAGAGATCCTATGTTTTAGAAATGATGATTTGAAGTCCAGAAGACACTTCAGCTACATTTTTTCATTTACACTATGTTAGTATTCAGATTATATTTAAAAGCTATACAGAAACTTTTAAAATTAATAAATAATGTTCAAAACAGGGGAAGAACTTTAAATATTCTACACTATGCCAAGTAAATTTCCTCAGTCAGAAGACTAATTCAACCAACAGTGATATAAATAATACTGTCTGCACTTTAGTTGCTAAATTCATTCTAAATTTACAGCATAAAATACAAAGACAATACTATAAAAAATCTGAATTTTACTGAATATTTACTGAATACTTCATATTGCTTTTTCTAAAACAGCTAAATATCCAGTTCTGTACTTCATGGAAACCATACACACTTATTTGGTTTAATAAGCAAGACACATTAATACATTTAATGTAAAAAGACTACACCACAAAAGCAAAGTCTAAGCCATCTTACGTAACTGCAGATACACTCAGAATTTAAAAACACAGAGAAACACATATTAAGATACAAAGGCTCAAGCATCCAGGAAAATGTTTGTAGACTTACTAAAGCCACAGGCTTTGTTCCTCACATACTGAGCTACCATAACTAACAAGACAAAAGCAAATACAAACAGTGTCTGTTCAGATTTCCTCTTCGTAGGTCAGTTAGTAGTAATCAAATGAAAGTCTGCACAACTTTATGGACACAGATAGACATCTGATCTAGCAGCAATCAGAAATATTTTAGCACTACAAGGCACATCAATAGGAAAGAGCATTTTCACTGCTGCTGACTTCTACACAGGCTGTCAATGAAAGCTTTTCAGTCACTGCCTTAAATTTTGAACTTGACATTCAGGTCTCACTGCAAAATCACATTATCCTAAAATCCTAGAAGTGTAAAAATCACAAGGTCACAGATATTTCATATTTTTGGCCACTGAAATTTTAATGAATTATAATGTGAAGTAAGACTATTTTATATGAATATAAGGTTTTATGACATTTAACCAAAAGCTCACTGAATCTTTCCTTGTTTTAATAAGCTGTTAGAGTAGAATTGGAGTGGAGAAAAAAAAAAGACTTGTTTAGTTTTGCTGTTTTTTAAAGAACAAGATGACCAGAGTGTACAGATGTGTTTGCAGAGTAACCTGAAAGTCTCTCATATCACCAACACGTAAATTTCTTTACTTCTAGGATTCCGACAAAAAAATCTGAAAATAAATTTATTTTAATAGAAGCCAAGTAGGAGAATATTCTCATGGAAAAACTTACTTCACTGCACCTCCACTGCCTTCATCATTGTCGGAGGAGGAAGATGTAGAAGAGGCAGGAAAATAGGTTGAATCCACATGATTAGGGCTCCCACTCTGAGCTGGGTTGATGGGAGAAGATCGTTCATACAATGGTGTATGTTTTCCTTCATGAGGAATGTTACTGTAGTTGTTCTGCTCAGAAAGACTTTTTCCACCTGTTTCCAAGGTGATGGCTGGCTCAGAGAGACTATATGGGTATGGACCCTGACCTTGGGCACCACCCTGATTGGACATCTGCTGGGCCTAGAATAAAGTATTTTTTCTTAAGCAAAGGTTCAAAAAAACAACAAAAAAAAAGATTTTTCTTTTAAAACAACATGTGTTGTGCAACTAAGTGGCATTTTTCAAAGGTAAGCAATTAAACCTCAGCCTTCTTGAATGTTCACAAAAATGCTTCTCCTAGCTAGGTCTGCAGCATCGTTATAGTTGCAAAGTTAAAATTTACAGCAAACACCTGGGCTAAAAGGCAAGTCATACACTCCCACCTTGATTTTAATTCAGCTGGCATAATGCATTTCTTACACTTAGCCCGAGAGAGCGGAAGGCTGCACTTACCACAGGTTTTGCTTGTAGTGAGGTCTGTGGAATGTTAAGCATCTGAGAAGGAACATATGGTGGCACTATACCAGGCATTCCAAACTGATTTGGTCTGGCTGTTTTATTGCGAGCAGGGGAGGAGGGGAAATAATACACAGGAAGAAAAAATGCACTCATGAAAATGTTCATTATTTATTTGACACAACTTTTACCTTTGTCCTTTTTATCCTTTTCATTTCTGTAGTTTGTAATTCTTGTTCTATTAGCATTACTGTTTTCTATTATGCCTTTTACCTCTTAAAAAGTACATTTCCTCTGTAACATGTGAAGCCTATTTTATTTGTTTCACCTTCACTCAACTGTTTGAATCTCTCACTAATGCCTATTTCTACAGGGATCACTGGAAGCTTAATGGGAATAAAGTCCAAGATTGGCCCTAATCAAGAAGTTGGCAAAAACAACAGAGAACATTTAATGCTGATAGTTTCTATCATGACTTAGTGGAGCCCTAATGCTCTTTCATATAGCTCTTTGAATGTAAAGATGTAAATAGAGGAGGAAGACATGGACATTAGTATACCAGTATGGTCACTGAAACACATATGACTGAAATGTGCAGGTAAAAGTATATTAAAATATGTTTAAAAATCAGGTATGCTGTAGGTGATCAGCAGTCAGGTGGTTATATGGGGAGTTAACCATGAAAATCTGTATTGCCAATACAGCATTTGATTGCAATTTAAGCAGCTATACTACAGCATCAAAGAATCAATCACTATAAAGTGATTTCTAAGGTATGTCAGAAAAGTCCAGTGACAAACTGGAAACATATTCTATGGAAAAGAAATAGTAATTGTCTTCACAACTGGAACCAGTGACTAGATTTTGTCTCTTTACTGCATTACCCTCTCAACGGCCCTAATGCTGGAACGGAGTCAGCACTAGCTAAGAACAAAATCAGGTCAGATTGTTATTCTCATTTTGGGGAATAAACACAACCTCTGCCTGAAACCTAAGGAAAATCTGTCTTTCAAAACATAATCTTCAAAAGTTAATGAAAATTGTCAGTAAATATAAGCATTTTTAAAAGATTCTGTTGGTAACAGCTTTTAGTTAAAACAAACATTTATTTAATACTTACCTAGGTAATGTGGTGGATGAAATGGCATAGGCTTATTAGTTGCTGAGTAATAAGCAACTGCTCTCTTAAATCGCGTAACTTTGTCATCTGTTCTAGACTAAAATAAAAAACAAAAAATGATCTTCCATGAGCAAATCCAGGCATATCATCTATAGGTCAGCACACTACACTAACACAGCAAGCTCGCACTGGATCACATACAATACTAAAGCCCAAGGGCCCAAGAGTACTATGACTTCGTTCCTTCACAAATATCACAATACTTTGGCAAATCCTGCAAGGATAAAAGTTTGAAAATATTATCTTCACATACCATAGATTCACAACAACAGTACACAAACAACAAAATCCTTTTGGTTATGAATGTAACTTTAGAGCACTGAGAGCAAAAAATAACATCTTTACCTTCCAAAACCGTAGGAAATTAAATTAGGGCACAAGACATTTACCAACAGTTACAAACGATTATTTTCACTGAATCCAATTCATTCGGGTTCATTGAATCCAAGAACACTTTCTCCAGAAAAAACAAACAAACCAAAAAAAAAAACCTATTTATTATTTTTATTTTACCTGTGAATGTTGGAAAACATCTTTTGCTATGGCATCCAAATCAGTGGTGTCCTGAATATTACGGACGTAGTCAGCTACGGCTTTGATCACTACATCACAAGGTGGTAAAACTAACTGGTGAGCACGTACCTATGTAAACAAGCACAGAGGTTAATATAAAACAACACGGCTGCCCAAGGTACTTTAGTTATGCAGTAGAGAGTTAACATATCTATTTGCTGAAAACATGTTCAACAAATTCCTTGACTGTCAGATTTACTGTCCACATATTTTGGGGTTTTCCACTTTGTTTTTACGACTCAACTTTGAAACAATAGCTGATGCATTTTTCACTTACAGTTTACATGAAACCTCTCTGGAAATATTTGTTGATTTAAGCATCAGATCAACAACAAAGTTCACAAGACTATTTTACTGCTTTTCAATTGCATCTTGCTTCTACAATATAAATCTGGATCTAAAGTAGGTATTTTACAGATATACCAAAAAGGTCCAAAATTTTGATTTTGGCAGAATTTATATTCTGAGTGCACTGCAGCATCAGAATTGCTAAAGGAAAGCCACTGGAAATAGGAAGATCTCTATGTGTGCAGGAAGGGGAACAGACAAGACTCTGTCAGGGGTATCGGTTTTCAAAAGTATACAGAAACCTACCCCAAAAATGCTACCTGAAGATATTACAGTTTATTAATGTTTTCAAATTTTGTAAATCCTGTATAAACTGCAGTAAAATACATGCATACGACTTCACACAACACCTAACATATTGTAGGCAAGAAAAGATTTTTATTTGCATAGGCAAGAAAGAACGGATGGATCTTCGCTTGTTGCTGCTATTCCACCTGGGATACAAACGCACTTTTGTTGCCTTTCAAGAATTTCAGTGTCAGCACAGGCATATAAATACCCGCTCATTCTTTTTGCAGACACATCTCAAGCTTTTCAGAACACAAGTTTATTAATAATAATGTTTCAAAACTTCGGTATTAAAATAGTTGATGTGGTAACATCCACTTTGAGACATGCCCGACCTTGTACATTAAGCATTTTGAATGGATGAGAAACACATGCTTCAATGTTACATTTCCCTCGCATATATGACTTGAGACCAAACAGACCACAGATTTTTCTCTAAAACTGAGAGTCCACAATATATTTCTACTCAAGTCTTTCTTAGAAAAAAATGAATCCCATTGATTCACTGGTCACTGACTCAGGTCACGGGTTTGAGAAGATCAGAATCACTTGGATTCTCGAACAAAAGATCTCTATCTGCAGTAAGAATGCATGGGATGAACTTGGTGGGATGAGTTCCCGAGGTTCCCGATGGATGAAGTTCCTGCAGTTCAATGACACCAACAACCGCAGATGGCTCTTCTCCCGTACAAGGGAAGTTACAGACTCTTCTTCGGCCACGTGCAGAAAAGGAAGGGAACTGGGTCATCCTGGAAACTTCAGCCTTCCATATCCCAAAGCCCGTATTGACAAGTCTAGTGAAAATACACTGATCACACATCACTCATCACAGTTATGGAAACCACTGCTCTTGTGTGGACTGCGTGCTCCTGTAAGTACAGTGGGAACTATAAGTAGAGTGGGTCAAGTAGCCATCAAGGACCACTATAAAATTAACAGGTATTGGAGCATATTGCTAGGTGAAAAGATCTGGTGGACTGCAGTCAGTTTTCTACTATTTTCCCTCTTCCCTGTACAAATTGCTTACTCAAAGAAACAGAGAAGAGGCCTCCAACCAGGCTTATTTTGACACCGATAAGCACATGGTATTTTCAGCAAGGCTGCGTTGCTCTGTTCTGGCCAGCACCAGCCTTCTCCTTCATCCTTTACACAATCGCTGTCTTCTGCCCAGGCCAGACTCCATTCTCTGCTTCGTAAGACACCTCAACAGCTAAGACTTCAGATCCTTAACAACACCAACTCCATCTCCCTTTCACGCACTTCCTCAATAATCCATTTGACTAAGATACTGCAGAAAAGGCTAATAGTAGGACACAATTACAGAGAGGGTTTCACCATCCAAACTCAATATAAATCTCAGCAACACTGCACGACGTCTTTCAACTGAATAAGGTGGAGAAATCTGATAAACTACCCAGAGCTTTCCATTCAGACTTTATTTCAGAGCCAAAAATCACAATATAAAAACAGAAAAGCTATAAGAAGAAAAACAGTTTTTTATGGATTCTAATAACTACTCCTAAATTATACTTTTGTTATCTACTTGAATTCAATATCCAAATCATCTTCTGAAAAAATAGGAGAAATGAAGTGTGTTTCTCCCATCTAAAGGATTTCTGCTGAATAAAAAAAAAAATCTTTACTTCATCATATACTGCATATATCTAGATTCCTAATATTATGCAATTCATCATCATTCAATGTGGCCACTTCCCTTGGAAGCTGGGATGAAAGGAAATTCACATGTATCTATCCTTGCTACTATATGGCTTCTCTATTTTGTGTGTTATCAAATTATCTCAAAAGTATCAAGTCTTCATTAGTGCTGAGCCCCCCCTTTTTTTCTGCCTCAGAATAGCTGCTCATGGTTACTGAAAAAGTACTGTTTTTTTCTTCAATTTTTTTTTTTCACACTGAAAGTGTGGAAATAGATTTCCTTTGCCCCATTTACTTTTCGCTAAGTATTAAGTAATGATATTAAGTACAAACAAATTAAAGCATTTCCTTAAATGTTCTATTCAAGTAAGGCTTTAATCCTCCTCTTAAACCAATTCCGTAGGGTATTGCTTCACTTTTTTGGTCTTCCACGAGAAGTGATACGGACCAGACACGTTTGGCGGAAAAGTTTAAACTGAAGAACTTAAATCCTACTCATTACCGATGCATAACTACCAAAACCTGCCTTTTTTCCAGACTAAGAGAAAATGAAGCTTGCTTGGAAGCCTACTTTGTATGCTATTTTTCATACCATACTACCCCTCATGAGTTTGTAAGCACCATCCAATCTGTACAGTTTAAAAACATATTTCAAGAAACTTTTAGGAGGCTTAATAGCTGCAACGATGGTTACCTAGATCATCGGTGTTCTAGTTTTCAGTAACCTTCTCTTGCTCCAAATTATTGATCTAGTGGAATTACTGAGGTTTCCTGTTTAAAGATATGCACGTCCTACATTTTGGAGAATGCCTGAGGACTTTCTAACACTGCTGCTGGGAACCTCTGTGCAATTCTGGAGCTTTCCATTACTAGCTTGATGGGCAGCAAGATTTTCATTATTCACATATCTTAAGCTGCATGTTTGCAAAGTTCAGTGAATCAAGATTTAAGAGATCATAATTACTGCCTATATTTAGCCTATATCAACCACAGTTTACATACCAAAGAAGTGAAAAAAACTATTTTAGAATTCTCCACAGAAAACTCACACTTTCACAGAAAATACTGCAATTCAGCATTATCAGAAATGTTTATGCACAATTCCAATCAGTATTTCATTAGGTTTAACTTTGCAGCTTTAAAAAAAAGCTACACCACAAACTCTTTATCTGCAATTTACCATACACAGTTATTTTTCCCAACCTGTATTTCATCCATTCATCATACAATTTCTTAGCCTGCCTTCTTAATATCTAGTACATAGATATTTTACCCAGATTTCCATTGCTAATAATTCACTACTTTTAAAGTGTCAGAATATTCATTCTATATCTGGTCATTCTTCACAAGAAATCGACTCCACATTTTAGTTCAGTTTAGCATATTCAGTACGGCTACACTATAGTCAGTCAGGCACGATAATTTTCAATTTCAGATTAGTACATTTTATATTAAATATTTACTATTATGTATACCAAGTATATAAAACTGGAGTGAATTTAGCTCACACTCACAAAATGTATTCAAAAACGAATTTTGCTCCAATCTACAATAAAAGATATGCATACTCAAAATGAGACCTTTTGAAAATATGTATTGCAAATCCAAAGACACTCCAGATATTTAAGTTTTCCTTCTTCTTTTCTGTTTTAAAAGACATCTAAGTCCATCAGTGGTAACACCCACAAAGCTAAAAGTATCATTACCTACACAAAAGCCAAAGCGAAAAAGGAGATAAATAAGATCTACTTTTCTGCATTAAATATATAGCTAGTCTTCATTAAATGTTAAGTAGGAAAACAAGATGAAGACTTTTTAACAGCAAAAATTACAGAAAACCTGCTTAAGGTTTAATCTTACTCTTAGTTACATTCACAGTGTTTCCAAACTAAATCAGCACCTTATTCCACTGATTCCTTATCAAAAGAGACTTCTTACTAGAAGCCACTTTTTCTCCTCCTCCACATAAGGATTTCAGACAACAGGAAAAATGTATTCTGAAAGGGCGACCATGGAGGTGTGGAGGATCACACACTCTGAGGTCACTGGGTTAGGAACCACGTGACATCTGAAAATTGGATAGTTTCTCCTCTAGTTGTAAAAGGAAAACTTTAATTTCCAGAAGAAGCACTGAGAGAAAAATCAAAAGTGACCTAACAGTGCACTTTGTAAAGTAAAGTGGGGAAAGAAAAATAATTCTACAGAAGTATTTGTCAAAAATCAAGGCAGAAACCAACATTTCAAGCCCTGAAGCGATAAGATAGTCTTGGTTTTGACAAAATAAATTTGTTTCATCTAAAAAGAATAGGATAATATCTCTTGGTGGAATTATAGCGTTATTTAAGGAGGTACCCAAGCTGTACTTGACAAACCTCCCCAGGGCAAGGACAACTGCCTCCCTCTCTCTAGGAAGTGAGGTCTTTAAAAGCCAATCAACAAGAGTTGACTCACATTTACTGTCAGCCTGCTCAAAACAGATACTCATCTGAGCATCCACCTGAGTAAGTCTTGAGCATCCTGATCTGAACTTAAGGTGAACCTGAAGTAAGTATGAGGTTGGACTAGACGACTTTCTGAAGTCTTTTCCAACATGAATTACCTTACAATGACTCTTAGCATTTAATAAAAGGAAAATATTTCCTTTAAGCATATCATCAGTATCACCTCTGTTATCTAAGCAGCAGAGCATTATCCAAACAGCTACTTAGTTAGCAAAGTTCTTTTTGGTCTCCCCTCCTGCAGATGCTGCCTGAAGTCAGTGGAGTAGGATAAGAATTTCGTAGAGCAATTCAGAGAGGGTGCCCAGCTTGCAGATTTGCCATCGCTTTCTGGCAGTATCCATCACTATTGACATGAAACAATTAGATAACTAATTTTGCCAGATAAACACAGGTGTAGTATATTGCAGATGGGCATATCAAGAGTCTGCCAAAGACAGTCCAATGAATTCATCCTTTCACAATTATTTTAATGGTAAGATGGTTTATCACAAGTGAAGATGGAAATCCTCACATAGTTTCCTTGCATACTCTTCAAAACCAGGAGGCTGCATTATTTCCAAGAACAGCTTCCCTGGTGTATAAAGTTTGAACTTCTTCAATGCTACATGTTCCCACCTCAACACTAACTCATTCTAGAGATTAGAAACTGCCTGTCTAATTGTTTTTTGATATGGTCTTGAAGCTCCATGCTGCAACAAGATGACTGTTTGTATACCTTTCCATAGTGGGAACCAAATTATCTTCACAGATCTCTAAAAAATAACCTCAAACCACACAAATAAGTAGTATGATTCCAGGCTTCTAAATGAGATATTGGGCTGAAGTTCTCACCCAAAAGGGCTAACAAACCCTGTCCTTTTTGAAGTTCTGCTCTGGACAGCCTAACAAATAACAGAACACAATCACACACAGTCTACACATTTATTAGACGCATTACCTCCTTACAGAAGGACATTTAAACACACAAGACCCTGAGTCAGAACAGCTTGTAATGTCAGCAGTTTTTGATTCTTTTTCTCTATTGCAGAAAGTCAGATCTCTTCATCTAAATTTGTCCATAGAACTTCACGGTTTTGCTGACACGATGGTTTTCTTGATGTCTTCTATTGAAAGCAAGGCTTTTTATCCAGCATGCAAAAATGCTGTCATGCCAGCAAAGTGCATTTCCATTTCCCTTCCTTTCCATGTTTGCTCAGATATTCCTACATGAATGATCCATCCTCATTTCCTTCTTTGCAACAGAGAGACAGGTTACTTGTTTTTGCTTTTCTCTACCTCACTCTGCTGATACCTGAGCACAGCAGACACACCAGGCTGCCCTCTGCATGCTGATTGGTAATTTCTTCCTTAAGTCACACTTTGGGTTAGTGAACTAACAAAGTTTCTATCCTATTTTGCTACATCATAAAAAAGGGCAAAAAAGAATACCAGAAATAAATCATATAATATTACCTGTCTCAGCAGACCTCAAAAATGCTGAGAAGCAACAAATCAGGCCACTGGGAACTCAGCTTCACTATTAGCTTTGAAGCTCAAGACCACATTGTCTTAGATATGAAAGATTTAAATCTTTCAACCTTTATGCACTGGGAAAGTTTTATAAATCCCAAGTTGGATGAGCTGTGGATGTGGAACCCTTGGTTTCTGGGTATGGAAAATTCCCAATTGTAGATCTAAATAGACGCGGCCAAACAAAATTGCTAAGCAAAGCCCAGGAAACACAGCCTGGCTTGTAACCACAACCACCCCATAATTCCAGCTGTTGGGACACCTTGAAATTTTCAAAAACACCACTGTTCTGAAACTACTTCTTGCTATCAAGTTCATGGCTAACATAAGCACTTTTTTTTTTTTAAAAAAAAAAAAAGGCACTCAAAATTTACAAGGAATGTCATTTTCTGCACATCTGCAATTAACAAAAAGGGTCTCTACAGTCAGTTGTACTGACATCACTGATAGACTAGAACGTCAAATGAAACTAAATTAAGCTAATGAGCTATTGAAACACGTTATATTTTCAACTCATAAGAACTGTTGAAAATGAAGCTAAAAAATAAGCTGTTCTATGAACAGCAACTAATGAAGCTTGGTTTCCTGTAGACTTGTGCTCTTTTTGCTTTAGCCCTGCTTCTTTCTTTCTCTTTGACATCAGTATCAGCTCTAAGACAGAAGTGCTGCAGTTAATTTGGGGCTATGCACTTAGCAATTGGCCAACCAGCTGCTGTGAAGTGAAACAAATTACGTGTTCCATTTGCCTTTTTGCTCAGTACGGGTGCTAATTTGGGTCTTTTTCACCGATAACAGTGCAACAGTTTTCACAGAGCCTGTAACAGCCACAGGAAAAGTGCTATCCCAAACCATTTTCAAATCTGATTAATATTGGTCAACAGATCAAAAAAAAAAATTGAAGAGAGACCGACTAAGTGCAATTACACCCTCAGAAAACACACATCAGATCACTGAGAATTACACACAAATTCAGATCAGTAGGAAATGGAATAGAGTAGTAAGGAATCCACCTAATTATTTTTGACTAAGAACATGACCATACAAAAAGAAATTTGCTTTAAAAAAAAAAAGGACTATATTCTCCAAGTAAAGTCACTCACTGAAGCTGTTTGGCATATTTCTTGTGCAGCTGAAGGGCACTTAGGAGGATCACGACAGCTAAGTTTAGCCTAATCACCCCAGGTATCCTCTGCAATCAACATGCAGACAAGGACATCAGGGGGTGACAGGCCAAGAGCCAGCTGAGCGGCTGTGAATCCCGTCCGCACGAGGGGGAGGCTATCCCGAGCCTTTCTGAATAATCTCTCTCTTGCTCTGTATCACACTAGCAAAAGGTAAGAAGTATTAGCCTATTACACTGTGCTGTTACGATCAGTTTTAGCTTAATTGTTAGTAATTATATTAAGTTTGTACCTTAAGTGAAGCTAGTGGATGTTCTGGACCAAGTAAACTCCAATGAAAGGAAGCCAAATCTTCATCAGGTAGAATATGATTACCTAGAATACAATGCAGAACTTTATTTTAAAACCACGCCTTAAAACGTATATATTGACTCTACACGAAGCAAAGCAAAGTTGCAGTTAGTTCTCAATTCATGATAAATAAGCTGACTGCAGAGAAAACGAACTGTAAATATCTATTCGAAACTCTACAAAAGGCTCACTGGAAAGCTGGGAAACAGCAGGGAAGCTCCTTCTGTTTGAGCAGCACAGCTCGATGAAACCTGGCTTGTTGAAAGCAGCAACAGAGCTGCAGGGACAACACAGGACTCTGACCTCAATCCGGCCTTTCTGTTTGGGCACCCTCAACAGGATTTAATAATTGAGGTGCAGCAGTGGAGGGGCGCGCGCTGTTGCTCCCAGAGCCAAGCTGGGAAGGCCTTCCCGCACCACAGCACACGCCGTTACCCCTTGCCTGCAGGGCTGCCTCTGCACCTGCTCCACTACACTACGGGTCAACCCGCGCGGCCGGTTTATCCAGCCCTCGGAATGCCGGCAGCTCCCACGGACACTTGCAGCCTCCCAGGTCCTGAGGTTCCATTTGCTGCCCTCCCAGGTCCAACAAGAGCCTGTGTTAGATGCTGGGCTGGCATCTTTCAGAGCAATTAGGAAAACAGCTAGTTTTTTCAATGACTATAGATGGTAGTTGCATCTACCAAGTAACTTGTGTCAAATGGAAGATTACTTAAATTACTTTTTTTTTTTTCCAAAGCACATCACAATCAAGAAAAAAAAAGAAAAATTAGCAAAGAAATTTTCAAACATCTGAATAAATCAAGTAAGTAGCTAATTCATCATCAACTGGTAGAGCTCAGCACCTTGGAATCCAGACTTTACAAGAAGCTAGACAGAACATGTTATTGTGCTTCTAATACAAAAGCTAGGGATACTTTCAGGACTTGGTTTTCAAGTGTGGCAATTTAGCAAGGAATACATAGCTCTACTGTTGACAATACAGTTGGAGCTGCTTTTTTTGTGGTCATTTTATACTTTGGACATTCTCACCCACTCACAAAGAATATTAAAGTGCTAAAACAAGCACAACAGTTAGTTTTTTAATATTTCGCCTTTAAAATAGGTTAATTTCCTGTTATTGGTCCTTAATACGTCAAAAATGAAGGCGGTCATCCACTGCCTGGTGACTACTGGATGCTCTCTAGATTCAAACAGCCCTTCCCCTGCTGCTGAGATCTCCAGCAGGGAGGCATTATAATCTCTATTCACCAAGAGCTAAATCCTAAACTCACATCAAAAAGATATTCTGCATTTTGTATGTAACAGCCACGCTATTACTAATCTTAGTCAATAAAATTTAACTAAGGTAGGATTATACAGCTTTTATAACACAGGTCTGGAAAAATCAATTAAAGCCAGAGCGCTGGAGAGCTTTGTGAGCAACTGACAATAACTCCTGCAGATTCCGAGATTATCTTTTAAAATGGTCAGAGCTTCTCTCCCTTCCACCAGAACCTCAATCTTGTTTGGGCTCCATCTGTCATTACAGTTAATTCTATCCTCCCGAATACATGCATGTGACAGTCTGGAAATTCAATCAATTTTCAGCATATATTAAATTTTAATATTTAATATGTTCAAGTATAGCAGTGTCCTCTGCAGTCCAAATAACAAGTGGGACTTACATTTACCTTACAGTCTTCTAAAATTCTACTGAAGAACAGAATGTGACTACATAACTAAATATATTATAGAGCACTGTAACAGCGAGAAAGAGATCAACGTTACATAAGCAACCTCTATTCCTTGACCTGGCTGAACAACTTCAACACATATTGATTTCTTCCATTTTAATGGCTTATTACAGGGTATGCTTTAGATTTTTTTAAAAGCAATTAGAAGCTAATTGAAACCACTGCCCTTCCTAAAGGGTTCACAGAATTACAACTCTATATAGAACACTCTGCTTGGTTTTCCGACCAAAGATTTTTTAAAAAACATTTTCAAGTATTCAAGTCAAACTCTACAAAATAGCCCAAATCAGATTGTTTACCTGAGTAACAATTAAGTCAGAACTAAAGTGCCTGCTCTCACAGGACACTATCTTGGCCACATTTCAACTACTTATGGCAAGAATATTCCCTATATTATGAAGCTAATACTATAAAATCTCTTCTGTGTGGAAAGTAGCAAGAAGGGGAGTGCTGCAAACAAACCACGCTGTGTACATAAGCTTCTCATACAGTAATTTTTCTAAATTTGTCTAGTTGGTATAGTCAGAAAAACATCTTTTCCTGGAATATTCAAATAGAAAGACTGTGTTCCTGAAATAATTCAATTGCATAGATTTGTCATTAAGAATGGGGGGGAGGGAGTTGACCAGTTGGTTGTGATTCCACAGGCTCTTCCTATCGTTGAACACTTGAAGGAAAAAACTCTTCCAATGCATTCAGTTCTCAGCTGCTAGACTCAGTTCCCCTTCAAGCTTCTCCTTTCAGCAAAATTCCTCCTTGAAATTAATTACAAGGTTTCTGAAAACAAAGTAGTTCAAGTTCTCCCTACATGTGAAAACTGATTTGCGGACCCAAAGCAGAATAATTATACAGCTGTTATGATAGTTTTGTCCTCCTCTAATTGTAAACATCACACCAGCATCTTAACTGCAATCATTTCAGGATATATTCATTTATTCTAAAGCAAAGGGCTAGCATGGGGATTAACACTGATGCACCCAGAACAATGTAACAGATTCATACATTTGCCCTTGCAGGCAAGTTCCTGGTTGCACTTTCCTGTTGTGATTTTCTTCATTCTACTTATGAGATTCAGAGAAACCCACAGAGACCACCGGGTAAAGTCAGAATGACCTGTGAAGTCACACAAATCCTCAGATATCAAAAGGCATATTGAGATCTGATTAGCTACCCTGCTTTAAAAACACGCCACAGCACACAATTACATGTCTGTATAAATTTAGTATTTATTTAAACTAAGTTGCTATGTTCATCAGGATGCAGGAGTCAAAAAACATTGCTAGTACTTTAAGCCAAACAATACCTGTTTGCTGTGAAATTATACAATCACTGCTTATATCACCAAATACCTAGGTCTCATAAAACACACTAAAAAAAAAAAAAAAAAAAAAAACACCCAGCACAGTAAGAAATTCGAAGAATCTCTAAGCACACCTTCCAAAAAATCTTTTCTCTTCTGCTTACTTAATACACAGACAAAAGAGGCTCAGAACAAAACCACACATACACAAACCAACTAAACTTGTAGCTCAGCTATTTAAGGTTTGTATCAATTTGGGGAAAATATATATATATATATATATATATATACACACACATATATATAAGAAAAGCTTCTCCTCACTAATCAATTGAGATAAGCCTTAGTAGCATCAGTTTCCTTCTCCTCAGAGCAAACCAAAAAAATTCACCATATAAAATATCAAGCAAGAAAACATCCAAAGCTTTTTGCATAAAACTTCAAAACCTTCCAAAAGTTTACCATTTTTCACATAGCATTTAATTTAACCAAGCTAGCAATGGCTCAGCTAGCAAGCTGAAACTCTGCAACACATTTGTGTGATACTACATTTGCATGTACTTTAATTCTGTAATGCATGTCTTGTAACTGTGAAACTGCTCTTCAAACAGTAATCCTTACTCACTGAACTGGCATTCAACAACTTATTTATAGAAATCCAAAACAAAGCCTAGCAATAGTAGCCTCTGTCATGCAATTTACCCAGATCTTTTGTTTTAAACTGGTGCTTAGCCAACGGCCTGCCATTCTTCCACGAAACCATATGAGCAGGCAACTATTCTTGACATGAAAAAATCGTACATTAAAAAAAAAAAAATCAATTTGATGCTTTCTACTCTAAGACACATGGATTCTTTCCTTATTAATATGTGAGGCATCTGCATTGATGAGAAACTTTTATACATTAAGAATTAAATTGTTTTATTTCCATGCTACATCATTCACCTACACTAATACACAAAATCTGTGAGAAACATGAGAAAATAAACTGATTTTTGATACGATCAAAACTATGATTACTCTCTGATTACTCACCTGAAGTTAGAATACTATTCCAAATAAATCTTATTAATTGGAGACTATTTCATTAGTCATTAAATCTTTCTTCCATCTGAGAGCACATCAGAGGCGGCTTTACCACCAGTCTGGAAAATTCATTTTTAAGATAACACACCATTTACCATTAGAAGCAAGAGCTGTAAGAAACTATACAAATAAAAGTAATGGAATGATAAAATTCTGGTTACCACAGTTTCAGTGCAGTTTCTCTCAGCTATAGCAGAATATAGTTCCAGTGCAGCTGATGTGCTGTCAGACTGGTTTCCCTTCTTGGGATGAACAAGCTCCTGCAATCCAGAAATCTGTGTCTTTGGTTAGAACATAAAATAGGACCTCCTAGTCTGAAAAGAGTCCTATTAAATTAGACCTCAAATGCTATGTAAAGTCTGAAACTAGAAGAACCACAGTTGTGTCTTTTTTTCTCCCCACACTGAGGATGTTCTCTATGCAACAGCTTTGCAGAACTTTTACTTCCTGCTCTTGTTTCTAGAGTGCCACAGTCTGCATCACTCTCAGATCTCAACAAATTCAGTATCTGTCTGGCCTTATCAACAGTGCCTGGCCCACCTCAAGAAGAACAGAAGAGAGAAAACGAAGGGATAGCTTGGCTTAGATGCTTTCACTTAATCAGGCACACACAGCTTAAAACAGTGTTAAAAGAAACTGAAGTTATAAGTGTGACTAATAATATCAAGTTCTTTCATTACTTCACTTACCTAAAAGAGCAGCAAAAATAGGAAAGCGATTTGGATTCAGGTCCAGTTGCTTGGCAACTTCATGCATTAGGTATTGGCTTGTCGTTAGACTTTTCCCATTACGGCTCAGTTTTAGGGCATGGGCACTGAAATAGTAAGGGATGTTGCACAATGCATAATCGGAATCATATGCAACCAAACCATGGAACCCTTTTTCTCTGCAGAATGCAATTACTTCTTGATGATGATCCTCAATGCTCTGTGCAACCTATAGTGGAAGACATAGTAATTAGCCACAGTATGAAATCACAGTATTGACTTATCGTATACTTATTATTATACATCTGACATTTTTGAAATTATGAATATTTATTGGAAATGCAAAGCATTTAATGTAATTTTTAAAATCCAGCAACACTGTGACATAATCTATAAGGACACAGCACCTAAGTATCACTCCAAAACAAAACACTAAGTTCTGGAAGCTTGCACGCTGAAGTAGCATATGCACACTGAAGTAACTGTTTATTTACAGAAACATGCACACTTTAAACATATTACTATACCAACGTCTAAGTCAACTCATGGGATAATTCCAGCAGTGGATACTTAAAACAGTTTAGCAAGCAAAGATGTCCCCTTAAAGGCAAACATGCCCCTGCCCTCCTCCCTCATGGTACAGCCACTTTTAAAGATTTGCACCGTGTTTTAAAGTAACAAATGTATCTCTAGATGAACACAGGTAACTTCCTCACCCTTTGAAACTTCTACTTGCAGTGAGAAAACTAATTGTTTTCCTCTTTCCACTTTCAAAGTCTATTTATTTACACATAGCTGCCTGTGATGGGCCAAACTACTTCGAGTTTAAAGCCCCAAAATCCACCTCTCAACTCACACTCCTAGCAAAGTGCATAACTTAGGCTGTGACAGTCAGATGACTAGAACAGACATGTCCTGCAGGGAGGCCAATTCTGAACATTGGAAATAAAAGCAATCCTCTTACCATGAAGCATATTACTATGAAACAAAAAAGCAGAAAGGCACCACACAAACCCAAGATGACAGCTTAGCACTGACAGTCCCACATTTCTACATGCTAGCAAGAACTCTAGCAACTACTGTTCGCGTGCAAGTCCCAACAAACTAAAAGAGTGCTTTTGATGTGTGATTTTAATTCAAAAAAAAAAAAAAAAGACACAGCAGTCTTGCTTTGGTATGCACTGTACGCAGTAACCTTTCAATTTTAAAAACAATCAATCTATAGCGAGCTATCCCAGTATAAAAAGGCAAGTAAAAAGCCATTAGATTCAGTCTCTGGAGTGCTTATGAATAGCTATAGTGTTACTGCTGGTGAAGCTACTTCCTCTACAGCCAAAGCCTTGCCGAGCTCGAGCAACCAGAACCCCATAGCCCTGGAGTCCAGTAAAACATTGCACCACTAGCCTATCTTTTAGCAAAAACTTTCTTTTGTCCATTGTAAATTTAACTGACCCTTCCTTCTTCTATTCACGCCTCACACTACATGCATTTCACGGTGAGCTGCGGGCTTCAGGGAGCTGTGTAAATCTCGCCTTCTCCCACGTAGCTTCATGAGATGCTCCCTTCAAAGCAAACTCCTGAGCAGTCAGTGTCGCATTCGCAGAGTTGTTCATAGGCTCAGTAAAAAACTTACTAAACTCTGTCTTTATTTTTAGCATTAGGATGCTACTGCTAACAAATCTTTATACATTTTAAATTAGGATAGTCACCAGGTTTTTCTTTTAATAAATAGTAGATAGATTTAAATTATATCCATATACCTAAAAATGTCTTTACATGCACAACCACAAAAAGAAATATCTGTAAAAACAGTATGAACTCTTTGCAGAGTTGTGTTACACAGGTGTGCAGGCAATACAAGAGGAAACTAAGCCTGGGACCCGTTCTGCTCTCCTATAAACTATTTCCTGTGCCTCGACAGCCACCAGTCCCCTCCCTGCCTCATTTTACTGAGCTATCTGACACAGCACGTGGCGAGTGGGAAGCTGCAGCGTGTTTATGTAATACTGGAATCTGTGCTCAAGTAACTGAACAGCCACATGGAAAAGGGCTACCCTGGGCCTGCAACACAGTCAAAACCCAAATACGATGAGAGCAATTTAAGTAATTTAAGTCTTACAGAAAGATCTGAAATTGAAGATGCAACTATATAGGGAGGAAGTGCACAGATCAGAGACATAACTCCATGCACAGATCAGAGAACGGGAAAAAAAGCCATTAGTTGAGGATCATTTTCCCGTTTACATCACCTGTAACCATTAACAATACTGGATTTAGATACGGGGACACACATTTAGATAGGGAGAATAAAACAAGGTCTTGCCAAAGTATTAAAGATGCTAAAATGCTCACTGCTTAAATGAATTACATTTTAGCAAACACAGCTTGCATAAAAAGAATATTTCTTTCAAGAATTACTCCCTTTCTCTCTAAACAGAAAAATATCAGGTCACAATTAAGCTAAAAACCTGGAGGATATTTACTATTACTCAGAGGAACCTGTTATTTTTATATCCTGCTGAAACCATCTGCAAGTGATTTATAATTGTTCTGGATGGAATACATCATCCTTTTCTCCCCTCTAATTACCAAAATAGATTAAATTGGTAGCCAGTTCCTAACTCTGCACAGGAGCCTTTGACTCAGAGGTTTCCTGAAAATATGAAAATTAGTTTCATACCTAAAGCTAATCCCTATTCTCAAACCCAACTTCTCAAAGCAGAGGGAGAAAATACCAGAATTTTGCAACTGGCTTATGCATATGAAAAAAAAAAAATAAAATCACATACATGCAAATGAAAATCACACATACAAGCTGAGTTAGCTCTTCACCCATAAGGAGGGTTGCTAGAAAGTGATCATGGGGGAGAACATGGATAAAACTGGAGTACAGTTTAGAGAACAGAGGAGAAAGGCAAGCATTCTAAAGCAGATTTATAAAGAGAATAAATTATATGAGATGAGAGGAAAACATAAGATGTACATGACGTTAAGTTCAACAGTACCACTAAAGTGGATTGTGTATGTTCCCACCATAGCCATGGAATGTTCTGCCTAACCCCAAAATGAATTGACTCACACAGAGCTATTCAGACAGTTTCTCAACAGCTTTATAAACCAGCCATCGATTGAGAATTCATGATATTCTTTCCCATTTCCAAGAGAGTTGACCACTTCCAAGAAGCTGTGCAAGACATCTCCTCCTCCGTGGCGGTTCAAGCATACAATGTACTTAACAGCAATAAACATTTGTAGTAACTCGCACTTGCTAAGTGCTAACCTACAACAAAACAAATATCCACCCTCCAAATCCCCCCTCCACCCAATCTGATTTTTATTTTTAGCAATAGCTGAGAGACTCAGTATGATGTACCCTTTGCTAAAGCTTTTCTTCAGATTAAGGCCTCCTACCAAGAAACTGCAAGGGAACTAATGCTGCAGCTAAGCCTGGAAGTAACCAAAGGGCTACAGGTGGCAGAGTTGTTTCAGATGTGGCAACTTTATTGAGATGAAATGTGCTTAAACAGAAACCAAGCACACTGAAACAGAATGTATGTAGAAAACTAACAGCTAGTTGAACATGCCACAGAACTATTACAGATATCAAATTCCCATCAACATCAAAACAACTGATTTCATCTTGGATATGATGCATTTTAACAGTGTAATAAACAATTATTTTATTATTTTAACAAATAAAAAAAATAAAGACAATTTAAAAAAAAGTTTACTTAATTCCACACATTGCTTTCCCTAAAGATTTTTAAGTCTCAACAGCAAATTACAAAATATTTATAGCGTATCCACAACTACCCCAAGGTTAATGCCTTCACTGCACGGACTTTAATACATTTTCTTCGAGGAATAAGTTAATTTCTTAAAATCTTAGATACAGCAAAGTTCAAATCAGATGATGCACAAAGTTTTAGTTATCATTCATTCACATTCTTACCCATATTCACACTCAAAAAAACAGGCATTATTTTGCAAGTATTCTGATCAGAAAGGGATTGATACAGCAGACGTGGCAATAAGCTCTTAACCCGACCAACCATCAAGCACAAAGCATGGAGTTTTAGTGCTGCAAAAACGAGCACTTCCTTCACTTCACGCTCAGGCCAGGCGCAGGTTCCGGGCGCTTACCCCAGCGGCACAGCCCGGCCTCTCGTCTCGATGCGAGGCGTTGGGCAGCGCAGGCGGCAGCGGCACCAGCGCCGTGGTGGCACCGCAGCAGGCCAGGCCGTCCGGGCCGCGCTTCCACCAGCAGCGAGGTGGGGGGGACTTCGCCCCGGCTACGGCCACCCCTACGACACACCAGGACTTGATCCCAGGCCCGACACTAAGCAGAGCGGGCTCAGCCTCGCCGCGCCGCCAGGGCTGCCGGGGTGAGCCAGGAGCGCTGCTCCCCTTTGGCAGGACTTGGAGAAACTTAGCCCAAAGTCACCTTTCGGAAGAACTCTTTCAAGAAAGTGATCTTTACCCTACGGCTGCACCCGGGCCAATATTTTTATAACCTGCCAAACGAGTGGTACCAAAGCCAGGTAACACCAAGCTGCCGATCCATGAGCAGCTCTGGGGGACGCGGGGTGTTTTCTGTACAGAAGTAACTGGCAGCAAAGCCTGTGAGCACGGGCTGGGCTCCCTCCGCCTCCTCCCTCCCTAACGGCAGGGCAAGAAAACAGTTTTTAAAATTGCAATTTCATCCACAAGGCTTTTTTTTCCCCTTTTTGTTTGGGGGGGTGATGATTTTTTGCTTCACGTTAAACGATACATATCATTTCCCTGTTTTGCAGAAACGACCATAAATCACGGGCAGCGTTCAGAGAAACGTACCGCGTTCATATCCCGCAACCTTTGAAATCCTGCCCTCCATGTCGGAGCGCAGGCTGCGCGGACCCCGGCCATCTCGGCTGCCGGCTGCGCGAGTGCGAAGCGGGCACTTTCCCTTAAAATACGGGCTTGAAGCAGCAAGTTGGGCACAGTTTAGGCTGGTTTTCCCCATCCCGCAAAATGGAAGCGTTCATAAGCCCCGAATAAGAAGGGAGTTATTTTACACTCGGTGGGAAGTCCATTAGAGCATTTGGGCAACATCCAGCAGAATCCCGCCCGCAGCCCGGGATGGCAGCGGGGCGCGGAGGGTTTCGCCTCCGCTCGGCACTTGTTGCCGCTCCGGGTGCGCGGTAACTAGTTGGGCTCCTGCTTTTTTTCCCCCTCCCTTTTCCTTGCGTTTCCCCCCGCGGCGGCCCCAGCGGGCCGGGCCGGGCCGGGGCGGAGCGGCCCCCCCGGGCGGGCAGGGACATTTTGAGTGGGAGCAGCAGGCGGCGGCGCGGCCCGACAGAACATGGAGGCCGAGGCTCGGCGGGGGCCGGCCGGGCCCCGCGCGGGGGAGGAGAGAGGGAGGGAGGGAGCCGGGCGGCCTCGGCGCCCCGGGGCCGCCGCCACCGATCGCCCTGCTTCCCCTCCCCGGCGGGCGGGTATTTATAGAAAATCCCCGGGGGGATTGAGGCCACGGACGGCGGGGCCGGGCCGCCCGCGGCGGGGCCGCGCGCCGACATTTTGCGGCGCCGGGGCGGCGCGGGCCGGGCTGGCGGCAGGGCCCGGCGCGGCCGCTGCCATCTTAGCGGCGCGGGCGCGGGGGCGGCGGGGCGCGGGGGGCGCTGCGGGGCCGCGGGGCTCTCGCTCACCTTGATGTGGAAGCGGATGAGGGCCAGGCGGATGCAGTGCGCCATGCACACGGGCGGCAGGAACCAGACCTTGGGCGGCGGCGTGCCCTTGTTCTGGACGTGGCTGACGATCTGCTGCGCCGTCTGGCGCTCGTTGCCCTGGCGCTTCACCCACTCGTGCAGCCGCGCCTTCTCCAGGGCGCCGTTGAAGAAGACGAAGAGCTCGATGTTGCCGTTGAAGCAGGCCTTGGCCAGCGCCGCCAGGTAGCCCAGCATGTGGTTCCACTGCCCGCCGCTCACCCAGTCCGTGTAGAAGCCGCCGTAGAGCCGGTGCAGGCAGTTGTCGGCGTCGATGAGGAGGCGCAGCGGGGTCTGCGGGGGCCGCTGGCGGCCCCCGCCCACGAGGCTGCCGCGGGCCAGCTTCTGCAGCTCCACGGGCACCACGGCACTGGGGCAGTGCTTCTCGATGTAGTCCTGGAAGCCCTGCACTCCCATGGCGGGGCCGGGCGGCGGCGGCGGCGGCAGGCGAGCGGGGGCCCCTGGGCGGCGGCGGCGGCGGGCGGCGGGGCCGGGCGGGCGGCGCGGTGGCGGCGGGCGGGCGGCGGGGCCGGGCGGGAGCGCGGGCGGCGGTCGGTGGCTGCTCAGGGGGGAGTCGTGTGGATTAGTGGGGGGCTCATGGCTGCGGCGGCCGCCATGTGCTGCGCTCACGGAGCCATGGCTCGCGGGTCCGGGCTGCTGCCGCTGCGGCTCCGACTGCCGGCGGGCGGGGGAGCGGCACGGCGCGCAGGAAGCCAGCCCGCCGCCGCCGCCGCCTGCAGCACGGCGGGCGGAACAGGCGGGACTTGGCGGCGGGCGCCGCTGCCACTCAGCGCGCGGGGCGGGCGCCGGCGGGAGCGCGACGCGCCCCGAGCGCCGCCGTCCCGGTGCGGCCCGGCCTGGCGCCCCCCGCGCTGCGCTGCGCTGCGCTGCCCCGCGGCTGTGGCTCCGGGGCGGCGCGGCCGGCCCGGCGCGGCTCTTGCATAACGCGGGCATGCGCGGCGCGCGGGGGGCGGACCGGCCGGGGGGCTGGCGCGGGGCCGCTCGCCGGGGGGCGCCGCTGCCCGGCCCGGCCCCGCTCGCCGCTGTCGCCGCGGGGGCGGAGCGCGGGCCCGCGGGGCGGGAGGGGCCGCCGCGGCCGCCATGGCGGGAGCGCCGCTCGCGGCGCCGAGCGAGGCCTGGGACCCGGTGGGCGCCGGCGCAGGGCTCCGTGTTCGAGCTCCCAGTTTGTTACCACATGGACTCTTGGTTTCCCCTTGCAACAGAAAGTGCGGGAATAGCAGTTATTTTGAAGTAACAAATCACCCTCGCCTCACTTACAACCACATAGTAGTAGTGCCAGTAAAACTTTCAACTGCTTTTGAGTGTGAGTTTTAATAGAGTCTCACAAGGTAAGAGGTACCTGCACATCTAGGCCTGCCATCCACAGGGAAGTTGTATTTTTACCTAACAAGTGAATGTAAATAAAGGCACCAGCAAAGCGGGAAAAAATATCTTCAGAAGTAGCAGCCGTTGGGTTTTATTTCTTCAGTTTCACCTGGGTGATGTTATTTTTTTAAAGCTGAAGATTTGTGCTGGGGAAGTTGCAGACCGTTTGAAATACTGACAGAGCATCTTAGTGGTTCCCTGCTATGCAGGTGTCAAGAAAATGTCAAGAAGCACATGCTGTATATTCACGTTAATATTTTGTTAATCAGGATGAAAATGGTTTGTTAATGAGATGTCAGTCAGGTTAGATTGGTACATAAAGTAAATATTCCCACTTGGGAACAGCTGTTTCTTAGGAAGTAGGTTGATTCCTTCTCAAGCAGTGGAGCACCAATTTGAGGCTACTTGGTGGGTATTAGTGTGCCAGAACAAAACATGACAGCAGCCCAGTACTGAAAATACAAGGAACTAGGATAAAGGAGGAATGGCTTTGTAATTCTGTGTATCCAAAGATGCACAAAACTTGGTGAAAAGAACAAGAATTTCATAGCTGTAGTGTGTAAAAAGCACATGGTCAGAAGTTCCCATGCACAACCAATACTTTGAACTAAAAAAAAAAGCACATCAAAGTTTGATCGTGAACAGCCAATAGATAGCTGATGTACCCGTGTGATCAGCTATTTAGAGTCTTAACTTAGAAAAACACTAGCTCGTATCTTCCTGCTTCAAAGTACGCACTGAAGCTGTGTGCCTTTCTCATTAGTCTGTCCCGCACTGTTTGTTCAGGACAGGCTATTCTCAAGTTTGTCTTAATAAGTGAACAATAGTTGATTCAATAAGAAATCAATACATGAATCATTAATAATCTCACAGGATATTTAACTTCAGTATTTTTACACATGACAGATCACATATAAATAAAATACCTCCCTGTTTAGTTTGGATTTTTATTGTCAAAAGGACTTGAAAATGGAAACCAGCCTGTTAAAAGTCTTATGCTTCGAGTGGAGCTGGGGAGGCAGAGTCTAAGTGAATGCTGCAGTGCTCACCTGTCCGTGAACAAACACTACCCTCCCTTTTACAGAGAAAAGGAAAAAGGGAGGTAAAACAGAAAGTGAAACATTTTCTGTTTCAAGAACAGATTGCTGTTTTCCAGTGTCTGAAAACTGGCCAGACAGAAAAGAGACATAATTTATGGCAAGCAAAATTACAGTGGTAAACAGGTAGGCTAGTAAAGATTTAAAGAGCAGTTAAACAAAGGCATGAAGACAGCGTATTTTTAAGAAAACAACACTAAAAAAGATCTGCAAGGGTTTTCTGATCAAGAAGGCACAGTAGAGGAAAAGGCACTACGGAGCTGCTCTCTTCAGGACTGAGGTACAAAATATCTCATGCCATTACCAAGTGTTGGGTTCTGTAAGGGAAGGGTTAATAAAGATTAATACTGAAGTCAGTGACTCATTATCCAACCTGAATAGAAGAGAATTAGGAGTGGCTCCCTAGAAGGAAGGAACTGAACAGTCATTAGGAAGAACTCCTAATGAATAACCATGTCAGGGCAAGAACATAGAGATGAATGTTACCGTTTTAGTCTCGATTCCTTTGTTAATGAAACATAGTCCCACTAAGAGATGAAAATGGACTTCTGCTGCAGCACAGGGTATGAACCTTGATAGGTACATCTTCCTGGGGATGACTGGTACATACATTACCCCCAGGAACCACTTGTTTTCCCCGGTTTCCCCTAATGTTTCTCCCCATCTCCGGTGTGTCTCGCTGTGGAGCCCTTTAGCTGACGCTCCTGGTTGCCCCAGAGCTTTCTAGTTCTTGCTGCTGCAGGGAGAACTCCCAGCCCTCCTCCCCGCTGCCAGGGCCTGGGCATGAGCCATGAGCTTGTCCTGTGGGCAAGACACGTTTACATGTTGTTACCTCAGTGTTCAAAGTTAAATATTGCCATTACTATTGCTGTACTAAATTTAAATGCAGACATTTGCAAATAAACATCCCATTAATGTTAACATTCTGCTGCTACCTACATCTGTTAGCTGCTCTGTTTCTTCTTCCTGTAATCGGAAGCATTTGACTGTGCTAGTGGTAAATAGCGTGTAGCAATAAAACCGGCCATTGTTTCTCTCATGGTGTGTTTCTTTCATACCTACCTATCACAAATTTTGTTTACTGAAGCGTACAGACTCTTCGTGTGATTTATGTAAAAAACCACTCTGTTTCACTTGGACATTTCTTCAGGTTGACATTTCAGTTTTCAGCACGCACATTGTTTCATATGATTTTTCTTTCTTTTTTTTTTAAGTTTATAAACATCCTTACCATATACTCTAGGTAAAATAGTTCTAAAATTAGTAAAAAAAAAAGAGAGGAAAAAAAACATTATTTTTAAATTTTCCTTTGGACAAAATGTCTCTCTAGTCTAGCTCTAGCTTTGTATTGTAGCACTTACTATCAGATCAGACTTTTTTTTTTTTTTGTATTTTACGTTGGTGCAATTAAATCATATATAATGTTACACAAATATTTACAATTAAAGGATTTTGCTTGACTTGTCTTGCTTTAGTGTACAGTAACTTTTTTTGCAAGTATCTGTGATAACATGATGGAATATTTTCCTCTGAGAGCATAAAAATGTGCATACGGGAGTCATCTAATTTAAATGCTTATCACTCTCTCCATCACCATTAGCTCTTAGATGAGTTTCAGTCTATTTTTGGAGCTTCTTCCTTTTTCAGCTTTCTGCAAGACATAAGATTCAGAAGCCCATAGCTGATTTGCCATCTTAAATAGATTTATTGCTGCTAATAGTTCAATATTTTCATAGTATACAAGAAGGAATTTTATTCTTCCATCAATAAGTGTATAATACCAATTCTCATGTGTCTTTCACAGAACTTTCTCTTTGCAAAGCTCCTTGCTGAAGTTTTTCGTTTCTGCTGACCCACTCTTATGTGCCAAGGATTCCTGCACTCTGACATTTCCACTTCATTTAAGATTCAGCTTCAATATTAATTTAAAACTGTGACAAACTGGTTGCAGTGATGTCTGGTGAATATGACATATCTTTTTGCTGCTAGCAAATCATTTGTGTTTAGCTACATATCCACCATGTTTTACTGCAACACAGACTTTTAGGAGATTGTTGCTAGAAATTAGAATACTCTTCTGCACATTCTCATTGACTGATAGGAACTTTCACGACTGATCATTCTGCAGGCTCTTAAGTTGATTTTCAGGAGTCTTCTTATATTAGTCGTGTAGATTTTGTGCCTTTTTTTCAAGTTCTCCATCTCTCTTGGCATAAGCTACTTGTTTAACTCCGAGAACTGTTAAGCAAAGACTGTCAAGAAGACATGATGAACTGCACTCTACTGACTTTTTTTTCCCATTTTTTTCCTACTAATGGCCTAATAGACCTTTAGTATTTCGTTAAGATTGACAGTACCTCCTGCATCTTCTTTGCCCATCTCAGATGCTGACACTCAGGAAGTCTGTTCTTCTTGCAAATAGGTACTAATGGTGACCATATAGGAAAAAGTCATCTGATTTTTTTTCTCCTACCAGCATTCCCTGTTTAATTTACCATAACAGCATATAGACTTATCCAACACATATTCTTCATCGTTACTTTTTCCACTTTTAAACAAAAGCCATTATATAGTAAGATGTTTTATTTTACATCTCCTTGTTTAATATCATAGTTGGCTCTTTGCTGACTCTTCACAGATTTCTCACATTTGTCCCCTTATAAAGTGCAGTTAATTATTTAATAATTGCCACTCTTTCCCCAAATTGCTAAATCATTTCAATTTCTTCCTGATACAGATATGTTGTTCCTGATGCCTTCACATTAAAAGAAAGCTCATACAGATAGGTAATATCGGGGTAGATGTCATTAGTGGAATGAAGACTCTGTTCAGTGGGCTCATATCATTTAGGAATTTCACTTAACATCTTAGTTTTCTCCCATTACAGTTGTTCACCTTTGTTTTGGTCTGTTGCCCATTATCCAGCAGACATAACAATGACATATGTGAAGTTCTCTCAAATCACTCATATTCTAAGGGCTCCTATTCCAAGGATGATAGCTATGACAAGCCTCCAGATCACATTTTGTAGTACCTGCTCTCTTGTTTCTGCTGAGACAGTATGGGATTTGTGTGTGTGTGTGTGTGCTTAGCAGATCTTAAAAGTATATTTTATGTCAGTGATCTGGACAACAATTTTTGTTTCTTGTATAGAAAAATGGTTAATACAGATAGAGTAAAAAACTAAAAAAAATGACATCACAAGGAACTTTGTTATTCTTCGGGCAGATACTAACAGGCTGCTTCTTGGCATGCTTTGTCTTGAGTTGCACTTCTATTTTCTTGGGCCTGGTTACCTGTTAATATCCTTTTCATGTCTATTTCCCTTTCCCTCTTCCAAAGGCATTGCTGCTTTCCAAATAATTTCTTTAGGCCGTTCAAATACTCGTAAAACACGCTAGGCCAACGCTCAGGTCCTCTGCTTAGCTGCTTGCTATGTCATCGGTGGAGGAAGAGCAAAGAGCTTCTCTGGCAGCCTGCTGTAAAGTCAGTGCTAAAATGAAGCGACATGAACAACAAAATGAAGCGCAAGCTGTAATCTAAAGAAAAGATGATTAAGGAGCCAACATTCTTTAGTAGGGAAAACTTCTGTGCAGCAGAACAAGAAAGCTCAGAACTCTTGATTGTACTTGGAAGCATACCCTGTTAGAAGTCAGGTCCTGCACAGGCATCCAGTAAATGACAATATTGCTCCAGCAAACTTTTGGGGCAAGAAAATGACTCACAGTGACTCCTGAGAGTCTATGGGAAAAGCAGCCTAGCGGAGGAGGGGGCAAGTGGAGCTGTCTGAAAGAATTCCTCCTTTCAGAGAACAAGCGGCGCTTTCACACTGCACCCCTAGCCTGTATACGGATACACAGTATACGCATTACATCAGGTCCATTTGCCTTCCTTAATTATTTTTAGAAACAAAAGCATAAAACAAATCACTTCTAAAATTGGTATTTTTTTCAAGAGTAAAAGCACAAATAATAAAGATATTATGAAGCAAGCACAGGAGCTTGTGGGAAGCAACAGCGCTGCTTCTTAGAAAACCTGGAACAGTAGCATGCTGTTCTGTTGGTATTAATGAATATTTGTGTGAGACATACAAAAAGCCAGTATTTAAAATATATTCTGCAAAGGAGAATATTCTGCACCAGAGAAAAAACAGTATTCCAAACAGATACCAATATATTACTATTTTCAGATATTACTAACAAGTATGACACATTCGTAAGTGGTTTAATTGGAAAAGAGTGTAGAAACTAAAAATATATGCCATGTACGTTTCAGAAGAGCAACTATTTGCACTTCTAACATGTAAAAAGCATTTCATGTTTTGATGGCATTTATGTAATTCATACAAGTATTTAAAGAATGCAAATAACACATTTAGCTACCGAAATGTGGAATATGGATTCCAATTCTAGGAACACCATCCAAGCCAGACCTTCCCTTTGAATCTGCTTCAGTAACTAAATTCTTCACTTTAGCTAAACACATGCCAACGTGATCTACCAGTGTATCATCCATTTTGCCAAGAGATGCAGATAGTGCAGTTATTTGTCTTACCAAGTACTCCAGAATTTCATCACCAGGATTCTTGTCACAGCAGCTGCTCCTGTGAAGCTTCTTCAAGTTAAAAAAAAAAAGAAAAGAAAAACTGAATTGTTTGGAATTATGATGTATGAAGTGATGGAACAGCGGCTGCTTGAATCTGCACACAGACTGAAAAGAGCTCTAAAAAAGTTGAGGCTGCATCAGGTTTTCAATACAGTGGGCTGGATACCAGGGGCACTTTGTGTGGTCGCTTTCTGGTCACACAGTGGCTGTCCGGTCTCACCGTGTGGTCACATCAGTCCCTCCTTGGACGAGGTGCTCTGAGCTGGTGCAGCTCAGGAAGAAGAAAAGCAGCCACAATCCTCCTGCTGCCCAGGTGCGACCCACAAGCCAACAATTAGACTTACATGAACTACAATATTCAGTTCAAACAGCTCCTAATTGGATTTTAATGATAGTTTAAATGATCCGGCTGATCATTTCAGAGACATCCAGGTCACTAATTACTTTTAAGTCTGTGTGGTGCTTTAAGCATGCAAAGCACCGTGAAAATGTTAAGTAACGGTGTTAATACCCTTAATGGCCTTCAGTGACTTCCCAGGTATCAAAAATAATTGTCTCTTGTGCACAGGCCGAACTTCTGCCCTATCTGTAATCCTCTGTAATGCAACTGCCCGGGTACAACATACGTTTCTATAGCATCCTGGAAATAAATAAAAAGAGTAGTGATTAAAATTCATTACCTCCATTAGCTAAAACTATACAAATGTTAATAAAATGTAACAGTAACGTATATTTACTAAAGTTCGTAGGATGCACCAGCTTCAGTATGTTTTATCTTAACTATTAGCTTGATCAAACTGAATCTGTGAGAAAAACTCAATCAGAAGGTTTGTCAGAAATACAAATGCTAATCATCCACGTGCCTGTTTGCACTATATCTTTCCTACCTGTTCGACCCAGACCGTGCTCCTGCCCCTGCACCGCACCGTGCCCGCGCAGCGCGGTGCCGCCGGCCGCCGAGACTCCGCGTTCCCAGGCTGCCAAGTCGGCACCTTCCAGAAGCATTGCATTCCTGTTAGAATGTTTTCTTGTATTTTCTACAAGATGCCCATAGTCTGCCGAGGAATCCATTCTCCAGGAAAAATATTTAGAGTGCAGGTCACAGTTTTCCCCATCAGAGACTCAGCCAAAGCACACCAAATCTGCACACCACAGACAACATAGTGGTGGTCAAGATGTTTATACATAAAACACTCTATCAGTGAGAGTAAAGTACACATCTTGCCTGTGTAACAGATATCTCGTAATGAAATGGAAAAGCTGGCTAAGCCGTTTCTAAAATACACACTTTTAGCTTTTTATTTGAGCTCAGGAATATAGGTTACCCGTAGTGCAGTGCATTTTAAATGCAAAATCTAAGCAATTAGACTTACTGATGTAGGACGAAGAAGGAGTCTTGTTTTCTCATTGAAAAATAAAATGAATAAGATAAATACTAATGTTGAAATTTTACTGTGAAGGTTTATGCAAAATTGATCTCTTTACAGTCCTGGAGTGCCTTGGGTTTGACTAATGTATCCTCAATTTTATGTGAAATGGCAGACATAGCAATAGAAGCGGGAGATAGTGCTGCTAGTTAGGAGCTCTGCTACCAGGCACACTGAAATGAGAGGGCGATAATATATGTGCACTTTACACTTGAAGCCAGTGATTTTGTGCCTGTACTTGCACCTGTTTGTAGGAACAAGCCCCTGAAACAGCTTTAAAGGCAACATTTCGTTATGCAAAAGTGGCCAGACCCCAAAAACTGCCATTTGCACAAGGGCAGAATTTTGCAGGCAACTCTAAAGATTCAGTTTTTGCAGCCATTTGACCTGGGAGTTTTGCTTTCACATGTGATACGAAATGACCATAAATGATCTGTCTCTCTTGCTTGGGTAATATTTTAAACATGTTATATGTGCACCTCGCCGTTTTCCTGAAAGGCTTTGCAACCACGGTATCTTTGGAGATGAAAGTCTTGACAGATTTTTTACATTTTGTTGCTAAGCGGTGCTGTTTTTTTCCCCTTTTTACAACTTTGATGTGTGAGGGAATAGGAGGGCAGAGAATTTCTAGCTTCTCTCTTGCAGGAAGAGCTTGCTCTAACTGCCCATATATAACACAGGTTCTAACTGCCCACCTGCTTTTAACAAAAAAAAAAAACCCACAATTTGCACAGGAGAGTAGAACTAAAGCAGGTGCCGGGGGCATGCCAGCCTGGAAAGAGGCAATATTTGAACTCACATATTCCCAGATTTCTCAATTAGAGATTTTTTCCAGTTGCTTTTCATTCCTTTCGAAAAGCTCTGGCATATTTGTGCCTTAGTTGCTTTGCCTGACAGAATCGATAGCTTGCACCGGTTCGGTCCTCGCCTTTGTTTATTCCTTTAAGGACACATCGCTCCGTGTTTATTTACCCCGTGGTTTCCTCACGGTTGATGCCAGCCGGGGCCGGCGTCACGGCGCGCCGTGGCCGTCACCGCGCGGGCTCCGGCCGTGGGTGTCGCGCGGCTGTTGGCGCTGCCAGGGATGGCGGCGGGAGCCGTTGCCAGGCAACGCGGGCCCTGTGCGGGATGGGGGGACGGCCCGGGCACCTCCGCGTCACAGTTAAAGTTATCACGGTTGCCCCAAGCAAATAAATAACCGAACACGGGTGTTTGCACAGCCGTCTGAGCGCACTTCGGTGCATGACTATTTATAGGAGGGGAGACGATGACGAGGGAGAGGCGATGCATGCTGAAACATTCCATGGAAGGAAGACGCACTGTGTTTTTAAACCAGTTAGGCCTATTTTGCATGGAGGCCGTGTTGTCAATGTTAATTGCAATTAATTTCAGATCGTGGTTTTCAGCCAAAGATTTCAAACGCATTTCATGTGGGGCCTCACCCTGGCATACAGCCGGATGGCTTCAGTGTCAGCCGCCTGACTGACCGCATCAGGGTCATGGACAGAGCTGTAAATAAAAATCTGGGTTTCTCAGAACGGTAATCTTGGGGGAAACATATATAAATGAAGAAAGCAGCTTTGTGGTGAAGCAGTGGGGGAGCACAGAGCATGCTCTGCCCTTGCTGCCGTGGGGAAGTGCCACCTCACGGCACTACTGCCATCCCATCATGGCCAGGGCAGCTCCAGGTTAGCCCTGACACCCTGTGCACAGTAATTTGCAAAGCTGAGGTCTGAGCGATCTAGACCTAGTAACGATCCTGTGATGATCTAGAATATTATTTAAAATTTTCTTAATTTGTTTAATGCTGCTCTCATGCCCTGCTCACCTGTAGCTGAGTCCCGATCTTATCTCTGTACAGGCAGGAGCCTCCCTATATGCAAAGGGTAAATATTTAATTTAATTAAAGGGAAACATATAAAGCCCTTAGCAGTAACTGGTCCAAGTTTGTGTACATACGCTGTCAAGAGTGAAGCCTGAATTAGATACAGATAATGCAGGCTCACTTGTAAGCATCACGATAGAAATCACTATGGAGAAGCTTGTGTAGGCTTTGTGTGCTTTCTTTTTAGCGAGCATTTTCTGTGTGTTTTCTACTGGATTGTGTTTTTTTTTTTATCATCCAAACAAAATTAGAGGCCTTATTTGAAGTATTGCAAGCTGAGGCAAACTCCGTTGATTTGGCTTTATCACAGCTCTCAGTTACACCAGGGTCAACAATTCTTTACTGTAATATAATACTGAATAAGTATTTCTGCTGACTGCTGAGATTGGGTGGGAGGAGGAGTCCAGCAACAGGAGGACTTTTTACTTCTGCTTGCATTTACAGAACCAGTTCGTATACTTAGTGGTTTTTATTTTTAGGCAAGAGAAATATATAATATCCACAAAGCTAAGACTATCATGTCTGAAGACACGATAGTTACAAAAAAGTGCATGGATTTAAAAAAATTGTTATGATTCCTCTGAAGGAGAGTGAGCTGTGCTGGCTTCCCAAGCAATAAACAGGCATTACGAGGCCATGGTTTTGCAGCTTGGGTGTTGGACTACACTAACTTAAAAATATGTACAATTAACATAGCTTTCTGGTTATGGCATTCGGATTACCAGATCAGGATGATACACGAAAAAAACATGTAGATAAGGCATCATTTGCCCAAACATGCAATCAGAAACTGACTTTCTAAAGGAATGTCTCAAGCCAGAGAGTGAAAACGCAAATACGTGATATATTCCGATTTCAGAGCAAAGATTAGGATATCAATGTGAAGCTGACCTTAATTTCACAGCTGACAGAGGGAGGCTCGCAGAAGCATCGTGTCCCCTGTATTGGAAACTTCTAGTTTAGCAAAAAATTATTGAAAATATGTTTGGTAGAGAACTTGGCCCAACTGGCAATGCTAGAGGGAAAGAGTTTTCTTTGGCATGAATTAGAACCATATACTGTGACAGCCTGCCTTAAGGAAGAGTTTATAAACTAGTCTAAAATATATCACACTATTTCTGCCTATCATAAACTCATCCTAAATGAAATAGAATTACTCAGAGTTCTTCACAACACATAGCAAAGTTTGAAGCGCAAAATAAAACTAGAGTTCTTTCTTAGTCCATGAGCTTTCACTGGCTGTCTTTTTAAGAAAAAAAAGTATATACAATCTTCACAAAAATTGGTCGTCACAGAGAAGTTTTTTGGTATCTGAGGATCAGTTTCCATTATATCTGCCAGTTAGAGCCAGGAGAACTGCAGCAGCTGTAGTACCACTTGCAGTACTACCATAACATGCCTGACTCTATCGCCAGGCTGGCATGAAAATGGCATGAGGAATTTGAGAGAATGCTTTGATGTTGCATAGATGCTGAATTTGAAAGGAATAGGAAGGTTTACTTTTAAAAGGAAAGTAATAATAGGCATTATAAAGCTATGCAAAATAGTGGGTTGTATAAAGAGAGGTCAGGAAATTCTTGTTGTTTTTCTTGCAATGTAAGGAACATTGCCCTCTCAGAAAGGGAGATATATTCTGCTCAAAAACTGAAGAAAGTCCATTCCCTTTTAGATTTCACAAAGTGACATTGCTGCCAACTCTGTCACCTGATCAACCATAGCTGAACCAGAGATTGTTGGACAGTCTACCCCAAACTCACTCTTGTGTCTCATTGGAGTTATCAAGAGTAACATCTGTAAGGTGTCACAACCCTGGAAATCTGTGAAGAAAAGTGAAGAGTTTTTTTTGAAGGAGCAAAAAAAGTAAAGATGCATGGAGACCTTTATCCTGGTAAAATGTGCAGGAATGAGACATCATCCCTTGAAGAAAGTAATATTTACAAGGAGAATTTGCATGTATCAATGATTACAGTAGAATATTTCTGAGGAAGCCCCTTGTTAATATTTTGGCAGCATATGAGTGTTTTTTTGCAATTGCAAATGTCACTCCATCTGCCACAAAACCATTGGTTCCAACATTCTGTCCTTTCTCCTATTAAAGGGGCATCACAGAAACATGTTTGCTATTGGAATAGCAGGAGAGCAAAGCAATGTGAGTATGTAGCCTTGTAGTATGCCTTGCTGTTTAAGAACTCACCCCGAGAAAACTGGGCAATTGAGCGCATATACCCTTCCTTCCTAGCTGCTAATGAGCGAACTTTTAATTTAGTTGTGTTTAACGTCATTTAGGTGAGATTCTGATAATGCCATTGGCTGGAATCTGAGACACATCAGAAATGCTGGTCGGAAAGGACCCCTGGATCTCATCCCAACCTTCCACTCAAAGCTGGAGTGTCACCAACACTAGATCAGGTCAGCTGTGATTTCACCGAGCCAAATACTGAATGTCCCTGAGGTTACTCCTCTCTGAGTAACCTCTATCTAGTACCACAGTATTTTCATACTGAAACTAGTAGCCAGTGTGACCTTCCCAAGCTACAATTTGTGGCCCCTTGCTAAGCCATCTGTCGTTGCCAAAATAAAGTTTTGCTGCATTTCCTTTGTAGCTGACTTTCAAGTAGTCGTTGTCTGCTATGAGATCACCCCTTTTCAGGAGCGACTGAGAGAGCTGGAGCGTGTTCAGTCTGGGGAAGAGGAGGCTGGAGGCTAAGACACCTCTGTGTCCCTGGACATCTTGGCAGCCCTGGGCTACCTTTCGTCCTCATTTCTCAGGACCGTCTTGAGCTGCAGGCTCCCAAACTGGACATACTATTCCAAATCACCTGCACTAAGAAGAACGGGATTGTAAGTTCCCTCAGTTTGCTGGACCTGCTTCTCCTAACAAAGGCCAATATGAAATTTGTCTTGTTTGCAGTGAGCACAGCATTACTTTGTCTTTGACCTGACATGCATTATAAGCTCCGTGTTCTTTCGAGTATTTTCTTTTCAGACCAACTCAGCCATTCAATTCCCAGCCTGTCCAGGAACATGAAGCTGTTCTACTGAAGATGTAGAAATCTGCACTTCTTATTAAACTTCATGAGATTTGTGCTGGCCAGATTCTAAGTTTCTGGAGATATCTCCAAACCAAACCAAACTTAGGATTGACCCTGGGCTACTCTTCTGCCTACCATCCACAAAATAAATGTTGAGATACCGATTCCTATCTTTCAACCTGAAGCCCAAGTGACACTAGAATTAAAGGCAGACCTACTTTCCTGGTTTGTATTTTAGGTAACAGGTAGGTAATAGGTAATCTAGTCCTGAGACAGTTCTGGCAGATGTTAGCAGGCTGCATAATGTGCAACAAAGGTAAAGTATTGTTTACATCCTGTACCATTCTGTAAACATACATCTCAAAATCACAATAAACAAGAAGCAGTTCTTAAAATGCAGGCTCTCTATATTTTTCAATACCCACTTAGTTATATACTGTCTAGCCTTTGAGTTCTTTTGAAATTAAAGAAAAAAATTAACATTTGTCTTTCATTCTCTGTTGGAATACAACAGACAGCTCGCCGTTCCTGGGAGGCAGGGAGGAAGGCTCCTTCATTCCAGAACAGCCAAGGGCATTCTGAGACATGCTAGAAATCTACATTCCCATCCCTCCCTCACATCAGAGCCTCATCTCCCAAACCTCAGATGCGTGTCCCAACCACTGCATTACTGGCTTACCTGAGGTATTTGAATGGGACTTTCTCTCCTTGCTCCCATTTTTTTCACCAAAAGATTTGCATCAGGACAGATCCATCTCCACAAAGCACTTCTTTGGTTTTGGCAAAATGTCACATTTCCACAAATATATCTTGCTGATGATATTTTAGCAGTGAAATCTGAATTGTAACAAGGGAAACATATACTTGAATCCTTAAGCCCTAAAGAGGCATCTAACAGAAAATACAAAACTCTATTCTAGAATGACTATTTCAGCAATGACTTGTAATCTGTGCAGTTTCATCTACTTGATAATACCCAGCTTAGTGTTAGATCTAAAAAAAGAATGAAATGAGAAAATCCTTCCTTTGATATGCATTAAATTATTCACTTAGTAAATTAGCGAATCTTATTCTTGGTGTTATTAGATATTAGCATGTTACACTTCTTGATGTTGCTCATGAAGAATGCATATGAAAATGAGGAAAATACTTCCCCTTTGAAGTTGCTGCCACTTTGGTTGTTGACATTTCTTTTAATTGGTGGCTGTCCTCCTGAATGCAATATTCTGCTTTCTGTTATTATGAGAGAGTCTCAATTTTAATTTGTTCTTTCATTGATTGGATTTTTTTTTGAATGGGTAACTCTCCAAATAATTAACTTTTCAATGGAACTATGTTCTTCTAAAATAGTAATTAGTGAGAATCACCTTCATACAGTATATTTAGGCCTTTTTGCATTAGAAGAATTTTAAGCTTACCTCCAAGGCTGGTAGAACTGGGATCTGATGCCCCTGAAGACAGCAGGAATCTTGCTCTAGATTTCCAGAAGAGCAAGATTAGACCCTAAGAATGAAGAAATATCATTTGCATTCAGTTTATATTAGAAGAATGTTTATTATCTAGGAAAACCTACTGACATTTCTTCAGACTCCTGAGTGGGAAAAAGGAGAGAGTAAAAATGAGCTCTCTGGTCTTGACAAATGCTGTACTCTCAAGCTCTAATCCATTTAGAAAGCTGACCTAAAATAATGTTGTCTAAGCCATCACTTGCATCCCTATTATTCTGTTCAGCCTTCTTTTTACTTCTGCTTCTTTGTCATTTTAAAGAATTTACTGGTCTTTGCTTTCAGTACCTCTCTTGAACAGTCTCCTCACACTGTCCTACATATATATACTGCACATGATATATGTTTATATATAAACATCTCCTAAAATTTGCCCTTCCTTGCAATCAAGTATAGTGGTTTTTAAGAGAAGTGGTCTGACAACAGGAGAAAGAGAAAAAAAAAAAAAGGCGGAGTGAAACGGCAGCACCCCTCAGATTGAAAATCTGTATGAAAATGATGAAATTGACAAAAAAAAAATTAAGGTGATCAATCAGTGGTTGCAAAACTTGGTATCAGCAGCTGACCAAACCATTACAGAATCATAACTGAAAGGGAAACTTCACTTTGGGGAAGACCAATGTTTATAGAATGGCAATTTTTTGAATACTATTAAAATACTTATTAAAAATTTCAAGGTATTATGTCAGTACAGTGTGGCTTTTGGAAGAGATAAAATGTACTAGTGGGGGGCTTATAAATCGATGTTTTTTTCTGACATAATAAAATACAAGCTATTTCAAGAATCTATTTACAAGTAGAGCCCTGCCTTCATCAAAATCAATAGGAATTTTGCAGGTGACTTTAGTGGAAGGAGGTTTTACTTTCATTTTTAGGTCAGAAAAAGAGTATTCAATACCGCATTTGCTCAGGAGGATTACTAAATTGAATTTGCCAGGCCATTGTTTAATAGGAATTATTTTTTAAATGTATCTAGATGTCCTTAATGGTAGAAGTTTCACGTCACTTTGCATTTTGACGTTCCCTGTATACCTATACAAAAGAGGTGCTGAAGCTATGGGCTTTTTGGCACAAGAGATTATTGCTTTGCCTTCCCCATTCCAATGGCAAATCAGCAAAAGCAACCGTTTAACTGTATGAATTTCATTATCATACATCGTAGGAGCTTTGCAAGCAGCTAAATGCTGCAAGTGCTAGAATAATTTATCTTTGAAGTTGTTAGTAACAACTAGTGCATAATTAACTAGTAAGCTGCAGGAACATGCAACTGCTGTGCATTTACATGGTATTTGCCATGCGGTTGTGGTATAATTGCAGGGGTTGTTCCTGCTCTGCGGAACACGAGTACATGGTGTACAGAGTACTTCATTTTGTGTTATTTCTATCACTTGGTCCAGTGGAGCAGAGCACGGCGCACTGGAGCTGAACACAGTATTTCATTCAGTTGTAGGTGGAAGTGAGCCACAGGTATGAAACTGCACGTGAATCTGCACACAGTGCTGGGATTTCAATGCTCACTGTGGTTTCCAGCTATTCAAGGTGGCAACATTGCTTTTTGAGCTCCAGCTATTTTTATTTTGGACTGCTGCCCTTTCAGTGATATAAATGAAGTTGAACATGCAGATAAAAAAAAAGACAGGTTGGTGCTTTTTTTAGTACAGTATTTTTCCTCTCTTGTATGAGAAAATAATTAGAAAAAAGAATCCCTTTTCTTTTATACTCTTGGTATATTCTTTTACTCTCTTGGTGTATTCATTTTGTTCTGTTACTATTTGTCTATGTCCTTTGACTTTTTCAGTTTATAACTACTGTAGGTTAAAAAAAAGGCATGAAAAGAATGAATTCTGAAAAACTGTAAAAACTGTGTGTGACCATAGCACAACTAAAATTCATCAATATCAGATAACAAATGTGGTTTTACATAGCTTATTCACTATGAAAAAAAACATCATCTAATGGTGAGAAGTGCAACAAAATATTCTATGTATTTAGTCACATGTTATATTATCAAGCAAAAACTATAAGTAAAACTAAGTTACAAGATTCTATTTTGTTTGACATCCACTCCTGTGAGAAAGAGGAATATTATATGTATCCTTAGTACAAGGGTTCCTATGTCATTTTTGTAAAATCGCAGTACAACCTGTAAGTTTACTGTAGTGCTACCCCTTCTGATGAGAAAATACAGAGCTTTTTAGAGAGGGGATGCATTCTGCTCTAGATGTTTAAGTATCTTAATAGAAAAAATGAATTATTTGCTATGCTGGAGATGTACATTTTAACTTTAGCATACAGGAAAACAATCTGAGAACTGCCCAACTTAGTGTAGAAGTAGGTAGTTCTCAGCATAAGTTACTACCATTCAGCTTCACAATAATTTTCTTGTCTCGAGCGACATGATTTACGAGTAAAGTATTAAAAAAAAATCCAGCTCAAAAAGGCGGCAGTGTGACATGACAAGGCATGAACTGGGTTGGATTAATTTCCACTTAGCCTGTTGGCTGCACAGAGCCCGCAGAGAGAGCGGTGCAAACCAACACGATACGATTACCCGCTGCGTGAGGCTGCTGCTCGCTGCGCTCCCGCTGGCGGTCACGGCTCCTGTCAGCCCTTCCCGCGACGCCGATGGAGCTGCCGGTGGTTTGGAAATGGATGCGGCTCCCTGCTGGAGCTGCTGTGAATTTTGTCACCCCGCTGTCGCAGACGCGGGAACTTCTGTTGTCAGATAAGGACATGCACAACCCAGCTCTAACTGCATGGTGTTTGTGATGACTAAGGAGCACCCATTAACTGTTATTAGACTACTTATCAGTAGTCTAATGTAGGCCTTTCAGTGGTGGAGAGCCATTTTCCTTCTGTCTTTTCTTTTCTTTTCTTTTCTTTTTTTTTTTCTCAATTATGTGCACATCATATCTCTAAAGAGAAATATGACTTGACTTTCGAGCTAAAACTGATCCACAGACTTCTGAATTTTTGTCTCTTTGCGTGCACCACTTCATATTTTTCGAAAAGATTAGGTGCTTAGGTTGGTAGGCATGCCTAAATTTGTTATTTGAAATTTGGGTTCAGAAAACATTCGTGTTTAGCATCAATAGCTTATTCATGTAACAGAATAAACTGTCTATGAATCCCACAAGTTATGTATGAACTCCAAGACTTGACATCTTGGTGCATCTCAGATGATACAGTTCAGGAACATCAGCAACAAGCACCAAATCCTTTCTGCACTAGGTTATTTTAAAAATAATTTCAGAAGAACTTATTTTTAAAGCAAAATACAATTTCCTTTTGACAAATTCATATATGAAAAAATATTAACTGGTTTATGACTGTATTCCAATGCAAATTTTGTTTCCTTTCTTATTTTTCTTGAGGTAGAGCTTTTATAAGAAACAAGGAAAGACTCATGCACATGCTCTAGTCATGATAACCAAAATTATCATCCATAAATTTCATGACTTAATTTATATTTCTCCTACTTAAAATCATAAAGTGCCTGTATGACAGTGGCAGCAACTGTTTACATTAACTGAAACATCAACAAAGTATTTCGTCTGCATACCAACAAGGGACAAAGCTTGTGTTTCATAAATACTTTTAAAGCAAACATTCAAGGCAAACTGGAATTTTTGGATTTGAAGTTCTCTCTCTAGGGCATGACTGCATTGGGTATTTTAGTGGACTTTTAACTATATTTTAATAGAGCACATTCATTAAAAAAAGACATTTTCCTCAGTCTTTTCAGTGGCAGATAGTTTAGAATGGAAAGCCTTCCACTGACTTAAGACACAGTCTACATCAAATTCTTAAGCTAGTGTTTGATACAGTCTTATTTTTTATTAACTCAGCAATGACCAAGAGAATCTGGGTATTATTTATGGGATTTTTTTTAAATGATGAAATTGTGCATAATTTCATTCATAATTTGGAACAAAACCACTCCATGTGCCTCGAAAGCTTCCTCTCCCACAAGGGATGTTTTGTGAGCCAGAAAGGGTAATGAATTGGGATGAGGCACAAGGTCTGGTTAGGAGCAGATTCAAGTTGTGAAATGTGTAAATAACATTCTCTTTAGGTTTGGAAAAACTAGTTAGGATGAAGATTACTGATACATGTAAACTCTGCTTTAGCAAATATACATTCCTAAGTTTTCAATAATTTCCGATAATATGTTCTATCTGTGAGTTTTTTAGGAAGGAATTTTACAAGTGGAATTGCTCTCTGAAATAATACTCAAAATCAGATATTTTATTCATGCAACTAAGAAGCAGATATCACGTGATGCAAATTCATATAGAACTAAGAGAACTAGAACAAATGTCTCTCAACAAATTGCTCACAAACTATTTACAGAGAGAATTACTTGCAGAATAATTACAATAAATGTTTTCAAAAAATCAAGAAAATCAATCTGCTCATGCACAAATAATGAAAAGAAGAGGGAAAAAATCTCAAATATGAAACTGCAAATTATTCAGTCAGCTCAGTTGGCAACAACCACATTTTATGGTAGTAGAAACTTGTAGAGTAGGAGGCATCTGTATGAAGAATGATTGAGTCAGTATCTTGTATTGCAATTCTGGAAGGTTTTCAGCATCTAATTTAAGAGCCATTTTCTTTCTTTTGCCCAGTAAAAGAAAAAAAAAAGAAAAAAGAAAAAGAAAAAAAAATAGACCAATGATTGTGAGCTTTTTGAGGCAGACAGATTCTTTTTTTGTGTGTCCATATAGTCCTGTTGTCATTAACAAAGGCTAGTTCATCAAAAATAACAGTTACTTGTTATGGAAGACCTCTCTTGTTAGAGAAAAAAAGAAAAAAAAAGTCCAAGTATTGCCATCATAGTCCTGTTTGCATCCTCCCTTTACAGAGTTAATGGGTTTACTCTTCCAGGAGAGAAAAAAAAAAAAGAACACATTGGTCTTAAACTTGCTATTCTTTCCAGCCTTTGAATTGTGCAGCCATATTCGAACTGCTTCTTTACCAGCCCATCTTTCCGGCTCTTCACTAGAAGAGAGAAAGCTTGTAGTAGTAAAATTAACAGTGATTTACTTTCCTCTTGGAAGAGCACAAAACACAAGGCCATCTTTTGTCCCTTCTTCCCAAACCACCTTATTCTAGTCCAAGGCATCATGAGGCCAGCAGAGTTATTTTCCTATCGAGAGAGAGGGAGACCGCAGTGTGTTCTGTTTACGCCCATGGGTATGAATTTGGTGTTCAGATCTCTCTTACTCCTTACACTCGTGCTCCTGATTCACTCGTTAATTCCTGGAATGGACAGGCACACACCATCTTCCAAAAAGGTGGCAGCTCCAAGGGATGGCGTTGATCCCTCCTGCTTTATTGCACAAAACCCTAAAATACTAATGCTGTAAATAAGTATTACAGCTCAATGTTTGGATGAGTGATATCCAACATTACTCAGTATTTTAGTCACAGTGAAAGATTTTACAAGCTACTTGGAGCTAATGAAGGAATAGTTTTCATTTGAAATGGTGATGTGTTAATTCTCATAAATGCTGATTGCTGTAAATCTATTGTATGCTTCCGGCTTAGGAAACAGAGCCAAGTTTGTACACTATTACTTAACACTAACTACTGACTGCAAATGAGTTCGTGATTACTATGTTTTTAGAGGGAAAGTTACCAGGATTGAGACATTTCCACGCCCACTGAAGGGAACATGAGAAAAAAAGGTACATTCCTCTTAAGGAGAGTGCTATAGGCAACCAAAAAGGGAATGTTGCAAGAGATGATGTTTAGGAGCTATTTCATTAGGCCATTGGAATACAGGATTAGGATATCTGCATCCAATTGAGCTATGCAGAAAACACCTTAACTCCTATCCCTTTTGCTTTCTCCCTTTTTGCAAATTCCAGTTACTTCAAAATTGCTTTAAATTCTTTTGTCCAGTAAAGCCAGTGCCAGAGGGGCTCAGCTTGACTAGAAGGAGCAACAAAATATTCAGCAGCTGCAGGCCCAATCCTACAAGCCTTTTTGCTGGTGTTTTATGTGATACATGTGATTAGCTCCACTGTGTTTCTGCCTGGCAGTCTGCGACTAAAAATATTCTGTGAATGTATGTAGTATGTTACAACACTGACAGAAAGTAAATAAGACCATAATCATCATAATCACTATTTTCCAAAGAATTGCTGCTCCCAGCAGACAGGTTATTTTGGGCTCAAAATGGAGATCAGAAAATGAGATCTTCTCTCCCTGTTATTTCTTCTGGGAATCCTATTGCTTTCCTCTGTGCTTCTCCTTTGGGTGGTGATGGTGGCATTCCGATTATAGTAGTCTCTTGAAGGACCAGTAACTGGAGCACAGCCTGAAATACAAGAGTGAACATGGCAAACAGTCTCCACTGCCCTCAAATACTTTTTAATGATGTAAAATCAGTTGTTAGATGCAGATCTGCCCTTGACCTGCTGAGTAGCTGGTATTTATTTCCATTGATTGTAGTACTGCTGAGAAGTGTCCTCCTTCTCTGTATAGAAATAAGAAAATTCCAACTTTGGAAGAACATTATTCACACTATTTATTTACTGAGGAAGAAGGGATGGGCTTTTTGGGGAGCAAAGATGCTCTGTAAATGAGCATCAGCTCTGACACCAAGAGCAGAGAAAAAATTCAGAAAATACATGAAAAAAGATGGATTTTATAATATAATAAATAAACAGAGAAAATGCTTTGTGTAGTATCCAGACATTAGAAATTGTGTCCTTAATTGTTGTTCTCATACTATTCCGCTTCGTCATTTACAGCAATCATGTGCTTGACTTAAAGCAATCTGATACTGTTCACTGCTTGGTAGCTTGATCAGATAATGTCATAAAAATTGAAAAAAAAAAAAGTTTGGAATTTGAAAACTATTATCCAAGAAAAATTCTCAAACCAATGAAAGAAGCAAAGTGACTGAACAATGTGCCCTTCGGGATACTCCGTGTGAATAGGTCTTGTCCTGCTCTTCATCTCCTTATACCCCACACACTTCAATTGCCCTTTTTAATGATGCTTCCTCACTACTTGTAATGGCAGCCTCTCTTCCTCTTAAGCAATTTATTAATGAGTTTTCTTCATCCTCATCCATTTCTAGTCCTCTTTCTCTTCTGAAAAACATCCAAGTACTGCTTGTTGCCCACCTCCTTGCTTTGTTATGGATTGCAGACTTTTGCCCTTAATCCTAGTTAACTTACCTGCATTTTTTTTTTTGCCTCTGTCTTTCTCTCCTTAACATCACAGGATGCATTCTTCCCAACTCCAAGACTCCTTTTTGCTTCTTAAACCACTATTGCTCCTCAAAATTAGAGAGCAAGGAGATTTTATAGCTTATTAAACACATAGCACATACCACACTGGAACTACTTTAATTCTGTAGCCTTTTTCCTCAAAGAAATCTCTTGGTCTTCTTTTGCATAGTAAGCAACTTGGAACATCGGAGCATTTTTTTCTTGCATTTGTTTAGCACCTAGCAAAATAGATGACATTATCAGAAAAAAAAAAGTTTCTTTTTTATTGTTACAAAGATGTTTAAGGCCCTATGCTCAGGATACTGTTCTTTGGTTTTCCAGATTCTTAGATCTTGTGCTACAGGCTTTCCATCTCTGCCTTCCTCATTTGTAGCCCTTTAGCTTCCAATCCTTGATTTTCCGCGTGCTATTCAGCAGCAGGAGTCTAGACAGGACAGATCTGACTACTACAGAGTATTTGCTACTTGATTACAACTGCTCAGTCGCATCCCATAGTCTGATTATCTTGTCGATGAGATATGAAGCAGACAGACATACCCAGTAGCCTCAACAGGAATGCTTTAACTTCATACTCAAAAGGTTAAGTTATCCTGAGAATTTTAAACACACGATACTCAGATAATATACATAGGCTGTTTCCATAAAAGGGGTCATATACGAAAGAAGAGGAGCACAAAAGGCAAAGCACATGACTTTGTAGGCAGGTCGAATTGCTTTTAAGGTAACATGATCTCTTTACCTCTATCTCTGAAAGATCCATCACGGGACAAAGGAGGAGTGGGAAATAATATCACTGCTCTTGTCAATTTTGTGATAAATCCTACTGATGTAAAAGATGTTTAGAAGAGACATTCACACACACACACACACAAAAAAAGCCTCACATACTAGAAAAAATTAATTGGTACAAAAGGCTTATTCTTACTGATGAAAATTATATAAGAAAAAGAAAAAACAGAATTCAAGAAAAAAAGGTCTATAAGATACCAAATTCAAGAATGTATAGAAAATAGAAATTATGACAAGTTTGAATTATATTTTAGAATATTCATGAAATGTAATATGTTCATCTTAATGCCAAATATGAGGTAGCATCTCTGACGGTAAAAGGAAATGAACAGATTGAGCCTCTGCAAAAATCAAGCCACTGCCTTTTGTAGAATTGTTATGAAAATATAATAAGAATAAAATAATAGAAAACCCGTAAGATTTCAAAAAGGTTTCTAAGTAGAGAAAGTGCAGTTTGTAACAAGTTCACAGAACACATTCATCTTCAAGTTTACTCTTTCCTCAGCCCATACAGAGACACTCTCAAATAGAGTTTTTTTTGTTTTGTTTTCCCAGCTGTGCAGACTCTGATTTGCAACTGGAAAATGAAAACAAATAATTCCATATATTTCCACATATTCCTCCAGCGCTTTCAAGATTTTCTGTCCATCTACCGGATAGGGCCTGGATAGCACATTTCATTTTACTGCCTCATATAGGCATGAATAAAGAAATCATGTTTCATGAAATAAAGGTGAGCTTTCCATGTAACTGATGCTCAGCTAGCATCAGTTCAGCATCCTTCTTAAAGTCTCCTGACTTTTTGGAGAACACATGCTCAGCAAAATTTAAAAACTCACCCTTGTGCACCCTCAAACTGTGGTATCTAAAACCCATTAAGATTTTGGGTAATTCTTGGAGTGGTGGTGATTATTTTTGTTTTTCTTGTGGTATACAGCAGTATGACTGTAAGTAGATGGATTTTGAGTACCGTGCAGCTATTAACCATCCTGACATAAAAAAATTCTGCTATTCTAATAATCCCCAGAATTTTACAAAATGATGCTGAAATAGAGGCAATTATATGCTCATACCTGTATTTACAGCATTCTTCTAGTATTTTATTTTTGTTTAAGTTCCTAAGAGCCCTTGACTGTGGCATGTATATCAGAATATATATCAGAGATACATCTTTTCTCAGAATAGAAATCAAGATCAGTAAGCACAAAAAACACTGCTTAAATAACGCTCAAGTAGGAATGCTAAGTGTGGGCTAACCCATCTGTTGAGCTTCTACTGTAGTTGTTCTGGCTGAAGAAGACTTACCGTATTTTTGTTAATTATGCTTACTACACTTTACCCATACAATGGGGACCCATTGTGCTGGGCACAGCGCAGGCACAAAGGAATAGGCCATCCTTGTCACGAAGGCCCTCGGCTCTCAATAATGTATATTCATCTCCTGTTATCTCAGCCTTCAGCTAAGGCTTCTTTTCCATCACTAACCTACAGAGTAGTAAAAGAGCTCTGAAGAAAGCTTTATCTTTGGTTTAAATAATTGACAACATTGACTTGAGTATCTTGAGAGTATCACTAATCTCAGTCTTCCCAGCAGCTTGTAAAAAAAATTCTATTAGTCTAACTCCCAGCCAGTTTTACGACCAAGATCCTCCACAACATTCACCTTTTACTACTTAGGAGCAAGTTAGTCTATCGTGGCAGACATGCATTGAAGACAGTGGCAAGATACCAGCTTACTACAGCGGAGAATTTGATGCCAGTCTATTCTGTGATTGAGTGGCACTTGTCCTACGTAATTACTTTATGATCAGAGAGCAGAGTGGCTTGATATAACACAAAATCATGCTTTAAGTGCTTTTGGCTTATGCTATGTAACAGCAACAAGAAAGGAGGGTGATCTGGAGAGTGCAGAATGTCCACCTGACAGGCCACAAAAAGCCTGTGGCTGTGACAGAATGGAGGGAAATAGTTTAACCAGCACTCGAGTTGCCAGCAGTGAACTAAGCAGCTCAGTAAAGCACATGGGAGAGTTGGGCAGTTTATGATGTGTCAGCTTTTCTGTAATGTCACATGGACTTTCATTTGCTTGGAAAAGTACCCTTAAAGAACGAACAATTCGTGATTCTGTCTTCTGTGCTGCAGAAAAGAGGAGAATACATTATTACTTGGATTTTCAAGGAATTTTCCATTTGTACATACACTATGGCCAATGTTTATAATCAGAAATATGAGGTGCACTCTAGCTTCCCTCGACAGATGTGAAGCTACACTTCTCAAGCCAGGGAGCAAAACACTCGGCTACATCCACATAATGCCTCCTAGGAATGAAGCACGTTTCCTAACACCTTCCCCACCTACATTTTAGAAACCAAAATCCTTACAAACCTATTTTCCACTGAAGGACCACTGAACATTGGGATGGCCTGTGTGTAAATACTGTGGGATGCTGCTATGCATTTGGGTAATATAAAAACATAGGGTTGGTAGGGAAAAGTTTATATAGCTGAGACCCTGACACTGTGCTAGGTATCTTCATCAAAGAAGTACAAAGAGCATCTGTTTACATAATACAGGTATGACAACACCTATAGCAAAAGAGCAACCTCGCGCCTGTGATGGACATGGAGAGCAGAGCGTTAGCAGATGTTCTCAACAACTTAGGTTCCCAGAAGAGCACGTTATTTGTTAAGTATAAATTACCGATAACCTCAGGAAGTGAATCACATCCCTCCCATATGCGCAGGAGTACAAAGACAACAGCTCTTCAGATCTCTGCCACATTGACAGAGGCAAGAATTCCCTTCTGAACCTCAGCTTGTGAGTAATCTGTGGGAACGGAAATGGAGAACACCAGTCAGACCCCTACAATTTTAATGCTACTTATTCAACAGATCTCGCTTGTACCCCATTTCTGTCTGTGACTGATTTTCGCTGGTTCGGATGATGGTGATAAATACAACCAACCAAGCTCCCAAAAGTGAGGTAATGTGTCAGCAGGAACTTCTTATCTCCACAGATGACCAGCAGTAAGCCTAGGATTAATGCACTCTACATCCAGAGAAAACAAACAAACAAACTCAGCAGTCCCTCTCTTTTCAACCTCCTTTGACTATATCAGCACAGCAAATATTCTTATATTCACATTGAAATGGGATTTTCTATCTTCAAATATCGTATCGCGTAATCCTTTCCATAAGCTTATCAGAGGCTCCTTCCAGAATTTTGATTCTTATATTGCTATTAATTTTCTTCTAATTTTCAGTCTACATTTATTTGTGGCTAATTTATATCCATTTGATCCCAGGCTAATATTAACCTTGAACTCAATTCTTCCTTCTTGCTATTTGCCCCAGCAGTATTTATAAATAAAAACATCTTGTCCCATATTTAGTTTGGTGAGATTAAAAAAAGTATAAACTGATGTTTATTAGAAATGGAAGTTCTTCCTGCACACAAATGAACAAATGAGCCTCTTCATCTAGTAGATTAGCCCCAAATAAGCCTCTACTTTAGAAAAATAAACATTCTCAGTTGCATTTAAAAGGTGATTTTAGGTTTTTAGTTTGTTTATTTGTAGTTAATGCGATCAAGTATTACAAAACAGACAAGTCCCACCCATTTCTTTAGTCAAGATAATGCTATTTATTGTGCTTTTCAGCTTGCTCCTCAGGGCATCAGGCTGCGCTCCTTCCTGACAGCGATGTTTGCGACGCCTCACAAGCCAGAAAAATCTTTTCAGTTGCCTTCAAACACATTCACAGAGCAACGCAAGTGACCCAGCCTGGTAAACTGCTCTAATTCTTCCTATTGCCAGACTCCTTGGCCTGCGGAGCAGAAGGACCATGGTAATGATGTTCACTAGGAGATTAATTAAACTGATGGGTAGGTGCCACATTCAGTCATTCTGGCATTTGACAAGCCTGTTGGAGTTTTGGGGGGCTTTATTTTAGAATAACTATCACCACATAAGGGCCCTACGTATTAACGCGCTTCTTCCTTTTAGAAATAAACAATGAAACAGTCCTTTTTGCATGTCTGAAACCTCTATCCAATTCTTTTTCTTCCACTAAAGTCAATCTAGCTCTCAGCAGGTCAGATAGCAGCCTCAAAAATAGGTAAAAATGATTTGAAAGGTTCAGGGATTTCCACAACCATAGCAAAGATTCCCTGGCAGCAGCGGTAGGAGCCTCCCGACACCTGAGGACACTGCAGGCCTTAACGCTCATTTTCAGTCTTTTCCCTCTTTTTGCCCCTTGCATAAGGCTCTATAGCTGGTCTGAAACAGCAGAAGAGCAAAGCCACTTAGCTCAGGAGCTGATTTACAGTCCAGTTTAAATATGAAGTTATTTCATATCCAAGCACAATACTCTTTGTGCTTCCTCATTCTGCTGACAGGCGAGGAATATTGAATGTTAGTTTTTTACTGCGCAGCCAGAGTATTCCGAGACACTCGGCCAAGGAAATGGCTCTCTTATGGAGCTGCTTTTAATGATCACTTTGTATTCTTAAACGTCTTGCCCTGACAAACGCGTTATGTGGAGCAGGACAGAGTCTCTCATTGTGGCCCTCGCGCTGCATAGGCCTTTGCTGCGCGTTACCAGAGAGGCGCTGGCAGCGCGAGCCCCAGCAGAGCCCTTGGGAAGGCAGAGGACAACAAAGCTGCTACTATCAGCGTGGTGCCCCAGAGGGCTCTCTCGGGAACTCACAGGCCTCCCCTACAAAACACAAAAATCATGTTTTTCCTGTGTAAACACACTAAATATCAAGTCCACTGTGAAACGATCAGAATTTTGGAAATTCAACGTTTTGGGGCAGGAAGAAAAGCACAGTCCAAACACCTAGGTGCACAGCTGCACAAATGAAGTGCCGTGTGCATGCAGAAACATTTATATTTTCCAAGCAGAACTACATACTTCTCCTGGAAAGAGACAGTTTAGCTGAGCAGCCAAGACGCACACACTTAAAATCCCAGGTGATTAATTCTTGCCTCTGCCCTGCTTCTTCCCCAGTCACAAACATCCCTGGACAAATACTGTACCTGACGATGGCCGACACGGACCTGGAGACATCTGGAAATCCCAAAGCCTGAGCTGATGTATGAAGTACTAGGAGAAGAACACACACCACACATGCGCTGGGGCTATATTTGTGTCCTCCATTGTGTTTACTTCCCACAAGTATTCTGGCAAATAAGTTTAACAGCAAAAACATTTGTTAAGAAAGTGACCAAAGGAATTATTTCCGAATGCTTCAGTGTGTTGAGAAACAGCTCCAGGAATCCCATTCTCGGAGCTCACACGCTTCCCCCAGAAAGAAGAAATGTAGCAATATCCCTTTTGTTTTCCTATTCCTAGCCAATCCTGGTCAGCATTTTTTTTCAAAAAAAAAGAGAAAAAAACAAAACAAACAAACAAAAAACAACCAAAACACCTACTGTGAGTATGTTCAGCAAATAATTTTAAGTACTTCTAGAAAAAATGCCTCTATACTGAAAGGCATTTGCTTTGATATATTTGACTTAGCTTTATTTTCTTTCTAGTCAGGCATATTAGAGGCTTCACTCGTGTTTGTGGTGTTACTTATTGTTCAGATAAAAAATTTTGATGTGCAGAACATCATCTGCAGAATATATTCATGCAGAATACCTGCTTACCCAAGTTGTTATGCCCATAAGGAGTGACACCGTTCTTCCTTTTTCAGTTGTTTTGCCTCTTGCTGTGGGAAAAATTTAATAGGCTGAACTTGATGGCCCAGATCCAGTGTTTTCACACTGGCAATGAAACACAGGGTTAAAAATGTCCCTGGAAAGCTCAAGGTTACATTTTCAAAGCTCAGGCCTACATTTCATAGAATTATTTTTCTTCTAAACATGCAAAATTGCAAAGTTGAATGTAAATACACCCTGCCAAAAGAAATATGTACTCAAACCTAAGGAAATCCAAATATTGAACCCTTTTAAGGAACGGTGAAGTAAATATCCAAAAACTCTTGACATATCTTCAAAGTAAATGCCTTTAATATGTTACAGAATTGCTTTTTAGATCATCATGCTGAAACTAGTAGCAATGAGAAATGTTTCTAGCCATCAAGTAAAGAAAAGAAAAAGACCCCCTTTACTCTTTGTAAGAAATTGCTGAAAGTTTATTCGAGCACAGGGGACTGCCACAGTTTACAGCACTGTGAAAGTGCTAGACATTATTGAGAATGGACTTTATGTACATGAAGTTACACTGGATCATTTGGCTGCCTTCCTTTTAAAGTTAATTCATTTAAAGGGCAGCATTGAAAACTTTACTGCCTAGATATAAAATATTTTGCACTTTAATTACTTGCAACAAACAACAGTCACTTTGGTGGTCAGAGGTTATGATCTGGCCCTTCGGAAAACATCTTCCAGCAAACGGCACCTCGCTGGGAAAGCAAGCAGTCCCACACACTCAACTGATTTACTGTCATCGTTATGGCCCAGTTCCTGTGGAAAGAGAGGAAATTGATCTCTCTGCTAATAAAAAAGGAAGAGGAGGCATTTTGCAGCATGAGACTGCACTTTCAGGATAGAAGGGGAGCTGCAGGAACAAGGCATGTGTTGCAGTTCAAATGGCTGCAGCGACCTGGTTCAGGGACGGCACGGCGACCACCCCCAAGCCACTCGGGCTATCAGCTAGTTGACAGCAATGTGGTGGACGGCAAATGGCGTTTATTGATGGGAAACAAGGTGTTATATATCTAGGTTTACAACGTCACATCCGTCTGCTTACACCATAGACTAAACACTATTGGCTACTAGGGGCCCTATCTTTCCGTACAGCACGATATCTTCCGGCCGCCGTTCCCTAACTATCTGCAACAACTTCCCCCCTCCCTATGCATAACAAAACTAGCTAAAATACAACTATCTTATTCTTATTACTATCTTATTCTATTCTTATAGTTATACCAATCTTAAAATTACATATCATAAACTTGACATAAAACATAAGGCACAAAGAAGAAGGCGCGTAGAAGGTAGGGGATGACAGGTAATACCAGGGTGTAGGAATAGGGTGTACCTTGGGATAACTTGGGGGTAATACTGAGTGGATATATTCTTAAAGCAGTTGTTGGTGTTCTACTAACATGATGTTAACCTTCTCTAGCTGATTCTTGACAAACGGCATGAGCTTATTCAATATACAGGGTCCAAAGATTAGCGTCATCATGATCATTGTGATCAGCCCTGTAGTTATTTTTGTACTAATTGCTTGAGATTGTTCAATCTGTTCAAGTACCCCATTTAAAGGGCTGGTGTGACTCTACCTGTCCTATAGTGACAAGCTGCAAAATTAAGATAACGCAAAGGCATCGCGGCCCCCTCTTGCGGAGGCTGTTTTGTTGTTTTCTGGATTCGGTCAGCGTGGAACTCGCAGGCTCGGGCGGGATGCTTGTCACCGGGGTGTACGGGTTACGGGGGTGTCCGATGATCCGGTCCTGTGAACAGAAACTCACAATTTTCATTAGTTTTATTTTAAAGGTAACAGCCACCTGAATTGGGGTCAGATGCTCTTCCTTTGCAACATGCTTAATCATGAACGCTCCCGCCGGTTTTTCTTTAATTCGGATGTTTACCTTCTTTTTCTCCTTCCTTAAGTTTGAATCGGTTGTGAGCCACTCGTCCTGACTAGTGGCTGATCCGGAGTCGGAACTCGACTGACTGGTCACTTCCGGGCTCCGGTACTTTTTCGTTGGGCTTCGGTGTTTTTTGAAATGTCCGCTCTGATCGGTTCTCGGCCCCTCCCTCGGGCTCGCTCCAGGTCCCTCACTCGGACTTGCTCTCGACCCCTGACTCGGGTCTTCTCTTTGCCCCTCACTCGGACTTGCTCTCGACCCCTGACTCGGGTCTTCTCTTTGTCCCTCACTCGGACTTGCTCTCGACCCCTGACTCGGGTCTTCTCTTTGCCCCTCACTCGGACTTGCTCTCGACCCCTGACTCGGGTCTTCTCTTTGCCCCTCACTCGGACTTGCTCTCGACCCCTGACTCGGGTCTTCTCTTTGCCCCTCACTCGGACTTGCTCTCGACCCCTGACTCGGGTCTTCTCTTTGCCCCTCACTCGGACTTGCTCTCGACCCCTGACTCGGGTCTTCTCTTTGCCCCTCACTCGGACTTGCTCTCGACCCCTGACTCGGGTCTTCTCTTTGTCCCTCACTCGGACTTGCTCTCGACCCCTGCCTCGGGTCTTCTCTTTGTCCCTCACTCGGACTTGCTCTCGACCCCTGACTCGGGTCTTCTCTTTGTCCCTCACTCGGACTTGCTCTCGACCCCTGCCTCGGGTCTTCTCTTTGTCCCTCACTCGGACTTGCTCTCGACCCCTGACTCGGGTCTTCTCTTTGTCCCTCACTCGGACTTGCTCTCGACCCCTGACTCGGGTCTTCTCTTTGTCCCTCACTCGGACTTGCTCTCGACCCCTCACTCGGGTCTTCTCTCCGCCTCTCCCTCGGACTTCCTCTCGGCCCCTCCCTCGGGCCGCCCTCAGGTGTCCGGTCACTCCCATTGGTTTCCGGTTCCGGCGCCTCACTCGCGCCGGGGGCACCCTCGCCCCGCCCTTCCCCTTGTGGCTCGGCGCCATCTTGAGGGGCATAGGGTGGTGGCCTGGCCCAGACGTCATTATGCTCTGACTTCTTTTCAATGTTCCTGGCTTCCTCGGCTAGCTCGCTCCAAACAGATTTCGGCTGTTTCTGCTCCTCTGTAAGCGGGGCGGGGCTCGGGGATGGAGGGGATGTTTCACCCTCTTGCTGACCTTTAGGCTCAGCAGAATTGCCATCATCTGGGGGGTCCAAAGTCTGCGCAGTTGTCCCGATTCCCACTTTGTACGTGGCCAATAAACAGTCTTTTACTGCTACCCAAGTCTCCTGCTCTTTCATAGCTTTCTGTAAGGCTTGTACAACTTTTCCCCAGGCCTTAAGGTTTTTCCCACAACCTGAGAACATTGTCTCCTCAGCTAATGCCATAGTACATTTGTCCCACAGTTCGGGGTGGAGAATATCCACCGGCTGGTCTATAGCCTTAATTTTCAAAAGCCTTGTAACTGCAAGAGTAAAATCTTGCAGTTTCTGCAAGGCTTGTACAACTTTTCCCCAAGCCTTAAGGTTTTTCCCACAACCTGAGAACATTGTCTCCTCAGCTAATGCCATAGTACATTTGTCCCACAGTTCAGGGTGGAGAATATCCACCGGCTGGTCTATAGCCTTAATTTTCAAAAGCCTTGTAACTGCAAGAGTAAAATCTTTTGGCTTACAATCAATCCCCCAGTACTTATGTAATTGCGATACGACCTTTATGAGGGCTTCCATCCTCCTTGTTGATTCGGTAGTGTCCCCTTCGCCGGGGTGGTCCACTTGCTCTGGCTGCTGCTCACGCTGCTCGCTCATCCAGGCGATGACGTTCCCGGGTTTCGGCACCACTTGTTGCAGTTCAAATGGCTGCAGCGACCTGGTTCAGGGACGGCACGGCGACCACCCCCAAGCCACTCGGGCTATCAGCTAGTTGACAGCAATGTGGTGGACGGCAAATGGCGTTTATTGATGGGAAACAAGGTGTTATATATCTAGGTTTACAACGTCACATCCGTCTGCTTACACCATAGACTAAACACTATTGGCTACTAGGGGCCCTATCTTTCCGTACAGCACGATATCTTCCGGCCGCCGTTCCCTAACTATCTGCAACAGGCATGGAAACACTGTGTTGCTAAATTAAAATTAAAAAAAAAAGTTATGGTGGAAAACATTGTTATTTTTCCTAATGCTAATCTAATAAGCCTCTTCTGAATTGCACTTAGTCAAGAGCTGTCAAATTAAGAGCTGTCACATTGCAGCAGCTCACCAGGACCAGCAGCAGTTTCCTTCCAGCACGCGCGGCCCTGCAGCCGCTGGGGAAGGAGGCAGCTCAGGATGGCAGCCCCATGGCCTGGGGCGAAACATGATGAATTTTGCCACGTGCGGTGCCACAAGCTGTAGTTGAACCTGACGGACAAAACGTACTACCTGCTACGGTGGGATGATTCAGCAGTAAACAGTTAGACTTGACAGCATCTACTTGGTTACCATGTTTTAATCCTGGTAAACCTTTATTCCCATTAATGTTGCTTTGCTTGTTAGCCTGAGTGTCCCCAGACCCTGTCCTGGCTTCCCAGGCAGATTCCCCCAGGATGCCGAGATGCTCCAGTGTTGGCTGAGGGCCACAGCATCCCATGGAAATGCCTCACTGGGAGGCAGAATTAGGAAAGGGGGGCACAGCCCTTCCTGGGCATCCCGTGGCTCCGGCCGCTGATGTCAGCATCGATTAGCGCCCGGCCCTTGGTGCTCCCGCATCGCGTATTCTGCTCACTGCCCTGGGACAGCCCGTGTCTCGCTGCCCATGCACGGTCCCATGCTCCGGGCGCCCAGCACACCACAGCTTGAAATGGGCTGAATTCACATTGCTAACGCTGAACACGACACCATGTTCTCAGCTATAATTTCAGGAACCAAATTTTCACTCCAGCAGCATGGAAGAACCTGCTAAAGCCTTACCTTATGGAGGACAAAGCAGAAGAGGCAAAAAATGGGACTTACTATTATTATTATTTAGCTTTGCTTTAGTTTTAATACACGGTTTGCAAGCACCAAGACTCCATTTCTCACAGCTGCAGGAAACGCTTCAAGTTTAAACAGAGAGGAAGCCTAAAAGAGACGTCTGAGGCCGCTGGCGGCAGCTGAGCCGTGGCGGCCGGGCCGTGCTGCCCATGCCCACCAGGGCAGGTCCCCATGGCTGAGCCGTGGCGGCCGGGCCGTGCCGCCCATGCCCACCAGGGCAGGTCCCCATGGCTGCTCCGGAGCGTCCGAGGGGGCTCTGCCGCCCGCAGGCCCCGCGCGGGGGCCCGGGGAAGTGATTTCCCTGCTCTCTCCGAGGAGGCCACGCCGCTTCCTGTGCTAGCAGAGAAGGAGCCCTCAGTTGTCAGCGCAAACGGCTTCCCTTTGAGCACAGCCAAGATTCCGTGTCTATTTGGCAGATTCTCAAGTAACACTTTCTGTTCGGCAGTCTCTGAATGAAAGTGACTCTCGGCCTCAGCACCCACAGACTAACAGGCTCTGTCTCCATTTCCCCTTCCCAGCATGTTTCAGGAACGGGTTATTCTGCAGCTATGCTATGAGCAGGACTGTTAGTGAAACCAGCTGAAGATTTACAGACATCGCCATAAATCCCCTGCTACTCCTGCACTAACCCACTTTCGAGGGACTGCCCCTCCTTCCTTTTTTTTTTTTTTTTTCCCTTTAATAGGGTGGAAGATATTAAAAAAGAGTTCTAAATGAGTAGTGAACAAGGTAAAAATGCAAAAGATTGAGAGCTAATTTAAGTATTAGTCACAGAGCACATAACTTGCCTTCGACTCACCACGGTCCTGGAAGTGCCACCTGTGATGCTGCTGGTCACACATCCAAGACAAAGGAGAAAAGAGAGCTGTAAAACCAGTAGGCAAAACTGGTTTCTCTGTAAGGCCAGTTTCATGTGAGAACCAGTGAGTTTTAATCTTAAACGAGTAAGGGAAGAAATGAAAAGGTAATACAAGCTGTTGTGCTCCTGGGAGAAGACAGGAGAGGGCCTCCTCCCTGGGTGAAAGGCCATGCTCAGGAATGGAAAGATGGACACTTCCCAGTGACAGAGCTGCAGGCTCTGGGTTTTACTTGAGCTAATTCTTTAAATTGCATTAAAATACATTACGTTTAATTATTCTGTGGCCTCATTGTCAAAAAGCATCACTCTGCCAGAGACGCAGCGGTGTTCAGAAAGGCTTAGCTCTCCGTGGAGCTGTGCAGACCCAGCACGTGGAGGGCAGCACGCGCAGGCCGGCCCTGCCCTCGGCAGCGCTCTGGCACCGCGACGCCCGTGCTCCTGCCCAGCCCGGCCTCCCCAGGCCCTGGGCAGCAAGGACAGATTAGCTCCACCAGTGCAGCTGACCCAAGCCCGGCTCTTACACTGCAGATGCACATCTGTTATTATTTACATGTGCTGCTGAGGTGTTGTTGCTATTTTAAGTTCATTTTTGAAGGTACGCACAAGGAAAAGGCTCATTTTCTTCCTGGGGAGTGGTATAGGAGCTGCACATAAGCCAGGTAGGACAGGAGCACATAGTGCCACAAGGTTTTCCTCCAAGTCACTAATGGTCAGTCCAGCTAGATCAGTGACACAACTAAATTTGGTTCCTGGCCTGCAGCCTAGACACAACTTACCGAGTGTTTTTAGTGCTCCAAGGTGGGTTTCCAGGAGATCCTTTTGCCCCCACATTTCAACACACTGAGCAGGTCCTGAGGAGCTGTGTCCACCACCCTCCTGAGAGCAGCCAAAGAAGCAGAAGCCTCTGAAGCTGCCCAACCCAATCCGAAATAGCACCGACAGGTTGGCACTGGGGAACATCATAGAATCATAGAATGCTTAGGGTTGGAAGGGACCTCTGATCATCTAGTCCAACCCCCCTGCACATGCAGGGTCACCTAAAGCATGTGACACAGGACTGTATCCAAGCGGGTTTTGAAGATCTCCAGAGAAGGAGACTCCACAACCTCTCTGGGCAGCCTGTTCCAGTGCTCTGGCACCCTCACTGTTAAGAAATTTTTCCTTAAGTTCCTGTGGAACTTTTGGTGCTTCAGTTTGTGGCCATTACCTCTAGTTCTGTTGGTGGCCACCACTGAAAAGAGGCCAGCACCATCCTCCTCACTGCCTCCCTTGAGGTACTTATAGACACTGCTCAGGTCCCCTCTCAGCCTTCTCTTCTCCAGGCTGAACAGGCCCAGCTCCCTCAGCCTCTCCTCATAGGGCAGATGTTCCAGGACCCTGATCATCCTTGTGGCCCTGCGCTGGACTCTCTCCAGCAGCTCCACATCCCTCTTATACTGTGGAGCCCAGAACTGGACACAATACTCCAGATGCGGCCTCACCAGGGCTGAGTAGAGGGGCAGGATCACCTCCCTCGATCTGCTGGAGATGCTCTCCTTAATGCACTCCAGGATCCCATTGGCCTTCTTGGCTACAAGAGCACACTGCTGCCTCATGGTCAACTTACCATCCACCATGACACCCAGGTCTTTCTCCGCAGAGCTGCTCTCCAGAAGGTCAGTCCCCAGCCTGTCCTGGTGTCTGGGGTTATTCCTCCCCAGGTGCAGAACCTTGCACTTGGCCTTGTTGAATTGCATGAGGTTTTTCACCGCCCAGTTGTCCAGTCTGTCCAGGTCCCTCTGGATGGCAGCGCAGCCCTCTGGGGTATCGGATACTCCTCCCAGTTTGGTATCATCAGCAAACTTGCTGAGGGAGCACTCTGTGCCTTCATCCAGGTCATTGATGAATAAATTGAACAGGGCTGGACCAAGGACTGACCCCTGGGGGACCCCACTAGCCACAGGCCTCCAACTAGACTCTGCACTGCTGATCACCACTCTCTGGGCCCTGCCATCCAGCCAGTTCCTAATCCACCTCACTGTCCACTCATCTATCCCACACTTCCGAAGCTTGCCCAGGAGGATGTTGTGAGGGACGGTGTCTGACACTGCAGGATGAGCAGTGACCCTCAATCCCTTCCAGCATTCCCTTGTACAGCAGGAAGAGATGAACACCCAGGGCACTGTCCGTCTTGGTACGTCTCTGGAGCGGTGGCATGGATGAATGCCAACCAATGTACCAGCCCTTGCCAATACCCAACAAGGGCTCCATGACCTCTGTGATATCCACGACAAGCAGCTCTATGTGGCTAGAGGGGAAAAGATTCAAGCTCCCCTTGTGCTTCCACATGAGCTGATCCACAGCTGCATCCTTAATGCTACTTAGTGGAGGGACAGAAAGCGCATCTCCCGTGCGCTCCCATCGCTTGTCCAGGGCTGGTGGCAAGAGGAGGAAGGACGGGAGGTGAGGAGGAAGGACAGGAGACAAAAAGGAGGACCAGTCCCACACATCTCTGTGCACTGACACAGAAAGGTAGCAGAGGAACACTAGTACTCATACAGCTGATTTTAGGAGGAAAGCACTTTTTGCTTGGCATCAGTTTCTTCTGAGATTCCACACTGTCCATAACACACCAGGATGATTGCCAAGGGCATGGAAGCAGCTGATCAGTAAACAGGAGACCCATTCAGGAAACGAAACCTTCTAAACCAAAAGCAAAAGCCAGAGCTACTGTTCCCATCTCACGCAGGAACTATTGGGTTCTTCTCTTTGCTCTCAGGGCTTGCAAATAGATCGCATGCGGATACTGAGTTTTAATAAAAAATGAGCTTGCATGTCATTGTAAAACTGACCTTCTCAGAGCTGAGGAGAACATTTTGTTCACTGGTTGCAGCTGGTATCACTATTTATTAGAGCCTTCATCACGCCTATTCTGTCACACTCCTGTGCCTGGTGAAGAAGTGAGAAGCTTTGGATAAATTTCTATCCTTGTATCATTTTGCCACGATTTGTACAGAGCAAAGCATGAACTCAGAAACTAAACATTTTCATTGGGTTTCTGCCATGAGCAAAGCAGCGATAAGGAATGCAACTCGGGTGAAACACACTGGCTCACAGCTCTATTTTAACTGTTCAGAAGAGATTTTCTAGAGACCTTTGGAGTTTTGAGATGATATTTCTGAGCAATTAAATGATTAGTGAACTTTGCCCAGTCCTAAGATGCTAAACTCATCCAGGAAAATGAAGCATAGGCAATTCTGAGATGGAGAAGGACTGCAAAAGTAAGAGTCTATCTGAAACCAAGTATCATAAAAACAAGGCCCAGAGAATAGGCTGCTGCTCTCAGTGTACTTAATTAGTTTATACACTGAAACTATGAATAAAAGGGCTGTGCAATTGCTTTGGCTTTAGTAGTAACCCTGCAACCATGACAACAGTAAAGCATTACTGAATCACCATGACAAAGAGCTGCAGACAACTGCTGCTGCTACATAAAAGCTAACTTGGCCCAATCAAAAATTATGCACACATGGAACAACATATTCTGCAGTCTTGCTTTTACTTGAACGCTCGGTTTTCAGCACTGTATAAAAATAAATATATTTTGCACTGGGCAGCTTACGCACGTCTGTGTCATTTCACTGCAATTGCTATCGACTGTTAGCGCTTGGGCAAGAGCAGCATCTTGTAAAGATGTGATATTGTCTGGTTATTTTTATCCCCCTTTAAAAAAAAATAAAAAGAGAGATTTGAAGGCACACGGAGCGGAGCTGCTCCTTGGTGGCCCCCGCAGCACCTCGCACCGTGACACTGCTGCGGCGGAAGCTCCACGAGCACCGTGCACCGAGCAGAGCCGCGACACGCACGGGCTGGGGCCGGGGCCGCTTGGCACCTCCAAACCCCCTGGCCTCCGCGCCAGGGTGCAGAGCGCTACGGGCAGCACCAGCAGCCCCGAGCGCCGGTGGGGGCTGCGCTCTGTGTTCAGTCCCTCGAGGCCCTGCTGGTTACACCAGGAGGACAAGCAGTGCAGAGCAGGGTCTGGAGCAGGTCCTGGCCCGAGGCCAGGAGCGCTTTCCCATGCTGCCAAGTGCCTGGGGGCTGCGGTCCCCTCTTCCTCGCCCCTCTCCCGCACTCGCATGTGTGCCCAGAGGCAGGATCAGCACCCTGGGATGCTTCTAACTCAGGTGGGCTGGGGATGGGAAATCTGATAATAGCTTCAATTCAAACAAACTCAGCACTTTGTTTTGATTTACCACTATGTTCTCCATTACGGAACCATCCAGGCAGTTAATTTTTGAACAATTTTACTTGTCTGTTTTTATAATAATAGTAATAATAAAATGGCAAAGCATAAAGGAAGGGAAGAGCACGAATAAAATCCTCTGCGTGGTTAACTGCAAGATGTGTGTCCTTTCACTTATTTTTGCTGGTCAGGAAAAGGAAGTATTTCTCCTTCCTCATGACTAGTTGCCATCTTACTTTATTTTGCATTTCAGGAACGAACATTCGATAGAAAAAAAATAAACGGAAACACGTTCCTAGAGTCCTACTGCAAGAGCAAGCGCAAGGTTACCTCCGGTTTGGGGCTGCTCGTTGGTTCCCGCTGGCAGAGCCGCGGAGGAGGAGGAGGAGGAGGAGGACGCTGCCTCCAGCCGCTCCGTCGCTCTGCCGGCGTCACAGCGCAGCTCCGCGGCCGCAGCCTCCCCGGCAGGCGCCGTCCTCCCACAGCGCAGGGTTCACGTTCACCGACCTGGATTTCTGTCTTCCTAAACCAGTACGCACTTCGGAAAACTTAAAAAGGACAGAAAATCCAGGTTATGCTCAGGAACAAGCCGTAAACCTGGTGTTTAGGGCTGCAAAGTCTCGCAAGCTCCCCATACGCTCCGATTTTCTAAGGAGGTGATTCTTGTATCGGACCATCTTTGCAGTCCGGACTCTCGAATGCAATTAGCAAATATCTACAAATTATTTTGCTATGTTTGATGTTTTTAACCGACTTCAATTTCCCTACTATGCTAACAAGCCTTGTTAAGCATCTAACAGCCTTAAATATCTTCATGCGCCCCCAGCATCAAATCAGCATCTCCCCACACGCATCCATTCCTCCCATTCTTTCCAGAAATCCTCCCACTGAGAAAGCACCAAGAAACCAAAGAGAGAAAATAAACCATTTCAAATTGCTCTCAAGTCTCACAGAAATTCCACAAATCCAGAGGTGATTTGAAGCCTTTTTGGCATTTATTTTCCTAAATCAGTAACAGCTAATTAACTACTAAAATATTTTGCTGCCTGAAGCACCTGTTACAGCAATCTAAGTTGCATTTTTAATGTTTGCAATGACTTCCTTTTAATGGCACAAAAATATTTTTTAATCAAATTAGAATGGACTTTCCTAAGTGCAAGGCTGGTGTGCCCAAAACACCCAGTGTGCTCACTCGCTAGTGCAGCAGTTAAAACAATCCAGGTCCAGAGGGAAAACCTGAATGCTCCCTCGCACTGAGATGCACCCGAACCCTGAACCTTGCTAATAAAAGCCCCTGTCCCACAGAGCCCTGTTTTTGCCATTTCTTTGCTCTTCCCTGGAGACATGCTGCTGCTGCGGCTGATATCGCATAGCCTGCAGCGGTGGAATGAGTTTCAGAAGCGTAAGCCCTTCTCCTAACTAAGTCACCAGCCCGTTTTAGGAAGACTTCCAACACTTTATCCCGGACACGCTTGTAAGCATAAGTTACCTGTTGGACAAACCTTGTCATCCTCCGGGGCTCCTTGGCAGGGCCCGGCCGCCAGTGCCCTTGGAGCAGCCGTGTGGCCCGGCCAGGAGCGGGGAGCGCGCGGTGCTCACTGCGCTCTGCGGCCGCGCACGGGGCCTCCGCTCCGCCCCGCCGGCAGCTCCTGCCGCTCGCCTTGGAGGGCTAACGCGCAGGCCGTGGGGAGCACTGGTGGAGAGAGCCCTGAGGGCAGCACGAGCAGGTTCACACAACCCAGCATCAACTTTATTGAGAGCTGCCAAGGCTTGAGCTGTGTCACTGCTGGGCTTGGGGATGTATTAGCTGGAAGAAATGAGGTGTCCTCATGAAGTTGGTCTAAAATATAGCTAAACGAAGTTGGGTTTTATTTTAGTTTCGTGCAACTCTACCTAGACTTAATAATTATGTTGTCAATACATTGCAAGAAATAATTTCTTTTTTTCCTTAAACCCTTGTTTCATGTTCGAAGTCACTTCTGCAAACGCCAAGGAGCAAACTCCGTTCTGCATGAAGTGAACGCAGTGGTCGGCTCCCGCTGCACGGGCGCCCAAGCTCAGCAAAGCTCTTTGTCGGCGGCGTTTGCAGGGCAGCGCACGCTGCGGGGCACGTGCGGGACGTCCTGCAGCGCTCCCCACGCTGCCGAGCTGCAGGCGCCGGCGCAAGGGCAGCAGCTCCGGGGCCGGGCTCCCAAGTGGCACTTTCGGCACTGCCATTGCGCCCTCAGCACTCAACATCCTCCCATCTCACCTCTCCGGTGGAGGGAATGGTTTGCACGTCAAATCAAGGAGCTACAGGCACTTTGCGCTCAGCATCTCTCACTAGCCGGGGTGAAACCTGGCAGGTCGAGGGCAGCACAGAGCCCAGTGCAGCAAACACGGGGCTTGCACCCAAAACCAAGCAGCCCTTTGCAGAAGAGGCCTTCTAAAGTGAGGAGGACTTGGCTGTGGGGGAGCAACAACCATCCAGGCCTTGCCACAATTTTCCGTCCTGGAGTTATATGTAATCTGAATATTAATGGACTATTTTAAAAAATGCTCATCTGGAGACCCATCGGCTTTCTGGAGTCTTATCCCAGTCCACGAAGGAGCCCAAGGGTTTACAGAGGGAACAGGGAGGTCAGTGAAACCGAGGCCTAGAAAGCTGATGGGCAGCAAGAACATGTGGACCCTGGGAGCTCTGCCACAGGATTTCCCTGGAAAAAGGAGCCTTTTAAACCCTGCAGAAAGGCCAGTACACGGCGCTTCTGCGCTCCTTGCCGCTATCACGGGAGCGGGGAGCCATCGCTGGAAGCCGGCAGTGACGCCGGTCACCCGTGGATCCAGCGCGGCCCCCGCGACCAGCGCAGCAGCCAGAAGCGGGCCAGGGCTCAGCCTCCATGAGCTCCAGGGCCTGATCCCCACGAGCAGGGCAGGCGAGAGATTCCAAACCTCCATGTCGGCCCCAAGGCTTCACCCGCAAGTCTAGGAAAGGCCATGGCGGCTCTTGGGTGCGGAGACACCAGCCACACGTGCACGTCGCCCTGCACGAGGGCCTCGCCGCGCAGAGCCTGCTGGTAACGACATAGCGAACAGTGGCATCAAAATAAGATTTATTATTTAGAGCTGAGATTCGGAAGAGACAGACATAGCAGATAACAACGCGACAACATGCCAGGCTCCGGATGCGAGAAAGTAAAAAGGCAACGATACCGAAAGGCAAATGGGGAGATAGAAATTCATATTTCTCTGGTATCAAAAACAGAGAGTGAAAAGGTCAGAACGTTGTGATCTGAAACGGCCTAAGGGGGAAGCAAATGAAGTCTTTGGGCGCATAGCAGCAAAAGGCTGGAAGAGATTAGGGCCAAAACATAACAGCAAGACTAGCACCCTTTCCCAGTCCTTAGGAAAAGTGCTAAAAAAACCAACCTTTCTAAAAAAAAAAAAAGTTGAGTATAACCCCATAATGAATGATTACTCATGAGATTATTGCTACAAACTACTTTGTACGTCACCTCAACCCAGGAGACAGCTGAAACCTATCTTCAGTGAATCAAGAAAAAGAAATCTCTCACTACATAATTTTAGCTTGTTGAAGGCACTTTAAAGGCTTTTAAAAATTGCTCCAATTACCAACTCGTCTGTAGAAGGATTTTAGTCTTACATTTAAAATTAGAAGTGACTCAAGAACTGTATTTAACTCTGGCAGGAAAATGTGTCCAGTCTCTAAGAAAGAGAGAGGGAGAGGAAAAAAAAAAAGGAAGCGACAAGAGGGACCTTGCTCCCCACTGCAGGCTCGGTGGGTTGCTTTACGCGACATAACTGGATTTAAAACAGCGCATTATTCCCACAAAAGAACTGTTCTGACTGCGAAATTTAAATGGAATTGGAATTTATCTTCTACCCAATCTGACTCCGTGTGCCTACCTTACCTTGGAGAAAGCTACTGAAATGGCAGTTCACCGTGTGGAACAAAATGTGTCTGAGGGGCCGCCTCCGCCTGCCGCTCTCGAGAAGCTGCTCGCGGAAACCTGGCTCACAACAGAAGGGAACAATCTGGAACCAAATCCTTTTTCCCCCAAAATATTTTTCCTTTATTTTTTCATAACATTTTTTTTGTATTTCCAACTATAAATAAAAAAAAAAGATTAGAAAGTTACAAAATCGTGTAGAGGGGACCAGCACGGCACAGAACGTCTCACGCACGATAACTCATTTCCCGTCTCGCTCTTCGTCCTCCGCGGCGGCGGCGGGGCCCGGCGCTCGGCGCGGTGGCTGCGGTGGCCATGGCTCGCTCGCCGGCGTCCGCGGCTTCAGCATCTATAAGACAAGAGGGCCGCGTGAGCGGCGGGCGCGGGACGCTCCGCGCGCCGCCCGCGCCTCAGCGACGCAGCACCTGCGCACGGCCCCGCGCCAGGGGCTGCTCCGCGGCGCTGGGCGCCTGTGCGGGCGCTCCTGGAATCCTTGCGGTTGGAGAAGAGCTCCAGGATCGTCCAGGCCATGGCACGGGTTGGGTGCAGCAGCTCAGCGCCATGCGCTCGCGGCCCTGCGCCCCGGCTCGGCGGCATGCAAACTTTAACAAGGTATCAAAGCTCTGGAAAATCTCAGCAAGAGTTAGGCTAGAGCCAAACCCCCCCAGCAAGCGGCCCCAAGCTCCTGGAGCACGAAGCTGCCATCCTTGCCCTTGGTGCTGATGGAACCAAGCAGGGAGACCTCTCTTTTCCAAGGAAAAAAAAAAAATCTGACTTTTCCTTCTGCCTTATATGACAACTTGTTAATGTGTGACTACAACAACATGATAAATATATGTTGCAAATCCATACGATGGCACCATATATCAGGAGAAATTAGCCCAAGTTTCTCTTGGTCATCAGACCGAAAAAACAAAAACTCATCACAAGAACTTCACTGTCATAGCAGAGATTGAATCTATCTACTAGGTCTTTTTCTGCATGGTGTTTGCATGCTTATCAAGGGAAATCCTAAGGTTAAGGAGGCTTTTGCATGTAAGAGCAAATACTTATGCAAAAGATTAAGCAGCCTCTAAACTCCTTGCAGGTAAGTTATTTCAAGGAAAGAGTTTTACAGTCAAACCAAGATCCAAACATATTTAGCAGCAACCTTGATAGCGCACTTCAAATATCACTCTGTAAAAAAGCAGAAGGAACCACATATTGCACAGAAATTACTGTCTCCCTGTAGGAGCCCGTCTTCCACATGAATCAATTACAAGTAACCTATTTATCAACACAGCCAAAATCAGCCTTGCAGCACATGCAAATCCTTCTGGAGCAATGGCTTCTTTGTAACCGGCAGCTCCTAAATTCCACCCCTTGTCAAGCTGCACCAGGAGGGCTCAGGAGCTCCCTGCTGCCGCCTCCAGAGGCGATGGCATCCACACATCCATGTCTGAGCAACGAGTGGGGAACGCAGACGAGGAGATCATGGTTTTACCATGTTCATTCAGCAGGAGCAACGCAAGCATCGCACGAACACTCGCCTGAAGCTCGGCCCAGCGCTGCCCCGGCCGCGCAGTTACAGCCAGAGCCCCGCACCACAGAAACCAGCATCTTGCTTCAAGAGCCAACATAATAAATAGCCATGGCAAGAGACGCAGGGTGGTTACACTTTTGTTGTTTTATAAATCCAGTCCCACAACAAGCTGGACATTCACCTGCGATAAAGAGCGCCGGAGCATCCTGTTGGCACCCAACGCCCCTACACTGCAAGCTTGCACGTCCCAGCAGTGCCAGCCTCCTCCACAAACACCTCCCAAAACCAGGGCCGGAGAAGGGCAGGTGAGGAGCCGGGAGACCGCAGGAAGCCTTATCAGGCTGCGATTAGATGTCGTCTTGAACTCTTTCATCTGCAGCTTTTGCCTCCAAGCCTGCTCCTTCTACAAGAAGCAGCCGAGACCACCTCAGGGGCAGTTCATCAGCAGCAAACCAGAAAACTCTGTGGGCTCTTGCCCTATTAGTTATTTTAGATATCAACCTTGCTCAACATGACTTGAAACCTTCGTTTACTTGTGGGGAGGAGCAATATTGAGGTCAAATCATTTCAGAAACGAGCTACTCATTACGACCCTCCAAAATTGGCTTGCACCCAGGGCAGAAGGTTGGATGCTTTTGCACTACCCACAAGAGTACACACACATTGAACAATATGAACACACTGAATTTAAGTCCACAGGGATTTTCTGGAAAAGTTTTGAATGTTTCCTGAATTGGAAATAGAGCAATGGGACCACAAAAATTACTTTAAGAGAAAAAGCAATCATTGGAAAAGCCAAGTCAAACTGACGACTGCCTCAAACATATTAGAGATTTCCCTCCACAAATATCAAATGTCAAAACTGGAAATTTGATTAAAAATTTTGATTTCATTTAGGAAGCACCAGCATTTAGCATTAAAGAAACCTATTTCCAAGCACAAGTATTTTTTTGGAGTGAAAAGACTGCCATATTCAGCCAGATGAGTAACCCATTTAATGTTGCCTTTTTTTTTTTTTTTTTTTTTTTTATGCCAGCTAATACCAAAGATTTCAGAGGAAAATACAAGAAGCTATAGAGCAAACAGTGAAGGAACAGGAGAAAAAGGAGCACTCTCCCGATAGATGTAAAGTAATAGCAATAGCATTTACTCTTTCAAACTACGGAAGGGAGGCCAGAATTTAATTTACAGGGACTCTGCAAGGGATGGCGTTTGCACCTTTGGTGGAAAGTGAAGTCGGCATCACCGAGACTTGCAGGAGAGCACTGGCTGCTCCAGGTTGTCTCCCTGCGACCTCCTGCTCCACTGTGGCCCCTCGCCTGCCCCAGCCCCAAGCTCCCAGCGCAGCCCTCGTGCTCAGCAAGTGACCTGACCTGCAGCGCGACTGCAGCCACAAAGCTGAAAATTAAGGGCAGATGAGCAGACTTACTTTGGCACATCCTAAGGACTGCATGCATGCCTTGGCAGCTGAACTTGTTCTTTCAGGATTTGGTATAAGTTTCCATAATGTTTCAAAGTTAAGAAATTGGGGACCTCCCAACTCTCTGGTCCTCTATCACCATCAGAACCTCAAATTTAATTGTAAGAGTCCATCCCAGCTCCACACAGGACCTTACAGAGCCTTATTTAAATGAACTTAAGAGAAATACAGATTTTTAAGAAACAAAAATTAACTCTTAGCACAAGTGAGATATTCAATGACAGACAGGATCTTGGAGCATTTCTTCTTTTCTTTTTTTCCACCCTTACTCAGCATCTGCTCAACAAGCCCCGTTTCTTTCATACCCCATCACTTGTTTAATTGCCACCGAGGGTCAAAGCAGTCTTCAGCACGATCAAGGATATGAAAACGTAGTTTAAAGTTAATAGTCAGAAGACTTACAGTGCAGATGGCTATCAGGGAATTAAAATGATGAACACTGCAATGAAAGCATCAACCTCTGCGCCCCTCTTTGGCCTCGGTGCTAGGAGGAACACGGACACAAGAGATGCAAAAGCTTCGTTTGAGGAGAGGCAGTGCCGACGCGCACGTCTCGCGGCGAGCCCCGCTCGCTGGCGCTGGGACGCACACCCCCTGCCCCAGCTGGCAGCCTCACCGCTCAGAACGGACGTGCTTCTAGCTTTTAGAAAAACACCGTTTTCTTCGCACAGTTTTCAAGCACAAAATGTTTATTTTTCTTCTTTCCAATCTGTACAGTTTCTTGGGGTTCGTAGTGACACTGACTCTGTCAGTATACAAGGGATGGGCCATACAACAGGCAAGAGCGACATAAACTGTATGGTTCAGCGCAAGCTGAAGGAAAACTGGTGTGAGAACATATTTTCCATGGTTGCTCATGAAGTATACAGACGAGAATCTAAAAAACCCAAACAAATTAAAGATACATGGTACAGAGAACAGAAATCTCTTACTACAGTAAGTATTTTGCCCAGGCAGAAGACTCTGCATAATTATCTATAAAATTCAATTCTAACTGAATTGATGGAGTAGTATATTCAAAGGATACAAACCAAATAATTTAGACAGATATAATGCTCAAAGTACAATATAACTATACAATTCACAGCTTGGCAGCACACGACATCCCTGCCCTTCAGCAGACAGTACCAAATATCATTTCAGTAGCGATGCAGAGCAACGTGCCTTCAATTTGTCCGTGTGTTTTGTTACCAGTAACGGGCTCCCTAAGAAAGGAAACTTACCCTCCGCACACCAGGTCAGTGGTTACCTCGTGCCTTTGGCCGGGGCTGCAGGTGCAGACTCTGTGCACAGTAAAATGGGCAAAAAGCAACTTTCAAACAGGAGAGAGGTGTCCGTGCCACCTACAGTGCAAACTTAAGCAAAAATAATAATAAAAAATTCAAACAAAAAGTGGTCAGACTCCAAAAGTGAAGGATTCATTGCTTATATATGAAGAATAAAAAAATAATAGCTTCACATTTTTATTCCATTTCAGTGTGAATACTGCTTCAGTGGGAGAACAGCGCTCTTAGCCGAGATGGCTGGGCTGAAGACAGGAGCCATGCAAAGTGCTGTACTTACACGGGTCTTACAGTAACCCGCAGATACATTCTCCTATAATCAGGATTTCAGTTAGCTTGCCACTTATGAAACGTGCATGGATTTGTATTTAAAGAAATATAAAAGCCCAGTCAGGGAAAGAAAATATAATCCGAGTTTACTGCAGATCTAGAGGAAAGCAGTGTTTGCCCATCAGCTAGCTCCCTGTTACAGAAATAAGCTGCTGTCTACAACGGAGCAGCTCTACTGCGGACCATGTAACAGGACGGATCACACTGCCAAAAGCTATTACCTGCTCTTACCTACAACTCACTGGGATCTCTCGTAAATGGGCATTTTGCTACTCCTTGTACAAGCACAGTTAAATGCAGGTCATGGTCTCAAACAAACCTCGTCTCACAATTTTAAAAGCCTTCAAAATGACAATTCAATCTATGAATTAAAATAACAGGATTTACAGCGGAACAAAACTGGTGAAGAGCTTTGAGTATAAACCTTCAGTATCTTTGCAAATGAAAACTTTTAACTCACAAGCAGATTGTAAATAAAATACACCTTCCAAATATTTGTACATCTCTTTCCAGCTGGAACTGAAAAGCTAAAATTCAAGGCACTGTACTCCTGCAGGGGTTAGTACCCTTTTCCAATCATCAATTCAAGTAGGTAACGTTAAGGGCCGCACGTGTAGAGCGCCAGAGCACGCCGCAGTACCGTGTCGGTAGCAGTGCCGGGGAAGCAGAGGGGCCGCGGCTCGTGGGCGCGTTTCGCGGCGGCGCAGGGCCCACGCGCTGCCGCGGGCGCTACGTGGCGGGGCTGCCGCGCGGCGTGTGCGGGCACGTTCTCCACAGGCCGGCGCCGCGGCCTCCCGCTGTGGTGGCGCCCGGGCCGCGCGCGCCGTAGAGCGGCGCCGCCAGCGCGTGGGGACACGGCGGCCTCGCGCAGGGCGCTGCCGTGCCCGGCACCCGCGCGTGAGGTGACGCTCCCGCAGCGAGGGCAGCCGACGCGGGGCAAGGCCCTGGAACCACGCAGTGACTCCCCGCTCCTGCTCTCACCCAATTAACCTACGGAAAGAAGAACAAAAAGGCATGGCGATTAAGCCGCGAAGTTCCCGGCCGGCGAACGCAGCGGCGCGTTGTGCTGCTGAGCGGGGAGGGCGGTTGCAGGACGGGTTGCTGCCGAGCAAACGCGCGGTGCAAGCGGGTGCCGTGCCGGGCGCGCTCCCTCCAGCGGCCAGGGCTCTGCTCCTGCTCCCCGAGCTACCCACGAGCTCCAGCACAACGTGGGCCCGAGGAAGCGTGGGGAACATGGAGGCGTCCTCGGAGCTGGGGCTGTTGTAAAGGCTAAAATAAGCGTTGGGAATTAACAGCACAGGCAGACGCAGGCGTGAGCGAGGGGGTCTGAGCACCATGTCAGCGTTTAATCAGCCAGGAGACATCCTGAGCGCCTCAGAACTTAATACCTTAAAGAAAAAAAGCCACAAAACACTTTCAATGCCCAAAATAGGCAAGTTTCCCTCAGTAGTGCTGGATCTGGTGCTTAAAAGATAAATGAAACCAAACGTAGGCTTAAACCAAATCACTAACTGTATCTACTACCCAATCTGCAGTAAAACAGCTAAGATTTAAAATGAGGAAACTTTAAAAATTACAGGGCATATTTCTGCAGGAAGCGGCTTGTGCGACGCGGTGCAGCCTCGCCGCGCGGGCCTTCTCTGCAAAGCTGAACAGCAGCGGCCTCACCGCTCAGCGCCATCGGGCCAGCACTGCTAGGGCAGCCCTGCTGAAGGATTTCCTGCTAAACCAATTCCAGCTCTTTTTTTCTGAGATTCTCCCCGCATTAATTCAATAATTCATGTTTTGGTCAGAGAAAGGACCCTCCTTTCCAAACTCAGAGAGACAGGCTTCTAGAATCAAGCTTAATAATATGCGATACCACAACATTATCCTACGAAGTGCTGCCTGGTCTCTCTCACTTTCAGGCTGGGAATCTCACATCAATTAAATTGGTAGGATGTGAAATTTAAGTGGAAGCATGAATGCGTGTGCAGACAGCACAGTTTCTGATTATAGTCCCTGTTCTCAACCTAAATAAAAATGGCAGTACTTTTATTCCTTTGGAGTATGATCCTTTGCTCCCAAGAAAATTCTAGGAAAATGCAGAAATCCTTCTTTGCTTTACTGTCTCCAATTCTGATCTGAAAGTTGACGCTAATGATGACCATCAAACTATGAAAAATATCTACTCTGATACAATGAATTTAAAACCATTAGTACACAAAAAATTAACAGCAGAAGTCAAAACCAAAACAAATAAACAAACAAACAAAAAAAGCAGAAGAACTGGGGACTTAAAAATAAGATTTCTTTAAGCTGTTATTATGTCCGTATTCAGACATCCTCAAAACATTTTCACCAGCCTAGGCAACTATAAGTGGTTAACGTGGACACCCTGCAAATGTACAATCAAATGCATCACTCCCTATATAAACAATAGATTTATAACAGCATTTAAAATCAAAAAGTGACATTTTAGCAAGTATAAAAATAATAATTTTGGGGAAAAACAACCCTTAGTTGTCAATTATTTTTAAATGCTGAGGAACCTACACGATCTGTGTTTTCCTACCTCTTCGTTCTCGGGAAGTCCCTCAGCGAGGCCGGAGCTCTGGTGAGGGCTCTACGCGTGGCTGTGCGCGGACAGAACCATCGTGGCCTGAAGCAGACGCTGCGCAGATGCTTTGGCAAACCCAGGGCAGCCGTCAAAGCTGTGTCTCCTGCCCTCGCTGCTGCTCCGAGCAAACCAAGACACAAGCGTGGCAGGAGGCAACGTGGCTCCTGGCCCTCGCATTCCTCCCGTGCACAAGGTGCTTCCCCTAACCACCTTTAAACCATGATCTTTAGACCAGCTCTGATGAACAACCACTGCCAGAGGCTGCAACAACCTGTTCCCTCCTGCATGCAGACACCAAACAATGTGTTGGGATCAACGGGCACCATCGCGCTCCCCAAACGGGGCACAGGTTCACAAAGTTGCCAGGTCACATTGAGCACAAAATTCAGAGCAGGATGCACAGAGTGAAAGCTAAAATGCTTCGTAGCAAGAGTCTTCACTCATAGGGGACATATACATACATAAACACACAGACATTTAATTTTTCATTATATATCCGTGTATATCTCAAATTATCCGGCAGGAGGGTAGAGCAGAACTGCTGTTCTGCTTTCCTAATTTCTTTCCTAACTCAGGGTGATGCAACACAACCAGTGAGCAATGGGACTGACTACCTGGCTTTGCCAGCTATGGATGGCATCGCCTCGTTTGTAATACCTCAACATTCATTTATTTCTGCTTGTTCTGCTCCTTGTCTAAACCTCTGCACAACCAGCTGCCCGTCGTACGCAGGCTGATGAAACAGCCGCGGATCCAAACTCACTGAATTTGCCGAACGCGCTGTGAAGATGACTCCTGTCACCAGCAGCAGCAACGCAGACGTTTACAGGGATTTTTTTCCAGGGGCAGGAGATACTGGGTGCTCCAGCAGATCTGTGCACGCGCTCCCCCCGCATCAGGGAGAGGCTATTCCGCTATCCGGCCGAGAAAGCAGCGCCAGATGCCTCCAAGCTCCGATCTGCCAGACGGGCTTTGCTCACGCAGCGCAGCGGAGGCCAAGGGCAGCGAGGGTGTCAACAGCCCCGTGCTCTGCTCCCTTCCCTGCTCCTTCGGTCAAGCTGCACCAACTGCAAACAGACTGTGACAACCACTGCCTCCTGCCCCTTACTTTGAATTACCACACTGGACAACGCTACCATCTCCTAAAGTAAAGGTAGAGCGAAGACAGGACACGGCCTGTCCTACCAAGTTCCTTCTTTTTTGTCCCAATATTTAGTCACCTGCACTGTTAAAAAAGAAAAGAAACTTGTCTGGCATTTATTTCCAATATGAAACATATTACAGCTTTCTTGGATAGGCAAGGAATCTGCTTACTGCTCCTTATTCTTCTCTTGCAAGGGTATTTTTATACTTAACCAAAAAGAAGACTTAAAAACAGACTGGGCAAGAACATGCAGAGCTTTATAAGGAGGATTCACCACCCACCCTTGCTCCATTCTGGGGACAACAAGCTGCCACGAGGACCTTTTGTACAAACTCATCAATGCAACCGGCCCAGCGCTGGCACCCGGAGTCTCTGTCCGAGCGAGCCCCACGCAGGGGCATCGGCCGCAGGGCTGGCGCCGCAGCCCGCTGAAGCTCTGCAAACCTTCACCACGGTGTCTCACGCAGCCCTGCTAAGTCCCTGGAACAACAGCCGTGTTTTAGAAAGAAAATAAAGCCTCATAATCAGCGTCTTAACACAAGGATGTTTCTGTTTCTCTCACAGTGACATTCTGCCTTCTCCACAGCTCCCAAAATGGCACACAGCAGAGAAACCACAACAACGGAAGGTAAAAGTTATTCCTAAATCGATGCCACAAGCTCATATAGACAAGCAGAACAACCATATTCTTCTCCAGAGTGGTAGGTAGGCAGGACATGCCCACCAACCACTGCAGCAGCCTCAGAGAGGAGAAATCCAGCTGCAAAGAACACACAAGAAAAGGGCAAGAAGTGACCTAAAGGAAACAAAACCTGTGCCCTCCCCACCACTTTCTCCAGCACTCCTAGAAATCTTTCCCATCTGCATTTACTAGCACCTTCTGTTAGTGAGAACTAACAGGGTATTAAGTAGAGGTCCCTGTTTCTGCAGAAGACACACTACTGAAACCATCACCACACAGAAGGGCTTTTTACTCCAAATTCTTCTTAATTTTATCTTCACTAGTTCCTTACTTTTAAAGCTCACTTATTTTCTTCTACTTTGGCCCAACTTCCATTCTTTGCAAAAATGACTCCAGCAGAAATGATTAGTCAAGGAACGTGACTCCATCCGCGTGGAGCAGGAAGAGGCCTGGGAAGCGGCTGGGCAGCAGGGCAGCGCAAACCGAAATCCCGGACACATCCCGACTCGTTCCTGCGCCTGCCTCCACACTGCCACGCGGCCACCAAGACGAGCTCCAACGCAGGCACCAATGCATGTCACAACCCATTTTTTTCTGCCATTGAAAATAAAAGGAGGTTGAATGGAGGCATTTCTAACTTCTACTTTGTTTCAATTTGCTCTCACCACATTTCTGAAATGGGTGTTTTTGTGGGACAGAAAGTCTTAAATGTGGATGGGATTAACATTGCCCTGCCCCATAAGACAAGCAAGGGTAAAAACTCCCAGTTGTCCCCATTTAAGCTTCTGCTAGAAGAACAGCTTGGTGCCACCAAGCCACAAGCCCTGCCACCACTCTGCCTGAGGCCAATTAAATATCAAAACAAGGTAAACTTTAGCAGTGGTAAAAACTTAAAATTCAAACAAGGTATGATAACTAGTATGTATATTGCTGTATATTACTGTTAATGAGCACTTTGTAATTTAAAAAAATATATATGTTACATATATATTTTAGCTAAAATATATATCAAGATTAATTCCAAAAGACTCTTTTTTTTTAAAATCTGTTTTAGTACTTAATGAAAAGAGATGGACACTTATATGGAGCATCTATCTGAAGCAACTTTAATGTATGTCCTCCTCCACACGTGAGCTCTGCAATGGCTTTCAGACACACCGCAAAAGGTACATTCTTCAAGGAGCGCCACTTACTCCACATGTCTCATTCTGGGTTTGCATGGGACTAGCCTTTGGCTCCATGTCTTGCCTTTTTTGGTTCTGCTTCAGCTGATTTAAAGAGGGTTTCGCCTGTGCAGCCCCGACAGTTTTGCTTGTCCACTGATCCACCAGCTTGTGGAAGTCGTCGGTGAAGGTGCCTTTCTTGTTGTTACTGTTGTTGGCCTGGACATGCAGCGAGGATTGCGGCAGGGGCTCCGGGCACGGCACCAGGCTGTTCGTAGAGGATCCTGAAAAACCACACACACACACACAGAGCTGAGCACGGCAGCTCCCTGCCGCCACCCTGCTGCTCCAACAGCTTTTCAGGGGCTGCAATCCCAACGGTGACTTATCTTTTACTGCCCCTTTCTACAGAACCCCTTTGCTTAGAGAAATGGTCCAGGCCCAATGCATTCGTATTTTCTGTTGGGGTCTATCACCCGAGCCACTAGCTGCTGTGCCCGCAGCCTCTCTCGAGGTGAACCCAGCAGCTGGGAGGGGAGGAGAGGCCGTGTCCCCACCACAGTGCTGGTGGAGCCTCCCCTCAGAAGCGAGGGGCAACGTGCAGTATTTGCCTAGAGCTTCGCTTGCTCAAGCTACGTGCATTTTAAAAATGAATGTTACACCATTTATCTCACGCGCAGGTTTCCTGCCCTCCTGCAAAGGCTGGAGCATCACATCACTTACAGTGTGGGTGGCCTCTTGTGCCTGGAAGGCTACAGAGACTTATGCTCTTGCTCTTTGCACTAAGAGCATCTGCTCTGTCGTCTTCTCTTTACTAAAATGAATCACATTATTACCCATTAATGTACAGAACAAAGAGGAGAGAGCAGGGCATGAGAGGCTACACTAGTTTCTGACACAAAAATACAGAATTTTTGATGCAGGAAGAGTATTGACAGATATTTAATTTTATATATTCTCATATTTTTAGAACAACTATGCGATCTATGCTATTTACGCATTGGTACCTACAAGTCTGATACAGCAAAATTAGCAATACGCAGCAACAGGAAATGTGTAAATTTGACCTTAGCAGAAAATACAAAGCAATTTGCTTATTTCACAATTTAGATATATTCAATATATCTAAATAATTTTTAAAAAGACCATCTCTCCAAGCAAAAAGTTCAGAGAACTGTAGTCAAATTATTTACATAAGCAAACACCACCAACATTCAAGTCTGTCTTCTGTTAATCAGTTCCCAGCCAAGAAACTCAGTAAACTAATTAGTCCTACAGTTATACACGACATATGATTAACCTCTAAGTGATCATGCATTCCACTTCAATGCAATGTGCCTGCTAGTGAATCCTGTTCCTTTCCTCTTCCTTTTTGGTGGGGGGAAATGGTCCAATGAGAAGAAAAGTATTTTGACAAAAAAGCTCTTCAATTACTGTGTAATATTTCATGCATCTCAAGAGGAACAGGTCTGTGCTAAGAATTCCTCCCGCAACAAAGCTGTAGTCATGTAAAACTGTGTATTTAACACTAGACATAACACTTAATCCAGTTTTCTTGTTGCATGCGTGCACAGTCTCACACCCAAAGAATATCACAACCGCCCTGCAGCATGCGTGGTCCCCAAAACATCACAGCACATGCATTATCAGGAGGAAACCGTCATTTCTAGAGTCTCGTTTCCGAACTGTGCAAATGCACCACCGCTACCTAGTAAACTAGCTTTCAGGAAAAAATTGAAAAACAATCCCCCCAAACATCCCATGCCATGAAGGAAATACTGAGAAACAAAAAAGGGATAGTTACTACTACTGTGATCTTTGCCTAGACACAGTCGTTTCAAGGTAGACCCTATAAGGTAAAACAATACAAGACACACAGCGTTAGGTAAGACTAAACATGGCAACTCTGATGGACAAGCTTCTGTACTTTTAAGCAGTCAAAAAGTAGTTATTATGCAAGAAAGGACAGACAAAGTCAGCAGTTCAGGTGAGAAAAGGAAGTCTAAATAACTGGATAGCTCAAACCTTTACTAATGTGCAGCCATTCAGAAGCTTTAAAAGTAAATAGCATGCCAAAAGCAAGGTCCCATGGCTTGATGGTGGGTTTTTTTTGTTTTGTTTTGTTTGTTTTCCAAATTGCCTTGGCTTCCTAATAGGAGATTTTGATTCCTACTCTATTTACACAGGAAATGATGTCAATTCAGTTTGTGATAGGAGGCCAAAAATGCTTTCAGGAACAAGTACAGCTAGTCTGGCTGCAAAGACAAACTGTAAAACAACCCCAAAAGTTCTGTTTTACAAGTCCAAAAAGATACATTGTTCTGCAGGTCTGAGGCCAATTTTTTTTTCCAAATGTTTTATTAGTAGGATTTGTGTCTAAATGTGAGATTCTGAACTTAAATTAACCTGTGAATGAGTTTCTCTTATGACTTTTCCAAGTACAGAAAGTTAATCCAACAGAATAGCTGAGTTATAATTTAACCAAACTATGTGATGTTTTTTCATTATCGTGTTACATCTTTCATCACTCATTTACGTATTCAGTTGGATAGACAGTTTCTACAGTGCCAGGAGTGTTCAGAGAGCCCTATTTGACTGTCAGATCTTGCCAGACATGAGCACTGTTTGCTATTTCAGCGCCAAATTTCCTGAAAGGTATTTTGGACTTGGGAAGAAGAGTATCATTATGGATGACAGGAGATGAGTATCTGGCATGGGGCATGGCAAGTTTATTGTGAAGAAGCGCTTGAACACATGAATGAAATCAGAGGGCTGGGCAAAAAAAAAAACAAAAAAACAAAATAGAAAATGTATGTGCTTTTCCTGTATGGTAAACTGGTGTTAATATACTATGCTACTGTGCCAGAACTGCAGCTTTAAACTCGGATTTTGTTCCACATTGACAGAAGCTCTGAATGAGTCTTGAAAGCAGAAAGGAGACATCACTCAGAGACCAACTGAAAAAGAAAAAAAGAAGAAAGAGGGGAGAAAAGGGAGAAAAAAGTGTTTGTGTTTTGATATGGGTTGTGTGAGGAGGAACAGAAAGATCGCTTTGAAAGATTTTTCTTATCATTTCGTAAATGGTTACATGAATTTGACTATTCTGTCAAAATCAAAAGGATGTGACTCTGGTTCTGTCTTAATGCAAGCAAGCCCCAAAGTTTCGTCAACTCAAAGTATTCCTTGTGACAACTACAAGTCACATTCACAAGTGAACAGTCTGTGCTGTGCTTTTTACATAGTTTGCTTGCTTTTTTTTTTTTTTTCTCTTCTCAGATGCATCTTAATTCACCTATTTTTTTAAAGGAAAGTGGTATGTCCTGTTAGAGCTACATCAGAGGAGCAATACTCCTCTATCTAGCATCTAGAGGATGCTATTTTTTTCACTGACCTGCAGCAGTCTACATAGCAGAAATAAGTAGTTTTGGCACCATATCTATGCAAATGAAAAGCAACTCTCTGCAAAAAATCAAAGGCAGCAGCTGACTGCCGTATCCCCAAAGGCACGGAGGAAAGTTTCGACGCCAACCTCTTCCTGAAGATCAAGTCTTAAGCTTATGTGCACCTCGGAGGCCCAGTCCAGCCTAGGGAGCCCAAGAACCCAGGCCACCTCCTAGAGCCACCACACGAAGGGAGCCTCCCTTATTAAAAATGTGGAAGGGTCATTGGCCAGGAAGGTATCACTCCAGCATTTAGCTCGGGAAATGGGAAACACCACCTAGGTGGCCATGCTGCCTGAAGTGGAGGCTGACAACCATCTGCTAAAGTTCTTTGTCTAAATTCAATTTCAGTTTTAGAATGCACTTTATCACAAAGGCAAACCAAATCACCACATTAACTGTATTACTTCTAAAAATAAAGGTCTTTAATAGCTGAAAGACTAAAGAGAAGGATCATAAGTAATTAAGATTTGAAATCTAAGACTAATAGTTAATAAGTGTTTTACCTCTGATTCCATATTTCATGTCTGAGAAATCATGTAGCTATTATTTTATAGACAAAAATCCACTGCCCCATATTTGCACTCTTATAGCTGCCAAAAAGCTGGAAAGCTACAAGAAAACTGAAATTGCAATAAATTGTTAGACCATTTCCATAATCATATATTCACATACACTAACTAATTACCCTTGAACTGACAAAAATGGGTTGACATCATACTACAAGTCTAAGCCAAATGGAGCTTCTGAAAATTTCACTTAAAACTAGTCCAAAATGTTGCCTAAGGTGCCCTTTCAGTTCAATGAGTGAAAGCTCAGGCTAAAGTGGGGCTGGATCCCATCAAACCTTTTACTCCATGAAAAATGCAAAAGAAAAATCAATGCTGGACCTGGGGATTGCCAAAAGAGCAGTTCCAGGAGAATACTGTGAAAATGTTTACGTTTGATGGGTCTTGTGAAGTAGGAAAAACACAGAAAATCTGTCTTTAAAGGGTCTTAGTGCTGCGCGTGAGCAGCCTGCGTCCCCAGCGCCGACGAGCCCGTCCTCGTCACCGTCACTGCTCCCTGCAGCACCAGCCGCCTCTGCGAGCTCCCGGGAAAGGGGGTTAGGAAAACCTGCAATGTCCATTGAAACCACCCGTACATACAGGAACGGCCTCAGCGATGCAGGGAGGCTCCGAGGACTCGGGGACTGGCAAATCTCATCTCCAAACTCCTTGCCCAAAGCAACAGAGGGGAGAGCTGATGGCCTGAGAACAGGCACCAATTAGTCGTGCCAAGTTATTTAGGCATTAGGAAAATTCATAGTTTGAAGTATTGACATAATTGCTTGGTTTCATTCACAATATCCATGCACCCAAACATGTTTTTTTTCTTTTTCTCTCTCTCTTTTTTTTTTTTAAAAACTCCCATCTCCCTGCCTTTTTACATCCTACTGAATAGTAAGCTTGTGAAAGATGAATGAAATCACTTCTGGGAATTATATGTGCAAGAGAAGCAGCTACTGTGGCCATTAAAAAAACAAATGGAAAAATTTGCTTCTGGAGAATTCCACTCTGGTTCCTCGAAAAATCCCTTACTACAAAATTGTGTCAAGACTTCAGTGGCTGTTAAAAATTTCCATGGTAAGTTTAATATGCAGTTAAGAGCAGTAAAAATCCATCTTTGTGAATTTGGTTGCCTGGAATCTAGATCTCAGATAAAATTATCTTTTTAAAAATACTGCTTATTTATAAAATACAAGGACTATATTTGAGTGGTCTTGTGCCTTTGATCTGTACCACTTGGATAACGATGAGCAATGTACAACTCCAATGGGTTATCTGATATTAATGCAAATGAACGTTTAATTAACCAAACGTTTCCTCGAGCACATTATCCTCACTAATGTTGTAAGTGGCCTATAGTACCTGTTCAGTACAACATATCTTTATTGTACAAGCAAAATCTGTTTGCCTAAAAAGCAGCATATAGGATTGGAAAAAAACAGTGTCTGCATTTTTAAATTATATAGCTTTATATAATTTGGGTGAATCGCCAATTACTTTAAAAAACATAGAAATAAGGTAAAAATAGCAGGTGCACAGTTGTTTTAAATAAAACGTACTGGATTCTAGCAATCCATTTCAAAGTATCATATAAAAATCTGGTATCACTTTTTACTTCCCTATGCTTTGATGAACTGCTAATTGACTTCATCTCTGAGGTCACATAAGGTCATAAGAAAATAAACTGAGTGTAGTCCTTCAGCCAGATCCATTTACACAAAAAGTTGATGGCACTCGCCTTCGGAGTAACCAGAACTGCCCACTACTCACAAGTGTGTTTTTAAGAGCTCACTTAAGATAACTCACATAAATTAATGGGGAAAAGCCCACCTGGGAAATAGATTTTGAAAGAACTAGCTGGAGCACTATCGACTCAGCATTTCCACATGCAAAGAGCAGGAAAAATTAAAGAAAATAGAGTGGAAATAAACAGTACTGTATACTGTGTTAATACAGCCCTTGTATAGAAGTTATACCCTCCAGTGACCTTCTAGTACTGTATCAGCTTGCTACATGCATGTCTTCATAGTCCAAACATGTGTGAAAGAGACCATTCGTCTACAGAAGGATGGATTTCTTTTTGTTGTCGCTGGAACCGGGACAGCAGACATGTATATTTGCCACATTGCAAACAAAAAATTACTTCAACATAAATCACATAAAAGTACAAAAGCTTTGATAAGTCCAGGGTAAAATTTACCATAAGGCTATATAATAAATGATGAGATCTTCCACACATGCTTTTGGTGCCCAGCATGAGCCAAAAGCAGTGCAAAAAAAGCTTTCATATGAAAAATTAATATAAATAAGGTGTGGTCATGATGATTACTTAAAAGAAAGAAATGTAAAAAGAAAGAAAAGATGGTTTGGAAAAAAGGGGCATCCTGCCAAACATATTAGAGATATAAAACATGAACTTGGAAAAAAGGTGGTAAAAGAAAGATGGACTGTGATAAAATACAAAAGAACAAATACAAACAGATGGACAAAGACACAGGTCCACTGAGGAATCTGGTACGAGGTTTGCTACTAGATTTATAGGTCACTCTCTCAGACGTTTGGTGGAAAACCGTCCAGCCTGCAAATGAATATAAAGGGAAGAAAACAAAGACACTTATAAAGTACAGGTAGCTGTGATCAGATGTCCTATACCATCAGTCAAATCAGCTTTGTTAGTTAAACATCCACATCTCCATTTTAACTTTGCCAAAGAGGAGTAAGTTAATTGACCATAGACAAAGGATGCAATAACAGCAGAAGAGGACAGATAGGTATTTTGCAGATTAGTTTGGCAGGATGTGCAATGAGAGGAAGGTATTTTAACCATCATTATAACTTCCAATACAGGTGGCAACAAGATCAAAGCCTGCGGAGGTGTGCACTGCACAGAAGTATCAGGAGCCAGGCCTGGGGCACGCAGCCCACCTACCACCCCACAGGCATTTACCTGGGGTGTCAAGGTCCTGCATGACCTCAGCCCTTTACATAATGCAAACATAACTTGGTCCTCTGCAATTTTCCATCCCTGATACTTTAGAATGAGGAACTTAGGGTCTACCAATATCAAGGGGCTAAGAAAAACACAAAATGAACCAAAGGGAACAAGCTCCTGTCCCTCCACATCTCCCCCTCCCCCAAATCCAGAAGGCAGACTCCAGAAAAGGTGCCAAGGTAGAGTCACTGCTGGCAAAAATAAAGCCTATTCCCTTCCTAAAAACTGTATGCCTTCGCGACTGTTGACTCTCAACATTTTGTAAGACACTTTATATTGCTCTTGTGGCAATACTGCAATGATATTTTTAAAGATAAGCCAGCATTTAGTCTGCCAAAGGCTCATGTTTTTATATTGCTAGAAGTGAAATCCACTCCTAAAAGTTTGAGCATAAGGGAAGCAGACTAATTTTAGCATGTGCTGGAAGACATGCTGAACAGTTGGTATGAAAAAATCACCTTGGCCAGAGCTCGTGTTCCCGTCGCCTCCTTCGGGGCCCAAGCCGGAGCAGATGTCCGAGGACAAAGAGGCTTTGACGGAGCAGGGCTGCTGCGTCTGCACCGACTTCCCAAACGTGGCCGAGGCCGACGTTACTGCTGCCGTCTCGGGAGACCCCGACTGGCTTTTAGTTATTTCTCTGTGGGGAGAGTCTTTAGATTCGGACATATTACCTGAAAGAACAAGAACAAAACACATGCAATGGCAAGTGAGGAAATCAATGCCTAAAAATCATCATTAATTTATCACCAAGAGGAAAAGCAGTTCAAAATTCTCAAGTACAGGCACAGACTTTAAGGGTAACTTGTATCAGAAAATAATGTACGCTTACTATCACCGATCGAGATTCTTCAAGAAGCTAATTATTATTTTTTAAAACAGTTTTTCTGGCTTTTTTTTTTTTTTTTTTAAACTGGAAGGCTGAGTTGGGAACTCAGAAAGAGCACTGTTTAAAAGAGTGAGCCTTGCAGAAATGTCTTATTAGGAGAATGAAGGTACAGAATGGCTGAGTAGTAGGGTCACACTCAGATGCATAATGTGAATGGAAGCAAAAGCTGCAAAGACAAGTTGGTTTTTTTTTTTTTTTTTTAATCTGTACCTAGCTGTATAGTTTTATTTATATATCTGTATCTCTCTATATATCTAAATATATACCTGTATTGGTATAGCTGTCACAAATTAAAACCTGTGAACAGGTTTTAACACCAAAATAGTTCTGAAATTTATTGGTGATATGGGTTATCAGCAAAAATTAGCCAGCAATGGGAATGACAGTGTCCATCAATAGCCAAATCAGACACTGTCTGTCCTTGACACCTCAGAGAGGATCTAGAAAAGCCAGAACTGGAGGAATCCAAGTAGTGAAGGACAAGTGAGACTTGGGCATGAATAGAGGCTCCCAGAGACCACATGAACTGTACACAACGCCCCAAAAGCGGGGAAGTCTCACAAGGCACAAGTATGAAGGAGAGCATGCACCAACGAAGCGTTCTGACCGAGTGGGTTTCTGTCCTCTAACTGAAGGTGACGATGGAAACACAGCGGAGAGGCAGGACACTTTATGCAGGGACAAGCTTGATCTGTTCGGAAAGGAAGGCAGCACACAGATATGAGCTAGGATAGATCCGGGAGCGGAGACAGAGTTATGAGTGCTGTGAGTAGGCAGAAGGGAAAGGCTAGCGACAACCCAAGAACAAACTGGAAAAAATAGATGGACATCGGATTAGAGACATTCAGAGTATCCATCACAAGGAAAGGAGGTAAAACTCGCACAGGACAGCCAAGTCATTGCTAAAAACATATAGACAAGAAAAACCTTATTCAAGAGAATGACATTAGCAAAAAGTCACACTTAGTGACTTAGTTTTTTAGTGTGATAAATGGTTATCACTTATTATGTTAGTTACACACTCAACCCTTACTAATCCAGTGCAATCCTGAGTTTTCATTTAATTGCTTGAATATTGCTTCTGCTTCTATATGGAAGAATATTGAAATTCAAGGTGCATCACAGAATGCCTTGCCTCTTAATGCCTTTGCTTTCCTATCTTAATTGAAATCATTAAAAGCAAAACGTTCTAAACCTCCCCGTCTATAATTAAGCCTGGTGTAATGAAATTTTATGATGCAGTGGTTTTAAAAACGAGACCTACCAGATTTGAAATACAGGCTTAATGTTGGAAACACTACTACTATTCTAAATAATGGAATGAACTCAGCTGAAGGAAAAAAAAAAAAAAAAACCCAAACACATCTATTCTGCATCCCGTAGAAGAACTAGTCACTGGGACTTATCAAGTTTTCCCATGTGAAGTGTCTCTTCATGTTTTCCAAACACATAATGACTCAAGACTGTCGTGCTGCTTGAAAGTAGTGAAAATTCTCAGAGTATTTCTGATGATCAAAGCATCCATCGTCCTCTGCAACTGCTTTTCCCATCTTTGTAGGGAGGACACAGTGCAAATACAGCCCAACCTTACCTATAGGGCACCTTTTAGGAATAACAAACAATAGCACACAATCAATATGGAATAGCATTACCTAAGAAATGAATACAAATATCAATAAATTGTATTTGGAGGAAGGATGAGAAAATGTAAGCAGGCTGTATTCCAAATTAAAGTGGGATGCTGTTTCCCTGCCAAACACAACTGATGCAGAGAAGATATGAATCAGCACTAGGCAGCTGTAATAAGATGGTCTCATAGGAAGCCCACTTCAAAAACAGCCCACAAAACGCAAACTTGAGTCATAGAAATAAAAACAATAAAGATTCAGTACCTCTCCTGCAGTCCGTGCAGTTACAGGGCAGAACCACAACACACACAAACAACAGGGGTAGGGAGAACAACCTAATGTACCTACTTGTGCTTGATGTTCCACTCCTGAGCTGCTGAACCAGAGGGTTTAAGAGTTTTCCACCTTTCAATTTATTTTTGCTGGTTCTTCGGCGACGGCCGCTTGGCGGGGCTGAGTGCAGGAAGCCCATGTTGGGAGGAAGGGGTTTCCCGAGGCGAAGGTACAGCGCCTCTATCTCATTCTTCTGCTGAGTCTGAAGTTCGGCAATTTCTTTCATATGCCTAAATTAAAAAAAAAAAAAAAAGAAAAACCACAAAAACCTCTGCTAGCAGCATACTTAATAATGTACCACGTGGTGCTGATATGCTAAGCTACAAAAAGAAAGCAAACATTCTCCTGCTACACAGCAAGTCACCACTCACCCAAGAGCATGGACAGCTGGAGCAGTTTATAACAACCAGCTTGGAGGAAGTTCAACATGGGAAAAACAAGTGCTTCCACAGAATGACACGAGGACCTGGATCATCACCTTATGTATAATGTAGAATGAACAGTGCCATAAAGCCAATTCAAAACCAGAACTACAATCATACAAAAACAGATGGAGCATCTGTTTTCAGTAACATCATCACCTAAATTTAAGTTTGACATTCTGGTAAGACTGCAGCCTATTGCTAGTTTTCACTCGTCATGTGCAAGGAAGAGAGGAACTCTCCAGCCGTGCAAACCCTGGCTCTGAGGAGCTGGGCAGAGGAGACGGGGCAGCACCTGGGGCGGGTGGGAGGTCAAGGGAGGGGGTTAATCCAGCACCAGCAAAGCCAGCACCAACTTAAAAGCAACTGCAGGGATAGACACGGGTGTGTAGATCTGACAGGCTAAAGCACTCTTGTAGGGAAGGACAAGAAAGGACACTAGAACAGCTCTCTCCGCACATATAAACATCCAGATTATTTTTATGCAGACTTAAATAGCATCCAGATTGGAAGCTAATACTATATATGAACATATAACAAGGCTTGCTGTTAAGGCTTGCTCCCAATCAACATACTTTTCAGTAAGGAAACCAAATAGGAGAGTGCAACTAAATTGGTTAAAAAGAAAAAAGTTATTTTGATTCTACTTATAAAAGGAATCAAGTAATAAAATTATGCATAAGATAATGCAGTGCGCCATTTGGTGGAAGGTACTGGCACCTATTTACTCAGTACTGCTATTAACACACACATTCTCTTAGCGCATGCAGAGATGCTGCGTAGGTATCTTAACAGAAGCTACCCTAGCACTGTCCACAAAACTGACATACTTTTCTCTTAGATTCTGCAATTCCTTCTTCATATCTGCATCTTCAAATTCCGAATCATTGTCACTGCTCATGTACGACGACTGCGAGTGGAAAGATGTTATGTTGATGGTAGGAATTTTTGCTCCCTGACCATTAGGCGAATCGAGGCCTTGTGAAGGAGGTTTCCCAGATCTTTGCAGAAAAGCAGCTGCTTTTTTAATCAAGTCGGTGGCCGCGCTGCCGCTCGGCGGGGATGGCTGGGCAGCAGCAGGCTGCCTGCGGAGAGCCTCGTCGGCAGAGTCGCTCGAGCCCGGCTCGCAGAGCACGTCCACGGAGGAGGCCGTCTGCACGCGGCGCACGGCCGCCTTCAGCTCCGGGCTCGAGGGCAGCTCGTCCAGGTAGACGTCCGGGGGCGCCGAGAACCTTAAGCACTGCGGCGACGCTAAAGTTAACTCATCTTGCGTGCTGATTACTGAAAACCTGCCAATAGTTTTGGCGGGGGTACTGCTGCCATGAGTTTCAGCCTGTTTTCCATAGGAACCAGAGTCTAGGGAGTCATCCCTTTGAAGGTTATTTATCATCCCATCTGCTGTAGATATCTGCATTAAATTATCTGTGTGCGCAGATGAAGTTGTGGTCTTTGCCTTCTCCTTCCTTTTAGGAGTTTCCATCTGCTTGGCTACACTTGACGATGTAGCTGCAATCTGCAGAGAATAATGGAGATTAATTTTGATAGCAACTATCACAACTAAATAACAATAATAATAATAAACTTTGTAGTTTCTGGTTACCTGAGGGAGACCTTTTGCTGTAGCAGCAGGAGCTGATATGATGCTTGCAGATGAACCTGTTTTATCATTTGGAAAAAAAAAAAAAAAAAAAACACACATGTGGAAAAAAGGCAGTGTCTTTATACTGGTACACCATAGCACAATAAAGTGCAGCACCGAACAATTATTTAAATATCAAGTTGCTGTAATAGCGGATTTAGTAAACTTTTTTTTTTTTTTAAGGCAGTAGGCAATAATGATAACACAAAGCATCCACAAGAAGGCACTCTGTTCAGTCTATTCATTCTATTGATCTATGCAATCCAAATAATAGTTGGGGAGTGAAATATCATTAGCAGATTGAAAAATCTTAGTGAGAAAAACAGAAGTAGAATGAAGTAGATTAGATGTATCACTAAGGTACATCTGCATGGTATATTGGGTTCTCATCACTAAGCTCTTCTTGATGTCTGGAAAAAATTGCACTATGATATCCATGCACACAAAGTGCTGCAGCTGACCATGAACAGCCTATTTCATGCCTTTCATTTGACATATTCCCACGCCAACTATGATATAATAAACACTGCACAGCTAAAAGTGGATATTACCAGCTCAAAAGATGAACACTTGAACCACAAACGCACATGAAAGGTAAAATGGTTCTGCCAAAGTTCAAGAAGATATTACTTAACAAATCGGATTTTTTTTTTAATAAAGTCAAACAAATGCATGCAAATCCTTTTCAGAAAGCTGTTTTCTTATGGCACCTTACATGGAGTGAACATAAGGCAAAAATCTGCCACCTCATAGTTCTGGAATGGTGAAATATGTTAACTGCTTTATGGTATCTAAGCTACATTCATTTTAATACACAGTGCTACATTCTACTTACGTATTTTCTCCTTTTAGTGAGACACACAAATGTGAAAAACCCAGGCAGAGCTTTCATCTTGTATTGGCTTAAAAGCAGAGGACTCCAAAGACAAAAATGGCCTTTTGACAATTCACATCACTTAAAGCCCCTTACTTATCCTGCAGAAATTGTATTTGGTGCAGTTTGAGGGAGGCAGAGAATTATCCTCAACCCTGCAAGGCCAGTCAGATTCTGCAGGCTGTCCTGACTACTGCGAATAACGTCAGGCAAAGGGCTGCAGGAAAGGCGGCTTTTCCCACATCACAGGCCCTTGATGAGGGAGCCTTGGAGCGGAACAGCCCTGCAAAGCGGGGCAGCAAAGGCCGAGGTCGCTCCTGGCTTCTGGGACACAAGCGCTCGAGGCGCTCCAGGACCGCCTGCATCATCATGGAAACCTGCTGTCTGGGTTGTCACTCCTTTAGGAGTGACATCCTAGAGGAATGATAACCTCCCACGTGACAGCAGCAGCAGGGAGTTGCAGGTTCCTCAACCCTTAAAACCTCCATGACTTGCACAACAGGTTAATGAGGGCTAATTATCGTCCATCCTACAGCGCTTCTTATAACAGCTCCAACTACCTTAGTGTGGAAAAGAGCCATTGGATCTACAACCACCAAACGAAAAGGGCTCCCCTTCATTTTCACATATTACTTCTTCATGGTTTAAAATACATCTGCCTGTGAGGTAGTTTACTGCTGGTAAGCTGGACAAAAGTGAGAGATTTAATATTTGTTATGTTATAACAGATTCACCAAGGCACTGTGCTGAGCACTGGTCTGCAGCTAACCAGAAGGGTGAGCAGAAAGGGGGCAGAGCAGAAGAGCAGCAGGCACTGGTGCAGACGCATCGTTACAGTTAATCACCGAAACCAGCGTTACCTTTTCTGCTTGCTGACCCACCTCTTGCTTCTGAGGAATCAGCAATGGTGCCAGCGACTCCAGACTTCTCCAGCTTTCAGGAAAAGGAAATAAGAAAATGAGTGTCAGTCTCGCATGCACAAAGCGGCCTCAGTCCTTGCAATCACACTACGAGGGATATGAAACTCCTAACAGTGTGTGTAGAGTTTGCCTCCTAGATTCTCCTTCACCTCTTCCTTATAAATCACTAAACTACAAAAAAAAGTCACTGCCTTCTTTGTAAGCAGAAGGAGAATGAATCAAAAAGTCATAGCACTTTTAAACTCAAAGGCAAAATTCAGCTTTCACAAGTAAGTGTTTATGAAAAAAGAGTAAGGAGGCACCTAGCAAGGTAAGAATTAGGGAAACTTTCATGCTTGAAAGCAACAGAGAAAAGATAATAAACAGCAGGGAGCAGAAAAGGGGACTATTTAGGGATGCAAGCAGCCTGCACGTGTCCTACCACAGCCCCCCTGCCCCTCGGCTCTACTCTCCCCATGGGCTGCTGCGCGGGGTGTGAAGGGCAGCCCTGCGGCAGCACTAACCAGTGCGGGGCAAGGCGAGATCGTCGACGGCACAAGCGACACGAGTTGGCTCTCGGCAGCGTTCGCTTCCGGGCAGGTGTCTGCAGCTTTGTGGGCCGGTTCTCTTAGACCCAACACCAGCGTGGGAATTTGATCTTCAGCAAGAGGCGGCAAGTTAAACTCGCTGTCCCCCTGTTCCAAAGGGACGAAACTCTCCGGAGTCCCTGCCGACGCAGAAGAAGTGGGAACGTATTCCTGGTAAAGCAAATTGCGCAGCTTCTCATCAAGGCTCTTGATGGTGTTGTCCACAAAGTCCACGCGGGGCGGCCCTTCCCCGTCGGACTCGGCGGCGCAGGGCGGCTGCTGGGGCAGCAGCCCGATGGCCGCGGCGGGGCCGCTCGCCGCCTGGCCCTGCGGCAGCAGGACGTGCTGCTGCGGCGCCGCCAGCGCCGGCTGCGTGGGGCTCTGCAGCTGCGAGCCCGCCAGGCCCAAGGAGTCGGCGGCCAGCGCCGCGGGGAACGCGTGGTTCACGAAGGCGGGCGCCACGGCCGCGGCCTGGCCGGCCTCGGGCAGGTGCGGGACCTGCGCCGCGGGCTGCCGCTCCAGAACCACATTCTCGGGCAGCGCGGGGAGCGCGCAGAGCTCCGTGGCCGCGGCCGCCTTGGGCGGCCCCACGCTGCAGCAGGCGATCTCCACATCGGGCACGCACAGCCCCTCGTCTGGCGGCGGCGGCGGCAGCCGGGCCTCGGGGGCCTCCTCCGGCTGCGGCGCATGGAGGGCGGCTGCCGCGAGCGGCTCCGGGAGGCTGGGAGCGGGAAGCTCTGCTTGGCCCTGCGAGGCGGCCAGGGGCACCCCAGCAGGAGCCGGCGCCAGGGACGCAGTGGCACCCGCGGGGCTGTCGCACACACCGGCGCGCAGAGGGAGCTGCTGGCAGGGCAGGACACCCGGCGCGTCCGGCACCGCGGCGATCGCTGGCTGCTCATCCGGCTGCTCCGCGTCTGCAAGGCACATGAGGGTCAGCTTAACATTTTGCAGAGAGAAAGACAGTGGCTGCAAAACTTCATGTCTCATTTAACCACAGGGACCCACATCCAGCTTTAACTGACCACAGTTTCCTCTCAGAAAACCCCCAATATACAGTTAAATTCGAAGCTTGCATTGCAGACTAGGCAGAAACACTTCACCGAAAAGCCAAAAACAGCTGGGACCACGACTTGAGCTGTCTCACAGCGTAGGTACAGTTTTAAAATACTGGGACTTCCCTGTAACTCAAGCTGCATACCATGCTAGCTGTGCTCATTTTGAGTGGTAACTTTTACACAATGAATCAAAAATCTACTTATAAATAACCCGACTTCAGCGTTTCAGTGAAGACAGTTGGATTCTTCAAATTACGTGAAGTCCCTGGCATGCAAGTGTTCACTTGTTAAATAAACACAGTAAGGCCTAGGCTTCATAAAACATACTGCTTTTTAGGATGAGGAGGAGGTGATTTTCGAGATCTCAGGAGTTTTTCCTCATCATCTTCCCATTAGTAGCCAATAAGTGTAGCCCTAAGCCAAGGCAGGATTTCTTTCCTGCCTTCCCCCCGCCCACCATAGCTTTCTAAGGCAATGATGAGAACGAGGAACAACTTTTTCTTTTACCTGAGAAATATGAAAGGTATTTTCAGAAGAGAGAAGTTACTGCAGTTATCACAGCACATTTTTTTTTTTTGGGTCATATACTATGATCTATTAGCTACCAATTAAATTTCAGAAAGTAGCAGTATAGTAATAAACTGCCATAGCACAGAACTGGTAGATCATAGAAGAATAATGGGGAGATTACAGCATCTTCTGTGAAATGATATCTTCTGAAAAATGTAATGTTCATAAATACCTGGGCCTTCAGGCTGCTGTGTGCTTTGAGGAACTGGTGGAGAAAATTCTGGAGCATCGGTAGCGGGATTTTCCACAACAGGACATATGATAAACCACCTTTTTCCAGTATGCAAGACTAGAGAGGAAAACAAAGTATTAACGCAATAGCTAATATTCAATCCAGATTACCCATTGAAACCTAGTCTTAACTCTATATTCGAAGAAAAAAATCAGCATTTCTATAGGATTAACAGACATTAAAACAACGGCTCCTATTTGACTGTCATCCCACAGAAGCTGCCTTCTGGAAGGGGGATAATGATGCGTTCTGCCTCTGCCACATAGTTTGAGTTGCTTGAAAATTAATTTTCAAGTTCTCATGCTTTTAGAAGAACTATATTTACACATGTGAAAATTTTATTGCAAGTATTCTAAAGAGTTTTCTCACAATGGTAACATTTGTTAATTTTGTAAAGTTTACCCAACTTAATTTTTCTACGTAGGAAGTGTTATAGCTATTTCCTTCCAAGTCTCATCTCAAAGTCTGACATACATAATTGACAAACAATACACACTTTGTAACCTCCACAGTGTAAATATAAACGGTATGTTAAAATTGCATGCTGAGAAAATTATGTGACTTCTATCAGCAATCCTTTTAGATCTTTGGAATCAAAAATCTAGTTTGGAAGGACCATCCAGTTTCTGAACTTGCCAGGATTTTGAATTATCCTTCTTCCTCTACAAACAGGAGAAACACACAGCACTGCACTCCGCAATGTGAGTTTCTGAAATGAGGCTTTCTCCAGCAGAGGTTTATTTTTTCTTCCCACCAGCTTACTAACAGAAAGAATAAGCACCTATTCTATTCCCTTCCCTTTATCTGTAAAGCCAGCAAATACACTTAGGTTCAGAGGGCCAAGATTAGCTCTGGTAATACAGGAGCAGCTGAAAATACAGGGTAGAAAATTCAACGAGATTACCAACAGAAATGCAATCTTTCAGCTCCCCTTTCCAAACATAGTTATTGCTGCAAGACACAACTATCTAAGGATGTCTGCCTACACCTTTTCAACTTTTCCACCTTTAAGTACAACTTGTGCAATTCAACAGTTCCCTACACATCCCCATATGGTAGTTTCACCCAAGTAAGGCCAGTAGCCCTTCCTGAAGGTTACCAACAGCAGAGACTGCTGCTATACTCATAATTTTGAGATATTTTTCCAGTCATTGGTGGATTACTTCCTCTCTATAGCAAACACTTGGATAAACTTCTGCCTTAGAACTCAAAATTAAAATTAAGTTTGTATTCAAAAGACACTTTTACCATTTTGCTGATACACGGGCGTCTTCACTTGAGACTGTCGCTTCTCCTGTTAAAACACAAAAACAAGACAGAACCACCAGTCTTTTTGGTATCAATGCGAAGGAGCATTTTTCCACAGAATAGTTGAATTGTAAGCTCAGCAGAGGAAAAGCATTACTTTTCTGGCTAAGAAGTCTTTTACAACACAGGATGCAAAACTAACCTACAGTAAGGATATATTGCAAAAAAGGGATTATAATGCTATTTCACACTACTTACTTCATTCATTTCCATTCTATCAGTATCTTGTTGGGGACTCGTCCCCTGATCAGAACTTCGTTCTCCTTCTGTATCTTCACTGAGCATATCTTCTGCTTTATCAATAATATCTTTCATTTGTTCAATAAATGTCTCTTTTTCACTCTGCAATATGAATTCATTGTCTACCTATAGGAATACATAAAAACAATAATGTTTTGTTTAACGCTCAGCTACACAGCTACCCAAAAGGGGGTACACTGACAGGAAGGCGGCTGAAGCAATTCATTACATTACGAGACTCTGGGGAGCTGCATCGCCAAGTCTTACCATGTAAGTAGCAATTTCCTCTGGCGCATCACCATCCAAATCAAACTTAAAAGTCACCATTTTGTGATTATGTGTTTCGAGCTGACACTCAACCATCTTATCCCCTGTGTTACACACCTGCAGGAAAAGATTAACAACGCTCACTGCTGGCACAACCAAACCAACTCCAACAAGACCCTCAAAGAGGCTGTACTTGCATTTAGTATGGTCAGTTTTGGCCTGCTGGTCTTTTCTTGGCGTGAACGAGCACGGGTAGATTTCTTATGTTTCTTTGAAGGCTTTCCTTCTTGTTTTCCACTTCCTATTGCACCTTCAAAGCTGTCACTCATTTCTTTACCTGAAGCAACATCTGGACTCATGTAGCTTTTTAATGGAAAGGAGAAAAAAAACAAACAAAAAAACCCCAACAAAATGGTGTTATACAATTATAAGATACAAGAAAAAGAGAGACTGCAAGAAAATTGCACGCCTGTACCTCTGGCCTGAATTAAGACAGCTACTGAAAGACATTTCGAAAAGGAAACAACTACTTCAAATCAGGCACCTATGTTGGCTATCATAACTAATCAGAAATAATCTATAAAGTTTTCTGCTAATAACAGTGAAAGGCGGGTTAATTTTCATACATATTCCCCAAGCCCCTTTCTTCGAAGATCCTCAGAGCTCCTCTCCTAACGGCAACGATTCCTTCATATTTTACCAAGCCACAGTTTATCCAGTTCCCTGTTGTTCACTCTCACAGTAGAAAGTCTAAATGCGCTCAATTTGTCTCAAATGCGCTCAATTTGGTCAAAGATGAAGGAAAGGTGTGAGCTGTCCACACAGCCCCCGGTGAGATCCCAAGTCTCCCGTCTCTGCAGTTCTCAAGGATATAAAAAGTGCACTACGCCACAATATCCCAGATGACCAATGGCCCAGCTAGTGACAGCATAATATTTTTAGCAACCTAAGCACTAACTGCTAACCTTATTGCAATATGACACTTACAGAAAAAGCTTGCAAGTCATTTGTAAAGTTGAAGGAAACATTCAGAGACGCATAGTAAACATGGCAAGAAGAAATCTTCTAAGGTCATCTAGTCCATTTATCACCCAAAGGCATGATCAGCTCTGTGTAAACCACTCCTGACAGACATTTGTCTAAACTGATCTCAAAAACCTCCTGTCATATCATAACCTCCCTGGATACATTTTTTTTTTCAAGTTTGACCTACAGATCCCTTGGTTGAATATAAGGCCTTTACTTCTTGTTATAACTGCACTAATTAGAGAGAACAGATCATTTCCTTGCACTCTGCAGCTGTTTCCAATGTGCAGCTCCTACAGTAGCACAGCGAGCACATTTTGCGCAGGGAATGTATTCTAGTTCATACCTTCACTGGAACTGCCACACATTTTACTTGAATGCCCTGTTCCCTCCACTCTGTGCAAGTACAACCCAACTCAAATGTTGGCCACGTGCACCCAGAAAGCAGAGACCTCCCTGTATGACTGAGACATGTTCTGACAGACTCTTCACATTGTCACAGTCATGACAAATAAGCTTCCAGCAGTATGTTTCAGAACAGACAAATAAGAACTCAATAGACTAAATATATGATATGCCCTTCTACAACAAATTAGATAGCAATCTTCTCAACAGATGACAGTGAACTCATTTCAACTTATTTATAGCCAGAGCTACCCGAGAGCCAAGAAAAATATTTCACTTGTACCCAAAAAGTAGGAGGCTCACTGAAAGTTCAAATTAAAAACCATTCTCCTTCTGCCCTAAAACCTCTGTATTTCCTGGAAATCAGAGAATTTTAACTTCACTGGGATTCTTCTCCGTCAGAATTAAAAAAAAAAATCCTTAGGAAAAATAGTGCAATTAAAATTATCCTAAAAGGTGGTAGGTTTGTATTCACTTGTGTCTGACTGACTTTTTTTGGTGGGGCAGAAGGAAAAATAGCAAGAACTAGAAGCCTTCAAGTGCATAGACTCAGTTCACTTTGTCTATTCAGGAAAATAGAACAGGGTCACTAAAGTCCTAGCCCAAGAACAAAATACTGTACCTTCACAGTCAGTCAAGATGAATGCAGTGCAAGTACCTGCAGCAGGCAAAGTACTTGGGTGCTAATGCATACACATTTTTTATCTGCTTTTCTATACTCGAGTGCTGAAAGGAGGTGGGAACTGCAGTGTGGGAGATGCTGTGTGTCTGGCGAGGGCAGTCCTGCCCCACAAAGAGGTGCCTCTGCCTCCCTTCTTTCATCTCACGTGCCTGTCATTAGCCAAAGCACTGAGTCTTCCTCCCCAGGGCTCTTCCTCATCTCTTCATCCTAACTTTGCTCACTTCCCTTGGCTGGTTGGCTGGTAAAACTAAATTTTCTAATAACTCTGTCGAGCACTGAGCTGGCTCTGAGAGCCACCATTTGCTATTTTTTCCATACAGGAATTATTCAGGTACAGAAGCACTTCTGGCCAAATGTTTTAACTCCTGCTACAATGATACCTTCAGAGGCATTCACTGAACAACTCTCACCCATAGCCAAAGCCCCATAGCTCAGCTGGTAATCATTACAGAAGAAATTGGTACAGATATCACCATTACAGCAACACAAGAAACTACATACCCAATTATAATACTGTAGGTTGCATTTCTACAGGTTTGACACCATGAAAATCTGGGGCTGCACCATTTTATTTAGCAAAAAGAAAAATCGCAATGCAAAAATGAAATTAAACCAGTGGTTGTATGCATATAAGGCTCAAGATATAGCACCCAAACAAAAGATTTAACAGAGCTGAGTGAACTGAAACAGACAAGCTTTGTACATGAAAGGGTGAAGCCTAGGGAGAAAACAGCTGTTGTCTCCCTCCCTTTCAGCTCCTGGTCTTCTCTCACCAAAGCTTCTGACTATATGTGACCCCTTGCGGTTTCTGGCTTATCATTGTAGAGGTGAAGAACAGCCTTTGGAAAGGAAAATTTCGTATGCCAAAGACATTATAATGATACCTTTCACAGCTCTGTGACAGTGCCTGAAGTTTGTCCTGCATTGCCTGCTCCTAAAATGCAAGGAAAAGTCATTTAGGTAGATGCATTATATATGCATGTGTAAAACATCTTTAAACAAGTTTTTTATTACTAAGGCTTCAGTAATGTTAAACATATTTTCAGAACATGGAAGTTTCCCACTTTACCCTCCCCAGTACCACTTCTGTGCACAGCACCAGCATCTACACACAACCACTCTTAGGACAGAGCTCGTGGACCAGTCAGTTTTCTGCTATTCTGAAAGCAGGTGACAGGGTGAAAAAACAGAGAGCAGGTCCTCACCGTGACAGAGCAACATACTGCGTGGTGAAACCACGTACCAGCACCTACCTCATCTAGTTTCTTTTTCTAAGTGCATGTAAAGTGCAACCTAATTTGCTTTATTATTTTTAATAGTTTCCTGAAATATGATATTTTCAGTGAATTTAACTTGCTGACAAAAATATCTTATGAACATATAAATGAAAAAGGCTGTTATTTAAAAACACAGACTTTATACCATCTTCTCTTGCTTTCTACAACAAAAGTTTTCCACAAAAACTTCCTTCTTCACTGACTGCAGTGCTAGGACAGCCATCAGTGCACTTTCTCATTGGGTGGATCTGTTATCACAGAATTTGAGATGATGCTACTATAATCACAGACACCTGTGTATATATGCACACACACAAATACAAACATAAAAATATATTTACACATATATATATAAATTTGTAAATTTATATATATATAAATCCCACCATTACTCACAGTTAGCAACCAGTCCCTTGATTGTTACCAGTACACATTAATACCAAAACAATTTGCAGACCAGGGTTAAAAGCTTAGCTTCTCACAAGTCGACAGCACTTACGGCATACAACACCACACACATGCCATGCTGAACATGACTGCAATTTCAACAGAACTGCAAAATTAATGAACACTGAGAACACAGACATAATGCATCTACGACAATGCACTTGATCAAATGCCTTACAAAATTTCATTTGCCTGATCAATGCATATTGATTTGGATATGAGTATCGCCACATGGTCAAACAAAAGACAGAGATAAAAATGGTATGGCAGAGCAAAAGTGAAATACAGTGTTTGAATATGTATAGACATGAAACTCTTCTTACATCCAAGAAAACCTTAGCAATATATGTCATAAAAATCAACACACCTTGACCTTTATATGGAGAGTTAATTTTTGAAGCTTATGGGGTTTTTTTTCTGCACAAAAACAAGCTGTAACAGTCAACACTTAAGGCCCATTACAGCTACGGGATTCCTATTTCTCATATAACAGAGGGGCAGCAGAGGACACCACCTGCACTCCCCAGGGGCTTGGGTCTCATTAGAGATTTTGCAGGTGCGAGTAGAGGAAAAAGAGGCTTCAAATATATCTGGCCACCTTGCTCAAATCATCAGGCTTTTTCCACTGAATGTCTTTCCTACACCACCATGGGAAAAGAGGATCAAAGTATGACTTTGGATTGATTTCATAAATTGAATGAAAGAAGTTAACCCACAGATGAAATACGAGAATGAAGTTAACGAAACAGTGGTTAAATGTTTCTAAGCATTTGACAAAATGACAGGGACAGACACATGCCTCAGAGTGCAACTATTCCTTGGGTAACATATGACAACTTGTATCCTCCATATCACACTGCACTAGAGCAAAGATGTTTACACATATTCCCAAACTCCTAGCAGGACGGAGCTTCCATCACAGGCTGTAGATTTGGCACCAGCATTGACTCTGACACTAGACCGAGCACAAAGAAAGGGCAGGTTAAAGGAGAAATACCTGGAGTAAGGTATCTCACCCACATGGTACCATGAAGCTTACCCAGGGCTTCTGCAGATGAAGCCCCATGAGCGAGTTCTGCTGTTTCTGCTACATCTACCTAACTTACAGGACACAGAAATTCAGCAGGCTGAGGGGAATATCCTAAATCACAGCGTGAACAGTTTTTGACAAGAACTAAGCCACCACTCGAGAGCAGGACAGGCAACACGGAGAACAGAAATGTAGTTCGGTGGCAGTACTATTACTTAGCATTCCTGGAGTAGGGATTAGGCTGTACATCTACTGACATTCACAGGCTGTATGATGTAGATATGGGATGATACACAAGCATGTAAAAATATAGGCAAAAAGAGATTCATTTTGAAAAGACGGGATTTGTTACTTCGCAAGGGAAGGTATTTCAGAGCACAGAGCCTCAAGAGGAAGCTGAAGTCTGACAGCAGCTTTGCGGAAGGAGTGGAGAGGAATCCAGACATATTTACTAAAATCTGGCACAAATGGCAAAACCTTTGGTTTGCTTTGTTTCTGAATATCTATGACAGAAACAAAGAGAAGGAAACATTCTGTAACACCTGTCAAGAATGAAGTTTAGACAATTATGGAAGTGGAGAGAAAAGTCAAAATAGCAGACACAAGGAGCCAACTGTTCTACAAAGAAATACAGTTAAATGCAACTTGCTTATATAACCACTAAGAATTGGTAATGTCTACAAACATTTGAAGAAACAAAAATACCAGGACTAGACTTGAATTCAGGCAGTACCGGAGGATACAACGCTGAATGAAATGTGAATAAGGTTCAAGCAGAAGAGCATGAAGAGTTTTTACATATGAAATAGTTGCTTAAGGCAAATGATTGTAGCACAATTGCTTGAGACATTAAGACACTTAAAACAAGACTGGACAAAACATGGATGAAGTTCCATAGGACAGTTCTGTACTGTCCATGGCACTTAAAGAATGTAACTTCTATTTCTGATTTTATTTGTGCTCAAGTATGGACAAAGATGCATTTGGTAGCTGACTTGACCTGACTCATCATTTCTTCAAGGGGACATTTCTCAAGAAGATACAACATTTAGTTTCCAGTTTCATCTGAAATAGCCAATTACTTGCCGACCCAGAACTGCCAGGATCTAGGACAATCTCTTCTATACCTTGAGCATGGATAATCTACCTTGTGAAATAAGCCTATGACCATAAGTAAACAGCTCTACCTCTTGAGATGACTCTGTAATTGCCTGGGCTGCTGAGCAGGGCACGGGGAGCTGCTGAGCCAGCTGCTGGGACAGGTCTGGCTGGAGCTGCAGAAGACCAGAAGGCTGCGGAGGCAGACAGGGATCTACGGGCACGGGCGGACTAGCTGTAGCAAGGCTGCCATGGACCTGGGAAACGCTTTCTGGAGCGACGCAGGGTGGCAATAGTTCGGGCTGCAACTGCAAAGGTGGTGACATGACTATCGAAGGCTGCACGGGCAGTACAGGCACCTGGGCTCCAGTTTCCAGAGCAAACTGAGTGTGTCCAGTCATCTGCTGTAACACAATAGACACCTATTAGAACAAACCTCTGCTTAGAGCTTCTGGTGACCTATACTGATGAAAAGGCACTGCAGTTCACAGAAAAAAAGATTATCACTGTGCAGTGAGAGTTTATTTGTGTGATCTCTGGTTGGAAAGGAAGCTACTCGGAACTTAAATTTGCTTCAAAACAATGAAATGAAAATGTTGCATTCCTACATAACTTTGAAAACGTGTATTGCTGAAGTATTGTTAACTAGGAAAAACTAAACCAAACTTTGCTTAGAAATTAAAAAAAAAAAAAAGGTAGATGATGAGCTCATTGTCCTGAATACTTGGCTCTATTTTCAACAAGCACATATCAGTGTTCACAAAGATGAAAGTATGCTCTCTACCCATATTCTAAATAACAAAATTTTTAATACTCTAATATATATATGTAGAACCATTAACTGCTATAGACTAAGTTTTTTGTTTGGTTATTTTTGTTTTTTGTTTTTGTTTTTTTAAAAAAAAACAAACAGAAAAACCTCACTGAGTATATCCTAGTGTTTTACAAAACTGTGTCTTCCATTTGGTGTAAGCATTTCAGATGCATCTTTTTATGGACTAAGGCCCATTGTCTGCAAACACTTCTTGTGAGATCTTTGTTGCCTTGTTTAATGTGTTAAAATATTTTATTTACTTAAGCATTTTGTGGGAACTGGAATGAGACCATTGGATTCCAGCTACCTTAGAGACTATGCTGCTATACTGCATTTCTACACTTAAGGAGAAAACACTCTCCTTTTACCTGCATTAAGTACTTTTCGGGGGAATGAACTTGTAAGAAAGGAAAGAAAAAAAAAGAAAGAAAGGAAAATATGGAAGAAAAAATAGACTTTCAGAATTAACTAAAACTCTGCATTTTTTGTTTGTCTTTTAAAGTAAAGACTTACAATAAAGAATAAATAAAACTTGTTTTAAACCTGCAGACTTAGAATACATGGAAAATATATAAAAAAACAAGACTCATGAGAATATAGTCATGCAATTTCATTACTATATGTTCGGTGAACATTGTGGATAGGAGCCCCAATTATTACTCCAGGATTTAATATGGATAAAGATGCAGTACAGCTTGCAACATGTAACAGTTAGGAGGCTTTCTATGTGGAGTGCTTACAGTAACAATTGCAGTGTGCGTTGCAGAAGGGCAGTGATGTAATTTATTTCATCTTGCATAACTAAAATAATTCACAAAATATTTAAATGTATAATTTATCTTGGGCAAGGCTGAATACAGGTGCAAGATATCAAACTCTCCTGGAACTCCTTTACATAAAGAAATACTTCTCAATCAGAATTACTTTAAGGAATAGAAAAGAACATTTCTGGATAGTCTGCACATCTCCATTTTGTTTGTATTAACCATCTTTTATCGTAAAAAGTATTATGCAACTCTTCCATAAATATTTAGTAAACAATGATTATGTCAGCACAGTTTGGGAACACCAGTTCTTCAGGGTTGGTGTTGGCCATGCATGCTGCATACAACTGGCTCCATTCGCTTCCCTCTAAAGCCCTTGGGAACATGGGGACTAATTAGCTCAGTGGTAGCAGTATCAGGCTCCAACTTGGCTCCATCTTTGCAAACAGCATTTCTGTACGAAATGTACAGCTGGAGTCAGAAATTTAAGTATGATGTATGGTGTTAAAGACACCATGATATGGCAGGTTGAAATGTAATGTTATGAATTTCAGTCTACATGTTATAGCAAAGTGATGAGGTAGAACACAAATTTTCAAGAAAGCTATTATTAACAAATTTAGTTCTCACTCTTGCTTGGCTCAGGCAACATTGCACAGTGTTGCCATATCTCAAATGTGGCAATAGAAGTATTTACAGACTGTGTTAACAAGTCCTGAATCATTTCTCTTGCAAACAGTGCTAATATCAGAAGCTTCATTTTATGCTTCATTTCTTTTAAGGGGGAGAAAAGGTCTAATCTTGATCAATAAATCTTCCAAGCAGCCTGCTGGAGTCATTACCAAATGGAGACCTCCCTTTGCTTCTCAAACTGTTTTCAAGCACTTCTGTATCAATGCAACTGTATTGGTTCTCTCAACCCTGTCAGTCATCCCTATTCTGTCATTGGTATGTGCATACATCAGGAATGTGCCGTTGCACAAACTCTATATGGTTATGGCCTAACGTCTTCTGCCACTGGGAGATGAGAGCTTACCCTTCCTCTGGGGCTGTCCTCTTGCTCTTGAGATGGGAGAAGGCAGGGGAAACTCAAGAAGAGCACGTATCTGCGCGCTTCTCAAAGCCCATGAGATCATTGCACACATCCACAAGGTCCACTTGACACTGGCTCAAGCCTTCACCTGCTTCCCCTGAGCTGAGCCCCAGCCACCACCTCCAGAATGGAGGTCAAGAAGCTACAGAACATCTCAAGAACCAGAGACACCACTCCCAGCTGGGTGCTCCCCGCAGAAGACGCCCCAGGCCACAACCACCCTACCACGTATCATCGATGGAGCCCCACGTCAACACATTACCTGGGTACCAGCGCCAGGCGCGGGCAGGGGCTGCTCTGAAGGATGCACGAGGCTGGGCTGGAGCGACTGAGCTGGTGGTGGCTGCGGAGCGGCCTGCGTGTGGTGGGGAGAGGGCGCCTCGCTGGGGACCATCTGCTGGAAGGTGGCCGGGTACATCTGCTGCTGGGAGAGCTGGGGCACCGCGTGGTGTGCTGGCAGAGCCGACACTCCCGGCGGAGCCACGGCAAGTAACGGGATGGTGGCGGCCGACATGTTTGGCACTATGGTTTGGCAGGGCAAGACCAGAGAAGCCACAGTTGTATGAGGAAGGTTCACGGCCTGCATGGGGAGCGCGGGGGAATTGGGCGCCAGAGGCAGAGCGGGGTTCATGGGGAGGCTTGGCAAAATCACAGCCGGAGTAAAATATGGAGAAGGAGCAGGAATGGGGGGCACGTTTGCAGCAGGTATGTCAGAGAGGTTTGGAGGAAGGTTGTCAAGTCCTGCCAGAGGAGTAATTGCAGGAATGACAGGAAACTGAGGAATCTGAAAAAAATATAATATCACATAAATTGCAAGTGCTTTCATTGATGGTACAAAGTAGTTTCAATTGCCATACAAGTATGTAAGAATCACCAGTGTCACGATGATAATTATGTCTGTCTGTTCATTTCCTGAGCTTTATAAACAGTAATATAAACTGATTCATATTGAAAACATTAGTTAAAAAAAATCATTTTTGGGGACATTTTCATACCTTAGAAGCTTAAAACTCTAACACTATTTAAGAGCCATCAAGCAACATGTTAACAGAAAAAAGTTGCTTGCATTTTGACAGAAAGAAATAAAAAACTAATCAGGAAAAACAAAATTCTTTCATGCAAAATTCAACACAACAATTTAAACTCTGTCTTTAACCAGGCAGGCTGCAATCCAGGCAGCACAAGAATGTGCTGTTCTAAAGGAACTGTTTTTAAAAGCAAAACTGCCCTGTGAGACAGCAGGTCAGAACCACTCTGGTATTCTGGGACAGCTCACTTATTCCCCTTGGCAAAAGCTGCTTCCCACCATGGGGGCTGGCAGTAGCAAACACACCAGCAGCACCAACAAACCCGTGCAGACCCGAGGGAAGGTCCAGCCCTGCTATCGAAAGCAGAAATGGGGTTGGGAGTGAGGAACGGGAAGGGTGGGTGGTGGAGAAGATGGTGAAGTTAAGACTTCAGGAACATAAAAACTGGGCAACTGCTCATGCTCTTAAGCCTGGGATGGGGAAGAGAGTACACCAAGGAGGAAGGTGTGAAAAAGTGCAGTTACTGCAATTTTGTAGCTGCCGTTACGGGATTATCTAGGCATGACACAGAATTATTCACAAAGGGTATTTTTGATTCACTGAACAAATTCAAGAAAAATACAGAAGGTATGAAAAAGCTATATTCTTTGGGACCAATTAAATCGACATGCATTTAAAACAGCCACACAAAAAATGCAAGTCATGCTCATCATTAGCTGGAAAGCTTTACATAAGCGTATTCCCACACAATTTCCAATGCTATTACCTGGGAGGGGGCAACCGGTGGAAGCGGCGGCACGGTTGAGATCTGGAGCGGTTTTAGGGGTGTACTGCTAGCTGCCACCTGAGAAGTCTGGGGCTGATACTGGGGCAATAGATGGGCTGCAGGTGGGATTGGGCACACGGGCTGGCTCGCAAGCACCTGCTGCAGGGAGGCCTGCTGTGACATGGGCTGCTGCTGGAAAGGAAAAGAGAACGGGAAAAGGTTAAGGCACATCCACCATGCAGATGTCCCAAACCTGCACCTCGCAGCCTTCTTACTTTCCAGCTAAGGTCAGCACAGAACTGTTGCTTGGAGCAGAACTGATTTATAAGAGAAGGGTGTTGCTCATTTAAGCACTGCACAAGAGTTTATGCTTAAAGTTCATTTAAATGTAAGATATATTAGCTGAAAAGACAAATGCTAACTGTCTTGGAAAGGTTATTCATAATAACTCATCACACCCTTCATATCCAAAATTCCTCTAGCTGGCTCTGTAATATCCATATACCATTAACTTCAAAAACTCCTCCTATGCAAATGATACCCAGGCTAGTCTTGGCATTCAAAGGCTGACTGCATCACATAGCAGGCACTGAAACATTCAACACTTATTACACAGCATTCCACCTGATCTGCAGATGAAACACAGTTATTATAGGAAAAGTTTTAGCTGGATCTCAGTTCTATTTCTGAGGTTTCAACACAGCCGCTGAAAAGGCACTTTCACCATTACAAGGGAAACTGTGCTCAGCTGGCCTGCCAGGTTTTATACAACAGAAATAGAAACAACAGGAAAAAAATCTGCAAAAAAGCTGACAGTAATGAGTAATGAAAGTTTCACATCACCACGCTACTGATATATCCTTCTTTGGGACCTTTAATTATGTTTCAAAATAATGTTTCAAAAGTGCAGCGCTGAGGCATTAAACCGGCTCTGGACTGACCTACTTGAGACCACAGGATTTATTGATTAGCTCAGCTTCCGTACCACATAAAATCTAATATAATGCTCCAAGTTCAAAAGGTCTGTGTTTTTTTTTCCCCCTCTCTTTTCTTCATTTTTTCCTTTTTTCAACTATCATAATATTTTACTCGGCACTTTTGCAGGAGCAGAATCCTTCAACCAGAAATTTTAGGCATTAGTGCAATAAAACTGCAGCAGATGAGCCAAGGAAGCAGGACATGCCATCCACTCTGAAGCAGATGAAGCCCAGCCATTACAGTAACAGTTTTCAACACAAGTATCCGTGAATGAAGCAGTACTTGGCTACGAGCATCCAGTGCCTGGGGCTGACACCCTGGGTCACGCGAGCAGCACGAGGAGCACTGGGGATGGCACCGCCAGGGACCTCAGTGTCCCGCACGGCACCAGCGGGATCTCCTGTGGGATTCACCAGCCCAGGGGGCAATCGCACAGGGACACGGGCCGCGCTCCAAGCGCCCGGGCAGCAGCAGAGCAGCTCAGGGCACCGGTGGCTCTGCCAATCTGCGGCTCAGACGGGCGGCTGGCAGATAGCGGGGCCGCCCGCAGCACTGGGTGTACAAAAACAGCATCCAGGGAGCTCAGGAGCTTCCCAAAGTCCCATTCTGAACCCAGCTTCGGTTTTACAAAATGCCTGGGACCTGGATGCAGGAGGGGGGAAGCACCCATATCAATTATGCTAACTTAGCCTCTTTATAACCTCGAAATAATGCATAGTCCCTGGAGACATACCCAATTGGGAGGAAAAAAAAAAAAAAAAAAAAAAAGAGGAGATACAGTATGTGATCCGCCAACATATAACGATAAAAGATTGTTGTATTTCATTGTTTTACAGACAATTTCTCACCCTGATTTCACATCTTTTTCTTTACATTCCTGCCATTTGCTTGCAAAGGACCAAAGCTTTTCACTGCCTGCAGTGTCCTCCCTGTTGTGTAGTGATACAACACTATAAAAAAAAGTCTTCTAGCTTGCTAGCAATTAAAATCCCAATTTAATAAGCTAAACTACCACTGAACTAAATTTCACACTAGTACTGTACGACCAACTTAAGTGTTTTTACACTGAAAACTATAGTATAATAATAATAATAAAACCCTGTAAACTAGATGTGCTTTCTTCACACTTCACTACATTTTGAACTGACCAGAGAAATTTAATAATAAAACTAAGAAAGTCTAGTTTTGATCTGGGATTGTATCCTGGGGTCAGATTTATCCTCGGGGTGACTCCATTTAAAAGAAAGAAGCTGCCCTGGGCATGAATTTTCTTACAGAGCTTACATCACATAATACATCTTAAATCAATGCCCAAAGGAAGTTAAAATGTATGTATAGGTAGGCAGCGAGAAAAGGAACTATATGCTTTGATTCCTTAGAAAACACAGACCTGTTATTAATCCCCATTACTTTCGGCGATGAATTATTCTGAGAAACAGCTATGCTATGAGGAAAGTATATGGAAAAATGTGAAAGTTAGAGAAAGATCCTTTTCCAAAACAGTTTTTACACATTGGGGGGAGAAAAAAAAGGAAAGAAAATAAAACACACAGCAGATTTTGAACTGTCAGCATAAAGCTGTGAAAGCTCCAGAGGCCACTATAGATGTCTCTGCAATGGCAGCAGTCCTAAATTTGCCTTAAAAAATGTAGCCTGTTTGGCTGAGAGAATATGTTGTGATATATCTCTGCCCATTAGAGAGAAAAAAAAATGCAAGATGAAAGTGTGTGTTTTCAAGGAGATCAAATTACATGGTTTCTCTGAAAATGCTCTCAGAAGAATATTGCATATTAAAAAAAAAATGAAGTAGTGTCATCCATGAGATAAATTTGGATAACTAGGAAGATATGGAGAGGTACGATATGCACTAGTCACAAAGTATGCAAACATTCCCTAGCTTTGTCAACATTTTTACTGAAAAAAGACAGGCTTTTGGTAGAATCACAGAAATGAGCCACAGAATAACACTCTACATGGGTATGTGGCTATTTTTCCTACAGGCTGCCCTCAGCTTCCTGCAGAGAAGCAACTGCAGCCTTAACAGCCAGCCCTGTTCAAAAGAAGCATTTTGTAAATACCTTTAAAGAACAGGTATTTTGCAGGGGGGAACAATAATCCAAAAAGCACAAAAATTACTATTCAAAGACAGTCCAGACAGATCCAGCTTCTTCTTTCACAAGTTAAACCTATTTGCTGGATATTTACATCCTACCCTATTTTGGAAAAGGTGCTTGAGCAGCATTGCAGAATATTTACAGACAACCGATATCAGGCAACAGGCTCTTCATGACCTTCTGGGAACACTTAAGAGATGGAGGTGCAGAATAATAACTAAAACTAATCAAAATGGAGCAATATTGCTCCACTGGCAAGTTAAGCCCCATACTGTTCAGACAGAATGGAAGCAAAATCTAAAAACCCATCAAGACGTTACAGGGTATCACCCAACAATGGCTGGACCAAAATTTATTGGCTCCCTTGAAAAACAAAATAAGTGAATAAAATGTCTTTATTTTTAAATAAAGAACGTGGGAAACGTGCTCCCGTGGGACGAGCCCCTCACCTGCTGGCTGGCGAGCACCGGCGGGGACTGCCCCATGGGCAGGGACGCCACCGTGGTCGGCGGCACCACCGGGAACGTCATCGCCGGCTCCTGGAACTGCGGGGCCCGCTGGGACACGGCGGGAGCGGGAGCCGGGACCACGGGCAGGCCGGGCTGTGGGGGAGAGGAGCGACCGCGCGTTAGAGACCGGCTCCGCGACCGCCGCTCCACAACACGCTCCGCGTTAGCCTGCTCGGTATCGAGCTCGAGGGGGAGGAAAAAACGTAACAAAAAGCTATCTGCAAAGAAGGGAAAGCCAATTATAATCTAAAAACATGCAGAATGAACAATCATTTCAATAGCAAATACAGCTACCAGACTGCAGTGCATTTCTTGCTGGACACAAGTCCACAAACCAGAAAAAAACACAGAAAGCACATACTTTTATAGAATATATTAACAGCAACAAGCCAATAATTGAGCAAAAACACAATTTTTAACTTGAAGAGGATTTTTATAACTTCATAAAGAATCAGGTAATTTACTTCAATTGGAGTCCATGAAAATGGATATAGAAAAAAAAATACAGAGCAAAAGTGAAAACATAAGGAAACAAAAACACTTAAAGGATAAGGCTTGTGATGAAAGGGTCTCTTCAACTTAAGCTCAAAGTAGATAAATGGATTAAAAATAAACAACACACCAGACTGAGCTACATAAGCCTAAATTAAAAAAGCTCCAGTTGTGCGCTGCTACGCTACCCTGTAAATGATATGCCAGATATATACATTGATATATATTTTTTTTTCCTGTACAACAGAAGATTTTGTATCAGATTTGCTGTGTTTGTTGGGGTTTTCAAGGCTTTGATTCACAGAAAGAAAGAAGAAAAAAAAATGTAGAAAACACATCAGAAAGTTGCGATGAATCTTCTAATTACAAAGGAAAAGTCCTCATTCCAAATCCCCAATAAAGAGGAGTGTCTCAGGCAAAGCACCCCACAGCTCAATGCCGTAAGATTCCCCAGCTAAAGAGGTGCCTTTCGAGTGTATTTGGAGCTCAGCTGGTGCTTCGCGTGGACGGGAGGCCAGGGAGGATGCGTCCCAGCAGAAGTGCTCACACAGCAAACGTGCGTCCAGTGGACAAAGCTGGCTACAGAAGCCAAGGACGAGGTGTTTGTCCTCCTTCAGGTAAACGGAGCCACACTTCAATGCATTCACAAAATACAGTTGCTAACTTTTTTGCAGGCATTTTGGAAGGTACGAGGGAAAGGCAGGGAAAGTGAAGCACTTCCAAAATAGCTAGGGTAAACCTGGATCACACAAGGAAACAATCACTGGCCCTCTTCTCTTCTTTCAGGCCAAATAGGATGAAAGGCAAAAAATAACCTACCACACCATTTCTGTTATTTTTACTAGGCAGGTTGTTTCCACCCTTTGGGTAGCTGTGGTCGCCAAATCGTTCTCCGTCAGTGATGTTTTGCCAGGGGGAATTTTATGAGGGCAGAAACAGCCCAGGCACGTTGGCTTCTCCACAATCAAAGTGTTTGAAATGCAGGATCTTCTCTGCAGCTCTTGCAGATCTCATGGGAGAAGAACTGGTCTTTTTGTTAATTATGCACTGCACGGATTCCTGTAACCAAGGCAGGTCTAAACTCCTGCCGCAGGACCCGCTCGTTTGGGGAAAAGGCCGAGCCAGCAAGCTTTGCGGAAGCTGGTTATACGGAGCGAGTGCATTTAACGGGCACTAAAATTATCCACGTATTTTGATCTTCTTCAGAGTGAAGCAATGAGTTAAGCATATCTGATGACACTATTTGAGGAACATTAATTTGGAGGGGACTCACAGAGCTCCCCCAGCCACAATGCGCCTGCTTTCCCTTCTGCAGCCCGTACCACCAGACCTTCCACTCCGGGCCCTCCTGCAAGGGACAGGCTATCGGAGCCAGAGCCACTAGTGAGTCCCTGTGGTGACAAGAGGCCCAGTGACACTGCCACGTGCACCCTGCGCCGGCTGCAACAGCCCTGCGCTGCTGCAGCTTGTGAGGGACGCGCCAACGCCGTATCGTGCTCTGCACTGCGAACACTCGACAACCTGTGCCCGTCTCCGCGAGCCTGTTCCTGCACCAGCAGCTGCAGTAGTTGGTGTTGGTCAGGGCGGCAAGGACGCGTGACACGAGCAAGCAGGACCACCCCGCCGGGCTACGGGCGCTCGACCGCGCGGCCCCCGCAACGGAGGCGCTGCTGCCTGCACAGGACTGACCTCAAACCAAGGCCAGAGAGGCAGGGAGGGGATGTTCGGCCTTTATCATCAAAACCAAAAGAAATACCTGCCCAGAGAGGCTCTTGAACAAACAAGGGAGTAGCAATGTGTGGGCTATATTGACAATAAATGGAAAAAAAAAAACCAAACAAACAAAAAAACCAAGTAGTTCTCAAATATGTGCATGAGTTGAAAATAATCATAAAGTTATCTAACAAAGTAGCTGCTAGTAAAGCATTTTTTTAAGAATGGCAACCCTAACTAGAAATGGTATGGCCTATTAAATGCATATTTACATCAACCAAAAATACATGTACTAAGAAAGTCACTGGTAGAAACAGAGGCAGGAAAACATGAAGCAAGCCCTGGAACCCACACCTACTAAAAACAGTGTACAGAGAAGTTCTCCGAGAACGACGTAGGACACAGGACAGTTTCAAAAAGCGTGGGACTTACCCCTGAGGGCTGCTGGTAGTGCCCCAGCTGCTGCAGGCTGTGGGGCAGGGCCGGGCTCTCGCTCAGGGGCGGACTGTAAACCCGTTGAATAGCAGGAGGTATCGCATCGGGCAGAGAGGAGTAGATGACACTTTGCTGGCTGCTTTGGGAGTCTGAATAAACAGTGGACCCCTGACCGCTGTCGAATGTGCTGTCAGCTGAAAGAACAATATTTTTTATTAACAGGTCACCCACTCAAAACGTTTAAGCGATGATTTAGCACCAAGGTCAACACTGGTTTATGTAGTTGGCATTTTACCATCATTCCTATTATATAAATAAATTATACAACACAAATGCTGTTTTCTACAAAAGGCACATACAGCTCTTTCTAAGCCAAAACCCAAGAGTAGTCCCTAAGGGTTTATATGCACAATGATATTTTAAGAACATTAATAATTATTTTAAAGGACATAAGGTTGACATTGAGAATTGCAGAGATGTTACCGATTCTGCAGGATGAAAGGATAGGAAATCCCACTTGTAATGACCAGAGTAGAGCAAGGCATCTTCTAGAGTTAGTTCGTCTGTTGGTGCATTCATTTTAACATCTACTTGACTAGTGGCACTGAAAATTTCTACTTAAAATTACAGAATTCCTTATATGCTTTGCTAGTTCATCACATTCCAATCGTCTTGAGTATACAGCATTATGTTAGCCGAAGAATAATTGACAAAGTAGTTTAACTGGGCTAGGCAGAAACATACAGGGAAGAAACAGAAACGCATTATGGATTTCTTGATGGATTTAAGTTCATTGATGAGCCATACAAGCTAAGAGAGCCCTAAACACATCTGCAAACGCAAGTCCTGCATTGGAAAGCTGCAGGCTTGAGACAGGACCCACTGCAAGCGACTAAACAGCTGTGCCAAAACAGGTCCTATAGAAACTACAGCTAAAATAAACCCTTATTTTGTTATTTGTAAGCTGGAAGTTTGAAGTTACCTGTGCTCAAGGAGATAAAAGAATGAAATAAAACTGCCTTACATAAGCTGCTACCTCAGCGCAGGGCGTTAGAGCCTTGGGAGAGCAGCCGAGAGCTCTGTCAGCAGTTCTCACGCCGAGCGCCTGGCCAGCTCATCCACACAACCGCACAGCTACGGGCGCTGGGCAAGCATGCCACTTCTTGTTGAATGGAAGTAAATATTGTCTCATTGAATATTATAGGTTTTAGAAAGGCTTTTCAAGGCTTTTAAAGCCTGTGAATTATAGGCACACAGTTCTTGTGCATTAGCCATTGCTTTTGGAGAGTTTTTTGAGCTTGTAGGAGAGAATTAAAATTCAGGACCCAAAGGCAATTGCAATGCAGTTAGTTACAAAAAAAATGGCTCAAAATAGAGATGTATTTAAACTATATTTCTTCTTCTGACTTTCTATCTTCTCTATTTTTGTCATCTCCCAAATAAGGCTTTATGCATTTGGGTTTAAAATAACAAATATTTTTGTAATAGCAGAAATGAACTTTCAGAGTATTCATAAACTCATCTCCCAATTATGCTTTGCAAAATCAAACTCACTTCTGTATTTATTCGATTCATTTACATAAAGAGCCAACATGGCCTTTAAGAAGGTACATATTTCTGTGGCATATACGCTTTCATTTTATTATGAACAACTACTCAAAATCTCAAAGCAAGAAAGAGCATGAGTTAATAGCACTACAGCAGCAGCTGTGAGTCAACCTTAGATTTTCATAGAACCTCAAGCATTACACAGGTTATAAACTATTAGTTTATATTTCTTCATGTGACCTCAGCATATTATATGCATTGGTAGAGAAGCGATTTATAGAGTTCTTAGGCTCAACAGCTATAAGCAAATGTTGAAAGACATGACAGTGAATTGCCAAACAATGGCAAGGATTTCTTACAAGCTGAGGAGTAGGAAGGAAACTGGGGGTTGTATATTTAGGAGAATATAAAATTCTGCCAACTCATTAGCAACAGAATCATGGGAAGCAAACGCCGTCTCACTGTATCGCTGGAAGCAAAAAATCATAATCACAGGGTTTCTCAAAGGAATTAGATGGTATGAATTAAGTAGATGTTCTAAAAAAAATGAGATCAATTTAGCTGCAGAAAAAAAAGCTTTGTAAATGCTATAATATTCTGAAAGTTATGCAAATATAGCCATTTATTACATTTTCCAAAGGTCTGCTTTCTTGCAGAGGCATGCTTGAATTTTAGCATTCAAAGTGGCACTCTGCATGGCAATTTAGACAATACCTGCTTTCAGTCTTTAACTGTCCCTTTGCTAAAGGCAATTGCCTACTTAATTTAAATATGCTTAAATGAAAGTCCAGAGGAGAAAATGGAAACATCATACTTTAGAAGAAACTTGTGTTAGAAAAAAAAAATCTAGAGAAGAGCTCTCAGTAAATTTTGAATCTTCCAAAATAAGAAATATCTGGCAGCATTTCCTTGAAGATGTTCAAATTTTACCACACATCAACCCAGGTATGGATTAAAATTTCATTAACATAGTGGAGCTTGACTTGCTAACAAAGGTTGATTGAGGAAATAGAGATGGAGTGCAGTTATTTTAGAAAAATAAAAAGCACTACTACTTCCTGCTCTCCCTTTTTTTGAAGGCCCTGATTCTTGGAACTAAAACCAAGAGGAAGGGGCACAGCACCAGCACCGGCCCTTGGGGACCCCCAAATACAAGTAAAGACCCACAAGGTCTGATGTTCCCAACACATGTGGCCAAAACACAACTGTTATTTCCAGGAAACAGAGAAATCTTGAGGTACATTATGCAACATTCAGAGATTGCTCTCTTCCGCCTTTGATCTTTGCATAACTACACAGAAACAAGCTGGTAAGGGTAACTCTCAAAAATGCAAGAAACTCCAGCACCTTGGTTTAAGCAAGGGCTGCCTTGGCTACACATCTTCACATTGCCAACACCTTTTCAAAGGGTGAATGACAACAAAAATCTGCTGCAGTGATCAGTTTGGTGCTGGTTCTGCAAGTGCTGAAATTATGTCTTACGAAGAAGCTTAGTGGTGATTCCACTGCCTGGCATATAGGAGTGAGATGCAACTAGTGCCTTTTTAAGCATTTATTTTTGTGGTCAGAAATAGGTCTTCATGCTATTCTATTTCTAAATATACTATTATATATGTTGGATTTCTGTATTTACTCATTTTTTACTTCAGTATTATTACTATTTTGAAAGAAGGATCTTTCCATATATACGTACATATAAAAATATATATATAATGTTTTCTTCACACTACTTCTCCACAAATTATGCCATGTCTTTCAGAGACATTGAGTTACGATGCACAAACACGAACAGTCTCTCCCTGCTGAGCCCAGACAATGTTTGATTTCAAGCATTCACCACCGCGCACTAAGCAAACTCGACACTCACATGCAACAGACGTGACGCTGGTGGGCAGGTTTTGCTGGAAAGGGTGCTGATCCGCCTCGGGCTCCTCCGACTCCGACAGGATGTGGTGACCGGTGTGGGAGAGGTACGTGACCTGAACCTGCTGTGTCTGCGGCGCCTTGGATTTCTCCAAACATTCGGAATCTCGACGTTCCTCTGACTGTATCCTAGGCCAAATTCTCTCTCTTCTCCATAGTATTAATGCTACTCTGTCACGTATTGACTTGGCAACTATCTTGAGATCATTTTCATGAAAAAATCCAGAGTCAATCTACAGAGGAGGCACAAACTTAGCAAGATCACGAGTGCAGGGATATGCATGCATGTGTGCATACACACGTATCAGCTGAATCACACCGCACTCAAACCTCTGCCTAACAGATAAAACATCAGTTCGATACAACATGAATTATATGTTTGCTCCTTACAAGGATAGGAATTCAAGACAGGGCTTGATGGATTTTTTTAGGGGAAAAAAAAATCCGTCACTAAACAAGTGACAGTAACAAATAACAATAGTAATTTCTAAGACCTGAATATATAAATTGCTCAATATATGGACCAGTCAATATGCAATGGGAAGAGAATAAGTTAAATTAAAGGGAGGGAGGCCTCCTTTTTTTCTTCACAAAGACTAACAAGGTAATGACTTTTGATGACTATCTTTGTGCAATACGGCAGGAGCGAATCACACTACCCTTAGCCAGACTCTACTGCCTTACCCTTTACAGTACCCACAGCATCCCAAATTGAGCTGCTTGACATCACAAGTAAAACAGGAAGGAAAATATGAACTCATTTAGCACCTGGCGAGACACAGGACGGAATTTTGTCTGGCAGTGACTAACGCGCGAGGAGCCGCTTCTCCGCAGAGCAGGGATCCTGCAAACCTGTCATCTTAGCAAGTTTTTAAACATTCTCATTCCCACATCTCTATTTAGAGAACGGTAAATGTTTAATGAGGACATGCTAGCTCACAGCACCACTGGTTGTGAAACGCCTTCAGGTTGCTACCCCACCAGAACATTTCAGTCCTTTTCTTTCTGATAACATGCACCGTTTGAGCAAGCTTGAATGCCTCATTAGCAAAAACCTATCAATAGTGAGAAATAGGTCCCTCTGCTCAAAAAATGTCCTGCACCATTCCCTCCTGCAGCTTCTAATGTGACACATTTATAAAGCATGTGGTTTTGGCTTCAGAATTCATAATGTCTAGAAAATGTCATTTAGGCATAAATGTTCCCTTCTCTACCCTTAAAGGCTTCAGATTTGAAAGGATTTCATATCAGTCACTTAGATAACTGTTAATGTAATGGGAAAACACAAGTTTCAAAATAATACGGTAAGATGAAGGTATGATAGTACTTTGGGTGCAGTCCTTTTGTGTATATGAGAATTATTTCCCATTAAAAACAAAATATCATAAGAACAGGCCAAGAAAAACTGCAGAACATCAGGAATGCAAACACAGTCATAAACACTGAACTATAAATGTAAAGTATAACAGGAGGTTCTGCAACAATACACTGCCGAAAAAAATACTGGCTCTACAGCAAATCAGTAACTAAAAGACAGAGAAGCCTGAATTTCTCCCATTAAAAAAAAAAAAAAAGTAGCTTGATCAAAACATCCATTTCCAAAGCAGAACAGGGGTGGTGAATACAAGACCAATAAATAGGACCTTTTGAGATGCAGGATACAATCATAGGGGCATTTCTGCAATTACTTTTCAACTTTTGAGAAACAACTTTTTCAATTATTAGTTCATCTATTTACTGCTTTCTTCTCACACCCATGCAAACACCAATACAACCTGCTTTAACTAGATATGTGGAATCTTTCAAATGGAAAAGTACTTCACCAGCCTGCTCCTGCTGTCCTTTGAGATCTAGGTACTAATTTATATATACATACATATGTGTGGTTGGGGTTTTTTTGCCAGGAGAAGGTATTTTACCATTTCTTGTGCAACATCATCAGGAGTTTCCTTCTCCAGATCAAAAGTAAACTCAATGGCTCCATTATCTTTGGGTTTTCCTTTCAGTTTCTTAGGATCTTCTACCCAGAGTCTTAAGGCAATAGAGGATTTCCTACCATGGTCTTCTTCTGCAAGTTCCACTCTTACCCCAGTATCTTCAGCAAAAAAGGCATGGCTTAATAAATCTTTAATTTCATATCTGCAATAGATATGCAGAATATTTAAACACCACAAGGCTCAAGCATTTTCAAATAAGTTTGTAACAAGAAATTGTCATAAAGAAAAAAAAAATAAATGCAGCACATCTGGTGTTCATCTACAAAACTTCAGCAATATTCCTACATCATTAGCACGTACAGAAACAAAGATTAATGCTTTGTTCAACTTATCTCAAGTATCTGATCTTAAGGAGTACTAAAAATATGATTCCCTTCAAGGTAGCCTGTTGAGGACCCCAAGAAGATTATTTGTGAAAGTTGCGTAAGAATATTAAGTTTTAAAGCCAACAATAGAAACAAGGCATAATTTCTCTCAAAATATATATGCTAATTATCAATGCAATATGCCATGAAGGCATGCAGTGAATCCCCTGCCCTGTGAAACATCTACGTGAGATGAACATCTCACCAATGGCCAGTTGCACCACAAGCTGTGCTCTAAAAGCAGGACCTCTCGAGTGAGATGTTACAGACTGGTACCCTGCAGTGCGCTCTCAGACCCACACTGATGCCTTCCGACCTTACTCTTTGCAGTCGAGACACAGACAATTGTGTTTGTTCTACTGTCTTGATATTTTACATCAAGAAAGTAAGCAATCATTTACATTCATACTTTTAGATGATGGATGAAGTTAATACATTTCACCTATTCTGCAGGTAAAGTTTATTTTCTCCCAAACAGAGAAGATCCAGATGCAAGAATGGAAACTCACAGTTTCAAAATTTCTGTATAAAGATTATTTCACAGAAAACAAGATTGCTTGAAACAAACCTTTCTTCTTTATTTTTGCAAATGCATTCTCCAATTATCTCCTTAATTTCAGGATCAGTAACTTTCTCAAAGCTTGCTGGCTTTATACCCTAGAAGAGTAGAGAAAAATAACTTAGTTTGAAAGCAAATCATATTATGTTTCTTAAAGATTATTCTACTACATTTTACAGAAAATTAAACCCTTGGAACAAACAATACTTTGAAGTTGATAGTCAACTTAAAGCTGAATTGAGGGTTTAAGGTGATTACATTTCTAAGTATCTTTATACTTTGAAATAAGTGCATTAGTTGGTAGATTCAACTCAGCAATACACCACGCAAACCTGCCTCCTCTTCGGTGCCAGTGTCAAGCCTTACCTTCATACCCTGCGGACTCTGATGGCGGTATTTAAGAAGTAGACACACTTACATTCTCAAAATGATAAATTTTTTGGAAAGCATTGCTTTTTATGTTTCTTGCACTAATTCTCAAAATGTTAAATGAATAAAGAAAATCCACATGTATTCCTCAAACAGCCAGCTTCAGGAAAGAGTCAAAAATACTTTGGAAGACCAGACCAATGCAATATTCTACACTACTGTTCTCCACAGCTATTTTGCTTTCCTATGTTCCCCAGCACTGCCCCCTCAAAAAACATAGAACTTCTAGTTTTTTTTTATTAAAATTCTGTTGCCACTTTGGCATTACATTTAGACTTTACACTTGACTCCTTCCTTGCTTCATCTCAGACTAACCACTTCACTTTTGCCTTCAAACTCAAAAGAGTAAAATATGTGAATTAATAAATTTGGGGGGAGGGAGGGGAAAAAAATCCCAGAACAGTCACACAGAGAGTCAGTTTCTTGATTCTGTCTAGGCAGAAAGTTGGCAAGATCAAAGAAAAATATTGTACAGGGAACCAAACAGAATCCATAGGTACATGCAACGAGCTGACTGTGGCTGAAGACTTGATTAAGCAAACCTAAATCTTGATTATGAGATAAGGGGTTTTTTTTAATATATATTAGAAAAATGTGTTAAAGTGATAGCTATTATCTGGTCTATCAACACTCATACTAATTAAAAACAAACAAAAAAACCCCACACAAATCTTTTTAAGACTCTTAAATGAGCTCTGATAACTTACCTTTAGAAGTCAATATGAAATGGCTAAAAAAACCCATCAACCTTGAGCAGTTTCTCTTCCCTCATACTCCAAACCAACTGGCTGCCCAAAAGCTGCTCTGTCCCCGCTGCCGTGACGGGAGCTGCATCCTGCCTGCAAGCCAACTGCCTGCAGCTGCTGCCTCCCTTCAAAAGGGCCACCAAATCCCACCAGAGGACCATGGGGGAAACGAGACTGCTCATTGTGAAAACAAAGCTCTGCTCACCAGAACTGCGCACGCTGCCTCAGTGCCTGGCTTGGGCATCGAAAGTGGTAACTTACACCAAATATTTGGGTCTTCAGATAGCCTCCTGCAGGTTTAGCTACACGGTCTATCTTGTTCCCAGCAGTCTAAAGAAATCTTTGTTAATTCACAATGTAAAGCAGTAAGACAGATCTCTGTACATTCTGCAGGCACTCTAGTTTCCTATGGGAAACCATGGATTTCCAACTTAATGACACCTATTAGGAAGAATGAGTAATAAAGACCAAAAGCTGCTCTAGCTCAATGTTTACAGAAAAGTATCACAAAAATGTGCGTAAGTTTCAATAACAACTGCAAAAAAAAGAATACATTTAACACAGCAGTAAAGGCTACTCTCACCATATTTATCAAAGAGCTCTCTACTACCAGACAATATTTCCTAAGGTGAATGTATTGTTTGCATACGTAGCACCCAAAGTGCCAGATGGTTTTTATATATGCCAGTTGTTTCATGGGTATTTTGACACAAGCTAAATATATGAGAGGCACAAATAGTATATGTACAATATATCACAGTATCTCTCGATTTAATTTTCTTTTCCAGAATTCACATGGATTCATCATTTAGATGGCTTGCGCAATTGGAATGGAGCAGGTCAGGACACGCTGAGCATCTAGAAAGCAGCTTTGAAAGGCTGAAACCTTGCTTTGAAAGGTTTCATTTGACACGTCCCTGATGGCTGACCCTGATTTTTAACCTTATATATTGCGGCCATAATAGTGACTCCTACGAATGCCATGGCCGTTTCCACATCCTTTGAAGGAGCACTGATTCTCCTCAAAACATCTATTGTAATAAGGGCAATCCAAGCACCTAAATGATGAATACATGACTGGAATAAACAAGGACAGAACATGCACAGCACAGTACTAGACGGAGCTCTTTTCCAAAGCATTTCCCTCAGGGTGCAGATGCTACAACGTGCTTTGGCTCCTTCGTTCTCTTTAGCATCTCCAAGGCTGCTCGTTGTCCTGCCGCATCCCCTCCCAGCGCGCAGTGCGCGGTGCTTCCAAGCCTGACTCCTGTCAACGGCAGGGACTTCTCCAAAACACAGGTTTCTAGCCGAAATCAAAGGCTCCATCTCATTCATTCACACAAAAGCCATCTGTCTTTCTGAGCATTCCCAAGGAAACGCTGGAGTGCATGGGCTGCAGCATCCTTTTCATGCACAGCAGCTCACTGCACAGGCAGCTCCAATGGAACCGAGCACAACAACCCACGAAGGAGCGTAGGGAGCCCCACAGGCTGCACATGGGTATTCTCACACCTATTCTTTAAATGCTAGACCCTAAGCCTGGCAGCAAAACAAGAGAGAAAACAGCAAACAATCTTCAAAAATCTTTCTCCCCCAATAAGCATTATTTACTTGGAATCCCCCGCACCAGAACTATTCGTGAATAAAATGAGAAGCAACCAAATAGTCTCCACAGCTTCTTTTCAAAGTGCTTAGATTTGAAAGGTGAGTCCAGTCCAGCACAAGATAGCTGAGTCTACAGTGAGGCACCTATAGGACATCAAAGCTTCACCTCCACAAACGCATAAAGTTTGTTTTCAGAGCTCTAACATGAGCTGCTTGTGATTTTAATGCAGGCAGAGCACGCTGCAAACTCTAACACACGAGGCCTGCGTGGAACCACCGGCTCCTTCCACGTGGACCCTCCTCCAAACGGGTAGTGCCTACAAAGGGCGGCTGGACTCTTCTTCCAAAGGAGCTGAAACCAGTTTCAGTTTCCAAGACTGAAATTCCACCACACTAAAAAGTTTCTGAAGTCAACAGAGTCAAGGTAAAGTTCTCCATTCTGCCAGTACTTTATTCTATAGCATTTAGCAGCAAGACCATGATATGCAATTACAATTTCATCACTTTCTCTGCAAAATGGTGCCAATCTATGCAGATTATCTGCAGATCTGCAGAAGTATCTGAAATACATGGAAAATCAGTGTTATGCCTACTGCTACAATGCCACAGCGATGGACTTTATTCAATTTGTATAAAGAAATTTCTATGTTATCTAGACCAAAATATCTATTTTACTAGGTATTTTATCTGCGGTAAAATACTCTTTTTACCATAGAGAATCGATTCAGCACATTCACAAAACTAATATACAAAATGGAACACAATAAATGCGATAGTTGTTTTAAAACTATACATTTATTTTGCTAAACCCACTGAGGTTTGTGCATTCACTGAATCCACAGTGTATAGAGTTGGTCTGCTATGAATTCTCCAGCACCTCAGTAAGAAAACATTGGACTGGAGCTGCATGGGAAGGTCACAGACTCTGATGTTTCATCACTAAATACGCCTATTGTCTACATCAAAATTATTTGGCAGAATGATTAAACACAAAAAAAAGATCTGACTAAGAAAAACCACCAAGTAACGCATGAAAAATGAGATTATAGCGTCGGAATGAAGATCACTGTAAATATGCTGATCAGGAAATCACTTTAAAGCTAACTTCAATAAATGTGGTTTTGACCTGTTGCTTGAAAAAAATATTTTCTATTTTTCTATTGTATATTTTAATCATGCCTGACTAAAATCCAAGAGCCTACTGGTTTTATCATCTTTCACCCTTCATTTAAATTGCAGCACATGCAATAGGCCCCAGCAAAGAACTTAAAAGCATCACTTTCTTTCTCATTACAGACTCAATCACATCCACGTTTCAGTTCCTTCAACTGCTCTGTAGAGTATGACAAAAAGCACAAAGTCATTAGGAGGGGCCAAGAAGAGGGCGATAAATGAAAGTCTCCAGAAAGCTCCGTTCAGATGCTAGGGCTGAAAGGGCAGAGAGAAAGCGTGCAAGTCCTAACAAGCATGTCTAATCTGCCAGAGAAATGAGCCTGTTGGAGCATTTGGGAAACAGCTCAGGAAGCAACGATGATTGCCTTATTAGCTCGGACTATTATGTGCAGAGAGTTACATGTGCATAAAGGCAACACTGGGAGATTAAGGCAGCAATGACAGTCTGCCATGAGAACATGCTCTGACAGAATAAAAGGTCACAATGCAAGTGTAATAAACTATAAGTTTAATAAACTATAGACATACATAATGCAAAACATTTTAAAATAAAGTAATGATGTTTCAGATAAGTAATGCATCCATTCCACATAGCGGTATCTGTCACCAGTGCATGGGACTTTAAAAGACAAGACTTCAGATGCATCTTATGTCTTATTAGCAGATGAGCTTGGCAGGGTGTCAGGACAAGGGGTAAAAAGGTTTGAAAAATATCACACTGGCAGCATTAAATAATCTGCTGTGACTGCATGGGATGAGCGCCCCAGGGAAACCCAAAGTTGGGTTAGAGTCAGCCTGAAGATTAAGGCAGCTACTGACCTTCACAAGCAAGCAGCTACTTTCTGGATTCAAGCAGGAGCAAGCAATGCCAACCTCTCAGGTGCTGCTAGCAGCTCCGGTGGTTGCTGCCATGGTAATGGGCCAAGGGCAGGATTGTATTTTATATTTAAAAAATATAAAGTATTTTCTATAAGTGTAATATTTATTATTTATATTATTTAAATATAAAGGTATTTTATATTTAAAAAATAAAAGCATAGGGCAACTAGACACAGGGCTAAGACTTTTAAGTGGCATTCACCCTCATTTTAAAATACTAGCAATAAATAGTACCACATTCCTAGTGCAATGTTTTTTTCTCCAAAAAAGTTCCATGAAAAATTAAGTACATTTCTTTCTCACCAAGAAGCTGATACACAGTACAGCACCACTGATCCCATTGATCTGTGGTTTTTGCTTTAGTGAGGCCCCCAAACCTCACCTATCTCTGGGAATAAAACTTGGTACCATTCAGCCTCCTAGCTTACGCCTGGGCTTTATTTCTGTGCTGAATTTCAGCCCAGTGCATCAAGCCCCGCATACTCACGCGGAGCCCAGCGGCGTCCCCGGCCGTCGCCAGCTCGTCGGCGGACACGGCTTCTCCAGGGAAGCCCAGGGAGATTCGCCCGGGGAGCAAGGACCTTCTCCAGGCTGCCAGCTCCGCGGGCACCCTGGCCAGCGAGGGCCACCCCCTGCTCCTCCTCCGGCTCTGGCAGCTCCTGACGGCCACTGGGATTCTCCCTCTGCACACAGAGCTGCTTAACCCTTTCCTTGTAATGACAGGAATGCCAATTTTGCCATCTCAGGAAGCCTGGAACCGTTTCCTGCCGCTGCAACAAGGTTGTAGGAGTGAGCGGTTCATGCACCCTCCATGCACACACATACCAGAGCGGTAGGGACCTCTCTTCCAAAGACACCCCGCAATAAAGTCACCTTTTAGTGGTCTTCACTTTCACGAGAATCATTGCTTCCAAATTCTCTCAAGTTGTTAGTTTAAGATCACTTTTTAAAAGTTGTAATAAATTACCATATAACCCTTGGCTTTCTAAAGGTTACTGCCACAGAATACAACTTGGCTCAGACTTTCAGTGCTTAAAAACAACTACTAATTGAAATGTAAAATCTAATTAGGGATTCTCTGATTAATCGTTACTTTTTGCCATCTTAGATACCGTTTTGACAAATGAGGCATAGGAGTGTCACGAAGTCTCAATTACGAGCGCTCCATATGGCTAAGGGCTGCGCACGCTCTCAACTGTTGCAAGGATGCGGAGCACTGCAACATGTAAGACAGCATTTATGACTCTAAATATATTCACACAGTCTCACAGGTCGCCTTAACGTTAGCTAACCATGATGGCAGCTCCCCAAACAAAATAGGCTTATGACTCACACAAACTTGTACCCAACGCATCAGCTAAAACCTATCAACCCTGTTCATAACCAAGTACCTAAATTAGCAGGCCAAAGCGGTACCCAGGATCATATTCATTGCATGTGTGCCCAGCCCCTGGCACCAGAACAGTCACCTAGTCTGAAGCTTTAGAGTGTAGAGAGATCTCTCCAAAGCTAGCGACAAAGACGCTATTTAGAATAGGTACTAAGTACTATGCACCTGAAAGAAGTCAATGAGCCAGCGTGCCAAAGGGAGGAAACTTCTCCTTGCAGGGAGGGCACAAGCCAAGCAGCAGTGCAAAACCACCAAGAAACCACAACATCAACCTCAAGAAGTTCCCCTCAAAGGATCTGGGCAAGTAGCTTCGCTGAGCTACCCTGTGCACTTGTCTTCTTTGAAAAGCTGCAGCAGGAGTTTGCAGTAAGGCCGTGGTGCAGGGCAGAACCAGCAGTCAGAAGGCTTGGTGACCCATTTCAGCACACACGTCCTTCCTCCCAGGACCATGTCGAGCTGCTCCAGCTACTCGAGCATCATCTAGTAACAAAGGCAGCTGGGCTGCTGAGGAGCTTCCTCTGCCTTTTTCTTATTTCTGGACAGCTGCAGGTTGGAAGCAGCACTGTAAGAAGGGTTAAGCTACCTAAAACCAGGATTACAGTCTAGAGAGGGGAGATTCAGCTTTGCCAAGCTACAAATAGCAGCTTGCAAAAAGTGAGATCAAGCTGCATCCCTGTTCAGATGTGTTCTCCTATGCTGAGTGAGTCTTTCCATATCGCTTATTGCCAGTGGGAAATCCTCCCATTTCTCATGATTTAGAATTTAGCTTTGAAAAGAGGTTTCAGAATCGCTTGCATCATCCCTCCCCATCGGGCCTCCATCTCCACACCTGGCTAGCACTGGGAGCTACAACAAGAGCACCAACTTCCTTGCATCCTGTATTCAGTAATGGAAAAAAGAAATTGGACAATATAAAATGCACCTAGAAAAATTAAAACACCTATAAACCTCTATCTGATGGAGGCATCTCTCTGGAAAAAAAAATACTGTAGTCTTCGTTTCACTTAACCACATAGAGTAGAACATGGCCACAGCTGCCAAAGCACTTGGCAAGCTGCTTTTCTCTGCAGTCAGCAGTTCTTCCACTGATTTGCAGTCTGATAGCATCTTACAGACTCGGGAGGGTTTTTTTCCAGGAGTCTCCAGAACAGCTCATAGACGAATACATTTATCATATGGGGAAGAGAGGGTGTTTTGGTGCTTTGGGTGGGGTAGGGAGTATTTTACTTGGTGTAGAGATTATTTTAGATTGCCTTTTTCTCCAGCCTAACCTCCCTTCTAAAAACGCAGCAAAATACATTTCCATGGTTTCTGTCTAAATAAAGACAAAAAGCTCTTCTGTCTCACTCCAAATTAAACACTAGTATCTTTTCTTTATCTTCAGATAACTTGCCACACATACATACTGCAAAGCACAGTACTGGAAATCTGAAACAAGCACCATGTAAAAGAGTAGGCTGCAAAATAAAAGTTAGTCATCTGACCTTGTGGGCTACCTGGTTAATTCTGAATAGTCCACATTCAGAAGGCAAGACAAGGATAGAAATCTTCCCTGATTATTTTCCCCCACCGTTACCTACTTTTTGCTGATGGAGCTAAAAATCTGCAGGAAGATTACCAAAAATACTTTATGCAGCTGCGGTACAGTCAAATGAAATCTGACTGCAGAATCGTAAACTTCCCAAACCAACCTGCAAAGGTTTTTCACAATCCAGAGCAAAGACATCACTGTTTCTGCCCTACCCTAGAGTTTTCTAGCACACACATGGCACTCTTAACGTGACAGCAAAATATATATGTATATATACATATACATATATATATATATATTTTTTTAGACCTTTGGATGACAAAAACCCAAATTAAAGATGCAACTGAAAATTACGTGAGTTTACTTACACAGGTTACTTTCCGGTAAATTTGAGCAGCATTCTGGCATTCTGAATAAGGGTATTCTGAGGTAGCCATTTCCAACATGCACATCCCAAAAGCATACACGTCCACGGATTCATCATAGTGTTCCTCATACATCTCCGGGGCCATAAACTCTGGAGTACCTACACATGCACACACAAAAAGAACAAATTCTTTGTAAGTTTTAAATGGCTTTACCTACAAAAGTGGGCCTATTACAGCAGCATTAGGATGTGTGTGAGATTATTTCAAAACAGGAAAGTAATTAGAATAATTCTATGTAATCAGAATAATGCTCAGGCATCCTCCAGAGAAGAAACCCAAAGTCAACCCACACTTGCACATCTATATCTTGTTAGTAACAAGACAGGGGAAAAAAAACACGTATAAAGGTTCCCAAAATGAACAGTCTGAAATGAAATACAGTACAATGCCTGAAAATACACTGTGAGTCCCAAAACTGTTCCTTGCTGTGGATGGCAAGGGATGTGGATAGGTCTTGTGGGTGAAAAGGACAGAAGAAATGAGAAGCATTTGCCTCATTTTAGTCAAAGTTAATCTGCACTTTTTTTTTCCACCAGAGACGAGTAGCAAGGGCCCAGCAGACAGACGCACTGACAGCAACGCTGTCACAGACTCAGCTACGAAGTCACGCGCTCCAGCACTAAACAAGCTTCTGTCACTGGATTAGTGGGACAAATCAGCAAGCCGACTTCCAGAACAAGGTCTCATTCCACAGGCTCGGGGTGCCAGAAACGCGATACAACCAGATGAACGCGGAGTGAAGCACCGTGTTTACAGCTTACAGCAAGCAGCAGCTTTATGGCAAGGGGCTACTTACAACACCTGCAAATGCTCCCTTTCACACAGGGCAGCAAGAAAAAGAAGAAGTTTCATGGCATGAAGAGCTGCAGAAGAGAGTGCCTATATGGTGCACAGACTGGAAAGTTCAGTCATAGGAGCTGCTCAGCCTTTGCCAGAGAAATCCAAATTCTGCATCCAAATTTCCCTTTCCAGACCCTTTTGTCAGCTTAGCAAGGCCATTAATAACCTACTTGTTGTGCCATCCTTAGTAGCAGCAAAGGCACGACTCTATTTAAAATAATGTACACCAGCAAAATAGGTTTTGTCCTTATATACATATATATGTATTTGGGAACCTGATGTAAGCTTTGTTATGAGACTATGAGCTACACCTCTCAAAAGGAGGGTTTGTCAGCAAAAAATCTGCTGTTACACATTTTCTAATGCAGTATTGGCCTAGCTCATACACTAAACCCTCAGTTAAAATTCTTGCGACATTCGCTAAGCTTTGCAGCGCTCTCCCCTCCTCTACGTTCCCTCCCTCTTTCAGCCCTCATAAGCCATCCGGAGCCAGGGCAGAAGACACCAGCAGCAGCTCCAGACTTGAGGATCTGCTCCCCGGCTTTGCCAGCTGCCCCGAGGTCTATGGCTGCTGTCAGCAAGGGCTAACGCTCGGAGCTGGGAAGCTCCTCAGCCCTGCTGCGCTGCTCCAGGGCAGACAGGGATCTCACGAACCATGCAGCACTCAAAACACGTTTGCTACTAATCTGAAAGAGCAACAGTGATTCTCCAAGAAGCAAATTAGATTCTTGTCACCATTCCAAAATACCCCAAAAATCACATTTTCTACCCATTCCTGCAGGTAGGAAGGATTACATACATAGAAGTACTCTTAACTAAATGGACCACATAGATGTAAAGCTGTTTAGCAGCTATTCATCTCCTCCTGCCAAGGGAATTTTGCACTGCCTTGGTTTCCCAAGCAGACGCGCTGCAAGGTCAAGCGAGTATCAGAGCTGGCACGATCACAACAAGGGAAAAACTGGGCCGCTGCCACACTGACTTCACTCAGCTAGAATCGATAGAGAATTACAGCTACTGATCTCCTCTAAGGCCACCCCGGTGGCGGCGGCGGCGGCTGCTGCGGCAGGATAAGGTGGCCCCGCGGCGCGAGGCCGGCTCACGCGGTGCGCGAGGCCCCGGCGCAGCCTCCGCGCTTGTCCGTCGCGCTCCTCGCGGCACCACGCACCGCGGCTGCTCAGAACGCAGCTTCTCCCACTGCAGCACGGGCAGTGCTGGGGCCCCGGCAGCTCCATCCCCCTGGTTCTTTCCTCGGAGCAGCAGTATCCAGAAAAACACAGCACATTGAAAAAATAAGTTCAGCTAGATTGTCAAAACGAATACAGACGGCTTGCCAGCAACCTCCAGCACTTTCCATTATTGGATTTCTTTTAGGCACAGTCTAAGCATGCTTTGACAGCTCTGTGCTAACAATTAATTTTACAGAAATTCATGTTGCTGTTACAGACATGATTCCCGGTCTGTGGACGATTGTTACACTGCAAAAAGACATAAGGGGAAAGCACAGACCCACAACAGAACAACACGGTCATCAGCAGGTAAAGCAGGAGACTTAGCCAAGATAAACCAATGTGACTTTGTGGGCATCAACAATGTCAAGCAGGGGTAGCCCTAGATTTCAGCCACAGTTTGACTTCAAGGATATCAGGCTCCCCATGTATAAACGCTAGTACTTTTGTATAAATAAAATTAGTAAAAATACAATTCATGAGAATTTGAGATGCAACAATAATTACTGAAGTGACTACTTTTTGAATTTTTTTTTTTTTTATAATTAGGCAATTCTGGTTATCGCTGTGAGATTGCTAAATTAGACTATTACAACCCTGAAAGTTGCTCTTATTATACAACTTCCATTTAGAAAGTAAGCTGAAGGATGCCTATGCCCATGACAATTTCGTTCACTTTCAGCATCCTGAAATGTCTCAGGCATTTACAGCTTCTTAGAAAGATCACTCATTGATCAAGGGAGATTTGCTAAGGAAGCATGGAGGAAAAAGTACTATATGCTGAGAATTCCGGAGAAGGAGATCACCCATGCTGTCACCACAGATAAAGGGTTAAACACTAGCACTTGCAAGGAATCATCATCCTTCAGGAATCACTCGGAAAACATCCTTTGATTCAACCAAATCTCTGCAGGGCACAACTCGCAGAACAGGTTGCCCTTCCCTTTAGCAAAAGTCCCTGTCCCTACTCCAGCATAACGGGAAATGGGAAGACTTCCTCTTCCCTGGGGCTTTCCTGACCCTTCCCTGGCATCCCCAGGGTAGTAGGAGAGCTCTGCCCTCTTCTCCCCTGGGCTCAGGAATGGCACAAGTTGCTGAGAACCATTGCAGAGGAGCATCTCTGAGAGCACAGTAATATCTTAATAAGAAACCACTTTTTCCTTCCAACAGGAAAGGAAGGAGAGGAGTAGGGCATGGTAACATTTCCTGGGGAGGTTTTTCAGACTGAGATTTTTACAAAAGCATAAAGGACCTGTCACAAAACCACTTTAATCCGTAACCCACCTGAAAGTGAAATAAGACTAATGCAAGGTGTGAAAGAAAAGCAAATGAACAAGACGACCGCCCTGCCAGGAGGGAGCCCAGGAGAAGCGAGTGGTTACCTATTACACTTTTGGCAAATGAAGCTCTCTTGAGGGTTGCCAGGCCTAAGTCTCCTATTTTCACAGATCCAGTTGGTCCAGTAATAAAAATATTGTCACATTTTAAGTCTCTGTGAATTATTGGTGGAGTTCTTGTGTGCAAGAAAAGAAGACCCTTCAGGATTTGCCGGCACCAACTACGCAGGACTTTCGGTTTCATCACTTTGAATCTCTTCAGATACCTACGATGCAAAAAATACAGACATGGATATAAGGAAAACCAAACTGGTAAAGATCCTAGAGGTTGGAACTTCAATTTGAATAAAAAGCCCTCCTTAGATACTGTAATAGCCGTTCAGAAGCATCAACAAATAGATCTTTCTAAAGAAGGAATTAATACATTCATTTTTAAGGAAATAATAAACATTTTGGTGCAAGTCTAATATTCAAGCTACTCACTTTATGCAGAGAAAACAACTAGAATGCTCTTCACATATTCAGATCAGAGCAATACGGAAACTTCTGGTTAATTTTAACCAGAAGATTTTGACCTCTGTATCATGCACCTGCAGTATTTCCCTTTATCTTAAACAATGATGAGGAGGGTACACGGTAGAAAAATAAAAGGTAAAACCTGCTACTGTACTTGTAGAGCAGAACATCGGATATATGCAGCGATGAGTGTTGCTGAAAATCTGTTCCAGAATTCATGCCAACTGCTTTATATCAACCTTAACAAGATTGTCAGTACCAAAAGCTATTAATTAATATTGTTTAGCAGATAACCTAGAGCACTTTCTGCTTTGAAAGGAGATTCCCCCATTCAAGTGTTATCCTGTCTGAACTTTGTTACAAAACATGCAAATACAAGCACGAAATCGATCACAAAAGTATATCCTGACAAATCAGCCCATCGCATGCAGAGAGAACTGCTTCCAGTTACATAACTGCAACAGATCAGGGAAGGGAGATGGAGGCCGAAATCCTTCCTGTCAAACCCATGAAGCTCAAATGCAGGGACAAGTGACAGACACCAGAGAACAGTTCCATTTCTTTCTTTTATCTTGAGATGCCTTTTTCAGAATATGAAAGTAGGATTTTTCTAAAAATTTCCATAGCTATTCTTAGACTCCTCACCAGGAGCACAGTACTTACGTCTTCAGTGTTCCAGAGGTCATCAACTCAGTAACCAGCACGATGCATCTTTTTCCTTTTACACAGGATTCCCAGAAGTCATAAAATCTTACAATATTTGGATGCTGTAGACCTTTCAACATTTCTGCTTCCTCTTTAAATCTCTGTCTCTCTACTTTTGTTAATTTTCTGTCCTGTAATCCAAAAAAAGATATTATTAGTACTGGTTTGACGAAAATAAAATAAAGACACTGTAACTTTATTGCTTTGTTTGGCAGAATTCTAGATTTATGATGGCATCGGAAGCGCCTATGAAATATCGTGTATAAGTGATGAGCAGAGCGTATGAGCAAGGCACTAGCCTCAAGGCAGTGTCAAGAAGGCCAAGACTTGCCTCCAAACCAGAGACCATGTGGGCTATGCTACGTGACAGTGTTACTATTCCCAGCAGCAGGACCATATCAGCATCGACGCACACAGCTTTTTGCTCCTTGTTTTGGTTTGGGAGGATCATACACGAGGATCACAGACGCAGGCACACAGGGCAGTCACAGCTTTGACGCCTGCACGTGTGAATTACAGGGCAGCAGACCCACGGCGAGTTCCCCGGGGTGACTGCATTGGGCTGCTCAGCCTCTGCCATTCCACAGGCAAAAACATACAACAGCACCTCAAAAATGAGCATGACAATTTTTCTATTCATCTACAGTTCTGCTTAATTTTATAGATGTTTACTTAAAACTGATTAAGGATTTAAAATCATCCTTCAGCCTTTTCTTCAGGCTGCACATTGGCAGCGTGGGAATATTTATTATTTTAGATTAGAAATGGGAGAAATGTCACATTCCACCAGTCTGGTTTTCCTAGAGAAACTTGGGAACATCTACTGTAAACTCCAAGCTGTAAATGAAACAATAAGAAGTGTTTAAGAGCTAAACAAGGCTTCTTTTCTTCAAGAGCTCCTCATGCCAGCCCCAAGCCCAGCCAAGTGGGACGTGATGTCCTCGCTGGACAAGGAGCCATGGCGTTTAGCAGAAGCCTCCTTAGCTACCTGCAGCTAATTAACACCCAAATCTTTACAAGAAAACAGCAGCAAAAACTCAGGCTTTCATATCCTCATCCTTATGCTACATAAAAGAACAAAAGGGCACGTGCCAAAGCACTAGGAGAGCCACCAAAGGCCACAGTCTAGTTCATCTCCCGTGGACAGTTATTGGGGCTGGGAGCACTTCAGTCCACTGTCCTAGAAATGAAGCCTCTTGGTTCTTTAAAAGGCACAATTGTGTAACTGTTCTTGCTCACAGAAAGGAAAGCTCACAAATCACTAAAATTAATTAGCTCGTTTTTTAACCTCAGACATCTTCCTTTTCTCAGCTAACGTAGGTATGTTTATAACAGCATCTACTTAGTGAATTAAATTGGCACTCAGCTTATTTTTAACTGAGATTCAGGGGGATAAGGGCACTGCCATTTTGGAACTGCCTGCCCTCATCCGTACTTGCAGAGAGCTCGATACAGAAATGAGGGTTCACACAGCTGGAAACAAGTCAGGTTGGCACGGGGATCTTCCAAGGGGAAGATCTGGGCTGCAGCAATCACATCGTAGCTCTTCTTGGAGGATAAAGCCCCTCATTTTCAGCGGTGCGAGGGGGACTCTCCCGCTTCGCGGGGCGGCTGCGCACGGCGGGGTTTGCAGAGCACGAGGACAGCGCGCGGCCGGGCGGCCCCGCGCGCAGCGACGCTCCGCACCGCAGCGGAGCTGCCATTGCCGCCCCTCCGCACCGACCACCCTTCTTGCAAAGTAGGGAAAAAAAGGGCTGTGTAATGAGCTGGTGCAGAAGAGCCTGACGACTGCTTCCAAATTCATCAGTTCTTCCCCTACTGCCAAGTCTCCTCTTAATTTAAACCTCGTAGAATAAATTAGACACATTCCTATTACGGAGGAAAAGGAGCAATTTCTTGTGAGAGATAGGGAGAGCAGTGAGGGTTAGCAGAGAGAGGAAAAGAAAGGAACAGACCGAGGTGTTCTCTTTTTCAAAGAAGAAAAAAATAACTTTTATTAAAAAACCTACTGTACCCCTTGACTCTTGTACCCAGATTTCTGAGTATTGTGAGAAATTTTCCCCTGCTAATTTGTGGGTAACTTGAAATACCATGTGGACATTGGAGACCATCACATTTGGTACCCCTGGCTGCACGTGACAAGCACCAGACCGCCTGGACCGACGACCCCAGTCACAGGATCACAGAACAGCTGAGGTTGGCAGGGACCTCTGCACAAGATCCAGTCCAGCCCCTGCTCCACAGGGTGACCTACAGCACGGTGCACAGGGCCGTGTCCAGGCAGCCCGGGGGTATCTCCAAGGAAGGAGACCCCACAGCCTGCTTGGGTTGAGCTTTCTCCCGCTCTGTGACAATGCCAACACTTCTGCCAACTGCATGACTCGACGTTTATTCCAGACCCCAAAAACCTTCACAGACATTATTCCCTACCATACAATCCACAGCAGGCAAAAAAAAAAAAAAAAAAAAAAAAAAAAGCAAGCTCCATGCTTGGGATAAGCACAGGTATGGATCTAAGCTTTGGACAACTACCATCAGACAACAAGACAACAAAACCAAGACAAGGATTCTTTGGAACTGTAATGTCAAAAAAAGCTAATCCATTTAAACTGGATTTAAGGTGTCACTTGCATAACCCCAACTCAGATGAAGTTTGAGAAAGCCTGGACTTGGGCAGCGAGTCACAGGCCCAGGTGTGACCTTGTGCGGGTCACGAGCGCCACACAGCCCAAGGAGGCACCCGGGGATGCTGCGCTGCTCTGCTCATCTGCGGCACGTGGGAGGTGACACTGGGGACACACCGGGGGACAAACAAGCCCAGCGTACTCCCAGTGCTCTAATATCACTCCTCCTATTCCGACATTTCCCCGAGACACAAGACGTAAAAGGAAAAGCTGAACGTTCCCAGCACGGTCAGACTGATACCAGCCCTAGTTTGCAGTTTGGGGAACACATCCTCTCCTTATAAGGTCCCTGCACCACTCGGCTCCATCCCGCTTTGCTGGGCACAGTCCTGGCACTGGGGTGATGCTGTAATTCCACTTGAAACATACGAAAGCTTCTCAAACCTACTAAATAGCATCAAGGTTTCTAAAATAAACTTCAACCTTCAAAGGTTCAGAGCAATCACACTGAGCGGGTTCAACTTCTCGAGATTAACTGAATTTAAACAGAACCAAGCAAGAAGCAAGACAGCTGCTTAGGCATTACCATTAGGGAGGAATCTATAAACGTATCTTGTTTCTCCACCTGCATAAGCTGCAGAGAATGCCCTAGAGAGATTTTTTCCCCGCCTCTGCCCGAAGAGGTGATCGGCTCAGAAGGACCCGGCGCAGACGCTCTGTGCCCGCGGCGGCAGCGGCGCGGCGGCAGCGCAGCGAGCTGCCGCTTTCCCACGCTCGCCCGGTACGCCGGGCTTGTGCACGTACTCCTGAGCTTGCGCTTCGTACGGCCCTGCTATCCTGCTGTAACGGCACAGCTGGAAACACACCCCGCAGCACAGCAAGTACCGAAATAGCGCACTTTACCAAACACCAAATCAAACTCACTCCTTTCAGCAGATGCTTCCACGCAGCGGGGTGGTTTGAGCACCTCTCAAGCACAGCCACGTGGCCAGGTGCCTTGGCCTGCGCTCAGAAATTACCTATTTATTATTGCAGCTACGTGGGGTGGCTGTGGTTGGGTGTTTACCCAGTGCAGGTCTGAGTTGTACCCCTGCTTGCGCACGCACTGCCCAGCTTCTCCTACCCGACCGTCTGTAGAAATAACCAAGCACTTGGGCATCTCCTTCACTGTGAAAGGCCGCCTGCAACGGGACAGGAATAAGCAAAAGGGGGCTATAAATTGAAAGCTTGTTTCTCTTCATCGGCTTCCTTCCCCTCCTGGCTCTTACATACCGTAGCAACTGTATGGTCAGCTTTAAGCATCAAACCACTGGAAGACATTTGGTTTTTGGGAGAGAGAAAGAAAGAATTCCCAATTAGTATTTTAGATCATTGCTCTTGGTCAACTAAGTGCTGATTTAGAAAGAGTTAATTCAGAGAACTGAATAAAATGAAGTTTGTATCGGGAAGTGACATTACACAACTTGATATATGTAAATTTAATTTTTGCAAATTAGTAGCCACTCCAAGACACACAGGCTCCCTGTTTCTCTCTATTTTTCCCAGGCAGAGTTATGAAAGCCTTCTCTTTGATAACACAAAATTTACCCCTTCACTAAGTTCCCTGGTTGAACAATGGCTAAGGTTGGAACCAGGAAGAAAACATATTAATAAAGCAAAAAGGAAGGCTTGCGGCTAACGTTCTGGAACGACAACCAAATTAACAGCAGGAGCATGTGCTGTTAGTCATCTGCAAGCATCACTTCCTCCAGGTTGTAGCATATGGGCTCTGACTAAGTTAGTTACACAAGCAAGAGACTGGTTTTCACCTGCGTCTTTGGAAGGTTTCTTAAGCAGGCACTGTCTGAGTGGGTTGTTTTAACCTGTGGAATCAGGCTCCACCAAACCCCGGGAATCAAAATTTGCTTAAGAAGGAATCAAAAAACAAGAAAAAAAAAAAAAAAAAAAAAAGGAGAGAGAGAGAGAGAACCCAAAGCTCCACCAGGAGAGGGGGAAGGCGGCAAGGACAGCACAGCTCCTTCCTTGGCACAGCCTTATCCAGACTTCTACTTGTGTGTCAAGCTGTCCTTTAAATCCTGGCCTGTTTAGGAAATGCTAAAACTCGCACATTTGTACTTGCTGCTGCTCATCCCATTTTACACAGCAGGACAAAGTCCTCATTTTGGAGCAGATGTAGGTCTGTGTGGTGAGGACACAGGTCCACACGCAAGGCAAGTGCTCACCTGTGCCATGCAGGAGCTGCGAGAGGGATCGATTTCAAGTTTCACCTCTCTTAGTAACAAAGAGCAGAAAATAAACCTCAAACCTGTACAATTGCTCACGCACTGCAATACTGCTCTACTCAGAGCCCACCTTGAGCTGCGAGAGCAGCAACGCTTGACAACAACATGGAGAGGTTCCTCCTGCCCAGCCGAACGCTGCCCTGCTGCGGCTTTGGAGAGGGCAGCAGTGCGGGTCTGCCTGCCCTGCCAACCCGGGCCTCGGAGCCACACGCAGAGCGTGACAAAGCGCCCTGCGTTGGCCCGGGCGTGCGGGACCACCTGGGGACGACCCGCAGTTCAGTAAGCTCTGCGCTGAAGGCACTGCCTTTTCAGGCAAATGCATCATCATTTTGGAAAAGGTTTTGAAGTGACGAGCAAAACAGAAACATCTACAAGTAAGAGCCCGCATGTACATAGGGCAGCTGCTCGGATCTTGTGAAGTCAGGCAGTGGGTCACGCTTCACACTCCAACTCAGGCTGAACATACAATTCAGAACAACACTTGGTTTGAGGGTATTAGACGGTTTGTAAAAGCACAAATTGTTTGTTCCAAAATCCCTTTGCATTTGGGCAGAGAACTCCACATCCCCTCTGCAGCTGGAGTAGAAATGGGTATTTATTGAAGGAATTTTTTGCCCAGAAATACTTTGCCTTTCAAAATACTAATTACCCTAATTCTTTTAGGGAACACAGCTTCAAAACCTTCACCAGTGCTACAAAAGATTTATCAGGAGAAAGCTTTCCAACAGTTCAACTACTGATGGCAACAGAAATAATAATATGATATAATTTATATTTTATATAAATATATGATTTATAAAATAATTTATATGATCTATTTAACCTTTTGATACCTCTATTCGTAAGCATTCAAAATTCAAGGGCTTTAGAAACAAAGTTGGACAACACATTTTAGAAGAAAGAATTAAAGCATTTTTGCATTCACAAGGAAAACTTCCCTCACCTAGTGCTATCACTCACTATCATGTTTTGTGTTTCACATTAAGGCCAGTCCCCTATGATTTGCTATCAGAGAAACCTGGGATTTCTCCCAAGGGCATCACTGGGAGCAAAGCAGGCTCAGACACGCAGCGGCTTGGGCTGCGAAGCGCTCGGGATCCTGCTGAGGCGGCTGCTCTCGCGCTGCAGGTTTATGCAGGGTGCCTGCACTCACATGACCTAGATTATAAAGTTTTAATAGCATCCAGGAGGCTTTATTTCTACAAACCATACACTCAATTATAAGCACCTGTCATTAAAAGTTTTCCTAAAGTAGAAGAAATTCTTTCTGTGAACAAACAACAGATACACCATTAGACAACCTGCAAAGCAGGAAAAAAAATTACAGCTTCATTACACATCAGCTTTCAGCCAACATTTTTCTTCACTAAGTCACTCTCCGTGAGGTTACGGCCCAACATTTGCTAGCTGTATTAGTGAAGCACATTGAGGTTCCCAAGGGCAACTCACTTTCCAAAAGCATAAAAAGCAGGTTTTCTCCCCAAGATCCTCAGGGTGCAGAACCCCACTCTAGGGCAGAGAAAAGGCAGAGAGAGATTAACTTCCTTGCCCGAGTTATCACTGGAAATCTATAGAAAATTAGGCACCAGATGCAATTTTTTTCATCCACAGCTCCCACTGGAGACAGGATGAGCTTCCTGGCTTGCTGGAGGCAAGAACAGCTGCTGCTTTTTAAGCTCACTTAATGCACCTGTCCTGGGGTGCCAGAGCAAGGAAATTCACTTCAACTGCCTTTGAGATACTAAATTTTTTTCCTGGGAAGGTGCGGGGGGAAGGGGATCAACATCTCCCACCACAGAGCTCTGCGTAGATCATGTTTTATTGATAAAAATCCTCCAAACATCACAGCTCTTTGATAACCTAGGGTTAAAGTAAGTTCACATGACAAGCAATTGATCTGATTGCAGGCAGCATCCCACGAACGCTCGTGATTACCAATGCTCCACGGGTTACCGTTTAGCTTGTAAATTTGTAGAGGAAATACCGGGATTATTTCAGAAGGACTTTTTCAAAGGAAACACAAAATAAATACGTGAAATAAGCTAGACAAACTCTGCAACAGACCAAAGTTCAGCCTCCGCTTCTCAGCAAACACAGAAAAAAATTAGAAGACCTTTAAACATGCCATGAGACTCTTATTTCAGTATTTTCTGAAAATCGCTTCTGAACTAGGGTTCCCTAAAGTTTATGCAACAGTCTGTGCTGTTTCCAAAGAGCATTTTGCTTCACTTGCTTCATGTCATCCATGAATACAGTATTTGGTCATGCAAAATATCTCATATTGTGAGACATAACATCTCAAACAGATGAAGCCCAGTTCCCAGGTCTCCTAGCAGGAGCAGGCTTAGCACAGCCATAACCATTCCTACTTATGTTTTAATTTCCAAGGATTTTTAAAGCGTACCATTTGCAGACTGGAATACCCAGAAACAGCACAGAAGCACTGCGAAGTACCCTGGCTGTTGCCCTCATCTCCATAACGGTGGTGGTGGTGGTGAAGGACCGTGTTTTGGGGCTGCCTTCCCGTGCATCACGTAAGCCCCGCCGGAGCAGCGCGCGGGGCCAGCAGCACCTCGGGCAGGAGCACCGCGTGTGGCCACCGCTGCCACCCGGGCAAAAAGGATAGGTGCTGCCCTAAAGCAGCCTTCCAAGAGCTGAAACGCGCAAAACGGGAGAGAGGAGATGCTGCTGCATCAGTGTTGGGGCAATCAGCCTTGCCAGCGGGAATTAGCTCAGCTCGAAGAATTAGCAGAGTAAGGCAGCGAGTCTTATTTAATTTGCCCGGCAAATTTTATCTGAGTGCTTCTTAAGCAGCATACAGCCCCATCTTTCCACCAGGCAAACTTCATTTTCCTTTCAATTTCATCCCATTATTTTCACATTTCCCATCCTGCTATTATCCTTCTGCTCCATACTTCAGGTTAGAAAACACACTTGATAAAGTGATATGTTCTTACCAGCAAATTAATTACAGTCTGCAAGTAATCCTAACTAAAGGATAGGATACTAAGCTACAGTCACAAACATTCAGAAAACACTCAGTAACCCAAATGCTGCTCCATAACACCCATATTTGAGTATCTTGGGTGCTTTGAATAGCTAAGTTAAGTTTCGTCAACTAATTGGCTCCAAATGCAAACCTGGCAGGACAGAAACGCTCACACATGTTTCCAGCTGTACTAAAATACTTTGTGATTTTCTTTGCTGCTTTAGCAAAGCTAAGAACTAGCTAAAACAGATTCTTTTCTATCCAGTGACATTTGCAAAATGGAAGAGCATTAGGTATTACAGCATTAATCTTAAACATTTTCATCTATATTTTTTATCATTCATGAAATAGTCTATTTCAGTAGAAGTACCTCAAAAGAAACCATTACTTTCAGAACTTATATTTAGCCAGAAATGGAGCAACAGGAAATGTATTATCATGCTTTTAACAGAGAATCTTTGGAGTCAGAACATGTATGTCTTACCTCCCAAATTGAGCCTACGAGCTGTGCTGCACTCGTCGGCCAGTCGGAGGTTTGGTCAGTGTTAGACAACACTCCACTAATAGGCTTCCAAATGGGCTCTCTCATACAGACTAAGTACATTTATTTCAGTAAACTGAGTCCAAAACTTTTAAATTAACATGAGGACAAATCCTATCAGCAAGCCAGAAAGCTAAATGGGAAACATGAAGCAGCAGGATGCAGAACCCACCAGATCTGGAGTTCCCTTGTGCAGTGCAGAAATTGCCTTTCACTTCATTTCACCCTTTTCACAAGAAATGCAAATGCATTTCACAAGAAATACTTGTGTCACGTGAACCCTGAGTTAAACACCATTTCTCTCTTGTTCCTGCCTCCCCAACACCTCGCAATAGCTGCAGGCTTGGAACCGCATCAGCAAAGCAGAGCTGAGCCGGGGTAGGAGCCTCAGGGATTCCAGACGAGCTGTGCAGAAGAGCCCGGCACGATCCCATCGGATCAAACGGGACATAGACCCACTGGGGAGACAGCGCCGGGGTCCTGGGAGGCCCATTTGAAGCAGCAGAAAGCTGCTCAGCTTGTTCTTTACCACTATAAGGGAAAGAGCAAAACTGGCCTTGCAGCCCGCGCGTCCCTAATGACCCAAGTGAACGCAGCCCTTGTCTACCTGAACATAAGTTATTTTGTTCCCGGAGAACAGTTGGCTGAGCACACAGGTCAGACGAGGAAGAAATATTTAAGGCTGCACAGGTGGTTTTATGTTTGGCATTTCATAACTTTTCGTATATTTATTTTCCTAAACCAAGAAAGACTGCACAAGTACATATGTGTGCACTCACACACACGCTGAACCTAGTTATATTCTGGGAAAGGAACATAAAGTGACAAGACAAGAGGAAAGCGCCAGCTCTTTGCCTACCACTTAACCCAAGCTCCAGCTTAGTGGTCCCTGGAGATAAACTTTTTTTTTTTTCTTCTGTTTTTTTTTAATTTTCCCTTCCCTGCTGAGTCACCCAGAGCCAGTCACTCTGTTCCTCAGTGCTTAGCTCCGTCACCTATATCGTACAAATAATTTCTGCAAACCCCAGAGATCTACAGGAAAGCAGCACTACAGACGTCACAGACTCTTCCTTCTCCCACCTCACTTATTTTGTGCTAAGGACATTTTCATGACTAATTTGGGGGGGCGTTATTGGGAAAAAATAGGGGAAGGCAATCTTCTACTAAGCTTTGCTCTCTCTGTTTTGGAGAAGAAAGAGGAGGAAAAAAAAAAAAAAAGCTGGCAGAAGGCTGTGCTATGGAAAATGCCCAAATTCCTGCACCTGAAAGTCAAGAGTGTAACGGGTCTTGGAGCTGCCCCAGGGACGTTGCGCAGGCGCTGCAGCCCAGCTCATCCCTGCTGCCCGCAGCACCCGGCAGCCCCTGCTCGCGCAAGCCTCACATCCCAAACAACAGATACGCGGGAAGCACATGCTGCAAGGATGAAGAAAAACAGCCCACCTCGTCCTCCGTAGTAACTCACGCAGGGACACGCGGAGCGCTCCGGCAGCGGGACGGGGACCCGCAGCGCCACGAAGGCGCTTTGCGCCGCGGGATGCTCCCCCTCCCCAGCTCCCACCATCATCATTTATCTGCAGTTTGGAAACATCTTATCTGGGGAAAAATTGTAAGTGCTGAAAAAAGCTGTCACTTTTCTTACATTCATAACACTACTTGACAACCCGTTAGAAACACTCAAAGGCAAACGCTGCATGCCTAGCCAGGATATATTAATCCAATTCCCCCACAGCACCGGCTCTGTAAGAAAACGTTTCCTTTTTCTTTTTTTGCAAACCCTCCTGCAAAGCTGAACGCTCTCTAGCTTGTCCTGAGAAGTAAGGCTGGCTTGCCAGCTAAAACAAACTAACAGCTGAAAAATTCAACGTCATATCATTCTGCAGCTAAACATAAGAGGGTAACGTCAACATGGGCTTATGAAAACAGATCTTGGCTACTTTCCATTGAGATTATGTGTTTGGGTTGATAAAGATAATAGCGTTGACATAATAAACTCAGATTTCCGTACTGTGCTCGCCTCACATTAAGGAAGAGAAAGAATGATACAGAAAAAGATCCACTGGCCTAAACTGATTAAAAATTAGGTAGGGAATCACAACATGTAAACTGTACATATAAAAAAACATGCCCTTAATTATTTTCAGGAGGTCATGCAGGGCTTAGACCTTGTTTGTATGCATTGATAAGTATCTTTATAAAAAACCTGGACAGAAACACAATAAAATTACTAAAAAAAAAAAAAAATACACTTTGAAAAGAATAAGGAGGGAGTTGAAACATGGAAGGGGCAAGCCACAAATGCAGACCAAGATGCATGCGGGAGCTGAGTGCCAGCAGTGCCCAACTGCTCTGCTGATGCAGGGCACCCAGCGCGGCACTGAGCACACACGGAGAAGCAGCCTGGGCCAGCGGGACACGCGGGGAGGTCACCACAGCCCCGAGCTGCGCGCACGAGGGCCTGAAACGGGGCAGCAAGCACGGGCTGGCTGCACGCTGCGGCGGGACGCGGGCCGCGCACAAGGACACTGCTCTCCTTGCAGCCCAGGGAACCGCTGCGAGAGCCTCCTTTAGTGCAGCCTTTAAGCTCAAGGCTGGACGTTTTCCTGAACAATGTGCCTCCTTTCAGAAGGACCCGGCCTTGAATCACCCACGGGACTCATAGGAACCAGGATACGCAGCAGACACGACCAGGTGGTTGCGGGGCTTCCTCCTGCCTTGCAGTCCGTGGAACCGTTCTAGGCAACGTGCTCCTGGCTACGGTCTAGGAACAGCAACCACAGAGCCAGCGCGTGGGAACACGGGAGTGCAAGCGCTGGCCACCTGCCCACAGGAAAGCCAGACACTTAGTGTCCTTCCTCTATTCATTTTAGCAAATAAAAATGATTAAAATCTCTTTGAATTAAATGATAAAAAGAAAACACTGCCCATCTATACCAAATTAACTTACATGGCAACACTAGGCTTGATATTTTTTCGAGACAAATTGCAAAAGCTAGAAGGTCCGCTTGGTTCAGTGCACATTAAACAAAATAATTCTATATTTTCAGATTTACTATGTTTGTCTATAAACTTTCATGAATGATTTATACGGAATAAATTGTATACTTTCTCCCCAAGATGGATCATTGCTCAGTAAAAGTTCACCTCCTACATAACACAAAAGGCAGCACAGTAAAAAACTTAGCTAGAAGTCAATACCAATTTCTAGGAAACTCTCCCTAGCTTTCATATGAATTAAAAATGCTTTATAATTATTCCTTAAACTTTCCAAAAAATCAGACCTTTCACGTCTCCTTGGAGATTTGCCTATTAATAAAGGCCAATCAATATGCCCTTTCAAGACTGCAAATGATGGTCTCTCTGAAGTCCCTATGGTTTGCACAGCATGAGAGCTTTTTCCTAGTATAAAACAACAGCTTAATTACGAGTGATGGAGAACCAGTAGTTCAAGCAAAACATTTGCAGTGAGCAGCAGCAATGGATGCTCATTGCGAGCATGTAAACCCCATAAATATGTTTCCCACAGTCCCTGGCTTAAGTGACAGGTGAGTGCACAGAAGGGCTTCATTAGTCAACAAGATATTGTTCAGTCACGGGCAAAACGTTACTTATTCAGAAGAATGAAAGCACAGATGTCCGCAGAGTAGATGGAGGAAAAAAATGAAGACAAAATAATACAGTATTTAACCGTGTTCCTGAGGACATTACAAGCAATCGCCCTCACCTGGGCAAAGAAGCGTGGGACATTCCTGCAGGAAAGCATACACAACTCACTAAAATTTAAAGCAAAGTAGACATCCTTAAATCACCCTATTTACCTTTCTTCTTCCCCAATAAATTCATTGTTTCAATATGGAAGCACTTCCATAGCACCAGCTTAGCTTGTCCTTTCTCCGTGCCTTACACCTTCACCTGGTTGGCACCAGGCAGCCTCATGGATCAACACAGGAGAGAGCAAGGCAGACCGGGATAGGAGGAATGAATCTCAGTCTCATTTAGCTAATCAGCAGAGCAATCCGAAATTTCTTTTCACCGCTCCTGCCAGGTAACTGAGCCAATTCCACCGCAGCACGGCTGCTGTCAGCAGCCCACATCCCTGACATTTAAAGACTACCCCGTTGCAAGGTCCAGAGGGACAATTTAAAGGATGTGCCAAACAGCAAAGAGGTGGACGTGCTCTTTAAGCTTCCAGGCTTAACCAACTCCGTGTTGGATTTTAATGTCTTCCTCTCTAAATTATGCAACAGAGAGAGATCTCCTATCGCAATGGGCTAGAAAGGGGCAGCTCTGATCCAGGAGGGACTGCAGCTCTGCTCCCACAGGGAAAAGTGACCCAGAGGAGGAAAGAAGAGGGAAGGGGGGTGGAGGACTGAGGGAAGCAATCTCCATTTCCGAAAGGGGCTGCTCAGCTCGCACGGGTTAACACTCGCCTGCAATTACATCTCTCTCCCACTCTATCTGGAGCCTGAAGCTACAGTTTTACTTAAATTTAGAATTCTGAAAATTGAGTTAGGTATTGAGGCTTATGTCCACTTCCCACTAATCTATCTCACTTAAACCAAATGATCTCCCTTGGGCACTGCTGTCTTTTTCAAACCAGTCAACCCCAAGAATAACTGTGTAATAAATTCAGGTAAGAAACCATGACAAATAGCACAAATAAGGCATGAAAATATCTTGAAAGCTTACAACAGAGGGCAGGGCTCTCTTTAAACCCATCAATATATTAAAATCAAAGGCTAGGCACTCATTCACAATTGATTATACACAGGTCAAACAAAACATACGCTACAGTTTTAATCCATGCACCTTAAGTGAGAAACACCATTTTGCCCATTTTTTAAGCTCATGCTGATAGGAATGCTAAAGTCAGAGATTCAAAGAGAGGTCAGAAAGAGACACCAGTCATGAAAAAATAATAATTGTTGTACAACTGAAATTGTTTATACTGGTGTGCAAACACAGAGCTCTGGCAGGGCTGAAAGGTTTAAGTCATTTTTAAGCCTTCAAACTCCTTTCCAAATGAAAGCCTTAATACGGACACCGTGCCATGCACTGCACTAGTGCTCACTTGCCACACGAGGACCACGAGGTGTTTTGCAGATGCTGACTGTGCCAGACATCACGAGCTTTCAGGACGAGGCAGATGCAATGAGAACTTAGAGGCATTTTAGAAATCACAATAAGTGATTTCTAAATCACTAAATCACTCAGGCCGTATTTTTGCACAAGATTCCCACACGCGGCTCTACACACACACGCAGTGCGGCGGGACACAACCCACCCAGAACATGCCGGACTCGCTTGTGCCTCTGCAGAGCAACCAAAACTCGAGCACTTGGGAGCTGATGTGAACAACAGTGGTTGTTTGCCTCGGATCTCTGGACATATACAGTAGTTTCCTGAGGAGATAAAACCTATGGATGCAAAGATGGGACGTATCCTGGGAAAGTCAGACATTTGGCAGCTCTTCTGTTCTTCAGGAAGAAATGCGGGAGCTCCGTTTCCCTGCTTCTGGTGGCAACCACAAGTCCGAGCTCTCAATCCTATAAATCATTACCCTGTTAGGACGCCAGGCAGCACCAGATTGGACCCGCGCTTATTTGGCTTGTTTAACACCATCTGCCTTTATGCATGAAAGAACAGTTTGAGTCATGTAGATGCTGAATTACTCTCCAGAAGAGCACTAGTGGAAGTGATTCATGCCTTTATTAAGTAATATCACACATATTCTGCTATCAGAAGCACAAGAACCCATTTTTGGTTAAGGAAACACTGTCAAGGTCCACTGGACTAATTTTATCCTATCCTGACACAAGAGCATATGGAAAAATCATGCCACAGGGATCGGTAGTAATCTCCTAAACAGATGTTCCTGCCGCAGGAAACATTTAAAAGGAAAGCAGGTGTGACTTATGAGACTGTCCACACACATAAACCTTTCCCACAACAGAAACCTCCCTTCCCTTCAGTTCTCTTACATCACCAAGGCTCTCAAAGAAATAAAGAAAAATATGTAGTTATGGCAGAAAGACAGTAAGGAAGAATGGTGAACACACACTCATTTTGTGTCTCATAGAAACAATTGTGGGCATTAAAATAATGCCTAATAAAAACAACTACAGTGTTCCAATACAGGGTTATTATCTCAAAAAGATACTTCAACATGCAGATACTTCAGGAAGCAATTTAGGACTCATTCAGCCACTATAACATATCAGATTAGTTTCTCTTTTCTTATTACTACTGTCTCTCTTAACTAACCTAAAGTTAATAACCAACGATTTTTCTCTGGTCTATTTTCTTTGTTGCTTCTCTCAATATGCACCCAGTCAGGAAGAGGAGATCTACTCTTAAAGGTGAAACTCGGTGGAAAACCAAATATCAACTTCAGTTAATACACTTCAGTGTAGCCTGAGCCAAAAACTCTATTGTAATGCTTTGTTTCCTTTCACGGTTAAATGTTGCATCTTTCTCAAGCGCAACAGAAACCCCTGCATCTGTTTTAGTGGTGTAGGACACTAGCCTTAAAGCTCAGAGCGCCCGGAGCGGGATCTTGGTGGCAGTGACCCCGCACACGCACTCAAGGACAGCACTGCAAGAAAGCACCAAGAAAAGGCTCATGGGCACTTAGCATGATATACAGTTAACATTTCAAATGGAGTCTTATAAACACAAACTGAAAAACATTTGCAGACACCATTTAAATAAGAAAAAAAAAATCTAAACAAAATCAGAAAGAGAACAGAAAAGGTTCAAGTCTCTAGAGAACACCTTCACCGCTGCCACAGCTGTAAGGAGTTAGCTGGGTAAACTAAGGCTGACCAACCCAGTTCACATGGGTCCTTGTGCGTCGGGGCAGGCAGGCAAGGCCCGTGCGAGCAGCGGGGCGGGAGCGGGCGGCAGGTCCCGCGGGTTTGGGCTCCCCGGCTCCGTTTTGGCTTCGTGAGCGCGGCTGCCGGGGAGCCCCGCGGCGGCAAGGCCTGCGCTCGAGGGAGCACCGCGTCACTCGCAAACAGAGCTGAGGTATCTCTGCTGGATAGCAATCACATTGCAGCAATCTGTCTTTGCTCTCGAGCTTAAGACTTCATTGGCCATGGATTTTTTTTTTTTTTAAACTCTCAGCCTCTGGCTATTGCCAACAAAATCAATCTAATGAAATTTATAACACAGCTATGTAAACTTGTCAGCTGGGAGCCTTCATGGCTCACAAACAAAACGAGAACTTTTCTTTCTTTCTTTTAAATGGGAAGCAGTATTCGAAAAATAAAATGCTTTACTGTTACAGTAAAAACTTTGGTTCATGCAAACCTGGCGTAACAACTTGAGGACATAGCAATCCTTTAGCAAAAAACAAGAACAAACTGTAATAGAGCAGAAATACGAGTGGTTACAAAAAGATGATTTCCAAATTAAGCTTTTTTTCATGTTTCTATCGCTGCATTTTCCATTTTATCTTAGCATGTTGCAGCTGCTGGGTAAAACCTGGACACTTGCACAAGATTTCTGAGCTTTTGGAAAAGTCACGCAGTAGCTCAGGCTCTTTCTTAGCTGGAAAGAGGATGCGTGTGTTGTCTTTTGGAAATGCCACACATGGGAGCTTGCCTTTAATAGAAGGACACATCATTATCTTGTTAATAAATCCAGCAAGCTCCATCTAAAAGAGATTTATTGTCGCAACATCCTAAAGCAAAGTTGTATTTAAATGCTATTCTTTCTCCCAGTTTAGCTTTCCCCCTCTGCCCTCCAATACAAATACTCTTCCTTCTCGAGAAGGGTGACCGTGACGCTGAGTGCTCTCTGCAGCCCAGCAAGGTCACAGCTTCTCACGTGTGCTTGATTCCTCCATACACAAAAGGGGGACAATTTTCCCTTGACTGGGCTGAATTTGAAGCTGCACTATAACCATTGCACTGTGTGAGCCCATTTCACACTTAAGTAAATGAGTGCATGTATGATTTCCCACCAACCCAATTTAAAGATGACTTAGGGGACTTCAGTTTAGGTCAGCGCTTTTACTGAGCTAGACCAAATTTAAACAAACCATGTGCTCACTGAAAAAGAAAACAGCGTTCACAGGGCTCATGAAACCAGTATAAACACTAGCCATATAATCCTGAATGTATGACCAACACCATAGCACAGAATAAGAGAATCAGAGAAAGTGGCGCTGGAAATGCTCCGGACACATCCCCAGTCCATTCCTTCTCCCCAGGACAGAAGCAGTGATTTCCAAATTATTCCTGACTTACACATAAACTACAAGAAGCCTCCCTAGTAATCCTCATCAGTGCTTAGCTGTTTTCACTTGGAAGTTACACCCAGGTAGCGCCCGAGCCCAGCCCTGGAACCATCGCTGTCCCCTTCCAGCTGCGATGCAGAACCATCGCACACTACATTACCTGCTTGACCTGGCTTTCCCAGCGAGTCAGGTTTTAGTTATCCTGCTATTTGGTTCACATCCAGAGTACCAGACAGCAGCCATGGTTATCTTTTCCATGCACATTATATAAGTGTAGCTCTGCATGTGGACAGGTTTCTCCACTGCCAGCTTTAAATCACGTTTTGCAGAAGCACATTCACAGCAGTTTTCAGTGAAGGAACATTAGGGACTCACTCTTGTGAATCATCGTCTTGCCTTAATACCACATACGATCTTGTTTTCAAAGTCTGCATTCATGAACTATCCCACCCACCCAGAGAAAGCACTCAGAAGAAACAGCCCACACAGGGTGGGAGAAAAAAGGCAGCTTTTAATGACAGTCTCAGCTGTGAGAGGCTCAGGCAGTCAATGGCATCGACTGCCTTCCTGGTAGCCGCAGATCCCTTCCAGCTCCTGGTTATTTATTACTTACTCTGTGATGGAGCTGATGGAGGAGCCGGGCCACTTCCCCTCACAAGGCTCTGCTACCTGCTTCCACATTCAGAAGATTTAAATCTCCATTTGTAGCTCTGTTTTTGAGGCTTGTTTCTGAATTATATCAACACAAACTATTGCAACCCCATTTCTGCCACGTTTGAGCCTCAGGCGCTCGCTATCTCCACCCTTACCCTCTCCTCCCAGACACGGAGCAGCAGCAGCAGGAAATGCAGCAGCACAGCACAGCCTCGCACGCCAAACAGGAGAGCACAGCTGTCTCCAGCAACAAGCCTGTGCCAGATCCTGCCCAGCCACTCTTGGGTTCATTTCTGTGTGTGCAGACGGGGATTTCACGCATGCTGGCAGACAGCTCTGCTGCTCGGAGCCATGGAAACTCGGATGCCACACGCCAGAAACGCCAGCCTTTTGCAACTCAGCGTTGTTCTGAAAAATGGAGGTGGTTCTCAGCACCAGGGCACCAGACACTTGCGCAGACCAGGGTGTGGAGGAGCCATCCCTGGGGGTCCACGTGGACCCGTGCCCAGGACAAGCATCGCCCCAGCAATCCGGGCTGCCCCGTGTCCCCGTGCGCTGCCCTTCCGCAGACCAGCACAGTACCGGAGCACGTCCCTGCTACGCCGGCCTCTCTTTGGCTGCAGCAAGTGAGAAATATTGCTTTCCTTTTTATCAAATAGGGTCTATTTAATTTTCTTTTCACATTTTAACCTCAAACAGAGGATTTTTCATTATCTGGAGAGCATTATACAGCACAGCCAAGAAGCATTATGTGCCCGGGCTTCTCTATAACAACACTGATTCAAGACATCATCATTTATTTACCATGGGTAAAGCTGGGAAAGGACCTACATGATTGAATTTGCAGGCTCTTGGGAAAGAGATCCTGCCACATCTTAGGCTAGAAAATATATGAAAAACAGAGATGGAGAGAAAATGGGATCTCCAAAATACTCACCTAAATCCAGAACAACGACAAAACCCATGCTTTTCTTTCAATCTCTGCTAAATTATTCAAATTATTAGGTTGAAATTGGACTTGGAAGAAATGAGAGGAAAATATCTTTTCAGAATTCAAGTAAAGCAAACACTTTTGGCAGCATGAGCAAACTCCTCTTCGTCATAGCTGCTCATCCAGGGGACCCACTGGCTACACCAAACACGGGAAGCACGGCCAGGCAACGCCGTTAAGCTAAAGCAGCCTCTCCACTTACTTGAGACCTAGAGAGATTTCAGGTATTATTTAAAGCTCAAATGCAGCTATGTAGAAATTGCCTCCACAGCTTAGATACAACAGAGAATCATTCACTGCATTATCAGCAAGTTTGAAATTCCGCAGCCACGGATGGTGTCTTCAACAGCAACACTAAGAACCTGCACCAGGGAAAGTAAGTGGAGCGCAGTGGTACAGGAAATGCGAGACAGCAGTGTGAGGAATAAGCAAATAAAAATTGCAAGAACGAGTAACTTTTTTACTTAAAAGTCCTTGGATTACCACTGTTATCTGTTTTGTTTGAAACAACAAACTCATCATTTTCTATCAAAAGAAAAAACACTTTAACACATAGGACTATATGCATTATTTCAGGCTTGAACAGAGGATGTGACTAATCTTGTTCTTATTATAGCATTCATGTGTTGGCTGCTGTTCCTAAGAAAGCTGGATTAAATACCACTTCTGTTTGATTAGCCTCCATATTAAAAGCTCTGTGATGACCTTTCATTCCTACTGGGGTTGTTTTTTAGGCTATTAACTACATTAGGTGAGGTCTTGGTCTCGCAGAGCAATACCCTGAAGAAAAATGGTTTCGAGTTCAATAGACAAAAGCAGGAGAGGATGTACACAGACAAAACCCAAGCGGTCTGGCCTGGGAATTCGCCGCTTAGCTGCACCCAGGCTGCAGGTTCCTGCAGGACTTATCGGAATCAGCATCCGGAGCAACTGCACAACCCCGGCTGACGCAGACCTGCAGCCTGGGAGTCACGGAGGGAGCCCTCGGTGCCGTAACCGACCCGGAGACGCCCCTCGGGCCGGAGCGTCCCCGCACAGGACGCGTACAGCACCAACAGATAAATCACTATTGCACAAAAAGAAACAAAATGGAAGGACAGGTAGCATAGCAACATTAAGAATTTTCACATGGAGATAAGATTTTGCAACTCATTAAATACAAACAATTGGATTTTTCCAAAACTCTTGCAGGCTCAGCCCTTAATAGGATTTAATACTTCCTACTTTGAGCTAAACAGGAATGCCACATGAAAAGGCTAGCCATAATCTGGGGTTTGAGAGGAGCCAGGAAACACAGTAGTAGTTAATAAAAGCCTCCAACTATTGAACTTTCAAAAAATAATAAAAATAAAAATAGAGGAAAAAAAACCTAGGGTAATTTCTTACTAATCTTTAAATTCACATAGCCATTTCTAGAATAGCAGATGTTCAAGTAAAAGAGTCTGGGATTTTCCTGCCCAAAGTAAACTGAGAAGTTTCTATGTAAGCAGGTAAATTCCTACTCTAATAACAAACACGTGAAGTGCACTAATAACACAGTCATGGCATGCCCTCTACATTAATACTCTAGCAACAATTCAATTTACTGCAAATATCATCCTTTTCAATAAAAAACTAAGAATATAAAAGCTGAAGCCCAAAAGATTGTAAGTAGTTAAATTTTATGTATCTTAAAAAAAAAAAAATGTTGCTAAAAATTATTCAGCAAAGTACTTTTTGCGTGAAGACGTGTTGGCTGGATTAGTTTTGCCAGCAGACAGCTTTTGTCATTCCCATACAAAACTATATCAAAACACAAGGTAATTACCCACGTAAGCCAGTTGTTTAGGTACTTTTAAAAGAAAGTGCTTGAGACTTACTAAATAAAACTAAGAAGTTTGTTTTGTTTTTATTTTTTTTATTTTTTTTTTAAATGGGGCAGGTTGTGCTGTTTCCTAACAGAAATGCCCTTCTCATTCCTATTGCAGGTATTTTTTTTAATTAACTCTCAAACATACACACCTGCAACGCGCAGAAAAGCCAGGCAGGCAAGCGGTGGGAGTCGTTGCTGTGAGTGTGAAGGCAACCAGCAGCTCCCCGGGTGAGAGCAGAGCCCTCGGGGCAGGACACGGCCGGCACTTCCCCAGCGCTCCGCTCCAGCTGCAGGACCATCGCTCCGTGCGTCCCTGCACTGCGCCGCCGTCACCGAACGGGACTCAATGCCAACAAACGGAGCCAGATAAGTGGCATAATATTCCTTTAAACAGTTTCTTAAAGAAACGTGGAATTACTGGATTTTTCCCTGAAGAGCAAGGTAAGGATTTCAGCCCGTTTTTCACCCCACATCTAGATGAACCCCAAGCCAAGCCTCCCAGCTGTGTGTTTTACACCGCTACCGACTGCTCTCTTGCATTGCCCTGCGCTGTGCACGATGCAGGTGTCTCTGCTCTTCTTCATACAGAGCTGCCTTCACATCACTCTGATAACGAGCAGCAGCTATTCCTTGGCTAACATGGGGCTTTCAATATAGCCAGGGGAATAATGGTCCTGCTATCATCACGTCCCAAGCAATTACTTTAAAACCAGGACAGTGCACATTCCTACAAATGCATAACTCCAAATCTGGGAATTAAAACTCTAGTACTCCTATGACTTATATGAGCTATTTAAAAGTAGATTGTAGCATTTTACTACCCTTCTTAAAAAAAAAAAAAAAAAAAAAAAAGATTTCATTAGCAATCACCCATCTCACTGTCCTAGGGATGTACAAGTAATCAACATTTAGGATCTTCCAGTTAAACCACTTCTTCCATTTTCCAATTTGTACAGTTCTGCTTTGTCACAGATTATAGTTAATTCTGACATTTAAATGTGGATGCTCTGGGGAAAATACACACAAACTATACTCAGTTGATGGACAAATTCAATTACGCTCTGTTCAGAATTATGCAACAATGACAAACAGTTTCCCCCCTTTTTTAAGCTTCATTCATCATGCTGGGTAGTTATTTTAAAAACAGGTTTCTGCTTGAGGCATTCTACCACTTCCTCCATAAGGATTACATAATAATACAGCAAATATTACACAAATATGCTTAAAGCGGCACCTGACACCACAAGCCATCCACATCTCCGCAGAAGCTCCGGGATCCTTCAGCGCCCTCGGTGCCCTCGGCTGTTTTCCCGGGCTGGGAGGGCAGCCGGTCACTCCGTCCCCGCGCCGAGGGAAGCGGCGTTCCCCACGGCAGCCCCACGGGAGCTGCGGGGCCGCGCAGCGCCCCAGCGCACGGCCAGCTCCCTGCTCGCTCCCAGCCCGCCGGCCTGTAAAGCAGGGCAGCCGCCCACGCGAGCAAAACACCCTTGAGTTTCATGGGAACTGATAGGAAAAAAAAGGAGGAATATTCCCCCGTTGTTCCCACTAAAAGAGAAGCTGCGGAACACGCACAATGCGACTGGCTGTGCAACCCACTCGGAAGCACGTTGGTGAATATCTGCATGGTGAGAGAAGCTTCACAGGGAGTTCCCATCTCGTTAGGTACCAAAGATTCCAACTACACAATGACTTTACTAGTTATGTGGCTCACAGATACATATATAATGAAATAAATGATATATATCTTTGGAGTAGAAAAGTCATGGTTCATTAGAAATGATACAGTTCTAACACACACAGATTAGCTTATTGGAAATGTTTTAATGGATTTTTTTTCCCTTCCTCTAATAGATAACTCATAAATTACATTTCAGCTCCTAAAAATCAGAGGCAGCTTTACGAGGTGCTTTCTACTTTCCGGTAGATATGAAAAGTTGAGCATGAACTGAAGACACAAATATTAATGTTTTTATTGCTTCTAGAACTAAAAGAAATAATGTAACTAGGACAGTGGGTACTTCAGCATAGAGTGATACATAAATTAATCTTATTTTTCTAAAGGAACTTCAGTACGCATACTGCTAAGTTGTTAATTGCAACCTCAGACCTAAGATAGCTAAGCATCAGAGAGCAGACAAAAACCCTACAGGTATCCATCACTGTCAGGCACGAGACAGTAAGAGCTGTCGCACTGTAAGACGTTAGGAAATGCCCCTCTCGCACCTCACCACGTTCTCCCTTGTTTTCCTTTGCCTCTCTGTAAATCCTGATGTTAACCTCAGTCTCCACCGATCTCGCAAGTGGTAGCTGGGGTCCATGGGGTGCAACCCTGCGATGCCCAGGGCGGCTCTGCGGGCTGGGCTCGGGCGGCTGGGCTCAGCCGAGGATCCCTCTCGCCCTGAGGAGCAGCAGCAGCTCCCACAGCGGCTCCGGCTCCTCCTCGCTGCAGGAGGGAGCTGCCCACAGCACCCGCGAGATCCCTGCGGATCATCGTCAGGTGGGGCAGCATGTGCTGGGGTAACCACAGCACATCATGGGACACGGTTACGAGAGGAGCACAATGAGCAAGTGACGGATGCGCGTGGCGGGCAGGAGGTGCTGCAGCACAGGGCTGCTGGTGTAAGATTCTGGGGGAAAGGCAGGTCAAAAAAGAGGAGGGCATGAAACTAACTGAAAATGGATCTTTGGGATCCATTCTCAGGTCTTAAGTTAGGAAACTTATTGTCTCTTATGTCCTGTTCATGCAAACATAACTTCGCCCCCCCCTCCAGTCATCCAGTTTGAGCAACTCCCCACCTCCTTCCCAAAAGGTTTCCTCCCAACAAGGACAGTGCTTCAGGGTGGCGTGCTTTATTAACTGAGCTGTTGTTCAGCAACATCACAAAAGCAAAGGGAGAAAAACATGGCTAGAAAAATAGCAGTGGTGAGCGCTGCTGAACAGGCACAGTCCCAATTCTTGCAACACACAAGTGCTTTTGTATGCGGACTTCATGGTCTCGAGTGTCTCCCTTCATACGTAAGGACTTGCAGCCCAGAAACAAAAGTGTTTATAGAAAAAGTCTTCTCTGAACCCTGCAGCAGAGGGATAACCGAGCTGCTCCCCTCACCCCCGAATCACCTGAGATGAATCTAGAAAAAACAGAGCGATACCCTAATCAAGGAAGCCTTATTCATATTCTTATGCTTTCATGTTAGAGGCAGATTGCCCAACTCTGGTAATTTGTAGCTCTGGTGGTTAAAATATTGTAATGTTGGCTTCATTTAAGTAAGTGTACACATCAGAGATCATATACACAATTATTTCCAACCATTTCTCACAGTATGTGATATCAGAATTATTTGGGAAATCAGCAAGCACAGCTGCTTTTCTCTTTTAGCAAAACACATCTTTTATATTAACAGTCCTTGTGTCTTTATTTGTAGTATAGCTCTTGACAGCAGTATTGGCTTTGATGGAATACTAAAAAGGGAGAAAAATACCAAGTAGTCAAGCAGTGGGGGGGAAAAAAAATCCCAGCAAACACCGAGGATTTATGCAGAGCCTTGGAGACATGCTGGGTCTCATTCCCTCCCGAAGCCTCTGCAGACAGAGGCCCTCGATGGCCACGTTGTGCCCGACCTCGCCAGGCTGTTCTCCAGGCCTGGGCGAAGACACCAGGGCGAGTTTGCTATTTAAGGACAAAGTGATTGTGGCAACTTGACACTGAAGGGGCTCAGAGCTCTCAGCAGCTTAGCAGAATTTATAGCTCAGACTTGCTTCAGATAACTCCAGCCCACTCGCAGGCCCTGCTACACATCTAAGGACCCAGCAGATTAAAGTCAGAAGCTTTCCTCTTACTATTTCTTCTTGAAGGAAGTTACAGAAAATGCCCATTTGTTTGTCTCCTTGACCAGTACCATAAGAATTTTGAATTAATAAGACCCTCGTAATAAAAGCGGTTCCAGAAGAGCCAGTTATGTTTTCCCATCACTCGGCCCTCTTTCCTGTGCCTAAAGTTTTAGAATTCACAGGCTGTAGTTTGGTTGAATTCCCAGAAAGACCTCAAAAGTCATTAAGATCAATGAAATGTGTTAGACAAGTTCCTACAACTGTACAACAAAATTAGCAACCTGGAAGGATGTACGGGCTGACCCTATATCCCCAGGGGGATGCACAAAAACAACGTGCAAAACTAAAAACATAACATAACAGGCAAGGTCACGGGTGGGCTGTAAGCAATCACCCTGCTGCACTCCTACCAGCTCATGTTACCTGACCCCCTGTGGCTTAATGGTTATGAATTTTGCTTACTTTTACTACTAATCTTATATATGACGAACAACATGAAGTACAGTCAAACCCACCCACATTAGTCATGACTGCTACGTTTGTCAGAGGACAAGATTAATATTTTTGTCCTCCATTAGTGACTGGGGGCAATATAAGCTTCTTATGGTAACTGAGAGAAAAACAAATCTATTCTATTAGTGCAACACTTGCTTCATTATCTGCAACAATTGTCAAGACAAAAGAAGCATCGGTAGGAAACAGAAACAAAACCAGTGCAAATGCACAGAAACATGGCAATTTTTCCCAGCTAATCATTAAAACCTAGAACAATTTGAGCAAATATTTGGAATCGATTTTACAAGCCCTGGCCATTATCCAGTGCTTCGGCAGAGCAGGGCAGCTCTGCAGCAGTGAAACACAGCAGTAGCATCTCGGCGATGCCCCTGCCAGGCTCTTCTCTCCTAACAGGGCAGATCGGTTCTGCCCAGCCGACCAACAGCGCCGCCTGCTCCAGCGAGGGCGGCCGGCACCCTGAACGAGCGCCGCTCTGCCTGGAAAAGTCCAGGGAGCATCACGGAAAGCACCGCGAAAAAGTGGCTCAAAGCACAAAAATCAGAAAAAAAGACCGTAACTGGAACCCTTGAAGCACATGCTAGGGAAAAAGGAATCTGTTTCAGGAGCAGACTCGGGCAATAACAACTTTATACTCCTACTGCAAAATAGTCAGTTCTCAACATCTGAGGTGAGCAACTGCTGCTTGTTCTGTTTAATAAAGCCTCACTTTATACAGTATCAGCATTTTGGGGTTATTTGGCTAAAGAAAAAAAGAGCTTCGGCTATTTGTGTAGTTTTACCATGTTTTAAAAACTTTAAACACAGCAGCAAGGTTTATTTGGATGAGTTCTGATAATACGTGCACAATATTCCTGTACTCTGCACAGGACCACAGTATATTAAAGCCCATGCGTTGGTAAACAGTTAACAAAAAAAGCATCCAAAAGCACAAACCCAGCTAGAAAAGAAAGCCAAAATATATCATTGATACAGATTTAAATTTCACTCCTCTGGATTAAGATGAAACAAAACCCCTGCAGCAGCGCTCAGAAGAGCTGGACCACAGCCGGGTCTTAGGAATCTGAGATAGGAGAACCGACCAGTTCTCAGCTACAGTGCAGCTTTCCAGCTTAAAAGCACTGCAAAAAAGACTATCAAGTGACAGAAATGTCCATTTTATGTTGGGCTATGCAATAACTTTCTCAGAAAGATCCAAGAACCAAATGTGTTTTACATTGACTTAAACCAAAGTTACAGTAAAACATAAATTTACTTTGGTAAGGTGCTATAAAGATCCATGTTAGGATCAAATACATCCTGAGGCAGGTTTAACTTTACTTCAAGCCTGGAATGCAGTTTGGATTGCATTTACACAAAATGGCCAAAGGGAGAAAAAAAAAAGTCCTCACAAATGTTATTTGAGCCTGTATTCTCCTATCTCTTTCACTCCGAGTTCATGAATAAGTGTTTTGTCTCCCTCTGTAGCAAACAACTGAAGAACAGATGGTACCAGGCTTAAGTTACTCTTTCCTTGGTAGATTAATCAACATGTATATTCCCATAATATGGCATCTCATTTTACTCATTACTCCTATTGCATACTTAAGAGCCATATTACACATTACCCTGTATTAACACAATACAGCAAGATTATTTTGCAGTAAATCAGTCGTGTCACAACATACACAAGCAGACTGAAGTACACATGTACTTACATGGCAGGTTCTGAAGACGGCGGGAGCAAATTCCATTCGCTCCATAAATTTTCTGTTTTGGAATAATGCTGTAGCCATGGCAGGGTTGGGCAGTATAAGTATTTAGAAGAGGTAATGCCAGTGGGTCTAAAAACAATATAGTTGACTTTGGGAGGAGGCAAAACTGAAAACCTAGGCATAGAATCCACTCAACGGAGCATTTCCAGAAATAAAAGACAGAAAAGGAAAATGACTTTAAGTTTTGCTACCTTTCCCTTCACAGACTGAGCAGGTATCACCTCACACCACTGCACGCTGGCTGCCTGTTTAGAAGAAGTCAAGTCACTGCTGACAAACACAATCTATAAATTTTTTGGTGCAAATTCCTTGCCAGCTGATTTAGACCTCAGTACCAATCCATCAACTCCTAGGGGGGAGAGCTGAGATTTTTCCTTACAAAAAGGCTCCCCAAACTTACCAGAAAGCTCCCTTGGATACCCACCAATCAGGAGGAGGTATGGAGCTGATTCCTTTGGAGGACAGTGCCATTTTTACTCGGGGATATGGGAAGCTGCTCATGGTTTCAAGATTGGTCCCTTTACACCACAAGGAAATGACCTAACACATAAAAGAGGCTGTCCCCGATTTGTGGCTTATGCAGCAACTGGATTTGGAGAGGTCCACTGTCCTCCTTGGGCAGGACGGAGCTAGGGGGAAGCGCGTGTGCCCCTTTTCGACCTGGAACAAAACGAGGAGTCTCATAGCAGTTACGGAAATTATCGCTGAACAATTCACTCCTGGCAGAAAAAACAGGTTTCTTGATTCCAGACCAGGCAGAAGGACAACAGGAACCAAGTTAATTAGTTCCTCCGCTCCAGAGCTTCGCGGGAGCAGCAAGGTGTCGCGGGAGCCGGTTCAGCCGCGGGACTCGGCAGCTCCCGGCACGGAGCTCCCTTCCTCGCCAGGAGAGGCTGCAGGCAAAACCAGTCTCACCAGGGCAGCGTTCATGCCTTCTGCCGGGCGCTATCACTTCTTGGAAATCACGCGTTTCCAAATTTAACTTTAATTTCACATGTACAAACTTGAACAAGCAGAAAACCGGTTCTGATTCTGCCCGGCCATTCCAAACACCCTCCAAAAACTGCCGGCATGAGCCACTCGTGTTCCAAAGCAATGGAGATGTCTCCTGCAGCAGTGCCAAGTGTCATACATCTCACATGACACGTGTTTGGCTACCCTTCGCTATCTGCCACAGGCTGTCAGGGATTGCACATCGCTATTTGCCTTATGTTTACGCTTTCTGGCCAGTCAAAACTGCCACGGCACCTACTCAACGCGCCGGCAAGTCACTTCTCAACACGCAAACCCAGCTCTGCCACTGCAGCTGAGCTCCTGGCGCACAGGAGGGATCCCAAAGGATCCCTTCACACCCAAACTTTACACACCAAGGCCCTCTGCTTCCCTCCATCCACCCAAGAGGCCCTCTTCCCAACATCTGCTGCATATCCAATATCTCAAATTATGGAAAAAAAAAAAAAAAAAAAAAAGGTAATGCCACCAGCAGAATTGCTATTTCCACCCTTATTTAAGCACACTATCACTGGAGTGACAGAGCTTTCCTCAGATCCCTGTCACACCCTGACCACAAAGCAGGGCCCAAATCACAGCCCATAGATGTAAGCACGTTATATGCACATCCCGTGAGTCACAGTGTGCATCGAACGCAAGCGTCTTCATTATTAAGAAGTCAGCTTCTAATGTCAGCATTTTTTTACTGTCAGCTGTGTACAAAAGATAACCCGAAGGAGCAAAATACACTTTACACAAAGTTCCTGTTTAGCTTTTGAAAATCATTTCTTCCTATTGCAACAAAACCACTCCGAGCGACTTAACTAGAATCCAAAAGGGCAGACAGCTACGCTTTAGACAAAATGTATTCCAAAGAAAAGGCAGTCTTGTCTGACTCAAAGCAAGAACTGAAGCCTGACCCAGCTCTATTTCATTTACTGAATTTGAGAAGCAATCTATTAATAGTTCACTACCATATTCCTATCCAGCCTCTTCATGTCATCGAGACAGCTACACTAACAGACACCAGATATAGATACGTTTCCCTATTAACTCTGTAAAGCAGAGTTAAACCAATTGTTAAAGTTTAAAGAGGAGCCGCTATTTCAAGAATTAACTTGAAACAGACAAAATTGGCCTGAGAGTTCATTTAATGCGAGCGCATCGCAATATTCACTTCAGCCCTGCAGATCCAGCTTCCTGCCTTCTCCCCAAGCAGCTTTACTAAATTATTCTGTTAACTTATGCTGTGAAGTTTGCCCAGCTGCTAAATTAACTAGATGGAGAGTAAAATAATCAGCTCTTTCAGCATCAGATGAATATTGTCAGCCAACGAGGACGCAATGAAAGCCAAAGTGACGCACCCATGAAAATAACAGATTTGTTAGTTTTCCCCAAACCACAGGATTCTTGATGTGGGATTGTGGCACATCCTCCTTTCACATAAATTAATTCTCAGGCAAGAAGCCCCTTATCAGCTAGATGACTGAAAGTAAACCTGCTTTAGGAAGCCCTTTAATTGGCTTCCACTTTTAACAGGCAAACCTCTACCTGCTCACACAAACACATCCCAGACACCGATACTCTGTGGCACTGCGGTACGACTGCCACAGATAATGCAAGTTAAACCACACCCTCCAACTTGCACTGAAATAATTTAACCAAAAGGTTCTACAAGCACCAAAGCAACCTTCCTACAAAAGGTAACACATTTGGGAAATAAATGGCATGCTTTCCCTCCCTCTGCTCACTAGCACCGGGGAAGAGGGGCTCTTCAGTGCCCAAATGAGAAATATTGCTTCAAGGAAAGGTTAGAAACAAAACCCACTGAGTTCACATGGGGCCAGCAGCAATGGCTTAAAACGCCTTTCAAGCAAAGCCTAATCTCATCTCGTACTGCAGGATATCCGCACTCCCAAAGACAGGGAGCTATCACTGATGCGGATGAGCTTCCTCCAAGGAGCCAGGACTGAACGTGCCACCGAGCTCAGACGCAGGGAACACTTCTGTCCCGGTCCCCACAGTGCCCCAGGCCGCGTGAACGAGGCTGGCAATGGCATAAAAGGAAAAAGGGCGACAACTGTACCAAACATAACACTTGTCTTCCCAAAAATACCTACGTTTTTCTCTACACAAGCATATTACCTGAAGCTTGGCAGGACAGCCACAGATGTGAGGGAAGGCAGGAAGGTGCCACCCTATAGCAGCACAGCTATTCGTATCTGTTTTACCACCACAGCACCTTAGCCTAATTTCAGAGATGGGAGCAGGAGGAAATTTCCCCCTGCCGCTTCCCACACTCCTGCCTCGCTCCCCATGGGATATTTTACAGCATCACTATAAAGCCAATACCCTCTGCAGCCTCTGCCACAGCGAGCACCCAGGACTCGGACATGTGAGCACTTGGGGACCAAGTGACCTGACATTCCCGCAGTTCCCTTGCATGTTACCGAAGGGAAACGGGAGGGGGATTTGGAACCACTCACCTAACTAAGGAGAACGTCGGCCTTGCCAGCATTACAGTGGCAAATGCCAGTATTGCTCCTTATCCCTGACCCAGCATCTCAGTTATGAGCACAACGCTGGAACGCTCCTTCCCTGAAGCCTCACACAGCAATTGAAGGTCACCAATTAAAATTAATTACAGGTGCTGAAAACCCTAGGACGCCAACCCTGCCAGACTGCAGAGGCACCCTAATCCTCTGCCAATGCCTCACTTGAGGGAGGAACAATAACTTATTTTCTAGCTAGAAAATGACCAAAGCTGCTTTGTGTCTTCTCAGACAAGCCCAAAACCTAGAACCTAGTTCAGTTATCATCTGATTCCTACCCTAATCCTAGCCATGATTTCACTTCTGAAACCTAAATCCATCTCTTCAATGCAATAAAACTACTCAACAAGAACAGCTCGCAAAGTCTTTGTATGGATAGACCCCCCCCCAAAAAAAAAAAAAAAAAAAAAACACAGATGCAAAAGCAATGCAACAACTGGGCTGAAAAAACTGCTGAGCAAGGAGAGTGGATTCGTGGCCGTGCGGAGCCTCCGAACTGTTAACTTGCAGGCTATAAAAGTAACCAGCACCAGTGCATCGCTAGAAGGACGTATATATCATACCCGAGATCACCACCCAGCAGCCCTCTCACACGTATGGTACATTACTGTATGGTCGATATCCTGGATACTTATAGTTTCTCTGAAAAAAGGCCCTGTGTTTTCTTGCTATGAAATGGTAATAAGTCATTTTATGTCCTCAAAAGTTGGGGGATCTGGGCTTTTGCTACGTATAGATCTGAACTTAGCATTTCCACAGAGAAAGATCCAAATGAGGTCGCATCCATCCAGCCAAGCACATATAGACTTTGTTTCAAAGCGGTCAGAATAAGGGTTACCACTCCTTTTACTTCCACACTTCTGTGATAAAAACCCTAACTGGATTAACAGCATACTAGGAAAGTCAGAAAGCAGCAGACAATATACAACTACTTAGGTATTCTCCTGGTTGCTTTCTTCTTGCAAGCCAGTCCTGAAAGCACAGGCCTCCTATAACGACTATAAACTTGAGTCATTCAGTTAGTCCAGACCACAGTCCTGGCTTTCAGTATTCCAATACAGCCTCATGGCACCTGGCCCCGGCTTTACCCTCGAATCCGCACAGCCGACACGCATCAGTGTTTATAGAGAAACAGCATCCCTGAACACCTCCACGGAGCCTTACCAATTTTTCCAAGTTGACAAGCAATAAATAAACCTTCTCTCTAGAATAAGAAGTCTAAAAACAATAGAAAATGCTTAGTAATAAGATCAGATTTAAACTGAAGTTCACAGTTCTTACTGGTATGCATTATAAATTGTATCAAATTATTACAGGTAAAAATCCTTGGACTCTACTGTTAAAGATTTTAAACTTTTAAATGATCTCTTGCCATACAGTTAGTGGAAGAATTTCTCCACTTGTAATTAGGAATAAGAAAAATAAATCCCATTTAAACTTCACACTGCACATTCCCCCCCCGAGCTTTGAATGACCAAAACACTGGAATTTCAATGGAATTTGTTTGCTGATATATTTAGCAGTCTGTCACAGCTAAGGCTATTCTATTACAGAAAATATGTTTAAAATATCTGTTTCTATTCCCCTTCTAGAGCATACTGAGAAAATTTGGCAGCAAAACTGAATTCCTAATCCATGTGATTGCTCTGTTGTGACAGAATCTGCAGGCACCGGTCAGAAAAGAGAGCTAAACAATATTGGCCCTTTTCTATATATAAACATTCCCCCAGGGATGATCTGAATTATTTCCTTAAATGAATTTCAAGCAACTGCAGCAAAAGCCTCGCGCGCTGGAGGCTGGGGCTCGCGCGCGCGGCAGACAAAGGCAGGGCCTGCCCGGCACGCGCCGACCGGGCTGCCCAATTCTCCTTTAAGTCTCCTTGCGATCCTGCCGCTTCCCCTCCCTGCCACCCCGCGGGGTCCCCGCAGGGTCCCCTCCTGCTGCGCTCCCTGCTGCAGCCTTGGCGACTCCCACGACAGCCACAGCCGCGTATTTTGTACCGGCGTCTAATAAAAGCCGATGAAATTAATGATGATGAAGACTGAGAAGTGCTCCCCGCGCTTCTTATTAAGGAAGCGGAGCTGCGGTGAATTATGGGCACGTTGTACAATGGAGTCACTAGGGAACGAAGATCCAGCCGTACATTCATCACTGCCCATGCCCCAAGTTGGGAGGCATTTACCAAAAGCTCATACCAACGTTAAAAAAAAAAAAGAAAAAGAAAAAAAATACATTATTTTCTTGCTATTCTAAATACTCTTGTAGCCCATAATGCTCAGTCATCCAGTGCAAATTTAGGCATCCAGGATTAGCACTACATGTTCTAGTTTGTCACCAAAATGATGCAGTAAAGTAAGTAATAGCTCAGGAAAAAATACAAAAGAAGAGCTAAGACATTTTTTCAAGCATCTTATTCAAATGGCTTTTTACAAGAGCTGAGGTAAGGAACGTACACTGAAAGCTTTCACAAAGAAATGAGGGGAAAAGAAAAGCATGCTCTACTGCCATTTTCACGGAAATGAGACTAGATACGTTGTTTAAAGAAGGTGACAGCTATGCCCCAAACAGCAAAATACAGCATTAGAAATATAAGACTTCTTAATCTTCAAATATCATGGGATGAATTCACTCTAGTGAACCAGGACATAAAACAGGCCTTCCATTTCAAATCTTGATTTTCAAAGGAATTTGGATACACAAGACTGCCCTAACTGAAGCCCTAGCTCACAGCAGCGCAGAAAGGACAGCACTCAAACACTGCCCAAGTTGTAATCCACTAGATGCTTGCAAGACCCAGGCTTCAGCCCAGGGGACGGGGAAAGGAAGGAGGGAGAGCTGGAGAGCACATCTCCAGTCATTATAAAAGCAAGATGCGTTTACATGGGAAGGAAAAGGAAACTTCACTTCTGCAAATAGCTTTTTCTTTTTTGGGGGGGATGGGGAAAAAAAAAAAAAAAAAGCTGCTGCTCCACTCGTGTCTATAGCACCCGCGTGCCTGGCCTGGGCAGGGCGGCAGGGAAGGGAGCGCTCTCCTGCTCGCCAGCCCTTGCGCATTCAGAGGGATTAACTCGTGACCTTTTATGCAATATGACAGGCCCTATGTTAACACCGGGGTTTGGCGGCTGGAGACCAGTCCTGCGAGGGTTAAGCCAGGGAGGAGTGTACATAAGGTGGCAGATGCAGAGCCAATGAAAACATGGTGCTATAGTTAGATGCTGGATACTAAGCAATGGTGACTATAAAGGTTGCTCAAAGCAGAGCTCCTGCAGATGACACTAGCGTGTTGTCCTTAGCTTCTAAGCTTACAGAGCAGGGGGGGAAAAAAAAACCAACAGGAGGATCAGCTCAGCTTACCTGGAGCTCACACCAAGCGACTTCCACCCACGTCTCCGTGTCCAGACCCTTGTAGACCGTTTTGAAGGATCCCCTGCCGAGTTCGATATCAAACTTTAAGAACCTGCCGTCCAGTGAGGTGGCAACCGCCTTCATATCGGCCTCCTCCTCCTCGGGCTCCTCTCTCTTGGCCTTGCCCTGGTCTTTGGCAGCATCTGCTGCCTCTCGCCTCTCCGCATCCCTGCCCGGCTCCTTCTGCTCCTCGGCGCCCGCCGCGCTGCCGGCTGCTGGCTCTGGCCGCGGCTCCCCGGCGGGCTCGGCCTTCCCGGCCGCGGCATGCCCGGCCTTGGCCCTCTCCGCGATGATGCGCCGGGTTTTGGGGAGCAGGATGATCCTCCGCTGCTGCTCGGCCTCGGGCGGCTCGAAGGCGGGTTCCTCCTGGTCCGAGTCCACGACGCTCCTGCGCAGGAAGCGCTGATGCACCAGCCGGGGCTCCCGGGCCGCCGGCGCGGCCCCCTCCATGTTCACGCTCGTCTCGGCGGCCGCGGGGGCGCCGCGCCGCGCGGCAGCCGCGGAGCCGCCGCCTCCTCCGCGGGCATCGCCGCCGCTTTCCATGAGGTGCCCGCCGGGGCGGTCAGGGCGCCGAGCCGCGCCGCGCCGCGCCGCCGCCACCTGCAAGGCAGAGCGCAGCGCTCACGCCCCGGCCCCACCGCCCCCGCGGGCGCTGCGGCGGGCGCAGGTGCGCGCTGCGGCCGCCTCACCTGCGCGCCCAGGCGCGTACTTACGTGCGGAGCGGGGCGCTGCCGCGCTCAGCGCCATGGGCGGCGGTGCGCGGGGAGCCGCTGCCTCCGCGCTGCGTGTGTGCGAGTGCGTGTGCGCGCGGAGCCCGCCCCTGCGCCGCAGCGCGGCCCGGCCCGCAGCGCCGCCCCGCGCCGCCGCCCCGGCCGATGGGCGCCCCGCCGCCCCGCGCCGCCTCCCCGCCGGGGCGCCCCGCTTGTCACTGCGGGCGCCCGGGCCGCGCCCCGCTCCAGGCGCCGGCGCTCGCGGGCCGCCAATGAGCGGCGAGGGCGGGGCGCCCCCCCCGCGGACACCGGAGACAATGGGAGGGTCCCCGCGGCGCGGGAGGGCCGGTGACACCCCCCGCCCGGCACGAGGGCTCCGCGCCGCTCCCGGGGCCCCGGGCTGCTCGGCGGAGGGCAGCAGCGCCCGGGTGCCCGCGCGGCCGCGGGAGCGCCCTGCCCTGCCGGCCCTGCTCGCGGCCCCCACGCATCGCCCCGCGCTGCAGGGCACGGACGCGGCGCGCGGCACCAGGCCAGGGAGCCGCGCGGGCACCACCGCTGCAGGCCCCGGCGCCGCTGCCCGCACGTGTGAGCTGCGCCCACGCAAGCTCACCAGGGCTTGCTGAGGGCAAGGCGAGCAAATATAAAAAAGAGACGGTTTACCAGGAGCTGCGTCCTGGGAGTTCAGCTGCAACCGAGATGCATCGTGCCACACAACCATTTTGGATTATTAAAAGAAAAAAAAAAAAAAGAGGAAACAGGTGGTCATTTTACATAGAAGCTCTCATGATTTCATTAAAAATCTACAGTTGATGCCTTTAGTAATTCAGCATCATGGATATGTTCAATCTTCCAATGGTTTGTTTCTTGAAGCATGCAAATACAATGCTAGTAGCATCACAACTGTTGCATAAAATGCAGGTTTATGTGACTATAAAATCACAGAATTACCTATTGTCTTCTTACTCTATGGACAGTAGCTACTAGTCGAGAATATTAGGAAGTGAACAGGGGAAAAGCAGGGAAGGCGAAGGGTTCAAAGGCTTTCCCCCACCATTAGGTATCCATGACCCTGAACTGGCTTTGTCTCATGAGACAAATTCCCACCTCCATGTAGGAAAAACAACATTCAGGCTGATGAGAGAGCTGAAAGCATCGGCCAACACTTCACTCAGCAGCTAGACAGAAGAAAACACGGAAGAGTCTAGAGCCAGCCAAATGCCAAAACCAACAAAACAAAGAAACCACAATCAAGGAAAACGTGGGGGGAAAGAAAAAGCCGCTTATTTCAGCTACTTGCCTTTGACTGCAAGGCTTCTGTGGAGAAAGGAAAGACCTAGACCTTCAGATGCAGGTCAGAAACGAAGAGAAGACAAAGGAGATCATCAACATCATCATCCTCTGCCCAGGGGGTTGCACATGATGTCCGGCGCTCTTCCTATGTCCATCTTCCTACTGAAAAAAGATAACATAAATTGCACCTCACAAGCTTAGTAGCGATCCACAGCCCAATACGAGCAGAAGCTCCTTCATCCTCCCACTGCTGGACCTTTTCTGTGGCTCCTTAACTTAGCTCCCCATCTTCAACCAAGTAAGCCTAATTGGGACGTGTTTCTGTGCAGAAAAGCTATCGATTCTCCAGCTATCCTCATTTCAGCTGTGTGCAAGACAGAAAGATAAGGGTGCACTTTATTGTCAAAAGGCATGGAAAAGGATAAACACTTGGAGGTGTCCTGATTGGTATGCACCATCGGAGCAACCTTGAAACAGAAGCACGCTGATAGCAGGCTTTTACGCAAGCGGCGTTGTAAATTGTAGCACTTTTCAACAAAAACAAAGGTAGTCAAGGTGATACGTGACACACACCAGCCCCAGTCAAGCCTCCGAGTTCAAGAACTGTCCTTGGTGCCTATGGAAATCAAGACGTTCATCGCAGCAGACGAAATTCTTGATGCAAAACGCTGAGGGAGCCGCACGTCCGGCCCTCTGTGTCCAGGATGGGGGTTTCCCTCGAGGAGCGGAGCCGCCATTTCGCCTGTTTCTCTCCCCTACCCATTCCCGTGACTGATGCAAGGAGCGATCAGCCACACAGAGCAGTGCATCTTGCAAAACTTAATAACTACTGTTATTTCTAAAAGGAGAGAAATAGCCTTTTCTGCTAATAACAGCCATTATTTTCTTTCCATGATTGTCAGTTTTGAGCAAGTCCAATTAACAGCTTGACTTTCAGATTCTCTGATACTGAGAAATTTTTAAATTTAACAGACGTTTGCAGTGACCATGGAAATATTTATACTGTCCTTCAGTTTTCTATTATTTTTTCTATATAATTTATAACTTGATTAAAAATGTGTCAAGCACCATTTGAGGGCTACTTTCAGTGACACCGACCCCAATGCAGTTATGCAATAATTCTGTTTTTTTTTTTTTTTTTTTTTTTTTAAGAATAATAATAATTTAAAATCTCAGTCTCAACACCATCATCTCAGATCATTTGTGTTCTGTTCTAGTGATTTGTTTGTAGATACAATAGTTCAAGTCATCAAGTTAATACAAATCTATATTGCAAATACTTAAAAAAAAAAAAACACTAAAAATCTCAAGTTTGTGCAGCACAACTGTAGATGCTACCGGCAAACTCAGCCAGCACATGGAGCAGAACAAGCACCAAGATGACATGAGGAAAATGTGCCTGACAACTTACAAGTTGATAAACTCCATTTATCTTTGTTTGCCCTCAGCTACAACACTGGTCCACAGTACAAAATGTAATTCCAATGTACATGACAACTTTAAACTCAAAAACCCTTTTGTATTTTTAATTCCTGTAAAATTTAATAGTAGCTGATACATCCCATAGCAATGTGATGCCATAACCTTATCAGATTCCTTAAAATAAATAGGATTAATGGGGCTGCAGAAAAAAGAAACAACTACAAAACATAACCAAATGAAGCAATAAAGAAATAATCCAGCACAGAGCCAAGACTAGCGGCCCGTTTCTCTCAGTGACACCCCAGGCAATGGCAATTTAAGTATTGTGTTGCTTAACTGTTTTATTCTTCACATGATAAAAGAGTGTCTCATACCATCACAAATTACTACAAAACCATTCTTTTTTTGCACTGACAGTACCGTCATTGCCTCATGGAGGTACCGAGGTGTATTCCCTCAGCGTTCCCGAGGCAGCAGCACTGTGGAGTCACCAGAAGGAAGCAGAGCACACGGTCCCAGCTCAGGTTGTGGCACCATTTCCAAGGAGCAGCATCTCACCGTGCAAAGTCATCAAAGCGAAGGTTGGACAAGCAGCCTATCACCCTTCCCTCCCCAAATCTGACCAATGATTAATAGTCCTTTCAGAATTACTGCATAATTCTAAATTTTGTATTTAATTATTTATCTGCTTTTGATTCCTAGGAAATAATGGCTTTGAGCCTGTAATAAACTCAAATGAATGACCCAATTAATTTCTAAATGCCTCTGTGGCCAACAGTATTGCAAGAGTCCAAATGGCATGCTGGCATTTTTTTAAACCTCTCTCCTTCTTCTTGCACCATTTTCTACTATGAACCTATTTCTATGAACCTTAAGCATCATTAAGATAAAAATAAAATAGAAGAATAAAGTAAAACAAAGATTCAAAACAATGAGTCAAATGTGGCACTTTTTTTCCAGGATGGAGCTGAATTCTATCAAACAGCGAGTCTAACCCCTTGGATTGAAAAATAGGCAGGTTTTTTAAGACATAAAGGCAAGACCATCACTGCTCATCACATAAAAGATAATTCATGAGTTGTCCTATGTTTAACAAGGAGAAGAGGTGCTGATCTCATCTCAGCACAATGTTGCTTGTTGTACTTAGCCCTTTGATCCTGTTTTTTCCCTGAGAACTGAAGAAGTGATGAGAGCATCTAACCTTCCCGCAGAGAGCACATTCCTTCAGGTAATAATCACTCAAGTGAACAGATTCGTGAGAATGAGAAGCAGCTGCCTGACACTGGACATGCATCTGTTCATCTGACTAGTTGCAGTGGCTGCAAACACATCATCGTGACCAACAGTCAAAATTCACGTTCTTCCACTGGGGCATTAATTTCTACTAAAAGCCACACGCGCAAGGGTTAGCAACAAGAGCAAGCAGTGCAGGGACTGTGGCACATATGGGTAGAAACAAAATAGCTGAAAAGTCATTGTCTGTGCTCCAGACACTCTCTTCATTAGAAGTTCCTCATTTAATGGACTTGCAGTTCCTTGGCATAAAAGTGAAGTGCAATAGGTAAAATACAGCACTACCTGGCTAAGAGGTATCACCATGCAAACTCATGGAGGCTCCAAGGCAGCTTAAGGATTCCCAAGAAAGACAAGGGATTTTCTACACTCCCAAGGCAATGAGGATACCTGACTGCAATGCTACAAGATCCTTACACAGTGCAAGGTGATCTGGGTAGAAGAGTCCATCACTGCCACGTGGACAAGGAGCGTGAACCGCGCAAGAAAGGGAGCCACGTGCATCCCAAGTGCTAGCACAGCAGCTATAGGTAGCTGCTAGTGTAATCATGATCATCTCTCTACCAACTCCCCTGCAAACATCATGGAAAAAGCGTCCGAAAACACCTGAACTGTCTCGCCCTCCGCGGCAGAATTACTTGCACTGCTATTTTTCTCTTGTAATAAATGCCAATGAAGAGCACAGCACACTCGCCAGCAGCACAGACAAGCTGGGGGCAACTGCAGCCAGCCCTGAGCTGCTTTCAGAGCTCCTCGCAGGACTGCATGGTTACTCTCACCCTCTGTAAAGTGCCACACCAGAAGAGCACTCAGACACTGTCAGTGTTTAGTGTTCAATAAATATATATGGCAATTCCTACGGTAAAAACTGCCTTCTCATCTGTCAGTACAACAAAACAGGAAAGAACTTGGGAAATACCCCAGTGAAAAGATACCACACAATCCCCAAGCCTTTCTGGCTTCCAGTTCCTAAGAAGCGAAAAAAAGCATTGATTCTACTGAGCAGACCACACAGAAGAACCCCTAAGACCAGAGAAAAGAGCCTCCAGAACCAGTCCCCTCTTTTCCTTTCTTTCTCTGCTTCTTATTGACAGCAAGTTTGCATTTCAAACCACTATTTCTCAAGCCTGTACTGAGTAGATAATAAGTGTCTGGCATTAGGAAGAATCACCGAAAAAGATCAGTCGTTACAAAGTACCTGCAAAAATAAATGCAACGTATCTAACTTTGGGTAACAGACTCCAAGGGCTGAAGTTCAGATTCAGAGTTCAGAATTCAGTGCTCTCAGACCACCAAATAACAGTTATCTGATAATGTTATTTGCTTGTTAATTTAGAACAAAAGAAGTTTAGGTAAGGGTTGAAACTCAGGGCTCATTGCACAACAGATATTTCAGACAGCACTAAAGTCAAATTGGTGTAATATCTTGGATTTCCAGATAGGCTCTGACCACAAGTGAACTGAGCACCTAATTAGCCTAGGTCCCCATTGTGCTCCCATTTAACTGACTCACCATTCATTTAAATGAAAGCAAAGCTAGATTATGAATGGGGAACCTTCTTCCCCATTTAACTGTCAATCTGCTCACTGTTCACACTGGTTGAAGCAGAACACACAAACAAACATGAGGTCTTTTACACACAGATTCGTTCATACGTTTCCCTTACCATACAAAAGTCTAGAAAAGAAAATATAAAAATGACCCCAAGATCGTTGGTTAAACTGTCCTAACAACAGTTTAAATATGAAGAACAAACCACATATGACATAGCTATATAGCTATATCCTTCTCTCATCCTGCAACTTAAATACCAAGATCCTAATTTGATGTTTTAATTTTTTACTGAAAAAAAAAATAACCACCATATGTTTTATTCAAGAAGAGAAGGGATGGCTCTATCTTCATCAGTAGCTGGAAATCAATATCTTGCTCATGAGAACTTAAGGAAAACTTTTGTTTTTATAACCCTGGTGGGGATTTTTATGAGCTCTCATGGCATACTGACAATTTATTATGCAATCCTACAGCAGGTTTGCAAAAAAGGAAAAAAAAAAAAAGAAGAAAAAAAAATATGTGATAGCCTAAATCACTAAGCTCCACCAAGTGGCATAACAGAGAATGTATTACCGCAAAGCTTGAAGTCTGCTTTAGGATGGTTTAAAGGGTGGTGTGAGCTCTGCTCAGGTAGCAGTAACTAGGCATCTAGCTGCTTTTGCTTTCTAACTCCTACACTGGAGATGAGCAGGACATTGAGGGAAAGACACCCTGAACATAATTGTATTTTTAAATAGCGTTCAGCTCTTGATGCTACAAGTGCAAGTTCGCTCCATCACCCTGGTTATGAGGCTGACCGCGCGAGCACCACGTGCCTGCACACAGCTATTTGTGGGATCAGGGCGCCTACGAACAGCAGGGACACAGAGCTCAGCTGCTGTACGTTCGTATTCTCGCAATGCCCAAGCAGCAGCAGGCATGAGAAGGCTGGTGTTCCCGGCTCCGAGCAGGGATGCAGTGCAGACGTGGCGGGGAGCAGGCACAGTGCCAGGAGGAAGGCAGCAACTCGGTTTGCTGGGCAAAGCCCCTGGCAGCGGAGACAGCCTGGCTGAGCGCTCGGGCCCGGCCAGGGCATCGCGCAACTCTAGTCGCAGCAGGGAAACAAGAGAAACTGAGAAAACACCAAAAAAAAAGAGAAAAAATAAAGACAAAATCAGGTTAAAGCACCCATGAGAAAAATACCTAACACCATCTGTAAGTATGGGGGGATGGCACTGCCCGAACCAGATTTAAATGTTCTGTTCTGCCGGAAAATCCCATACCTCTGCTCCATTAAAGAGGTTCTTTGCTCATGAAGTTATGAGCAAGTCATGTCTTTAATTTTTGGCAAAAATATTAGGAACTCAAAAGGTTCGATGTTTGGGGAATTTTGGAAGCATATGTATAAGGTTTGTACACAGAATTTTTATAAAGTGAGGAAACAATGAATGCCACAAAGCCTATGGGTGAGAACACCACAACCTAAGAGAACTGTATTAACTATCATGGTCTCTCAATGTAGCCTGTTGAACCTTGCCATGCACCAAATTTATCTTCAGAGCTCGGCTAACTAACCGCTTTCAAAATATGTTTCCATTATCATTCCATAAAATCTTTTAATCAAACAAAATATGGCCATCTTCCTTTTTCAATCTTTTATTAGCCAGACCAGAATGACTAAAATCTAGCTAACTCCCATAAAATATCTAAAAATAGTACCAAATTTTAGTCTTTCCCCATGACAAGCCAAGCTAATTTTCTTCTTCTTGTACTTGTCTAAGTAGTGTCAGGATTGACATTAGAACTTCCCTAGCACAGAAAAAAGCTATTACTATGCTTCCAGGGTTTAAAGATGAATGCCTTTTAACACAAAAGTTTCCTAGCAACATGTGTTTCTAGCCTAGACTGTCTTCCAAAATTGGCGCTGCTTTGAGAGTTTTATCTATTCCTGTGTTTAAGCTAGTCCTAATGCTAAGCTGTTATCTTTACCTCCACAACATGTGGTATCACAGAATAGCAGTCGTCTTTTCCCAGGTTCAGTTTCTCCCTGTCTCCCATTTCGGTCTCATGTAGGTATTTTCCCCCTCTTGGCTAGTAATGTGCTTTTCTTTTTTCTCCATAATGTGGTAGAAGAGCCTCCTTGCTTCTCATTGATGCTCATTTTGCTTAGACTTAGCAAAGCCCTAACTAGTGCTGGGGTCTGCAGCACCATTTCCAAGTGCTCCTTATGGCCAGCCAGACAAGCAAACCACAGCACTGCTCACAGACAAGTAAAAACAGCAAAAGTTTTATCAAGACTTTTTAAGGGTTGGACAAGCACTAAAGAAAATGCACGAGGCTGACAGAATTTCCTTGAGCACCATTTCTCTTGTGAAACAACGGAGAAATTTGTTATGACTGGGGAACTCAGAGAACAAGCGGATATCAGCCTGACATCATTTTTTTTCAAACATTAACCACTCCATGACAGAGCAAACATGTAATTTTTTTTTAAACTGTGTGACACTACATCTTCATATACTGGAAGGGAAGCACAATAGAAAATGTTATGCCTGGTCACAGAAGCTCGAGGAATATGTGATGCACTGATGCTAGCTACAAAGCCTTAGGAAGAGGGAGCACATCTCACATCTCGACACAGCTGCCTGTAACAACTGGTTATGGTGGATTTCTGAGGCTGAAAACAGAAGTCCAGCCTTAATTTGTTTCCAGGGATACAGAAATACAGAATTTGTAAAGGCCAGAAACTAGGGACCCTAAAGGGGAACACACTTATTCCAAGAGCTTGCATGTGCTACAAGAAGAATACGAGGGCAGTTTGACTTGGGACAGCTCTTGGCCAAGCCAGACATTTCCAGTAGTTAAGCATAAGGGAAAAAATACTAGAAAATCATGCAGTTCACTTGGTTTGATTTGAACTCCATTTACCAGTTGTGGGAAATACTTAGCCAAAAGGCAGACTGCTAGGAGCACTCTGCAGAGCAGCAGGCGGGAGCGATACCTGAGCTCCTTCAGGATCCCATTCCAACTCGCTGTAAAAATGTTCCAGTGAAGTGAAACAGCCAGTCACACAACAGCCAGGCTTACACAGCTGACTTGGTACATCGTCGGTATTTTTGCAATACAGTATGCACTTTAATATAGCCTTCAGCAGAATGTTACAGGACTGGATTACAGATGCTTTAAAGAACATTACTCTCAGTTTCCTAACTCCTTAGGGCTTACAAAATCATCCGTTATGTCACAGCATACCTCTTAATTTCTTCATTTCAATAAAAGAGCTGCACTACCCCTTCCATTTGATGAACATGTCTACGTTACCTGTGCCAGACACATTCATTACGATGTTTGCTTTGGAGTCCATCAGCTGCTGCACAGAGCACAAAGCTGGAAGTTCATCACAGCTCCTCAGGAAGTCAAGCTGCCTTAGGAATTGCCCCAGTGAAGGTACCTGACAGCCTGAACACCTTCCTGGGTTTTTTTCTGCTAAACGAGTAGTCCCAACATTTTAGGAGCTCCAGGAATAGGGAATATACTCAACTAATTTGAGAATTCAGGCATGCTACACGAGAAAGGAAATTCATTTCCTAGGCTAACAGAGGCACAAAGTCTTCTTTCCTTAGGACACATCTGAAGCCAAAATTATTGCTTGCAATGTTTGGATTCATAATTTGGGTAGAGCAGATCCAAAAGACTGTTTCTAAGACTAAAAAAAAAATGTCTACAAGAAGGTGCTTCCAGTTTTGTACAATGTATTTATCAGAAAGAAAAGTTACGCAGCAGAAATGCCAGGGACCGGTTACTTCCATCTATGTCCATAAACTCCATATAAATACAAAAATGCTGTTGCAGAACAGTGCTCACAGTTATTTTATGCTTTCCCCTCTATGGAATACGGGAACTAAGGAACAGAGGTCAAATATATATTGGCAAGATACTACCTCCACTACAGTTAATTGCTTAGATCTAACTGGCTCCTATTTAATGTCTTCCAGTTCAATGATACAGGACACTTCAAATCATGTTGTTTACAGAATCCAACAGAAGGAAAAGGACTTGCTTTTTCTAAGAAAAAATCTGCCATTTTCATGCTGGCCTCAAGTGCTTTGATACAGATATGACGGGCACCTTATCCAGACTCTATTTCCACATGCAATTTTCACCCAGCAAGAAGCCTTTAGGCTTTAGATTAGATCAGACAACAATACAATTAGAAATGCAGAAGGATATAAACCATGTCATTTCTGATTACGGATTTCCCATTACAAGCGTAGAGGTCTTATTTCAGCACCATTTTCCATATTGTTTGTATACAATTCAAAAGCATATCTCTACTCTCATTTTAGTGCTATTTCATGCCCACCAGTCACTTGTTTCATGACACACAATATATTAATAATTTTAAACCTTGTGAGGCCATTTTTTCAATCCCAAGTGATGATTTCACTCTTTTGTGCTACCAATCATCTTTACTAGGTTGCAAAATGCACAGGTGAACAAAACCAACTTTCCAGCCAAGCACATGTTTTACAAGGTACCTCAATATGTCAGTATGCAACTACACTTATACAAACATTAAAGACTGGTTGAAGGTGGCTAAAACCTTTCCTTTGTGGTAGACTGTGTAGAGGAAGAGCTATCTGAGGCCAAAGATCAGTCTCTCAACTTTACCTTTGTAGTTACATGGAAAGGACAATGTAAGGACAATTAAGAATATTTTACGAAGCCCAGGTCACTGTCTTTCAAATATGTTCCCTCATTTAAGGAATGTATTACTGTGATCAGTTACTTATTATTTGTATTGTACCAAACCCAGTTGCCTAATCAAAACTTGGACTCAAATGAAAATAGTATTGAACAAACATCAGTAAGGATGATTTGAGCCCAAGAAAACTCAGAGTCCAGATATGGCATGGCTAGCTCATGCTATAAGAGCACACATTTTTCTCCAGTATTTGGTTATTCTGCATATTTTACTGCTCTTTCTGCACTCTCTGAAATAGACATGACCAGCAAAACACACAGCAGCTTCAGTGGGAATAGAGCTGAGGGCACCATTGCAACAAGGCTCTTGTCATTACAAAGCTTCATGAATGCACCTCGCTCTACGCTGGGCTCATTTCAGCACTCTGCATTTTCATTAATAGTCAGTGAGGTTATTCCTTGCCCCATGGGCTGTGAAACTGTAAATAGCAAAAGGAATAAGAATAGGCAGTCAGTCAAATGACAGAATATTAAAAAGGTCATAAGTAGTACACAATGCCAATGTAATTGAATGCATGTATGAGAGACCAGAATTCCAATAATAGCGTCTCACATCCAAGAAACTATCACCATGAAAAAAATAGCACAGAATGTTTAATCCACCTAACAGTGAATTTGGAAATTAGAGCAGTTGAAAATACTTTTTTTTTTCCCCCCAAGACTCTAAATTCTTCTCCTGACATAAGCTAAATCCTGTGAATGGGATCATCCTTTCAGGAGAGGTCCTAGTGACATTCCATTATATGAGAACAGAGTGGAATTAGGAAAAGCCTTTGCTGCTGACTTGGACTCTCCACAATTTACCATGCAATGTGCTTTCCTATAAATGCAACATCCAAGCTCTGAAAAAACACCAGTAAATAATAGGCACCCCCCTCAAATATGAAAACATACAAAGGACAGATCTCCACAGTAGCATAGGATCAATACGTATTACCTATTAATCTCTGGGTGTAAGCCCAGGGAAGGAGAGGTGGAGGGAGACATATAATTGCATATTGGAGTGTAAATCCATGGCTTCTGAGTCCATTATCTTGGGACAAACCCAGCTGCTGCATCCCTGATGTAAGGAGCAGAGAAGTGCCCTAGCACGAGAACGCCTGTCCTAAGACTGACACCGGGCTCCCTTCCATCCCCTCCTGAGCTGGGGCAGGTCTGCAAGGACTTTGCTTGTGCTCCTTCCACAGGGGTAATGAAGCACTGTTATATACCTAGAATTCCACCTAAAACTATATTTAACCTTTCAGGGCTACTGCCAGAACATCATTAGGCAGAGAGAAATCTGGGTTGCCGCAGGAGAGCAGCGTGAGAAAGCGATAATGCTCCCTGACAGGGCCACCTAACACCTGCTGCCAACACCCGCTCACCTGAAAATCACCTTGCTAACTGGCAAAGCACACTTGCATGGCAGAAACAGACACGGAGAGGATGTAGCGTCCAGCTCTGGCCATCAAATGCCCCAGTAGCAGGTTTTCAAAGTCCAGGAACGGAGGAAAATGCTCCAGGAAACAAATGCAGGTCTGCGTGAGGATTCTTGGTTTTCTTCTGACCTTCCATTCTTTCTTAACAGGCACTTAGGAGATATTATAGCTTGACATTTAAAGTAAGCAGAATAATTAATGCTTTTGCTATTGCTATTTGTGAGTGCTTTTCCATCATCTTACTTTTACTTTAAAAATGATCTGCTTCATTTTCACATGGTACTTAATTACAACATTACTACTATTATTAAATGCAACTGTAAACAAGAGTATAGTGCAAAAAAAAAATAACAACCACATTATATGCTAGAAAAATAGTGAAAACAGGAGGCTTTCAGGCCACGCATCAGCAGAGCATTTCAGAGAGGCACTGCAATTAATTTTTGGCAGCCTGTGACAACAGAGCACAGGGCATTCTTTAGTTCACTGCATTACAAGTTTGAACAAGCTTAAAAAATAAAATATTTTGTACAGATTCACTCAGCAGTGTTGTATAGATAAGTTTAGCATACACTTTTTTTTCCAGAGGTGAATATTTGATCAAAATTTAAATGAAAAACATTTTTTTCCCCTACAACAAAACCTTCATTCTTCCCTTTTATGCACTATCCAACTACAGTCAGATCTCTCACTATTTCATTTTGGAGGTTAGAAATGCTCTGTATAAGGCAGTAAAGTGAAACCTCAGCAGGGAATTCTGCAAGATCTTTCTTTTAAGCGTTTGTATTCTCTAAAATGTTATTTCGGTTCCAGCAATGAAGTCCAACTTCAAGAAGTAATTGAAACTATATCTGTATTCAGTACATTGGTGATCCTTGATGTGAACCACAGGGGAATAGAAATATACCTTTATTTTCACTTCACCAAACACTGCCAGTTGAAGTCAGATCTTCCTGCTGCTTTCCCTGTTTTTACAGCAGGATTAACTACTTTGTGCCCAATTCTGTTATCAGATAGAGATCCATTTGGATTCCTTACTAAGTAATAGAACCAAAGATGTTTCACATGGAAGATATAAACAGTTATTTCTGTTTTTATAGCTTACATAGCATTTTTAAACATGACGAATAACTTTTTCCTGTTGAGTACAGCCATGCCTCATGAAGATAGATTGCTGTATTTTTCAGAGCATAAATATGAAGGCGAAAACTATATACTTAAATCCAGTAAAGAGCACTGGAATAAATTTTATCCTCCATTCACATTACTTTTCCTGCACCTGGGCACCAACATCACTACTACCCCAGAGATCAGAGCGCTGCTCCCAATGGCTCCCTACATTTTGCCGCATTCCCCACACGCCTGCCAGGTGCGTCGCCCGCAGCTTCCCCAAACTGCTCGGGCTGCAGCAGTGCGCGGCCGTACTCCTCCGTGCACCTCCATACAAGACCATTTTGGAGCTATGCACAACATCTGAAATGCTATTTACCAAAAAAGCGCAGAACAAATAAGAGGTATCATTCCCAACACTGTGTCGTTGGGGTCTGGGGATTGCCACAACCACAGGAAAGGTGCTGGGAGTACCAAGGAGAGTACCCGGACCAGCACAACCCAAACTGTTCTAATGCAGACGGGACCATGGAGAAAGGAGTCCTATCATGCAACACAAGGGACTGAAAGGAACTCACTTTGCTCTAATACATATCCTTATAAATCCTTTACTAGCATTTTTGCAGGTGGCTTCACAATATCAACCTTTTTTTTTTTTTTTTTTTTTTAAATCAGTGAACGAAATTATACTACCTTTGTAGAGCTACCTGTTCGGGAGGACTGTAGGTAACAGGTACTGCTTTCACAGGAGAGAAAGTAAAGGAACAGCGAAGGCCACTAATTTTTGTAAGCACATGGCTGTATTCAATATTTCTTACAACAAATTCAAAAAACTCTTTTTGCTTTTCTTTTATCATAACAACCTGGAAGGAAAGAGTATATTCTCACTTGAATTATGCCCCTCTAGCAAAATGAATTATAAATAGATGTAGAGCAAGTGTTGCTGAAGTGGAAAGGACTTCAGGCCTGTCTACCACATTTGGTTTCATAATCATACCGCTTTCCAAGATTTAGCTCTCCTCTTTTCCATTCTTCTGACTCAAAAATAAGCCTGTGTTAGATCCTTTCATAACCACCATATGGTGCATAGAGAACCTTTCGTATCCTTGCAGTTCCTCGGGGCAGCTCCAGAATTAAGCAACAGATTTATAAGGATGCTGGCTGTGCGACAGTCATACACACCATCTTCAGCAACGTTCAGAGGCAGATTTCCTTCTCGTGCCGATAGCATTTATCCAGAATACATACAGTATCCCAAGGAATTGTTCCTCAGTGCAACTGCCTATTGCCCATCAGATTTGATGTCTTTTGATTTAAAATGTCTGTTCTTACAGAAAAGGTGCCTCAAAGTGCAGGATTTGTCTCCATTCCTCTAAGCATCTCTCTCATTCTCATTCTTCCTGCCTTGCATTTCTCTGCCTCGTTTCATCCTCACTTTCATCAGTGGCTTTATTTGTAAAAATCCTTTTACAAACAGAGCTCACTGTGGTGCTCAGGCAAGGATGCAACGCTGATCTCAAATATCACTTATCAACATTGCAGCATTATTTATCCAGCCCTTTATTCACATTCTCCCATTTTTATGGCGTGACCAGCACCATATTCTCATCCATTTTTTTAAACTTCATCCTTGTTGTATGTGCCTCAAGTTATCTTTTCCAGCATGGACTATTTTTACCAACCCTGAATTATATCTAGGCTCTATCTAGGTTACTTCAGTTTATCTGAAATCTTTAGGTTTTATTTGGTCTCTCTAAATCTACAAGCATGATATTTGTCTTTTAAAATATATTTTTTTTAAGAGGTGAAACGTTAACTTTTTTCCTTCTCCTCCCCTTTTTAGTGTCTTCTTTGCTAAATGACTCTTATTGCTGACATGAGGATAATAAGCAACCTGCTAAAAGAATTCAGAATTTAGGAGATCGTTATTGTTGACTGAATGAATATTCCCATTCTTCAGAAGGCATTTTTAAGCTGGAGATGAGTGAATTGATGCGAAGAAATTAACAACTAAACTTTCCTAGAGAAAAAAAAAAAGACAAAATATACTTTGAACTTCAAATTATTTTTTTTTTCTTCCCATTCTTTTGGAACTTCCTTGTCCGGTTTGCTTTTGACCCACAATGGAAGCAGAAATACTTAAGAGCAGTAGCTCAAGGTGGTTTCAAGAAATCACGTAAAGGACAGGCTCCAGATTGCGTAGGTCAGTTCATTTTGCAGAGATTTCTGTCTAACTTACCCCCTCTAGAATTTGAGCAGAGCTTTTTCAAGTATTTGATATTTAGTTGTCATTAATTACAACATAATTAAAAATGAAGCTGCAGTTTCATTAAGAAAAATGCTAGAACAAACATCACAGCCTAAAACGAATCTACAGGGGGCCCCTGCAGGCCCCTTTGGGTGGTTCAAGCATCTTCTCTGCAGGGGAAAAATATTGCCCAGGGCAAACTTCCAGCAGAACAACACTGGCATTTTCCTTCCTAGTTCACCAAATATTTCAAGAGCACCAAGACTTCAACAACGATCATAAAAAGGAGCATGATAACAAACTCTGTGTATTTGTAAAATCATTTGCAATTTCTTAGCATAAAACCGCAGAAAGGAAACATGTTATATGGCCTTCTGTCAGTCATGCAATGTGCTGATTCTCCCCTGGCCTACACTTATTACATAAACGCACAAGAAGTCGCCCACTTAAAGCTTGCACTTTAAGTGCACTAAATCACTTGTGGGTTGTTCTTCATCTCCATGCAGAATAAGCACAGCCAGCGGCTATAGGAAACGCAGCAGGGACTTGCAACCTTACTGGCAAGTATTGTCTTTTTATAGGCAAACATGGGCTGATTCCAGCTGCTTATACTGGAGGTGAAGTTAATGAACACAACAGCAGGCAAGAACAATTTAAGACACAGAAAACTAAGGAAACGTAAAAGGCAAAAACCTAATGTGGAGGAATAAAATCTTGGGTCAGGCTTTACACTGGGCAGTATTTCTGCTGCCAGTAGAAGCAAACCCTAAGAAGAAAGCAAAAATTGTTCTCCTCCCCTCAAGAGCTCCTATTTTCTGCTAGAGTTCTATAAGGATTTAGACTGTCCAAAAACATTTTACGAGAGCAATAATACAATAGTGCACCACTGTTAACACTATATTACTTTTAGTAGTACTCTACCTTGCATATTCTCACTACAGCTTACATGGGCATGCAGCACTATTTATATTTTGTATTAATTTTCTTCACATCTTCATTTTACAATAAAATACAGATTCTTCTTCCACCGCATATGCCAGCTCAACAGAGAGCATTAATGGGCCAGATTCCCAGGGAACAACCTTGGACATAGATCACAGATGATGTAGGAAGCAAGTCCTATTTGAGGAAGTTACTGCAAGCTCTGCTTCCTCTACCCACATAGATCCTTCCGTGTTTTCTTAACACAAGTTATAAAATAGCCCAATAACATATGTGCAAGTTTGATGAGGTTGCTGTGTGTGTGAAATGACATCGGTGCTTAATTTGGTCTATTGCCTTTCCTGGAAGCCGCACTGTTCGTACAGAATTTGAGATGGGCCCGAAAGACTTAATTCAAAAACATGGTAGAAAATGAATATCTAAATGCAAACATGTAAGAAAACAAGTTTAATGGCTCTGATTACTCAGTTCAGTTTCTCTTCATCTGAAATCTGAAAGATCACTTTTGTCAAGATCATAACCAATAATATCAAGCCAAGTATTAAGCCACTAACCAATTAATTGCTGAAATTTAATTTTAAGAATACTTCCTTTTTATTATTATTTTAAGAGCGTGTTAGTATACATTAGATGGTAAAGCAAAGTTGTCTTCATTAGGAAATAAGCAAGGATGTTTTGTTGCATTTGGACTAGGCTGAAAGAGAGAGGTTCTCCCTATTTTTATTTCACTGTTTCCTACTGAATATGTTTTTAAGAACAATGGGAAACACCATTACGGGTTTGAAGGGCTGCTAGCAGCTTCCTCTGAATGCTGGGACACTTCCAGGGTACTCCCAGGGATTCAAATAATCACCGCTGCATAAAGGCCCTACTTACTACCTGAAAAGTGCTTGAGTAAAAAGTCCTTTTGAGGGTTAAAGTGTATGGAAAGACAAGAAGAAAGTAGAGAGTAGTGGGGAAAAAAAAAAAAAGAAAAAAAAATATTCTTCCTGCAGGAAGAATAACTGTTAATTTGCAGTAGAGCTCCTAACAAGCTGGCTAGATGAGCAGTTGAATCAGCACTTGTTTCTAGTGACACACTTGCAGGGAGACACATCTCCCTGGGCAGATGGAGCAATTGTTGGTGTGTCCCCCCTATGTCTGATGGGACTTCTTTGCTCTAGCTCTCTCCCTTTGCACTGCTTTAACCGTCAGGAGGTCTCCTGTGGAGCAGAGGAAAACTCTTTCTGCCAAGAGCACTGGCAGAGAGGCAGTAATCCGGGACTGCAGAGTCTGCAGGAGAGCAGCACAAAGCCGGGGAAGGCTCTGGGGTGAGTATATTAACACATTAACTATCTTTCCATTGCCTCCTGGGCCTAGCAAAGCCTGATTTCGCTCCAGATGCTCCTTAGCTATACCCTCAGTGCCAGCCCGTGCTTTGGAGTGGGGCTCTCCCTCTGCGCTACCTCTCTGAGCCCGGGCAGGCCGCGCTCGCAGCGCGCGGGCCGCAGCTTTGCGGCAGGGCCTTACTTGGGATTAACGGCAGTTATGTCATTTTGCTGCTGACAGATTCTTGCTTCCTAAACAAAAAGGGCAGCAAAAATGAAGAACGTTGTCATGGCTATGCTTGTTTGGGCATAGGGCAAACAGGGCAAAAAATAAAAGAAAAGCTGGTCTTTCCCTGAATCACCATAACTTACCACAGCTCATCCAAGGCGATTACAATGTACTGAGATAAGCCACTACAGTAACAACAAAACATGGGCCATTTCAGAGGTTATTCTTACCACGCAAAATAACATCCCATCAACTTTAACTGGACAGGTCACATTAAGAAACCAAAAAGTCTTAAATTAGGAAAAAATATACAAATATATTCCATTTTTAATGCAAAATCAAGGATTATAGAGGTATGTGACAGATTTGAAAAACTGCAGTACATTTTACTAGAAGTCAGAAATCAGATTATTTTTCCTGATTTGGATCAACTCTTTCAAAGTTTTAAAGTCATAGATTCAAACATGTCTTAAGCAGATGCTGAGGCACTAACCTGACGTCTGTGTGGACACCTCTGTGCTCTCTAAGGGATTTTTCAAAGCTGCCCTGTCCAGCCTGGTTTCATGAGAACAGTTCGCGTTTCTCCTTCCCTGATGCCCCATGCAGGAATTCTTGTCAGTTCTACAGCTTTCCTCTGGGTCTGAGCCAGGCTCAAGTCATGCATTTCCTGAGATAAAAACATTTTAAAAGTGACTTTAAGGGGGGAAAAAAAAGAAAACTGTAGATCTAGTTGGAGACACGACGCTTAGCAACACATGGACATTTACATTCGTATCACCCATAAGGTAAGGAAAAACGACAGCCATATTGGAGTAAAAAGGATAAAAAACACGAAAGAGAGGTCATTTAATTCAAAGCAACGCTCCGAGGCAGGCTCCTCTAAGCATATAATACTCCTGCAAAGCTACATATTGTTGTAGCCTGTTCTTAAATGACCTCCAGTGGTGGATAATCCACATTTCATAACGCAGGCCGATGGCCAGGGCCGGAGCGGAGGACGAGTCCCTCGCACCAACAATGGTCCTTTCTGCTGTGTTTTGGCAAACACAGAAAGGAAGTGGCTCTGTTTCCTAAATCAGGCTTATTGCTTTGCTTGGTTAGTTTCTGTCAGTGCAGCTTTGAAGATAACCAATAATTTCAGCCCCAGGATGGCATTCTGAGCTATTCTCTGATGAAGGCATAATCACAGGCAACACTATAACGGGTTTTTAAATTGTTTCCCTTAGTCATAGGCTTAAAATAAAAAGTATAAAGAGGCGGAAGAAATAGTACTAGCATTAGACAAATGTAATAGGAATGCTTAGACAGTGTGAAATCCAAGGGAGAACATAATTACAGACCGTGTTTCACTGAAAGTGTGAGTCATTGTAGACTGAAAAAAATGCTATAAACTTATACTTTAAGTGCTCAGCTAGTAAAAAAATAAAAAATAATAAAAAAAAAGTTTGAACTAGATGATCTCTAGAGGTCCCTTCCAAGCTCAGCCATTCTGTAATTCTGTGAAATACCTCTGATTCCTAAATGCAGAAGTACAAATAAAAGACCACATCCTCAAGCAGTGTAACAGAGGCTGCCAATGTAAGGCAGCTGTGAACCTGCTGCTGTTGCATCAGCAGAGCACAGAGAATCCTAATAAAATAGACCTGCAACCCAGGGACTGCAAGGGAGATGCATATATTAGACATACGGCTTATTTTTAAGTGGTGCATGAAGCATCAGGCTGGGCTGACTGCGTACTGCTGCATATCCCAGCAACACTGTGTATGTTCTTAATCTTAGAAAGCAGTCAGCACAGGCAGTTTGAATAAAAGTGTATACGGAAAGCCCATTTTTAAGCACAGTACCCTCCTCTGCACAAAATAGTAGTAGTAAAGAAAAACAGCATGGATTAGAATTTTTGCCTAAATGGGAAACAACAAGCAAAAAGTGACAGGTTGGGAAGGTGGAGATCAAGGTGGCACGTCTTTTGTCTCAAGTAAATAACTGTTTGAAAACTCTGCTGCTATCAGCTCTTCTACTCAACTAGCTTAAATACCCTCAGCAAGGGAGTCAAATCCCACTGCTGTCTTGGGCTGGCTGTTGCTGCAAGTAACGTGGCAAGTATGAAGCTACACTTCCTTAGCATCATCCTTCCTGAGGTAGAGCTGCTTAGTGCAGCAGATTGCTCCTCGCAAACTGACAAGCTCATTTATCATCAAAACTATTAATGTGTCAAGCAAACACATCACACAAATATGTCTCCATCAAGCATCAAATGTTTGTTTTGGTAGTTGATAATTTACGTAAGATACAAGGCTGCAACAGGAGATTCAACACAAAACTACAAGAGCCAGATGGCTGTGGACAACACTTGTATAAATCCATCCCAGACAAGGGACCGCGTGTGCATTTGGCCACAGGGCAGTGAGGGAGCGGGGCAGCCAGCTGCAGAGGCAGAGTTGTGAGGGGAGCTTTCCCCCCAGCACAGCCGGGGCACTAGTCGAGTCCCTAATGCCCCTCAAGGAAGGTTTGCGAGGCAGGAGAAACCAGCAGCACCCGCAGCATCGGGTCCTCCAGGCAAACCTGCTTGCACTGCCTGGACTTGCTCATGAGCTCTCCCTGGCCTGGTTTTGCCCAGCAATTGTGTTTTAAACTAGCTCTACATAAGCACAAATGATTACTTTTTTTTTTTTTTTTTTTTTTTTTTGACAAATAAGTGATGATATTAACACTACTTCAGAGAACTCTGTTTTGTTGCAGAACATGCTATTCCCTCCTTAGCTACATACCAGAAGTGACTGAGACATCATAAAGGTAAATAATATAAATGCTGAGGCCATCTTTATGGAATTGCCTAGAGATGTCTGGATTAATATGACTCATCCTTGGTCATGCTATTATGCTCAGTTAATTTTGTTCTCAATTAATTTTTTCCTACGCAAACACATTTACACTGATTTCATGATTATTGCTATTAAATCTCTACGTAAATGAAGTGCCTCTCTTCCTGCCCACTCGGCTTATCAAGATGTACTGAAGAAAGTAGTGGACCAACCATTTTCAGGTAGATGAAAGATTATTTGGCGTCATTAGAAGATTCAGCATGTACTAGTATGACATCTAAATTTCAGATCTTCAGATCCATAAAAAGGGAAAGTTTTGCCACAAAGGCTACCAAAGATTTACCCTCTTACTACTTTGTTGTTTGTTGGGCATTCAAATATATAGCTATATATGCATACACACAGAGACCCCCAGGGTACCTACATAGGTGTATATATATCAATTACTCTCTCAACCGCTAAAATCTTCCAGCTATCAACAGTAACTCAGAAACAGCAGTTAAATTGCTTAAATTATGTCACTGAAGTTTAAGCAGGAGCTACTTTTCAAGATTATCATTATTCTGCATTCACTTTAATAAACGTTACAGAATATGCCTAAAAAGACTTGCCTAAAAAGACACCATCATGGCGGTAAAACAACTTCCAGATGATTTTATGGAAGCTGGTAATTTACTTTGTCCCTCAAGCACCATTATTCCATACTGATAATGGTTTTATATTGCAATGTAATTGCAACTTTAATGTTACTATTGCTGCACTTTGATAATGTGTGTTTATCTATGTAAACCAATGAACATATTGACTGTTAAAAGCCATACCACAGTAATCCTATTCAAGGCAATTTTCTCCACAAAATTTGAGAACTGAAAAACTGATTTCACATGTGTTAATTGCCGTGGAGATTTTTTTTTTTATGCAAAGCTACAGATGCAACAGTTAAAATACAATAATCAGCGAGACAAATTAAAGATTTCTTTTAACATTAACATCAAACACCAGCTCAACAAACTAAGTATGCAAATGCTGCTACTGAAAGGCAACTGCTTTCTTAAAATCAAATCTACAGATTCCTCTCTGGAACTTAATTAGATCACTCATTTGTGTTTTTGCCTAGCAACAAGCCTCCTGGTGCTGGATACTCTGGGGAGCGAAACCCTTCTTACAAAAAAAGCATCACATCTTTTCATCTGGTGTTGGAATTCTTTTGGGGGAGCCCAGGGCCCTGTGATTTTAGATTTCCCTATGCTTGTTCTGTATAGCGATGGGTAAGGCAGGTAGGCTATGGAGCTCTGTGCAGCTGGTGTTAAACAAAAGCTGCATTTTTTGTTTAGACTGTAACACCACAACCAGGTACTAGTAGCTATTTCCAATTATGTTCAATGATCTCACTTGCATTTATTCAGCCTCTACACACATGTCACCTGACACTTAGCAGAAGCCATTTTTTAGGAGTTTTGTGTCGTTGCACACTTGCATTCAAAACTCCACAGTCTTAACACATAACATGACCATGTTTTTTGGCAAAAACAGTCTTTTAAATGATGACCAATACACCTTATGGCTTTAATTTATTTATAGGAGCGAACAAAAGCTTTGTGCTTTGAAAGCAAGAGTCCAACCCTTGCTCTCATATTGCCCAAGGCCATCATTAAATTTTAACTGACAACCTGAATCTGCCCCAAGAGATATTTCCTCATCTCTTCCAGGGACCTGCAGGGTCTTGTTCCCTGGACCTCGCTTGCATTTGCCCAGGGCCGAAAATGGCTCACCAGAGCATTAGGATTCTTGCCAACTTAATTCACACCCCAGTTCTGGGATGATGAATAATGTACCCAAACTTTGACTGGTTCAAAGGCCCTAAATCTCAGGAGGGAGATGCTGCCCCTGGGCCTTGCCCTTGCCTCAGATCCCGAGGTGGAGCATTCCTCCCATTCCTCCTCTGCCCAGCAGCCTCGCCATGTCCCCCTTCCACTGCACGCTCCCATCTCAGGCTCTAAATGGGTAATGAAAATTTAATTGGAACCAACCCTAGCCTAGGAAATTATGACAACAAACTTGTTTACATGATACATGCTGTAAACAAATAGGGAAGATCACACAGAGCTATAATACTGCTTCCAGGTTGTACTTCTATTTTCCACCTAAATATTAAAATTAGCTTCTATTAAAAATTGCAGAGAAAACATGATGCATATTGGCTGCAGTGTGAGCTCTTCTCACAATAAGCATCTTTTTCAGTAAAACAGATTATTTTCATTTAATTGTTTAGACAAAATATCATCACTAGTGCTGCTGTGAAATGACTGTTGCTTGTCACACCATTATAAAATAATTTCTGTGCTTCCACGCAGGGCTCTAGCGCAGTCGCTATGCACCATAAGCTTAGATTTGCTACTTTCATTTTAATGCTCAGTTCTTTAGTCTTAAAGCAGCAGGTATTTGTTAAGGAATAAGAAAATCTGCTCTCCATGGTGAGCGAGCACATGCGCTCCCAGAGCCGTGACGGAAACATTTCGGCAGAGCCCACAAGAAGGAACTGAGCACTGAGCAACGCGGAGGAACTGGCAAACGGGCTCTGCAGGATTCAGTAGTTAAAACACTAGAGCCAGAGACTGGATCACACGAAGACAGAGCAGCCAAAATAACAAGAGACAAAGGGAGAGAGATGCAGACAGCAAGGGGAGTTCTCTGCTTAGTAACTACTGCCCTATAGAACGGTGATAATTCTGAAATAGAGCCCTTAAATGTGTTTTCTTTCCAAGCAGGCTGTGGGGGTGATGGGATGCATGATACAGACAGTGTATTTTCCTTCTCAAAGCAGTCTAGTTCTCCCTTTTACTAGTTTATCCCTACGAAGGGCTACCAGCTGATAAGGGAAACTCACCACTACATGTGCTCCAACAAATTAAAACTGAGTTACACTTCATTAAGTTGTGCAGTTTTGGCTCTATCGGGTTGAATTTTCTCAAGTTTTACATAACTGGTCTTAATTATACTTTCAATTAATTTCTTAAATGGAAAACAATACTGGCTACAGTAGGGGACATCAGTGAGGGTCAACTTTTTTTTTTTTTTATTAATAAACCTTTTGAAAGGGTGAGTTTCTATTCTGTATTTCACATCCTTAGTAGCAATACCTTTAAAAAGGTTCTGAGATTGTGCAGTATTGGCATAAGCATCCCTTGTTCCTACAGGTTACCGTTAGAGTTTCTCTTCTAAAATAAACCCCAGGTGCCTGGAAATGCAGCACTCACCAGTATCCAGAGCACAGTTGTGTGGCCCCAGCATTAGACTTCTTCCCATCTCATAATCTCTGATTTCCTCTCACTTGTAAGCAACCCTGCCAGAGAGAAAAATAAATTCATATCTCTCCCTTCTGCCTACCTAGGATTTGGTGGTACTCAAGGAAAGAGGAACTAATGACTTCCCTTTCACGATCCATCACACCCACGGGCAGATGTAGGGTGTCGTGGGTGGCCCTCCTGGCCACCAGCTGCCCTGCACAGGGATCCACACACAGTCCCATGCCACAGAGCCCTGGCCCACAACCAGCATTCAGAACAGCATTCCCAGGAGCTGGAGAGGCTGCAGCAACGTGAACACAGGACTGTGAACGAGGAAACCTGGATTCTCCTGCTTCCTGGCCCTGAGGCAACCTTTGTGCTGAGCCACTTGACTGTCCCTTAAGAACTAGGCCCAACACAGAATTGAGTAGAGAAATCATAGAATCATCATGATTGGAAAACACCTTCAAGATCATCAAGTCCAACCACAAACCCATCACCACAATGCCTGCTAACACCTGCCCTGAAGCACCCAATCCCAAAGCAGGTGGGGGATTCTGTCCTCGGTCTATCAAAACGGACCCAGCAGCTGATGGGCTGAGCTTCCTTCTGGAGCTGCTCCACTTGCAAAGCCTTGGAGGTGGCAAATCATCCTTCCTCGACCTCCGAGGGGGTAAGAAGCTACCTAGTTTCATTCAAACCCTGGGCACCAGGGTGACTCTGCTTTCATAAAGCTGGGAAAAAAAATCTTTATTCTAAAATGGATCTGGTCAGGTTTAGCATTAACAGTTCTTGGCTTTTGGCAGAAGCACAGCTATTGATGTTAATCTCCAACTATACGTGGGTTTTAAAAAATCACATTTTTTGATCTAAATCACATCTATCTATGCCCCACTTAAGATAACATTTATCAGTTCTGGTTCATTCCCTCCATAGTTCAGTATCTCAGTTTGCAATGTTGAACTGAAGTTTAACTTTTTCATATGAACAATGTGAACAATAAAGAGAGATGTTTACAGTGCACATCAGCATATGGCAGAAACTGAAGCAGTACATAAGGTTTTAAAGAGGTGACTCAAGCTTAAAAAGTAAAGTGGAAAATAAACATCCTGTTTGGGTAAGAACACTAGAAATGAAGTCACACTCCCCACCTTCTTCACAAAACTTACAGCAAAAGCAGATATGAGTGAATTACAACAAATTCCCTCTAAGTACTTTCATACCTGGCGGGTATGTAAGTGATATAGTCATGCTCTTGACAGGTTCTTCTTTATTTGATCACCCATCAGTGTCTTAGGATATAATAGTCAGGGAATTAAACCATAAGTCAAGGAAGCTTATTCACCACCAGTGCAACCCTTAAGATTTAATAAGAATATAAAAGTCAGTCAGCAAACACCAAAAAAGGCAACACATGGAAATAACTGCAAGCAGGAGCACCTCACAACATAAAAACAAGGACAGAGGCTGGCAAACTATTAGAGTATCCCAAGCGCATCAGACAGATGGACACAACTCTTCAGTCAATAAAAGAAACGAAAAGCCAGATGGCGCTGCTTTCGTTAGGCAACAGGTCTCCAAAAACACTCGGCTTACAAATACATTTATTTTTGAAGATAGAAATGTACTTCTCATTCCAAATTAAGAAACCTTTTACTATGGATTTCTGATAGGTTGCCAGGAAAACACCAACATAAGTCTCCGTTTCTATAGACGTCCAATAACAGCATAAGTGCAAGGGGGAAAGAGAGGCTCCAGAGATCACAAATGGAATAAAAGGACCTCTGAGTTCAGCTGAAACCACTCTACTTTCAGGTCTAAGTCTATTAAGGAGATTCTTAGGCATCACACTTTTAGTCCAGCTTAGTGTCTAGGCTGGTTGTTTATCACATCCCCAAGCCTGTCTAGTGAGAACCTTCCTGTCAGTTCTACAGGCAATGCCAAAGACTTAAATCAAGACCAACTACCTATTCAAAATATCCACAAGCTACTGGGCAAACTAAGTGGGGTTGAGTGAAATTCAAGCAAATTGATCACAATTGATCGCAAAGGTCCTTTCCAGACTTAAAATGTACATTTGAGATGGAATTTCAATCTTGCTACTTTAACACCTTTCTCTCAGCAGTGAAGTCACAAGAGCAGTAAGCAAATTGTGCAGGTATCAGTTTAAATGATCCAGATCTAAAGATTTCACACCAATTCCTTTGAATAAAAGCTCTATAATTATATGTCAGATTCCTGGCTTTCCAGAAAGCTCTGTGAACCTGGCAAAAATAAAATAAAATGCGTGAATCAGATGTAATTGATACAAATGAGCATTACCATGACAAAGAAACACCCTCCAGTATGTACGAGGCACAGCAGAAGAAAGAGCCAGACTCTTCACAGTCTCCAGAATTGCAGGAGAATAAGAGACGACAGGAAGAAGTCAAAACAAGAGAGATTCAGACTAGATAGAAGCCATAACTTTTTCACAACAAGGGCAGTCAATCAACAGCTCTGACCTCACACAGCTGCTCCTTTGAGCAGGATATTGGAGTAGGTGACCTCCTAAGGGTCTTTATGACCAGAACTATCCTACAAATTTAGGAACATATTACTTCCAGAAACTTTGGGAAATCTCATCTTAACCAGGCATTTGCCTAGTTAAATTTACAATGAAAAGAGCATTACTGTTCAGACACTAAAGATGTCCTCTTCCTTGCTGCATGTGTTAGTTACCCTCGTCGCTTGTTCTGCCGTATCTGTGTGCACATGTGAATAGATAAACTTCTCCCACTGCGGACGGTGGAACGTGGACTCAATCACAGTGCAATCCAAGCAAAAACAAACAGCTTCCGTCCCCGCAGCTTATGAAGCCACACAGTCCTGTCATAGTCCAAGAGTTTTAGTTACTTGCACTGAGTCTTCTAATCACTAGATATTTAGCAAGGATTATGTTTTGGGTTTTTGGGGGTTTGTTTGTTTGTTTGTTTTTAAGAGACAATTAAATTAGTAAAATACCAAAGGAATTGGCATGAGCTGACATGATGTTGGCAATGAAGAGGAGTCTACTTTCTGTTCTTCATTTCTTGCCTTCCTCTCGTTTGCTGTGCGGTAGGTGATTCAGGACCTCGGGGATTATTAGAGCTCACCACTGCTATAGCAACTGCTCTATCTGGTAGGAGATTTTTCTTTTCTCTCTCTCCTTTCTTCCCCCCTCTCCCTGTACATGTTATGAGCTGGGAACTACTCCTAAAAGCATGGGCCCATGATACAAAAGCACCCTTTGAAGGGCTCTGTTTAGAAACAAAAACCTACATTTCAATAGAGTACATTGTTATATGAATTACATTTTGGACTAACTCCATAGACAGAAACCAGAATCCAAACAGAAACTTTTCACTGATTTTCATGTTGTCAGTCGTATTTTTAGTGCCTGATTCTTCTCTTATTGATCCCAGCATTGACAAGTGATATGAGGAAATACAGTTCAGACTCACATTAATACTGAGTAAGGTAAGAGCAACGAGTTTTCATCTGGCATTTTAACCAGATGAAGCTTTAAATCATGTTCACTGCTAATCCCTTTCCACCCTCCCCTTGGGAGCACTGCAGCACCTCTGCTGACATTACCTAGAAAATAGCTCTGGTTGGCTCTCTCTGTAAACTTATTGTTCTATAATACATTATTTATGAAACAATTGGTGATTTGGGCCCCATCATTGAGCATGCATTTGAGGAAAAAAAGTTAAAATCAGCCTTTCAAAAATAAATATACTTCCTAGAGGTTTCACTCAAGTGTTTTTAAATCATTCTCCAAATACCTCATGTAACAAAAGTTTTCAGAATTTTCACAGTCATATGATTCTGTTGGCTAGAATAAAACAACGACAGCTTAGTTCTGCGCTTTAGATGCAAGTGATTCCTAATCTCTGACCTAAATGTAGCTTCAGCATCTACAAAGCATCTACAAAAATTTGCAGATTTGGCAGCATGCAGTTGCACAGCCATACACGTAAACAAGTGCTTTCCTTAGCTTAGAAAAAACATGCATGTGCATCACAACACATCTCACAATTAGAGGCAGTGCTTGGACCCACCAGAACTCCTAGACTAGCATCCCTACTGCCAGACTTGCAACTTCGCATCTCCATCTCATCTCAGCAATACGGTTTTTCACAATTTTGCTCAAACAGAATGCATTCTTTAATTGTAGAAGAGTGTATAAATACATATACGTTGCAATTAAAAATAGATGAAGTGATTTTACTGAGACTTTAAAAATGAGAAATTAATATAGAAATCTGAGAAGCTAAGACATTTCAACTGAAAAAGGTAAAAACTGTGAAGCCCTTAAGACAGGATAAAAATAGCAACTTGATTTCCTCGTTTAGTCTCTTATATCCAGACATTTGACACTTGTTTCCTGTTTTAAATAAAAGGCTAAAATTGGTTTTCTCAGATAGTGTTGTGTGGTGATGGTGTTGGGTGAATACTGTCATCTTGCAGGCAATGCAGATGCAGCAGCGTGAACACAGAGCGAAGCACTCCTTACAGGAGGGAGTTAATACAACGGGCCAGGCTGAGGGCCACGCCGGTATCTATGGAGGCAATGCCGGGTTGGCAGTCACTGCATGACAGCGCCACCGCTTTGGCCCCACACGGAACGAGCCTCAGCCCTTGGGGCACCTCCCGAGGACAGCGCGTTCGGCCAGGCCCAGCTCCCCAACAGGCACCCGAGTGCGGTGCTGAACTTCTGCACAAGGCAGCACGGAGCTGCTAAGAGACTCACGTGAGCGCAAAGCTCGTTCTGGGAGCGCTGGGAGCGCCATGCACTGCGGGGAGATGGGCTAGTGCCTGAAGGACGGAGAGCCGGGGCAGCGAGCGCTGCACGAGGGCAGAGCTGTCTGTGCAGGGACACCCTCCCAGGATAGTGTGTGCTCTTTACCAAGAAAATTACACTTTTAAATGAATCAAAAATGAATCAAAGTACTGTAAAGCTGAAAGCCTGGGTCAGATCCCTATCACAAACTCCAGACATTCATACTGTACTGCTAATTCATTTGGGGAGATGTTTTTGCATGTTTCTAGGGAGTAGCTTATTCATTTCCTCCTGGCACGAGCCCAGTGCTGCTTGAAACCTCCTGTTTCAAGTGTGCATGCGCCAGGCAAGGCGGCACAAGCAAGCCTTTCACTTATCCTTGGGCAAAAGGGTATTTTAGAAATCAGTTTCACAGATTATAAAGCCAAAATGGACAACAATAATCACCAAATCAGATCTTTTGAATAATGAAGGACAGATTTCCCTGTGTAATTCTTGTACTAAGCCCACAAACACTTCTAAGTGGATAAGCAAAAAGTCTGGTGTTTTTCCAGAACTTTCTGTCTAGAAGTGAAGAACCCATCGACTATCACTTTCCTTGATCATTGTCCTTCCATAAAGGCTCATTATAATAAAATCAAAATATTAGGAGTACCTTCAAAGCCTTGGTGTTGTTACAAGCATCCACGTGCCTTGGCTCCCTTGTAGGGACCTTTACAGCTTAGGCTGCTCTGGAACAGTCCCAACAACTGGCTACCTGAGCCGGCTATTATCCAGGGAACCCGAGAGAAGAGGATTCAATAACCCTTCGTAGCACCGTGTTATGCAGTGGTAGCTCTCCACTAAATAGTTCCTGAAGCAGCAGAGCAGCTGATATCTATCTACAACACAGCAAGTCTTTCGGTCATGGTGACATTGCACTTACACAAATGCATACCTGTTTTCCCAGGACACTTCCTATGGGAAAAAATCATAAGAATGGGAAAAAATCATTTAGTGGCCTGCTTCCCTGACAGTAGGTGGGCCGTCGCACTTTATTTTCAAATTTCAAACCAAAAATTTGCCTCGACTCCTTTACAGTTTATCTAAATCTTTACGGGATTATACTCTACCACTTCTTCATCAACAACCGTTTCTAACGGAGATGGTTGTGGCCATAACCCAAAACAGTTTTAGGTCTGTTTCTTCCTCTCTCTCTCCAACATGTAGTTCGTCCAGATATTAGATTCAAATTCTTACACAATCGGTGTCTGCTTGATAGCCATGGGTCATCTTGCTCCAGAGAAGTTGCAGCTTGATGGGAAATCAGAAATCTTGTAACATAAGTATTGCAACATATCTTGGGCTCTTTAGAATGAATAATGAATACCATTTAAATAAAGATACATTAAAGATCTTGCATATGTAAGAAGCCAGATCTAAATTATGTATCATGAGCCCAGGACACGCAGTGAGCTACAATAGGTTAACGTGCAGTATCAGTTACATCGCTAGCTATGTCTCAACTGCAGTGAAGTAATTCCATACAGGCACCATTCATAATAGAAAGAAATAAAAATGAAGTACTATTTTTATACTTACTTATATGTACCTCTTCCTGAGATAAACAAACAGAATACAGATATCTTACAGTAGAGAGACAGTCTCTTTTTGTCCAGAACAGCTGCCAGGGCATGGAGCTAAAGCCTCATTTATGCAATAAACTTAGAAGCTGGTAAAATAGGAGGTGCTGAGGGAGGTGGCAGGAGATTATAAAAGGTGATACAGTTGCTACTGACACCAAACTTTGGAATCACAACATCTATATCCATGCTAAATAGCTCAATCTCATTTCTTTATCACCAGTATCTCCTTTCCTAGAGCCTTCACTTATATTTTTGAATGACTGCTCTCCATTTTTCCCTTGGAGAGATTATAGCCAGTGCCGCTTTGTTTACTTAAACTTGTGCTCCAGTTCAGAAGCACTAGTTTGTGTAATGACCTGCTTTTATGGTGACCGCAAGTGCCAGGTAGTGCTGTGTACTTTTCATTCTGGACTTATCTTCAGACAGTCCCTCTGGCCACATAAACAATACTCACTTAGAGAAAATGAATCCCTAGGTTTAAAAAAAAAATAAAATAAAACTTGTTATTTTAGTGAAAACATATATTGTCATCCTTTCCAAGTGGCATGAGTTAACTTGGATCATTCTGTGCCTGTCATGTAATCATCACAGCAATTTCAAGAAAATCAGTTAATCACAATTAACGGCCGAAGAGACTGATACAGTCTGCAAATTATTTTTGTGGTCAAGGTGTAACAATGCAAAGCAATGGGTCTTCATTTTTTTTCTTGAAAACTACCATATGGGTGTCAGTGTCCATTCTGCCAGCAGTGGTCCTGGGAGCATCTCTGCCTTCTGCGCACCCACCAGTATCTGCTCTGCATCATGTTTATCAAAAAATCCTGACTCGGGCACACATGACCCTTGTCGAGTTCTCATTTTGTAAGGACTCTGCTCAGTTTACAAGCAAGCAGAATGACCTACCACACAGCATCTTCTTGCTGCTTCATTCCACGGCTGCAGACTGAGCACATCGCTACTCCACAACCTCTCTTGTCACCAGCTTCAGTTCTGCAACTGTCTTTCTACAGGAAATAATCCTTTTTGTAAGCAGCAAAATGTTTTTTCAGATTCACCAAGCAGGACTCAACTCAGGGGCCCAACAGCAAGAAAATTCTATGTCAAGATACTGACGCTGGGCTGACAAGCACAACAACAGGCAGCCACAATCCTGAAACAATTGTTTCACACTGTGTAGTTCACATGCCATCGCATAAACTCAGACTAGATTATTTCTCAGTTCCATTCAAATACACCCATTTCCCATAGGACTAACAAAAAGTTCTACTCACACACATCCCTTTGGCACATGACAGTGCAATAAAAGTCTGAGTTAGTACACAAAGTAAGAACTCAGCACTCCTACTGCTAAATGTCACAGGAAAACAAATCTTCTCCTCTAATTGTCAGGATTACTGGCAGAATTTTCTTCACTAGAGCCAATTAAACCTCTACAGCCGCCAACCAAATTTGTCAAAATGCATTTGCAGAGCTAGAAAAGATGACAAAGGGACAAATAAAGGCAGTAATATTTCTGTCACTGGATACTTGCTGTTGGGGAGGATTCTGAGCAGCTTTTCTTGGGGACTGAATGCTGCAACAATTTAATAACCATTAAAATAACTAGCAATGCAGCTGGTAAGTAAAGGCCAGCCTATCTGAATACATTGCCTACCACAAAAACAAAAATTGAGAAAAGTAATGTGCTTTTCCAAGCCTTGGCCTAGTTAGTAACTAATTCCAAAACAGTGCAATATATAGCTTTGCTTCAGCTGCTCCTATCGTGCTGACCCTGTGGCAGAAAAATTGTGTCCACCCTGGCAAACCACAACACCGCTTCAGCAATTACTGCAGTGGCCCCTTCTGTTTTAACATTACAAGTGACAGCTCAACAAAGCACAGCTCAACTATATAAATATTTTTTTGCTTAGGTCCATTCCTTTTACTGTCCTCCTCAGCATAAGGATACTAATATCTCTTGAACTCATAATACATTGTGTCTTTAATTTTGTATGAATCCATAATATAAAGCTTTGTTTCCCTCTCTGAATGGGAGTTTTCAAGCTCAATGTGCTAAACAGAGAGGCCCATCGAAAATCAGTACGGATGAGGATTTTCTATCAAGTCCAATCAAATAAATGTTTTTGCTACATTGCTTGACAAAACAGTAACTTTTGCTGGGGCATGCAGTGTCAAGAAGTTTTTTATATGCAGAAAATAATAAATTCAATATGCTCTTGAGTACAGTGAGTTATAATCTTCAGTAACCTTTAACATTATAGATGGAAGCCTAACTTGTGCTTAATTTGTGATTGGCCATATTTGGTAGTTCATATGCTTTTACAAGGACTCTAAAAATACATTCAGGCAGCAGTTAAGTCTGCTTTAGCTGAAAACAGCCAACTCAAAACAAAAAAACAGCAACAGTGAGCGCAGTTTAACATTGAGATGAACATGAAATTCACTCAGGAACTACCGCGCATTGGAGAGCGGTGCCCACACACACGGTGTGATTTCCAGTTGGGGTCTTGCAATACTCACATCGGTGTCTGCCTGTCGAGGCAGGTGTGTTTTGTAGGGCTCATCACGAGCCTTGTGGCCAGGTCCAGCCTGGAGGAGCTGAAGGACAGATCCCTCCCTGCACAGCTGGGCTCCTTCAGGCCCTGGCGTGCACCCAAGGGCTGAGCCCCACTGCAGCACCTGCTGCAATGGGAGAGCAGCCAGCGAGCCCCAGGAGCTAACGCCTCTTGCAACCTGCTTGCAGCGCAGGGCCAGCACGTCTGTGTTTGTGCTGCACTAAGTGATACGGCTGCGGCTTCCTTGCCTGAACATCCCTGTCTAAGGGATGAGGGAACAGGCAGCAATGTGTCTTCCTCATCGACTCTCTTTATATGAGCAAGGCTGACCATATGAGGGACCCACGCTTTAGTTCTATTTAGAGACTGAGCTAAAGCCATCGAGAGAAAAATGATGAAAAAGCGATTTTCTCAACAGAGGAGATGTGAAAGGTGTTAACCTGAGGAATACAGGAAACCACTCAACCACTGAACTGTTTCTATTTAAGAGCATTTTCAGTGTTGATGAGCAGGTCATTGTTAACTTGTCTGTGGGCAAAAATAGATTATACATGGCTATATAAAAAACATACTACTTTTATTTAAGCCTGAACACTGTCAAATGTAATTAGCAAAATATTTGTTTATAGCAACAGTATTTTAGGATCTAACTTACTCTCATCTGTTTCTTTATGCATCCAACTACCTTTCCTGTCGCCCATTAGGTTGTTTCTGGATGTTTCAGACATTCCAGTAGCATGAAATCTCTCCAGTAATTGTTTTATGCATGTCTCCAACACCGCCCTAGATTGGAAATACGGCTGGGGGTGCAAAAAAACAGGACAATGAAATCAAAAACCTAGAAATACTAATGAGAGCTAGAAATACTAATGAGAGAGCACTTAAAAACACCTCATCATTTGCCTTTTTTTCCAATACTATTAGTTGTTAGAGTTTTCTAAAATGCAATGTTTGCATACAGTGTTCTAGGGAGCACTGTAAATAAGTAACTCTGTGAACTAGGAGTCTCTGCCAACATTTGGAGGCATTTTGGCCTGAAAACCAAGTGACCGGTTGGGAGAGGAGCAACTCGAGCTCCTGTTAAGTTGCAAGCCCCAGAAGAGCAGGAATCTCATCCCCGGAGCCAAGTTTTGGGAGGAAAGGCGGGTGCCGGCCCTCCCTGGAAGGAAGGCCCTCCCAGCGCGCCGCGCCAGGCACTGAGCAGAGGAGAGGCGAGAGGGGCCGCGCCGGGCACCGGCCGCGCTGCCGCCTCCGCTCCGCGCCCCCGCGGTCCCTCTACCCCCGCGGGCGGCCGGGCCCGGCCCGAGGGCGGCCCCGCACGAGGAGGCGGCGACGACAAAAGGGCTCCCCCGCGGGCGGCCGCCCCCGCGCGCCGGGGGAGCCGCCGCCATGGAGCCTGACAGCGAGACCCACGAGCTCAACGGGCCGCCCGAGAACGGGCTGCTGGAGGGCGCGGCGCAGCCGCCGGCCGCCGAGCGGGTAGGCAACGGTCGCGGCGCGCAACGGTCGCGGGTCCCTCGCCTCAGGCACGCCCGGGCGCGGCAGCCATGGCAGCCGGTGCCGCCCGCGCTGAGGCGAGGCGAGGCGAGGCGGGCACCGGCACGCAGCGCCCGGGGAAGCCGCGGTTGGCCCGGCCTGGCCCGTAGCCGGCGCCCCCGAGCCCCGCGGGTGGCACGGGGCTGGCGCAGGTCGGGGGCTGCCTCCCCGGGGCCGGCCACGGAGCCTGCCGCGGGATTCGCTCCCAGCCAGGCAGCTTTTTGCACCGTCGCGGGGCTGGAGGCCCAAGGAAACACGTATGGGCGAAGGACTAGCGCAAAAGGCAGATCGCTTAACGGGCTGTGGGTATCTTCCTCTCCTCCCACTACAATAATCGAAATAAAAGGCAAGAAAAAAAATCCCTTTACTGCTCTAAGTAGTAAAAACAGTACTAAAAGACAGTTTTCTCTGGAAAGCATTTCACTCATACATGTAAAGGATGTTTTCCAAGTGTGACACTTGTCTGAACAGCCAAACTGGTCAAAGAGCATCTTTCATGTTGCTCAGGAAGAGGTTTAAGCTAAACCTCAAAACACAGCTCTTGGTCTGAGCTAGGATGCTGCCCCACAGAAAGGCTTAAACCCACCCAGGTCCTTCACCACTGGCAAAACTTTCTGGTCAAACACAGGGCTGCCTGCAGGGCAGGTTTGCCCTCCTTCCCAACAAGCCTTGTGGGCATGGATTTCCTACCAGACAGATGCCTGGTTTTAACAAATCCTGGAAAGTACCTCAGGAGAGGCAGGACTGTCATACAGCAGCCAAACGGAGAGGCTGCCTCCGAGCTGCCGGCTTCCCAGCAGTGCTTCATCAGCCCCGGCTCACTACGTCACTAGCACTAGAAATAGCTTTCATTTTTTGGTCTTAAATCTGGGCTTTTCCTATGACTAGTTCTGTGTTTTTCCTGTTTTGCTTCACCTTCACTTGCATGCAAGGATGGTTTCATTACATCTTTCCCATAGAAACTGCAAATCCTGTGCAAATGTGTCATATAAAGAATAAGCGGTTGCACAGTGGTTACTTTCCAGCCAGACACTTCTTCATTTTCTGAGAGACATATTAAAAATAAAAATTAAGAATAAATAAAAAGAACTAGGTGAAAGAGAGCAACAGGCTTCTGAGAACCAGTTTGAGTGGCAGGTACTTTAAAAAACTGATCAAGTCCACAATTCACACAAACAAATGAACCTCAATCCAACAGCAAACTAAGTCCAGAGAGGCCACAGATCCACAGGTGCCTCAGTCTGTGATGCTGGAGTCCCAGGCATCTGCTTTTAAGAACAGTCGCAAGTGCCACAACCTTGACAGCCCCAATGAGCTTCATATGCATCTTAGCACCTTCCCTTAATCGATTTCCTGTGCCTATCTTCAGGCTGGTACATTTTTGCTTACAGAACACCTTTTAGTATACAAAAATTACAGATAAAATGCCCATATATTACCTCGAAACACCTTATAGAAGCAATGAATTGGAAAGGACTAGTTGAACCTACTATACTTCTGGATGTGTGGTCACACAGTATTTTGCTGTGGTTTATTTCAACTTTGTCATTACTCTGGATAAGTTTTGCCAGCTGACAGGCTGTTAGAAGCAAAAAATTCACAGCTTTAAACACTGGCTTGGCCTGGCACACCTCCCTCACTGACTAATGGGAATAATTGCACTTGGCAGAAGCACCTGGCCCCCTGTGCAAAGGATCTGTTCCTTAAAACACAGATAGTAACTGTTTCTGCATGTATTGCTCATGATCCTAATGGAAACATCCTGGGCTTGCCACATTATAAAGCCTCCTGTAACATGTCCATGGTTAAGTCTAACAGGGAATATCACCTGAAAAAGAGCTATGAAAAGGTGAGCAAGAATCAGATAGTAAAAGATGAAAGTTGTGGAATGTTTTCATTCCACTATAGTTGTTGCTAAAATCAGATTAATAAACTATATCTTGCATACATTAAGTAGTTTTAGTAAAGGATGGGAGAATTTCTTGGCTGCATAGTACATGTAGCAAACTTCAAATCTGCAGGAGCTTGAAATAATTTTACTCCATGTAAAATTAAATGGAACATTCCAAAGCAAATTGAAAGTCCCATGTTGTCAGGAAGCTTTTTTTTTTTTTTTTTTTTTTTTTTTTTTTTTTTAAGAGCTTAAACAGTGCTTTAATAACACATAAGATAGGCCGCTCACAGGCTACTTATGTTTCTTATAAATCTGTGGAATAAGTAGTAGTAACACAAGACAGAAATTTAATCCAAGGGAAAACTTCTATTTAAAATAGTTGTATGAACAAGTTTCAAGTTCAGGTTATAACTTCATTTCACAAAGTTGTTGTTTGTGCTGATAATTTTCTAAGTCATTTAACTAGTAGAAATATCGTAGCTTGATCCTGGAAGCAGTATAGCTTGAGAACAAGGCTCTACCACAAGATAACACAACTGTACTTTTCATTTCTCCATACCTGCCTTTTGAGCACTCAGGAATCAGCCAAGGCTACCACATTTGCTATATGATCACAGCAGCATTTTCTGCTCTGTCTTGTGGCATGTGGCCTTTTTAAGTACAGGCTTTTGACAGATGCTGGAAAACTGAGGCTGTTTATGAAGAATGAGCATAAGCAGAGTGTTTTTCCTTTTTCTTTATCACCTGCAACCATAATATCACAAGACGCAGCTACAGAATCTCTCACAAACTATGTAGTGCTGTTGGGTTAGTGCTTTGGTGACCCCCTGACTTCCAGACGACCAACATATCAAACTGCCACTTTAGTTGGTGCTCATCTTGTCTTAGCAGACTAACTGGTGTGATTTGGGGACTGTCAGCAGAGAGAGAAAGTTGAACAAGAAAAGCAAAGTTCTTGGTCTTTTGGGGAGCCTTCTATCACACTAATTTGCAACTACTTCAGTGGTCACTGCTGTTGGAAAAATACTGTTTTCAGAGAGATACATAATCTTTCACAAGGAGTAATTTACAGATGTAACAGAAGGCAGAAATCCTTACTATTACAAGTCACGGTAGTTAGCAAGATACTTTATTAATTGCTTTTGAATGTCCCCAATTTCTGCACTTTTTTTCCTCTTGAATCATCAGGAAATAATCATCATTAGAAGGGATAATTGAGAAACTAAAGACTTTCACATCAGTGTTTTTTTTTTTTTTTTTTTAAGTGGAATTAATGAATCCTTTCTATATTTTGAAAAGTCTGGCTTATTTTGGCAGTGCTGCTATTATGACTAGTAAAGCGAACAGTGGCAAAGTCTGTACTCATGTAGCTGTCAATAAGGCTACGTATGGGGTAAAATTCCACCCTGGCACGAAGGGATAAACGTTAGGGGTGATCTTTAAGAGGTAAAAAAGAGGAGGCAGATACTGCGCTTCCAGCTACACTTGACTCTTGTGCACATGTGGCTGCACACATCTTTCCTCAGCAACACCCACAGCTCATCTACACCAGAAAACTTGAATACTGCAAGTGGAATCAGCTGTTTGGTTCATGTCAAGACCAAAGTGCATCAGAGGATGCACTTTGTCTGGGGTGCTACATACCCTCCTCTTGCCAAGTGGCATGTGCAGGAGAGGCCCTAGTTGCTTTAGTCAGAGTCTCCAGCAGTTTCACTTACCCTGGCTGCATCACTACAGGTGATGGATAATAGCATAGGCTCTAGTATAGCACAGAAAACTGCCTGTTATCCCTACATATCCTGAATCCCGCTGTAACCAAAAAGCCTAACAAAGGCTAACAAAGTTCCCATATAATTTGTTGTACATGACTGTCTCTAGCCTTACATAAGGCAGCAGCTCTCCTTTCACTGCCTGTCTGCATAGTGCTGTGCAGCACGTAGTGCCTTCTGCTTGCAAAAGCTGCTCTAGTACTGGCTGCATTTGCTTTAATGCTTTTGGCAGTTGCTTTCAACTCTTTTTTTCCAAAAAGCAGGGCTAATTTGCATTTTTATGGTTTTCCATTTTAAGGCAAGAATCTCCACTTCCTAACAAAGCAAATGAAAACTACTGCTGCTGGAACGCCCACAATTACAGGTCCCTTTTCCAACAGAAAACAGTATCGGTCATAGCTACCTCCAGTACTGTGCTCTTAAGAAGTTCGGTACTTATTAGAGTTTAGAAATGACAGAAAACCTTTGCTTCCCCAGCAGTTCAAACAATACTGCACTACTACTGTGTGCAGCTTGACCATATGGAAATAGAGGATTAGCAACCAGCAAGGTCCTAAAAATGCAGCACTGTGTTTCCCCAGGAAAAGAAAAGGTCATATCCTGCTGTGTACGCTGAAATGTCACATGTCATGAAGCCACCAGTGTAGCTGAATGGTAGATGTGGCCCAGTGTTTACTTTTTTTGCATAGTTCAGAGGGAGAAAAAAAAAAAAAGAAAAAAAAAAAAGAAAAAGACCTCAACTTTGCCATCACATTCCTATATCGAGTAAAAACAAAGAAACTGGTTGTCATGTTCTAACTGCAGCCCCTTCCAGGGGGGGTTAAGGGATGAGTCACACCTATGTAGGGCATATTCGCCCGTGTTACTTAGTAGATCCTCACAATGGAAATTTTAAGGGCAATATCCTTGGCAGGAAGGAGTTAAATAGCTACTAGACATAGGAAAATACTTTCTCCATTATGAACTTACTGCCAAAGAGATTTATATTGCTTTCACATTCTACTTGAAAGAGTGTCTTTTAAACCAATCCTCAGAAATAATAAAGTTCTATTACACACATCTAATTTTTCCCCTTTTACACCATGTAACCATAAGCTTTCCGACTATAAATGAGAGAAAAAGGTTTGTTTGTGTCTTTCTACTAAGCACTACCAGCATATATTTTGGGGTCTTTTAAATAAGAAAACGAACATGGCTTCAAGGCATCCAAGGGCTGCAGTTGTTTAATGCGAGGAGGATGAAGGGTGAAGGCCAGGAGAGATTCCCAAGCCTCAAAAGTGTTTTTTCAGGCACGGGATAGAGCCACAGTCAAGCGAATACCTGACTGTTCCATGTGACATCAGGGTTTGTTCCGCATCTAGTCACTTTCCATGGGCTGAGCCCAAGCAAACAGAGCTCCTGCACAAGGCAGGATTACAGGGCTTCATTTTTTTTTTTTTTTTTTTTTTCCTGCAGAAAAGTAGCTGCTGCTGCCCCTTGACATTTTTCTCTCGGGAAAATACTAGGATTGTGGCTGGTGAAAATAGGTCAAGTTGGGTAGTTGCCTGGGAAAGGGCTGTGAATGCATTTGCCGCATGCATCAGTGCCTGCCCTATTTAAAAGGACACTTGTAAGTCTGGACAGCAGCAAACCTGGCTTTGCAGTTGGAAATTCCATAGTTATTAGTGCCACTGAAGAGAGTAATTAGAGAGAGTTTTCTGGATTTCATTTAACCTTTAAAAGGAGACTTTCCTCAGTGTATCTTCTGGCAAGTACAAAGACATTATTTATACAGAAAAAAGTCGGTTTTAAGCCAGCTAGGATGAGTTTACTTTGTTGTATGAGGTAGATTTGAAGACAGAAAGCAGGGAGAGTGCAAGTGAAGCTCCCAACCTGTCCAGAGGCTAGGAAGGAGGGAAGCCTGCCTAATCTCTCATCATGTAAATGCAGCTCAATCCAGCCCAAGCACCCTTGGCTACATGGAACCAGCCTGGAAATAGCAACCACAGGAGGCAAAGGGTCCCAGTACAGCACAGGCCATGGGAATCGTCATCAGGAAGCACTCATTTCATTCAGCCTTCAGGTTAGGAATACTGAGGTACCTCTGCTTGTGCCCTAGAGTTTGCAGCTGGACCAGAGGTACTTCCTCAGCTACTTAGTTTCAGTTGTGTTTGCCCCCTACTTACTTATTGGAGAATCCTCAGCCAAAAAATCCACTCTTGGGAAAATGGATGAGGAGTTCCCCCTCTCCTTGGGCAGGGCTTGGTTGTACCTTAGTTAACCAAGTTGGTTAGCAGATGATACATTAGTTAATCAGAAAAACACTTCCCTCTGCATGAAACTGGACTGTAGCAGGGCAGAGTGAGAAACAAGAAGAAAAGCTCTATCAAAGCTCATGGAATAGCTGAATCCTGAGAGTGAGTAATTAAGTATCCATGTAGATTTGTATTGATGTTTGCACAGTGTGAATTTAATAGGGTATTAAACATATATATGTTTAATTATGCCTTTGGGACTAAAGTATTTACAGTGCTCTGATTGTTTTACAGTCTTTTTTCTCCCTACTAGCTGTTCCTAGGACAAACTTCTCAGCTTTTCCAAGCATTCCTTCTCTCAAGGTGGATGCATACCGACTGCTTGGCATGAATTTATAAGCTGGAAAAAGTGTATCTGCCAAAGCCTGGTACAGACACTGTCTACTGATCCATTCTCAGATGGAGGGCTTCAGTATCAACAAGAAAGATCCATATAGAGAGCAACAGCAGTCCCGAGGCTATTGGTGTCATTACAGAAATCAGTTGTTGGGCTAAAACTCTTCCCTGGGTCACTACACCAATTAATATGGTTATTTATATAACCTTTTTGTCCTTCCCTTCCCAATTTTAGAGCAGAAGATCACAGTGGTTTCAAAGAAATGGACCGATGAATATCAACCACTATGCAAATAAGAAGAGCGCTGCTGAGAGCATGTTGGACATCGCCCTGCTCATGGCCAACGCATCCCAGCTGAAGGCCGTGATGGAGCAAGGACCTTCCTTTTCTTTCTACGTGCCGCTCATCGTTCTTATCAGCGTATCGCTCACGCTGCAAGTTCTAGTCGGAGTGCTCCTCATATTCCTGGGTATGTAGCAACAGCCAGAAGCACTGGCATTTATTTTTCTTACAGGGTGGAACTTGGGTTTATAGGTTCCCTCAGGTATTTGTTTTTAAAAAGCTTTTATATTGGAAAGTGTGTCTCAAAGTTTTCTCTGAAGATCGTAGAAATATTGCAATAAAAGGAGTAAGGACAGATTTATGTGAAGTCTTCAGTTTTAGTTAACTTCCTCATATTCATTTTTCAAGAACATGGATATTTTTCATATGGCCTGAAGGAGGAAGGAACATGCTGAAATACAGTTAAAGAAATATTAACAGTACAACATGATCATGCGGCCTGCCCAGTTACATAACACCATTTTCAGCTAGACTTATTACTTAATCCTATGGTAGAAATTTATTTGCTGCATGTCAGTAATAACGTAAGTAATATTGCAAGAGTATATTATGAACCTAGAAATCCACTTAGAACGGAAATGAAAGTTGAAACATTACATTGGCACTGCACGAGTTGGTATTTCTGCAGTCAAGTCAAAGATGTGATAACACAGGCTTGACAGTAATTGAGACACACTATTTTAAAATTAGGAAAACATTCAAAGCAGCATAACTATCCAGGTGAGGAATGATGGAATCATACTTGTTATAGAAGTTTTTCAAATCTAAATCTAAAAGGAAAGCAGTTTTAAGGAGACTGATGTGTTAAAGGTGACAAGCTATTATGTAGCTGATAGATGAGAGCAGGTTTGTATGCCCACCTGAAAAAACAGAGCAACTGGAGCAAGATTTCACTAAAAACATACCAATATTATTCACATACAGTGCTATTGTTCCACAGAAACAAAAATGAAATAATACGCAATGTGAAAATACAGCCCAGTTAGCTTCCTGGGCCTGCAAATAGATTGTCTCAAATTCTAGTAAGACTCCTATTACAGTAATGCTTTTTAGTTTCCTTAATCTATTCGAGCACAGACAATCTAGCAACTTTTTACAAGGGAAAGTGTTTCTACCTTCTATCAGGAGCAAATAAATTAAAAAGTAATACCTTTACAATGTCACAACTGTTTTCAAGAGAAAGAATTCTTTTAGGGCTCTGCTGGTGCATGCTTTGGGCACATTTTATAATAAGACAGATGTAGCATCAGTTCTCTGCACCCCATCTTTCCTTCCCATTTGTCTTATGTGTTAGAGGGCTCCCCTTTTTTGATAAATGTAATGCACTCTTTTTTAATTGTTCTCAAAATGGAGATTTCACTATTCAGTGTTAATAGGTGCTGTAAGGCATAAACAACATTTATTAATAAAAAATGTTTTTAATTGATGATGCTAAATTAGTAGCAGACTTATGTCCTACCACCAGCTAAAATGTTCATTAGTTCTTAGGCAGAATATTGATTTAAGTAACTACAGAACCAGGCTCATTTCTATAAAAATAGCATGACTAAGTGAGTTTGAATAACCAAAGAAAAGGCCAAACCAAAACTCTGGGGAAAGTGGAGATACAGCACCCCTCTGGAAATTCAACTTTTCTGTTTGGGTCTTTGATATTTTACTTTATCTTTATTTGCCCAGAACCACCCCTCTCCCCCACTGCTCTTTCTGCTACACAAGATTTAGAGATTGGAAAGCCTTAGTGCTTTTGCAAAGCTGCTAGAAATCTATGGTATTTATTTGAAGCACCCAAAAATCTGTACTATAACTCTGAAGAGGTTATCAGAGATAAACTCTGTGAAACCAGAAAAGATGCTTAGCTTTTCAGCATCAAACACACTCCATTATTCTCAGAAATAAATGTGAGGCTTTCACTGATTGGAAACATCTATGGAGAAGTTATTTTTTTTACTCATATACAATCATCTATTCCTATAACTTCCCCCCTACAAATCCTTCCCATTAAATGAAAAAGCAAACTCTGGAAGGGGATAGCCAGAGTTCACATATGGCACATACCGAGTTATAGGTGCCACCTCTGGCATCTTTGTTACTCTGTAAATGTTGCCTTTCATTGCAAAACTGAAAAACAACTTTCTGTTCAAGGAGGAAGCTCCCACGAAGCAAGGATACATACGGTTTGTAATACTGCTATGCATCTGCCATCCAACTTTTCCTTTCTTACGAAAGAGAATGCAGCTGTGCCTGCATTTGCTAGAGCTGGCACAAGAGCAAAATCTAATTTCAGGGTCAGAAGAGATTCCAGAGAAAGATTATAGAAAGCAATTCTATGATAATAGAAGGTGTGGGGAGAGAGCACTGGAAATATGAAAATCTCCTGGCCCCCTGCTCAGCTGAAGGCGTCTCCCTGTTGGTTGGTTCTGTTGTTTACAACCTAAAGGCCTGCTTGGGTTTCTAGCTGTTGTTGGGTAATAATTTCTCAGTACATGCTGACAACTACTTTTTAATGCTTGTTTCTACCAGACATTGCCCAAGTGGCTTCTACCTCCCTATACAATCCTATCCTATTCACACCGAGAGTGACAAGAGTAGCCCACAGCCCAACAACTAAGTATATCCAAGATGAAATTCACAGATCATTTAGCAAATAGTGGCATTCATCAAGAGTTGAGCCTGCACTCTGCAGTCATCAGTTGTGTGTTTGAGGTACTGAGGATGACAAAGTTTGCAGGGGTGCTGCTGGAGTGATCAGCCATCTGAAACGTTCTGTTGTTGAGCTCAAAAGTGCTAAAGGATATGAAGCTATGAAGATAAAGACATCATAGCAATAACTTGTTTTTTACAGCATAGGTTTGCTAAGTTTTACCTGCATGAACATTTTGCCTTTCTGTCCAGCCAGAAAAGACTACCTCTATTACTATAATCGGGATTACTGAAAATTTACAAGGCTCCCTAAATTGACAAATAGGTCTCCTGTAACCCTTACTTGAATGGAGGGACAGCTCTGAAAGTGCCAGTTCTCCTTCAAATATAATTTTGTTTAATACACAGAACACATTGGTCCGCTTTGCCTTTTTTCTTGATTATAGCAAACCAACAGTGTGAAAAGTTTGTCTTATATATGTAAGGAATTCTGCTTTGCTCATGCAGAAGTCCTTCTTGGTGCCATTAGAATGCCAACTTGCACATAGCACCAAGTGTTTTACAGACATGCATAAACTCATTTTCAGGGTGAAGCACTGCTGAGCCTAATTTATTTCATGCCAGCACAGCTGTTGAGCAGCTTACACAGTGCAGTAGTCCCGACACTATTCCTGAGTGCTTTGGCTGCCCTGTGACACCTCAATACCCTGCTTCAGCAAGCCAGACATGGACCAGCTGCCCAGAATCAGGGACACCAAACAAGCCTGGTTTTTACTGCTTCAGCATCATGAGTATATCTGCCACCACTCTGCTTAACCAATTCAAAGAGCAAGTCACAGTTCTGTGCCAGTTCTGCAGTGTTGACAAAGCCATCATATTACAAATAAGTAACAGTATCTCACGCAGCAGAGATGTAAGCTGCTTGTCTGTATGTTCCATATCCAAAGCTCAAATTTTTACTCATGCTGCTACAAAAACTTCTCTAGTATAAGCTTTCTTCCACATATCTTGTGCATGCACACAAGCTCCAGGGACCTGTACATTTAAGAACTGTCTTGAAGACACTGGAAGTGGTCTGTGTTATCAGGACATGCTCCAGAACTCACTGGCACTTGTTCCCACAGCTTCAGAGAAATGTAGTACAGACTAAGTTATTAAGCCCTTACTGCAAGAGAAAACAGCAAGCACTTCCAGGCCTCTTACTGTCCTGTACATGTTTTAGTCTATCATCAAGTCTAATGTGAGCCTAATGTAACTCATTTGTATGTTATCATAAGGTCTGGAATCAAAGCTTGAACTAAATTAATAATATCTCCCTTGGGTGTTCCTCCCTCCCATTAGCAGTCCAGCTTAAGAACTGTAAGAAACAAAAGAAAAAGTTGACAGAGCTTGTGTTTCTGTAAGAATGACTGCAGCTGCACTGCTTTGAAATCTCATATTAAACACATGTAATGCCCTTGCTTTCTAAAAACAGAATCACTACAAAAGCAGTACCAAGCAGGGACCATAGTTTGGGAAGGGCACCCATAGAGAAACCCAGAGAGGACTATCTGGCTAGAACCTGAAGCATTTTAACTGTAATAAATTAAACTTACTCCATCCTCTCAAGGCTTCAAACTTCATACATTCAAGACTTATTTTTTAAAAATGCTTAAAACCTAACCAACAATCCTGGGTTTCAAGAGATCAAGAGCACTGAAGATTCCTAGTAATGTTCATGTATCCACCACTTCCCACGCACATCCAGACAGCAAATACAGATGCTATTAGGCTTCTTGCAACTGAAGGTTTTTTCCTTAGCACATTTGCTGACACTGTAGCATCTAACTTCCCTTTTAAGTATGACTGAGACAAATAACTTAAGATGAGAGAAATGGTTGAATTACATGATTTTTTTTTTCCTGGATTTTGAAATGCACATATAATTAAATCTTTTTTTCTCTCCTTTTTCTTTGAAGTAAAATATGACCTTAACAACCCCGCAAAACACGGGAAGCTGGATTTCCTCAACAACCTTGCAACTGGACTAGTATTCATTATAGTAGTTGTGAATATTTTTATCACTGCCTTTGGGGTGCAGAAGCCCGTGGCTGAATCATCTTCAAAGCAGTAGCACAAGGTGAGTATGGTCTCCCTGCACCACAAGGTTGTAGGATGTTGTAGTATACAGTCATGCAGTGCGCACGAGGCATGACTTTAAAATCAGTGAGGTTATCTATATAGGTCTAGGCTTCATAGATAAATGTCTTTTCCACTTAGACTGCTACAAAAGCAGAAGCTGCTAGGAACCATCGAATTATTACACAACGATTTTGTAAATGCAGAGTTCAAAAGTTGATGACAGCGTCATGTTTTGCCCTGCTTGTTGCATGCACAGGAAGCAAGATTATCCTTTAGGGATACCCACACCTTTTCCTCAGTGTCGACAAAGCTAGAAAGGGAAATGCTGTGGTTTGCTTCCTCCATTTTTGTTCATTCTTTTTTCAAGAAAGGGTTGCAATATTCAAATAATCATAAAGCTTATTAAATCTACTTATGGAGCCCTTTGATTTCCATGAACATAGTGTATTTTTTTCAGCCATCCCAAGTTGAAGGTTTTTCTTTTTTGGAAGGCTCAAAGAGTGCACCCTAACTTTATTTGATCAATGTGATTTAGTCCACTATTGTTTTCCTCCACCAGCATTTTAGAGATTATTCATTAAACCAAAGGATAAATACGGGAATGGTGAGAATCAAAAACATGTGTCTTCCTAGCATCAGAGCTCTGAAGAGCAATTTGAGAGGAGATAAACCTAAAATGCAGGCTTGAAGCCTAAGGAGGTCCTGTGGTCCAACAGGTGGTTCATCACTGTGGTCCAACACTTGCCTTTAAACAGCACTGACACACACTTGAGTAACATTGCTCTGGCTCTTCCCAATCTCTAACCATCTTCCAAAGACCCGGTCTAAAAAAGAATTACCTGGCTTTCCTGACAAACCATAGTGTGCTGGCTACTACACAGAGAGCCAATATGTGTAACCTTATCTGTTTGGGTTAACTTCCAGACAAAGTCCTCTTGCGAAATTTTACTTGTTGTAAAGAAATCTGTTCAAGGCCTTGAACGGAGAGACTTTCAGGGCTTATTGTGCTTGCTTTAGCAGTGCTAACTGTTGAAGATCGACTTTATTTTTGTGGAAGTCTCTCCATGGGAAAAGTAAGTATAGGGCATCTAATCTGAAGAGGAATGGTGCAGCAGAAATGAGTAACAAGAACTGAAACCAGGCATTCGGTCTGTCAGGACTCTAAGGAGGCCAGAGGAAATCAGTGCAACAAACTGCTGGAGAAATGAAGAAGAATTAAATTCATTTCTTTCTGAGGGTTTGCTTTAAATATAAGCTTTTGGTGCAGTAAGATTGACAAATGCATGCAGCGAAACAAATATCTCTTGGTTTCTTCCAGCCATGGTGTCTACAAGTAAACTAATATATTTTCATTTTAACAGTGAAGAACAGAGGCTCCAAGGCATTATCAGAATTATAGGTGGAGCATTTGTCTCTGCAGTACATATAAAAACAATACTGAGACACTAACAGAACAAAATTGTACTGCCATAAAACCAAGAGAACTGAATGAAGGATTACTGTAATTTGAACTCTCTTCACAGGAGGGAAAAAAAAAAAACCACAATAGCCAGGAACAGATGCAGGAATGTGGCACAAGTATCAGACATTTCACTGATTTTGAGCTCTGGAAAAGGTGGCATTCCAGAATCCCAGCTACAGCTCTTTTTTATAGAGAGAAAGAAATACTTCAAGCAGAAAAGAGGTTTTTCCTTATCCCACCAATGTATCCTCAAGAGAGGGGACAACTTGATGATCCAGTTCTAAACAGAGTTAGTTCCCTGTAGGGTATGATGCAACAGGAGTATGATATAACAGTTTATTCACAAGCAGGCTAATAATCAGAAAGCAGATATCATACAGTGGTGCAAAATTGCACTCTGGCAAGTAACGCCCCTTCTCATTGCCTCGCAGGGCTCCTAGATGGGCCAGCTCACCTAGTATCAGCTGTGTGGCTGGTGAAACGCTATTTCAAATGAGATGCTGTTTCTGGGGCATCTCAGATGGCCAGATATCTCAGATAAACAGAACGCTATTTCTGCATTTCTCCATACCGTGACTCAGGGAAAAAACTGCTTTAAAGGATCATGCAGCTCTTCCAGAGCCTTGCTTCCCCGTGCTGCGCTCACACATGTGGCTAAGGTTACAGAAGCAACAGCGGTTTTGTGCAACGTTACTGTCAAGCTGGCACCATCTGGCAGGGAGGGCTGCTTCTCCACTGTTCCTTCTACCATCCACAAACTCTCAGGCTAAATGGTTTTGTGGTTTAACTACAAGCAGAATTTTGGAATCCCATGTTAGAAACCTGTGTCTTAGAAGACAAGTTTGCAGGCAAATTCCGAGATCTCTGTGACAACATGGAATAAAAATTTCTGCCCAGTGGATGTTAATAACTCATACAGCTGTACAACTACATAAGCATCACTGACACTTCCTGCCAAAACCACCGTACTAAAATTGCAATGCCACAGTAAAGGACAAACAAAATTGCTGTTTTGCACAACTGCAGGTAGAGGAAAAAGCAAAAGATCATTAAAGCAAGTTAACATCTGTACAAAGCAGCATGTTTTGTAAAGAGAAATAGCTTGATTCTCATATATGCAAGGTTTCCTTATAAGTGCCTGAATGTGCTGCCTAGAACCTGCATCTTTTTGATCCAGGCTAAATTTTCCAAGTTCTGAATGGCTTGGATCACTAACTATTAAATCTGTAGCTTGGTCATTTGTACATAGCACCCCTGCTAGCACCCCTCTCCATAATGGTAATCTGAATGGAATTTGAAAGTCTTTTTTGCATTGGACTTCAGCAAAAATGCATCCCCCACTTGCCAAAGAGCAATCCCATATTGAATTATCTGTAACAGGAACCATTCAGTTCATGGATCTGTAATCCTTTTAAAGCCTTGAGAAAAGCAAGTGGCCATTTTCTAGCTTCACCTTCACAGTGCATACTTTAAAAAGAATTTAATTCCTGCTGTAAGGCAAATCTGTCATTTACTGTAATTGCTGAATTGCTAACTTCTCAATGTCTTTGTTTTGCATTTCAGAGATCCGAACTATTCATTTTCCCCATAGGAACCATTTGCACTTGGGCCAGTTACACTCAGACACAGAAAAAGTAATCTGAAGGAACTGGACACAGAGCAGCTCTCAAGTTTCTGTCAACAAACACCTTTGTGAGCCTAGAACTCTGCAATATGTCAGTACTTCAACCTTCGACATCTAAGGAACAGTTGATTCTGACCCACTGCCTTTTCTTTTCTGGATTCTGGCATTTCAGTTTTTGTATAAACAAGCGGTTTTTTTCTGAGGGTATCTGCTTCATAGACTTCAAGAGTTGCCTTTTGTTTTTGCAGCAATTTGACTTCTCCAGTGTGGTAAGCAACTGCAGTCGCTCAGCTCTGGCATGGTCACGTTGTCCTTCATTTCATTCGTTTGGCACCTAGCCTGGGGTCCTGCACATCACAACAGTGGTTTTCCTGCTCACTGCCCCACAACAGCTCTGCCTCGTTTTCTGTCCTTCTCCCCATTCCACTCCTTGACTAAAGCAGAGATAAAACAACTAGAACAGTAGCCTGTCCTCTGGCCAGCTTCGCTCACAGCGAGTCATTTGTTCTGCCGCTTGGTCTCTGGAGCACCTTCAAAGCAACCTCTGCACACACTTTCTTGCTCTTAACTGCGACACTTCCATGCCATATCCATAGTTCTGGAAAGCCTCGTAGAAGCAGTGCCTTTCCTAGGCCCAACAGAAAAGATGGACGCACAAGTGAACTGGCAGAACTGGCATCAAGTGCCTGGCAGCACCTCACATGGCAAATAAAAGATTCATCCCTCTAACCTTTCTCCTTCTCCCACCTCTGACTTCTGCAGTTGTCTTGCACTCAAGCTTAAGACTAATATTTTCATTAATTTATATAAAGAGATGTAGAAATCTTCATAGATTCTTCATAGAGTCTTACCTGCTGGCTCAGGAACCGACACTTTTTTGTAAATACACAGTTCCTAGCAAGAGTGTGTATTACAAGAATGGCTGCAGCAGAAGCATTTCAGCTTTTTACTTCCAAATTATCTGCTACCATAAAAATCATAGATTTTTAGCATATGTTTACTTGTAGATACAAAATTCTGCTAAGACATTACCTTACTTTTATATTTTTAAATGGTTTTTCCTTGTAGATACTAACATAAGTATGACTTCCACTGCGCAAGTATCTCATTTCATTTACACTTCAATAAAATTGCTTTTCATATCTTCATTTATATACATAAAAATAAATAGCAGAAATCAGATGCTTTTGCAATTAAAGCAGAAATAACATTTTTGAATATTGTATTTAACCGTTTATTGCTTTATTTCCAACTTAACATGTGTTTTTCAGGATCTAAAATTTTTTTGTGTGTGTATTATACAGATTTAAACATAATTCAGAACAGCTCCTAATGAGGTACTCAGGAAAAAACGTCTTCGGTTCCTTTCCTATATTGCTCCTCTTGTTATTAGGCCATTTTTTTTTTTTCAGATCAGTCAAGTCAACAAGCTGTTAAAATATTTCTGGTGGGGAGAAAACTATAATCACTGTTCTTCTGTCATCCAAGAGAAATTACCAGTACTTATGTACTCCATCTCCCAGGTTCTTACACTGTAGCAAAGGAAAAAAGCTAGTTGGATGCAGATAACTAGGGTCTGACACATTAACTGTGTGATGACGCATCTACCACAGATTCCAGTGGACTTTGCGATGTAGGTTTAGGGACACACAGGAGGGAAGGAAATACCCTTAAGCTTGAACACATTCCTGCGTGTCAAAAGCTGACAATGTAGATCTGCGCTGAGTGGTAGGTGCCTGGTCTCTTCAAATCTTGAGACTTAAAGTCTGACAGAGGCAGGCTTAGAACAGCAAAAACTTGAATCCTGTTTCCCTTCTGCCTCCCGAGCACCTGGAAGCGCAATAGCAGGGTCACAGCAGCGACGCCTGTAACTTCAGAGAGCTGCCTGCTTCCACCGACTCTCACGAATCAAAAACCTCATCCTAAACCCACCCACCTGCCTAGGAGAATGCACTGGGCATCAACAGTGTTCAGCTCACCTTTGAATGTGTTTTTAAATAAAGAGGATACTGGTTTATTACAATATTTTTATTGTGATTAAAGATTTGCAAAGCAACTTCAGATATTCTATCTGTGTCTTAAGTCTCTGAAGCCTTCAGAGGCCATGCATTTTTTATCAGACAAAAGCATCTGTAAGTTGGTTCTTTGTATAAATAATTTAAAAGAATAATAATCATGTGCTCAAATCTTTTCTTTTTTTTGTTGTTTGTTTTTTAAAATCATAGTGATTATCTTCTACAGGCAGCAAACAAGTGCATCATTTAAAATGATTCTTCATTTTTCCCTGCTTTTCCAGAGCTCTTGGTTCTAGGCAAACATTTCACTTACAAACAAGTCATCAATAATGAAGCAAGATGAATTTTTACTGGCTATCATGGGAACAAGTTCATACCAGGACACCTCTTGACTTCCGTTTCACAAGCTGCAGAGCAGTGTAATGAGACATGCTGCTCTGGTTGTTTTTATTAGTCCTTTCAGCACCTGGGACTGCCTTCATTGAACTTTCACTTTAGCTTTTATTTCCTTATGCAGAGAGTAACCATGTCTACTGAAATTGATTTTTAAGTATATGGTTTCCAAACTGGTCGCTCACTCAAATTATCCTCCAGCTGAATATTTCCATAAAATAGAGTGAACTGAAAAGCATAATCGTGATTACTGTTTTCCTCTCAACTATCATTCAGATGGCTTGGGTTCCTCATTGTAGTTTACTGCAACAAACCCTGCGCCCTGTTGTCTGCCATGTCTTGTGCAAGGCAAAGGGAGCCCTGCCATGTGCACTGCAGTGCCTGGGACACACCACCTGCAGCTCCGCTCCCGTCCTGCTTGCCTGGAATGCCGTGCTCTTCCCGTGGCCTATGGGAAGGCTCTGCGGTCTCTTTGGTAACAGCCATAAGAGACTCGCTGAATCATCTGAATATTTTTGAGAGAGTAATATGAAGAGACACAGAAAGCAAGTTTAAGGTGTTTTGTAGGTTACCCAGAGCGCTGACATCTCAAATTGTGTTGTTCAGTAAATACTACGTGTTTATGCAGTACTCTACAGAACATTTCTGGCAAAAGCAAAAACAAATAAAACCAAAAACCAGAATCCTCACAACCTCAAAGCTAGTCATTGTGCCACAGGGCAATCCTGTGGAGCCGCAGCAGAACTGGCTCTGCTAAGAGCAGCTGACTTGCTGCAGGCTGGTAGAAACACTTCCAAGAGACCTGATGCTCTGTTTTCCTTACGCATAACTCACATCTCCTGTTTAAAACCACCGTCCAAAACAAATCCTCAGGACTCCCATAAGATCAGAGGCAGAATAGGGCATATTAGCAGCACTGAGACTGAAAAGAAGCAGTTTCTTTCTCCTTTTGTTATTTGCATACAGGATAAGCAGTGTTGCCGCTAAATGGCAGCATTTGTTTTTAATTAGGTGACTTGCAAGTTATATAAATTAACATAATTTCAAAATGTGAAGAGTGAAGCCTTTATCTTTACAAAGTCAATCCCACAGACCCTACACTTCATTTAAGAGACTAGAAAAATAATAGTAATCCAGGATCCAATGAATACTCCAACACAGTTCTCATGTTGTTTGTAGAGAAATGATCTAGCGAAGCAGGCAATAGTTCTAGTTAATTCTTTGGAGAGAAGAGAAAAAAAAAAAAAAAAAGGAAGAAGAAGAAGAAGAATTCACTCTTATCCCTATTAAGCGAATATCCAGGAAAGCATACTGCAGAAGAACATGCTGATACCACATTTCCCTTCAAATAAGTCAGGAAACAACTGGCACTCCAGATACCACCAGATGGTAATTATTGAAGATTATTAGCTTCCAGTAGCAATAGCTGTGGCCAACATCACTTAAAATTACAGATTTCGCCCTCAAATTACTCAGTTTCAAAGCACCTGCTCACACCCTCCTTATGAATACCCTGCTTTCCTTGGTACACCTGCCAGATCTCCTGGCATTTCTGAATGACGGAGCCCCGAAACTCCAGCACTACACCAGGAGCAGCCAAGCATTTGGAGGGAATCTCCTCTGTGACTACTCAGATGCACTGACATGACACCAGCAGGTTCATAACTAGCGTCCTTCCTTCTGACCCCTCTCAGGAGAGGCTGAGCAGCAATTCTTGCCAACTGCACCTTCCTCCAGGCCTCACCCTTCTCATTACATTTTCATGGATTTTAAGGAGCATTCACCATTTTCCATACACAGCAGCATTTCCGGAGATGTGTCCCTGCAATGGCATGCTCAGGATTATATTTGTTATTATTTTCAGCCCTCTAGCCATTATTTTGCCTTTGCTTGCTGCCAGGAGGGTCATGCATTGCAGAGACAGCACAAGTTCTGCCCCAAGGAGCCACCCCAGCGAGCAGGGCGCGCGCTTTGGAAAGGAGCCCACATGGTGCTGGAAAACCACAGAATGTTCTCACTGGGGAAATAAGAGCTTGGCATTTCCTGCTGATTCCAGAAACTTTCACGTACAACTTCACAACGTCATGGTCACAATGTCATGGTCAAAAGAAATAGCAAAACCTACCTCCAGGCTGCAAATAAGCTAAAGCTCATGACTCTCCAGCACCATGATGCTTTTCCTCCTCAGAATGGGACACATTTTAATGCCTTGCTTTAAGGCCCCTCTCCCTCCGAGCAGAGACCCACCTTGAGAAGCAGGCATGATGAGCAGCACACCTCCATATCCACGTTCTTATAGGACCAAAAGAGCTCCCTGCTGGGCAGAAGGGCACATTTAAGCCTTCCTGCTCCCCAGGGCAGGACTGCCAAAGCCCCTTCCCACCCGCCGGGTGCCCGTGCACAGCTGAGGCCCATGAGGAGCAGGGCAGGGGCTGCTCCTGTCCTGAGGAAGGGAAAGGCCCAGCCGCACCTGCAGCACGCAGGGCCTCCCCGCACCTGTGGTGCTCGAGGTGATAAACCAGCCTGCAGCAGTGCCCAAAGCAGAGAAAATGCTGCTGGAAGTAAACTGAGCCCCTGAGGAGAAGCATAGGGCAAGCACACGGCTAGAGCTGCCGGCGGCGGCTTTCCCTCGTGTTGGGCTGTGGGAGACACGTGCAGAAACACTGTCCACCAACAACACTGTGTCCCTTCCCAGTGCCTCTCTGTCCCCTTGCTTCACTCCCTCCTTTCTACACCGCACTGAAGTGAAGCTCTGCTGATGGCTTATTTTTCCCCTTTGAGAATTTCATATGGAAATTTATCTAATAACCTGCCTCTTTCACAGGGCAAGTGCCCCAGATGGTGTCACTGAGGGCAGTGGTAGGAGAGAGTGTCAGGTATGACGGTGCCTGAGGCCTTCGAGACGTATGGAAGTGCCGTTCTGGCGAGAAATGAGCTCATTTAACTACAGCCCCTTTGCCACTTGAGCAGGGCAGAGACCTCGGCTGAGAAATTTCACAGAGAACTGTCCCGGGGCGGAAAGCCAGGGCAGGGCTGGGATGGATCCCACTTTGGGGTCCGGATGAACCCTGAGGTGGCATCAGCCAGGGTCGAGGGGGAGAAACAACCACTAGGTGGCAGGGACCCTCTGCCGGGAATAGGTGATACTGCCGCCTGCGCCGCAAAACGCAAAGGACTGTTAAGAATCAGCTTAAAAAAGGAAGAAAAAAAACCTCTTACAGTACTACAGTCATGACATGCAAGCTGCATTGCTGCGCAGCAGCCTAGACCCAAATATGCTGCTGCCCAAAAATGAGAGGACTTGCAATAGTCTCCGAGGAGCCTACAAATCCACGGGCTTTTTTTCCCATGGGTTCATGGAAAATGACCCAAAAAGCCCGTGGAGTTGCAGGTGCAGGGGTCAGAGTCCTTCCATGCGGCCTGGCACCAGGCTCCATGGGGCTCCCGCGGTGCCGCCCCGCGCGCGGACGTGGCCGCCCCAAGCAGCCCGTGGACGCGCCGGGCGCACGGGGCCCGGCTGCGCTCGCCGCGGCTGCCTCCTCGGGAAAGCGCTCAGCGCCACAAACCAGCCCTGAAAGGTTTCCGCTTTGCTGGGCACGAGGTTATTAAAGTTTTACAAAGAGCAAAATGCAAGAAAGCTTTTCCTTGCAAGCATGGCGTGTGACGGCTCGTGCTCTAAAATAGAAAGGGCAGTTCAGGACTCACCTGAAACACCCAGGCGCTGGCCCCACTGCTCTGCTGCAGTCCCAGCTGGCTGCAGGCACGGATTTCCTTGGTGTTGGCATACAGAGTACCGTCAAAGAGGCCGAGTCATAAGCACAACCCAATATGCCCCTCTCTGCATCCTGCAGGTTCGCATTTACCGGGTGTGGACGGTGCAGGCTGCTTTCTGGCATCTGCCATCCACAGCCAAGAGCCTGGTGCCTCTCCGGTTGCAGCAACATGCCCCTTCTGTGGGGTCCTTGACTACCACAGTGACACAAAGTCAAGGCTTAGCAGAAGGACCTCCGTTCTTTGCACCAATGCATCATGCTTCATTATATCATATCACTGAACAGATGGATCAAAAAGGTTGCAAAGAGTTTTGAAATCAAACGAAAAAGTTAAAAAGTCTTTGGAGAAACTCCAAGGCGAAACATTAACCCTTGCACATCAGAGAGTGGGAGGGCATCAGCACACGCACACCCTGGGAAGGGGACCGCGGGCAACGGGCACTTTGAAAGCCAGAGCAAAGCATTCAATACAAGGAACACAGCAGCAGTTTTTTTCAGTCCAGACTTTATTACAATTTAATTGCCAGCTTCACCCCATTAAAAAAACATATTCCATTATAGACTTAGAGAAGATATATGCCAGGATAAATGATTATAAAACATGGGATCTGTGAAGCACAGCAAACCGCTGGCCTTTCACGTGGTAAGAGCAGCTCTGCTTGCACAGTAAGGCATTTTTGAGGAATAGCATTTGTGCACACAGGACACCTGCGAAAAGCATCCATGACAGTAAATCTTGACCATATGTACTTTAAGTTTTCCTTTTATTACAGTATGAGAAAAGGTGCTTCACAAATCAAAGACCTGAAGCGGGTGGCTCTGCCGGTGGCTTTGCCATCCAGCCGGCAGCACCGAGGTGGCTCTGGCCGTGGGCACACCGCGCTGCTCCGAAGCGCTCCCAGGAGGGCCTGGCCTGACATGGCCCCGTGCAAGTCTACGCCGCTCCCCAGCTCCCTGTGCCACGCACGGTCCCGCGCCAGCTGCCTGGACTGCGAACGGACCAAGGCCGCGCGCTGCTTCAGGCACTACGGCATCGCCCTGCGCTTACAGCACTTGGCGGTAACCGTTGAGCTCTCCAACATGTTTCCAGCAGAGAAGCGGGAATTCTGGACCTAGCCAGGATCACCCAAGACCCCGCTTCATTTATTTCAAAGCAAACACCACCATGGTCCTCGCAGACCCTGGCTCCCAAACAGAGCACGTGCCTCTTTCGGAGCTGAACAGGTTGATACCTATCACTGCAGCTGCCGGCGGCGTTTGCCGTGGCAGAAGTGCATTAAATCTCAGCATCCCAAAAGAAGGGTCTTCAAAGATGACAAGGGTCTCCCCCAGGGCTTGCCTCCAGCTCTGTTCTAGTCCCGAGAACCGCAGACGTGATCTGAGCCTCCTGCCCATTCCTGTACACCCTTTGTGAGGACAAAGGAGGCGCAAGGGAAGGGAAGGGAAGGGAAGGGAAGGGATGGAGGGAGCCTAGTCATTCCCGTCCTCAGAGCCTGCCCGCTACACAGCACCAATTTAAAGCAAGCTTTGCCTTCGTTTTTCTAATCAGTAAAAACTCGCACTAATTAAGGCACAAATCTTCTGTTTTTTTTGTGACGATGGCCAAATCTATGTCTGCTCTCCTGCCCTCTTCCCAGGCTGAACCAAACAGCTCTGCCCAGGAGATTGTTCCTGAGAAAAAGCCTCATCTTTCTAAAAGAGCAGAGAGGTGCTGCAGCCTTTACAGAACTTGCCTTTTTCCAAAGCTCCAGAGAGCCGTTTGGGTTAGGGCAGAGGGAGGACCATGGTGTCCCACAGGGCCATTGCAACCCTGGGGCTGTTGAGCAGCTCCGTGGGGCTGCTGACAAGGCCAGGCACCCTCAAATCCCTGAGCACAGCAGCTCCAACAAGGCACCAATGATTCTCCAGCTGTTTTAGGGAAACCACTTCAAAGGACTTGGGGTTTCGCAGGGGTCCTACAGATGCGTGTTGACTCATGTGTGGCTGCAGCTTGCTCAAGCGACCATCTCCCCTCCTGACCCTAAATCCGATCTGCAAGTCACATTCCAGCTCTTTAGAACTGAAGAACCATCCACCTTGGCCAATGCCTTGGCCAATGCCTTGGCCAAGGCCCATTCAGAAAGAGCAGACCGAGGGGGAAAGGCCTTCGTGTGGAGTTGGGCACGACCATGCTCATGAAGCCACAAGCCCACAGAGCGCATCGGTGGTCCCAGCTCCCGGGATCTCCCTCACCCATTTCCTTCTTAGCTGGGTGTTGGGAACAGATCCTGCAAACTTTCTAGGCCTGAGCTTACAGACAAAAGCAGAACATGATCAAATGACATTACAACTGCAGACTCTTCAAGTAAATACATTCATTTTTTGGCCATAAAACACCTCCACCTCACATCACTTACATCCCTGCAGAACACGCTAGATTGCTTCTATTTCTTCAATACCCCAAAATACCTCACTGGAAAAGAGTAAATAACCCTGAAAGGTCTCTCTGGGAGTTTCAAGCACTTCAGCCCAGCCAGGGCAGGCCCCAGAATGGGGTTTGCACCAGCTCCAGTGCACTCAAGCCACAACGGGTGGCTCAGCATGGCCTGGGCAAGGCAGGCTGGGCTGAGCTGCCAACCTAGAGATCACGGGGCAAGGGCTTGGCACACACAAAGGCACTGGGCCCCGAGAGCCTCCAGAGGCGCGAGCGCCCACCCAAGCTCGGGCAGTGAGGCTAACTTCTGGACGAGACACAGCCCTGAGATGAGATGCATTCCTTAGTAAGGCTTTGAGTGCAGGTAGATTTTCTAAGTGCTTTTCTTAAAATTATCACAAAAGACAGACTTGCGTTCTTCCAACGGCTGTGTTCTCCCCTTCCAGTATAAAACACACACATGCAAACATGGCTTAAGACCCACAATCGCTTAGGATATCATATTAAAATTTGTATTAAAAATATTTTTATCCAAATGATAAATATTTAAAAATAAGCATTTACAAAAATAAAAGGTCCATTCCCATAAGGAAGGACATATATAGTGGTGTTTCTAAAGATATCTTAAGGCAACACATTGATAAAGCTAGTTAATGAGACCTTTGGTATGAGAGGGTAGTACATTAGTATTCATGCACCGTTGTCTTCCCTTGGCAGGTATACGCTGTACAGAGAAGCGAAGCAGCAGCTTTTCCTTAATTCCTCGATAAGTCTTCTAAGTACAACATACAAATCTTTCTAACATGTCTGCCTATGATAATAGGAGAAAAGCCCAGGATTCTCCTGGCTCTTCCCAGGACTTTGGTATCTAAAAAATGAAGATAGAGAGAGAGAGAGAGAAAGAAAAAGTGAAAATAGTAAGTTTCATTCCAATAAATAGCATCATTAAAAAAAAAAAAGAAAACAAGGAAAATAACTCCAGAGAACAGCCCATTTCCTTTGGTTTTGCATTCGTGAATTGCCCGCGGAGGGGAGCAGTGGCCCTCCCGGCTTGCTGCCCTGCAGATACCTGAGCAGGAACTGGCTAAGGGGATAGTTTCACACCTGTACATGGCACTGACTGGCATGAGCCTCAATTACCAAATCCAGCTCAGTGCCACCTCTTAAAGGAGCTACTGAGGCACTACATAGGTTCAGGAGAGAGCAATAAAATTTAAGTGGGAGGGAAGTGTTGACCTTAGAGAGCTGGAGCTGCTGATTTTAGCCAGGGGAAGAAAAGGCAAAGAGAAAGGAAAAAAAAAAGGAAAAAAAAAAAAAAGTGTGTGAGGTGACTTAAGCGCAAGCACCTCCGCTCGGAGGAGATGCAAAGCACAAGCTGGAACAGGCACAAGGCCTGCGGGACTCTGCAATCTGCTGGAAAACAGTGTAACAACACAGAAAGGCTGGAGCTGAAGTAAATCCATTCTGAGAATAGGACACACACTTCAACACCAAGGGCAAATAACTGGGGCAAACGACCAAGGAGAGCAATGGTGTCTCCGTTTCTTTGCATTGGGCCCAACGGCTTTTCTGGAAACACTTCTGTGAAGTGGTGGTAACGGGTCCTAGTGATGGCCTCTGAGGACATGCACGGGTTGGCCTGGGCAGTCTAGTGGTTCCCTCCGGGCCTTAACCACGAGTGCAGGGCAAGCCCGGCTGAGGGGCTCTGCTCTAGGGAAGCCAGGAGGGAGGGAGGAAGCCCATGAGCTCCATGAGGTCCCGCTCCCTTCAGTGGGTCCCACAGTACTCCACGGGCACGGGCCAGCGCAAGGCGAGCGAAACAAAACACACTGGGACAGGTACCTGAGTCACAGCAGTACCAAAATAAGGCAAACGCTGCAGCTGCACTGAAGCAGGAGAGAAAAAACACCGGACCTGGAGAAGGCAAGAAAGGAAGCACATTAAGACCAAGAGCATGAGCAGGATTGTTTCCAAGTTCATAAAACTTCTATCACTCTTCATGTGCACAGCAGGTGCATCAAATGAAACCAGTATAGTCACATATGTCCTGTAGCTAATATATTATAAAGTACATTAACCATACTGTAATCTACATTATCTACACTATAACTGATTTTTACTGCAGTTACTTTAACATCCTTCACTATTTTACTGTTTGTCTAATTAGCTATGCTCCCACTAAATTTAAATGAAAGTTTCCTTAAGTGTTTTGATATCATCTAAAGCATTTCTTGGAAAAAAAAAACCCTAAATCTTGCAACAAGATATTAATGAAATCACTGGGACCTTCCCCACACAATGGAGCATTTTACCCCACAGATAGCCTCCACTGGCTCAAGGTACCTCATGTGAAAATACCTCAGATAAGAACCGAAGTCTCCTAGAAGTAGCTTTTAGCTTTTTAAGTTTACTTTTTCCTCTCTTCTAGCTTCATGCCTGTCTCTTTTTTTCCCCTAATAAGGGGAATGGCAGCTCTCCACAAATCCTGCTGTGGAGCCTGTGCTCGAAGTCCCTCTGGCTTCACTTACACACAGCCCCAGTCCTAAAGTGCCTGCGGGATCCGGCCTCGCAGAAAAAACTAGTGCCAGAGAGCAGAAACAAAGAACCGAAGCCAGAACCCAAATCAATGCCAGCTGCCAGCTCAGTCATTTTGTTTGCAATTGGTACATAGGATTTCTTTATTTTCACTGGCCACGTCTCATTTACTTAAATAGCATCTCTGTACACATTTAGATGAAACGGAGCAGAAAAGGACTGCATGTTATTATATATACATATATATATATGCATCCCACAGACGACACTTTCACAGCAAAAAAAAAGTATTCTTGTTCTTGTTAGCAATCTTGTTGGTAGCCGAAATGTACGGCTATTTATAGGCCCACTATCCTAAAGCAAAGCTTTTCTTCAAATGGGCCTGCCTGGAGTTACATGCAGTCTAACATGGGTGTTCAAAACTGGTGCTCAATAAAATCCTTCCAGCCTGTACTTATCTCAGAAGATTTACAGCTGCTCCTTTATTACTTAGCCCAACATTTGCATTCTATCCTTCACTATGAATACAGTTACAATTAAGCTGAACCTGTTAATTTAAGGACAAACGTGCTCCAGGCTGACAAGCTGGTGGCACTGACGATGCAGATAAGGATGCTACAGGCATCATTGTCTCATTTCTAAGCACCTTATCCACTCTTCCTGCACTGTTACACTGCAGTCAGCAATAGTGAGGTGAACTGTAATTTACTTCAATATTCAAAGTAACAACAACACAAAACAAACAAAAAACACAAACTATATATATATATAGTATAAGTATACAAACTATATATATATATATACACAAACTATATATATATATAGTTTGTTTTTTTGTTTGTTTTATATATATATATATATGTATGTAGCAAGTCAAATTGTGTTTCCATCCCTCCCTGCAGTCTTCTTTCAAGAGAAACCCCCCGCTAGGAGGCAAACTTTATAAACGGTGCTCTTATTTTCTCAGAATCTAAATTTCTGAGCCAAATATCACTTAAATCTCAAATGGTAAAATACTTCCCTAAGAATTTTGAAAATTATTTATTTTTTTTTAGGCAAAACTATTCATATATTCCAGTTCCAAATATCTTTCAGTGATTCAAATATTTAACCTTGCCCTCTTTGGGCATTGGGAAGAGAAGGAGATTAAAAAAACTTAATGGTTCTCCCAATGAAAATACATTTAAGTTCACTCTGCTTTCTGCCATGCATGCATGCCATCTTTCTTTCTTTTGTACTTAATTTGAAACTTTCAATATTTACAATGGATTAAAAAAAAAAAGATGGCTTTGTGAAAAATACAGCTGAATAACACTTACAGCTGAATAACATTTACTACCCCTCAAGGATGTTGGTAAAACAGGATAAGTAAACATATACTCTTGTCAATACTGCTTAATTGCTTAGGCTCTATAATCTTCTGAATTGCCTGGCACCCTTTTCCTCAGCAGCAGCTCAGTACATTTTCCTCCATTATTTCCCCTTAAAAAATGACAGCAAAGACATCGTAAACCGAATTACTTGTTATATGAAATGCAATTACATGATAAAATAAATTGCAACTTAATCTGAAAAGCCATTCCATCCAGTGACACGGTATGCATTTATTTACCCCTGTCATTTAGCATACATTTCTCCTTGTCAGTGTCTATCACTGTGGGATCTGTAGTTTCTAGAAACAAAAGCAACACAGCAAAAGTTAGGGCACAGCTCAGGCAAACACACGTACACAATCAGCACATGCAAAGGTGCAAGAAGTACCCCCTTTCAGAAAAACACCCAATTTTGACATGATATATTAGCTACTCCTGAAAGTAAATTATATAATACATATATATAGCTAAATCAGGATATAGGCTTATTAAAAAAAAAAAAAAATCACATAAGCATTTGAATGCAACTAATCACAGCCGCAGCAGTAACTCTCTGACCTAAGTGCAGCACACACAGGTGACACTACGATGGCAGCACTGCCACCCAGAACTACGGAGGACTACCAGCACGTGCAGTGAGTTTAGAGCAGCCGGATCGTTTCCTGGATGGGGAGAGCAGGAGTTAATCCTTCTGTAATGCCTGCACCGAAAAGAAATTTTCAGTGCAATGACTACAAAACTCTTCTGACCCAAAGTATGTGCTAAACTGAAAACACTCCTCTGATTTAGTGCATCGCCATCCTTTGGGCAGTAGCAGAGCCGGCAGAGGAAGCGCTCGCAGGCGTCCACGGGCACACATGAACGACCCCGGTGCTGCTCTCGGCCTTCTGAAGGCTGCAGGTCTCTACGCTCACCCTGCGCACAAAGTTTTTCGTTCTGGATTACATTTTTTTTCCGCAAAAATCAAGGGCAACCTTATAACAGGATTTTCAGAACACAACTGTTTCCTTGATATGCAGGACTCGCGAAGGCTTCAGGATGCTGCCTGTTGTCTTTACTGAGGGACTTCCCATATGGGCCTCCAAATCCGAAGACTTTGCTCCATGCTGGCACTAGATTTCACAGACACATCTGGGACTGCCCCCTTATTCTTATGCCCCCTGCTTATTTCCACGTCTGGGAGCGAGGAGCAGCTCGGAGGAGCTGCCAGCGCCACGTCACAGCAGCAGGGCCCGCAGCGGCGCTGGGGCAGGACGTGCCGCAGGGACTCGGATAAGCTGCCGGCTGCACTGAGACCGAGAAGAGTGAGCTCAGCACGAAGGGCGCCCGTTTTAATGCTTCAAAAGGCTTCAAAAATGGCTTTTTCCAAGCTTATTGGGTTGTTCCAAACTAAAAGCAAGACAGCTGTCTGCAGCACGCAGTTTCCGTGTTTTTGGCTCACAGACGATGTCCTCCTCGTTGTGTGAGCTCGGAGGCAGGCGAGCTGCCAGGTCTACCCGCAGGCTCGGCAGCTCTGGGCTGCGCGTGCGCACGCGGCAGGGTTGTTCCAATGCTCCGTCTCTCCAGCACGCAGTAACTCGGGAGCAAATCCAGGCTTCCCAAACCGCACTCGGGCCCTGCAGCTCCGGGCGGCTGGTCCCAACCCTCCCTCTAGCGGGAGCAGCTGCATGGCCTGAGCAGCTGCACACAGGCGAGGAGCCCAAACCCAACCTGCCTGCAAGTGTTTTGAAGTGGTTTCAAAAATAACAATAAAGACAAAGGTTTCCTCTGTTAGGAAACATTTTCCATAGTACCATACAGTTGTTCGTACTCTCTTGCAGACCTTTGCCCTGGCCAGTTTGTCAGTGTCCTCTCCAAAATCACTTCCACGTGTTTATAATCCCGCTCCTTCCTACCTGGTCTGCATCCAGCGCACAGTCCCTGTGCTGGGAATTCCCTCTTTTCTTCACTTTTATAAAACCTAGTGGCAACCTAGTAAGGGCTCTGTGCTACATTTTCTTAAAATACTCCTAAGAGTAACATTTGAGTAACATGAACATTGCACATGCTGAAGACCTGGAGAATAGCACTTGAAGAGATCTGAGTTCACTTAAACGAGGAATAATGGCTATGTCAAAAATGAAACTCTTCTCAAAGATTAAAATTTGTGCTTTTAGCTGAAAATGCTGCATGAGTGCTTATCCAGCAGCTGATCCAGAAGGCAAATCCACATTTTGCTGCACAGTCCCCAGGAAGCAGCAAGTGCGCGGATGCAAAGACCTCCTCCCACCAAAACACAGGAGCTATTTGACCCATGTGGCTAAAGCTTCCCCTGGCTGGTAACTGGGGACATTCTTGTAGATACAAATCGACTGACTGGTGAAGTGTTAGCGCTGTCAGAGGCTTTGTAAGATACTTCTTAAGCCACAGTCCCTTTGCAGATTCATTAACTTAATTGCCAGAGCTCTCCCTCAAGCTTGAGTCAGTTCAACATGTTGAATGCCTGAACATATTTACTTATTTCCCATCCCTTTGGCATGCAATTTGGCTCTCCAGCTAAGAAAAAGATACATATATTTTAATATATATTTATAGATATATATTAAAAAGCAAAAAAAAAAAAAAAAAAAAAAAAAAAAAAAAAAAAAAGAAACACCAAGCATTATCATCTCAAGAGGGCACTGTTATCCCAAGAGAGGAGGCTTTGATGCTTTCCAAAGAGCTGCTTTGTAGCATACAGAATCAAATCAACCCATTTGCAGAGCACAGATACCTACGTACAGGGAGAGGGGTAGAGAAAATGAACAGCCTATTAAGGAGCAATGGTTAGTAAAAATAAACTGCACCTCACATGAGTTATTTTTCTGTGTCCTATAGGTGAAGTTTAAATTGTATTTTTAAGACATAGGCTGATACCCCAGAACCAGACAAATGTGGACAGCACACACCAGTCAACAAATACCAGAAACTGTGCAGTCAAATGCCTTTACTGCTTTTTGAAATTTCTAATCAGAAGGAATTAATGCTTAAAAAAATAATTAAATAAACTACCACTATACAAATGTCTCTGAAATGCGCTTTTATAAAGCAGAGACTAACAAACTCACAGGTGCCTCAACTTACTTAAGATTTTCCTGCTGGGCAGGTCGTTATAGAGGTGCTCGGCATTGATCTGCAGAGCCCTGTAGAACTCCTGGCAGTGTCGCTCCCCGTTCTTCTGAAGATGCTTGAGCAGGTCCGTGAGCCGTGTGTGGAGCGACGCCTTCGGGTTCCTGAACTGCAAGAGAGGAGCATTCGTGAGGAGACACGTTACCCTGCGGAGCTCAGCTCTCCACCACGTCACAGAGGATTCGGAGCTGGTTCCATACTTGCTAAAAGGATGGGGACAATTCAGGAGAACATGAAAAGCACCCATACACACACACACACACACACCTAATATATATACATATATTTATATACATATATATGTGTATATATAGCCATATATTATGCATATAGCCTGAAAAGTGATGAGCATTAGGAGACCTTACAAGGAGGGAGAAGATGCATCCAGCCTTCCACTCATCAGACTGATTGCACCTAATCTGGAAAGTGCCCAAAAATGCTCTCAGCAAAGCAAAGAATTTCAGGCCAGCAAAATAGATAACACTAGCAGGTACTTACTTAGGATCAATTCCCTCTCAAGGAGGGCAACAGTACAGCATTTCTGATACAATAGTGCTTATTCCAACAAAGCTCCTGACAGAAGGGTGCATGCGGATGTGCAGGAAAGCAGCTGATTTCTGTCTGCAAAGTGTACAAGTCACCAATTGGGTTTCAAAAAGCCCCAAACCATTGATTCTTAAGCTCTTAATGAGTTGAGACGTCCTTAAACTGAGCACATCACACTGTTTTCATAATCCTGTGGCTAGTGCAGCTCTACTGATGATCCAGCACGGCCGTATGCCACCGAATCCCTGCTTGGCCCATGCAGCTCCAGCTCATGCTTCTACTCGGGACACCGTCCCGCAAACACGGGTGAGCTCCCGGGAAAGCAGTGCCACACACAGGAGCACAGCAAGGTTCGTAAAGTTACCTTTTCTGCTTCCGCATTGGAGAGAATTTGGGGGTAAACTCTGTTAAGCTGAAGAACAATTTTATCCACAACTTGCTCATTCAATCGGCTATTGCTTGTGAGAAAATACATGTCATGTTGCAGCCGAATGCAGTACGACTGATCTGGGGGTAAAAATGACACAGAAAACAAACCACGGTGATTAATCAGCAAACTCACTTTTAACTTCGGCAACTTTCACTTTTCCCAGCAGAGGCTAAAAACATAAATATGAAATTGTTATTGTCACCTATCCTTAGAAAGCTGAGCCATGTTTTAGGGAAATGCAATAGAGGCCATGCACTCCGGGAGCTGACAAATCTCTGCAGGCCCATTTTGCCCCAGTTATAAATGTGAAGTCCCCGCTGGCAGCCAGAGGAGCCGAAGCAACTCAGTGCTAACACGATGCTGCGCTGCCCATGTGGAGCCTCCAGCAACGCGCACGGTGTTCCCCTATGGAAACGGCTCGGCAACATCAGGAACAGCATCTCTAAACAGCCTGTGAGTGCCTTAATGCAAGCGGGAAGGGCTTTGGCCTCCACCCCACCTGGCAGTGGGGAAGAAGAGCATTCAAAAGCAATAATTCTTTGTGGAACAAGGGCATTCAAATACACATACAAAGAAAACATCTTTAATATTAACACAGACTTCAACAAATCCACAAATCCAGGTTTTCTTTGGCATCATTTCTAAGTTGACACTAAATCATGTGGTGACCCACTCCGAGAGCACTACATTTCCCATGCCTCTTGGTGCACAGCTCCTGTTTTAGAATATGGACATATTCAGGTTCCACCAAGAACTGTGGTGACCGCGTTAGAAACTAGTGTGAAAACACCTGAGCTACAGGAGCCTGCTCCACAACATCACCCGCCAGTGCAAACCCCAGCGGTTCAGCACATTGTACCCAGGCACAGGAAGAGAATCAAAATATTGCCCCTGCACAAAGGGCACACACAAGTTTTCTGGTACCTGGGCTACCAGAAAATGCACAATGGCCAGCACCTTTGCACCCTGCTGTTTACACAAGATGAACAAGAAGATGAAGCCCTCCTCCTCCTCGGTGCCCTCTTAGCAGTGTGCTGAGTGAAAGACTGCACAACCCACACAACTCTGCGCCGTCTGCAAGCTAATTACTTATATTACACCCGGGTGTCCCAGCTCGCAGAGCAACTAAGCTTCAGGCAACACCTCAGCATTCAGATAAAAAAAAAATAATGCAGCAAGTGCTAAGAGCACTATGAGTAAGTTATTTTTACTAGAAAGTAAAATAAACACAGGCCCGAGGAGTCATCTCCTTCCCTGCTCCCCAGTCACCACTGATGCAAGCAGTGCAGACACACCAGTTGCAGTAGTACCAGCGGAGGTACCCAGGACCAGTGCATGGTCACGTTTCAGTTCCCATCATCTTCCTGCCACGTAAGCACTGCGCTTTTTGCTTAGGGACACTGCTGCCACCACACCAGCACACTGCCACCACGCCAGCACGCTGCCACCGCACCAGCATGCTGCCACCGCACCAGCACGCTGCCACCGCACCAGCACGCTGCCACCACGCCGGCGTTGTGCGCTCGAGCTCCACCAGCCCTGCTGTGTGGCACAAGCTGCTCCAAGATTGCTGAGCGGCCCCTTTCTCTTCCCACCTAAGCCAAAAGGCTGCAGAAAAGATGAGATGATGCTTTTTGCCTCTGCCTGAGGATGCTGCAAGATTTTGCCTTCTATGGATGAAATGGCGCCTGGCTCAAACACCAGGAAGAAGCTTTTCCGTCCCATGGGATGGTCCATTTATTAGCGGTCCTTTTCAAGTCACCTGCTCATTGCCCTGTTTCCACAGCAGCATTTCACCCGCCTGGATCTTCCCCTCCTCCACGTTACTTCCTTTCCAGCCTGGGGACGAGGCTCAAGGTTTAAACTCTCCTGCAGAGAGGGTATCGAGCTCCACTCCGGCTCAGCAAGCGCAGAGCAAGAGCAGTCGCCAATACAGTCACCTGGCATGTGTCTCCTGAAACCCCTCACCTCTCCCAGCGCAGGGGTCCCACCAGGCCGTGGGTCGACAGCAGCGTGGAGGAAGCGCCCAGCTACCGCACGAACAACGCGGCGCCACGGAGGGGCGCGTGGCACGCGGTGATAAGGGTATCGGCACAGCACAGCCGTGCGCCGAGGCCCTGGAGCCGCTCTGGGACACCCTGCCCGTCCAGCGCCTTTCACCCCCGGCGCCACTGCGGGACAAGGGACCAGGGTGGCAGCGCAGGGCATCGTAGCATCCCTGGGCCTGGGCTCCCGTGCACATCGCACCTTACGGTGACTCACCGCACAAACGGGTACAGCAAACACGGCAGCGCTGCCCCGGGCTGCAAGAGCCCCAGGCACTGGCACAGCTGGGGTCAACCACTCCGAGAGGATGGAGAAGTCCTGGTGGACAAGGGCACACTCTCCCCAGCTGTGCCCAGTGACAAGACAAAGGACAACGGCAGAGCCTAAAGCCCAGGAAATTCTGACTGATTCTGAGGAAGAGCTTCTTTGCTGCAAGGGCAACTGAGCACTGGGACAGGTTGCCCAGAAAGGCTGTGGAGTCTCCGTCCTTGGAGACGCTCCAAAACCGCCTGGTCACAGTCCAGGCTCTAGGTGACCTTGCTGGAGCAGGGGCTGGAGCAGAGGATCTCCAGAGGTCCCTTCCAGCTCCAGCTCTCCTCTGATTCTGTGTCTGCCCTAGGAAGTTTTACAGTCATTGTGCATGCAGCGCCAGCTTTTTAATATTGAACACACCCGTTATTTACATTTTAAAGGAAACGCCAAACTAATAACTTCACAACTGTCGCTCACGTGTTTTCAAGCCTTGAGAATTTGGGGAGTAGTGGCTTGGCATATTTTGTATATCCAGCTTTTATCTCATTGCCTCAAAGAGACCAGAGTTACTGTGAGGGAAATTTAAAATATTTATACTAAGAAGCCTTTGTTTTTAAGCAGAAGTCACACCTGTGTTAGCAAGAATCCAGACTCCATTACCCAGATTGAGGCTCTCCCAGGCCTGGGAGTGGAGGTCACTTAACTGCTGAACTTGGAGGTTCAGCCCAGCGCTGCTGGGCATTTAATACCCCCAAATACTCTTCGCTGCTACCGCTTTCCTCTAGTGGAAAGGAGGAATTGGCAGAGCACACAGAGAGCCCCAGCTCCCGTTTATTGATCACGTTAGATCAAACCCAGCTCTGTTTCAAATCTGCAGACCCACAGTCAGCAACTAATTAAAATATTTTTGGAAAAAAAAATAGTAGTTATTGACCCAAGCATGCTCAAGGCTGGGAAGAGAGATAGGAGTGAAGCTGCTACGTGTACTACATGCCTGGGTGCTCCCCAACCCATCCTCTCCTCCGGCAGACGTGGGGAGCTACCCTGACCCGCAGGCAGGGCCGGACGGCCGAGTCGCTCCCTCCGCACCTTCCCGCAGGATGGGCCGTGTTCAGCCCCTCTCCACTGGTGGGTATCCACTTCCAACACGTAACTCCATCAATATTATCTGAAGGGGCCTGATACCCTGCCTGGCATCACTCTCTTTATTACAGGCTCATCTTCCATTTGCTCTCCCTTTAAAAGCCTCCTTCGATTTCCCGAGCAAATAGACGGGATGATGCCAAGCAGATAAGGCACAGACCCCAGTGCAGCTCATCCGTGCTCTCCATAGAAAAACACTTGAAGAGCAAACAGCTCCATAAACTCCTGCTGTCTCTAGCGAGTAACTCGAGCACAAGTTGCAGCTTCCCGAAAATGCAACTGGATGATGTTCAGACCCTTCCCAAAGATGGGCTGGCACCTGAACCTGAAGGCCCATAGCCAGCTGTGTGTGTGTCCATGCAAGCTGAGGAACCTCAGGAAAACAATGAGAAAAAAAACTCCTTTAACAAAATGCAAGCTTTTACAGTAATTTAGTCTCTGGCTTCCTCCTTTCAAGAGCCCAAGAAAGACAAGCTGCGGAATTCTTGTAAGACAAAATCTGTCTGCAGAGAAGCGGTCCGAGCTTACCCCGCTAGCAAGGGGCAGGCAGCAGAAGGGCGCCTGGTTGCACCGCTGGCTGGAAAGGATGATGCCGAGGCTAAAAACACGGTGCCTCCCGCCAAGCCCCAACCACCAGCACGGCGCTGCCACAACTGGCACGTGGCAGCCACAGAGTCTTTCAGAAGAAAGTCAGAATCTCGTTTTCATCTGAAAGAGCTGTTAAAAATAGAGGAGGGAAAAAACTAAATGAAATAGCGAGCAAAATATTAAAATTCCCTTCATATTTGAGCGTGCTCTTTGTGATCACCCCCTGCCCAGGCCCCGCACCCGCTCTGCACCCACCTGCCATGGTGCCGTCCCGGGTCTGCTCCCCGGTCCCGGTCTTCCTGGTGCCGGGACGGCCGCACGAGCTCCGCCCGCTCCGGCCCGGCCCGGCCCGGCCCGGCCCCGCCTCCCGCGGGCCCCGCTCCTCCCCAGCGCCGCTAATTGCCAGCGCGCAAAGCCCTTAATTGCACAATTAGCAGGAAAGCAATCTCCTCCGGCAGCACCTCGGCTGCCCCGCGCGGCATTTTCGCGGTTTTCCCCGATATATGTATGCAATGCACATCCACCCAGCGCCTTCTTTTTTTAGCGCTGCAGAACTGTACACCCTCCTTTAACTGCAGCTCCCGTGTGTAAGGCAAGTTAGGCTGATAGTTATTCGGCCCCGAGGGGAAAGGATGACTTCTTCAAGCCAAGAAACACCTGTGCTGAGGCGGTTCGTTAGCAGGGATACACCAACTTCGCAGGGGAGGGAGTAAAAAGAAATTGCTGTATTTCAAAACCTCCCATTATGACAAAATTCCATAAGCATTTAGTAAGCCCACAGGGTATGGAGAAGACTATGGCATTCCCAGATAGACCGGGAAGCAAAGCTCAACCTTAGGTTTGCAAATTGTGATAAGGGAACAGATACATTATTTGTCACCGCTACTACTACTGTGGCTTTATTATTATTACTGGTGCAGAATTTCACATTTTTACTGTATTGAGAAAGCTAGGTTTGTAGTAAGGCAAAGATGATTCATAGTTCTGGCTTGTGCCAATGGCATGAAACTGTTTGCAGCAAACAGGAAGCAAAGTCTCTGGAGGAGACTAAGGCTGTGGCAGAGTCGAAGCAACCAGCAGCACCAGGGACACACGGCCAGCAGCACTGATTCTTGCAAATGCTCATCCCTATCTTTGTACTACAAATAAAAGCAGCTTCTTTATCCTTATGAAGCATATGAAGATAGAAAGAAAGCTCACAAAAACATTTTTAATGTTTCAAACTCCTGTGATGATTACAGCAGGTCTCCTTGGGAAGGTGAGCAGAGCGTCAGCATCCTCAGCTTGTTCTGCTTGGCCTGAGGGATCCACATTTTCCAAATGACATGAAAATGTATTAGAAAACAGATTTTTAATGTAATTATTATTGCACACAGACACCTTGACCATGACTGTATCCAAGTCTTTCTTGCATTATAATAACAGAAACAGGCACCCTGTGAAAAGGAAATTGTCATTTTATGACTCCTTTCATCTCTCTCTTTTTTTTTTAAGAGGATTTCATATGTTTATAAAATCATCACAGCAATAGGTGCTGCATAGTAGTAGCGACAGTGGCAGCATGGCATGTCGAGGAGTTGTTTTCATGATCACTTTAGACCATTGGCAATTCGCAGCACTTCGTGCCCTGCTAAAAAAAATGTCACCGAAACCACCGTGAGCATCTGCCGCAGAAAACTGAAACCCTTCGGTCTTAATGGTCCACAGATAGAAAGCTGCCATACAAATTCCCAAGTGATTTCAGCAGGCAGCATTTCCAAACATGACAAGGGAAATGGAAGCAGAACCCCGACCATTCAAGGGTGCTGGGGTGTTTATCGGCCAGCCTGGAGACGGCTATTTGTGGGCTATAGCCTCAGATAATGAAACAAGAACCACAAGTTAAAAATATCTCCTCCTCAGGCGCAGGGCACGTCTGGCCTGTGTGCCCTTAGCACGGGGACATGCAGGGGACACGGCCCGCTCGGGAGGGACACCACAAGGGGACATGTCCTTGGTGGGAGTGGGACACTGTGCACCATCCAGCACAGCTCCCAGAACGAGCAGCGCTTCCCTCCCTGCATCATGGAGCCCCATCGTCTTCCCACGCCGTGGGACTTGGCTCTGGATTGTCCCTCCCGCTCTGCCCACGACCGCGTCCTCCCCAGCGCGCTGGGCAGCCAGCGCGTTTCCTGGTTCACTAATTGCAAAAGCCATGACTGCTTCCCCTGCTGACTGGATTGGCTTTCCTTAATTGAATTCCTTTATTCATTAAACGCTACCCTTGCCACGGCAGCGTTTCCTTGCTTTAGCTGCTGCTAAATAACAAAACAATTTTCCTGCAGCGGAGCAGGGCTGAGTCTCCTCGGAAACAAGCAACCAGCTCCCCTAACAAGTTCTCTTTGTGCTTACAGAAACACGAGGGGACCCTTCTGGCAAGCTCAGCTACCTCCCGAGCACCCTTTGGCGCCTCTTGGCTGGTTTCTTTCCCTGTAAACACAGCACGAAGGGAGGAAACGGCGGGCAGGATGTGTCTGCAGCCCCCGCCCGCCGCAGCCGCGGCCCGGCCCCGTGTCCCCATCCCCACGTCCCCGTCCCCGCCCGGCACTTACGCGTCCGGTAGAGCATCCTCCGCGCCCGCGGCCCTCCCCGCGAGCGCCGAAGTGAAAGTGACAGCGGGCGGCAGCGGCGCGCACCGCCCGCGGGAGCGCGCACGGCTCCGCTCCGCCTCCGGGAGCGCGCACCGCCCGCGGGAGCGCGCACCGAACCGCTCCTCCTCCGGAGCGCGCACCGAGCCGCTCCGCTCCGCGCCGCCCCCGGCCCGGGAGCGCGCCCTGCTCCGCGCCGCCCCCGGGAGCGCGCACCGCCCGCCCGCGGGCGTTTCTCCGCTGCCCGCGCTGCACGGCCAGAGACGTTTGTTTGCTCCAAGCCACCCCGTTTGCTTTTGCACGGCTCCTCCCCGCGCTGTGTCCCGCACCCGCGGCAAGGCCCAGCAGTAGCCCTGTTGCTGCCGCCTGTTACCACCACGCTGCTCGGGAGATGAACCAAAATAATGCTCCAGCCCCAGACATTTGCCAACACAGAAGTGTGGCAGCAAGTGCTCAGTTTGTTATTGCAGACCCAGCAAAGCCAAATCCGTACACGGGAACACAAGCAACTTGCGTGGAGTCTGGGCCAGGTCCAGCCAGAGGACTGGATTAACCCTAGGATTGATTTCGTGTAGGTGTTGCCTACCACAAGTGAACCACATGTGGAGAAATGAGCTGCACACACCCTGATTCTGCTGTGCTGCCGCCTTTTCCTTGGAAATGTTTATTGTGTTAGTATCAAAATGATGATGCAGATAATGGAAACAAATGAGTGTTGTGTTCCTGGTACAGCGGAGAAGTTGGCAGGTCAATAAACCCTTCTACACTGATCATAAGTCAGTTTGATAATTACCGAGCTGCCTGTGTTGGTGCTAGGTTGTATTTAGGAATGAACAGCCAGCTGCATATACATGTTTGAAAAGCAACATCTGATTCCTTGCAAAGAAAAATACACACACGGCAAATTAGCAAAAAAAAAAATCTCTGAAGCAGGAAGCCAGTGAGGCCACGTGAGCACTCGGCACGTGTGTAAGCAAACCATGCACAGGGCTGGAACGCAAGCCTGAGCCGAGCTACTGCTTCCTGCTGGGCTGAGGAGCTTCGTGTTTCCCAGAGCACGATGCCATCACGGCGTTAGACTGAACCACCGGGAGCAGAGACGGGCTCTGGGAATGTCCCGATGCACAGAGCAATTGGGCGCTGCAGCTTGTCCCCGAGCGCACAACCACAACAGAAATGTGATGATTATACGTGAGGCTCTCACCAGCTGGTGCTGTAAATCATCTTTCTTCAAAATAGTCCTAAAAAAGTAAGCTAAAAAAAAAAATCTGAGCAAATCACCTCCTCCTGGTGCAGAAGGAAGAAACAAATGCAGTTACCAGCATCACCTTCAGTGGAACATGGCTTGGTCAGGGTTTGCACATAGCTGTGTATTACGCAGCTGTGTGTAAGTCAGGATTCAGACGTAAATCTCTGGTGCTCTGTAGCCCGCAGCAGGAGTCTGCTCAAGCCAGGCTCCCTGCACAGCCCTCGGGGATTACTTGGGGAGGTGCCATCAAGCGGCTTTCCTGCAGCCCCCTCCAGCATCCGCAGAGCCCGCAGGGATCCCCAAGCAAAACCCGGCCTGCTCAGCTAAGAGTTTACCGTGCAGAAGTGATGCAGCTGCAAACCGCCCGGGGACCTCCGGCTGGCATGTCGCCAGCCCTGCTTCTTGGCCCTTCCAAGCAGAAGATTCAATTAAAGATACTGTTTAATTAAAGGTATTTAAACGTGTGTTATATATCAGTTAGTTAAAAAAAAAAATGCACAAGCCATTTAGATCTGGCAATAAATAACAGTAGATTCCTTTACTTACCCCCTTCCAAGACATCGCTGATTACCAGGATATTTTGCGAGCAAAATTGCAGACTCTGCCAACCCCCCAGCCTCAAACTGTCTGTCCTTTGCACGCTGTTCTTGCAGCCAGTGCCTGCTGTGGTCAGAGGTGCTCTGCTCCTCTGTCCTCCCAAGGCCGCTCATGCAGCTCTCGGATATCGGTCCTCTCCTGGAGGGTGTCCGGCTCCGTCGGCTTTGCATTCCCGGTGCTCTCCTGGACTCTGAACACCTCACATACAGACGTATCCCTAGCATGACAAGTTCTCTTGAATTTCTTTCAAAGAATGAATTTTGATTTAAAAGACAGTAAGGATCAGATACTTTCCTGTAGCAAATAGTACTCTATCAGGCTTAAAACTCCTTCCTGTTAAATATTTAGCATAAGATCTTAGAGACTCTGCTTTGGTTTTCTGCAAGCTTAACAACAGGCCAGCACAACAGCCTCAGCAGTGCTGCCTGCTGTAGAAAAACTGTTGTAAAACATGGGGTGAAGGAATGGAAACAAGCAATTACTCTGGTAAAGCTCACCTTGCCTGGCTTTAATCTGTGAAGAATTATCCCAACACCCTGCAATGAGCGGCCACCAACTCCTACACATCCATCGAGGTGGGGAGGGGGCCTTCTGCTTCCTTACATAATTTATAGTATTTCACTTGTTCTTTAATTGCAAACCCCAGTTCCATAAAATACACAAGGAATCCTACATTCTCTATGGCAGAAATGGATTAAAATCCATCTGACCTTACTGTCTGGTAAACATTTAAGGGTTAGCTTAATAAGTACAAGTTTAAAATGTCAGTTTGAGCTGCTCAAATTGAGCTGACAGTGATGAAAGCTCCGACACAGACAGTAAATTCAGGGATCTTCCTGCCGTTTCCCGCGGACGCTGCTGCCGTCGCCGCACGGCTTTGCTTTCCCCCCGAGCAGCGCTCGCACAGCACACACCATCGCCACGCTCTTCACGAGAGGTTTTTTTCACATACTGGAAATACCACATCCCGTCTTAGTCTTCTGTTCGTTACACCACACACACGCAGGGGCTGTCTAAGCAATCCCTGCAAACCCTGCTGCCAAAACCCTGTATTCCTCTGGATGCTCATTTTGGTATTAGTTTTTGTTACTCTTTCATCATGATAGAGACATAATATTGCAAGCAGAATAGAACAGTTACCTTCTGTGCTTGAAAATCCTTTTTGAAGGATTGAAATGTACCTTCTTTGAAAATTAATCACTTCAACATTTATGCTGAACTCTATATGGGCATCAAAGCAACACGTGCCTTCAGAAATCTTACTTCCTGAGGCTCCCTCTTCTCCCCTTACTATAGTTAGGGTTGCCCTTTCCAAACTTCTGACTCCTCTTCAGGAGAGAATTCTTCATAGTTTCCTAAAACTTAATCAATGATGGTTCAACTACTGCTTATCTAACACCTTAGAATTTAGGCTGGATTTCATCAAGAAATCAAATTTATCTGAATACTTGTGATGTTTTTCTTGCCTTATCCAAGGCTGCAGTCCTAGTCCCTTTTCTAAATTAATTGCACTAACCAGGGAACTTGTCAGTGATATCTGAACAAAAGTAGACAACAAGTGGCTCAGCCATCTCTCTGTTCATTTCTTCCTCCAAGGAAATAACTTACATTAGAAGAGACACGGCCAAGTTAAAGGTATTTTTCTGCCTTTTATTTCCCTTATTCACAATAGTTCACGTTATCTCTTACCTTTCTGATTGGGTGCAACTACCTTCACCTCATTTTATGCTGCTCTGCAGTCATTTGCCGGATTCCTGTTTTCTGTAGGTGTTGCCTTCTGATTTCCAAGTCCTTTAAGAATTCCCAAGCAGCCACATCCAGTGTCCCTGTGCTCTGCGCTGGGATTGCCTGGCAGGCCTTTAGCCGGTCTCTGCTAGTCTCCTGCCAGTTTTCCATCCGTCACCTTGTTTCTGCACGTATCCTTTGTACTTGCTATTTAAATATGGTGATATTGGCATTTTCAAAGTCCTTTTTCCTTATTTTGCTGCTCTTCCCCTTTCCTTTGCTTAAAATATAATCTCTTAATTTCATGTTCATCTAGATTAAATTTCACTTGTCATTTTTCATAAATTTTCCCCTGTCAGAGGTATTTAACACTCTAAACATTCAGGAATAAAGCAGTCACCAACACATGCGACAAACCCCAGCAGTTTTGCATACTTTTCCAGTGGAGACCTAGACAAATAAGTCACCTGTTATTAAGAACAGTTCTGTCATTTCCCGAGTTCAAATTCTAAGTAGGTGGAAAGACTAGCATCTTTGCATGTAGTTCTTGAGTACTTATCACTTGCATAGAAGTATCTCAGATGTTTGGCTATTTTTTCCAGCCTTCCTTCCCCTCCCTTCTTTTTGATTTCACTTTTGTTCCCCGGTGGACTCGGGGCATGTGGAGCGTGGGGCTGCCGAGGCAGCGTGTGGCTGGGAGCCGCCTTGCGAGAGCGGCCGGAATGGACCAGGGCATTTCCCAGCCTGTCAGCAAACCACAGCGTCTGGAATTTCAAAACGGAAACTTCAGAACTGAAGCTCTTAAGAGCGAACATGACTCACTGTAAGCGGGACACACACCAAGACAATTGCTGGGACTTGCCACAGGATCACATTTCCACCAGGACGGGAATGTGACAATACCCACTCTGCAGCTGATGATGGGGGGTAAGAATTCAACTTGAACAAAAGCACTCGTACTGTAACTACAGGCTACACGTGTCTGTATGTGTAAGCAATGGAATAAGAAACTTTCCACTTACCTATTCAAAATGGAAAAAAAAAAACCACAATAAAAAACAAAAATGTATTTCCTCACACAGTGAACAGATTAGTAACAGGAAAAGCTGGCATGTTTCCAGAAATTAAATAGCCCCTTTGTTTATAGAGCTATTCATGGGGACGCTGCAATGATGGTTCGAGCCACGCGGGTGCAGACGGGCTTCATGCTCCGGGTGGCAAAGCCGCCCTGCAGCAGCATCCCGTCCCTGGAGCGCCCGGAGCCCCTGCCTCTCCCGCCGGGGCACGGCCAGAATCCCACCGGCCTCGAGACGCAGAGCAGCTGACGCAAAAATAAGGTCTTCCTCCTGTGAAATAACAGGGTCCTTCAATTAAAAACAAAACTTTATTTTAATTATATCATACTACTGTGCAAAAATACGGGGGATTTTTCTTTCTGAAATGTTTACAAAAAACAGGTCAAAAGAAGGTTGCAATCTTATGAATGCGTAATTACCATCAGTGAAGTTGTATGAGGCAATTACAGGCAATTATGCTTTTCCTCTATATGTACACAAGAATTATGCTTTGGATATGGTCATAATATATAGCACATTGGAGAGAATGTCTATGGACTGCCACTGTCAACATTCTTTATTTTATTTAGCTCAGACCTTAAAGCATTTCTTTTAAATATCTATCTCAGAGTATATAAAATTTCAAATTTCATTTGAACAGTTAATTTTCTAACTTTGACTTTAAGGCACATGTTTCTGTCCAGATTTTATTTTGGTCCAGAGGAGCTACTGCATTTCAGGCCCCAGCTAGCCGGGTATGTGGGAGCTGGGTCTGCTCTGCCTGTCCCCGGTGTGTCCATGGACCTCAACGACGTGCAGGGAACTCACGGCGCCGGGTCCCGGTCCGGCTCGTGCCGCAGGGGCCCCGCTGCCCGCGCGCGGCCTGGGCGGGCGGGCGCTGTCCTTGCTGCATCCCGGGGCTGCCGTGTCCTGCATCCACTCCTCCTGCAACCTGCAAGCGGGAAGGAAGGAGTTACTCGAGTTTCATCTGCTATGCTGGGGAAGCCCATGGGGTAATGCAGAAAATAAAACGCAGTTACTACATAATTGCCATTCTGGTTCAGAGCAGACACCCTGCAGAAACACCCTTCCTGTAAAGGAGAATAAATCTTGCCCTTCTCTGGCAAGCTGCAGTACAAAGCTATTTTGGGCACAGGCTACAGTCACGTAGTGTAAAGGCCTCTTAAACCACTATTACTTTGCACGTGGATGCCCTGCTGCCACCAGGTCATGCTCATTACAGCCGCATGCCACTGAGCAAGATTTACCCACCTGAACATGGGCAGCACGATGCTCATCCATTTCTCCTCTGAAACAGCCTGATAACTTCATCCATTTCACGTGGAATGCCCATGGTGCAGGAAATGTGTTGTGTAACCACCATGCACCGACAAACCCTTGGGTGTCTCTGTGCCGCACCAGGACACCCACCTCGGTACCCTATGGCTGCTCATCTACTGTCAGAGAATAGAAGCTCTTGCATTAGTGCAGTCAACTGCAGCCAAAACAAAATTTCCTGACAGAGCTGCAGCTGTGCACATGTTTTCTTAGCACCAATAAGTCAATTTAGTGTTCTTGAAATGCAGACCAAAGTTGCAAACTGAAAACCAATTTAAAAGAGCATGCACAGGTGGACGAATCAGAAGAAAGGAAGATCTCTGCAAAATACACCTGGGTTAGCACGGGGTAGCCACTTGCCTTGCAAATAGCCCTGCCAGAAGTACTTCAAATCTCATTAATTTTGTGCAATAAGTACAATTTGCTGCTGCAGCCCACATAACTGATCACATTCTGATTTTCTCTTCTACCATGTCTCTGCCCCACAAAACTCCCCATTACCACTGCTCACCACCACGTTAGGAACCCAAATCATCTAACACTGCAGTTAGAGGACAACTCTGCTCCTAGCTAAGTGGCATCCTCCTTTGGTTTCATTGTCGAGTTTCTGTTCACTTAAATAAGTGCAGGATGTGGTGACAACAGTCACTGCCTGCCAACTGCTGTTTTCAGATGCAGCGCGCAGACACATGGGATTTAACTGCTTCTTCTGGGGGAGGTCTTCCTCAAATTAAAGGCAAAGGAGATCAACAAGAAAGATGTCTTCTGCACAAAAACCTGCAAACATCAAAAGATCAGTGCATTCAACAGGGCTCCACCTAAGCAAGGGCTGAAAACTGCTAATCAGAGAGCTGCAGAGCTGACAGGAGACACGTGTGCATGTGATGGGCTCTCTTCAATGCACCGCTGTCCGCCAAACACCGGCTTCAGGTGGTGCTTTCATCCTTAGGAACCTTCTCCACAAAAGTGCAGAACAAGCAAGACTTCTTTCAAGAGCTTTAACTTTCCTGAACTCCATTCTTAACTAGACTATTTCAAAATATTAAATTGAGAAGGTCAGAAGACCTCCATCTACTTTTCCTTGGAACTGCAGAAGCATCCAGAGGTGCTAGATGCTGAGCATCTCATGTAGACGCATGAGACAGCATTTGACGAGGGCAGAAGCAGATGGTTCCTATACTGAAATTCAGCTTTTGGTGTGGTTGGGTCTGCTCTCCTTCTTGGTTCTCTTTCCATTTCTGTCACACAGGTTAACAGGAAACCTGCCCAGGATCTCCTGGACAACCTAGGCAAGTGCAGCGTAACAACTACAGCCTTCTGAGACAACGCACCGCGGGAACACGCGTTCCAAACATCCTGGGAGACTTGGGAGAGGTGGCGGGAGGAAAGCAGAGGAATAACGAGCTAGCGCAAAATGACTCTCCATGGAGAAGCTCAGGCTGGCGGGGTGCAGCGGGACACGCAGAGATGCAGCCATGTGTCATCTCCCCTCTTGCCCCTGCTTCTGGAGGCCGGCTGGCCCCCAGCCACACTCCCCAGCCAGCCCAAGCAGACGTGGACATCGCCTAGAGCTCCATGAGTTTCTGATTCGCGCCTCCCCTGCAGCCCCGCGCATAAGGTAATGGAAAACATCAACCATCACAGCCACTAAATGGAAGAGCAAGGGAGAACACATTTGGTTTTACTGCACAGGCCAAAGTTATGAGCTAATTTCGGCAGCTTTACTTCTGGCTTCTAAAACCACCTCAAAAAGCTGAGCAGCCTCTCCTCGGAGCACGCTGGCTTCTGTACAATATCTTCTCCCTTGGACATCTCTGTTGTTGGATTTTCCTCACATGCTTTTCGCCAGGTGCACTGGTAACGCGCCTTGTAGTCAGAAAGGGCTCCAGCACAAAAATTTCAGGCACTAAAAATATCTTCTGTGGGAATATACCAGCCAGCTCCTCTGCAGAAGAGATCTTCCTCTCTTGGTAATACGCCCCAGCTGCCGTGGATGTCTTACAGGAGTGCGTAGACCTGCTGAAACTCGGGCTTTTCCACTTTATAGCTTGGCCCAGAGCACTGTGAAATAGCTCACTTCAAAACACTCCAAATTTGGAGCGTGCCACTTCCCCCGAATGGCTTCACACCAGCAAAGGTGTTCACCAGATTTCTCTGCCGCCCTTCAGATGTGTGTTTGAGCTGGACCGCTTTCTTCCTGGCTCTCATTAGGTGTCAGGGGATGAAGAAGAGCGGCTTCACAGCTGCCTTCAGCCTCCCTGAGCGCCCGTCTCGCTCAGCTACGTGACACTGAGCCGCGGCTAATCTGCTCCACCGAGGGGACAGACCCTTTTCTCAGCTAATCTGCCCCAAACCCCTGCATTTCCCAAGTGCTGCTATCTCTGCCCTGAGTGCTGCAGCTCCTGCACGAAAGTGCTGCTGCAGAAAATGGGTGTTTTTAAGCTCCGTACAGTTCCTTGCTTCCAAAAAGGAAGAGATGGCATCAACTGTGACTTCATGTTGTAGGCAACTGACCCCAGGTATTTGAGGAGGCAGTTTTCATCATTTTGAAGGAACTTGTTCATACACGAGATGCCAGAACAGGGTTCACTACAAGTGCACTTGTCATTCAAATTCCTCATTTGCTAGCAAAACTATACACTGCACATGTTTGTTCTGTGCTTGAAATGCCAGGGGGAAAAAGACCTCACTTCATGGCAGACAGGTCTAGAACAGCAGCAGAGCCTCTATTGCCCAACATTACTGATAACTTTTATCCATTAGGACTGATTATCCATCAGCAAATGAAGGTATCACTTGAACAGATGACAGCTTTTTAATCCTCCATAAGCTACTCCATAAACCATAACAAACCTGCCTGAAAGAACTGGCTTTTTATTCCATTTGTTCTTAAAGCATCTTTGATCCTTAAAGAGGGCAAATCCAAACACAGCATAGTTAATCTCTAAACCTATTTCAACTAAGACTGAAAAGCAGCAAGACCTACATCCTTTCTGGTGCAGACCAGGCTAAGATTCATGCACAAGGGTCCTCCTGAAGGGAGGAAGAATCCCCATTTCCCCAGGAGCAGCAGAATTGCTCTCCTTAAGGGAAAGAAATGCTATCTCTCCTCTCAGATATTGGCACAACTCAGCTATCAGGTTTCTTAGTACAGTTCCTTGGTAGGAAAATAAAATTGGATCTTTGATTTACCATTGCTCTTGCAATACATTCACAAAGTCCTCCAAATATGTGAAGCATTAATGCAATCCCTGGTTAAACTACCTTTCACCTCCTCCGTGACCACGCAGGCACACTTCGGCGAGATTTATGTTAGCATAATTTCCGCCTCTCACCCGGTGCATAGAGCCACTTAACAGCAATGAACAGTAGAAATGAGCAGTGCTTGCTGACCTTTATTAAATCGATCTTATTTGAGTGAAGAAAGAGGATGTGCTACAATCTGGTAAAGGGTCAAGCTTTTTCCTAGAGCAATCCCAAGGGAGAGTTTTGTCCAGCACCTGCAACTCCTACAATTCCTGCCCGGGCTTGGGAGCAGCCGTTCTCTGCGTGAGCAGCGGCTACACTTCAGGCTCTGGCATGGACGTGCTAATATACTCGCTCTTCGAGATGATTTGTCTCTAGCTAGTGATCAGCAGGGATCATAGGACCTCTGCAACAGGGAAATAAAGTGGAGCTTGATCAGCTGCGGAGCTTGCGCACCAGAGGTGGGTCTGCGGATGGGAACTGAACACTGTGGGTGCCGAAGAAACAAATTTCTCCGAGGCCTCACTGCTCTCGATCCCTTGGTTTCCCCCCTGCAGTTTCCCCAGGCCTCACCAGTCTAGAGAAATAATGAACTTGTTGACTTCTGGCTGCAGCGAAGCTGCTTATCCCCATGAATCCTATATTCCCTGCTCCTTTCAGTTAAGGAAGAAAGCGCAGATCTTGGTAAACACAACCCAGCGGCTTCTGCTCGGTGGAGCAGGGCAGATAAGAGCTGCACGAGAACCGGAGGCTCCGGCAGAGTCCCCAGCTCTAGGCAGAGCCCTCCTTGTGCCTTGATGCACATCATTTGAAAGCAGATGACACTTCTACCAAACACCAACACCTTGGCAGACTGACACTGCTCAAAATTACAAGCTGGATCCTATGTCTTCTGAAAACCCATCTAGGATACGATCACCATGTAATTAGCTTTATATGTCTTCCTGAAATCAGCCAAAGCCAAGAGCTGATTAAACAGGCACCAGACTCTCACATAAGGGCTCCATTTGAAAACCACTTCCAGCAGCGCTCTGACACTGAAGCAGCTTTACAACCTGCAAAAAATTGCTTTCTGCAGGTAACCACTACAAATCAACACGCTGCTGTACACAAAAGCTGCACAAGTGAGTGGTGAATTAAAAGTAAACAAGATGGTGCCATATATTACTGTATACAACGGCCGAGCAGTACCCAAAGGATGGCAAAGATGAAGTGACAGGTAATTAAGTGGATAGCAGTGGCAACATGGCCATCAGTATTTGACACGTTCTGCAGAACACTTCCTACTTTTCTTTTGCTGACAGCAGCGCAGTCAGCGCAGCACGTCAGCCCCACACAGAGGGTACCTTGAACAGGCACAGAAACCACTGTGCCCCCCGCACACGTGTCTGTGCAGCCACTTTCTAATGCCTGTTCCACCAACCCCTTCAAAACTGCTGTATTTTCATAACTTTACCTGTAGAAGCCTTGGTTGTCATAGGCCATGCTAGTCACATCCTCAAACGTTGATTTATTCCTGAGTTTTTTGTTGTTGTTGTTATTATTCCTTCCTTTATAACCAAAGTAAGCAGCTTGCATGTTCTCCAGTTCTTCACTTCTGAGCTGGTACCAGAGCTGCATCTCTCTGTGAATCAAGCAGAGGGTAAAATACATTACTGTGATAAACAGCTGTATATTTGAGCTTTTATCTCGCCATAGCCCTGCTTCAGTTAAGCTTGAATTTAAATGTAAATCCATCTCTATTGAGGACAGCATCCGAATACATGCTGAATTTCAAGTGTAAGCCAAATTTCTGGAGACTTAAATAAGTGCTGTCCTTAAGGGGGACAGCTTTTTAAAGCACTTGCTGCCGGGTGGGATGAGCCTGGAGCTGGAGGCATCAGCCCCGTTCCAAAGCCCATCCCGGCAGAGGGAAGGAGGCTGCAGGCAGCAGCGCACTGGGAAGAGGGGCAGGCGCCAGGGAGAGCACAAGGTGCAGATCCCCAGTGCAAAGGGTTTTTTTTTGTTTTTTTAATGAAAAAGTCATGCAAAGTGCTAATGCTCACAAAATTTCTTTTCAAATTAATGAAAAACAAGGACTTTGATATGAATAGTCTTATCAACCAGAAAAGCAGCAATTTAAAAACGTCAATCAGCATTTTCACTTCAAATATTATTTCACGCTAGCAGTGAAGACCTAACATCAGGAATGACACCAAAGTCCTTTTTTGCTTCACAGAATCTTTTCAAAGGGAAATGGAAAAATCATATTTTTGCTCCAATCAGATTTGGAAATTGCAGAATATCCCCCCAGAGAGGACGCCTGGTTGCTCCATGGCTGCAGATAACAGAGCACAGAGAGCTCGGGCGCCTCTTCATGCCTCCTCTCCTCCGCACTGCCCTGCCTGCTTTCAAACACCTCTCTAAAGCATCACCATTAGCATGCAGGTTACATACACAACTTTGACCATATACATTTATAATAAAAAAAGACCTTTTCTGGACATACCTTTCAGTTCTCCTTCTTTCACTTTTCTTCACACACTTGATGAGACAACAAGTTAGAAAAGCCATAGACATCAGCAGAATGATGGCACAGCTCACTATGGAGGCAATCACTGCTACCTTGAATCCAAAAGTCTCATATTTTGATACAGCTGCAGCAAGGCAAACACAGAAGCAGGTTTCTAAGTGAACACATGAATATCTCATCCACATTTCCATTACATTTCCATGCTTAAGCCTACCTACTTCCCATTTCTACTAATTATAACCCTATGAAGACTTTCTTGATAGGATGTGCTAAGTTGTTAGAGTGCCTAGGTTTCAACATAAAGCTAGGCAGCCTCAAATTGGGCTATTTAAAAACTACCTCTTCACAAGTTATTAATGAATTGTTCACAAGTGTTTTATCATTGCAATTAAATAAATACCACGCCAGGCACACTGCACTAGCTAAACCCACAGCTTTGTCAGTATATCAAGTGCAGGTGAGGTAACAGACTCTCTTCCCCAGGTGTTGATAAGAGGAGGAGCTGGAAAACCAAATACTGAAGGGGCTAAAAGGTTTAAAGAAGCCCTTTATGGCACAGACAGCTCAATATAATTAATTCCTACTGGGCAGGTAGTGAACCATTTATTTTCTCTTTTTCAGAAAGAGGAAGGGGAGAGACAGTGTCTGCAGAGCTGACTGTTCAATGATACTAAGTTGGAAATAAATTATCCATAAAAAAAAAAAAGGAGCAATGGGAACGTGAGGTGGCAGCGCTAGCACAGGTCCCTGCCAGCTCATTTTCAGCACTAAACACATCTTGCTTCAAAAACTCGTCAGCTTCTTCCAGCCATACGAACACCAGCACCAGAAATGGTTCTGCTGAGCCCACGGAAAGCTTTACATCTCTCCAGCCTCTCCAAGGGGGAATTTCTCTCATTCCTTTTCTTTAATGGAATCTCTTAAATCAGAGGTAAGTAGAACTGACTTGGGAAGGAATAGTAAGTGTCTAAAATGGCTATCCAGCTACCAAATGGTTTCAAATTATACACGGTCTGAGAACCAGAGCGAGCTCCTCAGTTTCAAACGTGCTGAAGCCCAGAGGTACCATGCATCAGAATTGTGCTCAGGCTGACTTCCTGCCAAATTACTAACCATCTTGTAATAAATAAGAGGGAACAGCATGGAAGGTAGTTAATGTTGTTGCTGTTCAAACGCAATTTGTCAGCATGATAACTTTTCCATGCAGCTGACCACAGGCAACCACCTAATAGCCCTTCTTAAATACTTCTGTGCTCTTTTACAGCAAAATTGCCAGCGAGTTTCCAAATATATTTACAAATCAGTTGGTTGCACCTATATATTTGCCAGAAAACAGTGCATCTTGTAGCTGGAGGGCCGCATATATCCTGGGCGCAGCACTACCAGAGGCGGTGGTGGGAGATCAGACATAAATCTGGTCGAGTCTTTCCTGTGTCCCGATAACTAATGGTGCCAGGACACATATGGAGAGCAATTACAGCTGAGGGGCAGCTCTGGCAGAAATGAATTTGTGTTGCTCCTCACACAGATAGATGCCTGGAATTAACCCTCGGGGTGCAGGGATGCCCGGGGCACTGTTGGTACCGTACGGCCCGGTGGCAGGGCCTTGGGCAGATGCTTACGCTTGCATGCGGGCACTCCAGCGGTCCACTGCGTAGCGTTCCCCTTCCACACGCAGCTGATGACGGCCTGCCCCTCCAGCTGGTGCTCGGCGGAGCACTGGAAGGTTATCACGGTCCCCAGGGCCGTGCCGTTGCCGTGGATCACCTGCAGCGAGCCGAGGCGGGGAGGGAGCACGCGGCCGCACTGCCCTGCGGAACAGAAACGGAGCGGGATGGAGCAGCGTGGCCGGAGCGTCGCTTATACTGCTTCGTTGTGTGTCTTACATGAGCGCAAGCACACAGCTCTGCACGGGCAATGCCCACTACCCCGCCAAGCACCAGCCTGGGGCCAAAGCACCTCCAGTGCCACCAGCAGCCCCAGTGCTCCAACCCACGGCACCACGGGGGAACTCATCTTGAGGCATTAACTACTTAAACTGTTGAATATTAAAAGTCTTTAAAAAAATCATTCTCTGAGCAGCTTGATCTTCAATGGAATCCCATCTTGTTGGGCTCCATGTGTTTAATTAAATGCTAAAATGGGAGCTTTCACACACTGCAAGTGCTCATAACACATCTGCTCCGGTGCAAGCTCTCCAGGACCCGAGAGATGCGCCTCACACCGCAGCGTTTCAGGATGTATATTTTGGCGCTGCATTGTCATGACCCTACAGAAACTTCCTACTTTCCTAGAGTGCTATACAGCTGTCCATCAGCCAACAGGTCCAAAAGCTGTGATAAGGGCAGGGGACAAAAAATGGGAGAGAGAGGAAGAACAACGCCCATGCAGCACAGTCGCATCCAACTCATCTCTGTGTTCAGGTTACAATACAGTATATTATCCATTTGTGGCACCTTCGCTCATTTTGCTTTTCTCTTCTTATTGAGCAGTCACAATAACCTTTGCTTCATACTCATTTTAAGCATGAATATTAATGAACAATCATTAGGACAATATATAACATGCACTTATGCTTCACAGACAACAAAAACAAGTGCATTTTTCTGTTCTCGCACATAGGCACTGACAGAATCTGGGAACTATTTTACCTATATATAGTTGACATTTACTAAATATCAGCATTTCTCCTGCCTCAGAGGTCAAGCTCCCTGTTTTTCAGCTGACTCCGGCAGGGCCCCCTTAGAGGTGGTGACTGATTTGCAGCTGTGAGCCTGGGTTTGCAAGCCCCATGATAAAACACACAAAAATGAAGGAGGAAAACAAGGCTTCCTGCACTTACCAACAAAAAGAAATTCACAGCTTTAATTGCCTCCATGAGAACATTGGACAGAATTACATACTATCCATATGAACTGTTTTCTTTTTACTAACAAAAAACTCTCCTGTCATTAATTAATTTTGAGCTTTTGAGCTCAAACAACAGAGGACAGGCGTACTACCTGGCTGCAATTTCTGCTCTAAAAAAACAACCCCATTTAAAACAACACAAAGGAAAAATACAAAAAGACCAAGCGAAAGCCACAGTGACAATTACCAGTCTATTCTACTAGGTAAATATGTACCAATAACTAGCTTTAAAAAATGCCTTTTTTAATTTCATGCCAATTATTTCTATTTGTTCTGTCACTTCTTTCAGTCTAATACCATGACAGTTGCTTCAAGAAGAGCAAATATTTTCCAGATGGTCATTTCCCTTGATTCCCTGTCCTTTCCTCCAACATCCGATGACTAGAACACAGTGAATATACGAATTGGACAACCTTCCTCCCCACTTCAGATGAATACCAGGAGTTTGAGCTTTTCTGTTTACCGTGCTTGTATATTCAAAGACTTTTTGTGAAAAGCCATTTTTCTAGCTGCAGAATATCCACCTTTTTGCATTTTACACATTCAAGGGTATTTTTAGCTATCAGATCACACACTTTGAGTTCATGCCGGTGACACTTCTGGCAGTGCGAGACGCAGGAAGCAATTCAGTGCAGACTGTGGTTCATGGGCATCGGCTTGGCCAGGCGCACAGCCCTTGTTAGACCGGGCAGTGGCATTGCCAGCTGACCCGCAATCCCTACTGAGCCTCCACTCTCCAAAGAGTGGGTAATTGGGCACTGGATTCTTTCTCTTGAGATACACTCCATTTAATCCAGTGTTGACCTTTCCCAAGTAATATATGCAGCTGTAGCTGGTTCAGACACGCTTTGCCCTTTCCTGCTTCATCCTTGCCATAATGATATACGTAGAGTAATTAAAGCACTTGAATGTCAGCGACCTTGTCAGCATTCTTCCTCAGTCGTAGATCTTAAAATATTTTCATCACCTGAGTGTTTACAAAGATTCCTAATAGCTTCTCCTGAGCCAGTATCCCATTAAGCAATGGATATTTCCCTGGTTTATAATAGCGTTATGTCATCTCCCGCATGGAATGGAATTGGGGCAGGAACTTCAGCTTTCAAAAGCTTCTCCACCTGGCTCTGTGCAGATAGAAAATTCATCAGCTGCATTTCATACATCTACATTTGGCCAGAATAGAAATAGCTTTTCTTCTTCTTCCTAGAGCTTTTCAACACAAACTATCCCTCCTCCCAAAGCCAAAAAATTAGATGCCTCACTGCTTTTTCCTTTTATAGGAGATTTTATTGAAATGCATAAATGGCCTTATGCCAGGATGAGTTTGTGAATTTTATCCAGGTTCAGATTTAAATTTCTGGATCAGATATGCCCTGATTTTCCTCAGTAACGGTCTTCTAATAATTCATTTATAAATCTTTCCTGTGAAGGCTCTAGCAGCCTGTGCTGCTAACGCCTATAATCTTTTTGCAATCAATTGTTGCATTTACTTTCTTCCTATGTTAGTTTTACCTTTCCAACTTCAGAAAAGGATTGTTTAGGTATGTTTCCATCCTTGTATTTATATAAGCAGCTTTCTATATAGATTTATCCTTTGAATACTTTCTGGATATGCTTATTTGACTACGTCTCTTATAATCAGGGAATTTTGTTTTCAGGGGATGCCAGTGTTGAAGCTGCATCATTTCCTGCAGTAAACTGCAAATAACACATAGGCATTTGTGCTGGCCAGATTTACATCTTGAGCTGTATTTATTTTCTGTGCATCTAGAGGTGTTCAGGTCTTGGCTTGCTGTACATATTAGCACCCAAAAATGTAATGCTGAATAAAGCATTTTAGCCCTTAGCAGCATCCACGCAGCCTTCTAGCTGCCCTGCACACCCCACGCTCGCGCTTGCAAGCGGCACCCCAAGGCGGGCGCAAGGCGCAAGCAACAAACGGGCTGTGTCTGCTAAGCAGGCTAGGGCAAGTATCAAAATTCATGATGGGTTGTTTAGTTTTGAGCGGGTTTGCGTCATCACTCCTAGACTTGATCTGTGTCTCCATAACCTCATTCCCATCACCTTGAAGCTTTGCTTGCGAGCACCAGGCCCACGAACCGCTCGCACTTTTGCATACTGGATAACGGCTCAGCTGAGGACAAAAACTCACTTGCTGATGCGTCTTCAGGGAAGAAAAGGCTGGAAATCACTTCTTAAATAATCTCTTAGCTGGGGTCACCCTAAGAGGATACTCATACTCAAGTGTTTGGATCTGACACTATTTCCTGGCAACCCAGAAGGGCTCTGCCCACAGCAAGGAAGCAGATGCCCCCGCCATGACGAGCAGCCCCCAGGAAGCCTCTGCAGTGCAGTGTTATCCACACCAGCCACGAGGTTCAGAAGAGCTAAACACACAACACTCAGGTGCTGGAAAACAAAGAGTAATGCAAGAACTGAGGAAAAATAATCCAAAATATCTCTTCTCATGCACAGCCAGGATTATCTGTACTGGCAAATTGATTTGTTGAAGGAGTTACTATATGATTTTGTTGTCAGCAAGCTGGGGATTTATGTTTTGCTGATAAGAAGGCAGAAATGAAAGATTCACCTAAGGATGCCTTTGCCTGTCCAAAAATTTCTCGTGCTCCTTCCCACTCCCCATGCCAGGAAATAGGAAACAAGCATCTAATACGCTGCAAAAGCACATGCTGGGATGCTCTATACTCAGCCATATCTGCCTCTCACCACGACTGCCCCTCACTGCTCACTTGGAAACAGAGCCTACAACCGGCCTCTTCATCCCCATCCACGTGGGCTGATCGCTGACTTCAATGCAGCAACAGCCAGACGCCAGAGACGGACAGAACATCAGGTTCTGCAAACCCCGAGGGCACCGAGCACGCTGCTCATGGCGTTTCTGCAAGAAGCCCAAAAGGCGAAACAGCATCCCTGTCCTCCCGGCAGAAGCCCAGCCCCACAGCATTTTTAAAACAAATAAATAAAACAATCAGGAAAAAAAAAACCACCCAAACACCGTTCTACTATTAACAAGAATTTCTAAGCAGGGCAAGAAGGGGATTTGAAGAACACTTCCTCTTTCTGTATTCACTTACACACTGATGCCCAGGTGACCTCTGCTCACACCTCCATAAGGAACGAAGCCTTAGGCCTCTCTTGCTCCTCACTATAGCCAGCTCTGTTTCTGTTGACCGTTTGGCAAACAAAACGGATTTTTTTCAGCACACCATTTGCAACACAACTTGGCCTCCACCTCCACATCAAACCCCGCAATGCACCACGGCCAAACCTCCTGCCTGCACAGTCCGGACCCTGGGGAGCGCAGATCCAGACCCACAACGCACAGGTCTGCATCATCTCTGCTCACAATGCTCAGCCTTTCTGCTCTCCCCCTGAGCATTTTTGGGGGGCTTTTGAGTTTTTCAGAGCAGTAAACAAGTTGTAATGAGATTTAGGAGTCAGCGGGAAACACGTCCCATCTCTGCTCTGAAATGCTCCCTCTCTGCAAGGGCTGAAAGCAATTTTAATCCATGCAAAACCCAAGCTGCATATCACCAAAACGCTAGATTAAGTTTTGGCTGGCAACATTTGCAATGCTCTCCTACTTCAAGCACAAATAACATGTAGGATCGGTGTAAAGTGATTCTTATTCAGGAATTTTATGTTATTCTTTAAAGAGAGGATTTGTTCCAGTCGCTGTACAGCCAGCTCTGTGATTGATTTTTTTTTGCCAATTTACATCAAAGTCAAGTTATTTTCATCTGTAGATTCTACTCTTGGACCTAGCAGTAAGGGCAATACTGACTATTTTTCTCCTTATGGAAACAATTAATTGAGAAATAAGAACTAAATGAAAAATGAAGTATTTGATGAAGTCCCCAGTAAAGCAAGAACAGATGGTTATTCTGCATTTTATTAGGCTGTTTACCAACAGAACTGGAAAAGTACATTAGGACACTTCTCAAAAGTTAGCAGTAGTGGAACTTGCAAGAACAGAAAAAATCCATTAAGCTTAAAGTAACTTACAGGTATCACCTACTTATCTCTTCCATGTAATATCTGTATTTAAAAAAGATATTGACTATAATATACATCAGGATTATGCCTTAAGGCAAATGGTTCCCAGACAAAAATTACCCGGTAAAACGATGCCAAGGGATGTTCCTGCCTGCCCGCGGCAAGCGAGATAACAGATTATCTTGGGATACTGCTCAAAACAGCTTCTGTTGTTACAACAACAGCAAAAAAATGTCACCACCAACCTCACATTGTCACTGTGGGACAGGAGGGTGCACAGTGGACAGCCCAGGCGCCCGGATATGGCCGTCCCGGTGACCTTCAATGGGCATCCTCAGAGGGCACCAGTAAGAAGGGTCTGCAGGGAAACAGCAAATTCAGCCCCACCATGACTTGCAGGTGGACTAAAAGCACTTACTACCTGAGGTCAAAGTGCTCTGTTTTGACCAAAAAAAAAAAAAAAAAAGGCATTATGTTTGCTCAAAACAGTTAAAAAGAACTGGGTTTTTTTGTTTGTTTGAAACTACTTTCTGAGGGCATGTGCTTTAACTCCTTAATTCTCTTAGCTCTGCCCCAGTGAAAGTCGACAGGGGACAAGTGTCACTCTCATTAATCAGCTGTGATATCCAGCTCACAATTAATGCAGTTTCCTACATTTCCTAAAAACCTAACACAGTTCTTTTGCACGCTCACAACAGGGAAGTCATGAGACAACAGCACGTGACTTTGTGCCTCCAAAGCAGAGGGCATTTCTAGTCTGAAGCAAAGCCAGTCACCATGTCTCGCCTGTCCTTGTCCCTCCTCACCGGCTTCACTCTGGGTCTCTCTTCTCCTCTAATACAGGCAGCAAACCTGAGCCTCCTCCCTTGGTTTGCAGAACTGCAACCTGGCGTACAACTGTCAGCAAGAATTTCTGCAAATAATTGATTTTTGCAGACAGCAGTCTGAAAGAGTTTGCAATAGCATGCAATTTATTATGGTGATAGAAATCACTCATGGACCAAGAAACTACCTGCACAGTCAGATTTAACAGCCTTCTCAGCAGTCCTGTTGCTTCTTCCTCTGCTCCCCCTTTCCTGCTGCTGGCCCTCCCGCCAGGAGAGCGGCCACTAGGAGAGAGGGACAAAAGCGACCTGCAACCTGAAGTGTGCCAAAGTCACAAGTAATTCGGGAACTACGAATCATTAACGTTTTGAGTCGATAAGTGCCAGCTTTTGGCCTCCCAGGATGTGGAATTTGTGAAAGGTGGCACAAAGACGGAGAAAGATGTGATTATAAGAACACTGTGTTTACTTTTTCCATTAAAATAGTAGGTGATTGCAGGTGAATTATAAACTGAATGATACATGTCTTAAGACCAAAGGACACGAGCTCTGTGCCCTCCACCCTCTTGTGTAACACGCCGCTAAGGAGATCTGCAGCGGATCCACCTTCGTAATTCAGCCTCAGCCTCGGCAGCTCTCCGGAGGCCTGGAATTTTAGCTAGTCTATTGATCATATTCCAAATGAATGAAAAACTTAGTTCCAGGATGTACAAATAGCTATAGGCCAAATGCTACGGGTCTGTCTTGCTTGTGCAAACCTGCCACCAGGTTCATGGGGGATTCTTTTTTGAAAAAGCAGAAAACAAGTCCCCCATCTGGGTGCCCCTTCAGACCAACTGGCAACACTTCTTGTCTTGTTGATCAGAAGAAATTCTCCCGGGGGAAATTCTGCTCCTTTACACAAAGGCACAAATTTCTGCTCTCCTGACCAGCAGGAATCAACACTGGAGTTGGATGTCCTTGCCAACAGCACGTCCCCTCTGACACCCTGGACCCGACCACTTTCCAGGCCCACGGCCTCTTTGCTTTGCCCACGCCGCCTCTTCTCCACATTCTCACTCCTCCTCAAAATAGTTCCTAAGCACAGACCCTCTGCTTACGAGCCATGCCCATCCGTGTAGCTCTGCACTTGCCTTTATTTTACCCCAGAAATACTAACTTTGTAACTGCCTACAACTATCTCCAAGGAACAGCAAGTTCTTGGACCCATCTTTTCCATGCACAAGCTGCTGCACAACAGCAGAGCTGCCTGCATAACCAACAAACTGAAAGGAAGGCAGGAAGGGCAGCATTTCACAGAGGCTGCAAAATCACCTCCCCGCCACCGAGAGGGAGGCTCGGCTTTGCCGCAGGAGCCCCTATCCCCGGCTGTGCCGCTATCCCCGAGTCGAGCGGCAGCGTCTCGGAATGTCACCTCTCCCGCCGGGACACAGCCGCTCAGGCTGGGACCAGCTCTTTGTGGCCGGGTGTTTCTACAGTTTGAAGCTGACTTCCAATTTTAAAAATACCAACGCTTTGGTTTCAAAACATTCAGCTCGCTTCTTTCCCTACCTAAAATTCAGATGTCTAGACATAATTCATCTCTATAATGTAAGTAATTTAAAAGCATCTCGGACAAAGTACTGGAGAATACCCTAGGGAGCAATCTTGCGCTGCGGAGGACTATGCTAGAAGACCTAATAACTCTTTTCCTTCACTATTTCGTACTCTTATGGAGCTTTTATGACAAGCACAAAAATCATTCCCTCAAAGCAATAACAATACTTAGTGCAAATGTATAACTACCAACACCATTGTCTTGCAGTACATGAGATAAAACCAATTAGCTGAAATTCTGCACCTGTCACTTATTTTTTACCTTTTAATAAAAGGTTTCGCTTTGATCTCATGGGAGAAAAGGAGAAATAGCCCTGGAGAAATTACAAACCCATATTTTCCAAGTTCTCTCGCATTTTACCCTGTGGAAACAGAAATTCACAATGAATATTTTCTTCCCCTGCCTCAAAGCTGAGCTGCACCTTGGGATCATAGGAAATGAGCTAAGAATTTCTTTGCAGCCCTTCTGCAGAGCAGCAGTATTCTTGGCTTTGAAAAGCGATTTTGCTTTTGCTTTCCTGGAAGAGCTAGTATAAGTTCTTGGTGACATGTTTGCGCAGTCTCTATACTGTCAGGGATACCAACTCATTTCAGATAAAGTTGCACGTTACAGAGGAAAAGGCACCTTGGGCCACACCGAGAATGTTTCTAACTGCTCCCCAGCACCCCTCAGCATCCAGGAAGGCACCCAGAGAAGAGTAAACCAGAGCAAATACAACGTGATGCTTTCTCAGAAAATTTCTTTCTTCATCACAATGCAGCCTACACCTGCCCTACACCAGAGATAGTGTCTTTGCTCTTAATAATACTTCGTAGACCATTTCTTCCATGCACTGCTCTGGACACAGCGTTCACCATGTCCCAGGCAAGGTCCACGCACCTCCCACCAGTCTCCCTTTTCCGAGCACAAAAGCTGTAATTGAGGCCACATCGCACAGCCCGTGCTGGAAACACGGTGCGGAACCTTTCCGAGCACAGGGAGATGAAAATCCCCCGGCGTCTGGCCAAGGCGAGGTGCCCGGGGGGACTCCATCCTCAGGGGCGGGATGAGAAATAGGGCACGTTTGAACCTCACGGCCGCAGCTCAGGAAGCTGTGAGTCCCTTTCAGGTTTAAGGAGGTCAGGCTGTGCCCACAGACTTCTTTCAACTTCCCTCTCTTTCATATCTTTATTCAAATACAATGTTTGCAACATTTTTTCCTCTTTAGCAGAAGGGACGCATGAGAGAGGTTGTCTGTGTAAATCCTTCCTACCACCTTATCACTCATGGCCTCAGATTTTGCAAAGAGGACATTCAGTTGAGGCACATGAAAAATGATTACCTGTAAAAACACGATACACTGAAAGACACTGCGTAACAGCTGCCATCAGCTCTCTGCAGAGGTCACTTCTGCAAGTGCTGCTGCATAAGTAACACCATCGCATTTTAAATTAAGCAGCTTGAACAACAGTTTCATTTAAACCATAGAAGTACCCACAACTCAGCTGAGTTGACGAGCACCTTTGCCGGAACTGCACAGGTTCAGCACAGGCGAGGTCTGTGCCGCCAGCAAGTGGGGCAAAGGGACAGAGCGGGGACGAAGGAGTTGGCTGGGAGCAGAACACCTCGCCAGGGCCCGGCTGGGACCAAACGACCTGTTTTGCCCCAGAAGTCAGGGCTGCTGCCACCCACACCACTCACCGAGGGGGGTTTCTGCTTCGAAGGTCGGGGCTTCTTGGTGGGTCCCGTTTGCGGGAGTTTTGCCACCAACCTATGGAGGGCAAGATCACCCCACACAGAACGAGCAGGGCTGAGCACAGCAGCTCAACCCGGGAAAGCAGTGTGACACAGCGAGCAAGGGGAGACTGATCTATGCTATTTTAGAGAAGAAAAAAAGTCAATAATAAATAACATTAGCATCAGACTAGAGCAACAGGATCTATATTTGAACTGTTGACTCCTCAAGTATATTACCTAGAACTTCTTTTATATTATTGAAATGAGCTGCTCTAGCAAATCCCAATTAAACACGCAGCTAAACATATCCAGGGACGCATTGCAAAGCATTGCAATAGCATCAGCCGAAACACGTTTGCTCAGTTCTACCAGCATAATAAAACCAGATCATCAACACGGTCCGTTAGACCCACCCCAGCGAACCAAAGCGCAGGGAAGAGGCCCGTGGCCTCCGGCAGCATTCAGCACCCGCAGGCTTGCACCGAAGGCCACACGAAACGCTGCCCACGCCGCGAGCTGCAGCACAGCCGGCAGCGACACGGGCCCCGCGGCTGTGCCAAGCAGCTGCTTTCACTTTGCTCCTGCTCCGGAGCCGGGGGCTGCTGCCACGGACAGCTCCATGTGCCGGGAGGCAGCTCCGCACCGCCGCCGTGCCCAGGAACGCACGGGCACGGACGACGTGTGACAGAGCCCTGCGACTGCCATCGCCACCTTTGTGGGATGCATTAAAGTCAAAGAGATTTAGAAACGACGTTCCAACCTGTATTATTAAGTTGATCAACAAAACTGAGAGGGAAAAGGGAGAATAGGAAGCAAAAAGGCTATGACTCATTTTTTATTCTGCTCCTCAGTACGTTACTCTCCTCCCTTAAAACATTGATATCTTCATTTTCTACTTGGTCAGTTTATATTCATAAAGAGATTCTTTCTCTTCGACAACCGGCAGCCTCCGAAGCAGCACATCAAGCGCCCCGCTCCTTCCTGCTTTGAAGGTGTCCTGGGACCTCACACGTGTCCCAGGTGGGTCAGGACAAGCCCCACCGCTGTCGCTGTGCCCACACCCACGCGAGGGGCACGACCTGCTCCCCAAGCCAGCCCCAAAGCGACAGCGCCCCAGAGCAAGAGCCCCAAAGCGACAGCGCCCGAGAGCGACAGCCCCGCTCCGAAATGCGCCCGGTCCGGTCCGGCCCGCAGCCCCCAGCCCGCCCCGTCGCGGGGCTGGATGTGCCGGGGCAGCTCCGCGGAGGGGCCCGCGGACCCGGTGCGGCCGCAGCCCCGCGCGGAGCCCGCCCGGCTGCCGGCGCCGCTCCTACCTGCGTACGGGCGCGGGTCGCGGCCGGGCGCCCCCAGCCCCGTGGCCCCGGGCACGGGCACGGCCATGGCCCCGGCCCCGCGCAGCCCCGCGCAGCCCCGCGCCGGCAGGTGCAGCCGGGGCCGCCCCGCTCCGCCCCCGCGGGGAGGCGGCGCCCGGGGCGCTGCGCGGGGCCCTGCGCTCCTCGCCGCGCTCGTGCCGGGCCGCGGGGCCAAACCCCGCCGCGGGCCAGCACGGGTCTGGCGGCAGCGGCGGTGCCGCAGGTCCGGGAAGAGCGAGGGGAGCCGCTTTGCTGCGGGAGCTTTGCCTGGCCCCGCTGCGCGCAGGGGCTGGGCTCGCACTGAGCGCCGCGGCTGGTAACACGCGTCCCACTTGCATCCCCTCCCACTCCTTATTATTTTTTTCCTTTACATGGAATTACAAAAAAAAAAAGAAAAAAAAAAAGCATAGTCGAAAGTCAAAGATTGGGGAAATGGAGTTGCAAGATGCACCAAGCACAAATAGACTAAAAAAATATATATTTTACAGTTCTTCCAGCCACATAAAACGGGTGGGAGCTTCCCCCAGGACCATCCCAGCTCTAATGTAATGCTCCCGGACACACAACGCTTTCCCCCGAGTTCATGTGTGTGCCAGGGAGGCCGTGGAAAAAGTGAGGATTTAAAGACCTCCTATTTCTGCCCCTACAGCCAGATGTCACTTTAAAAATAACACTTGACAACATTACTAGAAAAGAACAGCATCTCTGAAAATACTGCAGCCTATGAATTAGGCCCTAGGCTCCACTAATGCCAAATACTCATAAATCTAATGGGAGCTAACAGGAATTGCAGTTCCCACAGTCAAATTTGTTAAGTTTATCATTGCAGGTAGTCATCTGTGCAGCTGGACACAGGTACTGAAGACAGATAAGCACATCTATGATTTTTGCCTTTTATCACTTCTAGTGCAACTATTGCACAATTCAACTTGAACACAACTGTGCTGCAAGTTGAGCCTTTTCTTCGTATGTGCATTCACAGAAGTAAACCCAGAAGCAGAATTTGAATCCTGCTCATTTGTTGCCACACATAGTTTTACCTTGTTCTGGAAAGCAAAACATGGCCACAGCCCCAGATTCCTTTAGCAACTCCTACAGCTTCTTAAAATCCAGTTGTATCCAAGGGGGCTCTGCCTTGGGAAGGCGCTGTCGCTGCCTCCGAAAGAAGGCTCCAGGACTTCACTTTTAAAGACCCCCTCTCCTCCTGCAGCCCTGCTCTGGATGTAGTGATAAATCCCATCACTGTATTGGGAACAAGTACCAAAGCAAGGCGAGAGTAAGGGAGTGGGGAGCAGCTCTGCCACACTGAAGCTCAATATCTCCATGCCAGCACCCGCCGAGCCCTTGGCACCCACCAGCTCATCGCCCTTGAGCAGGACCTGCTGGACTGCGGATTTCCCTGAGCCCGGCTAAGGCACCGGCTCTGCTCTAATCCCCACGCTTAGGGCGGGCTCCAGGAGGGCCAAGGGCACGAGGCTGCACAGGCAGCACCATCCACCTCCTTGCCACGTGCTCGGGCTGCCAACGGGATGCGCAAATAATCCCGCGATCCAGGCACGCTGGATCTCTGCGCTCTCCGCGCACTGAACTGCTCGCTCTGCAGCCAGACGAGCATCAGGGCTGTGTAAAGCGAGCAGGAGGAGAGCGGGCACAAAATCCAGCTCAAACATAGCCCTGGCCCCTCTCATGGGCCGCAGCAGACTCCAGGCCCAACATCCTTGCAAGAGTCGGGCAGCCCAGCACCACTGCGCCCAGCCCCAAAAGAGGAACCACATAAAAGGGCTCCAAAAGAGGAACCAGATAAAAGGCCTGTTAAAAAACAGGCCCTGAGGAAGAGCCAACCGTGCTCACTGCGAGCCAGCAGCGTAGAGACTGCGTGTGGCACCAGCCTGGGGGCACAGAACCTGCCCGTCCCCGAGGGCCTGGGAAAGACCCAAAGGGAGTTGGCAGGACCCAGCAGCGCAGGGAGAAGGTTATCAGCGGCCACAAAGTATCCCTCGAAATTCTGAATTGGTGCCCAAATGAGGAAAGTAGAAAATCTGGCAGATTAAACAAAAACAACAAAAGAAGCAGGCCAAAGAGTGGAAGGATAATTTGCAAAAAGCATCAAAATGAACAGTAAATTCTTCTGCAGACACCCACAAGCAGGCAGCCTGCTACAAGGGTCATCAATCAGGCTATGAAAGAAGCACTCGGAGATGAGAGGGTCATTGCAGAAAGGCTGAAGTAATTCTTTGCTTACCTTGGAAGAAAACAGGGAAGAAAGCCAGAATCCCTCTTTGAGGTGACTCGTCTGTCCCTGATAGATGATATTATGAAACCCACAGGCAAAGACCAATAACAAGTTGCTGAGATTAGGTGATATTCAGCAAGAGTTCAAAAGAAATTCAAAATGGAATAACCTAATTAATTTTTAATCCTGGTGCCTAAACACTCACTTAAAATTTCCCCAATTACCCAAAGCCTGAAATAGAGAAAATGCAACAGCAGCTTTTTAAAAGGATGTATTTCAGGTGAGACTTCAGAAACTCTTGGTCAGTAGGTCTGGGATCTGTACCAGCCACAACAGAGAACATTTTTTTGCCAATAAAATCAATGAATACATTAATGCATTTAATATATGGGGAAAGAGTCAACATGATTTTTACGACTGGAAGAAAGTTATGTCTCTCAGATTCCGCAGAGATGTTTAAAGGAGTCAATAGACAAGAACGTAAGGGAAAAAAAGGGCTTTTGACAAAATCTCTTCCCAAAGGCACTAAAGCAGTTCTGGCATAAGAGGAAAGGACCTTGCTCAGATAAAGCAGTGATTAAAAAGTAGGAAAGAAAGGGCTGGGGATCAGTGCTGGGACCCCAGGTACTTACAAACCATCAGGAGAGGGGATGCGAAGAGAGAAACTGTTGGGGAAGCTTCAGGCTGCTCAGGCTGGCAGAGCCACCTCAGAAAAAGGGCAAAGGGACCCCCTGAGTCTCACTGACTGGGTGTTAAAATGGCAGCTGAAATTCAGGGAAGGTCACTGGAAAAGGGGCAAAACCACAAGCAATCGCACAAAAATGATGGGCTCGGGGCCGAGGTCCTGCTCTTGGACTAGATCCTGGAGTTCTCGTCAGCGTGCTGTGAGATACCCACTCCGTGCTCTCAGCAGGGTCACAGAAGAAACTTGCGTCCCCTAAAGCAATGCTCAGTTCCCCATGGGTCTAGTAACCCTGCACTTTTCCCAAGAGACAGAGCCAAGTTTCAAAGGGGAAAAAATACAGCAATGTGCAACCAAGTATAACCCATCAGAGCAGAGCCTGGAAATGTGAAGCTAATAAAAAGAGGGAGCATTTTTTTGTCTCCTTTGTAAGAGAAATGAACAATAAATGCAGCACGACAGGCCAAGTGGCACCACTGTACGCACAGTTTTGCCAGTAGCCTGGAAAAACAAACATTCTGCGAACAACCATTTGTGTCTTCAGTGCAAGATAGAAGGCCGGAGTCTCCCACAGCGCTGCTCGGAGCTCATCGGCGCAGTGGCAGGTAAGCAGACAAGGCCCTAAGAATTCATGGTTGATTTGGGATATGGTGCCTGCAGGAAGCTGGCATGTGTTACATTTTCCTTCCTACCTTAATTTCTTAAAATTATAATAAAAAACAATAATAAATCTATTTCTCCATTTAAAATAGTTTTGCTGCCTCTAGGAATGAGAAAACAAACGGTGAAAGCACACGCATGTCGATGTTTGCAGCACGCAGGCTGCACAGCACAACCGGGGCTGGCAGCGCTGGCACTGCCGCAGATGCCAGAGGATGCTGCAAATCAGCCTTGTTTCCCTCAGGTTCCCTCTCCTGGTGTCCCCCGCCAAAGCCCAGCTCTCCTCTCCTTTTGCTTTGCTGCGTCATCCTGGCAACTTTTCCAGTATCATCACTTCCAACACCCTCACCTGCCCTCGGAGCAGGATGGTCTTCCCACTGCCTCTCCCTGCTCCCCTTTGCAGCCTGAGGCCAGGCTGTGCCTTCTCCTCCTGGATTTCGGAAAGGGACTCCAGTCATTTGCCAACACAGGGTCCCAAACCCGTGACTGCTCCCTGACCAGCGGTGCCTGTGGAGGGGCACAAGGAACGATGAGGCCCAGGAGGGAAATGCATATACATAGAGGAAAGGGAAATAATAAAGAATAATAGGAGGCACTGGGAAATAAGAGACAGAAAGCAAGTGGATTTAAAAATAAATAAATAAGGCGGGGGAAGTTGTTGAGTTTTTAGACTTCTATCAGGGCAGAGAAGTCAGAATAATCCAAGGAGAAGCATCTGCCAGCAGGTTGCAGTGGGTGAGAAGATGTCTTGACAAGGGACAAGAAAAAGCCCTAGAGGCTCAAAACAAGTGGGTTTTATCTGCTGGGAGCTCACGGCAGTTATCCGAGGAAGAGCTAAACCACAAAACTAAAAGTGTAGTGCCCAGAAAACAGAAGAAAGAAAGCAAGGCCTGGGGAGAGTCAGCAGAACAAGCCTCGGGCAGAAATGGCCACATTTCAGGATCTCCTGTACTCATCTCCTTGAAGATGAAACCTTAGAAGTAAAATAAATGAATGAATAAAGCTAAATTCAAAGTTGAAATAATATCTGGGGCCCTTAACATGAATCATTCCCAAATCTGGGATATTCAGATATCAGGGTGCCACTTGCACTGAGAGAGACTTGCTCTACCAAATAAGATTTTTCGGTCTTACAAAAATCAGGGTCAGTTTTTAAAGGAGAGTTGCTGTGAGGTGAGAGGCACTGAGCAGAGGGATTGCATGGAAGAGCAGACGTGTGAGGAAGCAGTGGGATGTTGCTCTCCACAGCAGACCCAGGGCTTTGCAAAATAGACCTGCAGCGAGAATCAGAGCGCTGCAGCTTTGCGCTGAAACGCGTCCCTCGGCATGGGGCTTTATCAGCTGGTAACACACTCCACGTGATAGAGGGAAGGGGACCCCTTCTCTCCACATGGGCCTTCAGAAAGAGAAGAAATCGGAGTGACCTTGCTCAATGACACCTTTTAATATCTCTCCACACTCAGCCGGGTTTGTGCATTTCCAAACCCATGTCATCAGGGCGCTTGTTCCTCAGAGCTGCCTCTCCAGCCTCAAGACAAAGATACCCTGAGCAGATGTCAAGAGTTTAACATCGGAAAGTTCAGGACACAATATAGTAATGCAACAGGATGTTGAACAACAACAGGATATGCCACAGTGTTCATGTAGGCTCATATTGGTACCCAGCCACAGCGAGATGGCTGGGGTTTGCCATGGGTACACAAACAGACCAAAGGCTCAAGTGATGCTTTTTAAAGTACCCCCAAGAACTGCAAAACTCACCCTTATTTCATATTAGTGACAAAATATTAATGTCAACAGTAGCTTCCAGTTGCCTTTGACCATATACCATGCAGGTCATCTTTCACTAGGAGGAATTTGAATCAAAGACATCAAACATATCCTTGAAAGAACCTATTTTGCTTAAACTGAAAACAAAGGCACATTTTATGTTCTCTTTTTTTCTCTTGATGACAAAAAAGTAGCCAAGACAGACAACAATATCCTCCTGAAAGTTCAAATTTGTATCAGCAAGAACAGGCGCAGCAGTCATCACCTTGGCAGAGACTCATTAAAGGAGCTAAGTCCTCCCACAGGACTTGCCAATCTGATTTCACAGACAAGGAAAGTAATTATTAGGATACTTATGCTAATTTTATTTTCCCACCACAAAGTAGCCCCTGGAGTTACAGTCATCCACAACTCATTGTGTGATCTGGCAGCCCTCCAAACCCTGCTGACTTACCTTCATAATTAATATTTTTATTTCTTTGTATCCGCTTGGTCTTTGTGTCATTATTCCCTGTGAAACCTCAGATGCTTATTTTTAATGAGTACAGCAATGAAGCAAATATATTCCTGACACAAGTTGTGAAGAGATACATCAGCAACTTCTGAAAGTGCAAGCTATACATTTGCTGCTGGCTAGAATAAGTCGAGTGGATCTCCTTTCTCACTGTTTATTGCTTCGTATAAAACAGCCTGTATCAAGTGCAAGTGTATTTTATACAGATAGTTTTCTGCAATAACTATCTGTTAGAACTTACAACATAATAGTGCAACCAGAAGAAGTATAGCTTAAATACTGGGCATGAAGTGAAAACTTGCTCTATTACTGATGTGCATTGTTGGGAGAATTATACATGTATTAATTTATTTTAACAAGGGCTATTAACTGAGACAGTCTTGAGTCTAGTTTAGCAGAGAAATATTGTACATCTAATAAAAAATAAATAAATAAACCCCCCAAGACTAACAATCTTTCTGATGCAAATCTGCCAGCTGTGCAGTTTTCCAAAAAAAAATATTTCATTCCCAAGCCCTATCACCATAATGGTGTTCTTCAGCTCAGGGACAATTGCTGTGTGTTGGCTACAGCCCACCGGCAGCTCCCTCCTTGCATGTACAGGCAACTGGAGTGAGGAACTCTTCCCTGGACATAAATAAATCGAGCAGCCCATTTCAGCTCTCAGGAGATCCACCAGCATGCATCAGCCCTTGCAGATCTCACATTGCACTAAAGCTCTTTTTTGGAAAAAAAACAAGTTGTTTAAGGTCATACACCCCAAAGAACAAGAAAACATGAGGCATTAAAAACACAAGATGCAAAAGCGGTCTTTAGAAAAACTTGACCGCAGCCTCCAGGAGGATACTCTTGAGCTTTAAATACAGTAATATTAGACTCACCTTTTTCCAGTTTCATCTTCTTGGTTGCAGTCATGTGCCAAAAACACACAGGGCTTCAGGGAATTTCCAAACTGAAGAACTGAGAGAACAGCAGCGCATGAGAGAGGAAGGAGTGAACAGAATGAGATAATACGTAAAAGCAAGTTAATAAGAAACAAATAAAAGAATGAAAACTCAACTTGTCTGCTAAGGGTTTTCCCCAAAAGGGAGGACACCTTGTGAACAGGTTAGTCAGCGAGAATGAACAGTCCATGCTGGGCATTTCTCAAGCCTCTGAAGTGGCCGTTGCACAAAAGATGGAAAAACATGCTGCTGTGAGAAGGACGGAACTGGGAGGAATAGGAGAAGTTAAATTTCAAGCCAACACCAGGAACAAAGAAAATCAACACCCAGGCACCAGTTATTCCGTGGAGCACAAACTACACAGAACGTGGGAGCAGCCAAGCAGGCAGTGCCCAACACTGCTCCAGCCCACAGGCTGCAGGATCCCCTAGCCACAAGCATGGAGCAAAGGAAGAAAAATGATGTGAAACTGGGCATGGCTTTTCCATTTCACGACCTAGCCTAGGGCTCAGGCCAGCCATGCTCTGTTATCGCGGTCAGTGCCAGCTGGAGCCTTGCAAAGTACACAGGCAGATTTAAAAATACTGTGTTGAATTTAAACAATTCCAAGTTGAGTCAGCTATAGCTATGATCCTGTTCATGAAGATTGCTACAGACCACGGAGCTTCATGAAAATAGTTGTAAATATTTGCAGTGTTCTCGAAGTTGTACAGAAGTTTTCCAGTAAAAATTGTAATCCAGAATATGTCACTCACTGTTTTCTAATGGTCACAACTACTTAACTGACAAAAAAAAAAAAACCCTCAAATTTACTGGTATCTGATCGTCTGGCCAGTAGTATTAACTATTAAAATGTGGAAGAAAAACATGAGAAAAACAAGGAGAGAAACACTACTAGGTATAAATTGTGTCTGTAATACAGGTGATTAATATCAGTGTTAATGAGATTGCAGAGAAGCTTTACTCTATGACATAGAGCAATTGCTTTAGACTTTTCTAAGCACAGTCAGGTCACTCTCTGGAAAGCAGAATCCATCATTTTAGGGTTGTCTGAAGTCTTTAATATCCAGTACTAAGCAAAAAGGCAATACGACTGTGTTATATCTTTGGAGTCTGTGTTCACAGCTGAATGAATATGTCCCAAAACTATCATGAATTGGACACACTCCAGGCTATTCAGGCAAAATGACAAACTTTCCACTTAAAAACTCAGTACAGCTGAAGTAGTATATTCATCTTTCTTCCTTTCTGGGGACACGTGAATGACAAAGCTGAAGTTATATGTCCTGAAAGGCTGGACTCATTAAAGGACATGCCACACGAGTATGCAGAGGCACCACGGGTGCTCACTCCTCCTTGCAAATTAAACCTTTGGGTTTGCACTGCTGCTGGCTTTCCTGGACCGGGACTCTTGCACATCAGTAATGTGCTCTCAAGCAGTAAGCTGGCACATTTATAGATAATTAAGCTTGCCAGATCAAAACCGAAACACTCCAAATTAACAGAGACTAAGAACTCAAATTTGAAAAGATGCAGTTTGAAATTAATGATGCCAAGATCACAAAACTCCAGGAATCTTAAACTTATCCTCCCATTTCAACACACATGTATTAAGCTGCTTTCTAGGGTGGGTTGCATTGCCCCAGGTACTTCCCCTGTGCACACTGCAGGTCTGCTGCTGCTGTAGCAGAGGGTCCCACCACAGCATCATCCACACGGACCACGTTGTGCTGTTTACCCTCAACATGGCCAGCAGGTAATTTTTATACCAAGATATTCTTTGAGATTCCTTGAGCAGAATTCTAGACGCAATGTAGGTAAATGACGCTTTGTTTTTTAAAATTAGCTTTCCAATTTAGGAAAATAAAAATTAGAAATCTGCAGAGTAATAAAAGTAAAACATAAACTAAAAATAGAAGAATACATTTACCAAACAAAAAAACTAAGGAAAAGGAACATTTCACCAAGTGAGAAGGTTCCCAGAAAAGCTTCACTGCATCTCTCCTCCCTGTGCTGTAAAAGTGATTGAAGAAGCATCTGTTCATTTATCCTTTGGGCAAATATTTCTTCTTTTGTTACTTCCCTTTTTAAAAACCCTCTGCAAGGGCTCTTTCCGCTGTAGCACAAGTAAGCGTCAGCCACCCCCGTTTCCTCAACGTGTCGCAGCTGTGCTGGGTGCAGGAGCAGCGAGGAAGGTCAGCGCCCGGTGCAAGGGAAGCAGCTGAGGAACCCCCTCCACCTGGCTGCTCTAAATCAGAAGTCAAAGACGTCTCCCTGTTCGCTTAATAGAGCTTAAATAAGATATGGAGGAGCCTTCCAGCACAACCAAGGAAGCACAAGTGGCTCTCATATGTGGTGTCCTATAATTTACCTTCAAGACAGGAAGGAAACGGAGGCTTTGCTCACAGTGCTAGACTGTAAAACTGGGCCAGAAATCACTTTTTTTTTCTGTAAAACAAAATCAGAATCCTTATCAGCAAGAAGGCTTAATTCATATCCGTAAGCTAAGCAGACATAGTTTATTTCTGTAATTTTAGCATTTCTATCGGTGACATAAATATTTACTCCTGCATGTGTGAAATACCAAAATTAAAAATGGTAGAAAGTTAATGTTACAGATACACACCCATGCATATGAATACACCTTCACATATCATTATCTTGTACAAACCTCGCAACTAGATTAAGTTCAAAAATATGTTGTCAGTCTGTGCTAAAAGCAGATTTTCCCTCACTCTGGCCTGAAGATGCTCAATACACTTGTAATAAACTGGGGAGAACTAAGACACAATTTCACTTTTTGTTAAAAAAAAAAGAATTAAGAAAGGGAATACAAAATGAATATTTTCTGAGCAGAGCTCTCCATTTTAACTACTTCTCTATAGTGATGCAGACAGAGGACAGATACATTAAAGCTCTGGGGAAGCTCTCTGCATGTGGAGCTGTTTCTTGGAGTCCCGGGTAGGGCAGGTAGCACATCTGGAACAGGCACAAACCAAAGAGGATATTTAGAGTCATTTTTCTTGCTCTCCAGAGGAGAGAGGGATGCAGGCACTCTGTACACCAATGCAGCTCCGTGCTGCTTGCTCACTGTATTTGCTTGAAAAATTAAAAGAAGCGGGAGTTAAAGGAGCCTCCATGTGATATTGCTTTGGAGTGCCTTTTGCAGAGAATGCCCCAGGGGCAGTGCTGCCGAGCACTGCGTTCAGCACGGATACGGATGCGGTCCTGCAGGAAGTCTTCCCTGCAAAGCCCCAAGAAGTTCCTGAAAAGGAGGAGTGCAATTTCTCTCCTCTTCCACAAGCCTGAGAGCATTTTCTCGCCAGTTTAGTCAAACTATAAATAAAAGCATCCTGTCTTCATCTTTTCTGGTCCGCCCACGGTGTCCTCCTTAGGATTGACTCTCCTCTATCCCTGGACAAGGTGAAGAGAGGTGGCAAGGGGCCCTACGGGGCACAGAGCGACCTGAGCAGTGATGCTGGGGCCGTTGATGCCCCTCTGTATCACCTTGTGATAGACTGGGCACTGGGCACATCTCCAGGCCCCGACAGGCTGCAGCAAGCGGCTCAGCTTTCAGCAGCAGGGAGCACAAACTCTGCTCTCACATCAGCATATTGAGTACTGGGGAGAAAGGCTGAGGCGACGTTTATCTCACCGTTGTGCAGAGCTCATGGTGCGCGATGCGCTCAGACACGTGGGAGCAGATAGTGGCTGCCTTGTGGAGTACAATCTGCACCAAATGCAAGCGATAAGGAGACGAGGGAAAGAAAGAGCATCCAGCGGAGCACCAGCTTGTGTCTCAAGTGAGCACCGCTCGGGAGAGCTTTCCTTTGCTTTATGCAACCACGGTGTGCACAAATGCATCAGGGAGACTTACATTTTCAAGTGCCCCAAACTCCATAATTTTTTTATAGAAGATGAGTGCTTTTCTTGAAACATCCCTGACTCAGGCAGAAGCTGCTGTCTATCCTGTGGGAGTGGAGTTACGCTCAGAGCTGCAAAGAGCAGGATCACTTGGTAAAAGATGAGTCGAGTGTAGCTAGAGACTCTCTCCAGTTACTTCTTATGCTTCTGGTCCTTAAATACCATTAAATACCACCTTAAATGCCATCAGGGAAATGGGAGAGTCAAAGGCTAATGCGACTCCTCTGTTCCCACTTGCCTTCTCCCTTGCTATCTTGTCTGGGCAGAACATAAAGCCTCTGGGCAAAGACTCCTTGTTCCCACATAGCACGGAACACAATGGGATCCTGACCTCAGTTTATGGCTACAGATATTTCCCTCATATATTTGTACTGTACAACATATGTCAGCTTGGGGGATTGTTGAATTTGTGTTTGTTTTTAACGTGGGAAGTCAGAAAACAACCCATGTAAAAAGCAGAACCACCTCGTAATGTGTTTCAAAAAACAGACAACACCCGTGCTGCATAGCAAATACCTCACTGAACCAGAGGTCTTTCAGGGTAACTTTCAAAACGCCTCTGTTGGGCCCCACAGAACCACTTAGGAGTTGCTATATGGTCTAAATATTAAAGTTTTATGTTTAACCTGAAATGAAAGCTGTATTTCAGGTCATCTGAAGAATTTATAAATCAAAGGCTTGCTCCATGGTAGGGTTTATAGGACTGAGAACCGAGAAGCTTTTAAATTCCCCTGAAGTCAGCACCAATATATAATACTTTCTGTAACTTGGTATTATCCATAAAACCAAAATAAAACAACTAGAAATGAGTTATCCATTCCTCATTCTCTTCTAATTTGTTACTGGATGCAATTCCAACATTCACTTTTAAACAACCAAAAGAATTTATTGAAAATAGTTTTTGTTTTGCTCGGTTTTAAGCCTCTTGAGCTCTTGTTGTAAGTCACTTTCTCATACCTGTAACAGCCTGATCCTCACGGGTACATAACATAGATCAAATGACCAGGATATGAGAACAGTCAGGTTTGACTCTTTGGTTTTATAAAGCCTTCCCTCTCTAGCCAAGGGCAAGAATTTTGGCTTAGCTATACAAAGTTTTATTTAGATGCCTTACTCTTTTTTAAGCACCTAATTCTTATCACAGTACAGAAAAAGCTACATATCTAAACATCTCTTAAAAAAATGAGATTAGGCATTTGAGCTTTACATCTCTACAGCTATAAAATATGGACAATTATATGATCTTACTTCATGTATGGACAGAGAGGAAAAATATCTACCGGATATTCAGAATGTATTCAGACAGGAAGAGAGCAACAGTGCCAGAAAATGAAACCTTCAGGGTTAAAGCAGTGCTCCACGAGTTAAACAGAAACAAAAACAAAAGCAGAAGTTTATCCAAACGCCCCTCTCCTGTTCAGTTTCCTGCACTATATTCATTCCACCACACATTTATCTTTTCTTAGATCCTGTCCATCACAACCACCACAGAAAGAGTATCAAGTAGGATACGTCACCAAGGCATCTCCTCATGCAGGGACGTGGAGAAAACGAAGAGAAATCCATTAAAGCCATGAAGTCCACGTGTGAGAGCTGCAGCCTGCTGCACTCCCATGCGGCTCCGCGCTCTCTCGAACCATATTCCTGAATCTCAATCCCCCTCTCAGGAGGATTAAAGTGGATTAGCAGCTGGCAAACTGACAGGCTTCGAGATGTAACTGCAACCCAGGAGTCATCAGCAGCAAGTCAGAATTCCCGCAACATTCCTGTGAGGTCCACTTCAGGACCCTGATCCAGTTAGTACTTTTAATAATGACCTGGAATAAAATGTAAAATCATCATGGATTGCGTATGCTGATGGCAAGAAGATAGAAGATGCCAGGTGACTGTTGCAGGGGATTTCAGCTTGTGCCTGTCCAGCGCCACCCGGGATGACCAACCCCGCTCCCACGGCACCGGGAACCCGAGCAGCGCCCGGAGGCGGCTGCTGCGCAACGCCGGGTTATTCACGGTCCCTTTTCCTAGGTCTCATTTCTACGGGCTTTGAGTACCACTTGGGAAGAACTAACGTCAGTTTTCATACTTCTCCACAGCTCAGATTGAAAATACCTTTTTGTGTTGCATTGATTATGAAATGAGGTCACCATGAACCACTGCGAGAGCACCAGTATTCTCCTCCATAACTGCTACTGTTCACATTAATGCATCCCCCTTAAAAATGATACTATATTTCTAAAGCAAAAGCAGATAACCTGCAGTAACCTCACTCTTCTGCTGAAATCGGGATGCAGAGAGCTTTTATAATGGTAAAATATGGAAAAGCTGTCGGCTCGTCACTCCAAGCACCAGGCTGCGTCACACCATGGCCCATCACTTTATAAACCCCTTGGACACTGTCTGACAGGAAACATCAGCCCTTCTTTAGAATAGATCAGCTATCTCGTCCCTTGGATCAAAACACTAAAAACTTTCCTCCCAGACTGTGTTTCCACAGATAATCATTTGAATAATAATTTTCTCAGAAATTCTTAGCCTCAGTTTTGTTCCCAATGTGAGTCTATGGGAAACCAGACTCTTATATGCCCACTTTTAACAAGCCGTTAATATTACAGATTTTATTCTGTTGTGCTTTCTTGTTTGTGTGCTTGTTTTTGCATGCTTGTGATTAGCATCACGTGAACAACTTGCCCCAGTATAAACCAAGTCATCCCGACTGAAGACAAATGGCATTTGCCTGCGGAACGTTGCTTTGCTTCCCGCCTGCCCCAGGTGCCAGGACGCGGCGGTGACAGCCGCGGGATGGAGCGGGAACACACGCACACCGGCCCGGAGGAATTCCTGGGGATTTTGATCTGTGTAATGAAGAACAGGATTAAACTCACACGATGCAGATTTCTGCTTTAAAAATATGAGATACACATTGCATTAGTTTTATCCCTTCAAAACAGCCACAGGAAGTAATCTCTAAGAAATACAGGAAAGCGTTACTGTGCCGCTTCCCAGAGATTATTCCCTTCCAGACTTACTGCAAAGCACTATGACGCTGAGTGCTGACTTTGGAAATCGGGACAGAAATGCTAATGTGCAACAAATAGGAAACAAAAGTGATCACTCAGGCAAAAAATAGCGGCTAGTGCAATAAAAATGTATCATCTCGGTTGTTCCTGTGCTGATGGAAATTGGACAAATTAACTAAAGGGCTGTTTGCAATCAAATAGCAATCCAAATCATCTGAAATATGGTCGGCACTGCCAGGAAAGGCAGCACATGCTTCAGAATGACAGTGGGGCTTAATAACATTTATAGAAACAGGAAAGAAGTCAGGCAGAGGAGAACAGTCTGCCTTTTTGTCACAACCAGACATCCTGGGCCGAGTGCTGCTTTTCTGGGACTGGAGGGCTCTGTGTGAGGGTCTCTGACTGCTCGGCTCTAGGACTTCTCCTCCTTCTCTTCATCTCTCCCCAAAACTAATTCCTGGGGTGCAGAAATGGATGATCCCAAGACCCAACAGGAGCTGCAGAGCATGCAGATTGCTCTCCACATTTCCAAATATTGTTTCAAATATTTCTAGAGGGGTGCCTGAAGCCCAGTCCCAGCCAGGTCACTGCAGTCCCCTCCGCCCTGCGCGCCCGCTCAAAGCTCAGGTTAGCCCCAAAGCTCCCACCATGGCTTTCACCTCTCTGCCTCAATTATGTTTTCTTATTTATGTAACTGTTTTATCTGAAATTGCTGGAGACCCTGAAACAGCTTCAGCTTCCCATTTCTGAACTTCCCATTACTGAAGAGAAATGACACCTTTTCCGGCTACATGTACCAGCTTGAACTAAAACACTTCATTCCTGCCAATTCCTGCCCCTTTCCTTGGCTGCACACACTACGTATAGTCTAATTCACATTCACATCCACATGCAGCCTGGCACTGCTCTGAAGCTGTTATTAGTATCTCAGGGTATGACAACCTGAGCTTCCAATGCATCATTTTTTAAACTACATCTTTCCAATAAGAATGCCACAAATAACCATGAATCGTTCATTTACCTTTGGAAGAAATGCTGGATAAACTGATAATTTTGTAAAATATGTTTTTATTTATATTGAGGTGCTGCAATTTCCATGCTACCTGGCACAGTTTTGCAAGGAAGCATCGCACCCGGTCCCAGCGCAGGTTCCTGCGGGGCCGTGGCGCGGACGGAGCGGGCGCTACCGGCCCAAAAGCAGGGGAGCACCTCTGGGCTGAGAGCCAAAGGCAGGGAAACCTGGTGAGCTGGGCTGTGGGGAGGAAAGAGCACCACAAAACGGAATGACTGCCCAGGTCTCTGCACGGCCAAGGAGAGCCAAAGCCGTGATGTAAATCCCCGATCTTGACAGGAAGCAAAAATTATCTCCTGCCCAGAGATCAAAGGTATGTGGGCAGGTCAGCTGTACAAATACAGCTGTATTTGCAGCTAAACCCACGTGTTTGTATGAGCTAAGGAGCTGCCCACTGTCCATTTGCACAAATCAAGATTTTTGATGATCAGCATTTTGCCCTCTCTGTGCAATTTTGAATGGCTTATTACAATAAATCAATTTATTAGGCCAATTTTATTCCAACCTTTTGCCCTTTTCATTTCATGCAATGGATTTGTCAGTTTCCAAGAGGTACATTTAAACATAACTGCTTAGATGCTCTGCAACATCATCCATTTGCTCATTTAGTAAAGGGCAGTGATTGAAGGATATGCACAAACACGAGTGCAAAATTGACTTTGAGAATGTCTGAAGCTGATATTAGTCAATATTTCTTCCTCCAATTTGTTAAAGGAGCCTGAACAAAGTAAATCTTCCACCCTCACCACTGCGCTTCCCGTTAGCGCAGAATTAGGCACCTGTCAAACTCTCTCACACTTCCAGGGAAGGGAATAAATAAACGAAGCCCTCCCTGTCCCTGTGCAGAGTCGCTCCCCTTCTTCTGGTGCCTGGCAGCTCCTGTGCTCTGGTTTCGTCTTTGCCAGCTCTTCTTTCTGCCAGTGTCGCACTAGAGAGTGGAGAAACAGCACCTGACAGACAGGCACTGCCAGCCGCGCTGCAGCCACGCTCAGTGCACCTAATTAGCTTGCTAATGAGCATCTCCTGTGACACACACCCGGCTGCTCCCACCCCTTAACCTGCGGCTCCCAATTTCTGCTTAAATTAAATTTTAATTCTGCTTCAGTGCAGGTCCTCTTTAAACTGGGCTGCTGCTGCCACCCCTACCTTCTTTCCCCTCATGCCCAGCATACAAAATACAGCTCTATGCAGAGGCTAGAAAAGGACTATTAACAGCTTAAATCTTATTTATGCACTAATATGAAGGCGTAAGTCAGATTTAGGTGGTGGTTAATCCCTGAGCTCACCCTCTGCACAGAAATGGGCCATACTCAGCAGAAGAGATTTTAGGACAAAGGAAAGGATTCAGCTTACAGCTTTTCTGACAGATTCCTCCATGACTCCTATTTCTTCAGCCTTGAAAGCTCTTGCTTCCTTCCAAGGGACAGAACCATGTGGACAGAGAATACAACTCAGGTGCTGACCTTACACTTTTTACCTGGACAAAATGAGGTTATTTCAAGTCCTGTGGGTTATTTTGAGTCTCCGGAGAACTCCAGCGATGCTCCCTGAGGAAGCTGGTGTCAGTGTCCCAGGCCTCGTGCGGGTTTCTTGGATACAGACACCTGGTGCAGATCAGGACAGGCTCTTCTTGAGGAGTGCTCCAGCACGCACCCCCTTCCGACGCTGCCTGGCTGTTTATTAGCGCACACCGCTCCGTTAATGACTTCATTGTCATTAAACATATTTTCCCCGTGTTGTTTAGTATGCACATCCCCGAAGCACTTACATTAATGAAGTTGTAGCTAATGAGATCCAGGTCTTCTGCTGCATTTCCTGGTGTCTCTGCCTTTAAGAGTAGCAACATTGAGCAGGGAAACATTGTGAAGAGGAAACAGGTTTTGCTTACTGGCAAGTGATTGCAGCCAGTTATTATGAGGTTAAAACAAAGGAAGAAAGAATGAAAGCACGTTGTAAAGCAGGGGTTTTAACCTGGTTTTCAGGCCAGACTGGCTGGGTTTGTGCAGTTCTTCAGTGGGATAACCAGGCAATTCTCAATCTCTTTCTGCATGCTCGTAATAGAATAAAACTCGTGGATGTGTTTTCTGCACCAGCAAAGCTGCACGAAGGCTCATTCTACCTTAGTCAGCTCCCGTGAAAACCGATGTGACCAGTCTGCTTTCTGCGGCACAGACATGCGACTACTCTTACTAAAAGATTTGACAATGAAATAACTTGTAGAAAACCTTAATCAAAAAATTCACCATCTGTGTTTCCTAGCTTGGCTCATGCTGACGAGATATATTTGGTGAGTAGTTCAATTCCAATGCCATGCCTTTGGGAAGAGGCAAGAAAAGGCATTATTAACCGTAGCGACCATCTCTGGTCTAACAGAGTTTACAGCAAGACTCTCAATATTTAGCAATTATTTTAAATACAAATGCAGCAATTCAGGCTTACCCTAAATAAACTATGACATCTGTGCCAGGGCAACCCCACCACAGCCTTCCTCGGCGCAAACATACGTAAAATCGGTTTCCCTCCACCTCAATGTAACAAGACACTGTTTGGAGGAACTGTGCTTGATTACAGGATACTGAAAGAACATCCTCCTTCTCCCTAGGGATGCTGCAACAAAAATAAAGAAATCCATAAAAATACACATTTATGGAAAGACACAGAGAGGAGCTCCTTCCAGTCATTTGACAAGGTTTTGAGCCTAGATTCACACGGAAGCGTCTTTAAAAAATAACAGCCCTATGCTATTCGTTCATCCATCAGCACATTTTTCCCTTTTGATCATACTCTCCCTGTGCTTGCTCAGTAAAACAAATCTGTATTCCCCAAGGAAAGGCAGGAGGACTCTTCCTGGCTGAGCAGGGAAAGCAGGTTAATATGGAGGGAGAATGTTTTTCCCTATAGTTAAGCAAGGACTTGTTTGCACTGAGGAATTCAAAAAGCGCAAAAAATAATGTGCAAAAAAATCAAACTGCAAATCCAGGGAGAAAACATCATATTTGACAAAGGAAAAATAGGTCTAAAGAGAGGTCAAGAGTGATCTTAACACTGAATATCTATGTGTCCAGGATATGGTTTCAAACTGTGAAAACAGAAGTCTTTCCAAAAAAGCGTTTTCCCAAAAACAAACCCTTTATGTTAATCTGAACCACAGGGTTCAGCATGCCTGTTTTCTCTTGCAGTTTGCTCTGTGCAACTTGTTACATTCTAATCAAAAGCAGCAGTATATCCATGTGCTTTTTAATATTAAGCAGCTAGGTCTTATTAAAAGCACTATTAAGCATATTGCCTGCAGCATTTTCAAGAAGGACACATATTGTCTGCAGTTAAAAACTGAGTTTTGTAGATTTTACTCTAATTCGAATGTAACTGCGAGCCAATTCATCTAGATTGAAAAACTCACTGCAACAACCCTGAACCATGAAGGGAAGTCTGAACCTGTACTGGTACCGGTACCGGAGTGCAAAATTCAAGGACTTACTGTACATAGGATTAGCATATTCTCTGTGCAAATGCAAAAGCTTTATGAATTTGGTGAGCCTAAACTACAAACTGAATCCAAGCTTAGCTTATAGGAAGACAGTACTCACTTCTTGTAGTCAACTGAAAATATATTCAAACTATATTGCATTCCAAATTAGTGTTTCATTATTCATAGTGCATACAGAAAACTCTCTGAGAAAAATATTGCAAACCAAAGTTCATGTTTTCATTTCTAGCTATCATAAATCCACTGTCAGCTCTTGCTTTTTTATTTTTATTTCTTTTTAATTTATCTGATGCTTTGCAGAACTCTGTACTAAGCCTGCCACTGAAGAACCTGTTAATGGCCACCTTCCAGTAATGGACTATTAATAGTGCTGCTCTTGTTGAGCCACGTTAAGCATGGGACCACATAAAAAACCTAGTTGCCCTACGACAAGTAGCTGCACTGCCTTGGTTAACACTGGAGAAGGCCGTTTTTCAGCAGGATGGGCTCTGTGTCCTGCTGCACAGCGTGGTGAAGCACCTGCGCTCGCAGTGCAGGGAGCGGCATGGGGATTTTGCCACCAAGTTCATCTTGAAACCGCTCCAGCCGTGACCCAGCGTGTCCAACAGCAGCATCACACAGCACCTCATCACTTGTATCGCCCAGCAGCAGGAGTGACGGCTCAGCTGCCAGCAAGGGAGAGCAGCAGCGAGAGGGCAAACGACAGGAAAGGAGGTGCGGGGAGTGAAACGTTCGCAGAGTTGGAGGAAAGATAAGAGAAAGCAAAGGTAAACAGAGAATTAAAAAAGTAAGGAGGCAAGAAGGGATGGAAGCCTCATCCTGTTTCTTTGCACACTCTCTTATTCTGAACAATTTTTATTCCATTTTGTCTAATTCTATGTTGCTAGAATGCCATATTCTTCCTTTTCTTTGGAGTCCAGCAAAATGTGTGGCATGCTTTAGAGGCTTTCATCATCACTTCCGTTGTAGATTGTCTCATCAGCAAATTTACCTTTTCTAAATGTATTTTTTTCTGTATTGCCATGGCTTACAGATTTTTAAAGATTTGCCTAGGAAAGCATCACAGCTTTATCAACCCCTGCACAGATGATTTTCTTCTCCTGAGAGGACTCCAGCTCTTAACTCAGCAAAGCACCATCTTCCTCTTCTATTTCTATTTAGGAAGATTTTTTTTTTGTTTGTTTTTAAAAGCCTTCCTCTTGCTGTCACCACATGTGGCCCCTATTTGAACAGCAGCAGCAAAGGATAAGCATGAAAAAAGCAGGTGGGGAATAAAAGGGAGAGAGCTCAGCCAGCTTTGGGGAGGCACAAGGAGCCCTGGTCCCTCTAGCTGGGCCCTGGGCACACGAATCCCAGGACCAGCTGCCCAACATTTAGGCACGACATTTAGGCAGGTGTTTTCATTGTGCACATGCATTTTTTTCAGTACACACTCAGGTTCTGGGCTAACTCCTTCCACGTGAACTGCACACGTGCAGCATCAGTCCTTATTTCAGCTCCGGTCTCTCTGGCACAGCCTAAGGAACAGGCTGCAGATTTCAGCAGTTTCCTAAGACAACTTTCACACCATGACTGGAACATTTCTTACTTTACTGTTCCTCTCCACAACTGTTGAGAGACCACCCTGTGGGTCCTACCTGGTTGTAAGCCTTGTAGAATGTGGGGAATGAGTTTATTTCTCTACCGTGTGATTTTCTATACGAGAGTTTTCTAACGTGATTCAGCTCCTCACTTATTCCCTTTCCACACTCACTGGCTTCAGAATTATTTATTGATATTAAAAAAACACCCTTCTGAAAACTCTATGTACCATTTCCTTTATGGACAGATGAAATGCACTGTTCAACCTACGAACAACTTGATGGCACTGGAATTCCCAGGACACCAACCTATCTACAGCTGCCTGTGCAGATGTACCAGTGCTCCCAGATTTGCTCAAAGCAGCCAGACTACCACAGGCAACTTCAAAGTGCTGAAAATCACGATTTCCTGAGATCGCCTTAGAGCTTCTGAAAAATCTGAGCCAATACTGGGCTTTTTATCAAAGCAAAAATGTGCTGCCCAAAGTGGAGTGTGAAATTAATAATGCATGCATGAGGCCAATGCACAATGTTTAATTATTCTTACCCAAGCTAGAAGTCAGCTGCTCGCTGCCTTCCCCAGTTCGGTTTCACACTGAACATTGCCATCCTCACCTGGAATCTCCTGCATCTTCTCCTGCACTAGAAGTGAGACCCATTGTGTTTTCCTGTTTAGCTCTTCTTGCATAGTCCTTTATAGAGCAAATGGCAACTTCTCATAACATACCATAAAAGTCTTCTGACAGATCCTTGCCTATCTGAGATGCTGGGATAAATATTCCTTTTCAGAAATAGGCCCTAACTACAGACTGTGTGTGACACTTCTTCTACCTGAACAGTGAATTGAAAAACTCTCACGTCTGGATAGCATCTTCCTGAAATACAGGAAAGCTGCTTAAGTTTGCAAGGCAGAAGAGGTCAGCCTGACCAAAACAACACAGAGACCTGGAAATCAGAGTTGCCACCTGCTATGTGCACGTTCTCGACCCAGGAACATAGAGTTTCATTAAAACATCAGGTCATTCACTCCTGTCCTCGCCAAACTGAGCATGACTCCCCATGGATCAGTACCCGTTGCCTACACACCCCTCTCCTCTGCTTCGAGACCAATCTTTTAACTAAGCTTTTTGCGTGGAGAGGGGCTGGGGAAAGCACGGTGTAGGAAAAAGCACTGAGAAGAGGGAAGGCTCTTTTAAAATGTGCTGTCAGTCAAAGACAAATCAACATTGCAGTCCAGTCCCTAGGCTCATTCCAATGGATTGACAAGTTAATGCTATTCACTCCAGGTGAGGATTTGTTGTTTGAACTTCAAACCGCTTTGATAAGGCGCATCTGAATAACAGCCTTTTCTATGGCTCATGCTAACAGCAACTCTCCAAAGGCCGAGGTTAGTTGCAAGAGGCCTACGCAAGCCGGTTACAGCTCTGAAAGGTCTCTATGTCGGAGGTGGCAAGCAGAATTCCCCCCAGGATCCTGGATCACACCCGGGATGGGGGCAGGGACAGTCCGCACCTGCCCTCCGAACAGCCTGTTTGGCCCCTGCTTCGTTTTCCCGTTGCCCTCCGCCGACCTCCCGGGCCGCAGCCAAGGGAAGGCGGCCGAGGCGCGATCCGGGGAGCACGACGCGTCCCGCCGCGCGCCCCGGAGAGGGACACGGAGCAACGGGAGGCGCCTGCCCGGGGAAGGGGCCTGTTGACAGGATATGCACTCGCTTATATTTAGCGACCCACGTTCCCCGCTGCTAGTGAAAGACAGGCGGGGTAGGTTAACCACAACCTTGAGTCTAGTTTCACTATTGCTGGGCAGCTGTTTCTGAGAAACTACGCTGGGATGCAAAACAGGCAAGAAAACGCCTAATCGTTGGTTACCTCATCACCAAAGCAAAAGAACGAATGCTGCTGCATTTCATACTAAAAGGTAGAAGATTGTCTACTGATGTCTTTGTGCATTAATAAATGCCTTTGAAACCACCGGCTTTGATACAAAGCAAATAAATGAAGATACAGTTTCAGAGATGCACTGAAAACAATGCAACATCTATCTTCCAGAATAAAATAAAACTTTCAGTTTTATCATTTGACATAAGCTTTTTTTCCATTAACAGCCCAGAGGCTGGAAATTCAGTGTTTTGGACAAGAAGCATGAGACCTCCTTCCTTTCCTAAATCATTCGGATGGTTCCTGCTCTGGACAGAACCCCAGTGCAGGAGGCTCCGTTACACACGGCTGTGCCATCCCTGGGACTGACCGATTCACTGGGACATGGTGGAAGCAACAAAACATCTTAGACATAAGGAATATTTCTTTCTATTTTATGTTGCTCACAGGGACAGATATACCTGGGTTCAAGACAAATATATTTGTATAAAATATGAGTCTGAATTGACATGCTACTTTCAAAGACTCTGAATTAAACTGAAAACATATGCAACATTCACACAAAGCGCTGGAGGTTGTACAGTACATCTACGTGTCCTTGATGGACACAAGAGCTAAAATATCACAACCCTCTCCCTGCTCTTTCATATGCAGATATCTGTGTGAGCAAATCCAGGCATGTAGACACCTACTAAATCTGCAAAAGTTTAGTTCTAATGCAGAAACGATGGTACAAGAAGGATAAAAGGTAAGAAAACTAAGAAATTAGCGCTTTAGAGTCAAATACCTGCAAAGTTAAACCATTGCTTATAACAGTCCCAGTACTGCAGAGAATTCTGCGTGTCCTTTATCTTGCCCTGTTGACAACAGCAGAGACGCTCCACGTTGAGCAGAGTTAAACAACACACACTGGCCTTTGCAGGAGCTTTTGCTTCCTGTACTAAAGACCATCCCGTTCCCCTCCGTCCCTCTGACCACTACTGCAGCTCTCAGCTGCTACTTCTCATTCAACTCGTCATGTGAATAGTGACAATCGTCTTTTAGCAGCAGACAGTAAGAATGGCTACAAATTCAAGCAGTGACCACCCCAGCGATGACGGCAATCAAGGAATTCTGAAGAGCAGCATTGGTTTAGAGTCAGCCTCTGCAGTCACGTAACCAACACATCCTCCCAAGGTGCAGGTGAGGCCCCAGGCCCAGGGAAGCCACGTACCTTGGCCGGCTGTGGCTCTGGAAAGCCTGGCGATGGCCATGTCTGCTGGATCGCCATCGCTGTCAACACCTTTTGTCACTGCACATAGAGGAGGCTGCTGGCTGCATCCCCGTAAAGCTGCTCATGGATGGGGCACGTTCCTCCTCTGCCTCAGAAAGCCGCGCCGGCCACGCGCTTGCTGCAGAGCCAGCCGCTGCCCTCGCTGCTCCAGGCAACGACAGCAACAATTCCCCCTTTTTTATTTTTTCTTTTTTAAAAACTGTGGCAGCAGGTGAACTGAGGGGTATAAAATGATTCAAGATGCATTTTGACATGGCTATTTATAAAAAGAAAATGCTTATAAAAATGCAAAAAAAAAAAGTTTGCTGAAGGTTTTTTTCTTTGTTACTAAAAATGGAAAAACGAAAGATTTATTCCCTTTGGTTTGGTTTCACCCTTCTTCCTTCCCACATCTCTGTTGGCAACAAAGAAAAAAGGACAAAGCAAGGGGAGAAATACAAGAAAAACTGGAAAAACACAGCAGGATTACAAAAAGTGAATTCTCAAGGCAAGTGTGTTCTAAATCACTGCAATTGGAGAGAAGCTGAGGGGAGGAAATTACATACAGTGAAAAGAATTCCTTTTCATAGCCCATATGATAAAAAAGACCTTGTAAGAAACGTTTTTCACAATAATTGCTTGGGCAGGGGGTGGAAAGCACATGAAATTTTAACAGTAGCTGTTTAAACACACAGCTTCTATTTTTTTAGTATCACAAACTTCAAGGATATGATTTATTAAATCAATAATAATAAAAAACACTAAACACCACATCCTTTTCTGTAGGTATGAGAAACACCCACTTGTGCAGATCATGAATTTCCAACAATTCCAGCTGAAACTGGGACTCAATGGAGCAGTTGTTTCTTCCTACCAATATCAGAAAACGTGGAAGACTGAAGAGGAAACAAAAGTTAAACCAAACCATTTAAAAACCACAGTACTGTGACAGATTTTATTTCATTTTTATCAGTACTACATGCTTGCTACCACTAGGAACAGACATTCCTTTTTTAAAAAAACAAAAATAAAAAACAAAAAACAAGAAACCTACGTTAAATGTTGACCTAAAGCTTGCTGTGCCTTGGAGATCTGGCTCAGGAGTTAACTGCATGACTTTTTATTTAAATAGATAAGCACTGAAGTTTGAAAATAAGACAAATACAGGTGAACAGGAAAATTAAATTACAAATTCAGTTCATACAAATATCTCTTATTCTATGCACTAAATCCTGTGAATTAGCTCAGATCTTTTAAAAAATCTTAAAATACTTATGAAACATTATTTACAAATTATATAAATAAATCCTAGGTCACTTTTAAATTAACCAACAAAAAAGTCACCTTTTTGTACTGCGTGTACTAAAAATGTTCTTGTTTATTGATCATAACCCAGTTTGCAGTATAAAACAGTTGTTCACTTACATTAAAGTCGGTTCAAATAGAAGTAAGGAAGGTGTTGGCTTCAAAAGTAAACAAAACGATATCATAAATGCTTAAAATCAGTGAGGCTTCTGAATGTTCTTTCCTGCGCAGTTGGCAGTCACTTTTACAAGTCCCTTCTACAGTATTTGTCCTGCGAACCGGTCATCTCCAAGTAGCAGAGACAGAGTTTCAGCAAAGGAAAATACCCAGCACATTGCTCACACTTCACACGGACCTCGCACCGGGAGGGAACGACAGAGAACGGAATGTCAGTGGCCAGCACAAGCCTTTACAACATTTAACTTAAAGGCAGCATTTATAGAACTAATCACAGACTATACACATCCTGCACTGAACAGCAATCAAAAGGACTGGAAAATATACATTTAGGAAAACAAGAGACCGATGATTTTTCCGTTACCTTTGATAAAATTAATGCTTTTCTCCTTGTTTTTTGTTTTAAAACCAGCATCAACACCACCAACAACTACAACTACCTTTTCCTTTAACATAATATATGCCAGATAACTACTGTACGTGAGAAATGTACAATAAAAGGAGAGAAACCACTGAATTTCCTATGCAGACACATGAAAATATAAAGCCATACAGATTCCAAAGTGCTATGAATACCAAATTCAAGTGATGGTTGATAGCATGTACAAAAGAAATTAAATGGGACTTGCTCTAGGATTTGCCGAGTCCTTCAGGTGTATCTTCAGTTTCCCCTTTGGCTGCTTTGCTGAGAATTTCCATCCATTTCACCTGCAGTTCTTCGTCTTCTGCACTGAAATATACAGTCTGCTGGGACTGGCAAAGCTTAAAAACATGTTTCACTTCAAACTTCTCACCTGAACCTGGTAAACTGACTTCATATCCAGGCAGAGGAATAGGACGTGGGCTCCGTCCATCCTAAAAGAAGAAATAGCAAATGTAAGAAAAAACAACAACAACAAAAGAGCAACAGGTTGCATTTGGAATAGCAGGAATGAGGGACACTGCACGAGGAAGGTGGGTTTCCTGCCCCTGACACCAAGGAGGAGCGAAGATGCGCGTGGGGATGCAGAAGTGGACGCGGTGCCAGGGTGGCCTTCCCAGCCGGCTCGTGCACTGCACCTGCTTTCGCTTCCAAATTCGGTGACGTGGCTTAGGAAACAGCTAAGAGCCGGTACCGACTGCTTAAATAAAGCAAGGAAAGAAAACGATTTATTGGGACTTTTTTCTTGTTTAAGAGACTCCCTTTTTGCAATAATAATCCAGATGCAGCAACAGCAAAACTAGGGATTTTTAAGTAACTTCACATAACTTGCCTATTTTGTCTTTTGCCAACTACGGAAGCTGTTTTTATCAGGCACAGGCAATCGGATGCAGCTAACGGACCACACGGATTCCAGGGATCAGAACAGGCAGGGCCGAGGCTCCGGGGGGGTCTCCAGCCGTGCCGTGCCGGAGGCAGCAGCGCTCAGTGTCACTCGATGCAGACCCTGCTCTCCCCCGGGACACCCTCCTGCACACAGCGCGGGGACCCTCGCACGCCAAGATGCGGAACAAGCACCCACCGACGGCCTCTCTGATTTCCCCTGCTTCTTTTGAGAAGGCTTAGCAACATCTGTGTTTTTTCCACCCCTGACTGACTCCTTACCCACTTGAGACCTAGTCCAAAGCCTGCAAAAGGCAGGGAAAGACTGTCCGGATCGGAGCCCTGCCGAGAGGGCAAGGAGGAGGACGCGGCTCCTTGCAGAGGCCGTTAAAGCTTCACATAAACACCATCAACAAACCAGCCACAAATACTTCTCCAAAGCCCTCAACATCACAACATCTCAACGACTTTCTTATTTTCTAGAAGCAAATCACTTTGGTCCTAAGAAAGTTTTCTTAGGAATTTTGGCTTGGAACAAGTCTGGTATTATTACATATAGTAACTCTCACTATCCAGAGATTTGCACTCTGCATTTCCCTCAAATCCACTACTTTGGCAGCTAACTGGGACTCCTTAAATCTGTATTTCTCCTCCCTGCAAGCAAGTTGGTGTCAGAGCTCAGGATCTAGTTTTTCATCCTACAGACCGCCAAGGCAGAACGAGAAGTTTCAATCCAGACCTTCAAAACAACAGATTGACTTCTCTATCCATCTTTTCTTACAAGGTTTTGAAGCAAATTCTCTTCTTTCTGCTCAGTCATGGCAGTTGCACAGATTCAGTTCCAGGACAGATGAAACTGGTACTTCTGCACATAAGTGAAGCTGTGGACTTTATTGTCATGCATAAAATCTCACACAAAACTTAAACTGTGAATACTCAGGGGATTAATTTCCTCCTCTTGGAACAAGCAAAAAGCACAAGAGCAGTTTTCTTGCTCTTGTTGTTCTGAAGGCTGAGTCTCATATTTCCATTTGTGCTGGAGTCCTTCTTCAGCGTGAGAAACGGGGTGCAGAGGATGAAAGCTGTCAGGGCCTCCAGTGCATCAAGAGCTCCAGTTTCAGTTTGGCTTATTCCTCCTTCCCAGGAGGCAGCTATTCTTCTTGTTCCTTAAAAAATAATCCCACAACTCTTGAACACAAAACTTTTATGGTCACACTTTATTTGGTCTGTGTTTCAAGACCTTTAAAGCCATTGTTGGAACATGATTCCCCAGAGGCACCTCTTCTTTAGGCACTGAAGTGCTCTCCCCCTCACCCATTTTTTTTTAACCTTTTTGGAAAGAAAACTTCTGCAATTGATATGCTGTTTATCCAAGCCATGGCAAGCCCTGCACTTCAATGCTCCCTGAGAACAATTTGCCACCACAACTTGCAACTAGGGCAATAGTTTTGCTTTCTTTAGAAATGCCCCGAGTTGCTCTCTGGGGTTGTGACTTATTCAGCAATCGGGACTGATGATTCTGTAACATTTAGCAATTCACATATTTAGAAGTTCAAATGTTAAGTCACAGAACTAATTTTGGTACAATTAACTGCTGCTTTTCAATTTCTGTTGCACTCTCAGCAGTCATACCGCTCCAAAGAGGTTTGTAAGATGCAACGAGGTTTTTATACAAAACAGATAATGATGTTTGGGAAAATAAGACTCAAAAATGAGCGGATTTCTGGCACTCAGCGGTGAGGACAGTACTTCTGAAAGAGTCTTTTCTCAAAAGTTTAGTGTGTATTATGTAAATCAGAACTAGTATTAAAGTTAGGTTAGTATTAAGGATGGAAATTGGATTTCTCCATATTTTTTTCCTTCTCTGGATGCAAACTGCAGATGGTATGTGAGTGGGAATGGTAGGCCCTTGCAGTAGGGACTCATTTTTATTTTTCACAGTCTCAGCCAGCAACCATGATTCCTCACAGTAAATCCAGGCTGGGTTATTGAATGCAAGACAGATTAACCTTGTCCTGTTCGCTTTCTTGCTACTTTAGTGGGTGATTTATCTCACATCTGAAATAGTTGAAGAAACTAACCACTAAATTTAACTGTCATAAAATGGACAATCAGTGTCAAAGGTGCCCTTTCTCCCTAAAATATAGCCTGCTACTAATAATATCAAAAGAGGCTCAGGATCAAATGTGGCAGTACTGGAGGAAATCTTATAGCATCTGAAGCACAGAAGTTCCCCAACTCCCCACCCTGATCTTGCTTGGCTTGCAGGAGAGGGACTGGACAACCAGGCATCACCCTGCACACTAAATGCAGCTGTTTTATGTCCCATGGTTTCACCAATGCTGTTCTGAGTCACCGGTTGGGCACTAGGACAGATTCCCATTCTAGGTCAAGGTGCTGCTTTCTCTCAACTTCTGCTTGCAGACACCTCTTGGGTGACATGTGAGACTCTTGGGTGCACAAGGCTGGAGAACCTACAGCCCTTCCCCTTGATGCTCACCCTCTTCCCCTAAGCTCATTTGTGTGTTAGGAATGAACGTACCCAATAAAACACGAGAGGCTGGAGAGCGCTCGGGGCAGATTTATCGTGGCACCTGCTGCAGTGAGCACCCTGCTTGTTCCTAGTCCCAACAGGGCTTGGTTTGGTTTGCAGTGGTCCTACGCAGAGGGGCAGCTTTCACCTCACTTGGCAAGTTTTGCAGGCAAGTCATTCTCTCTGCTTTGCTTTTTAAAGCTTTTACTTTCTCCTAGGGGTGACTCCAAACACATCCACACAGGCTGCTTGTGTTGCATTAGTTTGAGTGTTTTGAGGGTTTTGCAGCTTGTGATTTCAGTCATGCATCTCCTGCAGACTAGACGGGAGCTTGGGCAGCTCCCGGTCCATGGGATCACTTGGACACTTACCCAGGATGGGGTTTGAATTCTAGATGAAGCCAGGTCAGCCTGTGTCTGAAACGCCGAGCTGAAGCTCCCAGCTTCTCGAGCACTGTGCTTAAAACACTCCAAAATATTGGCTTAAAATTAAAGGTGCTCTTTCTAACGAGAAGCAAAGCAAACACAGTTCTAGGGATGATGTGTGCTTGTTGTCGAGCACATGCTATTGAGTAAACTTTACTTTGGTTACCTTTACAAAGTTACTGAGAGAATTCAAAAAGTAATTAAAATGAGGCAGCTAACATTTCCAGGAGTTCAGGGTAATTGGCAGCTGTTGTTCCCAGGCTGTTCCCAGCCACAGTGGCACAGACTGATGCTAATCAGAAGACGCCGCCACTCCATACGACTGCGGCTACTCCGGGGCAGCAGCACGCTGAATTCTGACCGGGCTCCTCCTTCCACCCCAACAGCCACAAAATCAAACAAAGCCACAGATAAACATGCCAAATATAAAACAGGATGCAGAGAAATTCACTTCAGAGTTGTCATTCTACATTACCAGCATCAAGAGGCATGACTTGAATTTCTATCTTAGAGTTTATTTGACTTTCATGACACGCAAATGCCAGCTAGCTTCAACGTCGCTCTGTTAAAAGTAAATGCTTTCCACAGTGTAACTATTTCAAGTAAAGATAAAATGAGATAAGGCCATAGCAGGAGCTCTGCCACATACTTTCCAGTAACATCTATACTTCCAAAGACACCTCTACCCCCAACCCAGAACTAGAACTGGAATAATAATGAAAAAAAAAAATAGTAAAAAGGCTTGAACCAGTATTTGCTATATTCATACCACTTCACAGCTCTACATCTTTTGTGGAAAAGTGCTTTCCCCATTGACAGAGTAATAAAAACTTTTGAACATACCTCTCTGAAATCTCTGGAAAACAAAATGCGACTGAAGTAACTTCACTCTTCTTTGTTAACAAAGAAAAAAGAAAAGAAAAGCTCTAAGCCCAAATGTTTGCTTGCAACTATATCAGTAACTACTGCAGATGAGAAGGAAATTTGAAATCTCTGGAGCTTTGTACTAAATTCACACCACCACACTCATTTTTGGTGCTGAAATCAAGTCACATCCTTTGACTTTTTTTCCCTCAGTTGGTCATATTTAAACTTAAGCCCTTTTTGCTGAATGATACCCCTCATGAACGTGACTTTACCTGGCTACTTCCTTGCAGATACAAAACAAGAGGTTCACTCTTGGGAATGGTCACCCACATTTTATGCCAAGTCTTCCCTTTTTCAAGGAATTGGAGGTAGCTACTGAAGAGGCTGTTTTCAGCTGCCAATATGCTTTGCTTCTGAAAAAAAAGAAACAAAAAAAAAAGTTATGTTGCCGTTCATGCTCATGTGGACGGAACACACTGAATTAAATATAAAACACACTGCATTTAAGTTGTCTGGAATCGCACAATACAGGAGGGCAAATGCTGGGCAGTCTATAACCGAAGTGCAGTCATTGCCACATACAGCAAGAATGAGCAGCTTCCAGGTGATGGAGACAGATGCTGAGCTGCTGTTCCCGGCGGACAGGCTGTTAAATTCCACTTCCACAGCGTAAGCCCAGAAGGACAATTAAGAGGACACCACTAGTTTCCTGCTTAGCAAAGTGGCTGGGAGATGATTTTACATGAACGACACCGGTGTCTCAGGACACGCGGGCTGCCTCGGCAGGGGACGGCGTCGCTGCCAGGCGCGCGGGATACGGGGACGCGAGGCTGCCGATGGAAACAGCTCTGGTGTGGGACCTGTTCTGACACTGCCCCCTTTGAAATCTGCCTCAGCGCATGGCGTGCCCCAGGTAGTTTGGGAAAGGACAAGGGAAAAAAAATGTGTCTTTCAAAATTGCAGTCTTATTCCATCTGTACTCGGTGAGTTTGGTTCCCTCTGCCAGAAACCGTGTCCCAGGTTGTCTCTGTGCTTGCTTTGGATTGCTGTCACAGGGAGGGCAGGGGAAATATCTCAAATTTGGAATGAATACTGGGCAGGCAATAGTGAAAAGATGAGGAAGAACAGGAGTACTGGGTTGTTGTCTTTGGGGCTGAAAGAGAGCACAGGTTTAGCAGCTGATTTCTGCAGCATTGGTATCGATGGACATGCTTGCACGTGGGTGCAAAGATAACGCGGTGATCCGTATGAGAGCACTCTGTGGCAAACAACATAGAAAAAAATCCTGATGGAAACCAAAGAAAGAGAATTCCAGTTCATGTTAGATTTTACACAGAAGTCTCTTGAGGATTTCTGGCATCTTCTAAGAGTGTTTGTAAAGTGGAAAACTCCTCAGCTGCTATTGCGCTCATTAACAAAGTTTAATGTAGAGAGGAGGGAAATAAAGGGCTGCTCTGATCCTTTTTGTCTATGTAACTTTTCTTGCATTTTACCTGATCCTTTGAAGATTTATCACAAGGCTAGAAGTCTATATGAATGAAAATGACTCTTCCTTGGCTTTATACAGTAGTAATCTGCTTTTAGAATTAAAGCCACAGGTCACATCTCACTGGTTTGCTTTTTGGCTTTTCAGATTAGCAGAGCCCTCTGAAGGGTAAGTGCAGCTTCTTGCTTTACTGGCAAACAGCTCTGCTGAAACAGTGCTAGAAAGTTCACAGTGAGATACCCCAGCTGCATACTGAGTGCTCTCCACCCATAGCCCTAACTGTACAGCTTATCTGAAGCTTTTAATGGTATCAGCACCTGGCTCCAGAGCCCTGCGGATGCAGCAGCTCAGGAAGGGCTGTGTGTGCAGATTCGGATTCTGTGGATCCAGATGGGCTGGGGTGCAGAGCACAGGGCACCCGAGCCGGGGGTCTGCTGGGGCAAATCCACATTTCTTGCTCAGGCACCGTAACTTGCTCCTGCAGAGGGGCACAACAGCATTGGAAGGCTCTTTGAAGGTCTATGAAAGGTGGCTTCCAGGAAAGCATTTTCCAGGTTTTTCAGTATAGGTTTCAACTGTTTGTCCATTTCCCAGGGTATGTGGCAGTGTGTGTGTGTGTCATCTTTTTAGTACATAATGGCTTCTGGTTGTACTTCACAGGTAAAATAAATAAAAATCTTTTCTTCAAGGTGTACTGTAGAAAGTGTGGCATGTACTAGAACTCCCAGCTTTGCCCATAGTCTAGAAAAAGCATTGGTAAGAGAAAGTTCAGTTGTTGTGGATGAGGATAAAACAAACATGTTTGTCAGTATATTTAGGTACTTCAAATGCTGGTCTTGTTCTTGCTAAAAAGATCAAAGTAAGCTGTGCTGTTGTCATGGTATAAAGACTGTGGCAACTGTGGAGAAGTAGTTTGTGTAGTATAATTGGCAAAAATCACATTCTGGATAAAGCTCCATCCTGATAGTCTTTGAAAAAAAGATCCTATCCTTTTGCATGATCAATGAAGGGAAAGATTATTCCAATGATATTTTGAGATGATATGAAATATTAGAGGTGCCAGACTCTCCCTAAATACTTCTACGTGGAGTTAAAAGGGCAAAAACAAATCTTATTTTGCCAAGTTTAGCCAACAACTGTTGTGAATAACTCAAGACTGGAAACACAGAATAATTAGAAAAATCCAGAAGGTCCTTCTCATTTCTGTTACTTAGGCAGACGAGGTCCAGCCCCAAAATCCGTGTGTATCCTGCTACGTATGAGAAGCACACCCACTCACGAGCAGAACTCAGGCTGCCTGCCCATTCAATGCCCATTATATGCCACATAGGGCCCCCACTGGGGTAACTGTCATGTAGGGGCAAATATCATAGTGGGAAAAAAACAACCAAACACTCCAAAAAGCCCCCCAGACAACAGCCTCCATATATCCCCTAGAGCCTCCCGAGGGCACTGGCCCACTGCAAGTATGTTGGTTAGATGCCATACCTCTGCGGCCAGTCTCTTCTTCTGTTCTCCTCCTGCTTCAAATCCAGGGCTGCAAGGGCTTCCTGACAGCTGCAGGAAACAGTCTTTGCACACCCGATTATGGCGGCTGTTGTCTGCAAGTGGTTTAAACTCAGAGCATTTTGCACAGATCACCTGCATCGGGAAGACAGCACTTTACTTCTCAGCCATTATTAAAGCACAAGACGTCTTATTTACGCTCTAAACAAAGGGACTTGCAGAGGGGATGTTATGGCTATTGCAGAAGGGATGTTATTAAATAAAATTCTGAAAGCTAATGTAAGTACAAGATAAAATAGCCAATATTATATTTGCCTTATTTACCTCGAATTAGAACTATTTTTTGTGGTCCTCTACTGTACACTAAGATACTAAAGAAAACATGTGCCTTTTGCGAAATACTTAGAAGTAACCTTTTTTTTTTCTCTCCATATACAGAAGCCTTTATGAGTCAATAAGGACCTAGGTTTAGGAACTGAAGCATCCAAATTTTTCAAATATTTCTAGAACACAGGGCAGTATATTATCCATGGAAAAATATCTGTCTGCTGCCAAATTAACAACTTAAGACTCCTTTCTTTATTTTCTAAGAGCACACAAGGAAACATCCATCCCACGGAACAAGAGCGATGGCTCTACAGCTGCGCAGCCTGGTTTGCGCTTCACTTCCAACTCTGCCACTTGCTGTGGAGCAGCTGCACCGAGGAGAGAAACGATTCCCTGAGGTCCAGCAGACAGGCAGTCCATGGTATTTGTCATCCAGTCCTAATTTACTACATATTACCACCCCACATACGCCCATCAGTTACAAGGGTAAGACACTAATCGGCACACAGGTTGACAGCCTTAGCTCAGCGCTGCATGCAAGTGTTAAGTGCAGCACCATTCTGCCAAGCCATACAAACAAAAGATAGTGAGAATTTTTAGAAATATGATGATCTTTCCTTGAGGCAGACTAACTTCTTCAATTTGAATGCTATTGCCATATCAGCAAAACACCGCATAACCAACAACTGTTTAACAATAAATTATTAATAATGTAATTCTTGTTATCTTTCTGTCCGTGGGGGAAAGCTTTTATTTCATTTCTTTAATAATACTGAGCCTTTCAGCAGAACATTTTAAACCTGTAAAAGTGTTATTTCATGATTTTAATCATTATTAAATACAAGTCAAGATTGAAAATCCCAATTCCAGTACAACAACGTCACCTCCATAGTAGTTTTATTTCAAAGGCCAAGATTGAGGTTTCTTTAAACTCCCTAACTATATATTTAGATCTCTTTTCATCTGAAAATTTATATCCATTTGCCACATGATACTTACTGCCCCGCACTGCTTACAGTGGTGTCTCCTTTTAGTGATGGAGTTAAAGCTTTCGCTGCAGCTCTTGCAAGCCTGTTTCTCTTTGTCTCGCTTGGATTTGGAAGATTTCCTACAGGAATCAGTCTGAAATGAAAAGTACAATTACGTGATTTTTTTTTTTTTAATTATCACAAAGCAATTCACTGAATTATCCTGTTGACAAAGATCCTCTCCAGGCTTCACACCATCCAGATCATTTAGGAAAGAATTCACGTTGACACCACCAATGGCCTGAGGTTAGAACGGAAGGGCAGCCGCAGACCTCAGGAGTTTCCGACCTTGCGAACGTGCTGCAACTTGCCTGGCCTGGGGGAGGAGATGTGAAACGTGGGAAACATGGCTTGCCTGAAGAGGCAAATGGTGCAGGTCATGGATGTCACACCACCCAACTTCAAGCACCTGAAGAAACATTAGCACTCGGAGATCCAGGTGGAGATTAATCCCACTGTACGTTACATAAACTTCCCGGCTCCTTGACACCCCTCTTCCCTCTAAACTGCATGTGCACCTGAAGTTGCAAGGTTTACATGAGCAAAAATAACTGACTCAACATATGTGTCCTTCCTCAGAGGCTCAGGTTCAGAGCAGGATGTGGGCACCTTGCGGGTGGGAGGGAGGCAGACGCTTTTCAGATGAGCAGAAGCTGCCACTGGATCACTGGGCAAGTTTTCCCAGCACAGGGGAAATCCTGTCATTTTCCCAAACCTGCTGCCTTAATAGTTAGGATTAACCTACAGAGGCCACAAATACGTATTTTCAGGCCACTTTAAAAGTCAAGTTTCCCAAGCTTTGATTCCCGTGGAGCAGCGCAGCAGCACAGCTGGCCGAGCCAGCAGCACCGTGAGCCCTGGGCACGCAGGAGCTGCGCGGCGCCTCTCAGGAGCTTTTGAGGACAAAAGGTAGAAACTGATCTTGCACTTAAGGGCAGTTCAGAAACAAGTTCAGCTCCACAGCAGAGGAAAGTCTTGTGAACCAGAAAGTGAGATCACAAGATGAGTCGCAGGGATGCGCAAGCCTGTCTGCCTTCTGTCTACCTCATAGTCTGACTCATCTCATTGCCCGTTTTCCCCCAAAACCTCTGCTGAGGAGAAAACTGAGTTATCCTCAGCTGTCCTTCCCATCATTCAGTCCAACCCGTTTTCTTTCTTTCAGTGTTCTTAATCTTTGCATTTTCTTTGGTCCTCAATATCACTGATGCACCAGGTTCTCTTCTCTTTGTAAAGCACACATTTCGCTTCTCTTGTCCTTTATTTTTTCTCCACAAAAAAGATGAAGAGACACAGACAGGCCTGGCTGCCTGACTGCTGACACTGCTCACATCCTCCAGCATCTCGACATCCCCTGGGTCCAAAGCAAAGCACAATGTCTTTCAGCAGAGCTATTGAAACCGCCCTGGTTTCTAACAGCATTACACAACGAAACCACAACTAATCGCTTCTAATTGCGTCTTTCATTTCTATTATCTCCCCTCGGGCTGCAGAAGCGACCTTTCCACCTCGCACACGCACGGGCCGTGTTCCGCAGGGCGGCCTGGCGGCCGACGGGCTCGCGGGCCCCACGGCCGCAGCTCCGGGGCCAGCCCCACGCGAGCGGCGCGGGGGTCACTGCGCTCAGAGCCACGCGGGGCCGGACCACGGCTGAGCAGTGCCTGGGATGAGGCACGGGGAAACACATTCCTCTGACTGCGACGGCCTGCTCCAAGCCAGCCACACAATGAGGGCAACTTGATCTACTTGCACTGAGCAGCAGCAACGCACAGGGCAGCACTTCTAACTCTATTGCATATATGGGCTAAAGTAATCCAATTCTCCTTAATTACTTTCACAACTCTGACTTTGCTGCCAGCACTAGTTTTCATGACACTTCTCCTTGCACAGACTAGGGATGGATTCCCCTTAACTTGTTAGATGACTGCTAGATATTTTTACATTAATAGCAAAAAAACAAGTCTTTTGATTCTTACATTAACTACTTGATTCACTCGTGTTACTGGAACCGTAGGAACAGAAATGAAGGCATCATTAGTCTTGTGAGCTGTTACTGGAAGGCAATCTTTAAAAATGCCAAGCAAAACTAGATCTTGCCTTTTGATCAATACCTGCATATGCCTGCATAAGAAAAATGCTTCAAGTCCTTCAGCTTGAATAGAATTAAACCTATTTCTCCATGAAACAATCTATTTGATTTGTAGTTCAATGGGAATCTCCACCACCACTAAAATACTCATCTCCACCGTAGACAGGAGTCAAGCTGAAGCTGAATATTTCCTCTGAGGGATCTCACTGACTTCCTCCATACTGTTAAACAGCCTGGACAGTGTTTGCTTCCAGGAATGCAAGATCCATGTATTCAACAGAGGAAGAAAGCAGAGGGGGCATTATGTTGGACAAGATTTTCAGGAGGAAAACTACTGAAGATTGTGAAGGAGCTTTTTTAGACCATTGTATTTTAGCTCATGCTGTGGTGTACAAGCACTTCCTATTAATATCAATCACAAAGGGCCCTTTGTAAAGGCACCTCTAAATGTTTAATAAATATTAACAAAAACCAGCAATGTTTCTTAACACTAGGAGAGTACAACGACAATACAAAAGAGTTGTATTCTCTTTACAACTTGGCAAATTCCAGCAAGCAATACAGAAGAAAAGCCAAGTGACTCAATATCGTGATACTTTACTGCTGATCCTGGTAATGAAATAAGAGATACTTGGCCATCAGTCCCTGTGAAAAGCCTGGGACTTGGCTGCCCACCCATCCCTCAGGAAGCGGCCAGGCAGCCACCTCTGCAAGGGAGAGGCTCTTGTGCAAAGCGAGGACACGCAGGGACTGCACAAGCCCCGCTCGGCAAGGGCTCAGGCACTCCACGACTGCCCCTTCTCTTACTCTAGCTACGTTATTCACCGCTGACGTGTGTGCAGAGGGAGGCCAGCACAGAGCTGCCCTGGCCTCGACTGGAGCCTCTCGCTCCTAACGCACTCGCATGACCGCTGTGGTGCTCGCCCCTCTTGGGGCATCCGGCAGCCCTATTTTGACATTAGCAACACTGATGTGAACAAGCGCTTGTGTGAGATCTGCTCACAGCCAGGATACAAAACAGCTTCTTTCAGGCTGGGCTGCATTGACCTCCAAAGCTGCTTCTACTCTACAGTTGATTAAATTCTCAATAGACAGTGACAAATGCCCTGCTCAAGTTTTAAAATTCTGGTGGAAAAAAGAATGCATGTCCCCATGACGGGTACAGCGCTACAGCTACGGGACTGTAAGGTCTAGGCCTGCAGCTGGAAGCAGACTCTGCTGCATCATTAGTGAACTGCTGGAGTCTCCAGCGGCTTCTGAAAAGCCAGGAAGAAACACTGAAGACCCCATAGTAACAGCAGGAAATACGACAGGCTCAGGAGACTGATTTTTCTGTCATTTATTAATTGCTCTGTATTTCTGTAGCTAAAAAAACATCTCCGTGTTACACATGCAGTATATAGCAGGGACACAGGCTGATGAGATGCTTATATAGGCAGACACATGAGCAACAGAAGTGTTTCAAATCCTTCTGTTCTCCTTCTGGTTGTACAGCTGTGTATTTTCCATTTGCAAAGGATGTGCTCGCACTTGTACACACAGAGGCAGAACTCCAGTAGGTGCTTCTGGAAAAGCTGCACGAGCATGAGAAATCCTACTTTGCAACGCCACAGAGCCCCTCGATTAGTTCTCTACATAGTGATGCAAGACTCTATGCAAGACAGCCTTCCACTGGGTTGTACTTTGCTTGTGCACAAAGAAAGTTTAGCATTAAACTATGTGAACTGTGCAGCAAGCAGCTACCACAGTGCTGCACAGCAAGGGGATTTTGCCTCCTGCACTATGTTTTTGCTCCCTGGTTATGCTAACCCGCAGCCCCTCAGGTCCCCGCGGTTCCTCACCAGCTCAGCAGCAGCACAGGAAGGAGCCAGGAGTTTGCTGACCACCACTACCACCAAGTGGTTTGCACGTGGAAGCTGCTCAGCACAAAATGCACTTCTTGCTCATGCAGCTGGAGATGTTTTTAAATGGATGTCATCAATAAGGTTAATATTTTTAAAGCTGCAACTGGCATCCGAATTCATTGCTCACACTGACATATCCATTTGTTACAACAGGGCAGGATGCGATACAGAAAACAACACTATGCATTCAGAGGACTTTCAGCTTTGATCATTTTTATCATTTCCATTTTTATTTCTATTTATGAAACTTATTTTTCTTTCTTAAATATATAATTTAACATAATTACTTAATACATCAAGGTCTACTATGCAAACCACTGAAATTCTACTATCAGTTAAGGGGATCCAAATATTTACATTTTACTTAGTTAGAACTCAAATTTATTTTAAGATCAACTGATTTTTTTACGTGCTTGTTTTTAGAAGCTACTTAAAGATATCTTTTCACTAGGTCTCTAGCTCACCACAGCATCTGTAGGCCAAATAAAAGTGGCACTGAACCTGACTATAAAAAAAGCCAAAGCTGCTTATGGAAAGTACAAAATATGAGCAAACAGTAAAGCGCACGTTATTTCAAGCACATTTATTTTTTAATAAAAACCCATTCTTGCCCATGCAGGTCAGCTTGTTGACTTGGCAACTTCCCCCTGACACTCTCTGACCTGTGCCAGGAGGTCACAAGTTGGCCAGAGGCCTGGAGGAGCCTGCTCAGGGGCTCCTTTATTTCCAAAAAGGTCAGGCCAGTATCTAATATCCTATAGCACGTCTCGGCAGCTGTTGCTTGCGGGTTTTCTTCCTCCTCAGTAAACTCAGCTGACCTAAAACATTTCCTGAGTATCTGTTATTCTCAGAAGACATTTTAGGAGGGAGAGATAAGAATGCTAAAGAGACCTTATTAAGGGCTCAAATCCTCTTTTTAAAGCAGCACTGGTTTGACTCAGCAGCAAAGTGCTACGCGCAGCAAAATTAAAAATACTTTTAAAAGTACATTTTGATTTTGTAGCAACCAAACACTGAAAGGCAAAATACGTATGAAAGCACTACCATATCCTCCCCGATATGGGCAGAAAAAAAGAAAGGACACTATGAAAAAAGTGTTAATCAAAATTTGGTTCTGGAGTTGAAATTCTGAGCTACATAACGTAAACCTTTCAAGTAAGTGTCCTTCTTTCTCTCTCCCCCAATCCATCATAGCTCCCTAGTCAAATTAAAAGATACATATAGATATATCTATATATGTCAATTCCAGTTTTACAATTTGTGCAGCACACATACATCTGGAACAGGAAGATTTGAATTCACTGACAGTGCAAATTCTGCGAGCAGCTGGGGGTGTAGCTCAGATAAGAAATTAAGAATAGTTGCAGCAACAGAAAACAGAATATAGAAAGATGCACTGAAATAACTCTTTTTTCCTGCTATGATAGAAACATAAACACCACCACCACCACCCATGCAGCCCTGCTCTACCGTAGGTATTAGCTTCAAATCACTTACCCCTCCAAATGCACCACCACCATCTGCCCCTGGCATAGATTCGACAGAGCTGGTGCTTGCTATCTGAAGGAAACACAATGACACAAACACTTCAGTGTACTAATTCTTCCTAAAATATATCAAACATTAAAAAGAAAACAGAACTTAGCCCTGACTTCTCAGCTGTTCTGCTTGTGAATTCACTGGGCTTGCATGGGCACTCAGGCCCTCTCAGTCCCCAAACCTGTGCACTGACTCGCGTGCCTGCTCCCCTGTTGGTGTGCAGCAACCTGGCAGATTCCGAATTGCATTTCTCATTTGACCTCTATAAACCAAAAGGGCACGTGATTTATGTGGTCATTTGAAAAGTACTTGCTTTTTTCTTTTTTTTTTTCCCCTCTTAATTGCAAGATGTTCCTTAATGGCTGGTATAAAACATAAATGCAAATTTATGTTTTATACATAAACCTGAGGGCAAATGACAAGCTTGTTACATGAAATGGCATCCTAACGGAAGGATATTTAACCTGGCATTGCCTTGTAGGGATGCTTTGTTCTCAGAGGAGGAGGCTCTTCACAATCAAGCCTCCCATCCTACCTGCAGGCCAATCTTCCTGTGCCAATCACGTGTTTTGAGCTCAGTCACAGCTCCATTTTAAAGCAAAAAGGTTTTACTGCCGCTGTTAGAGACGACCTGAGCTGCAGCACCAAGAAAGCAATCGGACAGAAGGGGCTGGCTCTGCTGTCTGTCCCCAGCACTTACACCCGAAGCCGACCTCGCCGCCGTGGAGAAGAGGCAGGGCGAGCAGCGAGGCGAGCTGTGCGCACGGCCGCGGCCACCGCTCCCCTCGGGAGGGCTGTCCGCCAAGGAGGACTCTCTGAGGGGAAGGAGCTGCCTCAGCCAAGGCCAGGCCACACGGTCTCCCTCCAGCCACCTCCATGTGCCTCTGCAAAGAACAACCATCCTCTCGTCCTGCGGCTGTGCGGAAAGGGGGCTCTCAACAGAAACCAGCCTGGGCGCCGGAGCTCATCCTGCCCAGCAAGGACACGAGGCTGCTCCGACACAGGAGAACAAGAGTGAGAGTGAACAAGGGGGGAGAGAAAACGGGCTCTGGAGGAGAGATGGAGAAACCTCCAGCACATTTAGTGAAAGGGCAGAAAGGCTCTTGTGGCCCTTCCAGATCCCTTCTCCTTTTTGCTTGGAATCACATGCCGAATACATTATAAACGTCAAATACACAAATAACAACGTACCCCAGAATAGTCAGCTCTAGGGCAAGGAAAAGAAAAGCAAGGGGAAAAAGAAGTAATATAACAGCCTCCAAAAATTACAATTTAATGAACAAAGGCAGTCCTAGCGCTCAGAACTGGAGGCTGCCACTTCCACAGAGCTCAGTGCCCTGCAGAGCAGGTACCACTTTTCCCTGAGAGTTTGCTAATAACACACAGACTGGGTTCTTCCCCCACACCAGGCCTTTCTCTTCTGAGATTAAACAGCTACCAGATGGTCCTTTCCTTGGCAGAAGTTTTGCATAGGACAAAAAGAAGAAACATTTACCTAGCCTTAAAATATGACAGGTGAAGACAGAGAGCAGGGAGTTGCATGTCCTCTTGCTCAAGGAATAAACCACAGTGAGACCCTGAGGTTTCCCAAAGCATCTTTAAAAGACTATGGTTACAATGATGAACTGGCAGGCAACGATGCTGTGCAGCCACCTTGCTACTGTCAGACCTCTGCACCTGCAAGAAACTGTAAATCTTGTGTAGGAGAAACAGGGGCTGAGGATCAGCCCTTAATGCCTGCATGAGACTATGCAAGTCAGCAGGGAAAAGGAAAGCATGCTAAGAATCGCGTCCAAAGACACGCAGCAGTCACAAACTACTGCAATTAATCACAAACATTGTAGCATATACAATGCATAGCCATGGATGAGAGAAAGGATGTGAGGAGAATAACTTGACTCATTTTCTACAAGATTACTTGAGAGTACAAGAGTCCCCTTTCTAGTAGCTGTTACAGATCTGAACAGGGATCCACAAAAGCATACCTACCTTTTGACTCATGACAGCAAAAAAGGAAAATCACTATAATTTTTTTCTCTATTTTTTTCTTCAGTATCCCATAATGATGCAAGACCTGTGCAGTGGATAGCAGCCACAGCAGAACACGGCTACAAAGGATGCTCTCCAGAACTGCAGTTTTCCTTACAGAAACGCACTCAGCAGTTTTAACTGACAGCATGTTAATTTCTGCCACATTTAGCTTGAACTCAGTTTTCAAAGTTGATTATCTAGATAACCCAATTTGAAAAAGCAGGTTAGCATTCTGGCACAAGGGAAATGATTACGCATATTGTGTTCATACCAAAGGCAGGAGATAAACCAGAGTTCTGTTCTGCCCCACTTTTATGAAAGAGGGGAGTATAAGCAAGTGGCTGTGCCACTAGCACAGAAGCCAAATACAATGAAATGCAGAAATAAGACACACTTATGAGGTCGAACAGGCACCGTGTCTCAACTGGCTAGAGAGACTTGTGCTCGTTATGAGCAAAAAGATATTTTTCTATCAGAGCATCTTGGTCCTGAAGTTGCAGTTCGGGATCTCAAGAGCTCCTAAAATGAGTTAACTTTAAAAGGCATTTTTCTTTTTCTTTTTTCTTTTTTTTTCTTTTTTATGCTTTTAAATGGAGTGTTTTCAGCTGATGAATAGTTCATGAGGAATAAGCTACAGCTAAGCTACGCTTGCAGCAATGGGATCCTGGACTCCGCGGAGGTTCGCAGAGATCTCCCTTGTCAGGCACTCCTTGTCACTGCGAGGGGAGGGATGTGCAGCACCTCTCCTGAGCCCCCAGCAAACCAATCTGCTCCTGTGCTCCAAGATCTATCACGTTTGGCCACGACACCATCAATCCACAGGCAGCTCTGCACAGAATCCCAGGAGTTTCTCTATCCCAGACCCTTTTCCCTTTAGTTTTTAAGTAAATGACTTAGCCCCCGGTCATTATCAGAATCTCAAGTTAAATTAAGAGATACTGTTATCATACTCATTCTCATGTGACCTTTTCCAAAAAGAAGTTCTTAGTAAACACAGCAGGGAGCAAATCATTACAATCCTGCTAAAACAGAACACACTTTTGCATATGTAGTTAAAGATTCTATTTATTCTATGTCTGGAATCTGTTTATCAATCTACAAGACAGCATTGTTAAGACCTCTATATAATTTCTCAATTTCCTTTCAACTCTTTCAAGTTAAAAATACAGAGTTCAAGCTGCATCTCTGATGAGTTGGGGGAGAGGTAATGCACAAAATATTGCAGGCACACAGCATCACTCCAGAGAGCCAACCTCTCACAGCACTGAAGAACTACACCTATTATGCTAAACGAGCCACTAGTCTGGAAAACATGACTGATAGGTCTCTGCCTTGGGTAATTTATTCCATAACTGCATGGCTGGATAACTATGACTGATATGGATTTCAGAGCCAGGGAAATGGAGCTGACTGTAATAATGTAATATAAAAATCAAGAACAAGACCATAGCATTTTACACTTAGTTGTTTAAGTCCATTTCAACTGTTGTTAAAACCTTTATAGCAAAGAATGTCAATTAAGCAGTTATACTTACTGATGAATCGGGGAGGTGGTCCTCTTCTTGAGAAAAAGAGCTATTAAAGGCTCTAAACGTTTCACTGTTCTGTTTGTGCTTTTCGATTGTTGCTTGGATGACCTGAGACAAAAATCCGATCAGAGAGAGTTACAAAAACAGTCCTGGAAAAATTATTTCATAGGAAACATATTAGAAATATCATTTTAGTGAATAAACCCTCATATTTGTATAAAAGAAACTTAAAAATCTTAGTGACTAAGAAAGCTATTGCAAGCTCACTAATGTTAACTTAAAAGCCAAGAACGCTATCTGTCAATGTTTCTACATTTCAGCCTTCAAGAATATAATATTTATTTCAGGACCTAGGATTTTTTTTCTTCTCTGACTGCAGCTGGGGACTGCAGGAATGGGAATCCACCCAAAGACTATGTGCACCCCACACAGAAAGCAGGTCAGCAGTGCAACCTCAGCAGGAGCACAAGAATTCTCCACAAGCTGCTCTGCCAATTGGACTACCGAGCCTCCGCGCACAGCCTCATTCACTCAGAACCCCCAAAAGATGGTTTTTAAAAACAGAAAGTGCTGACTGTACGGTGATTTCCACCCATAACATACTGTTTTTGCATTACCTGAATCCATTCCCTCTTCTCCTCTTCTGTCCTGTAAAAACAGAAGAAAAATACACAGACCTTATTATTCTACTTTCAATATTTTCAGTAAATCTAATTATTTATATTTTCCAAATATTTATATCTATCAGGATTTTCACTTAGAGAGGCATTAAACATTGCCTCTAACATTGTTAATAATTATTTACCTTTATTACCAAACAAAATAAATGCCAAATACATGCAAATTATCACCTCAGTGAAATCCCTAAGCATTACTATCAACATCTCACACATCTAGCAAAGGAAATCAACATTAATAGGTTCTGACTTAGGACCAATGAATTTTCTTAGGTATGTTACATAATTATTTCTGCTACCCATCTCCTCCTGATTTAAAGTTATGTCATACTAGCGCTGTCATATTCCCTAGGTATAGATTCCTACACAAATATTCCCAAACCTTGAAAAGCAGAACAAACACCATACCTGGCTTGCAGCTCCAGTGATCTCTTTTTTCCTGTTATTGAAAACGTATGAGCCACATTTTGCTTGGCAATTTCTTGGACCTGCAAAAGCAACAAGTCTTGCTTGTCTCCATCTTATTTTAATCATTTTTAATGACTCCCAAATTCAATGCTCATTCTTTGTGATATTTAGGGTGAGAGGATCGCTCAGATAAAACGCAGTGCAAAGGTTGGAATGACAAAGGATCCTTTCCATAACCATTTTTCTGGTGACTAAACTCCAAACTCCGTATCACCAATTGGCCCCATGCAATGGTAGGGGAAAAAGTGAGTTCCTGCCTCTGGCAGATAACAATGTAAAGCTTTCAATCAAAGTATGTTTACAGCCACTATTTTTTTAAACTTGCTTTCCATTATCTCATAATGATAAATCATTAAAAAAAAAAAAAGAAAAAAGAAAAAAAAAAAGTGAGACTCAAACCTGCAGTCCTGCAATGTCCATTTTCTCTCGAACACTGAACTTCTGGCCTATCAGCCTCAGTTTTGGCACACAGTAGAGCACCATGCTGTTAAACTGTAGCAAGGGAAGATGATAAATGCAGTGGTTATGGGCAGGACAGGGCTTACATGTTAACAGTTTAGGACTCTGGCGCAGCTTCCTCTAAAACGTAACTCTCCAGGAGGGATTTGAGGATTGGCTGGGATCACACATCGCTATGTGCAGGCAGGGGACAGACAGAGGCACCTTGGGCAGTCCCTGCTCCTCCTCCCTCTCCTTCCCGTGCCTGCTCTCTCTGGCACCAGTTCAGCTGCCTCGAAAGCCAACGAGGGTCCGTGTCTCAGCCGGGTGGGAGCTGGACACCCCAGCCAGCGACACAGCCCCCGTGGGCGCCCGGCAGGAACGTTGCCCTCCTCGGAGCCGCGCGGGAAAGCGCCCTCGGAGCTGACAAACCACCAGCCAGGAACCACACGGGAGGAGGAGGAGGAAGGAACTCTCCGAAAGAAAAGCCTCCCGTGGGTGAAAGCTGCTCATACCGAGACCAGGAGGATAGAGGAGCGGCTGCTTCACAGCACAGCCCTGGGAAGAGCAGAGCAACAGAGAGAAAGACTCACCAGGAATAAATACCTATCCTGCGCCGTGCCGTTTTTGGCTGAAAGTTTCTGAATGTGTCCTTCTTTAATGAGTTCATTGGCTGGGTTTACAATATCCTCTTCACCGCCAAGTCGCTCGTAGACTTCCAAAAGCTTGTGCATCTTTTCCTGTAAGTGCAGGAAAGCCCCAGCATTGCTTCTATTTCATATAAAATCCTATAAACATTAAAATTCCTTCCCAGTCAGTATTCAAACTGATATAGGTGACCAGTTCCTCCCCTTGCAGCTGTTACATTAAGTGCTGCAGCAGTTTTAACATATCAAAATAAGAAAGCTGCTTAAATCCTGCTACTGAGTAATAGCATTTGGAAAGGTTTGGCTTCCAAGCCACAAGCTGAGCTGATATGCTCCGCATGGCACTGTCAGCACATGATGAGAAAGGGAGCGCAGATGTCCCTGCAATTACACTGAGAAACATGCCCCAAAACATCTGCAAAGCACACCTGAATCCCTCTATAGATTAAGCTGGAATTTCAGGTCTTCATACACTTTGCATATTCTCATTTGACTTGAAATATTTCATTGTACATACACACCACCCCAATTCCTGTCCTCAGCTCAATTCCTCTGACCAAAGATTAAATAAATGAATGCACTGCAAAGCAAAATGGAAGTGGAGGGGGGAAAAAAATATCCTCAAAACTGAGAGTTCCTAACAGGAGAGCTCCTGTCTGTGGAGCTGCTAAAGGGTAACGACAGAAACATTCACAATAAAACATGCTCTTCTCAAGATGTACTGCATTTGAACAGAAATAGATGGTTTCAAAACTGGATTTCCTGGGACATTTGAAAATACCCAGACACCAGCTGCCTCCTGCACAATAACGGCAGTGGGGTCCCACGCATCCCCGCGGGGACGGGCAGCGTGACGGGACGGGCTGCCTGCCAGCCTGCAAAGGGGAACTCAACCCACGGCCCTGGTCTGGGAGAGCAAAACGTGGCCCTGCCTCCAAATACCCGAATACCTGCCCCCTGGAACCACTCATAGTGCTTCTAAGCCAAAAAAAAATCATGTATAAATCCAACCAACCAACAGGAAGAGCAATGGAAAAATGGGGGAGAAAGAGATAGAAGCTGACTGAAGTTAAGATGAAAACATACACGCACATAAATTATGCTAACATACAGTCTAAAAGGCCTCACTGAAGAGCTTTAAGGTGAAGCTTCCAAAGCCTGCATTGCCTCCGTCTGCCCAGCCTTTGAATTCAGGAAGTTTACCAAAGCTACTGATACACACTAACATTTCTGTGCATTGAAATCAAACCAGAACCACCCTTAGTCCTGTAGGACTTGCACTAAAAGTAAAACAAAATCTGCAAGAACATCTTATGTCTAAATCTAGTTAGAAGACCTAAAAGTAATGAAGTCTAAAGGGAGCTACGACACCCAACTTACGTTTAAACCCTACTACACTGCATTTGAGGTCTCTCTGGTTTTACTTCAGTGAGACTATGACAACGGAGAATGGTGGGTTCAGGTGAACGTTTCAGGTGACAGTCCCACCTGCAGTGGCTACTCACCATCTTGCGTATGGCTGCATTCGAATGGTTGGCTGCCGTAGAGATGAGCTCCAGGGACTCTGCAATTAAAGTAGCAACAGTTACATACAACAGATTTTATAAATATATATATAAATCATTCTACAGATTATATCTGTTAATAGCACAGTTCTTTTCATCTCCCTGATCAGTGTTTCTGCTGCGAGACAATTATTTCAAAAGCAATTGTCCTTTTGCAAACTGAAGAGAATATTTATAAGCAGTTGCTTATACAATCAGTTCTGTGGGTTTAGCTGGATCACACATACCTAGTCATCTATCTTTCTCTCCTAAAAGTGCAGCCAAATCAAAGCACAAGAGTCAAATAATAATAATAATAAAAACTTTTATGAACGAGCCTACCTCTTACAGTTAATTTAGGTTTCACTCAAGCCTTCACACATTTGAAGAATGTTTTCCCAGAACAGGGCTTGTGCGCTTATAGTACCATAAATTCTACTTAAAATTTTCCCAGCAGAATTACAAGCTCCTCCAAACCAACAGAAGTCTTTCTCTCCTCTTTCTCTGTGCTGATCAATTCTAAACTGTATTCTTGAAAGCCTATATACTCAGGTCAGTTTTTATTTTCCTTCTCTAACTCTTGCAAGGATGTCCTCCTATATTTGTATTTGGACATAAAACGGATTAAATGAAAAATCCAGAGTTGTTTCAAGGCACCTTTCTGCAGCAGCTACCATGTAGCACTTTTGTTACTGTTTATTTGCCAAAACTGCCCTCATTCCCAGGGTTGACACATCAGCCCTGTCCTCCACTCCAGAAGGAGCCTGTCCTGCTTCGTGCTGAATTGGCCAGCGCCTGGTTAGGTCTCATCTGCATTTCTACTACTGGCCCTACAAGAAGGCATCCAAACACCCTCGGGAAGGAAAAGCTCTCCCGCGTTCGACCGTGCTCATCAGATGGACAGGAGCTTACACGTACTTTCGGCATCTTTCCTGTCGGGAGACTCCTCTGGGAGTTTCTTTAGGTAGTCCTTGAGGAGCAGCTCGTAGCGGGGGATGCGCTGCACCGGCTCCAGCATGTGATGCTGCAGGGTCAGGTTTCCGCACACCTCCTGTTTCTGCAGCCAAGACAAGCACAGCAGGGTTGGGGTTGGTCCATCTCTGGTGTTAAACACAAGCTCATGCACAGGCAGAGGCACCAAAGAAACCTCCTCAAGTTATCAGTGCTGACAGGTTTCATGTGAACCTTCGACCCTCATCCCTGACATTTTTGGTAGACATACAGCAGGTTTTGTGTGTTTCTCCACATAATCAGCAAAATTCTTTCCCCACATGGCCCTACACAGCATCTACATGTAACCATGAACTACATTTCTGTTTATAGCAAGGGCAGCAAATTTACTATCTCCAAGTTTTACAGTGCAGCTCTTCCCAGAAAACATGACTACGGTGGAAGGAACTGGAGATTCCAAGAAGGATGAGGACACACAGCAGCGCACTATCGTGCATTTCCTCCTGGTTTCTATTACCAAATCCACTAACGATAATATTGTCTGTTATTTTTTTATTCCTGCAATATGATGAACCTTAAAACTGAACAGCAATAGAGGAGAAGAGAAGGAAGCCCTTCCAGGATTCATGTCAGTAGTACTAAGGTTTCAAGTATATCCTCTACTCAAAGTCAGCAATGACAAAATAAGTTGTCCCAAAAGGAAAATTTTCACGCTATGCGGTTTACCAAAGTTTAGAGACTTTACACCACAAATGACTTTCCTATAGGAGACAGAAACATTTGTTTTGTGGCCTATTAAATCATGTGAGAATCTGAAATACAGAAATAAACACTAAAAAGAAAAAAAAAAAAGGGAAGAGGAAGGCGGGACTTTAAAAGTGCTGGCACAAGTAGAAAACCAAAAAAAGAAACACTTGTAATAAACTCACCGTCTATAAAGATTCAGCCCCAGTAAGGTGGATGCAAACTAAATAGAGGACATGCTTTAATATTGAAAGCATTTGACCTTTATCTTCAAGGTCAGCTAAAGCAAATTTGAAAAATCACCATTATTCATGTAAGTGATGTTTGCTTTTTCTTTTTGATTTTCTTGAATTTAGTATAGCTAAGAATTGCTGATGTCTTGGCCTGGACAGTTATCCCTTAGCAGCTGGGTGGAAAGTCACAATTAAAATCCAAATGCAACTTTAAATTTATTTGATAATAAAAATAATACAGACAAAACCACGGAATGAGGTTTAGTTCATTCTCCCGCACACTTCTGCGATACACTACGAGCTTTGTTTTTGAAGCCGAGAGGTTCCCCGAGTCGTCTCTCTGCCTTGTGCAGCTATGGTCAATAACACAAGCAGAAGGCGCTGCGATATTGCTGCTGAAATAGCCCACGCTGGAAGAACTGCCCTATATTTACATGGTTATCAGTGGGCCTCAGAGCTGCCTCTGCCAGACGTGCTGCCTGCTAGTACTGCAGGGTGAAGTTTTGCTTGTGCAAGAGCAGAAACACCCTGAACTCGGGCAGCTGCCGGTGCCTGCGGGTGCCGCGGGGCGAGCGGGGCTGGGCTCTGGCTCTGGCTCTGCAGAGCCCCCCGCAGCCACACGCCCGGCCGGGCTTACGCAGTGAGGGGCTAAAGAAAGGTCACGTGCAGCAGAGCTCGGGTAGGAAAGGAGCTTTCCCGGCTGCAGCTCTCCTCTGCGCTCCTCCAAGACGGAGCTCCTGCGGGAGCCGCCGCGCCGGAAAGCGCTGACCCTCCGCAGGGCCTCTCCTCTCCTCCCCTGTGCTGGGGATTGCTCCATTCCCGACAGCTGGCTGAGCCCCACAGTGCTCCCATTTCAGTCACAGCTGGGCTCCATCCTCGGCTTAACCCTCTCCCTGCCGGCCCTCGCTTCCCAAGGGCAACGTGCGCTCCCAGCACCTGCAGCAGGATGTTGGGAGCCGCTGGAGCTCCAGCCCACGGAGAGCAGCGGGATGCGCACACAGGCTCCGGCATAAGCAGCACTCTCTCCCCTGCTCCCTCAACACCTTTCCTATACCAAGGGCAAAAATCCAAGCTAAGGGTCCTCATCCAGAGCTGGGATCCTCTGGAGCTCGGTGCTACCGCACCTGCCTCAGGAAAGGAGCGGACCAAAGAGCAACCTCCACCCGATGCAATGCCCAGGTCCTAGCACATCAGCTGAGATGAACATATATGGATTAAAAAAAAAAAAAGGACACTTAAAATTAGTAATAAGGAAGAGAAATTAAAAGCTTTATAACAGGGCACGTTTAGTGTCAGAGCAAGAGTGCAGGGACAGGATATCCTGCATAGCGGGGGACCAGCAAGGCAGAGTGAGGAAGATGATGGGTGACAGTCAGCAGTGCCATGGCAGGACTGTGTCACACGCCTGGTTTTTCTTCCCTGTGCTGTATAAATATCAACAGAAAATAATGCAAAGTGGAGCTATCTCTTACTCTCCTCCAGGAAAGACCTCATTCTGATTTGTTCTCATACCAAGATGGCAAAGAGGAAGTGCATCAAGAATTTCTGGATAAACAAAATCCAGTCAAAATTAGGGTAAACTGTATTGTTACGACTAATTTCCTCTCATTTTGTAACTTTCAAGTCTTAAGTACCACCTATATATAGAAGATGGTAGAAAAAGCCACCTACATGAGAATCTGTGTCGAAAAGCAAAAGAGAAGAAAGGACTCCATTAAATTTGGCATTTTAGTACCACAGCAAAACTGTCTTACAGTTAAACACTATAAACTGCATTGGAAGCAAAATAAAACAAATAAATAAATGAAGATTTCAGATCCACATTAAGCCAATTAACAACATACCTGTATATTCTGAACAACGTCTTTGAAGGGCGAAGACCTCTGCATACATGTGTTCACCATGTCCATTGCCCTGTCAAAGTTCTTTACGTATTCTCCATACATCTTCAGAAAAGGAGCCAGCTTTTGTAGGATATCTCCTAGCCGGGGGTTCGTGTTCCTATTGGAGAGAGACAGGTAAATAGAGAACTAGGGAAATTCAGTGAAGAAAATTAAAACAGAGTCTCCCATGAAGTCTCCTCTAGGATACACAAAATCTAAACTATGCTATGATGGTGCCTTTTCCTTCATTGAGAAGTAATTGTATTTTTAATATTTCACAGAACTATCTATGAGGTCCAAAATCAGCAGTTTCCTTCTTTCATAGTACTGCACACCTAGGAGAGCAGAAATAGAAGAACATTTTTTGCAACATTTCGGACTGAGAAAGAATTCTTGCAGTGTACACAGAAAATGAATATTCATTTTGAGCCTTGCATTCAGGAATGTTTAAGAAACTCCATACTAATGTATAAAATAAAAAGAGAACTGTATCACAAGTAACAGCTTTGTTGCAAGGTTGGACTTTCTGACTGCTAGTTTCTTAAAATCAGATTTTAAAAATACTTGTAATGCAAATTACCCACCATTCCTGTGTAATCCTTGTTTTGAGCTCAGGAAGAAGAAATTGTCCATGGAAACAATAGATGGAAGAAATATTTGAAAAGATGCCTGTTATCACTTCAGATGAAATACCTGCTTCTGACAGCTTAGTGCAAAAAACCTGCACGAGAAAACAAGGCAGTAACTTAACATATATATTAAGGAAAAAAAAACACACTGGCTTTAGATGTCAATATTTTAAAGCTGACTGCATAAGAACAAGGCTACTTGACTGAAATTACTGAAGAAATGAGACATCCTGTATTTGTAAGTGTAAACTGCATAGATCAATCAGGCCATGACAAGTACCTACTCATATTTACATGTAACAAAACAAACCATTTCATTATTTCATTTCCCTGTGTGAGAAAAAACATGCTATACTGAAAAAAGTAAAAGAGACTCCATGGACTTCTAACCTGGAAACTCAGAGTGAAGGGGATGGCAGAAGACACCACCATCGCTCACAGGAAGTGATCATAGGTCATTCAAAATTGAGTTACCTGATCCAATAGATGGAGTCTTTTAACATATGCTTCCTCTGTATGGAGCAGTTCATTTGCAATGTTGAACAGCTTCTGGGGCTCTGAATACTGGGGTTAAAAAAAAAGAGTCAGAATTACACAATTCATGTGTACCTGCAAACCTGACTTTCGTCAACATTCCCTTTTCTGTTTTCTCAGTGGCCAGATTCCCTGCCAACACAGAAGCCTGAAATGAACAGCACTAATGCACACTCAAATCTGATCCATATTCCTTTTCAAAGGATCCGGCAAGCTGCTTTGGGAAAGACCGTTCACTAATGCAGTCAATGGCTGGCCAGGATGTCATTGTAATTCTTTAATGAAGAACCGGAAACATCCTCCAAAACTGGAAGCACACCTAGCCTACCTATACGGTTACTGAGGCACTGGGCAGCAAATCAGCTCTTATCCGTTTTTAATTTGAGTCTTGTGCCTACAAAACCAACAGAGACCAGAAAAGATCCCTTTGGTCATGTGCTGAATCCATGGCCAGAATGGAGTTGCTGCCAGTGGTAAATACCAAAGGACTGTGCACAGTTTTAAACTCCCACCAGTCCCCTGGAAAATTTCAGCACCAGCGACAAGTTTTGTATTCATTAAAACAAATAAATAAATACACGATTAATACAAAAACTTGAAGGCAGTTATAGAGTCTCAACTTCACTTATTTTTTAGCCAAAAACTATATAGATTTTCAGCTCTAACTACTTAAAAATACTTAGTAATGTAGTAATAATTAGTATGATACAGATTTCAGCTTTTGACAAACTCTCTACATCTTTGTAAAGCTCTAGACTTTAAACTCCATGCTTACAATCAAACCAAAATTAGGTTCCAGAACCGAGGGCTGGCTGGTTGTTTTTTTTAGGAACAGAAACATCTGAAAAAGGCATCAAGGATGATCAAACATATGGAAATTTTACTGGGCTGGGTCTGGAAAAAAGACAATTGAGAGGAAGATAAGAGAACTGTAAATGCTTAATGGAGCAGAGTATCAACTGGCTGCAGTTATTCACCCTCTTCTCTGTGGAAAAACTAAAGAGCATGAACTAAAATGAACACAACTCGGCTTCAAGACCAGGAGACACCTCCCTCCACAACCTGGTACTGAGCTGTGGAGCCCTCAAATGCGTGACCCAGTAGACGGTGAAAAGTTGCCAAGGGTTCAAAAAAACCCCAAAACTACCGGAAAAAATCATGGGGAAAAAAATGGTGCCTGGCATTTCTGCAGACACTCACAGAGGCAGCAGCCCAGCAGGACAGGCAGGGAAGCCCAGGGGCCCGTCACACACATGGGAAGGACTCCGAGATGCTCATTGCTAGATTGCAAATTAACTGTAACCACCACGGTGGAAAACCTGGACAGTTCAATGAAGAACAACAAAAAAAACACACATATATATATATATATACACACACACACACAAACCCAGGCTCTTCCTGGATTTGAAAAGGCACTCGTCATCTTTCCTTTAGAGCAATTCCTCTCTTTTTCTGCATGAACTTGGATGCAGACCACCATTCCATGAAGAGACTTGACACGTACTCTACATACCCCTGTTATTGAAATTATTTCAAGAAAACTCATTTTTCTTTTAAATTATTTTAACATCCTGCTCCATTTTTCCATATGATAAATATGGAGGGAAAAACAAAATCCCAGCCCAAGCTGGGACTTGCTCTGGACTTGCTATGGGGAAAACAAAACATATTATAGCATATAATGAAACGTCCCTCAATCCCAGGAACTACAAGTATCTCTCACTGAGAAAAAAAATTATTTGCCAACTTTTCTGAGCACAGAAAGGAGAGTCTGAACAAAAAGCCCTGATGTAATCACACTGGCATGCTGGCCACGACCAACATCCCTTGATTTGTTTGAATTAGGAATTTGAAAAATAATTATTTTCAACCAAATACATTTCTCCTGAAAACTAAACCTTTACATAGCACAGGCACTTTTAACCTCCTGGCCCTCACCACCTGCAGCTCAGTTTATATTTCCCCCAAACTTGCTGACATCTATTTAGACAGCAAGCAAAGGCTCAACGGAATTTTAGCTCGAGTCCAGCATAACATTTTAAAGACCATCTACATTTTGAGCTGCTGTTTTTCACTGGTGACAGAGCTAGACACGTTTGTGAGCTTATCTGCCACACGTCCACCTTTCCACAGACCCAAGATCGCAGAAATAGTATTTAATAAAACCCATTAAACATTATGGCTGGTCCAGCTCTTCTGGTCTTCTGCATTTTGCACCCTGAAAGGGGAGATTTGAAGCCCACTCCAACCTGGGTTATACATCCTACGTAGCAGCCTTACCTGGGGCTCTGCTCGCGCTGGCACACGTAACGGTGTCACCTGAAGCACAGGGGCCTCGCGCAGCCCCGCAGCCCCAGCGGGAGCCAAACCCACACCTGACTTATCAGCTCCACCTGGGTAAATATCCGAGGCAAACCCCACACTGAGGATTGCTCAAGACACATACGCTAGTTTTGAGGCCTCTATCCCAGCAGATAACTTTCTTTAACATTAAAGACAAAACACAGCACTAAGCCTGACATTTAACTGCAAGCTCCCCAGGAACCCAAGCACGGCTCCTGGGCACCAGCAAAACACCAGTGACGCTGCAGAGACACCACACGTGTCCCTTGCGAGTCACGCTCGTACAGCTGAGGTGTCAAATAGTCACTCCTCACATCGTGGGGCTTTTAGTTGCTGTGTTCCTTGTCAACACACTCAACTTTGGTACAAACCGCTGTTTTGCCAAAGCCTCTTTCTGAACGAGTGCTCGGCACAACTGCAGCGTATCGCAGCTATCCCTGTGGGGAGGGCACCACTGTAAAACACTTCATGGTCTTTCTAAAACCCTTTAGCCAGATAAGCAAGAAGAGAAAGGAAGCGCTGGGTGTTTCTTTGGTGGCACAGGAAGCTTTCGGCAGCATTTGGCATCACCGTGACACGATGCTCATCTGCCACTTTGCCCGAGCACCAGCATTTTAGACCTACCGAGCACGTGGCAGTACCTGTCCACAAAACAAAACAAAGCACAACACAACACTAACAGTTCCTTCCCCCCGAAAATAGAGGAAATAGCAGGCAGACACCCGCAGAGCCAAGGAACCGCAGGGCTCGGCGGGCTGCAGTGGCAGAAGCCTCTGCGCCTGCACCGGCACCGCGGCCACCAGCCCCGGGGAAGCCTGGGCCACCCGGGGCCGCCAGGCCGGGGGACAGTCCCCATGCCGGGGACGCGGCTCACACCATTGCAGAGACCAACCTAGTGATTGTGCAAAGCAAGCTCAAAGTAAAAAGGCAAAGTGGGAAACTGGGAGCAGAAGTGAGGCAACGCACCGCAGCGACGGCTTTTCTGGTAAGCGGCGTTGCGCAAGCACGGTCAGCATCCCGGCTGCAAGGGGCTCGCATGGAATCGCCTGAGGAAACGGCTAGGATATCTTAAAAATCATACACAGTCACGCTCTAAAAACGCAATGAGCTACCACCAGTCCCCACCACAAAGAGCACAGAAGGCCCCAGAAAAAATACAGGAAAACTTCCTATACAAAAATACTGAAAACAATATGAGAAAGTTATCCTAAGCTGAAGCTCTTCTCTGCATCTCAGTGTTTCCTTTTCCTTAGGTTAGTCAAAAGAAAACTGATGATGGGATAGCATTTTTCTAATTCAGCGTTATAATAAACACAGACCCAGGCAATTCTGCATCCTAGGTAGCTTGCACGGCCTTTAAATATTACTGAATTAGGGAGGAAAATAAACAAAAACAAAACAAAAGCTTCATAACCCGCTGCAGATGGTTTACCCACTGACAGAACAAATCCAGATGCTTCCACGGAATGTGAAAAGACTGATTACTTTGCAGTGCTCCCTAGTGTTAAATCAGGAAGTAGAAGTAATAATTTCACTTCCTCTTCAAAACAAACTATTTTTACTTTTTTTTTTTTTTTTTTTTTTTTAAATAATACACGCAGTCTTGCCCACAGGTCAGACTTGCAGGACGACAGTCACACTTTCCAACACAAGCTGCGCAGTGAAATTAGAAGCGAAACTCCGGTGAAGCCCAGCAGGATGGGAACACAGCAGGGCCTGCACAGGGCCACGTGGGACATCATTATTGCTCTTATTTTACAGAGCAGGTTCTCAGGAAGTGGGGCTGGTGGAAAAAGGCCCTTTTCCTTTTCTTGTGATTTTTAGCAAGCGTGCATTTTTCCCAAAGAAAAATATTTAAATAAAAAGATGGGAAGAGGTGGCGGCCACATCAGCAGCCGTATCCTGGTGCTGGCAGGCACCATGGAGCACCGCCACGGGCAGCAGCCCCAGCCCACGTTGATGCCCTCTTCTCCTTGGCAGCCGCTGAGGCCAATGTGTTCCTGCAGCTACAGACCTTTCCTGGGACACTATCACAACTAATGAGGCCCCCTTGTTCATTTTCCTTTTCACACTAGATAGCCATAAACGCAGCCCGCGATTTCCAAGCGTGTTCCAGGACCCGTGCACCCACAGCGGCAGCCGCCGGCGCGCGCCGCAGCGCCCGCAGGAAGCCCCGCGGCGCGGCCGGCCCAGCAGGCTGAACGGAGCCGCGCGAGCAGCCGCGGCGTCACTGCACCAGCCGCGGGACGTGCGAAGGCTCAGGGGGAGGACGGGGAGAGGCAAAGCTGAAAATAGGAGCGAGAAAAACAAATCTGAATTTTTCCTACCCATGTTTATTCATGAGTTTCCCTGAACTCGATATCCCAGGAGTTGCTGGGCCGTCATTAGGTCACGCTGCAGCTGCGCGGCTCGTGCGCTCTGCTCCAAGCGTGCCAAAGCCTCCCGGCAACGCGAGTCCCGCCGCAGCACCGCTGCTCCCTGCCCAGCCCGGGGCTCGGCGCAGGCAGGGGAAGCGGGGACAGGAGCCGGGGCCCCGCGCCAGCCCGAGGGGAGGAAGGGTCTGTCCCTCCTGCCTGCAGCTGGGCTGCAGCTACGGGGGGACCTGGTGGAGCCTGGGCAGCCCCAGCGCTGCCTTCTTGGAGGTGGAAGGAATGACCTGCAGCTGCAGAAGCTGGGGCGCCCACACCAATGTCAAACTGCCCCACGCTCACCCGTACGGATGAAGAGGCCCCATGGGAAGGGGAACAGCCTCAAGGCTTCTCACAGGAAGACAAGAAATTTCTTCCTCTAGAGTTCTCTCTTTTGTAGATTCCCCAAGCTACACAAGAGCATCATCGCTGTAACTCAGTCCTTTAGCAACATTATTTCATATTATATAAATATTTAACCTAAAGAACAAGACTAACACAGAGCTATCCGAGCTCTAACATCTTAGAAACATTGGTATTTGGCAGTAAAGAGCATCTTCATCGTAAGGTAGAGGCAGTCGCCCAGGAAAGGCAGTTGATTTGATACTGCGCTCCTAACCCTAACAGCAAATTTAAACACCAGACTCAAGACTGTACAAGTTTTCTTGCTGCCATGTTACACCCAGTAAATATATAACTCTAATTGATGCACATCCCTGCCCGAGTAATGATGGCCCCCCTCAGCAGAGCCAAAGCTCTTCCAGAGATTGTGAAATCTGCATGGAGTTTCTAGAGTTTTTAGGTTCTCTAAGACTAAAAACAATAGATACAAAAACATAAATTACTGTATTTATGATCAAAATTGTCAAGGCATGTATGTCAGAACAGGCTTTCAAGTGTTGCTTTGATGGCAGCTATTCCTCTGATGGTGATGGTGTCCGTGACACCAAAATCAGCGCTCCTGTCCTTCCCGCTGACTAACCTCCTACTGACAGGTCTCAGAGAATGTGACCAACTCTTGGCACTTGCAATTATAGAGACATAATAAACATGCTCTGTGCCCATTCTACCAAGTTTCAGGTGGCAACTACACCTGCTTCTTGTACATTGAGACAGTAAATAAAATTTCCTGGATAGGAGGGAGCTGAGTATGCTTTCACCTAAAGCTAGTATTATAATTATGTAATTCCATGCTTTTGAAGAGAGTTGCTCCTTATTTAGAGATCAGTACTACAAGAATTCTTAAATCTTGTACTCTTTTGCTGAGGAATAGGGTTGTAAAAATTGTCAGGTGCTTCCATTTGAACGAGGATGGTATTCCCTGAAAATGCAAAAGGAGCAGTACAGCAAAGGAGCACTGGGTGGGAAACACTGGTCCTGGGCAGTGATATTACCAATACAACCACGTGAGTTGAAAGAATCCAATCATGCAAGACTGAGCTTGGCAAAAACTTAAATTAAAAGCATAAAGTTAAGCTGAGTCTGTTTTTTTTTTTTTTTTTTTCCCATAACTTTCTGCAGATACGTTTGTCTCGTCACATGGTGGCTTCCCTTCTTTGAAAAAAGGGTCACCACAAACTGTCCTCAGAAACTAGACTCATGATGATGAGTATAAATAAAGCCCTGAATGGCAGGACTTTATGCACAGCATACACTTGCATACAGATTTCAATACTCCTTAATAATCATTGACTGATTCAATCTAGAAGCTACCGGATGAGTTTTAACTGCCATCTTTTCCAAAGGAACAAATTCTTAATATTCACTAAATCAAGATATACTCGGTGACCGAGCAGAACGACACAATTCACACAAACTGATGTGTGAACACTGCGGCTCACTATTCACAGGTTGCTAATACTCACTGTATTCTAACTAAAATATCCAATACAAAATTTAATTTCATGATCCCCAAGTAGAATCAAAAAACAAATAGAAAATGCACAAAATAAACAGAACAGCAACATTTTGCATCTGCCATTTTTTCTTTCTGGAGAATCTTACAACTCACTCTATTACCAGTATTTCTAAAAATAACCATCTTGATAAACAGATAATCAAACAAATCTGTCGTTAATGTTATACAGCTGCAGCACGACTTGCAACAACCTGGATTACATTACTCTGTATTCAAGGAAAATCTCTTCTAGCTACAGTTTCTTAAACAGTAATTGGATACAATTTACAGAACAGCTACACTCAGAAGAATTTCCCTGCATATAAAAAAGTCAAACCAAAAGAAGTACTTTGTCCTTATTAAAAATGACAACAACATTAAAAAAAAAAAAAAAAAAAAAAAAGGGCAAAAAACGACCTGCTTGAAGAGACATCCCATACCTGTGACCCTCCACAAGGTAAAGCCCTGACCCTGCAGGATGCCCTAACCGATTAACACTTCATACACCACTGAGACCCACTGAAAGCAAAAGGAAGCGGAACCTAAACAAACTCAAACACGAGGCGTGAGATTTTACCTGCAAAAATCCTTAATCAAATTTCAGCAACTTACCTCTGGATGGGATTCATTCTCTTATAGGAAGCTTTTTAAATCAAGAGTGGAAACTTTCTAAAAGACACGATCTAGATCAGGGACAAGGTATGATCTGCATCAGGCAGGAAATTAATGCCTGCAATGATCGTTTGACAAAAAATAAAATGAAATGAAAACATGTCCAACACACGAAAAGTGATGCAAGGCATGCAAGGCATCTCTGGCCAGGAGCTGTCTCCAGAACAAGGAACTGCCTTACCTTGTTTACATCCAAATACTCTAACTTTGGCACTTCCGCTGTCTCTTGTTCCTCGCTACTTCCTTCATCAATGTCACTGTCCTCCTCCTGCGTGGAGTCTCGCTTCTGCTCCGCGGAGGGAGCCTTGGCACCCTTCTTGTCCGCGTCCATGTCCCCGGGATTCCCGGCCGCGCCAGGTTTCCTTTGTTCCACGCCGTCTTCGTTGGGGAAAGTTTCCCCTGCCACGCTGCAAGAAGGGCTGTCAATGCCACTGTCCCTGTTGGGGATTTTACCGTTACCGCTCAGCTCCGCGGTGGAGTCTTTATTGCCGAGCTCTCTCGAGGGCTCTTTGCTCACGTTCACAGCAGTGCAGTCTTCGTGGCTTTTGCTATCACCGATGCTTAGCTCTTTAATTTTCATTATGTCTGTGCTGGGTAGGTCCGCGCCGCCCAGCACGTCTCCCTCGTTGTCATCTGCCTCGCTCTTCTCCACGGCCGAGCTGCCGCTGGGAGCTGCCGCGTCGCAGTCGCACGAGCTCGACTGCTTCGAGGAGTCCAGGCCAGGTTCCATCTTCAGAGCTAGATTTAGCTGGTTTCTTTGAAGTATATGTACAGGTTGCCTATAGGTGGAGAGAGAGCACCCCGGTCATTCGCGCTTACAGTCAGAGATGTCAGGAGTGCCTCAAGAGACAAGGCCTGATTTTCATTTGGTTCATGTTACACTTCTCAACCTCCTGACAATCCAAGGAAATGGGGATGTGCACATCAACGCAACAACATTCACCCAACAATTTCAGATAAAAACACACCACTTGGACACAAAAGTTTGCCTGCGATGCCTGGAAGAATAGTTCATTTCAGTGGTTTGGAGACAGGAGAATCATCTTTTAAAGGAAGAATTTGGTTATGAGGTTGTTTAAACAGGAACTGACTTTCTTCAATGTAACACAGTAGTCTTTGCAAGAGAAAGGACATTTCTGAAGCACAAGAACACACTCCTTTTCCAGCTCTTACCAGGTTCCCCCTAGGTGACAACATGCCCTCAGACACAGCACAGTGTGTCTCTCTCTGTCTTGGTGACAAGAATCACTTTGCACAGCTTGGTCAGAGAGAATCTTTATGTTAATATTGTTTGTTAAAAGAGCTAGGATTACAGCATTAAACCTACATCAAACCTAGTTTGATGTCCTGTATATATACACACATTTTCAAAGGAAATCTCATAAGATAATTCATTCCATGATATATTGCAATTTAACCATTCCCTACCTCTAATCAGCAGGTTAACATTAAGTCTGACATTTATCGAATCTTAGACAGAAAACTCAGTTATTTTAAATCTCTATTATCAAGTTCCTATAACTTTACAACAATTCTGATCTCAGCTCTACTTATGAAATCAGATCTGGACTGCTTCTTTCTAGTAGAACATTTGCTAAATTCGGCTGCTAAAGAGCAGCTCTGATGCAAACTAACAGTCATTGAAAAACATTCTTTTACAACAAATCCCTTATGCAGTCAGTCAAGCTTTGTATTTTCGGTAAAAAGACATCCTGAGAGAAGTCTCTGCATGACAATCAATGTTTCCTATTGTTCTATTTTAATTTTAAAATGCCCCAAAATAGAGATTAGACGAGATATCAAAGAAATATTTACCTAATACTTTCAAATTTCTCAATGAGCGTGTTGACTCCTGCTGATATGGGTATTTCCTCCTCTCCAGGCACTAAGCTCCTCGATGACTTGGGATCAGCTGGTAGAGGCCGAGAAGGTGCAGGAGGAATTCTCTCCTGCCCAGGTTTGAGATGGACAGGCTTAGGAGGTACTAATAAAACATAGAGAAGAAAGGGGGGAATAAATCTCCATCTTCCTTACATTAAACCAAGCCCAAAAAATCCATACAGTCAAGGCAGAAGGAGGATAATCCATTGTTTCAGGCTTCTTTACGAATTCCACCGGTGCTGCTGCAGTCCAAAACCATTTCTTACACAAAAGCAGGCTGCCCTATGCTAGGGAACAATGTCGGGTTGCTATTTTGCATGTCTAAAGCTCTACCATCAGATGCGCTAACGAAGCAAGCGCGCAGGACCTCACCGCTTCCTCGTTACCAAACAGGATGCGCGGCTCACGCTCCGCTCTTGCGAACGCTCCTGCCATCGCGGCCGCGCCGCCGAGTTCCCCTCCCGTGACTTTTCAAAACTAAAACGCTCCATTGAATTTAGCGCACTGAACTTAAGCTGGAAGGGGGGAAAAAAAGGAAGAAAATAAAGAAACCCAAACTACCAAAAAATAATTGCACCGTGGGTTTCTGTGCCTTATATTTACTTGGCCAGAAACCCCACAAGCAGAATGCAACAGCTTTTCTTCCTTTCATTCTCCCTCCCCCATCCCTTTTGTGGTGTAGTCTTCATAAATTTCCTTCCTCTTTCGGTACTACATATACTACAGAAATTAAATTCACAGTTTAAAACTGCAAGCATTCTGCTTGAGATTTCATGAGGAGGTATAGGTGAAAAGTTTAATACGGTATTTTGAAAAATGTAATTTAAAAAAATGTATTCAGACCTCTCATATTGTTTGCAGAGTAAACGGTTTTGGAACTACGCAAGCAGTAACCCATGGCAACAGGTTCACATGCAGTTACGGTTTCATACAGTGAAAGCAACTTCATATAAGCAGCCCTTAAACGAGGAGATAGGCAAAATGACGGCGCGCTTACTCCCCAGGCACTTGCTGCTTGGAGCAGCGCTGCCAAATCCTCGTTTCGTTTTAAATATCCAAAGAGCTAGCACGCAAATCAGGATTCTAAATGCAGGTTTTCTTAAATAACTCTTTCAAGAGCAACAATTTATTTCAAGAAACTGAGATTTTTAATGGTCCATCTGGCACATCAGCATAATGTGATTAACATTGTAATGGAGCTTTAATTAGCAACTGTTCTGAATGTGCAATTTCATGGTTACTTTCTCTAAGAGGATAACAGACATGCAGGCACCCAAAAAGCCAGCGCCTGCTGTCCCCGCTCTGCCCGAGCTCCATGTCTGCTGCAAACTCCGGATGGGCCTCGGCGCCCGCTCCTTCCCAGCGCACAGATCACATGGACGCTCCGTGTCCGGGGTCAAGGACGACGTGCCCGAGTCTGGGGTGCGGAATGTGGCGGGGCTGAAACATGGACATGGCTGATTGCATCTCAGCACCACAAAAATAAAATCTTCTAACGATTTGAGCCTTATCAGGACACTTGGACTGACTCTCAAGATTGGCCCACTGTTCAAAATTTGGAATTCCTACCTTGAAACAGAAGCGTTCACATATTAAAGACCTACTAAGCATTTAACAACTTAAGACAGGTTTTCAGCACTCCGAGGTGAATTTTACTGCCTCCCTCAAAGGGCTGACACTGACGACAAGGGGTGTCACTGCCGTCCATGCAAAACGCTGATCCCTGGGTAAGTCCTTACTGGCAGCTCGTGGGACGCTGGGCTCAGAGGAAACATGGAGATGAAGTGTTCTTTGGGTGGCTCTGAATTTGGCAATACCAGAGTAACTTGGGGAAAACGATAATTCAGCACCCAGTGAAGTCCCTGGCTGGATTAAACACTGTTTACAAAGCACAGAATCAATACTTGAGAGCTGAGACCAAAAATTCTACGTTCAGAGTTTACAAGAAAAGAGGATCCCGCCAGCAGGCAGCTCTGCCTCGCCGAGGGACACGTGGGAAGCCAGAGCAGGCTCCGCACGATAACACGGATCATGGAGGGAAGATCTCTGTCTGCTGTGAGCAAAAGCACCGCCGCATCACCGCCACCCGCCCCACCAAGCAAGGAGAGTTTGCAGGAAAAGTGTCACCCTGAACACAGACGGTTTAATAAAAACAACAGCCCGAAAGCAGCGCCTGGAACTGTATCCGCCCCAGGACTCCACACAGGGCTCCTTAATTTTCTCAACTGCATTTTCCTGGAGAGGCAAGAGGGAAACATTTTCCTTCCTTTGGCAGCTTCGCAGCCTGCACAGTAAGGGGGGCAAATCAGCTACACAATGCAAACAAGTCTTTTCCAATGTACAAAGTCTATAAAAGGTAAGATAAAAATATCTTTATCATCTCTCTTGTTTGCAAAGCATCTTAAGTGCAGTTTTTTTTACTGCCATGTGTAAGCTGTTTGCAGATACTTTTTAAAACTTAAATTGCAAAGGAGTAAAAGGAATTAATAAAATAACTGTTTACGTTTCATGACAATTAAGCATCTTTCAGGAAGATGACTGGCAAATCCAAGGCCAAGACTTGTAGCAGTGATCTGCAGTGTTGGACAATTTGGCTCAGTCTAGCATAAAATTAGAATATTAGAACCAGATTTCAGATCAGAATCTGATTTTTGCATGCTGGGGTTGTGTGACAGCCACATTCTAACTGTGACTTGGTTCCTAATAGATGACATTGAGTAACATGACCAGCCCCAACAAGTTAGGGTCTATCAAAACAGCATTAGCAGAGGTAGCTAATCAAGAGCATGTTACTTTCTGGTGCCATTTTACCTCATCAAGGAGTTAGTCTCAGAGTCTTATGCTATATACCAGCTAGCAAAGTGCACCGACTGTGTTGCTCCTAAGCCCATGACTCTAACAGCAGAGGGCTTGGATGTGCATTTCTGAGCAGCAGAAAGAAGAAAGAGGTAAAACTGTCTCAGCGATGGATACAGATTACGCTAATCCACTTGGGTAACTTTTAACTGTGTTGGAATCAAGCCAAGTAAGTTCCCTTCAGCATTTCTGATGTTGCATATGGAAATACAAATGTACACACACACAGGTATAAAAATACACACACACGCACACACTTTCATATATACATGTATATGTGTCTGTGTATATACACACACATACAAAACAGACCTTATCATAAGCAGTGAGAAGTCAGTGCTCCCCCCAACTTGAGAGGGGCTTCCCTGATCTGCACCAGCTGAATTCACTCCATTTGTTACTGAACAGGCACTTCTGCTATTCTATTTTATTAATAGTATTAACAACATTCATACAACACCCACTAAAGAAATATGGAACACTAAGACCTCAAGGATAAAGCTCTGTGAACACACAGACCTCTCTCCAGTAGAATGATTTGAGCATGAACTAAATCAGCTAAGCATTTCAGATTGCCTTCTGCTATCAGAAGAAAGAAAACTTTTTGGGGGTAGCTGTTGGGCTAAATTCAAACTCAAACCCTGCGTTCATAAAGGCTTTTGGAAATGGGGGTGCAAGAGCTCAGTTTGTACAAAACCTCCTAATGATGACCAAAATATTACAGGCTTCTTAACAGCTTTTATTTTAGGAATTCAAATATTCCTAAATATTCTGGGATTCTTCTCTCATCTAACCCGGGTAGAACGTGGTTCTTCCCGACTTCTGTGCTGCCATATTCGGGGACTGTTACCCATTTCACGGTGCTTCTTGCTGCTGTGTGGAACTACAACAGTCCAGTTGCTACCCTAGGATGTGACTGGTTTAGCTCATATTTCTCTTTTTTTAAAATATATTCATTCCACTTAGGCATTTCCTGTTGCTATGCACAGTTCTTTCAATAAATGGAAAACAGATCCCCGTTTAAACAATAAGCTATTCTTACCTATATTCTTTAAAATATTAATAAAGGTTGAAAACAATATTGCTAACTTAAACATAGACTTCACAGCTGCATGAAGCATAGTAACATGCAGGAAATATAATATGACAAGTAATCTGCTATTTCTGAATCAATTTCTTCTCACAGCCTTCCCTAAGAGGTTACCTAGCATTGGCAAAAAATGAAGATAACAATACTCTGCTAGCTAAAATTGAACCTTAGTATACAAAATAACCCTACTTTATCACAGCTTAAAATTAAAAGAACTCATTTAAAAGTATTTCACGTCGTGCCCGATGGAAGTTTCCCGCTGCTGAGAAGACAAAGCCACTTGCCTTGGGGTTTCTGCAGAGGATGCATCTTGGCCAGCGGAGCTTTGGTTTTGGGCTTCCTTCCAGTTTGATGGATACATTGCGCAGGGCTGATGTGCTGCAGGTCGCCGCATGCTTCCAACGCTGGGTTCGACTCAATGTGACATTTGATTTGAAAGGGAGAACAAGGGCAACCTGAGGAGGAAGGGAAAGAAAAAGTTAATATTTGCTTCCTTTTCTTAATCCTGAAAGGTCTGTGCTTCCGAAAGGCAAGCAGGAGAGGGGAAGCAGGGAGCCAGTGATTCACTTGCAAGTTACTACAGCCAATAAATTTAGTCTCTGCAAACATGCCAAACTAGTTGATTAATAAGACAGCAGAAATTCTGGTATTCATAGCTTCTATTAATCATGACTTCTTCCTTACAGACACCCAAAATAAAAGTGAAATACTAAATATAAAAGATAAAGGCTGTTTCAAAAGGGTTCCTCCAAACAGAAATACAAGCGTGCTAGCATACAAGAGCTTTGTACTTGGTACAACAACAGCTAATTTACAGCGAATTAGCCGTGTGTCTGCTGGAAAAAATGTTCCATTCCTTCAGGAGATTTAATCATTCAAGCTACACTTTACTGCTATTTATTATTCCTTCTTGCATAAAATATCAACATTTCCTCAAAAGGCTTGAGTCTTGAAGATCCCATTAAGATACGATCCAGTGGGGAAAAGAGAGGAAAGTGTGATTAATATGTTTGCTTGCCTTTTAATTTAATGCTCTTCATTCATTTCTGTGGGCGCTGTGGAAATAATCCCATATATCTGCTTGCACATAGTGGTTAATGGATTTTCTAATTTGGGGTTTTTGAACTTGTGGCAAGGAGGTGCAGGCTCCATGAAATCCCCGAAGCAGCTTTACTAGTGTGTCATGAGGAGGAAACTGGAACACTAATCCCTAAAGAATGGCAAAGAAAACATGACAAACACTCTTCCCATGTTCCTGTTTTAAAGTGGACGAGTCACCAGCATCCTTCTGCAGCGAGATGAGCTCAGCCTTCCTGCGATATGTTCAAGAACAAGGAATGAGCTTCACAAATGCAACCTACTCCTGGCTACACTTCTATTAAGATCAAAAAACTGAAGTGACAAGCACCTCCATCCACATCAGCTAAACTATTCTGGGTTTACATTAATGGTATTAAATCGGGATGTGACCTTTTGGATCCAGACTTTGAAAGCCAAGCGCTGCAGGCTGCCTGTGAAGATTAGCCGAGGGCTGCTCTCCAACCACAGGAACTTTCACAGCAGTACAGATTTTTTTTTTTTTTAAATTGGCATAAAATATTCAAAAGCTCATTTCACTAACAAAAAAAAGATTCAGATGGCATGAATCTATTTACTGAGCTCTGCCACCCCAGTATGTAACCCATCAATTCCTTGGTTTGGCTGACAGTTTTTGCTGCTGAAGCTTCATTAGCGTTTCCACCAAAATACCTGCTTTTCATCAGATTTGAGACCTACTATTAAAACATGCTTATAGCTGAAATGAGGAATTTATAAGCACTGGTGTTGTTCATAGATATTTTACTTATCACAAAAATGCAGTGAAATGCAGTAGTGGAGATCAGAAGAGGAGGCCAACAGGTTAGCCGAGAGGAGGAGCCCACGCCATGCAACATCCCTCGTGGTTCCAGCGATGGCAGCGGCCGCAGCGCTTTTTAGGGAAACCACTGCAACGTCTTGTTTGCTACTAACAGGCAACCAGGACAGAAGTAAATTAGAATAGTTCCCGTACACGTTCCCTTTTCATGGGCCACCACAACCACTGAAAGGGGCCCTCTTCTCTGGTATCATTTTGCAGAGGTTCAGAAGAAACCCAAGAGCTACTCCTTTTTCTTTCCTCTTGAGATTCAGTGTGGAGGAAGGAGGTCCCACAATCTCCCTTTTTTACTGATAAATACTAGAGCTGTTGGGTGGTTGTGTGCAAGCACACGACACCATCAGAGACCTCTTTTATACCCATGCTAAACGTTACTACCAGTTTAGGTCACTGAAAAGCACAGTGCTCGGACTCGCATTTTACAGGACCACAAAAAGTTTTTCTCTTCTCCTTCACAATCCAGTCAACCAAGGCACAGGCTCCTTTGCTGCTATAACTGAGCCCATGGCAAATGCCTCATGTTGACTGCAGCAAGTTCCAAACTTGGCTCCAAAGGCCTCAGGATTTGTGCTCAGAGGCATCTGTGGAGCAAATACTTAGCTAAGCTTTAGACCACTTCCCTTTAAACAAGGGAAGACCAGCTTAAACAACAACAGAATAAATCATCTTCTAGAAAGTCAGTATTTTATATCATTTGTCTTGTGTAGTGCATGTACACATTACTGCTAAAAATAAAATTGCTGTTCACCTGGAGCTGGCACTTAACCCATGCATCTACTGACACAGCATCCAAAGAGCCAGAGGGCACAATGCATACAGTAACACTGATAAGCACTTAGAAAGACAAAGAGTTTGCAAAGCCCTGCACATCAACATCGTGCTGGCCTTAGAGCAAGAAAAATATGCATGGTTTAAACCACAAAAGTGGCCTAAAAAAAAAAAAAAAAAACTTCATTTAAGCCAAGATCGTTCTCTCTATTCATCTCTGATGTGGCCCCTAAGCGCTGCTTTCTGCACACGAGACAAAAATTCGCTTTCTTTGTGTGTTTTTTTTCAAGTGCTATAAAATGACCTTTGAAAATAAGATTTACTGGATTATTTCACATGGAATTCTCCAAGAGCAAAACCTGCCAGAGGTACAGAGAGCTCCTGGAAGATCGTAGGAAGAGATGGGGCAAAGGGAGCTCCAGTGAGGTGCGGGCATTGCCCAGGTAGCCCAAGCTGCTTCCAGAGATGGGATGTTGTGTTTGCAGAAGGCTGTGAAGTGCTTAAGTCCAACTTTACTCACCTAAACGTCAGTTACAAGCAGTCTCTCTGTTCAAAACTAATGCAAGGAGAGACCAGCAAAGATGATGCTTCCCACAGGTAACTCTTTACGTTAGAATCAGAAAACGATAGGTGCTTAAGACTCTTTCAAAAGCAAAACTTAATGAAAATTCCCAAAAACGCCTATGATGAACAACAGCTCATATTTGCACTACAATAAAAAGTTTGCGATAGCCTTTCTGACAAAATTCAATGCCACTGGGAAACCCTGTCACAACACAGCGCGCTACTCATCCTCAGCTTCATGAATTTTAGATGACATCCTCATCAAGCTGTTTACTCTCAGAAGAAAGACCGTATTTCTCATAGATGTTGTCACATGTTACAGACTACAGTCTGTTTCTTTATTAGACATAAGTCTAATACAAAGATTGCAGGTTCTGCACTGAGCTTAGTCACGGAAAGAGCAGTTCAACCCAACAGATGAACGTCAGGTCCCCTCCATGCAACAACCTCACAGTGACCTCCAGCCTTTGAGCCAGATTCGGCTCTTGGCCTTGGCATCTAGTCCCCACGTACCAGGGTTTAAAAATTCTCCCAGTTTAAAATAATAAGTAACTTGGAGCACTGTGTTAGAAAGCAGCAAGTGCCTGAAACATTATGGCAGGCTACTGACCAGGCAAACTCTACATCCAATATCTACCGCCAAAATTTGCTTTCATAGATAATTAATACCTGCAGGGCATTTTTCCAAACACCCAGGAAGACAAATATGACTTAATTTAATGGCATGCTTGAATTTTTGCCTGCTCAAGCCAAGCTTTCCTCTGGAAAAGCTAATCCCTCTGCTATGCCCAGAAGAGCTCGTTGAAGGCACAGACAACAGTCCCAGCAACAAGCAGATGAGCCTTCCTAGTCCCTTCCACATGGAGCTCCACCACTGGGAATCAAGGTCCTGGAGCTTCCCGGTTCCTAACTCTTTGCTCCTTTACACCTCCTGCAGCATCAATGAAGTCAACAGCACCAAAGGGCACCTTTCACGTAATGTGATATCCGCCTAGTCCGGCTCTGAGAGCACGGGACGACGTTATGATTCCCTGTTCTCTTTCTGAAAAATGAAACTTTCCCAGAGGCAAACTGGCTGCTGCATCCAGAGATGCACATAGTAGCAGTGCTCCTTCTCTACCCTGACTTTGCAATATTCATCATGCACCTCATTTCCTAAATACACATGGTCATCAGGGCGGTAAGCTACCATCACCAAGCTGATTAAAAACTGCTTGCAGGGAAAAAAAATATACATATAAATACAAACAAACTAGAACCTACGTAGCAGCAGGGGCTGTTTCTGCTGCCAGCCTAAGTTTAGGCAACTAGTCACGTATGTACCCCAAAGCGGCCGGATCTTTAGAAGCAGAACTCACCCAGTTGCTAATATTTAGAGGTGTTTGGAAAGCTTGAGGCTGCAAGAGGCTGCAAAGCGCCTTTCCTAGATAACTGCACAGGACTGCGCTCCTCCCCGCACGTGGCTGGAAAGGCCATGCACACAGCCCACCTCCAGCCTCTCCTGGCAGGTTTTCAACACGCACAGCTCAAGCAGCTCCAGATTTTCAGGCGAGACATCTGCTCAGATGAGACATCCTCACCCCCTGCTCCCCGGCAAACGCCTTCCCAGGAGGTTTGCTAGTTGCGAGGAACCCTGCTCTCCCAGCAGGAGCTCAGCAGTGCCAACGGGAGCCTCCGGGTACGGGCCCTGCTGGGAGGGTTCGGAGGTTGGAAGGTGCAGACCACGGCGTGCTGCAGCGCAGCGAGATGCGTGCTGCAAATCAGAGGGAAGGTGCCAGCCCTCGTACCCTGCTCGCTCCAGGCTATTACAAAATCAGCAGCCCCTTCTCCAAGGTGCTCCACAGACCCGCAGCTCCCCGGAGTCCTTTCTTCGGGTCGCTCCCTTGCCCAGCTTTGACAGCGCTGCGCGAGCAGCGCGGCCCGCGGCTCAGGCTGCCGTAGAGCAGGGCGACGGCACCGCACGCGTGGCCCAAAGCGCCTGCTGGCATTAAGAGCAGCCATCCCATGTGGCATCTCTCTGCCACCCCAAACAGCCAAATCCGGTAAAAGAGCGATAGCAAGGCTGTCGCCATGAACTTGCAGGCACAACCAAGAAAACATTTTGTTCAAAAGCAAGCAAGAAGAGCTGGCACTGATTGAGATTCTATGTCGAAAGGGATGCAGATCACTTACTTGCAATCAAGCAGAGACCCCCACATTTTTCTCCTTTGCTCAAACTGTAAGATAACCAGGAGTCAAGCAGATGGGTTCCGGCGGCAGCGCTCGTCTCCCGCGGCGGCCTGGGCAGTGCGCGCAGAGGGACCCACCTCCGCGTCCACTCCCTGCGATCCGCACGGTTAGGTAGCGCAGAGCCTATAAACGTGGCAAGCTCGAACCGAGCGGCTCTACGGAGCACAAGTTACGGGAGGCTGCCGCGAGTCAGCAAAAAAAACGCTCTTTGGGTCAAGTTTCACTTGTGCAGCAAGTCGGATGCAGATGTTTTAAACTCCTGAAACTTTCCAACGCAGAAAAGACAATAAAGCCGGACGCCTCTAAAATAATTTCCGTTTGGATATGGCTCAACAGCGCTGCCAGGATGGTGAGCAGGAGCCCAGTGCCACCAGCCGCGCCGTGACATGGAAAGCGCGTGCGGAGGAAGCCACGTGTGCTGCGGAGCTCGGCAGCAGCGGCTTCGTGGAGCCCGTGCAAGGATTTGGACGGGTATTTCCCACACGCCTCCTCCCCCCCTGCCTGGTGGCAGCTCTCCTGGAGGAACCATATCTTGGGAAATGGTAGAGAGAGAAAAACCAAACGTAAAATTGGTCTATTTAAAGTGGAATGCTTCATTTTAGGGCAAAAATAGTCCCTGGAGTGGCACAGAAAAACTGCTATTTTGTGTCCTTATGAGAAAAATAAAAGTTTGCAAGCCCTGCCAAACTCCTTAGTCTGCTCATCCAAAGAATTCAAGGCTATGTTTGCTGGTAGTGGAAAGCTCTTTAAGCTCTTGCCTTTCACCACCTGAGCCAACATGGCACATTCTTGTATGATATATATTAAATATCTATGATATTTGCTTTACCACTGATAATTCTACTGTTGACTTTAGAAGAGACCAAGGTTTCACTGTTGGTGGTGACTGTCGCATGGTTCCCTGTTGTTACACACACACACGTAACTCTGGGTACCATCACTGCCTCTCGTCACAACATTGTTCTCGTTTCCACATCCTGGTTAACAAAAGTGCTTAACAGAGCAGTATCTCACCCAGGTCACTGTGAATTACACACAAACCCTCCTCTTCCTCCAAGTCACTTGGCCCTTGCCCCGCAGCCACAGATTACTCCACAACAGTTTTTGAAGGAATGATCAGAATTAGCTTTTCAACAGGTCCGCAGCAGTTGCTGCCTCATAACATCAAACTCACCTCTTGCCCTGCTGGTTTTGTACCCTGCAAGCAAATTAAACAACCTGGTGCCCCAAAGCCAAGACTCACCATGTGCATTGATGGCCCAGCACAGGCAGCCCGGACGGATGCACTTGCTTGTCCCCACCTCGGTCACTAGCTCTTCTCACAGACGTCACTAAGCTCACGAGTTACTAGCAAATACTGCCTATAAAAGTGACTCCTACCCTATTCCTATGCTGGTTCTATGTTTACATGCTATAAATACCCAGGAGAAACAATATCTGTGGGTGACAAAAACGATGAGTTTCAAATATAATTCTCTATTACAGCCCTACTCCGAATGGGTGTATAAAACAAATCCCTACTGAGATCTTTACACATATGTGGCAGGGAAAAGACAAATACAAATGTTTTTTTAGAAGCTCAGCAGCTAGAAAATCAGTACACACCATACGGAAAATCAAAATTAAACAAAAAAAGCAACCAAAGGCAGGAAGCCCAAACAGGCACGGCTTGGGAGCTGGGTCCCAGAGGGGACTGCCCAGGCCATAGGAGCGCAGAGCCTTGGGGGACTGTTCACGTTCGCGCCGGTACCTGCTGAGAGCAACGCTGCCCGTGGGGAGGCTTTAACCGCCTTCTGGGACAAAAAGGCACAATCTTGCATTAATCATAAGGAAGAACATCTTTTCCCTAGCAAAAAAGCAGCAGTCATTTTCTTCCTTTGCTTCACTTCCAGCGAGGGTTGGTTTGGCAGCCTGGCCTCCTTTTTGTAGCTATAAAACTAGCAGATAAAAGGAAGCAAAGACTCAGTTCCTGAGACAGGACGTTAAAAAGAGGCTGTCAGACTGGAAGCAGTGAACAGAAAAACAATGCTGAGAATCATCTTGAACAGAACAAGACTATGCTCACTTAGAAGAAAAATAAGAAAGAAGCCACAGTAAAGCATCGCAGAGCATATTCCCTCATCAGAGCTAACAATAGGCATATTAAAACCCCAAAACAAAAATATTTTCTTTTCCTGTATGAAACAGGATGTGGTATCCCAGTCAGCAGCTGGTTACCCTCGGTCTTCTGAGGCTATTAGTGACAAGAAATGCAAAAAAGAAGTATTTTAAAACCTGCGTTGGCTGTTATCACAAGCCAAGGCCGTTTCCTTTGGCCCCCGGGAGCCAGAGGCTGCATCCCTCGCGGGAACGGGAACGTCGCCAGGGAGGCGACCTGCCCTCTCCGGGAGCCTTTGCCCGTGCAAGGACGGGAGCAGCTCCCAGCTACGGGCCGCCTCCACCGAGCACAAGTGTGCGAATGCCGAGAGCAGAACCCTCCAAACGTCATCATCTCTTGGCTAATAAAACTTCCAAGAGAACTAAAAGTTAGCTGGAGTTTGCGGGGGAAGAGCTTTTCTAAGTATCCCCAATTGCTCTCTCCTCTGCCTGCATTCAAGGGCATTGTTTTTAGCTCCGATAGCTTTGGCCTCTCTAACGTTGCCACTACCTGCCCAGGGAGAGACCTCAGAGCGGCACCAGAGCTAAAGCGTGTGCTTCCCTCCACCTGCAAAATGGCAACTATCAAGTTCTTTCTTGCTGTTTCACGACAAATTTGTGTGCAAGTGACTCCTACTTCGCTTACCCCTGTCCACCTCCGAAGCCTGCTCTTGGCTTTCATCTTCATAGTGTGCCCAGACCAAGGAGCCCTTCCAGAACCTTGTTCAATGCAACAGCAGGTCCGTAACATTTCTGAATTGTACACATCAAAACAGATCTGCTCTCAGACTTCTGCAATATAATTTCAAATCTCAAGTGAAATGTATGCAAGGCACAGAGGAAGCAGATTTTCAATTCAATTAAAAAGGAAAAGCTTTAATTTTTCAGTGCAGTGCTGGAGACCTCGTTTGGAGCTCACCGATGTTTCTTAATTTTCTCAAATTTACACTCTGCCTGTTTTCCAGAAAGATCATCAGAAAGCAAACACTGTGGGGCACTGACCACGACACCTCCCAGCTGGAGGGCCATGTTAAGAACCTGCACGACATACCAAAATGAAAAGGACAGGATGAGGAAAGGCTCTCCCAGAGGCAGCATTTAGCTGACTGCTCCCCCTGAACAGCATAACTGCATCCCTCGAGGCTAAAATAGGAGCAGAGCAACCTCCTGTGACACCACGAGCAACCCGTAAAGGAAAAGCAGAGGCTCCTCCAGCTAGTAGGGAGAGCAGGTTAAACGAGGTAAGGACTGCAGCCCAGGAGCGACAGCGGGAGGGTAGGGAGCCGGGGCCACGTCAGCTGCAGCGACGCTGCACGTGACACAGCCCGCGCAGAGGGGCTGCTCCCAGCGCGCAGCCCGTGCAGAGCCCAAGGCGGAGGTGAAACAACGGTCCTGGACACCAGGAACGCAGCGAACGCTCCCTGCTCCTCCTCTCTGCGCTCCCCGCTGGCTGCTCTGCCCCCAGCCGTTGCCTCTGCCCGGCTCTGGCTCCGGGCTTGGCTGGTGTTCCCATCGCAGGTGTGGCCGGCCTAGACCCACACCAGATGCCTCAGTTACCACCACCGAGGCGCAGCACGTAACTGCAACCCCAAACTCGTTCCCACCACAGCAGCCTAAGGCAAAGCTGTCACTTACTGTAACAGAGCAACAGTTCCCTTGGACGCATAACACCCAGAACGGGGCCTCTCTTCCGGGAAGAGGTGCTTGATGCCACCAAACCCACTATGAAGAGACACGCAGAACTGGTCCACAGCGTCCGTGACACTTCCTTCTTACACGAGCACAGAGCATCTTTTTCTTGACAGGTAACAGGTTTTTCATTGTGATGAAAGAGTCCTGATTTATAATTACAGCGATTATGCAAATCAAAGAACATATTTCAAGTTAATGACTCTCCTGAGACCTCACATCTGCACTGGTTTAACACGGAAATAGCAACACCAGAGCAATCCATTACTGTAGAAATCTAAAGAGATTTTATACAAGTTAGACACAAAACAAATTATCCCCAGCAAAGCCATTCCAATTTGCTCCTTCCAGGTGACATGCATGTGGGTGATGGAGCGTTTTGAGAAATCTTTCCCTAAAACAAAGAGAAAGATGGCAGATCTGCAGCTCCCGGGATTATTTATACGGTGGGAAGGAAGAGGGAAGAGCCTCACATTGCTCTCCCTCCAGTGATTACAAGATGAGCGCAAAATCTAGGAAACAACCAGACGCTAATCACAATAATGAAGATCTCAGCCTCCATTTCAAACCAGGTCACACGAAAAAGCTTCGTACGTTTCAAGTCCCATTTTACTAGAAGCCAGTAAATTTACTATTACGTTTTTTGCTAACGACACAAGCGACATGCAGGCCCCTTTCATACTGCTAATTCATATGCTTCTGAATTTTCATAATGACACATTACTATGAGTAAACTCTCAGTTAGCCAATATACAGCATAAAAATTATCCCCTGCTTAAGATTTAATGACAACATAATGCATCTCCAATGGTGCCCCAATTAACTGGCTGTGTTTTTAATCTTGAAATATTTCATTAGTTTTAGTAAGCTAGTAATTACCCTCTGCTCATTTGAAAGTCTATTTAGGTATTAAATTAAAGCAGGTGAAGGCTGCGAGCTTGCTGGTTTTTTGCTACTAAACTGAGTTCTACAGATGCCACCACTTTTGCATGGGAGAGGTGGCTTTTCTGTCATCGTGACAAGCTGTCACCTCATACTGTGGAAGTTAAAAGGCATCAACTTCATTATTATGTATATTCATCAATATACATTTTCTCTTCTTTATGTGATAGCTTTTAATCCTAAAATACACTAAGAGTTTGGTCTACCATCTCAAGAAATGCAACTGGCAACTAGCATTTTCAAATATTATTGCATAGATAATAAAGATAATTATAAACTACGTTACTTGCCCAGGACCTACCTGAATAATTGGGTTTAAAATTACATTACACAAAAGGCACTCCCTGTTTCAACAGTTACTGGTTTTCATGAAATTTTTGCCTCATTAATCCACACTCTCCTCATGAAGATGCTCTCTGCACAGCACAACACACTTGCTAGCAAAGCTGTGCAAGAGCTCCGGCCCGATATGTCACGGCCACGGACAGAGGAAAGGCAACTGCCTTCAATCCACAGCCCCCGGTTTCAGGTGCGTGTTAGTATTTAAAAGGTCGTTTGCACCAGTGATCATGAGGAACATTGGCTAACCTGTCTCCTGATCCCTCCCTCATCGCAGCGCTGACAACACCACTGGGATAGTGCTAGAGGCAAATGGAAAAAACACTGGTTAATCTGTCTGCTTTGCTGGTCGTGGACTGGAGAGGATTTATCCCTGCCCTATAATCCACTTTACCTCCAGAAAGAAACAAATAAGCAAGCAGTGCATTCCCGGGCCTCGACACGCACAGGTCCACATGAGCCGGCCATGTTTCGCAAGGGAGGGGAGGTCACTGCAGGTGATTTTCTCATGGCTTGTTTAAACCCAGCTTCAACACATGCAAATTTCATCCCACATCTGTGGTGTATTTTTCACTGCGGTGCTCCTTCTCTGACTAGAAAAGGATACAACTCCTAAACCCTTATCTTTCCAAGGAGATATTTAGGAAAGCTGCTCTTTGACCACAGCAGTAACTTTCCCTAGCAGAAAGCGGCCATTTTTGGCCTCTTGGCACACGAGAAGGCAACGGTCCTTTGCTTGCCTTCCAGTCTGCAGTCCCGTCTTCCCCGTGGCGCACGCACAGAGCTCGCAATAATCCCCTGCTTGTTCTTGCTCTCCCTCAAACAAGACGTTTCTGTTTCCCTCCTCGAAGACGCTGACACGGCCGTTGTTCAGAGGGAAACGCAGCCCCGCGCTGCCCGCGCACGGCCCCTTCCCTCTCCCCAGCGGCTGCTCCTCCGCGAGGACTCCCCAGCTCACCCCTTCCAGAGCAACTACCAGGCAGGACTTCTCCATGCACCGTCCGATCAGCTCTGGAGCTCAATCCAATCTCACACCTCCGTTTCCAAGTATAACATGGGGAAAATGATGCTCCTTGCGCAATGGAAAGTGTTAGGAAAAAATCGGCAGGTTTACATCAAGAGAAAGGCACCGAGCACAACACGCACCTTAGGGAATGTGACATGAATTTGCAGCGAACGTGTTCAGTAAAAGCAAGTGTGACCAAGTTCAATAATACATAGCATATAATTTGGTTGTAATCTCTGGGTCTTCTTTATCATAGACAAGGTAGGACATTCTTGGTAAATGTTTTGGCAGTCTTCACATTCTTTTAAAGTCATCTGAAAATACGATTAAATAATATCTGAATTCCAGAGTGCATAGTACAAAGCACATGCAATTGTCTAAATAAGTGCCCCAACCAGAGATATCCCCCAAATATTTCAGTTCAGTGATTTCATTTGATGATGGAATTACAATAGCTGTCTAAACCATTCAAAACAATATCAGCAACAGCTTTTTCATAGCAATTACAATTCAAATTGTCCAAGTATTTTAAGTCAGGGTTCTCATTCCTTGCATAGTGTAAAATATGTTTTTTTCCATAACATTTTCAGAATCACAAGTATGAAAGCTAGAGCCATAACAGTGTGTTAGCTTCTGCAAATACATAATGGTAGTTACATTAAGTGGCACAAAATCTCAGTCTACTTAGGATTCTTTCAGAAACACAAACGATAATATTGAAGCATGGTGTAATTTCAAAATTAGTTTTTCAGCATTTGAAAAAAAAATCATTTTAAATGTGAAAAATATTTCTCCGTGTTCAAAATGCACCCGGAAGGCAGCTTGCAGGGTTCACGACGTTTGCATGTCCAGAACAAGCCTCCGCGGCGCTCAGACGACGCAGACGGGTCTATTGACGCCCCGGCCGCCTGCGCGCGGGGGCAGGAGGCTCTGCTCTCCACGGGGAGGTGCCCTACGGCCAGACCGTCACCACCGCTGGGTTTTTACCCCGCCACCGATGTGCGGTGACATTCTACAGATGGATAAAAGACTGGAACTGACACCCTGGGGAATCCAAACCTACTAGGAAGGAGCAAACGCACAGCAGCAGAATTAGCATCCATCTGTAGGGCCAGGTCCAAGCGGCTGCACAGGCACTGCAGGCTGCTGGGGTGAGGACCTGCTCCTGACTCGGCCAATTCGACGTGCAGACCATCAAGTGCTGTGCTGCTGAGTGCAAAAACCCGTGTTCCAGAGAAAGAGCTGGGTCCCCTGGTCCTGCCTGTGATCGGGGGGCAGCAGAAACACCAGGGAAACTCTGGAGCGCAAGGACGAGCTCTGGACATTTACTCTAGTTTTGAAATTGAGTTCACATTTTTCCCATTTCCAATTCTTCCCTCTTGCTCAAAGCAGGAAGGAGACCACTAAGTTGGGAACTTTTTGGAACAAGCAGAGAATTCATTCAGACATCCACACACTGCAGGGACCTCCTCTGCTATGCTGAACAGTAAAAAGCGGGAATTCTAGGAAGGTAGCGCTTCGGGAAGGACAGTGCTGCGAAGGAGGGTCAGTCTGAGAGACCACGAGCGAGAAGCAGCAGCACCATGAGACATGCTGCTCCTCTTGAACCTTAACAGGGCCTGCAGCGTCCCTGGCGGCACGTTCAGAGGGGAGTGCTTTACCCTGCCGGGGAGGGCACTGCGCCGCCGCACACACGGCCACGCGCGGCCACGGCAGCTCTCTAGCAGGAGGAGAACCTTCTCGTTGCACTTGCGTTAGGTACAAATCCCTGTTCCATCTGACACTGCAGTACGAGACAGATGCGAGCAATCAGTTCTCCAGAAGAAACCCAGGAAGTGCTTAGCACCAAGAGAAACAAGTGCCTTTCCCCTCCTGCAACATCTGCTCTCGCCAGCACACCAGCACAGCCCATTTCTCATCCGTTCCAAGCCGGACTCGGGACACGGGCGCCTCCGCCTACTGCAGTTGAACGAGTTACTGTCACCTCGCAAGACCTGCCCGCGCCAGCACCGTGCTGAAAGGCAGCGAGCAAGCCCAAGGGGACAGCTGGGGTGTCACGAGTGGGGCAGCCAACAGCGCACACGACAACCACAGTGACTGCCTCCCCTGCCACGCTTGCACTGCCATCAGCCACGCTCCTGAGCCCCCGGAGGCCGAAAGGCTTTTCTTCCTTTTGGCGTATTCCTAACTGTTTACAGGAAAATAAATAAATAGGTAGGAGTGTCTCAAAGGCCCCTTTCAACACTACCATTCAATTCTTATTCTCAGGCTAGCTGCAAACGGGTGCAAGGTTGAATAGTCAAAAGGACTCTGCCTTCAGCACTGCAGAAGCAGCAAGTAAGTTGTCCTTTCTCACTTGGCTTTACGGTTAAAAAATGGATAAAGATTCATTTCTAGAAGGTTTTTCAAGTGCTTTGTTTTTCAATAAAAATGGAATTTCTTCTAAGAACTGAAAAGAGTTAGAAGTCTCGCTAGGCAATGATAGGGCTTTCCACAAGCTGCACTTGTCCGCCATCAAACGAGAAACATCACTTTAAATCCACCCTCTCTTAGAGGTCCCAGACGAGTGCTCAAGGCGCACGCAGCGGCGCGGGGCAGCAGGGCAGCCGGGCCCGGCTCTTCGGCTGCCCAGCACAGCAGGTGGGGGTAACACAGTAAAACTGCTTTAAGGATCTTGCACGTTTCTGACAAGCACCCACATGCTTTGCTTAGAAGAGCAAAATTTGAAGGTTATAATTACATTAGCAGAAACATCTTGAGCAAGAACGTGCTCATCTGCAAAGCACACAAAGTAGATTTTTTTAACGTTTTAAAGGCCATTTTAACGTGCATTCCCCATCTTTCTCACTGTCAGCCTGCTGCTGTTGTAGCAGCAGTGTGCGCAGACGGGGTGCATGCACGTGGGTATGTGCGAGCACCGGCCACCCCACAGAACCCACCTCCCAAACCTGCCCCGTTGCAGCTTCCCTCAACACAGTTCCCAGCCCTGAACCCCCACTGCACAAACGCTCTCATGTACCCTAGACTATAAGCAAGAATCCTCAAATTAATAAAAGATATAGCCTGGGTTTTCATTAGCTTGGCTTTGCTTGTCCATTTCCTCAGAAGTTCTTGATGAGTTTTTGTCGTTTACTATCGAGGAGGCCCTAGGTCAGTGTTTGCTCCAGATTCCCACCCCTGCGAGCAGAACGTGCGCAGAGGCAGACGCGCTGCGGCGGGTCCCCGCACTGCCGTTCCCCACACCACACACCACAGCAGCTACCTGGGCTTCGCTTTGTCCCCAGCGACACTTAAACCACCTGCTGGCTTGGCGGGATAATTCAGAGCCCGAATCCGATCCTCGCAGCCGGACTGGAGCGAGCTCGAGTCCCTGCGGAAGCTGCTGGGCAGCGGCGGCCGGGCCTCCCTCCACCAGCAATGCTGCAATTTTCCTGCATGCGAGACACTATGGAGTTGCTGCAGTTAAAGGGAATGCAAGTCCAGAGCTTTTTGAAGCAAGCTTGGGTTGCAAAGACACTCTCTAACTGACCACAGCCTCCACATGCAAAGAGACTTCCAAGAGAAGAACTTTTCATGGCCATGGTAGCCCCCATCGAGTCAAGCTCGGAAGGTAGAAAGGGATTTTTTGTTTTGATTTGGTTTTAAGATCAACTGCTGTTTAGAAAAAATAAGAGAAGCCTTCTTCAGGATTCATTCCACCCTTTTCCACAATTCATTTCCTAGCCCTGTCAAGAGGAAAAAAAAAATTCTCTCTCAGATGTTGTCTAAAGTGCTCCTTTTGCTGAAGATGAATGTCCCTTACTCTCCACAAAGAGGACTGTTGTAGCCACCTGCTACACATGAAATATTGAATAAATCCCCGAGTCATTATTTACAGTATTATCTAGAGCTACCTCACGTGCAGCGAAGGATCCATCTACATGTGCCAGAGGAACTGTTCTCTCAGATTTCCTCTGGCCTCACCACTGACGCCGGTGACGCCTTGGTGATGACCTGGTGCGATGCCAAACTCGGGCTTTTGGGGAACGGCGCCGGGGCCTTCAGCAGGACAGCTCGAAGTCCACACACGGCTTTCTGACCGCGGGACTGCAGGGTTTGATGCAAACCAAACACCGAAATTGCCCACTCGAAATATCATAGCTCAATCTGTTACCCTGAGCGATGCTCAAAAACGTGAATTTAGAATCACTGTGGAGCCAACGGGACGCGGCGCGGCGACGCAGCGGAGCGCGCGCGGCTGCTGCTCGCTGTTTGCTCAGCTCAGCCGGGCGCTGGTGCCGCCGCTCAGAGCGGTGCAGACTGCCTGCAGAGAGCTCCCAGCGCACACAGCTTCATTGCTGAAACGCTCTTCTATTGACATTTTTCAACATGTTTGTTTATTAACAGACAGCTTTCAGCAAACACTGTATGTGCCTTCTGACACCACGGATTTCATCCCTTCTCCCTGGGCACGGCTGAAACCGGCAGCAAATGCATGTTCCTAGACTTCCATGTCCCCCTAGATTTAATTAAGTGGCTTAGAAATAAAGCCATTTCACATTAATTTAATGAACAGATCTTATCATATTTGAGAAAGCGCTTTAGTCAGCTCCCGGGCATGTAGGGATGAAGCAAATGCTGAATTTTCCCTGCTCTGAACAAAATCTCACCCCACCTGAACTAAAAATGAGCATTCATCCCAACTGCTCAACTTTGGGCACATAAGGTGGGACAAGTGCAAGAAAAAACTAAAAGGTATTCTTTGGATAATTAAGCTTCCAACAAGCTCAGCTGAGCATTTCTGGGCTCTAGATTGTTAACTTGTATTTCTATATCTTATAATATAATCTATGAATAATCTATAGAATTATAATCTATAGAATTATAGAATAATCTATATCTTATAATGAGCAGCTGCCAGCAGGATACTGCGCTCAGGATAGGCACACGACGCTGCTGCTACGAGAATGCATACGGTAAAAACAGCTGATTTCTATATAAAAGACAGAGCGGTCTAATAAAATAAGGTTACAGACATTCCTAAAAACTCTCAGCGTTTCAAGAATATGCTAAATATAGCTCCAGTCCATGCTCCAATCCTGCCTCCTACGCATCTTTCCCAATCACCATGAGAGGCATTTAATCTAAGCAGTTATGCCTCCGTGTTCACGCATCCCAGCTGAAAACCACTGCCAAAGAGACAAGTAGAAAGTAGGAAGACACACAAGTTCTTCCTGCAAAGTATTTCCTATGCATATTTACCTTAAAGCTAAAAATATATAGATCGATAGATAGATAATTAAACTGGCACTAGATTAAAATGTCATTAATGGAACTATTTCCCTATCTTCCCCTGACATTTTAAATTTAGCTTTCTAATTATCAGTGCAGGGTTTGGGTTACTCAGGGTTTAATTTTCACCCTGGCTGTTATTCATTTCCCAGGAATGCTGGTGACACTAGCGTAGTTTGAGCAATTTTAAACAAAGCCAAGCAAAGGAGAATTCGTTCTAGCATACAGACGAGAAACTAATCACAAACACAAAGAATTAATTACCAAGAATTATTTCCATTGAACTAAAAGCTTACAAATTTTAGGACATTAAAAAAATACATACAAAACAGAAACAAAAACATAAAACAAATCTGCTTCCAAAATGATTCTTACCATTTTGGATACACGGCCACTTTCGGTGGTAGTGCTAGAGAGGCAAGCGTTTAATAGTTTCCCTGATGTAACTTCATCCTATTTTTCCCATATAAATGTGGGTCTTACCATAAAAGAAGTCCTCCTAGCACGGCACTGTCAGCAAGTTTTACTCAGTGGCTTCTTCTAATGCTAGAACTCCTCTGCGGGCACATTTCTGCCACCGAGGAACTTCAGTTTCACAGCCGTACCCGCTACAACACGAGCTGTACCAGCGTCCCAGGACAGCAGGCGGGTGCCGAGCACCGAACCCGACTCCTGCGGCACGGGCCAGGAGGCCACGCGAGGAAGGGAAGCGGTTTGGACACCGGGAAGCGGCAGAGCACTCGAGCAACACCAGGCTGCAGGCACAGCGACGGCAGCGCGCGCCAGCAAACGCTGCGCTTCCCAACGCAGGGCTACGGATACGCGTCAGGAGCGCCGGCAAACACGGGGCGCGACGCCACGGAAGGACACTGGATTTTGCAAGCGTTGCCTCAGCGCAGAAGAACGAGTTACCCATATTTGAAGTTCATAAACATCCTGTCATCAGGAACTCCACTTGGACGAGGGCTGTGCTGAAATAATGTGATGAAAGACCCAAATAATTGTTTCGAAAAGCCCGTTCGGAGCCCCATTACGCTCCCTGTCTGGCACAGGGACACTACAACGACAAGCACGAAGGCAATGGAAAGCACAGTTAGAAACCCCAAACTCTAGCGCTGCCGTTAGAGAGCAGCCCTTCTCCAGCACCGTCACCAACGTGGGAGCCACCAGCTGTCAGCAACGCTCAGTCTTGCCACAGCCCTCCATGACCTAAATATTCACCGATTAGGACTTCCATACATTTAACTCTTCCACAGCCAGCGCCATGATGACCTGAAACTCCTGCTCTCCAAGCAGCTCCTTACATGTCGTACAAGGCAACGGCCATTCACTCCGCTTTCCGAAGGAGCGCTTCCAAAACACAATATTTTAGTACCATCCAACCACGCATCCAGTAGCAGAAAGACATGGTAAACAGCATGCTAGAAGGTAGGACTTAGCACAAAAGCAGGACACGGATGGTGGGACTACACACACGGCTTGACATTACACTTGGCTTGGTCTGCCAAGGAGAGGAGCCATCGTGCTCCCGCGGGCTCACACACCCTGACCCGTCCCTGGGCATTAGGCGTTTGCCAGGTCAATACGCTGATCCCACCGCACTGACGCAGCCCGTCCCAGCATGGGAGCAAGGGAGGGGAAAATGGGCTTTGAGGGAGCCAGCAGGACCACAGCGTGGAACCGGGCTCCAAAACGCTGCTTGCCTTGGTCCAACCCGTAGCACCCTGTGCTCTGCAGGGCCTGGGGAAAGGCTGTGATTTAAACATACATTTGAGGAAAAAAAATAAAAATAAAATAAAAAGCATCATTACAAACAAAATAGCCACAGTTGCATCATCCACTTTCCTCAGACCATGAAATTTCAACTGGCCATTCAATACACGCGGCCCAAGTTATAACCCAGTTGTTTTTGATGAAGCAATTCCTCCAGACCTTACTATTGTTTTTGTGGCAAGCGTTTTGTTTTTTTTTTTTTTTTTTTTTTTTTTTTTGTCAATTCACATTTTTAGTGGAAATGAAACTCCAACTTATCCTATACTTAAATGAAAATGTCCTATTTTGACTTTCATGTGGAATACAAGCATAAAATATCTGAGGGAAAAAAAAGAAAATGAGCACAGAACAATAGTTCTAGAAAAATTGAACTCAATTTTAACAATGAATTGTGACATTTCTAAAAAAGAAAGGGAGGTGGAGAAAAAGGAGAAGGCATCCTATATCCTGGAGAGAATTTCTGGATCTAGAGCAAGGATTATTTCACAAGGGTTCCTTGTGGCAGCCTGCAAACCAGCAACCATCCTGTATTAGGGAAAGACCAAGGAGAAGGTAAGAGTGCAAGTAGTGCCGACCTCAAATAGCAACTTGTTCCAAATAAGATACTGCAAATGAATCCATGTTCTGCTCTGGACCCAAGAAGACTGAAACCAAAGTGGGAATGAATCCCACTTCCAAAGGGACAAAATGAAGAGGGGGCCGGGCAGGGATTGCCTTGATTTCAGGTGCGGAGCAGCAGGCTGTTGAAGCGCTACTACTAACGTCAAGCCACAAGCAGGGCGAAGCATTGGCTGGGATTTCCTTACAGAGCCAAACCCGGCTCCCACGTTGGGAACAGAAGGGAGTGATTTATTCCCAAAGGCAAAACAGGGACCCTCTTGGCTCAGCAAGGAGTCTACCCGGCACGATTACCACATCTAGCCCCGATTTTTCTAGGCGCACAGAGCAGGTAAGAGCCAAAAGGAGTGATCAGAGCAAGTCAGATCTACTCGAGTTGTTCTTTTTCTTTGCTTTTTCCAAATTCATGCCTTTCAAATTTTTGCCTCTGGCATTTATTTAGGTTTCTAACTTCAAGTTTCTTGAAAGCAAGATATGAAACCACAGAAAGCTGCATAACTAACTCCATCAGACTCCTGCTCTTACTTGTTGCTCTCATCACCGATTTATCTCATTGCTTTGAGCCTCCGGCTCAAATAAAAACTGTTCTCAGACACTGAGGATGAATTTCCCAAGCACTGGCCTTTCAGCAGTTGCTGCAGTTGAGAAGCAATCCAAGCACTGTTTAAGAAAGAAGGGAAACAGGCTGGGTTGCACAGACATGCACCTCTTCTGTGTCCAAGAAAAGGGTCCAGCTCTACAAAGCTCTCATATTCCTGTTAAGCCTTAGTTGGAGATTTAGCATAAGTGTTAGATAGAACTTATCACTTTTCTAATTTTTTTTTTAAAAAAACATTACATTATTACTTAACATGGCAGCAAGCAAAACCATCAGTGTGACAGGCAAAGGGGAAACCTCCAGCTCTCCATTCCCTCATGCCAGGCAGCTATACGACACAAGCAAGAGTCTTGATCATGTCGTATTTGCTTTTCAACTGACTTAATACTGAAACATGTTCGCAACGCTGACACAAGAGGAGGCAAGTCCATATGTTCCTGGAAGCTGCCAAAGACACTATCCTGCTCCTCAAGCTTTATGTAGGATAAGGCACAAGCAACAGCCACAATGATTTTTACTCCAATTTATCCAAATTACTGAGGAGAAACCTGCCCCCACCGTAAGTGCCGTATCTTGAAAGAGTTTAATCGCCCTCTCCGGACGGCGCTGGCAGGTCCCCGACGCCAGCAGCAGCGGTGGCCGCCGACCCGCTCGCTGCCCTGGGCACCGGGCAGCCTGCTCTGCCCAGGGGCACCTCCGCTCCCGGCCCCGCGCTGCCGGGAGCCGGCGCAGGGAAGCACGCGGGAACGGCCTCCGGCAGAGCCGCCTGCTGCTCGGAGAACACGGTCCCGAGGAGACCCACGAGCGAGCTCGGCCACCTCGACGGGAAGCGCCTGCCTCAGTCACCGCCCGCGCCAATGGCCTCCGCACGGTCCTTCCTTTCCCAAGGAGGGGAGCCATCCCCTCCAGAGAGCGCACGTGCCCTGTGCACATCAACCTACAGCAGAGCTGGGCCCAGACCTCACCCTGGCTCTGCAGCCCCAAGGCGGGGGAAGGAAGAGCACCTCCACCCCGTCCATGCGTGGTAGGTGCACGAGCACCTCGGAAAAAGGAGGACGGAGGAGCAAGCGGGATAAGCAGCCTGCTTTTCTCCCTTACACCCTGGCTACACAGACATGCTCTTACGCACTAACTTATCTACGAGCCGCCCGTCTCCTGAGGCGCTGCCGCCCCAGGGACCACGCAGAGCTCAGCACAAGTTTTCCAGGTTCCAAACACCAGCTTCCCAAAAAACATGAACGCCTAAATCTTACTATAGGTGCTGACATCCTTGTTGGGATCTCACCTTTGTTTTACAGCACGTTACATTTTTAAACACCTTATACATAATGAACAGTGTTTAATCAGTCAAGCTGTACAAGGGATTTACCTTAAGGGCTGAATATTATTAAAAGCCCAGCAGCAACAGGAGCTGCAAGATGTTGCTTCAAGCATTTCAGAGGAATAAATGACCGATATTCAGAAAACAACAAAACAGAAAAGAGGTGGAGGGACAATCTGATGGAGGTCCCCGTGTTGTCATGGTGACTGCACAGCCATTGTGCACTCCAGGCACATGTGCAAGAAAGCCACATTTTTATGCCTCCCCAGCCAAATAATGCAAGGAAAACAGAAATGCTGCCAGGATGCCACAAGCCAATCGAACGGAGAGGCAATTCTTCAATCAGGCAACATCTCTGAAATATTTTCATCAATACTACAACTGCACTGCAGTTCAGGTCCTCAGATAACAGGAAAACTGAAGCGAGCAGAAGATTAAAACCAATCAGCTGTCCAATCAAATTATCACATAAAATGAGGACACCGTTTAAGACGTTTCTGACAATTGTTGTTTGAGGCAGATGTTTCTGCTCGCAGAGCATTTAACATTGATTACTTACAGAACGGCTCCATGCCCCCGCTCGCAGACGCTGCTGGCCGGCAGCGGGTTGTCTTTCACCGAGTGCTCCTCCTTGCAGCCGCCCCTCGCCCCTCGCGAGCAGCCCTGCTCACACACACCGAGCCCCGGGAGCCTCGCGCCAGCGCTGCCCGGTGCGGGGCACCGCGCGCGGGGAGGCCACGGCAGCAGCCCCGCTCACGCAGCCCCCGACGCTCTGCCCGCGCATCGGCACCGCCAAACACGCCCGATTCCGCGCCGGTACGAGCCAGGCGCCCCACGCGCAGGCATCTGCTACGACACCATTTTCCAAGGGCGAAGGCCGCCCCGCAGGCGGCTGTGCGCGTCCCCGCCGCTGCCCCGGCCCCGCGCGCGCAGCGCTTACCCAGCGCAGCACCGGGGCACGCGAAGGTTGCGCGTCCTCTCCCGCCTCCGGGCCTCCCAAACAGCGACTGCCCATCCACATCCAGCGTGATACGTGTTATATATAAATACCTGTATTTATATACGCACCAACATTTATACGTGTATCAGTGTACTCCTTCCAGGCGGCAGGAATACCCTCAGCCCCTGACAATGCCAGCCCACATGACGAAAGAGCAAAAGTAGTTTTCAGGCTGCAGAATGCCTTGCCAGGGTTTCCATGGAAATAAATGTGGGAAGGGGAGGGGGCTCCGCGGATGACAAATGCTGCCACTCCACGGAGAGGCTTTAACGGGCGGCCGGCAGGCGCCCTGCAGCAGGGCAGGCTGCAGCACAAAGCGCGCGGGGCCGCTGCAATCCCACCTGGGCTTGCTTTCCTCTGGAAAACACATCAGCGCCACGGGGGAACGCGTGCAAACCTGCTGGAAAAGCACGGAACGGCCCAGCTTTCACAGGAGGCGACGCTCTTGGACCCGAGCGCTGCGCACGGGCGCACCGAGGAGGAGTTAGAAAACGCGAAAAGAACTCAATCTGCACGTGGATGTTTTGCGCAGATGGGAATGAACATTCAATTTTTGATTACAAATTGGTTGACAAGGATGAATCTGTTGCAGAGCTAAGACTAGCAAGGACGACTAGTTTCAGGAAAGCATGATAAGGAGCGATATTTAATTAAAAGGCAGGGTGGCGTTTCTGCTACTGGAAATTATAATGCATATTTTGAAATATACCACCTCAGTGGTTTTGTTTCTGTTAACAGAGCCCAGAAACAGCCATAAACAAAAGCAAAGCAGGCAAAGCCAGGGCCGAGGCACCGCTATGCGCCGCGCTCGCGGCAGGGACACCGCGCACCCCCCCTCGGCCTCCTCGCCGCAGCCAACATCAACCCCCGGGCACCGAGGCCCCAGCGAGGACAGGGGGTCAAGTTTAAATTATGTGGGTCTAAAGCACTGCTCCAGGCGCTGAAGTTTAAGCTGGAGATGGTATTTGGGGCAATAACGCCAGGATACACCGGGCCAAAGCTGCGCTCACGCACACAGAGGCTGCGCTAAACACATCTTCAAAGGCTTTTATTCTCATTATGAGAAGGAGGAGAAAAGGACTTGCCAAATACACAAACACAGACACTACATGTAATGAAAAAAAAAAAAAAACCGAAAAAACAGATTTTTAAACAAATAAATAAATAGAAATAGATGGAAATAAAGAAATAGAAATAAAGAAATAAAAGATAAAATCAACAAGCACATGGCTATTTATTACTATGTGATCCTTTGCAATCTCCTTAAAGTTTTTGGTTAGAACTGCTCAAAGAAATGAAAAATTAATCTAAAAGCTACCAGCAACAGGGAGATGGCTGATATCCTCTTGCCAGAAGAAGAAAAGAGAGACATAATTAAAAGAGGAGAGGCCATTGTTAGGCATAAACTAACACTGCAAGTCAAGCACACAGCAAAGCAGGGATCAAGGAGACACCTGATACTTGTTGAGCACCTAGAGCTGCAGTCACCTGCGGGCAACAGAGCGGCGAGCGCTGCCAGCGGCCAGGCCCCGCGCCCGGCTCTGCTGGGGACGCTCCATCTGCAGCGCTGAGATTTGCTGGGGACACTCCATTCGCTCGGTACTAAAAGCCCCAGCAGTTTCAGGCAGCAAAATTCACCAGAAACCCCCAGAGAACAAAGAGGATCATTCAGGCCGCTTGGGAACACTCCACTAACAAGAGAGGCTTCTGAAGGCAATAATAATATTTAACTAACAAATACATAAAAGAACAATTACAGTTGCCATTTTGCCCTGGACCTACATGGGTTCTCCGGCTTCCTGAGCAAAAGGGGTGACCAGGAAACAACACATGATTTGTAGGAGCACCCGCTACAGACAGGGACGGTCTGGGCCGTGCAACGCGCGTCTCTGCATTGAGGTGCATGGGTCGCTATAGGACATCACTGATAAATCCGTTCTATACCAGGAGATGTGTTACGTTTACCTGCACGATGGGTCACACACCGTACGTGCAGGCAGCGCAGACGCCTTCGAGCCGGTCCCAGCGCGGGCTGCCGTTAACCCCCGCCAGAGCCACGCTCGAGCGGGGCAGCTGCATTACAGCCCCGGCAGCACCTGCAACAAAATGCATCGAAACCACCAGAAAGGTGCCAAGCGCCCATTTCCTTCCCTTTCTTCTTGTATCCACTTGTTAGAAACACTGGGAAAGTGACCAGCACTTCCAGGAGGTCCCTAACGCCTGGGAAGTCACTTCTACGAGCTTGGTTCCTCCTCCTAGAAGCATGGGAAAGAGGAACAAAAAAGGAAAGCAGCAGCAGAAATAAAATGACTTGCATATTTCTTTACAGTTGACTTTGCAATTTCTCATTTGGCTTCATCGGGACAAAAAGCCACGGTCTCACTTCCTCCAGGATCCAGCCCAAACCATTATTAAAACACGGAGTTTTAAATAGCCCGTGACTTCACACACACACAAAGATGGTCTTTGTGCAGGGGGAAGCACAGTGGGGTGCTCTGAACCGGGCCTAACACTGCACGGCTTGAACGGGAGCCTGCGCCAGGCCAAGGCTTTACGTGCACAGAGATACACGTACCCACCTTAACAACATCACCTTTAATAACCAGGTCCTTGCGAAGGGGTAATCTGCTGCTGCTATGCAAATTTAATCATAAAAAAAAAATTACTGTGTGTTTTAAGAGCAATAGGAATAAACACTTGTTCACAAATAGGACCTCAGTGGACGAGTTTCTTCCAGCTTCAGTCTTTGCTTGCAGAGCAGACGGCGCGAGGGGAGCACTGCATGACCCAGGCAGCAAAACCCCAAGATCACCTGGAATGAGGAAAAAAGCCCAGCAGCAGAGCCTGGCTAAAGACAGCTCGGCACCTTCTACTTGTTTGGACACCCGAGCAGCAGGGCCCCGAACCCATGGGCAGCTACGGGGGGTTTGGGGGCCATGGGTCCCCCAGCAGGAGCCGGGTCCCGGGCCAGGGCTGGCAATGGGGCTGCTCACGGAGCCTCCCAGGAGGAGCAACCGGGCACCTCCTCCTCGCACCCTGCCCCATTCCCTAAGGAAAGGGCTCGGGAAGACACAGCCCCGCCAGCATGGGGAGGCAGAGAAATTCCTGCGGGAATCCCCTGCTAAAGCACTGCCGGAACATCCCTGGCACTGCAAAAACTGGATCCCCATGGAAGTCACAGTCTAAGGAAAGCAGAATATGCAATAATACCAAAAAAACGTAAAAGAGCATGCAGGGAGCAGACACCGTGCTGAAAAACTTCCTGCCGCAATAGCACTTCACACAAGAAATAGAAGAGACCCAGGATCTGCCATGCAGAGCCATCCGTACTGAGCAGGGAGGGTATCCGTAAAGAAACCGTTCCCTTAGAAGGTTTGAATTAGTCTTTCCAAGCACTTTCCAAGAAGTCGCCGGGGCAGCCGGAGCTGCAGGCTTCAGACGTCTCTCCCGCAAGCAGAAAAGCACCAGACTGGCTCTCACAGCACTTACAAATTGCTTTGCAAGTATCCATTGGCACATGGAAAGAGGCAGGTGGGCTCCTGCACAGATTTATACCAAAATAACTTTGATTCCAGACCAACAAAAACGGCGTCAGGCAAATTACTCTGAGAAAAGTAGCACCGCAGCTTAGACGTGGTGATTAGACTAACAATTTTGGCATGGACTATTACTCTACTACTGATCTAAGAAAAAATGCTCTTGTATTCAAAGCTTGATTCAGCAGTTTTTGCAATCAGCTGCAATGTGCAGATTTTCATGTAAAACAAATCAAAAGCAGTCTTTCCCCCTTTCCCTTTTTAATTTGTTGTAAAGAGAAAGGTTACGATTCACTCAACTGCTCATTTTTCTACAAATGACCCCGTTTCTCTGCCAGGAACCAGCAGCGGCAGCACACTTGCCTGGCATGCCAAAGCAGCACGTGTTGCTAAACCAAGGTAATAGTTAAAATTGTATTGCTATAAAGAGAAAAAAAAATGTGGGCAGTCCTATTAATTTTGGTATTACATCAATTAAAAAAATCAGTGGTTCCACAAAAATCTGCAAAATTCTGGCCAAGTCTGGCTTGCAGTTTCTAGAGCCTTCATCTTGGATCCTGGAATGTGTTCAACCACAATTAATCAGCCCTAATGATAATCTTATTACACAAAAGACTTTTCTCCCCGAAAATCCCAAAGCACTTTATGAAGTAACGTTTCCACTGACACAGAATCAAATATCAATTACAGAAATCCAATCGCCTCCCATGTGAGCTTTGGCAGGTTTTCGCCTGGGGAAGCGGACAAAGGGAATCCGAGCCGGGAGCCCAGGATTTTGCCAGCTGCTGTTTCGCAGGAGGCTGCGCTGCCGCCGCCGGCCCAGGGCGCCTCCATCCCAAAGATTTCGGGACAGCTCTGCTTCTCTCCCCCCCCCCCCTTTTTTTTTTTTTCCCCCAAATTGCCATGAAACTACATCCTGTGCCATGGAATGAAGCTACCAGGCCCTATTTTTTGCCTTATTTCATGGCACCCAAGGCTTCCATTTTGAATGCGGCCCCTCTGAGCGCCGTCTCCTGCATGGGCACAGGAGTCTGGCACAACATATTCCCAGGGGCTCTTGGTGCAGCCCACGGGTGTTCCAGCCACAGGAACGACACGCTTCACACAACCCTCGGGCACTGAACTCTCCGCCTTTCTCATGGAAGTATCTTTCCACATTTTTAAAAGAATAGAAAAATGAAGATCCCTAGGTGGAAAAGATGAAGAACTACTGTGCTCATTACAAAGGAAAACAAAAGAAACAAAGCAATAGCAAACACCCACCTTTGAGCAGTTGGCAAGCAAGGAGGGCACGAAGGAAGCACGGAAAGCCGGAACGGCGTGTTCGAGGAATAGCCGGCTTTCCCGCAGCGGGAATGCCCGTGCACGGTGCCGTCACCGCGGCCTCGCGCTCCCGGCGAGGCTGCGGCGGAGCTGCCGTCCTCACGCTCTCTCCGACCTGCGGAACAAGCTCTGCCCGCACGGAAGTGTGGATTCACGCTGAGCTAAGCGCCCCGGTGCCCAGGAAAACCGGGACTGCCTTCAGGAGCCACTCGGATCTTTTTTGATAGGAAAGGGAACAAGTTTCACACCCCACCTCTTGTCCCATTCGTTAAGGCACCTTGACAAGACTCTGGATCCCTTTTAAAGGGAACCAGCTCCTTTGCTCTTAACAAGGGCAAGCGACTTTTCCACCTACCCTCCTGGCAAGCTCGGCACAGCGGCTGGGTCCTGGTCTTATCACTAATCACCGCTCTGGGATGCGGCTCCTCCAGCCTCGGGAACACCCACAACTGCAGCTCAGGCACCCACCGTCCACGGGGATTTATTAAGTTGACCTTCAGCAGCTGTTCAAGCAGGGCTGAAGTTTATCAGCCATAGATTTGTCACGCTCCCCATGCAAACCCTCTGCTTTAACCTAACGCTCAGGTACTGGGGGCAGGGGAGGTGGAGATGTGCAAGGACCCATTTTAATCTGTGCACGGGATGGAAGAGAAGGGAGAGCAGAAACCCATCGCTGTGCTAGGCCCAGATCACCTTTCTCCACCTTTTCTCTGCATTCTCTTCAACTTAAAATAAACAAATTAAATAAACAAAAGCAATGGAAATGACAGTGGGTTACATGGCAAAAACGTGCAGCTCCTCACAACCAGCAGCAGTTACAGACCAGCAGCTGTGCAGCTGAACTACCTCCTGAACTGGGGCCGCTGATGAAAACAACCTGTCCTTATTCTTCCCGAGATTAACGATGGGGCAGATTTCGAACACGGATGTCCCCACCAGTGCCAAGGGACAGTGACACCAATGGGGCCCTTCAGAGGAAGGCAGTCATTAAATCACAAACGTGCACGATGGCAGGAGCCACGTGCACACACCTCAAGCAGAACTTGCTGCATCTTCTGAGCGGGCGCTGCCCAGGGCTTTGGCAACATCATTCCCCCATATTTCTCATTTACGGCAGCTTTTGTGCCCTTTGCTATCTATTCAAAGAGAGTAACAAGCTGGCACTAAAACTGACAAGGTAAGTTTCTGGTCTATCAGATTTTCTCGGTTTATTTTTATTAAAAATAAAACAGTATTATAAAAAAGTGGGATCCAAAGCAGAGATTCTATAATTTTCCCACAAATTAATCATCCCTTACCTTCTTACAACTGCTCATTGGGAGCGGCAGTTTCTGGGAGCAAAGCACAGCCCTGAGCGCCGAGGTCCTCCAGCACATCCCCGGCGGTGCCGGCTCCTCGCTCCGAGCGGGACACACTCGGCTGGAGACTCCCCCGCTCCCCCCGGCCTGGCAGGGCTCAGCTGAGCCCTGGAAGGGGCCTCCCAGCATCCTTGCACTCCCTGGGCATGGCCAAATCCCAAGCATTTCAAATGAGTTACATCAAGTTCAGTAAATCGCTATTTTCTGCCTAGGCAAAAAAGCGCTTCAGGAAATTCCCACTTATCACATGCTCTGGGCACGATAAAAAGCCCAGGTACCTCTAAACACAGACACAGCCTGGCCAGGGATTTGGGCTTTCCCTGGGAAGAGGCAGCAGCACAGCTTGCATGCTAGCTACGTCAGCAGTGCTGCTTGCAATAAAACCTCCTTAAGACATCGGACGAACCTGAAGGTTTTTGATGCAAAACACCCACGGGAGGTGCCACGTCCTTGGAGAGCCAGGCAACGCGCTCGCACACCGGGGCAGAGAACAAAGCTGCAGCAAACTGCAGGTGTTTCACAGGGACACAACTTCACGTGAAATTGTGCGTCTGATGTATGCTTACCAGCCCAGCACTGACCATTTTTACATCTGAAGTCTCCCAAATACCACGCTCGAATGACACAAGCACGCTCAGACCAGTGCAGTTCGAGTGGAAAGTTCGGTCCTGTTTCTCTAAACGCTCTCAAGCCCTCCACCGCTGATCCCACTTTGTAACCACCACCCTGCATGGCACATAAAAGCAAATATTACTGCAGCAAAACATCCCCACAGCTGTGGTCTCAGCTGGGCTCTCCTGGGAGCACCCCAGGAGCTGCAGTACTGGAGCTGCGACTGCGGATGAGGCCGGGGCGCCAACAGGGAGCAGCCTCCACTGCAGGAACTGACCACGTCACCCCCTCCAACCAGCCTCACGCTTTGGGAAGACAGTCTACAGAATACAACCAACCTACACCCCACTTTAACCCCACATTCACTAACAGCCTCTTTTCTAACAGGGGCTCCTCAGATAATGATTACGACTGTCATTTTACCTTCTGCACTCAACATTTTTGCTCAAAGCCTTCCCAAGATTGGGGAGGGTGATTTCTTTTACGAGCACAAGGAACAGCACTATCACACCATGCAAGTTTTTTTTCATACATATACATAAAGTTTTACAAGTGCCATAAGAAAACACTTTGGAAATAAAATGTGATGAAGTTGTGGGGGGAGGGAAACCAACAAAACAAATATAGTATTTTTTAATGCAAGAAACCATTTATTTTCTTTCCATCTTTAAGCATCAAGTGTCATCTGGTGGATCAGTATAGAACTGCATGGAAAGTAAGAGCACATACAGCAGCAACATAAACACAAGCAAAGGAAGCAGAGAGAATATCCTTACCTGTGGCTTGCAGCACGAAGAATAACCAAGGTGCCAGCCCCTACCAGCTGCCAGGGATCAGTCATCAGACTTCTTGTAACACCCCTAGGTCATTTATTGATTGGCACAGCTGAAGGTTTGGGAACCACAGTTCCCTGGGGCTTTCTCTCAGCAACACTAATGAAAAGCATCCCCTTGTCATGCATTGTCACGCATAAAGCCCAGTAACCGGGCATGTCACTTGAAACAGAAGAACAAAACAGATGTATAAGTGAGGGTGGAAGAGTTCCTGTTGCGGAGCCAGTAAGGCTCCATATGTCTCCAGATAAGACACTAGGAAAAAAAAATAAAAAAACCTTTTTTTTTTGATGTAACCTGAGATCCTGAAGTAACTACTCAAGACTGGAACTGGAGTTTTCAAGGAAAACAGCTATCCTCAGTGAGACATCAAATCTGTTTTCCCTCAGGAAAAAAAAGAGAGACTTCAGATGTCTTAATCAAGGCCGAAAAGAGCCTTGCAATACCTTAAAGAGAGGCAAATACTGAACCCTAAGCCATGCTTCCTATTATTTCCTGTTCCTTTTCAACACACCTTTGTGTCTCTTCTCCTTAAACGCAGATTAACTACCCCTGACAATACAATTAAAACATATATCCTTCTTATCAGTGAAGGGAAGTGTGAGTAAGAGGCAGAGCCAAGAAGTGAGAGAGACTGCAACAAAATCCTAGCAAAACTACAGAGGGAAAAATAGTTTGCTGTAATCACCACCAAAAATAAAAGGAAAACTTGTCACAGCTCCAACCTTTAAAATATATTTTTAATGTACTGTCATTCTAAAGACACCATTTGTGAAATGCATATTTACTGACCTTGATAAGCAAAGCACGGGTCACACGCCTTTGGGAAACACCCAGGATCAGTTTTTAGGAAGCAGCGCAGTAATTAAGTTATAAAGCAGAGAGCCAGCAGCACCTCCGCCTTCCTGTCGCTTGGAGCCCGTCCGAAGCCCCTTCCAACAGGCCTAACAGTCTGAAAATACAACTTACAGAACACAACCTACAGCATCTTGGCTCCCACTTTAACCCCGTGCTCAGCAAGAGACCCCAGACGTGGCCAAAGTCACCCCCGACTCTGCCAGGGCAGGACTCAAGCCCTGGCAGCAGAACCCATCTGCTCCCCACAGCTCCAGCCCTCCGCTGCCTCCAGGCTTGGAGGGAGGAATCGGCTGCGACCCAGGCTGAGCCTGGCCAGGTGCCACCACCCGAGACACCTTCCAGAACCCTCAGCACACGGAGGATCCTCAGCGCCTGCCGCATTCATAGAGCCACCTCTCCCTGCTTGCTGATGTAGACATAGACGTATTTATAGACTGTACATACATACACACAAACACACACACTACATTTCCTTTCTTTGATATTCTTAACATTAAAAAAAAAAGTTTTACCTAAGCAAAACCAATTGCTAACTAATACAAGCAAAGAATAAATATAACAAAATTTACCACATGGATGTTACCGATTGGAGCTGCTTTCCACTCCTGACCCAGGAGCAGAGGCACTCAGGCATTTTTCACGAGCTTTTACACTTAGTGTCTCCCCTGTTGGTCACATCCAGTCTTCCCCCAAAACCTGACCCAACAGAGAAGTAAACCACGGCAGCATTTCTTAACAAAAAACAGGCTATTTTGGACAAGGGAGAAAAAGCAAGCTTCTCACCCAGAACTTCTTACGGACACCTCCTACAGGAGAACATTTGCCAGGGGCTGCTGGCGAGGAGCCCCCTGAGGCGACAGGAGTGTGGAGCGTTACCTCAGGCACAGCCGCGCCGGAGCCCTCCTGGGCTTGCACTAGGGTGCAAGGGCCGTATACACACGCCTACGGCTAGAGTTGTTTAAATTACACAGAATGAATCAGAACTCAAGACAGGATACGTTTCTGGTCCTCCTGGGATTAAAAACTGTGAAGTGACTAAGTGCAAAACACAGTCTGCCTCACTGCAAAAACAGCTGAAACCAGAGACTCACGAGCAGCACTCGCTTCTCAGCAATCTCCTCACTCCAAGCCAGTTTTGCTCGGTAAAGCCTGCAAACATATAGATACATGTATATCCCCGTGGTAAGAGCAGCCCTCCACAACAACCTCCCGCGCTGTGGGGCCCGAGTCGAGCCTACTGCTACTGCTCAAGGCCCCAGGACGTCTTAAACTAACACCAAGCGAAGCCACTTCAATGTGGTGCCCTCATCCCCCAGCAGGGACTGCAAACCCTGTGTTTAAGGGCATGGAAAGAAACTGGGAGGTTGGAGAGAATCAGCACAGCTCTATCCAGAGTTTCCTACAACACCGACTTTTTCCAGCGCAGGAGATCTGTGGTCTTGTGGGGACTCACTTGAACGCCAGGTTCTTCCCCACAGCCAGAGCACCAGCTCCCAGCTGAAGAAATCCTTTCATCCTGACAGACATCTTACAGATTCCTTAAGCACAGTTTTTCCTAGCGTTGCCTTTAGTGCCGGTGCCAAGAACGTCGCCTGCCAGCACGGTAGTAGCTCGGCTCACAGTGCGAGAGGAGAGGGGGAAACGCCACTCCAAACAAAATCAGCAATTAGGAATTTCCTGCAGCAGGAGCAGAGCACCAATGAACAAGCAGCAGCAAACGATGGTATCAGGAATGACAGCAGTGTTTTTCCTGCATCAATCTTGACTAACCATCACCTAAGACCTAGGACCACCTTTACGACAAGAGTCAATACTTTCACATTACTCTTGTTCGATAAAATCATTGCAAAGCTCCTTTCTTTAGGAGAACCCAAATCCTCCTATTTTTTAGAATGCAGCTACTTAATTTTTCCAACACCCGTGTTAAACACGTATATAACCCCAGCTACTGATCATAAGAGAAAATGTCCCAGATATACAGGAATGATGTGATACCTTGGATTGTTGCTGTTTTTCCTTCAGTCTTCTACAGATTCACTAAAAAATAAAACAAAGCCAAAAAACTCTTCCAAGTCCAAAATATCTTGTCTTCCTAGATGAACCTATGTTTTTCAGTGTTTTTTGTAAGTAGAGTTGTATACAGGTCTTCTTTGATTCATTTCCATTGTAATGAACTCTCACCCATCCGACAAAAAATAAATAAAAAAAAAGTCTTGTTCCTACATTTATTTTCCCAGTGGAAGACCAGGGTGTAGCAGCCAGAATGCAGTTGTCTCTGACATTTCCTGCTTTTACTGACCAAAGTCCATCATTCCACCCAAACTATAAAGTCCATATCAAGCCTGTAATTAGAGAGAATGGAAAAGATAATAGAAAAACAACTTATGATATCCTGTTTTTCCTAAAGATATTGCTATGTTAAAGAAAATCATTAACTGTTAAGCACTCCTGATCTTAACCATGCCGCTACTTTGCAATCTGTATCCTCAAACACTTTAAAAACAACTCAGGAATTACCCAATATCTGAACATGAAGGAGCTGCTGACGTGACTCATAGGAACTGCAAGCTCAGTTTCTTGCACAGCTTTTACAAAGCTCTGCACATTCTTACGACCTACACAGTACCAAAATAAACACCAATATTCTTGCAACACTTAATATAATTGCAATGGAATAAACTCAGGAGAATCCTCTTTTTTTCTTGAAAGGCATGGATAAATGTTTTATGTTTTGCTGTACTGGGTCTGCTTAGTCTCATCTAAGCTAGCTGCAATAGCAGAAAGTGTTAAAATTATTGTTACAAATAGTACCAGTACTTGTTTTTGAGGTGCCATCCTGTTAAACACAGACTTAAACACAACTGTGCAGAGAATATAAAGCATTTCATTAATTATAATAATCCTGGCTAGGTGATTTAAGGCTAGGGCATGCCCTAGCCTACAAACCCACTTCTAATAGTTGGTTAGCTAACCTGATTCCAGACGATAATAATTGTTTGCTAGTGACAATCCATCCAGTTATAATTTACTTTATAACATACATTACGTAAAATAAAGCGGAGCTCGTATTACCAAGGACCTGCCCATTTGCCTTCAATGGGACTAAGATATTCCATCGTGGACAGAAAAGATTATGTTATTTTCCAAGACCTTCTTCTTAAAAAAAATAAACCCACAACCACTTCTAATAAAGGCCTTGCTGTCTTCGCAGTCAGCACAACCTCAGCTACTGTGGTCATCCCTCAGCCTGCTCTGCTTTCAGCCCCAAACAGCAAAGTCCTGGCTGCTGATGAGTTTGCTCAGCTGAAGTTTTGCTCCTGAATTTGGAGACTTACGGAATAAAATAGTTGTCCAAAATTAAACACAAGAATAAGTTATCATTATTTTTCACATGGTCAGTACGACAGAAATTGAGGGGAGGAAGAAGTGAAAGTGTCTGGATGCACCTTTTTGAAAAGTTACGGCAGCTTGAATGGCTTCAGAAACAGGTTTGCCTACTGGAAGGTGAATCTTCTCTTTTGGACCCAGTATTTAGAAAAGAACCGTCAGCACAGAAGAACACCCTAAGCCTACAAGAAAGTCATATCCATGACTGCTCTCAAGAAAGGATCGTGCTACAATTCGAAAAAAAAAAAAAAACTAATTTAGTGAGTTAATGATTTAATTTCTATAGTCAACAAAAAGTTAATTGAACGTGATTTTAGTGCTCTCAAATCTAGTAGGACCATGTGCAGGAGAGATGAATGGGCCTGACAGCAGCAGAACTGTCCCATTCAGACCAGCTCCAAAGGAGTGACCAGATAGCTCATGGTCCTTACTTAATATGCTACATATTCCAGCCAGGGTGCAGCACCAAATACTGTCATTATGCAACTCCCACAAAGGCTTCCGAGCGCTCCAAATTTCAGCTTGTAGAAACCCACCGTGAAGGCAACAAACCCTTCATAAATCAGACTTTATCACAAATGCCATTAAACAAACAGAAAAGTAACAATGCAGAAAAACTGCAGACTTCCACTTTTTGTTGGTTTTTGTTTAAACAGACCAGCTCAAATCCTGCAATTGTAAGATCTAGCATGAAACTCTTAAAAGGGGGGGGAAATCAACTATGCAAGTTAATTCCAAGCATCAGCACCAGGAGGTTTGACTGAAGAATCAAGATGTATGTGCAGTTCTGAATAGACCGGCAGAGTGCCAGGATGGGGACACATTCAGAGTTACCTCAAGTGTCAGCTAAAAGCAAAGCAAAACATTTTAATCAGACACACACAGAGCCAAATAGAAAACATAACAATCTACGTTCAGTTTCTGCACGTTCCTAATACAGAAAGCTCAAATCTAGTTGACAAATACGGTCTTTAGGAATAAAAGACTCCTTATAATCTACCTTTTTTATTACTATGGACATAAAACACTGCACAATAGATGGCATTCATTCAGTGGATACCTTTTGGAGAGTCAATGATCCAACTGCAACAGGAATTTGAACATCCCCACCAGGCCTTGCAGCCTCGTGGGCCTCTTCAGTAGGTACTTTGGCAGAGCTGCCCTTCCCTCACAGGCAAGCAATGGGCCTCCTGACTCGAGGCCTGTCCTAGCCACCCACGGCTGCTTGAAGAGCCAGTGCCCACGGCCTGGCCGCGTCCAGCTCCATCCTCTGCCTACCTCGACGTGCGAAAACCCTTCAATTACATTCCACAAAAAATGTCTTCAGGCTTTCAGTGCAAATGACACTTCAGTAGTATTTTGGAAACTACAGCGTAAGACATTCAGAAATCTTCAGTGCGTTTCAGATTTCAAAGATAGGTGTGAAATACTCACTTAGCGGCAGGAACATACACCAAGTGCGTGTTAGATTCGGCCTCATGTTTTCTCGCCGCGCTCCTGGCTAAGGCTGGCAGCAGCTTTGCACGTGGGGAGGCTCCTCACGGCAGCGCGGCCCCGGCCAGCGCGACGGGCTGCGCTATTCACCCCGTCACTGCGCCCGCGGCTCCGCACGCCACGCACACGTGCTACAGGCTTGGACAGCTGATTTAATGCATCATGTTGCTTTTTCCATCGCAAAATAGAGAACAAAATGCTTTTTTGGAAAAAAAAAATACAGGGGATACAACAGTAAGATCATGTGTTTAACTCAAAAAACAACCCAACATACACATACCTGAACCCTGCGCAGTGAATCGAAAACCAGAAACTTCAGAAGGATGTAAATACAAGTGTGAATTTTTGCAGCCTGGCCACTAGAAGGATAGGAAGATTGACACTAAGCCAGCCTATAATTGCAAAAACTCTGCATTTCCATTAATTTGTAACATATACTATGACCCAAGTAGCTGCCACAAGAGAAGCACATCTTGGAAAGAGACCTCAGCAAGGAAACTCTGAAGATGTGCGATACCACCGGACAGCGAGACCAAGGGCAGGAGGGGGGACAGATCCAGGGAAAAGGGAAGGAGGGCGCGAGCAGGAGGCTGTCATTTTACTCCTAGGGCTCCTCAGGCATCCTGGAGTGGGACAACAGGGAGCTGGGATAAACCAGGCAAGCTGCTGGAGTTTGAATTTCATCTGATAAAGCTTATGGAACAAATCAGAAAACAGGAGAAGACAGGGTAACCTAATGAGTTTGGCAGATTTGGAAAATAATTTTAGCAGCTGGCTTCTGCGTGGCTGAGAAACCCAACTGGTGGAGCCACAGGTTGTGGGGAAAAAAAAGAAAAAAAAACATCCCTTTGCTATCAAGATTTAAGTTCTTTAAGTACGTTTCACCATCCCATTCCCAAACTACAGGCAACACCTACAGCTCTTGAGTTTCCAACGTGCATGGGACAGAAGACAGCAGAAGACAGAGCATCACCCAACAGAGATCCTGCTGCCAGAGCTGATCATCGAGATCATGCTTAACTTCGGACACTGATTTTGTTTGAAAGTTAGTTTTTTCCTTCACAGCACATTCTTTCCTGCCCAATACTCCTTCTCAGCAGACACTTCTGTTCCTCCTAATAAAAATAAAACCACCTCTTCTACATAGATGAAACAGTGCAACTAATAGGAGCAGCAATTCGTGCTCCTGCAAGTGCATGTGTGACATGAGGACTGCTAAAAGAACTACCGATCTCCAACTCGGGACAGACATGATCCAAAGTAAATTGGACTAACTCAGAACATGCAGAATGCAGGCCCAAATTCAGCTTTCTGCTTCAAAGCATGCCACATTACTACACTGCAGATGCTTGCAAGGCATTTTTATGAAGGAAGCAGGGTTACAATTTTAACGGGTGTCCAGCTGACAAGGACGGCGACACCGGGCGCATTCAACGCGAGGGGATGGCGCAGGGATCGGGGACGCCCCGCGGGATCAGGGACGCGCTGGCAGAGGGAACCCGCTCGCAAAGCGGCGCTGCCGCCCGCACGGCGCGGTGCGGCGCCTCCAGCACGCCCAGCGCGCGACGGCGGCACCGCTTCGTCTGCGCTGCCCTCCACAGCAGAAACAAAGTGACTGGGGAAGCACAACCAAGTCACAAATCAAATGCATAAAGTTCTTTTCCCATGCACTGAAAAGGCAGGCAGGGGAACTTGCTGCCACAGGATATTGCTGAAGGGTGCAAAAAAACACCACTGCATCTCCACCAAGATAAAAATAGCTAGGGTTGTGTGGGTTTTATTTTTATTTTTCCCCTAAATGTACAATAGCAATCCTAAATCTGCTCCATCCACAAGAAAATTTCCATTTCAGCACAGATTGGTCCTGGAAGTTTACAACCACTCCTGCTTTAGTGTATAATCCAATCTTTATATAACCGAGGGGAGGAGAAGAAGAGGGGAGAAAACAAATTAAACCCAATTCTTGGTGCTAGCTCTTCCATAACTATTTGTTTCAAAACTTTCCAAGTCTGAAGTGGCAGCTGTGACCACCGACAGAGCTTGAACGCTGGACTAGACTGATGGTTAACACAACGGTTCCTATATCCCCAATAGGCACTTCCACAGTTTCACTGCCCCAACAAGAAGGGCTGCAATTTTAAAGACATCTTTTAGGGCTCACTGGGAACTATGAAGGCATTAGGCTTCCCACAAGCACCAGGAGCAGCCCCTGCTCTGCTCCACGCGGAGCTGCTTTCACGGCCACCAGGTCGCAGCAGGTGTGACCATGAGAAGGCCGCACGTCCCGCGTCCCCGCGTGGCACCAGAGCCGGGCGCACGTTTACTTTCGAGGGGACTTTTCCTCCACCGCCGGGTCACCCGCGGCCACGTGCAGCTTCATTAGCACACGCAGAGCCACAGGCAAGCCCTGCATTCCCTTAGGAAAGCTCGGGAGACCTCTGGGAAGCGCAGCAGCTGTGGGGCGTGTGGCGAGCTCCCCGCTCCACCGCCACGGCACGCGCGGCCTCCCGGCGCTCCACGAGCTCTTCCCTGGTGAAGCCGCCCGCTCCCGAACCTGCGGGGAGTCGACAGGTAGGAAAAGAGGGGATGTAACTAGAACAGCCCTCGCTGCTCCTGCAAGGTGCAGTGCCAATGCCCCGACACGCAGCTCGGCGGGGGCAGCACCTTTAGCCAGGGGCCTCCCGTGGAAACGCCGCTGGGAAAGCTGCCTCCTCCTCCGCAGGGGCAGGACCAGCCCAGGTCTTCCCTGCCAGCAGCGGCACGGCCAGAGCTTTGGGCAACAGCGGCACCCGGAAAGCGAGCACGGGGAGGAGGGGGAGACCGCGGGTACCTCATTCCAGTGCTTTGGAGGGAAACAGTCTCTTCTTTGCCTTGCATTTCTCATGTCTCTGTTGCTCAGTCCCCTGGAGAACCTTCCCTTCAGTTCTGCACTGCCCACAATGTGTTTCTAACACGGGTCACCTACTGGTTCTCTCTTCTACAAGTTTCTGACTTCTTGGCTTGTTTACAAACCTCTTTCTTCACAATCTCTTCCTATCTCACCCACTGCTTTCACTTCATTTACTTTCTCCTTTACTGTCTTTCTGTCTCAATCTCTCCCTTCTATTACTCCATCCACTTTTAAGTTTCACACAAGTATTTTTATCCAACATTTTGAAGATGTGGGTGAAATTCAAATCACAAACGCTATTCAAACGCAGAGCAACAGTAGCAGATAATCTGATACTTCAGGAAAACTTCCCCTGGATTGCTGCCCTGCTTGCAGAGTGACAACCAAAATACAGCGAATGGGTCATTCCTACCAAACATGGTAAACCCAGATTTGGAAGCCTCTTCATGCTTTCCCCTCTCGTTCCCCAGCCCCAATGTTTAGTACAGTAACTTTCACCCTGCTCAATGCCCAAAATGATTGCTGAAGTAGCAAGAATCTCATGAATGTAAATATTTGCTCGGGGTTAAGTTACCAAGAGAGAATTTCTACTCAGAGACTGCAGGCTCAAAAAGGGAGAAGAGGGGCCAGAATTTTTTTTAAAAAAAAAATGAGGCCCAGTGTCAAATTTCTTCAACATAGTTAGACACCTGTGTGATTTTCAGAAGTCTGGAATAAATGCAAGAAGCCTTCGAGGTGCAAGTGATGTTTAGGTGTCTCTCTGCCTTTCCAAAGTACTGAGACTGCTTTTTGGTCTTCCAGAGGTTAAACAGATTCTTCCATAGGAAGACTGCTGGTCTCCAAGCAGACACCTTTACCTCCGTCCCCGCTGCACGGTGAAGGTGTTTGCTGCACACACTGCGCCCGAGAGCTCTGTCTCCAGGACACGGGTCGGCTTCCTAATAACAGGCCGACATGTCAGTCCAAAGTCCGAGTGCTCCAGCCTTATGCATTAACCAACTACATCAGTGGGTATCATGAAGTAACCGCAGAGATAGTTACGCTTAAAGCATTGGCTCTGTATGTTTTATTTCAGCTATACCCAAAATGCTTCAAGAGGAAAATGGCAAATACGAAACAATACTCATTCCAGCATAAAGGAATTCTCTACTCGAATGTTCATTAAACCAAAGCATTCCTAAGAGGCATCAAAGTAATCTCTGAAGAAATTCAAGAACTAGAAGAGTCGCAGTGCAAAACAAAGAGATTCATCATTTTAAAATATAGCCTCAATAATTATTCATTTCCACAGTGAAGTTCACAAGGACCTAGAGTGTTTAATAGCTCCTTGTCTCTCACAACAGTTTCCTGTAGTCTGCTCCATCCTCCCTGTAAGCGCCTTGAAGATTGCCATCCACAGAAATGCCTTTTCCTGCTAGGAATGGATTTGAAAACCATGAATTGTACATTATTCCATTCACAGCCCGATGACAGCTTCTTACTCAGTGCAAAGAGCTTGTTTCGAAACAGCAATTGATACTTCCCTCTAACACATTTAAACATACCCTAGAAGTCTGAACAACACTAAAAAAATCTTTAGAATGGGCATAGTTCTTGCTTTTAAAAGCCCTGAACACTAGCACGCAGGGAAGACATGAAAGTGGGAAGTGGTGCAGCAGTTTCTCCAGAGCAAGGAGCTCCTTCCGTGGGCTGGGGAGCCCGGCGGCGGCGCAGGGTCAGACCCGGCCCGGCGCCTTGGGGACGCTGCGTGGCAGCGAACCCGGACTCGCCAGCTCCACCAGCGCACGTCACACCGCTCAGCATTAACTGCCTTATTGTAGAATAAAAATCACATTTTAGCCCTTCTGCAATAGTTTTATGCTGCCAGTCTACTGCCAAAGAGTCATTGGTTTCTCAAAAGTTCATAACCAAAATATTGATCATACCATGGACAAGAAAGAGAGACGAAAGGAAAAAAAAAAAAAACTCTCCTGATGACACACATCTAGGCAATCCCGAGCTACACACAACCACACAGCAAACAGGTCCCACCGCTTCTCCTCGTGCTGCCATCCCTCCCGTTACATTCTGCCCGTTACCGCAGTCTAACTCTGCGGTCGCTACCTGGACACTCTGCACTGCTACTTGATGGAGCTTCCACCCCTCCGAGCACCATTGTGGACCATGGAGCAAACCCTGCAAGAGACGGCTGAGCCTGCCCTGTGGAGGTCTCCTCCTCTCCCCTGTCTTCTCTTCCAGCTCCTCACTCAGGGCTCTTTCTGTAACAACATCAGCAACTTTTGTCACATACTAGGGTATAAGCCTGGGTGAATAATAAGGAAAGAGGAGCCCAGAAAACAAGGAAGTGGCTATTTACAATAAACTCAGCAATATGGTTGCATTTTATAGGAAAAAAAAAGAAAAATAAAGCAGCAGGAGAGTCAGTGACATCAGAAGGAAAAGCGGGCACAGAAGCACTTTGAGAGGTGGTGGTCGGACACCACAGAGGCTTTAGCTGGTGCCAGGTCACACCTGCACGCGCTGGGCACGTCTCTCACAAACAGCAGCGGCAACAGGTTACGGACACGTGAGCAGGGACTGCCCGCTCTTTTTCCATTTCATTGCCAGTGGCCATACCAGAGCAACGCTTTCTCACTCCGTTCACCACACTATGTGTTAGCATCTCTTTGCGTTCCCCTGGTCTCAAGGGGAGCAGACACCAGCATCTCCTGATGACAGCAGCTTCGGGTTAAGTGAAAAAACTGCAAAGTAAAATCCAAGGAGCCATAACATTTTAGGACAGCACGAAGTGCAAAATGCAGATAGGGTTACATGAAACCTGGCGTTTGGGGGAAGGCTGGGGGGCGAGAGGAGGGAGGGCCAGGACCTTTCCGAGCACTTCCCAGTCACCTCTGCTATTGTTCCACCAACAAAGCCCTGCTCGGGTTTCACTGCTCCAGCCGGCACCTCCCGGCTCCAGCGCCTTCCACTAACCCGTGGGGCCGGGTCTGCGGCTCCCACAGCCGGGCTCAGCGTGCAGCGCTGGGGAGCCCTGCCCCGGCCACCGGGGCTGGAAGGGCCGGAGAGGAGAGCAGGAGGCCGGTCCTAAGGCCCAAGGTGGCTCCGGAGCCGCCACAGGGTGGAAAGGGCAGGCTGAGATCCATCATCTTGCTCCTGAGTCCTCTCCTCTCTACTCGCGACCACCTCGCGTCACTGTATCTCAGCATCTCTCAAATTCTCTGTCTCACTCCCCACGTCTGAGAAATAAATTATTTTTTTATTTAAAGAAAACTTTCAAATATTTTGGAGAAGTTGGAACAGGAGAGAGATGCAAATGGTACCAATATTCGTCATTATGCAACTGCTGTAAACCAAGGTCTCTCAAGTGGAAAACTAGTTTTCACATTAAAATTTGATGATGCCAGCACAAGCAACTACCACAGTAGTTATTACTGCTTTTAAGCTGCCACACTACGCGCTCCACTCAGACAAACTACCACCTGCATAATCGATAGCTCAAGGCTCTAATACAGCATCTGCATCCAATCCTGCAAGCTCCAAGTATTCATTCATTAGATTTTACCAACCACATCTTTTAAGTAGTCCAAATTCTCTGAGTTGTCAGTATTTAGTGAGTGAAAAGTATTTAAATAATTACAAAGCAGCTTGAAGAAGTAACTGAATCTTATTCAAAAACACGTGTAAAGTATACAGCTTTGCTCTAGTAGAAACAAGTTTGCAGAAAGGATCCCATCACAGGGGCATTTACACTCCCATCCTTTCAAGGCTCATGTGGACTATTAGCTGCCCTGACCAACCAAAGCGGGACCATCCATACCAACATTACTGCCATCCTTCACCCTGCTTCAACAGGATCCCCCAAACCAAAAAGGTGCAAATGATTCTTCTTAAGAAAGGCTTTTGCTTGGGGTAGGTAGTAACACACAACTTTAGGTCAGGAACAGGAGCGTTCACCCAGCGGGCACTGCACTGGCCACTTGGCAGGTACACGGGAGGACAAAGCTGTTTCCAACAGTGACCTAAGGAAGCCAGTTGCTAATTCTCCTCTGAAAAACATATGTTTTACATGGCATTTCAGAAGACAGCAACCCCTGAATCACCCCATCCCACAGAGCCTGCTTGAGAGCAAGGCTTCCCCAAAACCTCCCCAAAACACAAGCACTCTGAATCGCGGAGCTGGGAGGACAACACCTTCGGGACGACGTGAAGAACCCCAGGGACCATGCTTGTTTATAAAACACTGCAGCGCAAACAAGGCACAAATAAAACCCCATCACTTCCAATTGCGCCTTCCCAATCCTTCCTTCCCGGTGTCCCCAGACTTCAACAACCTGCTCTTCCACTGCTGACCCAAGACGCTCTTCTCCCTTCTCACTCACCCTCCAAGCACACCCTACAGAAGGTGCCTCCGGGATCCTCATCTTTACATTTTAATTACACTATTTTTTTAAAGATTTGTTTGCATGGAACACTCTTTGCTGCACCTCTGAGACACTTGAAAACCAAATAAGCTTTCAAGTCCCAAACTCCTTGGGCACCATCACTTCAGCTCATACATAACAGGGCACATCCAGAGGATCTCAGGAGTCTGGAGGTCTCCTAAGCTTTGGCAACATCACACTGGATGGAAAAGGAGACCCAGCACTTGTGTTTGGGCATAAGTAGGCAGAGCTGTCCCAGGAAGAGAGTCCCGTGGCCATTTGCAGCAGACATTACAGACACACGTCTAGATGAAAGGAGCTGCACTGAAGGGGACTGGAAAACACAAGCTCCAACTCCCTGAAAGAATGATTTGGGTCAAGACTATACAAGCTAAGAGACTTCTTCAGAAAAGAAGTATTTAAATAATACATATGAAATCTTTTTTTTATTATGTGACCTCTACTTTGGGAACGTATCTGATCAAAGCCACAAGAGCAAGAAAGATTATTTTCTACAGATTTGGGGTAGATTACCACACTCTGCAAGTTGTGACTCTGAGAACAGAAACCACTCTCTCATTGCAGACAACCACAGTGGACAAAACTACATAACCATGCGATCTGGGGGGTATTTATAGTCCCTACCTTCCAGCATCTAACCTGAGAGCTGAAGCTCTTTCTGTAGGTAACACAGAGCAGAGCTTCTCGCTGCAGCTCGCCTTGGCGGGCGGCTCACCAAGCTCGACGTTTGGCACCAGAGGACTTGAGCAGATGCCAAAGGCCAGACTGTGGAGGCTCCCGGGGCCAGGGCACTGGGTTTGCAACTCACACTACCTCTCCTGGCTCATCTTGTCTTTAAATACCCCAAGAAGCAGTTCAGTGGAAAACTTAGTATTTTTAAAAATAAGCGTTTTTTTTTTTTTTCAGAAGTAGGGAGTCCTTTAAATTCAGTTTGATTTTTATCATTTTTCTCCACCTTCATTAAGCTAAGGGGACACACGCTATGAAGAACTGCATTATAAAGGAGTCCACCCAAGATAAAACCAGCTTGCTTCCTTGGGACAGGACTTTATCAACACACTTCTCTTAGTCTGGGTGCCACCTGCATTCCTAGAACACCATAACCAGTAGCACTTTAGACTGAAGACCAGGCTATTATTAAAAACACACCTCATATAAAGAATACAAAAATGCCATTATCAGTACATTTGCCACCACACACACTGTATTTATGCTCTGCACCCTTCCAGCCAGGGCAACAAAGTGAGCGCGGGTTGCTGGCTTTGTTGAAGTAAGTACAATTATTTCTCATTGTAGAGCCATTTTCCTTTGTGTCCAAATTCCCCAAAGCTCGCGAGGGAACCGAGGTAGCGCGTACGCCTTTAACAGAGCTTAGCTGCTCTGCGCGTTTGGAATGGAAAATGTGACTTAGGTGCTGAGGTTTAAAAAGCAGCTACGGGGGATGTATGCAGCCAATTTTCTAAACATGAATCTCGTAAGGTTTTTTTACGTTGGGTTTTTTTTTTTTCTTTGCAGAAGAACGTGGGGCTTGCAAGAGCCAGCCAGCTAAATGCAGCAGAGCATTATGGCTCAGAGGTTTCCAATTTGCAGCCAGAAATGGTTTACATTATAAAGTACTAAC